>NC_064644.1:391589669-392839669 GCF_023864345.2 Schistocerca serialis cubense | reverse complement strand
CACCATACTTTATCCTCGCACTAGTGCGGGAAAAGTTTTTACATCAGTTAGAAACAGACATTCTTCTTTGACTAGGATAAATGTCAACGCATCAACCAGAGACCCAATGCATCAACCAGAGATGGCTTGAAGTTATGACACAGCTTGATGGGAGTGAAAAAGAACTGAACTTTTCCCCTTCCCTGTCGCATGAAACGTCACTGTACCTTACAGCGGGGCAACGTAATACTGACACTTCACCCAATTAGTCAACACCGTTCCAACTGTAGCCTCTCCGGTTTCCAATTAGTTCTGTCGCCGGTTTACGGCGCTTCTGTTGCGTGTCGCGCCAATCAAAGCGGAGCTGGTCAGCAGTTTGCTCGCCAGCCGCCGCTTTGGAACGACCGGTTAACTTTTAATTCTGCGCCCGCGCCTCTGATTAAATGGCAACAGTAATTAAAAGTCATGGTGGAGATTCCCGCTTACCACCGGTAAGGCTGCATGCTGACTACACACCTCACCCTTAAGTGTGCTCGGCATCTTCACTGCGAGAAACAGGAGGTTCCGCGCGGGGGCGATAACATATAGGTGTGCATAATATTTCCGGTATCGTGTTGAAAGGTCTCCTGTATTTGTAGTCATGAAGTACCGGGAATGGCAGAGTATGCATTTTAAACAGCAAGAAACTGTATTAATGCATGTTGTCCAGTACAGCGAAGACTGGGAGTGCAGGAGCCCTAATACAGCGTCGAACATTCACAGAATATTTCGATCTAGGGAAAGACCACATACCTTTTAATGGAGAACTTATAGGCGTAACAATTCCTGTAACTCACCTATAGATTGTGTTTTTTACTGAGGTAATGAATTTAAGGTACTCAAAACCAGTCATATTAGTTATTTATTACACAATGCACTCAGTCAATTACCCACCCATCACTGATCACTGTAGCAAGTAGTCTGGCTATGGCGACCATGGAGTGGGGGCGTGCGCTGTTGTTGTGGCCGGGAGGGGGGGGGGGGGCAGCGCGGTCAGCAATCCAATAGTGCTGGTGAGCATGAAGTGCTGTTGCGCTGCTGACTATTAATGTGGCCTCACCAGGAAGGATAGCAAGTGACTCGATTGATTATTGTGGGTATTCCATGGGGTGGGGCCGATCCATGGTAGAATTTTGGGGTAATTTGGCGGTATGAGGGGTGTGGCTTGTGGCTGGCGGAGCTGTCATGTCTGGTGGCGGCAGTGACTCTAATAGAGCTTAGCAGTTGGTTGAACTGACCTGGGTATCACCACGAAGGATGCTGAGTGCCTTAATGGATCGTTGTGGGCATGAGTGTGCTTGGCTACTGAATGCCTTAATGGATAGTTGTGGGTATGAGTATGTCCTTGGCTAAAATTTTTGATGGTTTGGCGCTGTGGTGTTTGGTAATGGCAGTGGCTCTGAATTAGGTTTTTTTTCTTTTTTTTTTTGGGAGATAATCCCATCGCCCATAGAATTAACGAAGTAATAATCCTCTAAGATAGATTACGTGTTTTCTAATTTTCCAATAATTTTTTCATACAAGGTTCACACAATTCCCATGTTACCAATCGCCATATTATCAGTAGCAGAGAAACGTCTACTCTAGTGATGCCCAGAAGGCCAATGTCAAATCTTGGGTATAGGCAAGTCAAGCGTAGTTTTAAAGTCCGAGTCACAAGGATCCAGGGGTAAACTCAGGCAATTCCTGGACCGGTTGCCTTACTCAACTCGGAACACCTTTTGATAACCATGAACCATTGCAACTTTCAGAAATCTTGCAAAAGTAATGGTATATTTCCGGTCAGATTCCGCCAGGCGATGCTGGCTCCACAGGTAGTCCATGAAAGAGACAGCATCGGTGAGGGAAAGGTCATAGATCGTGAAAATGGTGTGGCCGAATAGCCACACCATTGCGTTACGTCGTGTTCGGGGGTTGGTCTGAATATCAGGGGTAAGGAACCAGTCGATTGACACATTGTCTGGGGTCGTACCACCGATCAGCGCTAATAGCACACGTGCAAGGTCCCACACTTCTGTGACGTGAGGGCATAAGAGACGATGCTCTCTGGTGTCTACGTCACCACACCGGCCGCAAGCAGCCGAGGGCCGTAGGTGGATGGCCGCCAGGCGACGATTAGTGGGTATTAAATTGTTTACGACACGATACCATAGCGCTGAAACTTCCGTGGGAAGGGCTGGGTTGTTGATATTAGCCCAAGCTTGGTGCCAGATGACCGACGGTCGTCTGTCCTCTAATTTATGTGGTGCGGGCTGGCCTCGAAGGGCCTGGTAAAGGCGCTTCGACGTGCGTGCCTTGTCAGTGGCCACTGTTAAGACGTAACTTTGATTGAGGTAATAGTCCTTGAGTGTCATCATCCGGAACGGAATATGTGTCAAACATACTGGTGCACGCGCCGATCGTGGGCGATAACGGTCGAAAACAACCGCTGTTGTCCCACCTGGGTCAGTTTCACGCAAGGTGGCGATACGGTGAATCAGGAGGGCCGCACATTTGCGGGGAAAGTCAATGAGTCCAAGGCCACCATCAACTTTTGGCAGTGTACAAGTCTGCGCATCAACTTTGAACAGTGCATGCCGCCACAAGAGCCAATATACTGTTTGTGAGATGGCTGTGCCGGTTTGTTTCGGTAGCGTAAGGAGTTGTGCTACATACCATGCCCGTGATAGGATGTAAGTATTAATCAGTTGGATTCGTTGATGGAGGTCGAGTCGTCGATCAGCGTGACTCACACAAAGTCCTCTGATGCGCGTGAAAAGCCGCCTCCACGTGAGTGTTAACATGCGCTGCGAACAGACAGTCACCTCAAGGCCCAAGATACGTTGTTCCCCCACAACTCGGTACCATGGGCGTTCGATGGTCAACGATCGTGGTCCTAGCGGGATAAGCACCGTTTTGTTGGAATTTAACATGGCACCGGATGCTCGTTCATAAACGTTGAGAACTCGGCGAACTGAATCGATGTCCCTGGCGTTTGCGACGAACACACCGACATCATCCGCATATGCCGCACTGCGGAAGGTGACGCCTAGGAGAGCGACACCATCGACCATCCGTCCGATGTCACGCAGCATGGGGTCCAGCGCTAAAGCGAACAAATACATTGACAAGGGACACCCTTGTTGAACTGATCGTCTGATGGGAATAGATCGTGATCGGCAGCCGTTCACAACGATTGTGGAATTTGCTCCATCCAAGAAGTGCCGGATGATTCTTATGAAACGCTTCCCAAAACCAATCCGCGACATAACGGCCAGCAGGTAAGGGTGGGAGACCCTGTCAAAGGCACCGGCGAAATCTAGGGAGGGAATTGCAGCCGGGGTTCGAGTGTCGGCGGTGAGTAAGACAGCATATCGGTATATAGAAGCGGCGGTGAAGATGGTTCGATTCGAAACGCCACATGATTGAGTGGGGCAAAGTACCTTATTCATTACCTGTTTAAGACGAGAAGCCACGCTTCGTGCCACCAACTTATAATCAGTGTTAAGAACGGTGATAGGACGTAGGTCTTTAGCTCGACAGTGACCTGTGACCTTTGGAATAAGAGCAATACTTCCAGATAGAAATTCGGCGGGTAGTTCGCAACCAGCAAAAATCTCCTCGCACATTTTGCAGAAGCGTTCTCCTAACAGGTCCCAAAATTGTTGGTAGAATTCATAAGGGAGACCGTCGGGGCCAGGTGATTTTTGTCCCGGACAGGCACGGAGGACAGATGTGAGGTCAGCGAGTGTGAGTGGCTCGGTTAAACAGTCGCGGTCTTGACGATCCAATGAAGTTGGGACCCCACCGATAAGCGCTCATTGGGCGACGACGTCTACCGCAACATCCTGGAAGAGGTGGGTATAATGATCTGTTAGGTGTTTAAGGACTTCACGATGGTCTGTGAGGCGCGTACCATCGTCTGTTTTAAGACGTAGAATGGTGTTCTTCTTTGCATGATTCCTTTCAGAGGCAAGGTGATAGATGGATGGCCTCTCGCCCTCAATCAGGGATATGGAGCGGCACCTCACCACCATCCCCTCGGCCTTCTCCCGAGAGAAGCGAAGGATTGTCGCTTTAATTTTGTTGAGGCGCATGCGTAGCTGGTCATACCTGTCAGCAGGAAGGGTTAGTGCATCGTTTAGACATTGTTGATAGAAGTCTAATGTGCTTCGCTTCCAGTGTGCGACTTCGCGACTATGTTGCTGGATAACACGTCGCAGCCGCGGCTTCGCACAGCGGAGCCACCAAACTTCAGTGGTAGGGTACTTCGATGCAGTAGCGATGCAATCCCGCCATGTTTTCGTGACAAATGTTGCCGAAAGGAAAAAGTATTTCTTGTGCATTTTCAGCTGCTCGCGGCGTTAAGAATAGTCCATTAAATTTCGGGCATGCAGCCGCGGAAGTAAAATTTCCTCTACTGATATTTCGACCTTGTATCGCCCGGCCATCCTCAGAGAGGGTCACAAGACTGACGACAAGATGCCAAGCGCGGCCTTATATGCTCCAATGCGGCGGTACTGCGCATGCGGGTCACAGATGCTGGTCGGCGGCAAAGAAATACGCTTACACATACGCCGCCTGTGGCGAAGGCGTACAGACATTCGAGTCGCTTATCGATGTATGTTCGTCGGCGGTGATACCACGACGATTTCTCTGCAATTTAATTACACCAAGAGCCGAATTCCATGCTTTGTCCAAATTAAAACCATTATCTCTATTTATTAAATTATTAGCTAATCTAATCTCTACAGCTTCCTTGACGACAGATTCCGAAAAGGAAGAGATGGATGTTAAAATCTTCACATCACTATAATTCATGGCATGCCCTGTATCAATACAATGCTCGGCGACAGCTGACTTGTCTGGCTGCGATAAGCGTGTGTATCTTCGATGCTCCACAGATCTCTCGGGAACGGTGCGTGTTCTTTGACCTATGTATGACTTTGTTTAGTCTTTTCATTGCTTAGACAACCAACAATAATATTTAATCTAGCGCCCATCTAACTTCCGTGAATTCTATCAGTGATTTGTGTTAGATGATATTCGTCTATGAGGAAATATGTTTTTATTCAAGAATTGTTCCACAACTGGTTGTGGTCAAATATACAAAAGTCGATCTTGAAAAGTGTTTATTTCAAAAGCCTACAATTTTATCCGGTCACATTTTATGTAACTGAACAACCTCTCATTACCGACGTGTTGATTTCAGGAATTCATTACCACGAATCATCGTTACCAGGCTACTGTTCTACTCTGAAGTCAAGACCAGGGGCTCAGAAGAATCAAGAGTAAATTTTTTTGCTTTTTCCTTTATTGCAACAAACAACACTGGTGTCGCCTATCTACAAGTCTGATTCCTGAATTGTAGTGCTGCACATTTGTATGTCTCTTAATGCCGACAGAAACGTCCAGAAACTAATTTTGTGTTGAGTTAATCATCTTTTTGATTATTGGACAGAGGGAATGGAGGTGTTAGAACGTCGAATATGGTAGTTCTAAAACCATTGATGCAATATTCGCAAGACAAGCATGGGAACCAGACCAACCTAAATCACAATGGGCCACGATCTCGCCATTGTCGAATTCCGACAGTCATGTTACTACCCGCACCGTTTTTACATGAGCCGTAACAAGATCTTCTCACGATCAACCAACACTGAAATGCAGTTTCTGACCGATAAATTCTTTGCATAATATTTCCTTATGTACAGAATGTAGATAGCATTACTCCAAAACTGTGACTGTACTAAAATGTCTATTCAAGCATGTAGCACACTTCATACCAACTTAACGTCTTCTGCATGCTGCATTCATAGTGTTGCATTTTTAATGCCCAGCAGTGTGCTATTATGTTCAACTGTTGCTCAGTAAATGGAAACAGCCACAAGAAGTAATATGATGAGCTTTCGTCTTCCTCATGGTCACGAAATTCAGAGAATTAATGATGCTGATGAGTGGTTATTCGAGAAGATAGATTCGCGTGATAACAATGTAGGCGCTTTAGAGTATGATATTCTTACTGACGCTGTCTCATTAAAGTGAAAAGTGATCACGTCTACCTACGTACTAAGCCATAGTTTAATGGAGAAGTTGTTCTTGCAAGATGCACAAAGTATTTCTGAACACAGTGTCCACGGCGGGCAAGTGGAGGGTGGGAATTCTACACCAAAGGAAAAATACGCAGACGTCAGCGCATGTACCCGATGGTCAGAAACAGTCTGAAAAGTTTTTAAGATTGTAGTAGGGTAATCTGTGCTGAGATATAATTGCTAAGAAAAAAAATTCTATACATTGAGTCGTTTCTACGTTAATTAGCATTGAAGTTGGCTAATCAGACCGTTGGGCGCGCAAATTCAAGTGCCCCCCCCCTCCCCCCCCCCCCCAGACATATTTGGTGTCAGTTGTTCTCGTAGCGTAGATAATAGCCCACGAGACTGCTCAGCCATGGGCTTGGTTTAGACCTTTGCTACGGATCTGTGTGCAATTTTTTTTATCGCTCTCTTAATTGGTTTTGGCAAACCGAATGGAGAACAGGTTTGGCGACACCGTCTCTGGCGGGCCGCTTGAATTTGCGCGTGCAGTGGCCTCATTGGCTAACTTCAATGCAAATTAACTCAGAAACGAGGAAAAGTTTCAATTTCTCAGCACAGTCTGCAATGCAACACCCTTAAAAAGTTTGTCAGACTGGTTCTGACGACTCTGTATAACGATGATGATGGGGTCCCATACCCGGAGGAGCGTAGGGGACGATGCGGGAGACCCGCACCGTTGTACTAGGCAAGGTCCCAGTAGAGGTGGTTTGCCATTGCCTTCCTCCGACCGTAATGGGGATGAATGATGATGATGAAGACGACACAACAAGACCCAGTCATCACGAGGCAGGAAAAATCCCTGATCCCGCCGGGAATCGAACCCGGGACCCCGTGCGCGGGAAGCGAGAACGCTACCTCAAGACCACGAGCTGTAAGTAACTAATAAGAATAGTCGCAATAAATCATGGCAACCACTGTATCATGAGTAGAGTTATGAAAAATGTTACTTGATATTAATTCTCGCACTTAAAAATCGCTAGTAAAATGCTTTGGACACACATTCTGCACAGGCGAGTGCTGCAGGAACTGTAATGCTTTCATCTCACTGCCACCGACGCTTCACAACCGCAACACATTGAAGAGTAGGCAACAACGCGGTGGGACCTACAACGGCCCTCATAGGCGAGTACGTCAGGACGGGAAAGACCAGATGGTAAAGCAGCTGAACCAACGTAGAGAGACAAGATACGGATGCCCCAAGTCCCGAGCTCGGAGTGGGCGAAAAGGCGATCCCACCGTGCCCAGTACAATTGGCAAGTGAGAGTTCTCTACCGGTATCGCACAAAGTCGGTCCAAGCAAACAACCGGGACCGTAGTAGAAGTTATAAACCTAGAAGCTCGCCAAGATTCTTCAATCTCACAATAAGTTGCCTCAGGGGTGCTAAATAAAGCAGAAGCACAAATGCTCACCTTAGCACATCTGTTCAGTGTTAGGCATTAAACCTAACCGGCCCACAGTGTGTATCAGTCATGCAAGAAGCACGCTCCCCATAGCACATCTGTTCAGTGTTAGGCAAGAAACCTAACCGCCCAGTAGTATGTATCAATCACGCAAGAAACACGCTCAGAGGCGTGTAATACAAACCTGATTTAATCAGGATACAAGGAGGTCGCCAGGTGCCCAGATATAACTTGCTGTTAAGGACACGTTTAACGAACTATAAAATTATTTTTAAATGACGTAGATATTCGAACTTCACAGAAAAAACAGACAAAATAATGCACAAAACGAGATTTCATCGAGTGATTACCAGTCTCGAGTGCTAAAGATTTTTTTTTCCAGTTTTGTGTAATCTACACTTCAAGTAAAGCTCGTAGAACACCCACCTTTGTTTAAAAATGTGGCTGCGCTAGGAATCAAACCAAGGCCCCCAGCGTGGCAATTGTGTATGATTTCAAGAATTATAACAATAAAATATATGAAAATGTTTTTATATAGTAATAATAAAATGTTTAATTAACATAAAATATTGTAATGTAGTAATAATAATAATTTGTTAATAATAGTGAATAATGCATTGTTTTTTCACAATGTCCAAAAATGACAATTCAGAAAGATACAGATACCTATAGAAAACTATACATCTGAAAATGTGTCAGTCTGTCACGTGTGCGTGTCACTTCGATTTTTGTAAGTTACCGATGTACACACGAGAGAGAGAACAAGTTACGTTACTGTTAGAAAAATCGTTTCTTGTGGCATACCCCTCCGCGCAGTCTGATACGTTCTTAGTTGAAGTGTGGTAGGTGATGGTCGTATTCAGCAGTGCTGTGTTGACTTGTGATTCCATCTATTAGATGAAGAAAAATTTATCGTAGAGTACAGGAAGAATGAATATGATGTATATATTGAAAGGTAATAGAAATAATAAAGGCGTGTGACGAGGGCCTCCCGTTGGGTAGACCGCTCGCCTGGTGCAAGTCTTTCGATTTGACGCCACTTCGGTGACTTGCGCGTCAATGGGGAGGAAATGATGATGCTTAAGACAACATCCAGTCCCTGAGCGGAGAAAACCTCCGACCTTGCCGGGAATCGAACCCGGGCCCTTACGATTGACAGTCTGTCGCGCTGACCACTGAGCTACCGGGGGCGGACGTTGAAAGGTGAAAAGAGTATAAATTTTGATTAATGTTATTTTCTTGAAGAGAAGAAGTCTGTAATAGGACTGCAGCACTGCGCAACCAGTTTGTCAGATCGTCAACTTTGTGTATTTGTTGAGTGCTCAGAAAAAGACAACCCCACTTCCCTGAATCAGGCATTAACATATCAACTGATTAAACTCTTTGTTTTTTTGTAGCAATTCTCAGTTAACATTGTATCCTTTTTAAATCATTGTGACTTTGTTAAGCTTAATATTGTTCAGACCAATGTTAACTGTGTTAAGGTCCTCCGAAGTTTGTCTTTTTGAACACGCACTTCATTCTAAAATGGTTGTCTTGGTGTATCATTTCACAGAAATATTTACTGTCCCCATCCCACTGTTAAAAGAAGGTTTGTCATTCTGCATTGCCACATTGCACCATGGGGTATGCAACAGTATGGATACTGTTTGGAAGCCGGCCGCTCGCGGTTCTAGGCGCGCAGTCCGGAACCGCGCGACTGCTACGGTCGCAGGTTCGAATCCTGCCCCGGGTATGGATGTGTGTGATGTCCTTAGATTTAAGTAGTTCTAAGCCTGTGGGACAGATGACCTCAGATGTTAAGTCGCGTAGTGCTTAGAACCATTTGAACTGTTTGGAAATCTCATTTAGAAATAAAAATATAGCTTAGCCGCTGTCTGCTAGCTGATGTGCTTTCAAGAAATCTGTAACAATGTTGTCAAGACGTGAGGTAAGCGGAAATTTTGATTAGGGCGAGATAATTGTTTTATTTCAGATGTGCATTTAATAAAAAAAAACAACTTGTATTCAGACCAGTTACAGCTCAATGCAAATTAGGTTCTGTTAGTAAAAGGTTAGCATACCAGCGTAAGTTGGATAACAGTTTGTTGGTACAAAGCTTTGGAAATACGTAGACTTGTGAGAGGTAAATTTGGGCTAAATTTCACACAGAAACACGTAGTGGTAAGCTTACAACTCAGTTAATTTAATAACGGTAATAATGAAAAGCTCTCACAGCTTTGACAGCATCATAATTTGCGTAATATAAAATCGAAATGGGCTCTCACTATTATCCATATTTCACCATGCACAACTATTGTGAATAAAGGACTGCAAACTACGGCGTGTAAGTGAGGGAAGAAAGTGAAGCGCATCTGTAAAGGAGAAGGCGTATAAACGCTAGTGTCACCCTGTCTTGAATATTGCTCGAGTATTTGGGATAGCCACCACATCAGACGAAAGGAAGAAATCGAAGCAATCCAGAGGCGAGCTGCTAGATTTGTTGCCGATAGGTTCTACCAGCATGTAAGTATCACGGAGATTCTTCGTGAATTCAAATGGAATCCCTGGAGGGAAGACGAAGCTCTTTTCGCGAGACACTGTTTTTTGAGAACCGAAGTTTGAGGCGGAGTGCAGAACGATTCTGCCGCCGCCAATATGTGTTTCCCGTAAGGAACACAAAGGTAAGATGAGAGAAATTAGGACTCGTTATGAGACCTGAAGGCAATCGTTTTTTCCCTCGTTCACTTTGTGAGTGGAAAGCAAACGATTAGTTCAAATGATTCAAATGGCTCTGAGCACTATGCAACTTAACTTCTGAGGTCATCAGTCGCCTAGAACTTAGAACTATTTAAACCTAACTAGCCTAAGGACATCACACACATCCATGCCCGAGGTAGGATTCGAACCTGCGACCGTAACGGTCGCTCGGTTCCAGACTGTAGCGCCTAGAACCGCACGCCCACTCCGGCCGGCAAACGATTAGTAGTGGTAAATAGCGCTGAGGGAGTATATATGTAGATGTAGAATGCTCTCTTTTTCAGTCGTTTTAAGCTGCGCTGTGGAGGTCAGCTTTTCTGTATTTGTTTCTTCTTAGAGCAGGATCTTTCCCTTTCTGTCTTCACTTACTCATCTCCTTGTCATTTGCTGATTCTGTCGGTGGATTTGTGACTGGCCGAACGGCGCGTTTTTCCTTTCTCCAGAGATTCATTTTATCTGAGTGCCGCGTGGAGGCTTCTACACTGAAGTATGTGGTTATCGAGTGACAAATTTTCAATGTTTATTGACGGTACACGGAAGTGCGGGTGTGTGTGTACTGTGAGCGAGAACAGTCCTTCTTGTTAAGTACACGATTTGAGTTTGTTTACTTGTCTTAATAACGAAGTGTTTCGTTTAAACTTTGCTGTGAGCGTGGCTGCTGAGAATTCATCGTGTTCCTTGTCCTACGTGAATAATCACATGACTGCGTTGCTGAAAGGGAACACTGTGATACACGCACAGGGAGTAAGGTAAAGAGTTGTATGTGGCCTGTTATGGTAGTTATATGGTGGCGGTAGTCGCTAGTAATAGGAGTACACCAACGCGTAGTTGTATGTTATGATCCTAGTTTAAAAGTTGTTCTGCCATCTGATATTTTACTGCTCGATTAGTCTGACGGGGAGACCACACGGATCGTTGTAATCTTTTACATTTACGGTAGGCGAATTTCAGAACTCAAAATACCAATCCACCAAAGCAGTTCGACGCAATTCTCACAAATTCTCGAGAATATCTACTTTGATGTCTCCCGACGATGCTTATAATGATAAAGTAAGGTCTATTTCTTTACAACAAGCAGCGTGGTTTTGAGGGAGAGTGTCTGCCTGACCCATGTGAGACCTGGGTTTTGATTTATTGTGGAATAAAATTTTTAAACAAAGGTGCATGTTATTTGAGCATTTCCGTGAATTTTAAAATACATACGATGGAAAAACTTCGATTTCTAATATTATTTTTGAATTCAAACACTAACAATAAATAACCTTTTATAAAAGACAGTATTTAAGAACAGTTCGCAGTGGAAATTGGATTTTTGTGTGCTTATGTAATTAGAAATAATAAGAGAGCATTTCTCATAAAAATGTCAACTTGGTGTCTTAATTATCATATATTTCATGAACTTTATATTTAAATAACATTGATATTCGATCTGAACAGCAAAAAACAAACAAACTAATGATCAAACGAGACTCGGTCCAGCGACTACCAGTCTCGAGCGTTACCCATTTTTTTCCATTTTTATGTACTCTATGCTTCAAGCAGAGCTCGTAGAATACGCACCTGTGCTTAAAAATTTGATTCCTCTAGGAGTCAAACCAAGGCCCCCAGCATGCTCTCTACCTCAGCTTCGCGTTTTTCGAGATCTACCTTATTTTAGCATATTAAACAGAGTCGGAAAAGTTCGAAGTCGATTACCTCCAAAATTTTTCAGAGTTGCATTGATCTCCTTTGGCGGACTGATATTTGGTTTCTGCACCTAACGTACCATAAACATTTTCTTTCTAATGTAGAGCACAGCAGTCAGTCGTCCTTTTCTTGTCGGTTTTATTCGGCAAATCTAGATTTCGGTTAGTGCGTAGCCATTATCAATTCACCATTTTATAGTATCAATACATGTTCTAATACGTCAGTCTCCTGTCGTTCGTGCTTCTGTCACATTTCTTTCAAGTAGTCTTGAAGGAAATGTGACAGAAGCCCGAAAATCAGGGGACTGAGGTATTAGAACATATATTGATACAATAAAATGGTGCATTGAGAATGGCTAGGCACTAGCCGAAATCTAGATTTGCGAATAAAACAGCCAAGAAAAGGGCGACTGTTTGCTGTGCTCTATTATTTGAAAGTCATATCACAGTTTCTGAGTGCAACCACGTTCCTAATGGAAGGTATCCCGATACCATAAATATAAAAATTACAAAAATCCCCTTGCTTGTATGGTCCCCTTGTCAGATATGACGACTTGTTATGACCGAGGACCATCCATCGTAAATTGTTAATGTTGTTGCCCAGAATATTAGGGCAAAGGGTGGGTTTTCTTTTTTCATTTAATTTCTGTACTGATTGTGTGAATCGCTACTTAAGGACAGTCATGTGTTACAGAAACAGTTTTTTGGTTAAAATGTATTTCTGTTCTGCTGATGTCAAATAAAATAACTGTTAAATTGATTCCCACGTCGTCAAAACCCTCATCCCGAACCTGACTCCAGCAAAAACCTGCGCTACACATTTACAAACGTTGTCAGGTTTGTTGTTGACAGCAGCTAGGTCAGGCTGATCATACGCAGCTGTCCCTCCATGGAAAGCTAGTGGTCGAGCCGCAAACCCGTACATGTGGGCGCGCCCGCAAGCAACAGGCTGAGAAGTACGTTGTGTTAAACGCAGCTTGCAATTTTCGAGACGGTTTTTTTTTTTCAATGCTACTTTATTCTCCAAAAGTAAGTTGCGAAATTTAGCAATTAAATTACGTAAAAGTATAAAAACTTGTATAATTACTTTGGGGGCGGGGGGAGGGGGAGGGGAGGATGTCAAGAACACACATAACCGCTCTCCCCTTTCTCTCCCTTGGGTGCACGCCTGGAGACTACAGTGCTATTCTGGCGATACATTTCAATTTCCAGAGAGACCTAAACTTCTTTGTGGCATCCGTTACCGAGGTCGCATATGAGTGCTGTTAGGCTATAGTTGCACTCGACTCACAATTAGCCGCTTCGAATGTTGGTCATGCGAGAAATTTTCGCCACCAATGGATTATAGGTGATGGCGCCAATTCTTGATCATCAGACTTTGCACCGATGTACAACATTAAATTCCAAATCTCTCCGGAGTGTCTCGTGAATTGAGGGTAATTTGTTATTCGCCCGTCGAACGTTAAGCTCAATTGCTTCTTGGTGTTATTCAAGGGAAGTAGACTGCGTGTCAACATCACGTTTTGCTGTCTCCCGTCTCTTCGCCCATCACAATACCCCACCATAACATGTTAGGGAAAGCCAACGGCAGACGATCTCCACAATTACTTTGCCTTGAACGGCAGTGCCAGATTTCTCCATCTAACCCCAGCGCCCATTTCCTGATTACAGGGCAATCAGTTCCACCGGTACATTGTGTGAACGTTGTTACACTCACAAGATCACAAAACAATGATGTGCGAAAATAATGACCACATAATGCTTTCCACAACAATTTATTGTGGAGATACGGGGGTAATAAAGTTCACACAACGTAGAGCAATTTCAAAGTGGTCTATTAGCGAAGGAGAATTTCAAAAAATTCAAGTGTAGCTGCTTCACCAAGCCCTAATAACAAGGTGCGATTCAAACTAATAAATTCTAAAAATGATCTTTGGCTCCGAAATATGGGTAGGTACATATATAACTGGAATATAAACTGTTGACAGAGTTCTATTCATAAAATTTATTGAACCACTCTCTCTCTCTGTGCCAGCTGAAACTGTAAAGGTCTCGATAAAAAAGACGGTGTTTCATGAACTCACCGACAATATTTGATGAATGGGCACATGAAGATTACAGTTTTTACGGTTATGTACCTCAGTCGGACACCGTGAACAACTGAAGCTTCTAAGTCAGTGCAGTCAACAGATACGGCCATCTATGTAACATATTTTGAGTACCGCAAATTCATTCATCAAAACCTAAAGGGAACTTCGCTTTAGTCTAGTGTCATGAAATTTGGCAAGAAGCAAGGTTTCACAGTAGATCCAAAGAAAAAAAATCCGAAAATTGTTACTTTGTCATTTTATCAAACGAAAAAAATTTCTGTCGTTTGTTATCAGACGGTCTGTCTATCTGTCCGTTTGCTAAGTCCCTTTCTCTCAGGAACGGGCAGATGTACGAATTGTAATTTATGTTACACAGTGATGTCTACAGTCCTTTGGTGCAGTAAAAATGTTAAGCATCTAAGTCAGTGCAACCAGAAGAGTGGGCCGTTTATGTCACATACTTTGACACTCGCAAACTCAGTCATTAAAACTTATAGGGTACTTCCCATTGACGTAGAATTATGAAATTCGGTAAGAATAAGGGCTTCACGTTACAAGTAAAGGAAAAAATCAGAAAACTGTTAATTTTTAATTATATCATAAGAAAAATATTTGTTTTTTGATTTGTTATACGACTTCAAACTTGAAATTAAAACATTCTCGGAAGTCTTGGAATTCCTGGAACCGATATCTCACCGGTACCAATGCCAATAACAGTAAAAAATCTTCGAGGTCCTCGATTCCCGGAATGGATGAAATGTCTGTACACATAATCAAGTTTGAACGGAACCCTCAGTGAGCGGGTCCTACTCACACTTGGCTAATATTTTATTTTTTATTTTTATTTATTTAATTTTTAAAATTAAGCAACATAAACGCACCCTTTCGGTTCTAATGATGTATAACGACAATTGCACAAAATTTGTCGTTTATTATCATTAGGCGTATTCTGACAGTTTACTCGTACATGTGTGGTTCAAACAATTTGACCTGTACGTTAATACGTGCTGCACCCCTTCGTATCATTGCCCGTATAACTTTGCAGTGCACGCCGGGATTGTGGCGGAATTGGTGCAAGGCCTCAGTGATTCGGACTATCAGCTCAGCTCTAGTGGCGATTGGAGTAACGTAAACCATACCGTTGACACGTCCCTAAAGGGGCATCTAGTTAGAAGAAAGCGTACGCCACGCTAAAGGTTCTCCTCATCCTATCCATTGTCCTCGCAAATCATCAGTTAGCCGTGTTCGACGCTTCAGCACTGATGTGTGCTGGGAGCAGAGGCCTCTTCGAACAGTAACCGGTACACCGTCCAGCTGTTCCTGAAGTGTGGTCTGCAGGAATTGTTAAGTAATGTGTTTCATTTAACATAGTTGCCAAGTTCTGGAAGATGATTATCCACAAATCCCGCCCACATTTTTACGGAGGACCTTCACAGTCTTACAGCCACATAAGCTGAATGACAGGACTGGTACGACTCCACAGAGCAATAACCTCACTGGAATCTGCACAGCAGGCCACTCGGTAGTGGTACGCATCATCACCACTTGCGTAAGTCGTAAACGGCTGACAAAAAGGTTTATGTTCCTTAAAAATGTTAGTCGGTGAGGTCCTGTAACATTGTGTGCTTTCTCATGGCTGATCAAATAACGATCCAGCTTACTGTCCTACCTGCAAGAATTCTAACATATTACTAGTACGTATAAGAAACGTATATTGCCTGACAAGAATGGTGAAATACCCAGAAGATATGTCAATGAAACTTCATATACGTGTTCAACATAAGAGGGTACGTCACAATTCTCTGTGACAGGTAGAACGGCCACCGTGGTGCATTAGTGTTGTTGGTGTTTAAGTGTTGTTACCAGAGTTAGTATGATTTATGAAGAGCGTGAATAGCGCCGGTTGCTGAGTGATCACTGTTAAGGACACAGAGATGTCGCGAACTCATGTAAGACAGCATTATCAGCACCTGACAAAATTTGGACGGGACTTCCTTGTACGTTTCCGTTTGACCGCCTGATCGCATCGTGCAATACCCGGATCTCGGGGACATTCAGACGTGGTAGCGGCCCGAAATTGGACTACAAGGGAAAGCGAGAGCAGGTACATTCTTCATCAATGTTGGGTCGTTTACGTCCGATCAGCGCAATGGAAGATAACCGTATTGTGATCCAAGCACATCATAATTCCTTCACACCTGCGCTGCAATCCAAAAACAAGCGATGGACTCCCTGCAACAAATTGTGTCATCCCACGGCTGTGGTCGAAGACTAGCAGCAGCAGCAGGACGAGGGAACTACCATCCCATGCGTACACAAACGGCTGCGTTTGGTGTGGTGTCGAGACCAGGAAGCATGGACTACTGACGACTGGCGTCACACTGCGTTCAGCCACGAATCATGCTCTTCACTAACACGGATGACCATTTTCAGCAAGTACGGTGGATGCTTGAGGAGAGGATTCCATTCTTCCAATGTTTTGAGTGATGCAGTAGAGCTACTCCTGGCACAGTGTGAGGAACCATCGGTTATGACTTCAGATCACGGCTGGTATTGATGGAGGGAACTCTGACGGTACAACGATCCATTATCGACATCATGTGTCCTCATGTGTCCCTCCTCAGGCGACATTTTGTGCCATTTTTCAACAGGACAAAGCTCCTCCACACATGGCAAGTGGCAAGTGGCAAGTGCCTCTAGATACTGTGCCTCTAGTACTCTCGTGTTCAGCTAGGTTCCCAAATCTGCCACAAGAGAATCTCTATGGGACTAGGTTGGACGTCAACTCCGTACCATTGTCAGTATTCAGGATGTCAAGGTTCTGTTACAACGGTTGTGGGCCAGCGTGCCTCAGGAGAGGATAAAGCGGCTTTGCGACACCTTCCCTATCCAATCAGTGCAAGCATCCCGGCCACATGGGGTGCAACGTCTTACTGATATGTGGGCTCATATTGCTACGTTCTCTGCAAATTTGACTCCATTTTGTAATCGGTGAAATAATATCACGTTCCCTCTCAACCATGAACTTCCACTTCGTTTCCTACTGTCCTTGTGGGTGCTTCATTTTCTTTTCAGGTAATGTATATATATGGTGAAAACTGACGCTGGTGAATATATGCTGTAGCCCTAATAGAAAGAAAAACACGTTCGCAAACAAGCCGTTTGTAAGGCAGTTGCAGTCCTTCTGGTATGAAGTGGCAACTGCAATTCAATACAAAGAAAAATACGTATATGTTGTGTACATCAAAGAGTAAACACGTATAAAAGCGGGAAAGAAAAGAGAAGATCCTCTCTGTAGTCATAGGAAACACAATCCAACACATAAGACTTAATAGACTATGTGAAAAAACGTGTCTTCTCCGTTGCTGCCCATGTCTGCGTCATTTTGTAATACTAGTGACTCGTACACCGCATACAGAACTACTTATACAGAGAGAAACTTTGAAGCAATTTGGTAGATCATAGGAAGAGCTTAAAGGAATAATTAACGTCAGGCACTTCCTGCACACGGTAAACGCTCGCAAACACCTATATATACACGTCGTTTTCACAGCTGACCGACGACTAACGGATCACAGAGAAGAGCAGAAGGGCGTTGGCAGAGATCACATCCATCGAGATCACATGTGATCTATGCAGAGAGGCTACAGAGACAGATTGCTACGCTGTGATATTCATTACTAATTTACATAGTACACTGTGAATAACGTATCAACCGTTAAGGTCCGCCTCGGTAGCTAAGCGAGAAGGCCCAGTTTCGATTCCTGGTCGGATCGCAATTTTCTCCTCTCGGGGGTTGGATGTAGTCTTATGTCATATCGTCATAACCGACATTACTATTGAGATAGCTGAACAGTCACAGCCCAAAAGCCAATAAATTGAAAAAAATTAAGACTAAAGCTAAAATTAAGTGAATAAAGTCTTATTTAAAAATAATTCTTGACATTATTTTCGTGTCGGCGTGATAGCTTAGCATGCAAAGCATTGCTTCACGTAAGATGTGTGCGAAGATTTCCACGAACCTCCTGTGGCATAGATCAGTTTCATCATTTACAATATCTTCGCGAGCTCCTCCAAAATATTCATTACATTACCTTTCTTCACTTCGTCCTGTATTTGTTATGAAGAAGCTGGATTTACTGAAACTTGTCCAGACTGATGCAAATGTGACATCACCATAGAGTCACTATTTCCGTATTTCCAGCAGGCTCTTTACACCTAATAGTGAACGTGTGTCCTGTCTGTCCTATGTCATCATCATCATCATCATCATCAACATTAACAGTTCGATCACCTCGTGATTCGGCCTCTTTGAGTCGGCGTGCAACACAGGATCCCTCCAGATTCTTCCTTTTCTGCCGATCTTGAACTCCCATTGACAGTTCAGTCCTGCTGTCTTCTTTAAGTCTCTGTCCCATCTGTCCGATGGCCTTCCACTTGGTCTTTCCTGGAAAATTGGTCTCCAATCTTGTACTTGTTTTGACCACCTGCCGTCTTTTTTTCTGGCCACAAAACCAGCAAAAGATGTTCAAATGTGTGTGAAATCCTATGGGACTTAACTGCTGAGGTCATCAGTCCCTAAGCTTACACACTACTTAACCTAAATTATCCTAAGGACAAACACACAGCCATGCCCGAGGGAGGACTCGAACCTCCGCCGGGACCAGCCGCACAGTCCATGACTGCAGCGCCGGAGACCGCTCGGCTAATCCCGCGCCGCACAAAACCAGCCCACTACCATTTCAAGGCATTCACTCTTTCCATTATGTCACTGACTCTTTTTTGTCTGCCTCGTATCAACTGCTTTCTCTCTGCAGCCCGACACTGATCTTTTCATTCCTTTTTGGGCTAATATTAATTTTCTAGAAATAATGTCCATGCCTCACAGTCGTAAGTTATTATGGTTAGTATACATTGGTCAAAAACTTTTTTTCAGCTCTGTCCACATCTTAGACATAAAAACTGAAGACTACCTTCCATAAGCCTGCAAGCCTAATTTAATACGTCGAAACATTTCTGGCTTTAGGTCTCATATTTACGAGTTGATCCAGACAGACATATTCTGTGAGGCTTTGCAGTTGCGTACTTCCAACAGATGGACTAGTATTTTCCTCCAGTGTTCATTCATTCATCATGATCTTGGTTTCATCATAGTTCATTTTTAGACCAATTTCAGAGAAGACTAATGCAAGTTCACTAACCAGTATTTGAAGTTCTTCTGTACTATTTCCAAATAGAACAATATCATGAGCAAACCTCAGGTTGTTTAATCTATTTCCCAGACTTTTCTATTTGTCTTCCAATCCAATACATGCATTGCTTTTTATAGGACGGCTGAAAATAATTTTGTGGATATAGAATCACTTTACACCCTTTTCAATTGGAAATTCACTGTTCTCTTAAACAACATTCAAAAACGATGTGAATATTTTGTGTATAATTGCATGAGACTCTAATATAGGCCTATTCTATTCCTAGTTCTGTTAGGATGTCAGACACAGCTGGTGACAGATCGAATCCAATGCCTTTTCAAAATCTAAAAAGGAAAGGCAAAGCGATAGATGGAACTCATTTGATCTACTAACTGCTCCGGGTATACTGAGGATATGATGAATTGTATTAAACCGTGTGCGGGACCCAACTTGCTCAATGGGTCGAGCCTGGTCAAGTATAGTGCTCAATCTAGCAGTCAAAATTAGAGTAAAAACTTTGTATGGTATGGACAGGAGGCTGGTAGGGCGATAGTTCTTTTTATATATTTAGTGGTGGTGGTGGTTTGTGTTTAACGTCCCGTCGACAACGAGGTCATTAGAGACGGAGCGCAAGCTCGGGTTCGGGAAGGATTGGGAAGGAAATCGGCCGTGCCCTTTCAAAGGAACCATCCCGGCATTTGCCTGAAACGATTTAGGGAAATCACGGAAAACCTAAATCAGGATGGCCGGAGACGGGATTGAACCGTCGTCCTCCCGAATGCGAGTCCAGTGTGCTAACCACTGCGCCACCTCGCTCGGTATATATTTAGTGCTAGCTTTCTTATCTCTCAGGGTAATTTGGACTTTATTCTAATCTCTTGGTAGTTTTCCACAGTGCAAATAACTTGAACATATTTTAGCTAAATGGTTTATAGATTCCACGTCGATCGGCTGTAAAAATCGACTGACAGGTCTTCACCACCAGGAGGAGTTCCTTTTTTTAACTTGACTACAGTATATTTGACTACTGAGATGAGTATTTCTTGGATACGGAAAACAGGGGTATCCAATTCGTTTAAGATATCAGATATGGCTTTACTATGCAGATTACTATAAAAATTCTCAATATATTCGAGTATTCCTCTCTTATACCTATTTCGGCCTCAGTCTGTGTCTAACACAGTTAGCTGATTCTATCCAGCCATAAACTTCCAGGTAACCATCTTTAAACTATATTTATTTTCAAGACTGTTACCTTCCTCGCACTTCTTGATGTCTTCTTTCATGCTCCAGGCCTATTTACCTCATTAAACGTCTTGCAGTTAATTCTATACACTCTAGATTTACTATGTGGTTCACTTTTCGCACTTTTATTCCTCGTAATGCCTTACCAATTATTTTCGGTTCGAAAGCAAGTTCCTATCTCAATACACTTAAAATACTAGTGCAAATCTACTTCATATACTACCTAGTTACGGTAAGGATACAAATCTCTATTTGTTTTCCCCCTCTCTTCTTTAAAGAATGTAATTTCTCTATTAATAAGACTGATTGGTATTCATTTTGCTGTTGCACATTCCTATAACCATAGAAAGCAGAAAGTCATTTTCACTGCTGAATCCGCAATGCGATTAGTTTTTTTCTTCATCTCGTTTTGATTTAAGAGCATATGAGAAATAAAGAGAATAATGACTATACGGTGGCGACGCATTCGTTTGAATCTACATGAAGCTTTTCACAATAATTGCACATGGCTAAAAATGGTGAGGTAATGAAACATTTTCGAAAAACTGAAATCTGTAATATCTCTCACGTAGGTAAAGAAATTCATGCCATAGTGAGTTGTCTCTCTATCAACTGCGCTTAGATCACTTGTAATAGTTACGGAAACGATGTTTGCGAATGCCCTACTGCTCTCCGTGAACCGCTAGCGTCGATTACAGGCGTATACCGATGTTTACTGGCGTTTGCCCCGTGCAGTCAGTACATCCATTATTTCTCCAATACTACTCACCAGTCCTCCGTACTTATACCCACACCCTTCTGTCGTACTGAAACATCAGCTTTTTTCTCTCCAGCAAGGGTCAACATTTGTAGATTGTATTTTAAACATTTTAAATGTATTTGCATTGCGTTTGTTTTGCCTTTCATTCCCTGTTTCATACTTAGCGAGGATGAAAATGAGGTATCTTTTATACACGGTCCAGTCAGATTAACATGATTATCTTATATGTTCGACGTCAACGTGCAATAACCACTCACACACGGCAAAGCACGTCGGGTGGAGGGGGAAGGGCGCGGAGAACAGTGCAGCCGTTGTGGCAATGCATGAACGGAGCGATTTATCTGACGTCCAAAAGGGCACGATCATTGGTTTTCTGCCCAAGAGTAGAAGCACTGCGGAAACGGTTAAGTCTGTAAACACGCTTGTTGCTGAGGTTAAAGTATCCGTGTATGTCAAAATGGCGCTATCAAAAACTGGCGCTGAGGCAACTGTGATGCACCATGGGACGTAGATGACAGGGGTAAACGACGGCTGGGGAGATGTCCCCAGGGAACAGATGTGCAACTGTAGAGTAAATTACCGCCTAGATGAAAGAAGGCGTACCAATGGCGTCTCCTCAACGATCTTACAGCGAATGTTGCTGCGTATGGGCAAGGGCAGCATGAGCTTGGGTCGTGCACCAACGCTGACTGCTGTTAATCGGCGACGAAGGCTGGAAGTTGTACGCCAGTGCCACAACAGGATGTCCATTGACTGGCGACTGGTGGCCTTTTCAGGCGAATCACATTTTATGCCCGTTGGCGCGTGTGGCGTGAAACATCTGCAGTTTTGAAATCAAACAAGGAGGAAGCGATATGGTACAGGAAATGTTTTCGTGATATTACCTGGGTATCTCGTCATTCTGGAAGGCACAATGAATCACCGCAAGAATGCATCTATCCCTGGAAATCATGTTCGTCCTTACATGCAATTTGTTTTCCCTGTGTGCGATGGCATCTACCGGACAGTGCAACGTGTCACACAGTTGGTAGACCACGTGCTTGGTTCTTAGTGTGCACCGGGATGAGTTTATCGTACTCCCCGGCCCACCAGACTCGACGGATTTAAATCCAGTCGAGAATCTTCGGGACCACAACGATCGGACTGTTCGCGCCATGGCTCCTCAGACGATAAACCTAACGCAGCTGACCGCGGAACTGGTATCTAGATGGCTCCACGTCCTTGTCGGTACCTTTCACAACCTCACTCTCTCTTCCTGCACGTCTGAAGTCGGTCCGCGCAGCAAATGGTTGTTATTTATCCTTTTTTTTTTAGGTGTTCACATTAATGTGACTGGACGATATATAAAAACTTTCATTATATTCATCTGTACAATTTCTAAAATCACTTACACATACACCACCTTTTTATTTCTTGCGTTTTCGTCTTTGTGTGTACTACGTATACACTATGTGATCAAAAGTATCAGGACAGTTGGCTGAAAATTACTTACAACTTCATGGCGCCCTCCATCGGTAATGTTGGAATTAAACATGGTGTTGGCCGACCCTTAGCCTTGATGACAGCTTCCACTCTCTCAGGCATACGTTCAGTCAGTTGCTGGAAGGTTTCTTGGGGAATGGCAGCCTATTCTTCACGGAGTACTACACTGAGAAGAGGTATCGATGTCGGTCTGTGAGGCCTGGCATGAAGTCGGTGTTCCAAAACACCCCAAAGGCGTTCTATAGGATTCAGGTCAGGACTCTGTGCAGGCCAGTCCATTACAGAGACGTTATTGTCATGTAACCACTCCGCCACACGCCGTGCATTATGAACAGGTGCTCGATCGTGTTGAAAGATGCAGTAGCCATCCCCAAATTGCTCTTCAAGAGTCGGATGCAAGAAGGTGCTTCAAACAGCGATATAGGCCTGTGCTGTGATAGTGCCAGGCAAACCCAACAAGAGATGCAAGCCCTCTACGTGAAAAACACCGCCATACCATAACACCACCGCCTCCGAATTTTACTTTTGGCGCTACACAAGGTGGCAGGTGACGTTGAAACGTCCGCTTAGAAAAATTTAAAAATGGCAGTGCTGGGAAACCTCTTACGTTATTTGTTTTTCAAACAGCTGAGCAGAACTGAACGTACTCAGACATTTCTCTCTTTACTTATTCTGATCAACACTAAACTGACACACAATATTTTTAGCGCAACGCAATCTGACTTTAAATAATCTCTACAAAAGAATGGCCCTGAATAACAATAACCTATACCTTTCATGACTCACTTACCTCACAAAAATCTTCGTTACTCGAACTACTGCAATACAGCGAGTGCCAGTACTGTCAGCCAAATAAAAGATTCCAACTACTAAAGACACTAACTACTGATACACATAGTTAGCAAATGAAAGATTTTGATAGAGAACAAACAATTTATTTACCTTAATAGTGTTCAAAAGTCATTACGTATATATACATATATATCAGTTCATGACATCCAGTCTTACAAATTTACTGTCTCTGATGGACACACATCGAGCTCATCAACTCTCAAAACTCCACCATCTCTCTCCCCACATCCACCACTGCTGGCGGCTCACCTCCAACTGCGCAATGCTACGCGCTTTTCGCGTCCAACTACCTCCAACTGCGCAACACTACACGCTGTTCACATCCAACTGCCCAACACTACAATAGCGAATATTCCAACAATGCCAACCAGCCACCGACTGCACACAGCACAGCCAGTGATTTTCATACAGAGCACTACATGACGTTACCAACATAAAAACCTAAACAGCCTACTTACATAGCCCCCATGCTCCCCACAAAAAATTCTACAAATTGTTTTGGGCAGTGGTCAATAAGGATTTGATAAAATTTTTCATAATTACAATAACAAAGATATCAAATGCACACACTTATTGATACACTGTTGGTCAAAAGCAAAAATTGTTCTCATAAAGACAGTCCTGAACATTCATCATAGTAGTAATTGCATTGTACAAAGCCTGATCATAAAAAGAAAATGCACATGGAAGTAGTGGATTTCCATGCAGTCTTGAAGAAGTAGTGTGTCCTTCCAATGGAAAGACAGTGCCGACTCTTGACATGCAGACAGGTAATGGGCTACAACAAAGCAAACCCACAGCAGAGTCAGTCGAAGTTTTGAAGAATATTGGTAGGTAGGTCATCACAGAGCAGACCCACTGTAGCCCTGGTAGAGATTATGGTATTGGTGTGCCACCAGAGCTGCAGATCCACTGCAGTCCTTGTAGAAATAATGGTATTGGTGGGCCATCAAAGGTGTAGACCCACTGCAGTCCTTGTAGAAATAATGGTATTAGTGGACCATTAAAAGTGTAGACCCACTCTAGTACTTGTAGAGACGGCCAGCAGCCATCTGTTGCGACTGTGCAGGTGCACAATCACCATTAAAGAGTCTTGCAGACAATATAGCAAGGCTATAAACCACCACTTGTGCACTCACAAATTTTTTGGTATGTCCTCAGAACCAGCAATTAACCAGTCCCTTGCTGAATTATCAATACACGTGCGAGCACTAACAGTCCATTTTCTTCACATATTGTGCATATACTATGACCAACAGAAACGTGTGCAGTGAAATGAAACTTAATCTGAAGAACTGGTGTCTATACAATTATAAATTTATGACATAAGTATACAATTACAAAATTACAAAATACATCATTAAAGAACATAATAATACAAATAACATTTGTAGTAACACAGGCATTACAAAAGAATGGAAATAAACATATACATCAGTGTTACAGGACTTATGACACAAGTAAATAAATAAAATAATGAGAATAGTTTTTGAAACATTAATTTCACACATGAGCATTAAAACAGAACAGAATAAATAATGTCTAAACATCTTTACAAAGAAAATAACATTTTATTAGAAAAATTCATCAGATAAACACATAAAGACAGGAAGAACACAAATACACAAGGGTACACAAACACATAGCGGAATAACACAAAAGAAAAGGACTGGGTTTGTTTTCAGTGTAACATTTGGTACTGCAGTCCAACCCAAATCTCCATTCCATAGATCTTTCCTCTTATTTCAACATTTGTTCCCACAAAAAAATCCTATCCAAGCATGTTTTCTGTATTTATATTTTCACATATTTCTTATGTCATTATTTACTTTCCATTATCTTACCTCATCATTTATTTCCAAGAAAATCCTACCTAAGCCTGTTGTCCCTAAATCCTACTTTTTTGTTCATATCCTCTTTCAAAATAATTGTTCTCCACTGTACACTACTTTTTTGGCCAAACGATTTTCTTATTGCTTCTCAATGGATTTCTTCCAATTCATCACAACTCATTCTCTTATATAGTCTACCCCATCTTAAGCTAACTTAAATCTACTGAGCTCAGATGCATAAACTAAGGGACGAGGCAATGCAGCAGCACAAAACAATTAACACAAACATCAATGACAAAAAAATGCAAACTGGCAAAGCTAGCAGCAATAAATATAAATTAGCAAAGCAAATGCAACATTACAATTAATGTGAGCCAATGTGCAGCAACAAGAAATGTGGTGTCACCACCAGACATCACACTTTCTAGGTGGTAGCCTTTAAATCGGCCGCAGTCCATTAGTATACGTCGGACACGCGTGTCGCCACTATCAGTGATTGCAGACCGAGTGCCGCCACACAGCAGGTCTAGGGAGACTTCCTAGCACTCGCCCCAGTTGTACAACCGACTTTGCTAGCGATGGTTCACTGACAAAATACGCTCTCATTTGCCGAGACGATAGTTAGCATAGCCTTCAGCTACGTCATTTGCTACGACCTAGCAAGGCGCCATTACCAGTTACTATTGATACTGTAATCATGTACCGTCAAGAGCGACACTCATCATTAATGGATTGAAGTTAAGTATTCCACCAGCTACGTCCGTTTTTCTAAGGTCTAATTTCCTTGCCCTGTTCCAGACCTCACGCCAGCCTGCGTGAGCTAAAACGCGTGCCTTTCAGCTTCCTCTAGTACCCGGTGCTGGCTCTCCTGCCAACCCACAACAAGAAAAATAAACCAGTAGTAAAACTGGCTTAACACAAGGTAAAATTCAGTAGGACAATGCCTGGAAAACAGCAGCAGCAAATGCAATAATTTATACCTAAACATGACAAAGCTCAAGCAGAAAAATTATTACATTAAAGATAGGAAATGTCTAATACCTATGTCAGATCTTAACACTAGAGTGATGCATCACAAAACGTACTCTGACAAAAATGTTACCAAATCGTTGAAAAATTAGGTATGCAATTCCTGTGAAGGGAAGTCTATTTGTGCACCTCCCTTTTTTTTAAGAACGTAGATCATATAATTATTATTTAATGGATATGGAGGCACAAAATACTGATATTAGTAGATCTATTACATTTTATTTTAACCAATGCCGTAGTGCAACTAGAAACTAGATATTAAACAAAATAGGCAAATATATACATAAAGCAAGGCATGAAACATCATTCACTTGCCATATGGCATCTCCTACGGCAGTAAAAAAATCTCTCAACTAGAAAGGCAGTAGTCATAATCAGGTGTACAGACATAAAATATTTCTCATCATTTCATTAGGCATTTCAGTAAATATCAAAGTATCAGCTCAAAACTGTAATCATATGCTTCAAGTATGAGCATGTCTTATTTGAAATGCTTTCTTCAAAGAAATGTCAATAGCGAGGTTAATGGCCTCTTTTTTCCCACCTAATGGCTTTTCTCCAGGCGACTTGCGCAGCTGGGCGCCCACAATGCATTATGTCAAGGTCACTTAGCTTTCTTAACGAAATATTTACAACAGAAGTTTCCGCTAAGTGACAGTCTCATATCAAAAAATTCACAGGTCGAGGATTTGCATTACAAATGTGTAGAAACAAAATCCTATAAATATAAGTGTGTCCAAAAAATTTTCGCCGGCATTCTAATATATTCACACACGTACACACATTTCATAACTCTTAAAGTACGATTCTTGGTTTCCAACATCCTTTTTCACAAATCAAAGTCCCTAACCACTACTCATTATTCCTTACCTTATTACACATATACATATTCGTTGACACTTCTTCAATATTTCATCATAATAAATATGTAGCATAATCAAATTCCTCATATAGCATCAGCTTATTGATTATAAACATACCTCAACAGCATAATACACATCATCGTCGTAGTAATAACACCATAACAGATCAATCACATCTCAAAATCGTCGCAGCTTCTTTCAGTAATTTCAAAACCTTCAATAAAGACATCTACCTCAAACGTACTTTAAAAATCATGATCCCATACCAAATACATCATTCAATGCTGTCATAGTATCACAATGGTTCTGAAAAAATATGAACAGTTCACAAAGTACAGACAAAATAAAATTTCATAAGCGTGAAGTTATCCAACTGTGTAATTACGTAAACATCTGCCACTGATGTAGTAGAAAAAGGTTCTTTCTCTGTTAAATAATCAGATAGCTGTGTAATTCTGTGTTACAGAAGTATGGAACCGATGTGTACAGTTGTATAAGCAAATACCATATTAGCTAGGGCTCCTAGCGTTCGCTAGTAAGTGTGTACCCCCCTGAGGATTAATGTAATTATACCCTCAGATGTTACAGATTACAGCAATAGAACGAAATGTATCACGGAAAACCTTTGTATCTTTGTAATTCAAACATCTTTAAAAATAAATGTTTTAAGTACAAAATTAATCACTCAAATACGTGTACTGCAGTGATAAACTGTGCGTCTTGTTGTAAGATAATCTCTGTCATTACTTAAGGGTAAAATATGTGCCAAGTGTCGTAATTATCGTCGTCTGTAAGCAAAGTTCTGTAGAAGTCAATGTACTTACCTCGTAATAAACGAAGTGAAATGCTATGCATATAGATATCGTAGTTATTATGTACATTACCGTGATCAAGAAAGTACTATACTGTAATGTATTGCTGTGCTACGAAAAAGGCTGTCTCATTGTAGCTATACCACAAAAGTTACTACTAAAACATGTTCTCCTTTCCAGAAGAATTCAGAAAAACTGTGCAGATATAAAACAGATACACCACAAAAGCAACAATGTAAATTGTGTCACACATTAGTAGCGACATGATATAATCATGTAGCTGTCAAATAAACTAACCACTGTGTCATCTGGTATCTCTCAGAAAGTACTTTATATCCAGAATGTATTTTCAAGTAAACCACAATGTTCCATTAAAATCTCATTAGCAGTACCGGTATATGTTCTAAGTATGTGAGCCGTATAGTCATTACTTAATCATGCAACTAACAAGCAAGAATGTACATATACAATAACACTGTGTCGTCTGTTCACTATAACAATGCGTTCGTAATTACTGTCTAAATATGTTCCCTAGGTTCTAGACTGGATAGTTAATTTCAAAACATTGTTGCATGTTAACAGTTTCTAAGTGTGACAAAGCGTACAAGTAACGTGAAGTGAAAAACTTTATGGCAAAGACTAAGTTAAAAAGCAGATTATCTCTCAATAAACGGTTTTACATGTGAAATGTGGTGCAATCTTTTACGCTTTCTAGTGCGCAGAGTTTCAACTTCAAAGCAATTATAATGTTGTATACGTCGGTAAGGAATGCTAAAATTTTTCTCAAGGTTAACGCCTATGTTATTTTTCTCTGAGCCAGCCGGCGCACGTGGCTGCCTGCTGTGCGAGTCATTGTCTGTCTCTTTGTTGGCACGCGTCGTTATTAGGATTAGCAGACCTAACTTCTACAAGTACACCTTGTCGAGAGGGCCCTGCCCTGTTTGAATCCCGCCAGTTCTGATGAAATTCAGGTCTGTCGCTACGATTATATCGTCTGTCGTCATGTCGGTAGTTTCCTGTGGGTTACGTGGTGGAGAATTTCCCCATGAGTCGTAACTGCATGGTGGACCGTTGCGTCTGAAGTTTTTCTGCCTCCCTTGATAATAATTATTTTGGTTCCCATATTGTCTGTTTCTCTGATTGTCTCTGTCATATTCATTACTATGTAAATGCGATCTTTCTCTGTAATTATTTTTACTCTGCCAACGGTTGTCATACGTGTGGTGTCTGTTTTGGTCACGATTTGCGTTGTAAGAATAGCCTTGTCGTGCTAGTTATTATTTCTGTCGTCACGGAATTGTGACGCATGTGACCTGTAATTGTTGTGTTCCTGTTTTCGCGTCCCGCGATTATCAGCGTCAATTTCTAATTCTTGTAAGAGTCCCTGAAAAGCTTCAGTGTCGTCTTTGCAACGTCCTGCCAAAATAATATGTCGTAAATCTTCAGGAAATTTGATTAAGCAAATGCGGATGAGTTCTGAGGGGCTGTATGGGTTTGACACATACTGATTCTTATGCAGCATGTCTTCAAAATATTTTACAAGACTGGAAAATTCAGATTGTTCGAAATGTTTCATCATTATGATGCTATGTTTTACTCGGTCTTGTGTAGCTTGAGACCAATATGCTGAGAGGAAGGCATGATAAATTTCTCCTTCACTGTGACAATCGTGAATGACCGATCGCATTCTTACAGCTGGTTCATTCTCTAAGTAGCCACACATAAATTCTAATTTGTGCTTTAATGACCAGTTGGGAGGAAAACAATGAGAGAATTGATGAAGCCACACTTGTGGATGAATGTCGCTGCCAGAATTCTTACATGTTTTCAATATACGTGTAGTAATGAACACCTTATAGTCAAAGTCATCGTGTCGGCGAGTCACATATCCGTCATTGTTACGTCGTGTCGGCGGTTCCATCTCAAAATTCGGTGCACCTTGCCAATTTCTTTCATAATTTCCGGAATGTCCTGTGTTATTATTTTGTGGCTTTTCCGTATTTCTAAGACCCTCTTCCCGTGTTGCAGCGCGAGTCTCCTCTGAAATATGTAATTCTTGTATTACTTGTGCCAACTGATCTGGTACTTCCCGGAATTCTCTTTTGTGTTGCGTATTAATTTGATTCTGATTTTGTTTGAATTTCCTAATTTGTTCGTACTCTTCTGTACCATTAAAGACTACCGGTCATGTGTCATTCAGATTATCATCTACCTTTGTAGATAAATTATTTAGCTGATCCGAAAGTTCGACTACTTTCTCCATGCGTCTTTCTGAATCAATTTTCAGAGCATTACTGTGTCCTTTAACTTTTCCTGAATTTTTGCAAGTTGCGTAACCGAATCGGTAGATGCAACTGAGTCAATTTTAGCCCGCAAGTTCTCGTGATTTTCATGAAAAATAGTTTGCAGTTCTTTTAAGGCTGCTTCGTGATTCTGTAATGCATTTTCATGCCTCGAAAAAATAGGTTGAAAATGCTCACAAATTTGTGTTTTTACGTCATTACAGACTTTTTGACATTTCGATTCGATTCGATGTTATGTAACTCAGTAGTTAAATCTTCACGTGTTTGTTGAAGTGTTTCTTTAATTTGTTTCTGATTTTGTTCCATTTGTTGCTGTGACTGTTTTTGATTTTGTTCCATTGCGTCTAGCTGTTGCTGTGTTTGTCTCTGGTGTTGTTCCATTGTGTCTAACTTTTGAAGCTTTTGTCCCATTTATTTCTGATTTTGTTCAAGCGTTGTGTCTAACTTTTGTAGCCTTCGTCCCATTTGTTGCATTAACTATAATAACAGTTCACTGGTGTCTGAAACAGGTTCCTCAGTGCTATTCGACAGTGTATTTGAACCGGCAATATTCGCATTTTGAAAAGCAGAAAATGTATCTTGACTTATTGAAGAAAACGGTGAGGACGCAAAACCTGAATCTACAGTATTTGCAAGATTGTATCCTGTCATTTCGGATTCCTGAGGTGAGCTGTTGCCGACAGATCGATCGATAATGCTTCTCTGTTCACTAATTGTTTCACTGTCCACACCATTATTTGCCGCCCATTCCATTTCCCTATGCACAATTACCAAATTACTACTTTGAATGTCTGTTAGTTCATTACACGGTGGTGCTGATAAACTACGCTCGTCGTCACTATCATATCTCAATTTACTTTGGAGCCTAGTGTTACGTTTTTCTCACGCCATAATTATCACGTATTTTACACGATAACAAGAAAAGCACAATTTGAAGAGCAAAAATAAGAAAACACATCAACATAGCACTGAAAATAATATCTACTTAATTGCAAGCGCAGCTGCGAAATACTTGGTACCAATCTATATGCATGCAACAACTGTTTTACTGTACAACAATGAAAAACTACAACTACAAAGGAAACTCTCTCTACAATTACGCTCTAGCAATAAACAATAGCTACACTAATTACACAAACTACAAGAAAAAATAGAAGATTTCAGTGAGGTACCCTCGGCTAAGGGTCGCCATATGAAACGTCCCCTTAGAAAAATTTAAAAATGACAGTGCTGGAAAACCTCTTACGTTATTTGTTTTTCAAACAGCTGAGCAGAATTGAACGTACTCAGACATTTCTCTCTTTACTTATTCTGATCAACACTAAACTGACACATAATATTTTTAGCGCAACGCAATCTGACTTTCAATAATCTCTACAAAAGAATAGCCTTGACTAACAATAACCTATACCTTTAATGAATCACTTACCTCACAAAAATCTTCGTTACTCGAACTACTGCAATACAGCGAGCGCCAATACTGCCAGCTAAATAAAAGATTATAACTACTAAAGACACTAACTACTGATACGCATAGTTAGCAATTGAAAGATTTTGATAGAGAACAAACAATTTATTTACCTTAATAGTGTTCAAAAGTAATTATATATATATATATGTAAAGTTCATGACATCTAGTCTTACAAATTTAGTGTCTCTGATGGACACACGTCCAGATCATCCGCTCTCAAAACTCCGCCATCTCTCTCCCCACATCCACCACTGCTGGCGGCTCACCTCCAACTGCGCAACGCTTCGCGCTGTTCACATCCAACTGCCCAACACTATAATAGCGAATATTCCAACAATGCCAACCAGCCACAGACTGCACACTGCACAGCCAGTGATTTTCGTAAAGAGCGCTACGTGACGTTACCACCATAAAAACCTAAACAACCTAGTTACAACGTTCACCGGGCATTCGCCATACCTACACCCTACCATTGGATCACCACATTGTACCGTGATTCTTCACTCCACACAACGTTTTCCCCTGTTCAATCGCCCAACCTTTACGCTCCTTACACCAAGCGAGGCATTATTTGGCATTTATCGGCGTAATGTGTTGCTTACGAGCAGCCACTCGACCACGAAATCCAAGTTTTCTCACCTCCCGCCAAACTGTCATAGTACTTGAAGTGGATCCTGATGCAGTTTGGAATTCCTGTATGATGGTCTGGATAGATGTCTGCCTATTACAAATTACGACCCTCTTCAACTGTCGGCGGTCTCTGTCAGTCAACAGACGAGATCTGTCTGTACGCTTTTGTGCTGTGTCCCTCAAGTTTCCACTTCTCTATCACATCGGAAACAGTGGACATAGAGATGTTTAGGAGAGTGTAAATCTCGCGTACAGAGGTATGACACAAATGACATCCAACCACCTGGCCACGTTCGAAATCCGTGAGTTCCGTGGAGTGCCCCATTCTGCTCTCTCACGATGTCTAATGACTACTGAGGTCGCTGTTATGGAGTACCTGGCAGTAGGTTGCAGCACAATGCACCTAACACGAAAAACGTATGTTTTTTGAGGATGTCCGGATACTTTTGATCACATAGTGTACTTTGGCTACAGAGCAGGTTGGGTGTGCCACTGACAATCCACCCCTTGCTCATGTGAAGCGAAGCGAATGAAATAACAATTAAGATAAAGGAAAAAAGTAATCTTTCCATCCATGCGCTGACAATCCACCTCTTGCTCATGTGAAGCGAAGCGAATGAAATAACAGTTAAGATAAAGGAAAAAAGTAATGTTTCCATCCATGCGTTGGAATCCCACGTAGTATCATCTATCGCTAGACTGGCCGGCGTCATTGTCCACTGTCGTCGTAGATTCTTATCTCGGCTGCCTGGAGATACTCCCTAGTGCTTCGCTATCGAGTAGTATCTCCAAGGTCGTGTCTCCATCGCCGCTGTGCCTCGTCGCCTGCTTGTCTACGTGTTCATTTCTTTGAAAAAAGATTTGGAAAATTTCTTTCTCTACAGTTCCTCGGTCACAGCTTCTTCTTCGTCTCTAATGACCTCGTCGTCGTCGAGAAATTAAACCCAAATATTCCATCGTTCCTTTCTGTCGAAACTTTCCTAGAGAAAAGAAATGTCAATCACAGGCAGTAAAATTGTTTTTGTCTTAGATAATGGAAAAAATATGTGCAATTTGGATGTTATATAAATACACTCCTGGAAATAGAAAACAGAACACATTGACACCGGTGTGTCAGACCCACCATACTTGCTCCGGACACTGCGAGACGGCTGTACAAGCAATGATCACACGCACGGCACAGCGGACACACCAGGAACCGCGGTGTTGGCCGTCGAATGGCGCTAGCTGCGCAGCATTTGTGCACCGCCGCCGTCAGTGTCAGCCAGTTTGCCGTGGCATACGGAGCTCCATCGCAGTCTTTAACACTGGTAGCATGCCGCGACAGCGTGGACGTGAACCGTATGTGCAGTTGACGGACTTTGAGCGAGGGCGTATAGTGGGCATGCGGGACGCCGGGTGGACGTACCGCCGAATTGCTCAACACGTGGGGCGTGAGGTCTCCACAGTACATCGATGTTGTCGCCAGTGGTCGGCGGAAGGTGCACGTGCCCGTCGACCTGGGACCGGACCGCAGCGACGCACGGATGCACGCCAAGACCGTAGGATCCTACGCAGTGCCGTAGGGGACCGCACCGCCACTTCCCAGCAAATTAGGGACACTGTTGCTCCTGGGGTATCGGCGAGGACCATTCGCAACCGTCTTCATGAAGCTGGGCTACGGTCCCGCACACCGTTAGGCCGTCTTCCGCTCACGCCCCAGCATCGTGCAGCCCGCCTCCAGTGGTGTCGCGACAGGCGTGAATGGAGGGACGAATGGAGACGTGTCATCTTCAGCGATGAGAGTCGCTTCTGCCTTGGTGCCAATGATGGTCGTATGCGTGTTTGGCGCCGTGCAGGTGAGCGCCACAATCAGGACTGCATACGACCGAGGCACACAGGGCCAACACCCGGCATCATGGTGTGGGGAGCGATCTCCTACACTGGCCGTACACCACTGGTGATCGTCGAGGGGACACTGAATAGTGCACGGTACATCGAAACCGTCATCGAACCCATCGTTCTACCATTCCTAGACCGGCAAGGGAACTTGCTGTTCCAACAGGACAATGCACGTCCGCAAGTATCCCGTGCCACCCAACGTGCTGTAGAAGGTGTAAGTCAACTACCCTGGCCAGCAAGATCTCCGGATCTGTCCCCCATTGAGCATGTTTGGGACTGGATGAAGCGTCGTCTCACGCGGTCTGCACGTCCAGCACGAACGCTGGTCCAACTGAGGCGCCAGGTGGAAATGGCATGGCAAGCCGTTCCACAGGACTACATCCAGCATCTCTACGATCGTCTCCATGGGAGAATAGCAGACTGCATTGCTGCGAAAGGTGGATACACACTGTACTAGTGCCGACATTGTGCATGCTCTGTTGCCTGTGTCTATGTGCCTGTGGTTCTGTCAGTGTGATCATGTGATGTATCTGACCCCAGGAATGTGTCAATAAAGTTTCCCCTTCCTGGGACAATGAATTCACGGTGTTCTTATTTCAATTTCCAGGAGTGTATGTTGGTTGAGTCATACAGAATTATCGAAATAACAAATGATATATAGATAACATATTCTACTAGATCAACAAAAAATTATTAGGATGATTCAAATGAAAACTTTAAAAGTCCAATAAAATCCCTCAAATTTGTTCTATGGATATGACAGTTGGCACGACTCATCCTTGCGCTTTGACAAATGACCAAAGGTTGATAACCTGTTGAGGCATCACAGGAAACGGATCTTTATCAGCGCAAAGATATCGACATCTTTGTTGACTTAAACCGCGTTGGACCTGCAGTCTGTGATACGGTTTCCTCAGCTGATGAACCTGTGGAAATGCATCAAAGGATGAGAACACAACATCGTAATCCGTTTTTGTCCCTGCAGCAAGTGTACGAATGGTTTAAAAGAGACGCGGTTTCTGTGGAAGAAGCACACCATCCCGGGCAGGCACAACTCTTAGTGACGAACAATAATCTGGTCACAGTGGAAGAGCTAGTGAAGAGAAACAAGCGTGGTGTTGTAAACTACTAATAACTGTTTTGGGTATTAGTATCGTTTCAGCACATACTGCGATTTAGTTTTCGCAAGATGGGTGCCAGATCAGTTGATTACTGAATCAAGAGATCATCATATAGGTGCCTGTGAGGAAGGTAGTGGATTTCTAGACACATTGTTACACCAAAAGAAACTATGGTGCACTACCACCAACCAACAAGGAAATGACTGACCAATGTATGGCGCCATAGCTCTTCGCCAAAACTAAAGCATTCTGCTCCCAACCGTCGAAGGGAAAAGCCATGCTTACTCTTTTGGTGTATTACATGGAATCTGAATTAACGGTGACCATTAATTCATACTCAAATCTAATACGAAATCACCTTCGCCCGGCAGTCATCACTGAACATCAACGACTTCTGACTAGAGGTGTATTGTTGCAACACGACAACACTTCTCCCCATACTACCATTCAGTCGCAGCAACAGTACGAAATATGAATGTCTATAATAGCCAACTTCTCACCAAGACTCAACCCGAGTGACTTTAGTGTGATTGGACGGCTCAGAGAAGCGCTCGGAGGCAAATATTTCAGAAGCAATAAAGGTGTGAAAATGGCGGTGAGCGAGTGGCTGCAAATCTCAGCTATAAGAATTCTTATCACGAGGTATCCACGCACTTCCGAAGCGGTGGAATTCGTGCATTGCACGTCAGTTACATTTTTTGCGTTACCTCATTAGCATAATAATAAATAATTAAGTTCTTCTTTTTAATCGTCGTAGTATATGGAGAACACTCTGGGAGAAACAGGCAATCGAAAACAAAGGACGTCGTTCACACTTTCTTACCCCACAGGGGAAAACCGAAGCGTGGTGTTTCTGGACAGGTGAAAGGGCTGACAGGATAGGAAAAAAGTGCGGCAAAGGAAAGCGAGCGGAGGAGATGGGAGCGGGCGGTGGCGCGGAGAACTGCTTGACGTCACAGAGGCCGCCTCGCAGCGGAGGCGGATCGGACAGACGTTGGCAGCAAAAGGCACCGCATTTAATTCCGAAAATATACCTGCGCCACTTATACAGATAAGTTCGCTGGCAGAAAGAACGGGACTTCTGGCCAGGTGAGTAAAAGTTTATGAACACAAAATCAAGTAGCGGTAGAAATGCAGGAGTTAGTCAGAAAATACACTACTGGCCATTAAAATTGCTACACCAAGAAGAAATGCAGATGATAAACGGGTATTCATTGGACAAATATATTATACTAGAACTCACACGTGATAAAATTTTCACGCAATTTGGGTGCATAGATGCTGAGAAATCAGTACCCAGAACAAGCACCTCTGGCCGTAATAATGGCCTTCATACGCCCGGGCACTTAGTCAAACAGAGATTAGTTGGTTGTGTACAGGTACAGCTGCCCATGCGGCTTCAACACGATACCACAGTTCGTCAAGAGTAGTTACTGGCGTATTGTGACGATCCAGTTGCTCGGTCACCATTGACCAGACGTTTTCGACTGGTGAGAGATCTGGAGTATGTGCTGGCCAGGGCAGCAGTCGATCATTTGCTGTATCCAGAAAGGCCCGTAGAGGATCTGCAACATGCGGTCGTGCATTATCCTGCAGAAATGTAGGGTTTCGCAGGGATCGAATGAAGGGTAGAGCCACGGGTCGTAACACGTCTGAAATGTAACGTCCACTGTTCAAAGTGCCGTCAGTGCGAACAAGAGGTGACCGAGACGTGTAACCAATGACACCCTATACCATCACGCTGGGAGATACGCCAGTATGGCGATGACGAATGCACGCTTCCAATGTGCGTTCACCGCGATGCCGCCAAACACGGATGCGACCATCATGATGCTGTAAACAGAAACTGGATTCATCGGAAAAAATGACGTTTTGCCATTCGTGCACCCAGGTTCGTCGTTGAGTACACCATCGCGGGCGCTCCTGTCTGTGATGCAGCGTCAATGGTAACCGCATCCATGGTCTCCGAGCTGATTGTCCGTGCTGCTGCAAACGTCGTCCAACTGTTCGTGCAGATGGTTGTTGTTTTGCAAACGTCCCCATCTGTTTGCTCAGGGATCTAGACGTGGCTGCACGATCCGTTACAGCCATGCGGATAAGATGCCAGTCACCTCGACTGCTAGTGATACAAGGCCTTTGGGATCCAGCACAGCGTTCCGTATTACCCTCCCGAACAATGCGAATCCATATTCTGCTAACAGCCATTGGATCTCGACCAACGAGAGTAGCGATGTCGCGATACGTTAAACCGCAATCGCGATAGGCTACAATCCGGCCTTTATCAAAGTCGGAAACGTGATGGTACGCATTTCTCCTCCTTACACGAGGCATCACAACAACGTTTCACGAGGCAACGCCGGTCAACTGCTGTTTGTGTATGAGAAATCGGTTGGAAACTTTCCTCATGTCAGCACGTTGTAGGTGTCACCACCGGCGCCAAACTTGTTTGAATGTTCTGAAAAGCTAGTCATTTGCATATCACAGCATCTTCTTCCTGTTGGTTAAATTTCACGTCAGTAGCATTCATCTTCGTGCTGTAGCAATTTTAATGTCCATTAATGGAGGAAGGGGACTAATAACTGTGAACAGAGTGACATACTTATTATAATACGCAAGACAGATACAAATCCAACACCCACCAAGGTAATACAAGTTTATATGCGAAATAATTCCGACATTGAAGAGATTGAACGGATGTTTTTTTCAGATAAAAAAATTACTCGAATAGTTAAGTGAGAGGAAAATTTACAAATAGTAAGAGAACATTGATTAGGGAAAGGAACTGAAAGGGAACCAGCAAGGTAGTATTTTATACAAAGCACAATTTAGTCATTAGTGACGGTATTTATGTTATGTTACATGTTACAATGTTCGAGTTTAGGCAACATTTAAACATCCGGAAAAATAAAACTCAGATGTATGATCCTAAAATGGATTTCATGCAGAAATAAAATGGGGGCAAACAAATACTTAAAATAAAAAAACACTCGACGACTTTCTACTGTCTGCTACCAGCCAACAATAAATTTCAAATGTAGACACATTACTCTTCTGAGATTTTAGAATTTTAATATATTCGTTAACGTAAGCGCTTTGAAGACCTCTAATTCTTTCTTTAATAACTATCACATCACACTCAGTAGATATTTTCTTCATTGATTGAACACTTTTTACAGTTCTTTGTCTCTCAGACCACTATACTCATACGACTAGCTTTTTAGTGTTCTGTATATCAATCGGTAAAAACGGAATCCTTAATGGATGACATTGATGTCCGTCTGTCTCCCTTTCCGACTGTTAAAAACACTTTTTCTCAGGAACGTGTAGTTCTATCAAGTTGAAATTCATGTCACATACTAAAATCTACCGTCCCTATGTGGTGTGAAAAATTGTACCTTCTAAATCAATGTAGTTAAGATATACAGCTATTAATGTCACATACATTCATACTCGCAAACTCTCCCATAAGAACGTTTATGGTACTTCCCTTGGCCTAGAATCATGAAATTTGGCAAGAAACGGGGTTTCATAGTACACTTACAGGAAAAAATCCGAAAACTGTTAATTTGTAAATATATTACATAAAAATTTTTTTTTGTCTTTCGATAAACGCTTGGAATTCCCTAGACCGATAGCTGGCCAGTATCGATATCAATAACAGGCCAAAATGGCCGATATTCTCGTTTCCATGGATAAATGAACTAATTACATTGAGGAGACGAAAGTCATGGGATACCTTCTACCATCGTGTCGGACCTCCGTTTGCTCGGTGCATGGACTCGACAAGTCATTGGAAGTCCCATGCAGAATGAGCCATGCTGCCTCTATAGCCGTACATACCTGTGAAAGTGTTGCCAATGCAAGACTCTGTGCACGAAGTGACCCCGTGATTATATCCCACAAATGTTTGATGAGATTCATGGGTGCGATGGATCTGCGTGACCAAATCATTAGCTCGAACTGTCCAGAACGTTCTTCAGACCAATCACGAAGAATTTTGGCCTGGTGACATATTTTGGAACATGAAATACATGAGTGGCTGAAAATGATTTCCAAGTAGCCGAACATAACCATTCCCAGTTAATCATCGGTTCTGTTGGACCAGAGAACCCAGTCCATTACACTTAAACAAACCGCACATCATAATGGAGCTACCCTCAGCTTGCACACTGCGCTTTTGACAACTTGGGTCCATGACTTCGTGGGGTCTGCGCCAAAGTCGAGGCGGCGGGGGTGGCCGAGCGGTTTTAGGCGCTACAGTCTGGAACCGCGCGACCGCTACGGTCGCGGGATCGAATCCTGCCTCGGGCATGGCTGTGTGTGATGTCCTTAGGTTAGTAAGGTTTAAGCAGTTCTAAGTTCTAGGGAATTGATGACCTCAGCTGTTAAGTCCCATAGTGCTCAGAGCCATTTGAACCATTTGAACCCTACCATCAGCTCTCAACAACTGAAATCGGGACTCATCTGACCAATTGTCTAGGGTCGAACAGATACGGCCACGATCTCAGAAGAGGCGCTGCAGGCGATGCCGTGCTGTCAGCAAAGGCACTCGCGTCGGTCGTCTGCTGTCATAGCCCATTAACGCCAAATTTCGCGCATCTTCCTAACGGATGTTCGTCGTACGTCCCACACTGATTTTTGCAGTTATTTCGCTCAGTGTTGTTTATATGTTAGCACTGACAACAATACGTAAATGACGCTGCTCTCGGTCATGGAGTGAATGCCGTCGGTCACTGCGTAGTCCATTGTGAGATGTAACGCCTCAAATTTGGCATTCTCGTCACATTCTTGACACTGTGGGTCTCGGAATATTGAATTCCCTGACGATCTGCGAAATGGAATGTCCAATGCGTCTCGCTCCAACTACCATTTCGCGTTCAAAGTCTGTAAATTCCCGTCGTCCGACCATAATCGCGACGGAAACCTTTTCGAATGAATCACCTGAGTACAAATGACAGTTGTGCCAATGCACTGCCCTTTTATACCTTGTGTACGCGATACTACCGCCATCTGTATGTGTGCACGTCGCTCTCCCATAACTTTTTTACCAAAGTGTATATTCATTGTCCAGAACCTAGGTGAGCGAATGCTGCTCGCACTTATTCGCCTTTCTTTGTTTTCAATTTAATTTTGTCATCTTCATCATCTTCACTTCCAGGGATCAAGCTAACTGCGTGTTCCATGTCCAAAGATTATTGTTGAGGCCATCTCATTTTGGACCTACCAGGGTTTCTCCTTCTTCTCGGACTGTACCTCATTACTTGTTTCGTCGGTCTTTCTTCAGGCTTTCTGTTCACACGTTATTTCCAACTGTTTATAAACATCCCTACGATGGTGTTTATCTCTGCAACCTTCAGTTCTTCTTTAATTTGTTCGTTTCTAATCCGATCTTGGCTGTGTGGCTTTTCACTGTTGTTAGAAATCTCATTTTAGATGCCTGAATTTTACTCTCATCCCTCTTTGTGAGAACTTTTGTTCCACCTCTGCACAGCAGAAACCTCACAGCCATAGTTTTACACAACTTCTTTTTAATTTCCTTTCCAACTCCGTTCTCTAAGGTTCAGTTAGTAGTGCACCATACGAAATCATACAGTCTTTGCCCCTACATTTTGTTAGACAAAACAAGGTACATACAGACTATTACAAAATATACATATTAAATTACTTTTGAATGCATTATGGGAACAGCAGTGATCAATGTCTTGTAAATAATTACTATTAAAAACAGTCTTGATCACGATTTATTTTACAAGGCATTTTACAAGTTGTGATTCTCCAACAGAAAGGGGTTCCTACTCATTGGTCTGAAGATGACCACAGTAGTGGTCGAAACCGGTCACCTTGTAAAATAAATCGTGATCAAGACTGTTTTTAATAGTAATTATATACATATTATTGTACGTACCATACACTATTTTTCATAGTCCACACACGGGTTCAGGGATTTTTCCCATCCAAGCCTAAATTTGAGACGCTCCTGTGATAGAATTTGTCCAGCTGACGTTGTCGAACCTCTGTCTTGACTTCACGTGAATACCTGTCCAGCCAGGAACTTCATCAGCGAACCGAAAACATGAAAATCACTAGGGGCGAGATCCGGTATGCTGAATAGTGATATCTGGACTTGTCGGCGGTTCCGGTTGCCGCATGGCGTCTCGCATTGTCGTAGAGGTTAACCACGTTGTTTGCACTGAGAACCCCTAAGCACTTCTTCGTGATGGCAGCCAACAGACGTAACAGAGCGAAACAATAATTGTCGGCGTTGATGATTCCACCAAGTGGCATGAAATCCAGCAGGAGTGGTCCACGGTGATCCCAGAAGACCCTTAGCCTCACCCTTAACATCACTGTTACAGGCGAATCCAGATGTTTCCACACCATGATCTTTTGCTTCGATCCCAGCGTGATATGCAATGTCCACATTTCATTTCCAGTAACAATGCGTTCCAGGAAACTGTCAGCCTTTTCGGCATACCGTCGCAGGTAACGTGAAGCAATCATTCGCTTGCACTTCATTATGTTGTCAAACTGCTTAGCTAACCATAGACAAGAATCTTTCCGGTACTCGAAGGACCGTGAACGATCTCGTAAACACTCCCACATGACAGGCTAGGCTATCAGGAAATGGCCTCGAGATGCACACGCCGATCCACTTTCACCACTGCATCCAGGCGGGAAATGTCGCCAGTGAGCGACGAACCCGGACTCCCCGAACGCTCATTGTCATGCGAGTCTTCATCGCATTTTACGAACAGACAGCACCCACCTCACGCTTCTCAAAGCTAGACACTTTTCTCCATACGTAGGCTGCATTTCCTGTGGTTTTCGATGGGCGTTCGTCCCTTGTTCCATAAAAAACGAATACCTCTTCGTTATTCGCCACGGACGCGTGAAGTATGGATGTTGACTTCGCATTTACACTTGTTATTTGACAAGAAATGGGTAAAGACTTTTCATTGCCCTTGCATCAGGTATGGCTATAATATAATGTGATTGTTGCTGTAAAACAGTTGTAAGGGAGTAGCCTTTACTTTTGTGTGTGTTGTCGTAAATACAAACCTGGGAATGTGAACTGACAACCTAAATGTGCTACTGAGCTCAAAGCCACATCACTTACATCAAACTGAAAATAATCCTGAGTGTGAAAACCGATCTTATTCGTAAACAAATAAATAAGCAAACCAATAATTTCACTCTCAGCAGACATGGTCAGTGCAAACTGTTTGAAAAAAAAACGTAATTCCATAAAAAAACAAACCAAATTGTAATGTTGACCTGTATAAGAACGTAACCTAAAACACATGAAAATTTCTGCACCGGCATATGGCCCTAGTAAAATAAAGAAACTGACAGAACCTGCATTGCGCAAAGGAAACGAAACAGCAAGACTCGGAAAAAACCTGTTAAAAGCTAACTACTTTGGTCAAGGAAAATTGGGTCCATAATCTTGACACAAAATGCCAATGAAACACGTGACTCAACCTTTACGTACTGAAATTTCAGTCAGGAAGGAACTTATCAAAAAAATTATAGACTCTAATATGAAAATTCATTTAACCTAATAACTTCCATGGTACACTAAATTAGAAGATAAATCAATAGAATAGTTATCAAAAACTCAACTATGACGAGGGTGAAGTGGACAGTACAAGGATACTAAAATAAAAATAAACTTTTTACCCCATTAATTAATACCGCGTTCTTCATTCCAAAATCTTTTTTATGTCAGTATGCTATCCCACCACAGTCCTGAGTCATCAGTCCTCCTCGTAATAAATCTGCAGCTCACATACTTCCCATAGTACGTCCATGCATTACACCGTACACTCAACGAAAACCCGCCTGCTGCACTCCGCAGCTTTCCACTACCGACAGTCAAAGATTCTACGACTCCATACTGCTGCCATCGCAGACACAGATACCGTTCTCTAATAACTGTTTCTCTGACCACAGTTCTTCGTATATAACATTTTCCTTTACATATATTAACTCATCCAATAGCATCGTCAGAAAACAGCTGACTTATACAGTTTATTCCAAAAACATACATATTACGTTATTTTCATCCTCAATATATTCCATCCTTTATTCGTACAACGCCCCATGCGAATTTTCTATTGATGGATACTGCTGGAAGTCTTCCTCTGTGAGCTATCTGATGATGCGTGCTGCTTTTTCTTTGACTGCTTCAACGGAGTAAAATCTACTTTCTTTTAATGCAGATTTGACCTTAGCAAATAGATAAAAGTCACATGGTGCTAGGTCAGGGGAATAAGGTGGTTTGCTGTACCATCTAGGAATCTCGCAAGCCGATACGTGGTCCTTTTTCTTTCTTCTATTTTCACAGAACTGAGAAAGAACCTCGAGGTAGCAAGTTTTATTAATAGTTTGATTTTCAGGAACCTAGTGAAGATACACAAATTCACGAATATCTAAATCAAAATCATCATCTCTTTGAATCTTGATTTCTTCATTCGAGTATGTTTCGCTCTCAGTGAAGTTAGGCCCTTCCAGTGCGTGGACTGGCGCTTAGTTTCTGGATCAGTACTGCAAAATCAAGATTCGTTACATGTGTAATGGTTCTTTACTTGCGTGACCATTACGGCACTCCAACCCCAGTTCTCGATACCAGTAATATCGTACTACTTTTCTGCGAAGTAACAGACATATTTTTGTGACAATATTCACATTTGGTTTTATTAATGTATAGGTACTCCGATGTGCCGATATATTACAGTAATATGGTTATTGTGTGTATTCATTTCTGTGAGACTGTCATAATCTTTGACTTGCTTGTAACCGTTTTGGCGCGAATGCGCACAGGGCAGTCTTTGTTTCACTTTACCGAAGTTAAGTTGTTATTTCGCTTTGTAAAAGAACAGTCAAGTCTTGTGTTTGGTTAAAGTGGAAATTAAATATATGAAGATTGATACAAAACTGTTTTCTTGATGATGTGACAATTAAGAAGAAGTATATGTTAATTTACAAGAAGTTCAATAAAATTGTGAATCGTGAACACCAAGTCAAAAATTATTTCTACCATACCATTGTTCTGATCTGGGATTGTTTGATCATTAAGAATTTCGTGAAAAACGCATTTGTTAGGTCTTCAAATATTGCTAAAATACAGATCTGGACCTTCTAGCAGTCAAAGTGGAATCACCCTAGAATCAACAAGATGAGCCATAAGAACTTCGACGAAATCTACGTGGGAATCCATACAAGATAAGTGCCAAAATTAATGACTTTTTTACAGTGACTTCATTATTTCGATTCTGACGATACCATCCACAGTCAATAACTTTGTTGTTGCCCGATAAAGCGAACATATGCTGCGTGAGCAACATTATTAATCTGATTTCTAACCTACTTTGCAAGTAGTGGTATTGTTAGACACGTTATTTCCCGATCCAAGGAATTAGGAGCATTTTCAATGGTATTCGAAGTGTCAGTACAAATATTTTCACGAACTGCTTTTTGTTCGATCCTGAGAGTTTCCGGCACTAGTTTCGCTTACGTTTCCTTTATGTTAAATTGGTTTTGTAAATTTTGCGTTGTGCATTCTTTGTCAGTTCCTACAGTTTCAGCAATAGATTGACAGTCAACTTACAGTCAGATCGAATCGCATATCCTAATTTTTCGATATTTTCATTCATTTTTTGATGCTGAAGAGCGTCGCAAGCGTTTGTCATCCTCAACCTCTTCTGGGCCATCTTGGAAATGTTTGAATCTCTCAAAGACTTGCTTACCTGATAAACAGTCCACACAGTTCCTGTAGAAAAAGATAAGTTTCAGTAACAGTTTTTGTAAGTTTAATGTAAAACTTTGCAACAATTCGTTGCTCTGTTATCTTACTTATCATTTTTCCGATAAAAAAAAAGCAGCTCTTACGCAAACAAGGCCACGGCCACACCGATTTGTCTATAGACACTAAAGACCCAGCATTCGAATGATGAGGCTTCAAGCTTCAGAGCTGCAGTCGTTCAACTTTGGCTCATGTGTTCTTACAATATCAATCCCGTTATTTTACAGCTACACCTCGTATATGCTAAAACTGCTGAAGCTTGTTGTCTATATCTCTGTTATGCTGATAACTTATTTTGTTTCTGATATAATTTAAACTTAACTTGTTCAATTATTGTGTTACTGGTTACAATTTTAAATCTGAACGGCTCAGCTCCTTCAAATACATCTACTTACACGTCAAAAAACCATTCCAGATTGAGGGGTATTTCGCTCGTTTATAAATATTGAGTATACACTTGAACACGGAAGCACACACTTACTTCACAGAATATTAAAAAAAAAAGTGTCTGGTCAGTCTTCGTATAGTTCCAGACCCTGTCAAACGGTACCTTCAAACTGTAATTCAAAAACGATCACTAGAACGTGAAACCACTCTGAAATCGAACAGAACACAGCATCAATTATGCCCCGAAAACTTGCACAGGATGAAAATTCCTGGAAGATTAAAACTGTGTGCCGGACCGAGATTCCAACTTGAGACCTTTGCCTTACGCGGGCAAGTGCTCTGTCAACTGAGCTAACCAAGCACGACTCACGTCCCGTGCTCACAGCTTTACTTCTGCCAGTATCTCGTCTCCTACCTTCCAAACTTAACAGAAGCTCTCCTGCGAACCTTGCAGAACTGGCACTCCTGAAAGACATGGCTTAGCCACAGCCTGAGGGATGTTTCCAGAATGAGATTTTCACTCTGCAGCGGAGTGTGCGCTGATATGAAACTTCCTGACAGATTAAAACTGTGTGCCGGACCGAGACTCGAACTCTGGACCTTTGCCTTTCGCGGGCAAGTGCTCTACCATCTGAGCTACCCAAGAACGACTCAAGCCTTTCAAAAAGACAAAGGTCCCGAGTTCGAGTCTCGGTCCGGTACACAGTTTTAATCTGCCATGAAGTTTCATATCAGCGCACACTCCGCTGCAGAGTGAAAATCTCATACTGGCACAGGATGCTAGTGTTCCGAAATACACCCACAAAGGAGGAGTCGAATGGCTATGTCCAATGATGGTGAAACGTTAATGGTGCAGATAAATACAACCGAGTGGAACTTTTTTGTTGCGTGGCAAAAAGCAGCACCAAAGCAGTGAGACCACTGAAAATTAGACGTACGCACACGCTACTACGGTGCCGTTACGGTATGGCACGACCAATGACGTCACTTTCATTCGGGGTGTGGACGCGGCTTAAGAGGCTGAGTAGTGTGGACACGTGAAATCCGCAGTGTGTCTGCCCGGACACGTAGCGTTGCGAGCCGGCCTGTAGGCCGCGAAGCCACGACACGGAATCCATCAGCAGGGCCAGCAGCGGCCAGGAAACTCATTAGCAGGGGCGGACGCGCCAGACACTTGTTGCTTGCGCCACACGAGACCTAGGCAGGTCTCGCCCTCAGGTGGCTGCGGCTGGCTAAATCCCCAGTCCGTGCACACTTCTCCCAGCGGTGTCGGCTGGGGTCACCCCACCCTACTTGCAGGTTGCCTTTTAACAGCCTCCAGGAGCAACAAAAATCTGATTTTCGGTATTTTATAATTATTGACCGAATTTCAAAATTCAAAATGCTGACCTAATCTACTCTTTAAGAGATATTCATTGAGGTGACAAAAGTCGTGGGACAGGGATATGCCAGTATATAGATGGCGGTAGTATCGCGTATACAAGGTATAAAAGGGCAGTGCATTGGCAGAGCTGTCATTTGCAACCAACACGGATTCAGAAAATATCGTTCTTGTGCAACACAGCTAGCTCTTTATTCCCATGAAGTAATGAGTGCTGTCGACAAGGGATCTCAGATCGATTCCATATTCTTAGATTTCCAAAAGGCTTTTGATACCGTTCCTCACAAGCGACTATCAATCGTCTCAGTTGTGTGACTGGATTCGTGATTTACTCTCAGAGAGGTCACAGTTCGTAGTGATAGACGGTAAATCATCGAGTAGAAATGAAGTGATATCTGGCGTTCCGCAAGGTAGTGTCATAGGCCCTCTGCTGTTCCTGATTTATATAAATGATCTAAGTGATAATCTGAGCAGATCCCTTAGGTTGTTTGCAGATGACGCTGTGATTTACCGTCTAGTAAAATCAGACGGTCAATTCCGATTACAAAATGATCTAGAGAGAATTTCTGTATGGTTTGAAAAGTGGCAATAGGCACTAAATAAAGAAAAGTGCGAGGTCATCCACATGGGTACTAAAAGAAATCCGATAAATTTTGGGTATACGATAAATCGCACAAATCTAAGGGCTGTCAATTCGACTCTATCTGGGAATTATAATTACGAGCAACTTAGATTGGAAAGACCACACAGATGATACTGGGGGGAAGGCGAAACAAAGGCTGCGCTTTGTTGGCAGAACACTTAGAAGCTGCGACAAATCCACTAAAGAGACAGCCTACATTACACTTGTCCGTCTTCTGCTGGAATATTGCTGCGCGGTATGGGATCCTTACCAGGAAGGATTGACGGAGAACATCGGAAAAGTGCAGTGAAGGGCAGCTCGTTTCGTGTTATCGCGCAATAAGGGTGAGAGTGTCACTGATATGATACACGAGTTGGGGTGGCAGTCACTGAAACAAAGACGGTTTTCTTTGCGGGGAGATCTATTTACGAAATTTCAATCACCAACTTTCTCTTCCGAATGCGTAAATATTTTGTTGACAACCACCTATGTAGGGAGAAATGATCATCATAGTAAAATAAGAGAAATCAGAGCTCGAACGGAAAGATTTAGGTGTTCCTTTTTCCCACGCGCTGTTCGAGAGTGGAATGGTAGAGAAGTAGTATGAAAATGGTTCGATGAACCCGCTGCCAGGCACTTAAGTGTGGCTTGCAGAGTAACTATGTAGATGTAGATGTACTCATGTGTTTCATGCGAAGAGATTTCCGGCGTTACTATGGCTGCACGACGGCAGTGAACAGACTTTCAACGCGGAATGGTAGTTGCAGCTAGACACATAGGTCATTCCATTTCGGAAATCGTTAGGGCGTTCACTATTACGAGATCCACAGTATCAAGAGTGTGTCGAGAGTACCGAGTTCCAAGCATTGTCTCTCATCACGGACAACGCAGTGGATGAAAGCCGACACTTAACAACCGAGAGCACGTCGTAGAGTTGTCAGTGCTAACAGACAAGCAACACTATGTGAAATAGCCGCAGAAATCAATGTTGGACGTACGACGAACGTATCCGTTAGGACAGGGCCTGACGTTTGGCGTTAATAGGCTGTGGCAGCAGACTACCGATGTGGCTGCCGTTGCGAACCTCACGACACTACCTGCAGTGCCTCTTCTGGACTTGTGACCATATCGGTTGGCCCTAGACGATTGGAAAAGTCTAGCCTGGTCAGATGAGTTCCGATTTCAGTTGCTAAGAACTGATGGTAGGGTTCGAGTGTGACGCACATCCCACGAAGCTATGGAGCCAAGTTCTCAAGTTGGTGGTGGCTCCACAATGGTGTGGACTGTGATTACATGGAATGGACTGGGTCCTCCGGTCCAACTGAACCGATCAGTGTCTACAAATAATGATGTTCAAGTTACCTGGAGACCATTTACAGCTATTCATGGACTACAGGTGCTCAAACAACGATGGAATTCTTGTGGATGACAACTGTTCGCGATACGTTTGGTGAACATTCTGGACAATTCGTGCGAACTATTTGGCCACCCGATAGCACGATGAATCCCATTGAACACTAATGGGACATAATAGAGACGTCGGTTCATGCACGAAGTCCTGCACAGGCAGCACTTACTCTGGACGGCTATAGAAGCAGCTTTATTGTGGCGATCTGTAAACGAGAGCTTTCTACCGTTAGCGGCGTGCGCCACTGTTCTCAAACTCACTCTGTTCCTGTAAGACTAATTATTGCGCTGTTGCTCCAGGACTGGTACCGCACAGCTCACCAGAATTTATATAGTTCAATGATTTCTAGTTACTTTATCTCGTTGTAGGAAACAACATCTGACTTCACAACAAAAATTCTAGGGTGGCAGGGACAACCAAGTGTCATTATGAAATGAGGATAACTTGTTGACGTAAGGCCGAAATGTTAATTAAATGTTGTTGTTCTCGTGGACTTCAGTCCAGAGACTGGTTTGATGCAGCTCATCATGCTACTCTATCCTGTGCAAGCTTCTTCATCTTCCAGTACCTACTGCAACCTACATCTTTCTGAATCTGTTTAGTGTATTCATCTCTTGGTCTCCCCCTACGATTTTTACCCTCCATGCTGCCCTCCAGTATTAAATTGGTGATTCCTTGATGCTCCAGAATATGTCGTACCAACCGATCCCTTCTTCTAGTCACGTTGTGCCACAAATTTCTCTTCTCCCCAATTCTTTGCTCTTGATACTCATGCAGGTGGTTCTCTTTTCTCCAAAGGTCGCTTTAATGTTCCTGCAGGTAGTATCTATCTTACCCCTAGTGATATACGCCTCTACATCCTTACATTTGTCCTCTAGCTATCCCTGCTTAGCCATTTTGCACTTCCTGTCGATCTCATTTTTGAGACGTTTGTAATCCCTTTTGCCTGCTTCGTTTACTGAATTTTTGAATTTTCTCCTTTCATCAATTAAATTCAGTGTCTCTTCTGTTAGCCAAGGATTTCTATTAGCCCTCGTCTTTTTACCTACTTGATCCTGTGCTGCCTTCGCTATTTCATTAATTAAATAGCTTGTGCATAGTCACTTCTGTGTCAGTGATTGCACTTCAAGAAAACCAGCTATCTATCGTGTGTTTAAGTATTCCAAACAACGTCAGCGGAAGTATATGTAGGCTATCTTCACTCTAGACAACCATTTACATCGGCCTGCATTGTAATCCCTTTTTAATTGAAGGCAAAATCGGGATAAGCGTTCAGATTCGCGGGACAAAACGAACGTTAAACATCAAGTCCCAGCTTGCAAAAGAATTCCGTAACTTATGTAGACAAGTCTTTCAATTGTTTAATTTCCTGAGCATGTCGATTGTCAACAAGATTGTCAGTATCAGAGTTGATAGACATTGTAATAATTCAAAGAGTTATCTCAAAACATTCTAACTAATTCTCTCTTCAAATTAAAGCACAGTAATATCGTTTAACCAGGTTTAATACTGTCAGTTCGTTATCAGACGAATCGTTATCTTTATCTTCCAAAGATAAACTCTCTCTTTAAATTTTCCTACTTATCCGTCAAAAGAAATCATTCGATTATTTCACACCAAATTGAATAATAACAATCACTATCACATACTCCCCTGCGGGTCCGGGGATTAGAATAGGCCCGCGGTATTCCTGCCTGTCGTAAGAGGCGACTAAAAGGAGTCCATCCCCCTCACGGGGGTAGTTAGCGCCTGCGTTCGGAGACGGACGGTTCCACGACCTATAATCGTGGTCTTTTTGGTTTTTCACTTCTCGTTTCTTCCTTCCTTTTGTTGGTTCCTTTCTTTGCTCTTCTCCACCTCGCTGTCTTCCTTACTCTTTCCCTTGACTTCTCCTTGCCTTCTCATTGCCTTTTTCTCCTTGCCTTCTCATTGCCTTTTTCTCCTTGCCTTTTCATTGCCTTTTTCTCCTTGCCTTCTCATTGCCCTTTTTTCCTTGCCTTCTCATTGCCTTTTTCTTCTTGCCTTCTCATTGCCTTCTTCTCCTTGCCTTCTCATTGCCTTCTTCTCCTCGCTTTCTCATTGCCTTCTTCTCCTTGCCTTCTCTGGTCTCCGCCTCGGCGTTTGAGACAGTCTGTCCTCTTTCTCCCTCTCTCTCTTCTTTTTCCTCTTCTTCCTTCCTCCCTGTGCGTGCCTGAAGGCCGACCCACGCGTTCGCACGCGTAGCCGGTGACGGGGTAACGCGTAATTCCCCGCCCTGGGTAGACATGTAAGGCACGCGCGTACCCCCTGGTAAAGGCCAGGCCCGGGGAGGGGTGATTTCCTGAGCTGATACCTTCTGACCATGCCGATTGGTCCCTCCGTCTGTTTCTCGGGAGGTGTGACCTGAGGTGTAAACATTCACCTAAGGTGGGAGTGCCCTCTGAGAGGGTCCCCACAAGGAAGGAGCGCGCCATCGGAGACGCTGGCAATCATGGGGGATTCCTCCGCAATGGATTCTACTCCATCTCTCTCGACTTCGACCCAAAAACGGAAACGTGACCAGCCAACAGTGACAAAAGTACTACCGCCTGCCCCACAGTTCCTCGTAGTTTCTCGATCTGAGGACGGAAAGGATTTTTCCTCTGTCAACCCTTTCGTTATTCAGAAGGGCGTAGATGCCATAGCCGGATCTGTCAAATCTTGTACCAGGTTGCGTAACGGCACCTTATTACTGGAAACTGAGAATGCCTTTCAGGCAGAAAAACTGCTTCGGGCCACCCTCCTGTACACGTTCCCTGTCCGGGTGGAGGCCCACCGAACTTTGAATTCGTCTCGTGGTGTAGTCTATACTGGCTCCCTCGACGGATTGACTGACGAGGAGCTTCAATCTTTCCTCGCTGAGCAGGGCGTGACGGCTGTCCATAGGGTCATGAAAAAGGTCAACAATGACCTTGTACCGACCCGGACACTTTTCTTGACCTTCGATAGTGTTAAGCTGCCATCGCACATCAAGGCGGGCTACGAGGTTATTTCTGTTCGCCCCTATGTCCCGACACCTACGCGCTGCTACCAGTGTCAGCGTTTCAATCACACTCGACAGTCTTGTTCCAATGCGGCTAAATGTGTCACTTGTGGCAGGGATGCCCATGAGGGTGACTGTCCATCTCCGTCTCCTCGTTGTGTGAACTGTCAGGGTGACCATGCTGCATCCTCCCGCGACTGTCCTGTCTATAAGGAAGAACGCTGTATCCAAGAAATTCGGGTCAAAGAGAAAGTGTCCACCTCGGCTGCTCGCAAGCTATTGGCTAGTAGGAAGCCCACGCTGCTCCCAGCGGGGAAATACAGTACTGTCCTCGCCTCTCCTCGGACTACCCGGGAGGTAGCAACCCAGACATGCGATCTGACCTTCAGCACCACGGTCGTCCGTTCGGCCAGTGCTAAGATCGCGCGGTCGACGTCTCCTCTTCCTCCCATCACCCCACAGACACCAGCCCCTTCCTCCGCTTCTGCTAAGACGAAGACATCGAAGTCAGATGCACGGGCCTTCCAGAAGGAACCATCCCGTGCAGACTTCCTCCGTACCTCGACCTCCCAGCCTTCGACCGGTACTTCCACTAAACGTCCTTCCAAAAAGGCGCATAGGAAGCACAGTTCTCCTTCTCCGCCACGGCGCATTTCTTCTCCTGCGCCACCCAGCGGTTGCCGCCCCAGGCCGTCATCCGTTTCGCCTGGCCGCACCGCTGGTAGCCGTACATCTGGCCATTCACCGGCGGAGGAAGCTCCCCCTCCCGGCCATCCTCCCGAGATGGCCGATGACCCTATAGACCCAATGGACGATGACTGTCCGCCTACTGATAGCGGCGGCAGTGCTCGCTCGAAGCCAGGCCCTAAGCGGCCTTCGAGGTGACCACTTCTCTCATCTTCCTTTTCTTACGATGGCACTTATTCACTGGAATATTCGCAGCATTCGCTCCAACCGAGAGGACTTGAAGTTGCTGCTCCGCTTGCACCGTCCGCTCGTCGTAGCCCTATAGGAAACGAAGCTACGCCCATGCGATCCAATTGCCTTGGCACACTACACCTCTGTGCGTTTTGACCTACCCCCTATGGCAGGTATCCCAGCTCATGGAGGGGTTATGTTGCTGGTCCGGGATGATATTTACTACGATCCCATCACGTTGCACACCGGCTTCCAGGCAGTTGCCATCCGCATTACTCTCCCCACTTTTACGTTTTCCTTTTGTACCGTTTACACTCCATCGTCATCTGCCGTTACCAGGGCAGACGTGATGCAACTTATTGCTCAGCTACCTGCACCATTTTTGTTAACTGGAGACTTCAATGCCCACCATCCCCTTTGGGGCTCTCCAGCATCCTGCCCGAGGGGCTCCTTGTTAGCAGACCTTTTCAACCAGCTCGATCTTGTCTGCCTCAATACTGGCGCCCCTACTTTTCTTTCGGACACATCTCACACCTATTCCCATTTAGACCTCTCTATATGTACTCCCCAACTTGCACGCCGGTTTGAGTGGTATGCACTTTCTGATACATATTCGAGCGACCACTTCCCGTGTGTTATCCATCTCCTGCAGCATACCCCCTCTCCGTGCTTCTCTAATTGGACCATCTCCAAGGCAGACTGGGGGCTCTTCTCTTCCAGGGCGACCTTTCAGGATCAAACCTTTACAAGCTGCGATCGTCAGGTCGCACACCTCACGGAAGTCATTCTCGCTGCTGCTGAATATTCCATCCCTCACCCTCCTTCTTCTCCACGTCGCGTACCGGTCCCCTGGTGGACCGCAGCATGTAGAGACGCTTTACGTGCTCGTCGACGTGCTTTACGCACATTTAAACGCCACCCTACAGTGGCGAATTGTATCAATTATAAACGATTACGTGCTCAGTGTCGTCGTATTATCAAAGAAAGCAAGAAAGCCAGCTGGGCTGCTTTCACAAGCACCTTCAACAGTTTTACTCCTTCTTCTGTTATCTGGGGTAGCCTGCGCCGGCTATCTGGCACTAAGGTCCACTCACCAGTTTCTGGCTTGAAGGTCGCGAATGACGTCCTTGTGGCCCCTGAGGCTGTCTCCAATGCCTTCGGCCGCTTTTTCGCAGAGGTTTCGAGCTCCGCTCATTACCACCCTGCCTTCCTCCCCCGCAAACAGGCAGAGGAGGCTAGGCCACCTACATTCCGCTCCTCGAATTGTGAAAGTTATAATGCCCCATTCACCATGCGGGAACTCGAAAACGCACTTGGCCGATCACGGTCCTCCGCTCCAGGGCCAGATTCTATTCATATTCAGATGCTGAAGAACCTTTCTCCTGCGGGTAAAGGTTTTCTTCTTAGTACATACAATCGCATCTGGATTGAGGGACATGTTCCCGCATGCTGTCGCGAGTCTATTGTTGTCCCGATTCCTAAGCCGGGGAAGGACAAGCACTTGCCTTCCAGTTATCGACCTATCTCGCTTACCAGCTGTGTCTGTAAAGTGATGGAGCGAATGGTTAACTCTCGATTGGTTTGGCTGCTCGAGTCTCGACGCCTACTTACCAATTTACAATGTGGATTTCGTAGGCGCCGCTCTGCTGTTGACCATCTGGTCACCTTGTCGACCTTCATTATGAATAACTTCTTGCGGAAGCGCCCGACCGCGGCTGTGTTCTTTGATTTGGAGAAGGCTTACGACACCTGTTGGAGGGCGGGCATTCTCCGCACCATGCATACATGGGGCCTTCGCGGTCGCCTCCCTCTTTTTATTCGTTCCTTTTTAATGGATCGACAGTTCAGGGTACGTGTGGGTTCTGTCCTGTCCGACACCTTTCGCCAGGAGAATGGGGTGCCACAGGGCTCAGTTTTGAGCGTCGCTCTCTTCGCCATCGCGATCAATCCAATAATGGATTGCCTCCCAGCTGATGTATCAGGCTCCCTTTTTGTGGACGATTTTACCATCTATTGCAGAGCGCAGTGTACACGTGTCCTGGAGCGCTGTCTTCAGCGTTCTCTTGACCGTCTTTACTCCTGGAGTGTCGCCAATGGCTTCCGTTTTTCTGCCGAGAAGACGGTCTGTATTAACTTCTGGCGCTACAAAGAGTTTCTCCCACCGTCCTTACGACTCGGTCCCGTTGCTCTCCCAATCGTGGAGACAACCAAATTTTTAGGCCTTACATTTGACAGGAAACTTAGCTGGTCTCCACATGTGTCATATTTGGTCGCCCGTTGTACCCGTTCTTTAAATGTCCTCCGTGTTCTCAGTGGTATGTCGTGGGGAGCGGATCGAACCGTCCTACTTCGTCTATATCGGTCGATCGTCCGCTCCAAGCTGGATTATGGGAGCTTCGTATACTCCTCTGCACGGCCATCCATCTTACGCCGCCTCAACTCCATACAACATCGGGGTTTACGACTTGCGATCGGAGCATTTTATACCAGTCCCGTAGAGAGTCTTCATGCTGACGCTGGCGAATTGCCACTCACCTACCGGCGCGATATACTGCTTTGTCGGTATGCCTGTCGGCTACTGTCAATGCCCGACCATCCGTCTTATCGTTCCTTTTTTGACGACTCTCTTGACCGTCAATACAGGTTGTATGTCTCTGCCCTGCTACCCCCTGGAGTTCGCTTTCGTCGCCTCCTTCAACACCTTAATTTTTCACTCCCTGCAACCTTTCGAGTGGGCGAGAGCCGCACGCCACCTTGGCTCCAGGCTCAGGTCCGCGTTCACCTTGACCTCAGCTCGCTCCCAAAAGAGGTCACCCCCGGTTCGGTCTACCACTCCCGTTTTTTGGAACTTCGTTCGAAGTTCATCAACATGACTTTCATTTATACCGATGGCTCTAAGACCAATGACGGGGTCGGGTGTTCCTTTATTGTCGGGGCACAAAGTTTCCAATACCGACTCCATGGCCATTGTTCGGTCTTCACAGCTGAGCTCTTCGCCCTCTACCAGGCTGTTCTTTACATCTGCCGCCACCGACATTCTGCTTATGTCATCTGCTCAGATTCCCTGAGTGCCATCCAGAGCCTCAGTGATCCGTACCCGGTTCACCCTTTCGTACACTGGATCCAACGCTCTCTCCAGCAGCTGGTGGACGTCGGTTCTCCAGTTAGCTTTATGTGGGTTCCTGGCCATGTCGGTATCCCTGGGAACGAAGCTGCAGATGCCGCGGCCAAGGCTGCGGTCCTCCAGCCTCGGACAGCTTCTTGTTGTGTCCCTTCGTCCGATTTTAGCAGGGTCATTTGTCGGCGCATCTTATCGCTGTGGCATGCCGATTGGGCTGCACTTACCAACAACAAGCTTCGGGCCTTAAAACCTCTTCCCGTGGCTTGGACGTCCTCCTCACGCCCTTCTCGGCGGGAGGAGGTCGTTTTAGCCCGGTTAAGAATTGGACACTGCCGGTTCAGCCATCGCCATCTGCTGACGGCTGCGCCGGCGCCGTTCTGCCCATGTGGGCACTTGCTGACGGTTAGACACATTTTAATGTCCTGTCCAGATCTTAACACACTGCGCCTCGATCTTAACCTGCCAAATACTTTCGATGCCATTTTAGCGGATGACCCACGAGCAGCTGCTCGTGTTCTTCGTTTTGTCAATTTGACAAACCTCGCTAAGGACATTTGATGATGCTGTTTTTTAATCCTATGCCTGTCAGTCTGTCTTTTATCGTGTTTTCCCTTTTAGTTGTTGTGGTCAACCTGTGCCTCGCGGTGCATTCTTAGAGTAGTCAGGGCGCTAATGACCATTGAAGTTGTGCGCCCTAAAGCCACAAAAAAAAAACTATCACATAATACCGCATAGTTATAAGGCAGATTTAATTCTCTTTTGGCCAGCATAGTAGCCCTTTTTTCAATAAACTCAAACTATTATAGATTTTCGTAGATTATGAAGTGCGAGTGCTGCGATCAAAGCTAAACACTCTTTCCTACTCTACGGAAGAGAACTACAACAAGCAATACAACAAAAACAAAACAAAAACCCTAAATGCCACCGTCGCTTTGGACCATAATCTTATGTTAACATTCATTCAAAGATTACAGAGCTAAATCTCTTCACGCAACTCGACTTTTATTAACTTCCAAGTCTCAATATTGCTAAGGGCTTTGCATTGATGAGTCCCTGAGTTCTGTAAACATTCAAACAACCAAATCTGGTGAACGTGCGATTTCAGTTACTGTTGGGCAACAACATGAACGCAAGCCAAGAAAAATATTTGAGTCTTTCTATTAACGCCACATCCAGACCACAGCCACTATCGAGACACCACTTTTCTCGATGCATTAATACACTGCACTATCCAATAACATAAACTGGCAAATACCCAATTTCTTCTGGGAGCGCGAAACGGAGAAGTAACAGTTCATCGCAAACGATCGGACGATTACGATATCCTAAAATACCACTCCAATAGCAAACAGTAAGGCTTGGATCTGCTATTCTATGCACGTGATACATCGTCACTACAAAAATTAATGTACCCTCTCATCAACTCAAAATCTTACAAAAGCGCCCTTGCCACAACTAAGATATTTCGTAGAAGCGGAACTCTATTTTTGGAACCCAGCCAAAAAATCATAGGCCTTTCTGGGATATAATTCTAAGTCACTAAAATCCGCGGTAGCCATCTCCATCTCGACTCACCACACAGTAAACCTGAACTATAACTTGTGCGGTCCCACCTGACGTCAGTTCCAAACCTCTGCTAAACTCCCGCCTATGATTAGCGCTACACGCAATTCTCCTGTGAAATTACGCTAAGCACATCTCTTGTGCAGCTCTATCGAACAACTCTCTAGCCTCCACGCAGAATACAACAGGGAACCAGCAAAACTGACAAAAATGTTGATCAACTTCGACTTTTGAAAACCTATTAAGTATCAGAATCAGCCGTCGGTAATCTCGTGTAGCGGCCAGCTGCTCCGCAGTTTCATATCATCTCTGGAGTCTGTGCTATCCAGTGGCTTATTCCTGCTGAGTCCTGCGTGCTTTCAATGGACAACATACAAGAGGGTGGATGAAGAACATGCTCAAATACGTACAATTAACAGCTTACATGGATGATTACAATCATACCGCAGAGGTTTTTCGCAAGCGAGCGGCGGGGAATCTCTCAAACGTGCTTGACGCACCTCACAGCATGGATGAATATTTCTTCAAGGAACTGCCAGGACTTGTGGAGTCCATGCCATGCCGAGTTGCTGCGCTACCTCGGCAAAAGAAGGTCTGACACGAGGAGGTATCCCATGACGTCCACAGTGTACAACACCACAAGAAGACCGATATCTCACCATCAGTGCCCGCAGACTTCCATCAAGTACTGCAGGTAGCCTTGCTCGGGACCTTACCGCAGGCACTGGAACAGTTGTCTCCAGACGCACAGTATACAGACGACTGAACAGACGTGGTTTATTCACGCGGAGACCTACAAAGTGCCATTACACTGACCCCTAGTCACAGGAGAGCCCGTAAAGCCTGGTGTCGAGAACATAGCACATGGTCATTGGAACAGTGGTCCAAAGTTATGTTCACGGTCGAGTCTAGGTATAGTGTGATCAGTGATTCTCGCCGGGTTTTCATCTGGTGTGAACCAGGAACCAGATACCAACCCCTTCATGTCATCGAAAGGGACCCGTATGGAGGTCGTGGTTTGATGGTGAGGGGTTGGATTATGGTTCAAATGGTTCAAATGGCTCTGAGCACTATGGGACTTAACATCTATGGTCACCAGTCCCCTAGAACTTAGAACTACTTAAACCTAACCAACCTAATGACATCACACAACACCCAGTCATCACGAGGCAGAGAAAATCCCTGACCCCGCCGGGAATCGAACCCGGGAACCCGGGCGCGGGAAGCGAGAACGCTACCGCACGACCACGAGTTGCGGACGTGGGATTATGATTGGTGCACGTACACCCCTGCATGTCTTTGACAGAAGAACTGTGACAGGTCAGGTGTATCGGGACGTCATTTTGCACCGGCATGTCCGCCTTTTCAGGGGTTCAGTGCGTCCCACCTTCCTCCTGATGGATGATAACGCACGGCCCCACCGAGCTGCCATCGTGGAGGAGTACTTTGAAACAGAAGATATCAGGCGAATGGAGTGGCCTGCCTGTTCTCCAGACCTAAACCCCATCGAGCACGTCTGGGATGCTCTCGGTCGACGTATCGCTGCACGTCTTCAAACCACTACGACACTCAGGAGTTCCGATAGGCACTGGTGCAAGAATGGGAGGCTATACCCCCGCAGCTGCTCGACAACCTGATCCACAGTATGCCAATCCGTTGTGCGGCGTGTGTAAGTGTGCATGGTGATCATATCCTATATTGATGTCGGGATACATGCGCAGGAAACAGTGGCGTTTTGTAGCACATGTGTTTCGGGACGGTTTTCTCAACTTATCACCAAAACCATGGACTTACAGATCTGTGTCGTGTGTGTTCCCTAGGTGCCTATGCTATTAGCGCCAGTTTTGTGTAGTGCCACGTTGTGTGGCACGACGTTCTGCAATAATCCATAATTCATGATCACGAGTGTATTAACGTCATAAATTGCGTAAACGTATTGAGGCTGAGTAACTTACCTTAACCATATTGGAAATGATGTCCCGTGCTTCTTGACAGAGCGTGGGGGAACGATGCGAGAGACCCGCACCCCCGTACTAGGCAAGGTCCTAATGGAGGTGGTTTACCGTTGCCTTCTTCCGACCGTAATGGGGATGATGGTGAAGACGATACAACAACGCCCAGTCTTTTCGAGGTAGGTGAAAATCCCTGATCCCGCCGGGAATCGAACTCAGGACCCTGTGCTCGGGAAGCGAGACCGCCCCCGCGAGACCACGAGCTATGAACTTTCCCATATTACCCGTATTATATTTATCCAGTATTTCAGGATGAGAGCGCCTAGCAGCTTCCAACGAACTTTAAGCATGATTACGATCCTCTTCGTAATTGTTTCTCGTTGACACACCCAAAAAATTAATAAAACCAAAACCGTTTATCGCTTACTATAATTCATTCAATAAAACGTCAGTACTTTATATGAAGTTTAAATTTATTACGAGGGGTGTTCAGTAAGTAACGCAACACATTCTTTTCGACTGAAAAGATGCAGAATTTGTTGTGGGACATCGTGGAATAAGCATCACAGATATTCATATGCATTTGGAAAGTGCCTACGGAGACTTGGCAGTGAAAAAAAGCACGGTGAGTTAATTGGGTCAGGCATAGCAACAAAGTCGCCAAAACCTGTCCAATCTCCCGCCTGACGCACGCAGCTGCGACTCATACAAATTTGGAACGTGCGGACACTCACATTCGAGGCGATCGACGGATGACAATCCAGCAGCTCAGTACACAGCTGCACATCTCTGCTCCTTGTGCTGACACCGAGATGCGCCATTTGAGGTACTCAAAGGAGTGTGTCCGCTGCCTTCCTCGCCGCCTGAAGGAAAACATAAAGAGCAACGACCGACCCTCAGTGCGGAATTGCTTGTGCGTCGCGAGGATGATCGTGACGTTTTTTCGTCTAACATCGTCACAGACGATCAAATATGGCGTCATCACTTCGAACCGGAAACAAAATGGCAATCCACGGAATGGCACCACCATCACCTCTCCTCCGAAGAAAAAGTTCAAAGCCGCATCGGCAGCTGTTAACATCACGGCGACTGTCTTCTGAGATTCTGAAGGGATTATTTTGTTTTATTTCCTCACTCATGGTGCAACGATCGACTATGAAGTGTATTCTGCTACCTTCAGGAAATTGAAGAAACGACTTCAGCGTGTTCATCGCCACAAGAGTGCAAACGAACTTCTACTTCTCGATGAAACAGCAAGGCCTCACACACGTCTGCGCACCGGAGAATAGCTCAGTCAACTTCACTGGATCGTTCTTCCTTATCGACCCATAGCCTGGATCTAGCACGTTCCGATTTCCGTCCGTTTGGCCCAGCGACGGATGCATTGAGTGGTAAGTAGTACGTCGATGACAGGGAGACGGCGTTAGGCCGTCGCATTGAAAGGAAATTATATTTAAAAGTAGGGTTTTATAGCCCAAAGAGTGGGTATTAACATGGCATATTGGAGTCCTCAACAAAACCGACCTGCATTCAGAAAAAAAAATGTTTTGCATTGCCTATTGAACGACCCTCGTACTTCTTAATTACTATTCGAAACACATTTTGTAGACTATATCCACATATACCCGTGAATTTATCTACAAGATATGTCACTGTACGACACATAGATCAGAAGATACGTCATCATAAATATTGAAATACGTGACAAACCAGGTTTTCTTTTTGAGTATTTATACGCTTTCGTCTAGTAAGTGTTAGTCACTTTAGAATAAGAAGAGAAGAAATTACGAAGAAACGGAAATGCATGCCACTAAAGTTTGATTTTTTCATTAGTCTATGGGTGAATTAATCGAAACTAATAAAACCAAAAGAGTTAGAGTTTTGCGTTTCCAGTCGTAAATGTTTTACATGACCAACGTTAACTATTGAACACAATAACTAATTTGTAAATTACCAGACGTTTGCAGCTCTTTTATGCGTGGGAGTTCAAGTCTTTTAAGAATTAGGGTTTGGGGGTTACTGGTCTCGTCTGCCTGGATAAACATTAACACCCTCTGCGGGGCATATTACGGACTTAGCTGTGCGAAGATGGTCCTAGAAGTTCTCGGACTGATACAGAAAATGATAACACCTCTTATCAAAAACATTTTATTTCTATACGTAATGACGGTCACATGTGATCCAGCGGTGACCCAGTGACATTATTCCATCTCTGTAATGTTCCAAATGGTTCAAATGGCCCTGAGCACCATGGGATTTAACATCTGAGGTCATCAGTCCCCTAGAACGTAGAACTACTTAAACCTAACTAACCTAAGGACATCACACGCATCCATGCCCGAGGCAGGATTTGAACCTGCGACCGGAGCAGTCGCGCGGTTCCGGACTGAAGGGGCTAGAACCGCTCAGCCACACCGGCCGTCTGTAATGTTCCTATGGAAGCTGTAATCTCTTCTTGGTTGGACGAAACCCGCTGACCAGCCAGGAAGATTTTGCGTTGTGGGACGGGATGGCTGCTTGAGGGCGCGATATTTATGGAATAAGGCAGATATAACAACACTTCGTAGCGTAGATCCCTCAGTTTTTTCGCTGACAAGACGGTTCTGTGGGTAGGTGCATTATCTAAAAGACATATTTGTTTTTTCCAGCAGATAAAGACACGTTCCTCGAATTTTTTTATCCAGGTCAGTTAGAAATTTACTCTTGTTTTACGCTCTTGAAGATGGTTTACAGAAATCTTTTCTCTTCCCAAAACACCAAAGCCATTACTTCTGCCGCAGATAACATAATCTTCGCCTTATTAACTGGCTTCTGCCCACGTTTGTTTTCGCAAAAACGAGCCAAAATTGTCGTCCGAATTCTTTTCTGATCCGCCATGGGCCACACGTGACACCCATTTTGCAAAAATCTTTCTCGGATGCAATTCTTCATACGAAATGTAACTGTAATTTCTGCAGTTATGGTAATTGCACACATGTATGCCGATTTTCCAAGATGATGTCTTACAAATTTCTGACGATTTCCTGTATGGTTGTGCTTTCGGATGTCCTCCACATGGATCATCTTAAAGACTTTTGTTCAACAGACTATTTTTTCGCGGTTAAAATCGTAGAACATTTGCCATATACATTTAGGAACATAGAATGAATTTCGGCTGACGCCAAACCCTTTACAATAAACTTCATCGCTGCACTAACTCGATTCTCTCCATTTCCGAGAACTCACGCAGTGTGCCTTATTCAGACAGCTACCTACAGCCAACTGTTGGACGAAGTGACTTGCTATTTCGCAGGGATCTTGTTGAAAGTTGTCCTCTGGGTGTAAAACACACAGACACCTAATACTGCTATCTATGGACAAGGCAGAGGACTCTTCAGAGCAACGTAAAATGTATGGCTTAATTGCCAAGCACTCTGTTTCTGTAAACAATAAAAAAGTCTGTGTTCAGCGGGAAAAGTTCTTATGTCTCGATCATCTTACTACAAGTATCGACAGGTCCCAAGCACGCTCGATTGGATTTACGTCAGGAAATACTGTACGGGGTGTATCAAAAAGAATCATCCGAATTTTTATAAAAATCATAGCTATTATGTTATTTGAGATACGTGCATGAACAGCATACTGGTGGACAGAGCAGACTCCCGAGTCTTACATGGTTCCCGCTAGTTAGCAGCAGTGTGCGCCCACTTCAGTTCTAGTAAAAACGATGTCGCCACCACTGAAAGCGTTTTACGTTCTATGTTTTACGCAGTGCGGGTCGGTAATAACTGCTCCGAGTGACTATCGTGTTAGGTATGGTGTAGATCCTCCTACACCACAGAGCATTAGACGATGGAATGAACAATTCCGAGAAACAGGTTGTTTGTGTAAAGGCATATCGTCGGGGCGTCCACGAGTGTCTGACATAGATGTCGAACGCATACGCCATAGTTTGACAAGGAGTCTGCAGAAATACGTTCGCCGTGCAGCTCGACACCTCAACATGCCCCCGATGTCCGTCTGGCGTGTGCTGCGTGTGCATGAAACCATACAAAATTCAGCTACTGCAAGCTCTTCGTGAAGGTGAGAAACAACGTGCGGAGTTCTGTAATTTCGTTCTTGGAAAGATAGAGGAAGACAGTTTTCTTCCGCGCTTAGAGTTTAGTGACGTGTCAACATTCAATTAAAATGGAGAGGAGGACCGTCATAAAGTGATAATGCGTGATGCGGAACAACCACATGAAGTTGTACAACATGAGAGGGACTCGCAAAAATTTTATGTTTTGTGCAGTTTCACAGAAAAATGTGTGTAGTCCATTTTTCTTTGCCGAGAACACTGTTACAGGAAGCACATATCTCGATATGTTTCTGAACTTTCTTCTCCCACAGTTGGAGACTGATTCGAACGACTTAATTTGCTGGCAGCTGTAACCGAGCGGTTCTAGGCGCTTCAGTCCGGAACCACGCTGCTGCTACGGTCGCAGGTTCGAATCCTGCCTCGGGCATGGATGTATGTGATGTCCTTAGGTTAGTTAGATTTAAGTAGTTCTAAGTCTAGGGGACTGATGACCTCAGATGTTAAGTCCCATAGTGCTTAGAGCCAATTTTTTCGACTTAATTTACCAGCAGGATGGGCACCGCCACACTGTCATCTGGAAGTGCGGGAATTTGTAAATCAAACGATTACTGAACGATGCATCGGCCGCACTGGACCAAATGATTCAGCCTTACTTTACTGGCCTCCAAGGTCACCGGACCTGATTGTATGTGATTATTCCTTGTGGGGATTCATTAAAGACTGTTTATGTGCATCCGTTACCAACAACAATAAACGAACTGAGGCATCGCATAACAGCAGCTGTAGAAACTTCCTGGCAGATTAAAACTGCGTGCCGGACCGAGACAAGAACTCGGGACCTATTGCCTTTCGCGGGCAAGTGCTCTACCATCTGAGCTACCCAAGCACGACTCACGTCCCGTCCTCACAGCTTTACTTCCGCCAGTACCTCGTCTCCTACTTTTCAAACTTCACAGAAGCTCTCCTGCGAACTTTGCAAAACTAGCACTCCCATTCGGAAGGACGACGGTTCAATCCCGCGTCCGGCCATCCTGATTTACGTTTTCCGTGATTTCCCTAAATCACTCCAGGCAAATGCCGGGATGGTTCCTCTGAAAGGGCACGGCCGACTTCCTTCCCCATCCTTCCCTAATCCGATGAGACCGATGACCACGCTGTCTGGTCTCCTTCCCCAAAGCCAACCAACCAACTAGCACTCCTGGAAAAAAGGATATTGCGGAGACATGGCTTAGCCACAGCCTGGGGGATGTTTCCAGAATGAGATTTTCACTTTGCAGCGGAGTTTGCGCTGATATGAAACTTCCTGGCAGATTAAAACTGTGTGCCGGACCGAGACTCGAACTCGGGACCTTTGCCTTTAGCGGGCAAATGCTCTGCCACTTGAGCACTTACCTGCCAAAGGCAAATGTCCCGAGTTCGAGTCTCGTTTCGGCACACAGTTTTAATCTGCCAGGAAGTTTCATATCATCTCACACTCCGCTGCAGAGTGAAAATCTCATTCTAGCAGTTGTAGAAGCCGTAATTCAAGACATGCTCCCTGCAGTGTGGAGCAGTTTGAAAGCTTGAATACCACATCGACATATGCCGTGCATCTCAAGACGGGGGAGGGGGCGGAGCGGCATATTGAACCCTTATGAACAGGTATAAAAAAAAGCTTTTTGAGTTTCCCGTTCATCAAGAAACAAAATTCATTGTATATGTTTATTAGTTTCAGAAATAAGAAATATAAACTTGGAAATCGGATGACTCTTCTTGATACAGCCTGTACGTCAGGTCACTCTATTCAGTTGATTGCTGCCTCCTGGAGGAAAGTGTTCACGATATGGGTACAGTATTATTGTCTTGAAAGAAGAACCCGTCACTAACAGAAAACAGTGCTATGCATCGCCCCAAATGTGGACACAGTTTCTTATGTTCTAAACATTTTGAAATTTGCAGTAGGGCAGCACGCTAACCTACCCGACAGCTTATTCACATTGGGGACAAGTGTGGGTCCCAGAGGAACATCCACAGTTCCACCACATTATCGACAGCGCACTGAGGAAAGTATCTACTAGCGAAACTACACTACGCATTTGTTTGTTTACATTTATTCTGTCTTTTCGTTTACAAACCATCTACATGAAATGGGAAGGTAAATGGAGAACTGTTGAAACGTATGTGGCTTTTAGAGATATTCGACAGATTCATAAATATATGCTCGAGAAGTAACGAAGATTTTTGTGAGGTAAGTGATTTGTGAAAGGTATAAGTTAATGTTAGTCAGGGCCATTCTTTTGTAGGGATTATTAAAAGTCAGACTGCGTTGCGCTAAACATATTGTGTGTCAGTTTAAGCACAGTCATGTAAAATGTTTCTAAGTGGACGTTTCAACCTCAATGTACCTTCAGGTCACAATAGTCATGGGAGAACTATATGCACATATACAGACAGACATAGTATAGCATACACAAGGTATAAAACGGCAGTGCACTGGCGTAGCTGTCATTTGTAGTCAGATGAGTCACGTGAGAAGGTTTCCTCCGTGACGATGACTGCACGACCTGAATTATCAGACTTTGGTTAAGGAATGGTAGATGGAGCCAGACACAAGGGGCATTCCATTTAGGAAATCTTCAGGGAATTCGTTGTTCCACAGGATCAAGTGTGTGCCGAGAATACCAAATTTCAGGCATTACATCTCACCAATGAAAATGGAGCGACGGAAGGCCTTCACTCAATGACCGAGAGCAACGGCGTTTGCGTTGAGTTATCAGTTCTAACAGACAAGCAACAGTGCTTGAAATAACTGCAGAAATCAATGTGGGGCGTTCGGCGAACGTATCCGTTACCACAGTGCGGTGAAATCCATCGTTAATGGGTATGGCAGCAGACGGGCGACTAGAGTGCTTTTGCTAACAGCACGACATCGCCTGCAGTGACTCTGCTGGGTTCGTGACCACATTTGGTTGCACCCTTGACGACTGGAAAACCTTAGCATGATCAAAGGAGTCTCGATTCAAAAAATGGTTCAAATGGTTCTAAGCACTATGGGACTTAACATCTGAGGTCATCTGTCCCCAAGACTTAGAACTACTTAAACCTATCTAACCTAAGGACATCACACACATCCATGCCCGAGGCAGAATTCGAACCTGAGACCGTAGCAGCAGCGCGGTTCCAAACAAGCGCCTAGAACCACTCGGCCACAGCGGCCGGCTAGTCTCGATTCCAGTTGGTAACTACTGATGGTAGAACTCGAGTGTGGCGCAGTTCCCACGAAGCCACGGACCCAAGTTGTCAACAAGACACTGACTGGTTGTGGCACCATAATGGCGTGGGCTGTGTTTACATAGAATAGACTGGGTCCTATGGTCCAAAAGAACAGATCATTGACTGGAAATGGTTATGCTCGGCTACTTGGACACCATTTGCAGTCATTCCTTCATGTTCCCAAACGACGATGCGCCATTTCACTAAGTCACAACTGCTCGCTGTGGGTTTGAAGAACGTTCTGGACCATTCCAGTGAATGATTTGGCTGGCCAACCGGATTGCCCAACATGGATGTCATCGAACATTTCTGGGACGTTTTCAGAAGATCCGTTCGTCCACAAAATCCTGCATATGAAACACTTTCCCATTTATGGATGGTTATAGAGGCAGCACGGTTATATATTTCTGGAAGGGACCTCCGCGACTTCCTGAGACAACGTCACGTCGAATCGCTGCACTGCGCCGTGCAAAAGGAGGTCCCACACGATATTAGGAGATGCTCCGGGACTTCTCTCACTTTAGTGTGTATTATGTAACGGCTAAAGCCATGCATGGTGCAAAGTCCTAGTTATAGGTTACCTATCTAATGTCTTCCAGGGACAACAAAAGTTTGGTTTTCAATAAGTCTGGAAACTGCCAGTAGCTGTTAGTCAGCTGATGGCTTGGTATACTTATCTAATCGGTTAAGCCCTTTGCCCGGCAACGAAGGAAAATTAGGGGAAAAAATTCGTGTAACCACAAAGTGGTGGAGAGAGTGTCATGAGCAATGTTACAAGAACAGGGAACAGGAATCCTAACCGGTCGAGGAGTGTGAGCGAGGGGGTGGGGGGTGGCACGTGTTGTTAAGGTTACTCTTTACGTTTTCCTCGAATATCTCGTAAATAGTAGTTTCTAACGAAAATGTTTCCCAGAACAAAATTAAACTACGTATTATTTCCTCCCAAAAAGGTCCTATTCGTTTTTCTCAGTCGGATTAAAGTTTCTGCATTGCAAAGTATCAACAAGTCACAGATTATTAAAAATGGTATTTTAGTGGTATTAAATTGATGTTTATTGTTAAATGGAGTAGGTTAAGAACAAATGTTACACAATTTATCCATTAATACGGTTCTGCTGCCCTTGGATGTGGTATACACGTGTAATATTTCTTCTTAAACCACTTCATTAACGGTAAACATCAGTTTTATGCCATTGAAACACCCTCCGATTTTTTGACTCTCAACAGTGCGGAAATTTTAGACCAAGAGAAAAATGAATGCGACTTTTTTTGTAGAAAATATAATGTAATTTAATTTTTGTGCGAAACATTTTCGATAGAAGCCGCCGTTTTCGAGGCGTTCAAGGAAAACCTAAGAAATTGACCTTTACACGCCGCCCCTACCGCGCCCACCCTCCACGTTCGCACCCTACTGGTCATGGTTTTTAGTATGTTGTTCATGACACTCTCCCCTACTATTATACCAAAATTTGCGGATACATGAATTTTTCCCACATTCGAAATTTTTTGGTCTAAGTTGATTGGGCGACAAGGTCTTACATTTGTACGTCGCGACGTAGTTCTCTTTAATTTTCTGCATTTACATTTTGCAAATATAAAGGCTAATGCATGCACTCGTTCAATATTTTATCGAGTGGTCCATAGAGGACGCTCTGTGTTCTTCATAACCTAAATTTTTACGTAATGAGTGTTGGTTCTGCAGAAACATAAGAATACTTTTGGGTATAGCATAATGTGCTTGACCTTATTCATTTCTTTTCTAGTTTAGTATATACTATGATGTTTTAATCAACATTAAATAATAAAACTTGAACAAACGTGAATCGGTAAAGTTCAAAACATTTATTCTTGATAAAATAGCATTTCACATTTGTACTGTACTAATAAAACAAATTCTTTTGGTATACTCGTACATATCAATAACATTCGGTTCAATTTTTATTTGGCAAATTTATGATGATTTTTGCTTTTGTATGTTTTTAGCCTTCTGTTCCTAAGTCAGCCTAGTTTAATCAGAGTATCATCTGAGATCAGCATCTCATTCATTTCAGGAGACTGCTGACTCACTTTTTCAGGTAAGCAAACGGGAAGTAGTGGTACACTACACGGAAACCAAACGTCGTCGCCATGGTCCTGATGCCAGTTGAGAGTACATGTGGCATGAGCAGTGAGTGATGTCGGGAACTGAATGAACTGTTTAACGCTAGATTTTTATATTATGAAACAACTTCTTTTCAACATTGTGTAAACAAAATAGCATTAAACACTAGTAGTAAACAGAACATGGGTTGCGCTGTTGTTAACGGACTATCGTTGTACTTCATAAGGGCCAATGGGGTTCTAAGCGCAAGCCGGCTATACCGATTTAGGTTTCCCATAGTTTCCGTAAATTGCTGCAGGCAAATGTTTCCTACTGTAAGGCTTCGTCAGACCAGATAAGTAGGGGAGAGTGTTGCACTTGGCCTTTTCAGACTTTTGCTTCTGGTTAGCGCTGCAATAAAAGTTAACACATTTTAAAAGATAGCTTTCACCTGCAATCTTTTTCTGAAATTACAAAAATTACTCCGAAAAACCAAGTATTTCCCAAATGTAAAGAAATGTTCCTGGGTACAACATGGTTATGTATCTAGGAACAATTATTCTACTGAAATCGAAAACACCTTATCAATACTGTGTCTAGTACTCTTTGTGTTACATTATTACTCTACTACACACAAATAACTAATCAGTAAGTGAAATCAGATTAAGAAAAAATAGTGTCCAAAAACACATTTTCATATTTCATTTTTAAAAGATAGCTTTCACCTGCAATCTTTTTCTGAAATTACAAAAATTACTCCGAAAAACCAAGTATTTCCCAAATGTAAAGAAATATTCCAGGGTACAACATGGTTATGTACCCAGGAACAATTATTCTACTGAAATTGAAAACACCTTATCAACACTGTGTTTAGTACTCTTTGTGTTACATTGTTACTCTACTACACACAAATAACTAATCAGTAAGTGAAATCAGATTAAGAATAAATAGTGTCAAAAAGCTGTTATAAGTTAAAAATATTTTAAAAGAGAAGCCATCGGCAGCTAACACGTGCTTCCCTTTATGAGGACGGGAAGATAGTCGAGACGTTAAAGAAACACAGTAGATTTGCAAATATCACGTGTTCCGTGGCAAAAAGACCAGTTTCAGTGTTCAAGATGGTGCACGATTAACGAAGTGTTGCTTAACCACCCACACGTTAAGTAAACAGTTTTAAAAATGTACAGGATTTAACACACCACAAAGCCCTGTAACTGAAGACTTACAACATCTTACAAATAAGTCAAATATATTACACATCACTTGAACCTGTATAATTTGTAATACTTACTAACAAATTTGTACATGCTTGTGGTTATGTAATATAATACACATCACTTACCTCAGTAAAATTTGTAATACTTATTAACAAATTTGTTCGTGCTTGGGGATACTTATTGATACTACCGTTCACTATACAGCGTAATGTGAACTTCCTAGTTCTTGTTCTTCTAAAAGCATTAGGTCTACAACCACTTCGATTGATGATTAGCACTTGTCGAGTAAACCACCGTTTTTACATTTTGTGAAGTGCCTCCGATGATTTAGCTGCGAGAGATGTCTGCGATTCATCTGTATCTCTGTTATTGGCAAAGAAGTGACTAAAGCAATGCAACGAGTTTACTGTGTGAATTATGATATTATTATCTTTCGGTATCTCGACGTGAGAGAGAAGGGATGAATGTTCTTTTTAGAAGGATCCTACCTGTTGTTAAGGAAGCCATTGAAGTAGATAAAGTTAATTAAAACATTTTTATGCCTCTAGATGTGAAAAATGGCAGCTATTATACAAGGAATTGAGTTTCATGCGACTGTGGATTACGAACGCTTAGGACTTTCAGAAAATGAATATTGGCTGTTTCTTGACGGTAGTATTGCGAAGGGAGGGGAGGAGGTTCGAGGGGGTCCATCATGCCCCTGACAGTACTTGCAGAGAGGCGCCGAATGGACTACAAGGCAGCCCAGATTTTCCGGATAATATATTATTATTACAGTAGATACAATATATTTGTTCTTCTTATTTGTTACATAGTTTAATTCTTAATTTCTTTGCGTGTTTTTGGGTACTTGCATTGTTTAATTCATAATTTTCGGGCGTATTATAGTATTTGAGAGTTGTAGCATCGCGCTTTAGTGTTTACTTCGTAGATTCTTACTTACATTGCGTGTGAGTTTCGTATAGGAGGTGTAATTTTGAGTTTTAGTTACTGTAATCGTAAATTCAGGCAGATTGTAGCGCAGTCGTTAGGCATTTGTACAGGTTAGTTAATACATTCTTTGCGTGTTTCCCTTGCTTTATCTAGGCACTGACTCGTGTTTCAGTAACTGCTGTTCAACATCGATTAGAATGGACAGGGACTGTGATTGCTGTGTTCGGATGAGGGCTGAGTTGGCATCCCTTCGCTCACAGCTATAAGCGGCGCTGACTTCGCTCGTGCAGCTTGAGGCTGTTGCCAATGGGCACCACTGTGGGGGGCCGGACTTGGGTATCACGGGGATGTCAACCTCGTCCCGTCTGTCCCCAGATCGGTCTGCCGCTGTGGTTGCCCCGGTTGCTGCCCGCAGTGGGGCTGAGCCCTCGCCTGTGGTTGATTGGGAGGTCGTTCCAAGGCGTGGCAGGCAGCGAAAGACGTCCCCGGAGGCTGATCAGAAAGCCTCCCCGGTGCGTCTGACAAACAGGTTTCAGGCACTGTCTCTGGATGAGCCAGATGCAGCTGCCTGCCCTGTTTCAGAGGATGATTCTCAGTCTTCAAGGTCCGGGCAATCACAGAGGGTGGGCTTATTGGTTGTTGGGAGCTCCAATGTTAGGCGCGTAATGGGGCTCCTTAGGGATATGGCGGCTAAGGAGGGAAGAAATCCAGTGTGCACTCCGTGTGCATTCCGGGTGGAGTCATTCCTGATGTGGAAAGAGTCCTTCCGGATGCCGTGAAGAGCACAAGGTGCAGCCAGCTGCAGGTGGTGGCACATGTCGGCACTAATGACGTGTGTCGCTTTGGATCTGAGGAAATTCTCTCTGGATTCCAGCGGCTATCTGATTTGGTGAAGGCTGCCGGTCTTGCTTACGAGATGAAGGCAGAACTCACCATCTGCAGCATCGTTGACAGAACCGACTGCGGACCTTTGGTGCAGAGCCGGGTGGAGGGTCTGAATCAGAGGCTCAGACGGTTTTGCGACCGTGTTGGCTGCAGATTCCTTGACTTGCGCCATAGGGTGGTGGGGTTTCGGGTTCCGCTGAATAGGTCAGGAGTTCACTACACTCAGCTGGCGGCTACACGGATAGCGGAGGCTGTGTGGCGTGGACTGGGCGATTTTTTAGGTTAGAAGGCCTCGGGAAAGTACGGGGTGGGCTGCAATCTCAAAGGGTACATGGCAAATACAGGACGTGCTTGGATCAAGGAACAGTCGGAATTGTAGTTGTAAATTGTTGTAGTTGTGCTGGGAAAGTCCCTGAGCTTCAAGCGCTAATAGAAAGCACAGAAGATGAAATCGTTATAGGTACAGAAAGCTGGCTAAAGCCTGAAATAAGTTCTGCAGAAATTTTTACGAAGTCTCAGACGGTGTTCAGGAAAGATAGATTAGGCAGAATTGGTGGTGGAGTGTTTGTGTCTGTCAGTAGTGGTTTATCTTGTAGTGAAGTCGAAGTAGATACTCCATGCGAATTGGTATGGGTGGAGGTTATACTTAACAGCCGAACTAAGTTATTAATTGGCCCATTCTACCGACCCCCAGACTCTGATGATATAGTTGCGGAACAGTTCAGAGAAAATTTGAGTCTCGTAACGAATAAATACCCCACTCATACGGTTATAGTTGTTGGGGACTTCAAACTTCCCTCGATATGTTGGCAAAAATACTTGTTCAAAACCGGTGGTAGGCAGAAAACATCTTCCGAGATTGTCCTAAATGCTTGCACCGAAAATTATTTCAAGCAGTTAGTCCACTAACCTACGCGAATTGTAAATGGTTGCGAAAACACACTTGACCTCTTAGCCACAAACAATCCAGAGCTGATAGTGAGCATCATGACTGATACAGGGATTAGTGATCACAAGGTCGTTGTAGCTAGGCTCAATACCGTTTCTTCCAAATCCACCAGAAACAAATGCAAAACAATTTTATTTAAAAAAGCGGATAAAGTGTCACTAGAAGCCTTCCTAAGAGACAATCTCCATTCCTTCCGAACCGACTATGCAAATGTAGACGAGATGTGGCTCAAATTCAGAGATACAGTAGCAACAGCAATTGAGAGATTCATACCTCATAAATTGGTAAGAGATGGAACTGATCCCCCACAGTACACAAGACAGGTCCTAACTCTGTTGCAGAGGCAACGGAAAATGCATGCGAAGTTCAGAAGAACGCGAAATCCCGAAGATTGGCTAAAATTTACAGACGCGCGAAATTTGGCACGGACTTCAATGCGAGATCCCTTTAATAGGTTCCACAACGAAACATTGTCTCGAAATTTGGTAGAAAATCCGAAGAAATTCTGGTCGTATGTAAAGTACACAAGCGGCAAGACGTAGTCAATACCTTCGCTGCGCAGTGCCGATGGTACTGTTACCGACGACTGTGCCGCTAAAGCGGAGTTATTGAACGCAGTTTTCCGAAATTCCTTCACCAGGGAAGATGAATGGCATATTCCAGAATTTGAAACACGAACAGCTGCTAGCATGAGTTTCTTAGAAGTAGATACCTTAGGGGTTGCACAGCAACTCAAATCGCTTGATACGGGCAAGTCTTCAGGTCCAGATTGTATACCGATTAGGTTTATTTCAGATTACGCTGATACAATAGCTCCTACTTAGCACTCATATACAACCGCTCGCTCACCGATAGATCTGTACCTACAGATTGGAAAATTGCGCAGGTCGCACCATTGTTTAAGAAGGGTAGTAGGAGTAATCCATCTAACTACAGACCTATATCATTGACGTCGGTTTGCAGTAGAGTTTTGGAGCATATACTGTATTCAAACATTATGAATCACCTCGAAGGGAACGATCTATTGATACGTAATCAGCATGGTTTCAGAAAACATCTCAGACAAACAGAAGCTAAACGATGTCAAAGTTAGCGTAAGGAGGGCTATGCGTGAAGCGTTCATTGAATTCGAAAGTAGAATTCTATGTACCGACTTGACAGAAAATCCTAGGAAGTTCTGGTCTTACGTTAAATCAGTAAGTGGCTCGAAACAGCATAGCCAGACACTACGGGATGATGATGGCATTGAAACAGAGGATGACACGCGTAAAGCTGAAATACTAAACACCTTTTTCCAAAGCTGTTTCACAGAGGAAGACCGCACTGCAGTTCCTTCTCTAAATCCTCGCACAAACGAAAAAATGGCTGACATCGAAATAAGTGTCCAAGGAATAGAAAAGCAACTGGAATCACTCAATAGAGGAAAGTCCACTGGACCTGATGGGATACCAATTCGATTCTACACAGAGTACGCGAAAGAACTTGCCCCCCTTCTAACAGCCGTGTACCGCAAGTCTCTAGAGGAACGGAGGGTTCCAAATGATTGGAACTGGTAGCAGTTACTTCTGTAAAATATCTGGGAGTATGCGTGCGGAACGATTTGAAGTGGAATGATCATACAAAATTAATTGTTGGAAGGCGGGTGCCAGGTTGAGATTCATTGGGAGAGTGCTTAGAAAATGTAGTCCATCAACAAAGGAGGTGGCTTACAAAACACTCGTTCGACCTATACTTGAGTATTGCTCATCAGTGTGGGATCCGTACCAGATCGGTCTGACGGAGGAGATAGAGAAGATCCAAAGAAGAGCGGCGCGTTTCGTCACAGGGTTATTTGGTAACCGTGATAGCGTTACGGAGATGTTTAATAAACTCAAGTGGCAGACTCTGCAAGAGAGGCGCTCTGCATCGCGGTGTAGCTTGCTCGCCAGGTTTCGAGAGGGTGCGTTTCTGGATGAGGTATCGAATATATTGCTTCCCCCTACTTATACCTCCCGAGGAGATCACGAATGTAAAATTAGAGAGATTAGAGCGCGCACGGAGGCTTTCAGACAGTCGTTCTTCCCGCGAACCATACGCGACTGGAACAGGAAAGGGAGGTAATGACAGTGGCACGTAAAGTGCCCTCCGCCACACACCGTTGGGTGGCTTGCGGAGTATCAATGTAGATGTAGATGTAGATGTAGATGTTCTTTATTCGCAAGAAGTAATGGCCGCTATCGGCAGGGGATTTCAAGTTGATTCCGTATTTCTAGATTTCCGGAAAGCTTTTGACACCGTTCCTCACAAGCGACTTCTAATCAAGCTGCGAGCCTATGGGGTATCGTCTCAGTTGTGCGACTGGATTCGTGATTTCCTGTCAGGAAGGTCGCAGTTCGTAGTAATAGACGGCAAATCATCGAGTAAAACTGAAGTGATATCAGGTGTTCCCCAGGGAAGCGTCCTGGGACCTCTGCTGTTCCTGATCTATATAAATGACCTGGGTGACAATATGAGCAGTTCTCTTAGGTTGTTCGCAGATGATGCTGTAATTTACCGTCTAGTAAGGTCATCCGAAGACCAGTATCAGTTGCAAAGCGATTTAGAAAAGATTGCTGTATGGTGTGGCAGGTGGCAGTTGACTCTAAATAACGAAAAGTGTGAGGTGATCCACATGAGTTCCAAAAGAAATCCGTTGGAATTCGATTACTCGATAAATAGTACAATTCTCAAGGCTGTCAATTCAACTAAGTACCTGGGTGTTAAAATTACGAACAACTTCAGTTGGAAAGACCACATAGATAATATTGTGGGGAAGGCGAGCCAAAGGTTGCGTTTCATTGGCAGGAGACAGACGATGTAAAAAGTCCACTAAAGAGACAGCTTACACTACACTCGTTCGTCCTCTGTTAGAATACTGCTGCGCGGTGTGGGATCCTTGCCAGGTGGGATTGACGGAGGACATCGAAAGGGTGCAAAAAAGGGCAGCTCGTTTTGTATTATCACGTAGTAGGGGAGAGAGTGTGGTAGATATGATACGCGAGTTGGGATGGAAGTTATTACAGCAAGAACGTTTTTCGTCGCGGCGAGATCTATTTACGAAATTTCAAACTTTCTCTTCCGAATGCGAAAATATTTTGTTGAGCCCAACCTACATAGGTAGGAATGATCATCAAAATAAAATAAGAGAAATCAGAGCTCTAACAGAAAGGTTTAGGTGTTCGTTTTTCCCGTGCGCTGTTCGGGAGTGGAATGGTAGAGAGATAGTATGATTGTGGTTCAAATGGTTCAAATGGCTCTGAGCGCTATGGGACTCAACTGCTGAGGTCATTAGTCCCCTAGAACTTAGAACTAGTTAAACCTAACTAACCTAAGGACATCACAAACATCCATGCCCGAGGCAGGACTCGAACCTGCGACCGTAGCGGTCTTGCGGTTCCAGACTGCAGCGCCTTTAACCGCATGGCCACTTCGGCCGGCTGATTGTGGTTCGACGAACCCTCCGCCAAGCACTTAAACGTGAATTGCAGAGTAGTCATGTAGATGCTTTCCCTTAACCACAGCCATTTTGTTGGACAGAATAATAGCCGGTGATTTTAATTGAGTATTTCCTTGATACCAGTTGGACATCAACGCTTCAGTTTTCACGAACTGCATTGCCTTCAACCAGTCCCTGAGAGTTCGAGCAGTGAAGTTATTCCACGTTTTAAAATTTCAGGCGACCGTAAATTCTTTGTACCTGCTCTGATACTGAACGACGGGAACGTCCAGATCATTATTGCAGCCTTTATTCATGTTCAGGTTTCATCTCACATTACTCGACGAATGACAGCTATCGTACATGACATCATCACTGATACTGTTTACTTGTTTAGTGTTAAAAGCCAACTTAACTATGGAGTATCGTCTCAGTTGTGTGACTGGATTCGTTATTTTCTGTCAGAAAGGTAACAGTTCGTAATAACTGACGGAAAGTCTGCGGGTAAAACGGAAGTAATATCTGGCATTTCCCAAGGAAGTGTTATAAACCCTCTGTTGTTCCTGATCTATATAAACAATTTAGAAGCCAATCTGAGCAGTCCTCTTAGACTGTTTGCAAATGATGCAGTCATTTATCGTTGCGTAAACTCATCCGATGATCGAAACGAATTGCCAAATGATTTAGACAAGATAAGTGTATGGTGTCGAAAATGGCAATTGACTCCAAAACACGAAAAGTATAAACTCACCCACATGAGCACTTAAAAAATTTTTAAAAATTTTAAAAGGTCCTCTAAATGTGAGCAACACGACAAATCACACAAATCTTAAGGATGTAAACCCAACTAAATTCTTAGAGATAACAATTACGAATAACTTAAACTGAAACGATCACACTGATAATGTTGTGGGGAAAGCAGACCAAAATGGGGAGGGAGTTATCAGGGAGACTGATGATAGTAAAATGGAGGGCCGTCATTCTTCAGTTCTTGGCAAGGGCTGCAAAACATCTAGCAACAGCCCTGCGTTCTTTCTTGCCGCACGCTGTTCGAAAGTGGAAAGGTAGAAAAGTAGCTTAAAAGTAATTCGACGGACACACTGCCAGGCACTTAATTGTGAACTGCAAAGAAATAATGTAGATGTAGATGTAACGCAAAACCAAAGAATAAAATTCCAAACTTTAAATAAGAGATCATTTCTGTCACAAATAATTGCAATTTGTATCATCTGGCTTCTTCATATTTCAACAAAATAATTCAACACTACCTCATGTCTCACAAAAACAAAAAAAGCAGAAAATCGAGGAAATTGCTTATGGAGGTTTTTAATGCGCGCTTGCTTCGTGCGATTCGAAAAGCAGTCACTCGATTGAGACACCGAGCAAGAAACATCACGTGTTCGTATGCACACTATCTATCCTCCAGGTGCAACAACTCCCCTACGTAAATGCTTGTAAATGAGTATTATGTTTTTTTTATCCTCAGTAACATCACATTTTCACTTAGTGAAAGTGATCGACGAGTAAATACAGCAACTGTTATTACAATTCCCATTTCCTTGTGCGCGCACAAAATCATGCCTGTTAAGTTTTTTATGAGGGTACAATGAAATTTCAATGGGATGTAACACTTACATCACGATTGACAGTGTCACTGTACACGTAACGTCATCTGTCTACATGTTCGACTTTCCCTACTTTTCAAAGCTAGCAGCTACGTGCAATATAAATTAGTTTATTGTATCGTAAAAGCGATTCGTGGGTTCCTGTATTCCAGTGACCAGTATTATCTTCTAAGACATTGGGCTTCGTAGCCTTAGACTCAGTAGTTCCCGGATCACAGTTCCTTCACTCAAAGTGATAAGTTAACCCATCTCAAATATGCTGTAAGAAAAATAAAGAGGATGACGCACCACGAAGAAATTATCCGAACCGGACGTCGTCTGGAGAGTATTCAGAAACGTCTTCAGCCTAGATTTAAATGACTATTGTAAAATTGCCTTCAGTGATGATTCCCGATTCGAACTGAGCCCCGATGACCAGTGAAGATGTGTCTGGAGATGTCCCGGACTGTGGTGGGCTATCAACTTAACTGTTCCCTGCCGTATGACCCGAAAACCATGATTGATGGTCTGGAATGTCATTTCTTTACCCCTTTGTTGATATCCGCGGATCCCTTCAGCACAACTGTACGTCGATGATATTCTACGCCTCGATTTGCTACCCTTCATGGCAACCCATCCTGGGCTTACGTTTCAGCAGGATAAAGCTCGCCCGCACCTGGCGAGAGTTTCTACTGCTCGTCTTCGTGCTTGCCACACCCTACCTTGGAGAACAAGGTTGCCGGTTCTCTTCCCAATTGAGAATGTTTGGGGCATTATGGGCAGGGCCCTTCAACCATTCGCGATTTTGACGATCCAATGCACCAATTGGACAGAATTTGCCACGATATCCCTCAGGACGACATTCATCAACTCTACCAATCAATGCAACGCGTAATAACTGCTTGCATAAGAGCTAGAGGTGGACCAAGGAGTTATTGACTTGCTCGATTTGTGAAGCTCTTTCTCTTGAGTAAATCATCCAGTTTTTCCGAAATTGTAACCACGGTAATTAACCCATCAACACATCGGATTAGTGCTTGGTGCTACAATCTTGAAGACCAGAGGTATTTCACGCCTAAGCGACCCGACCTTGCTTAGCGTAGACGCAAAGCAGCTTGGTACCACACTCACTGCTTCGCCCACACACCGTTCTCCTTTCCTCTTGCGGTAAGAGTTCGTCGACTGTACGCGCCCACACTCGTGGCGTACTTAGCGAACTGTCCACAGCAGCGCTCGGCAAACTAATTTGCGGTTGCCTCGGCGTAGTGGAGTGCCAGGCGACGCTGTAGCGGGCGAGGGCTTGGCTTGTAGAACGTGACGCCTCCAGCTCGGGTGACAATAACACACGTGTACCGGAACCCGCGCGATCGAGTTCTGCTGATACCCAAGGCGAACCGCGTCTCTCTTCTCCTCTTAACAAAAGACACGTGCGCTGACACAAATGTGCAGCATGGTAATCCACGTCTCTCTAGCAGCACTTGGATGCAAAATGTAGACCACCGTATTGTGAAATTTCACTAGTGTGCACGCAGGGCTTTACCGCGATGATGAGGTGGTAAAAAGGAAGCAGGGTTAGGGCTTATCAATCCGTCGACGACGAGGTCATGAGAGATGGCGTACAACCGCGGATTGTGAAGGCTGGGGAAAGGAATCAGTTGCGCCTTTTTCAAGGGAACCATCCTGACATTGGCCTTGACCACACAAAACATAGGCTCGTGACAAAAAATAACAACACCTACAGCCGTCCTTATGATTTGATTTTATTTTGTCGCTACCAGTTTCAACGCTTCATTGCGTCATCTTCAGGCTGTTTTGATGCGGTACAGATTGATACGATCCCCATGCATAACCCATCAGTTGCCAGCATTACTGGATTCGCAGATAGTGTGTCAGCACTCCAACCATCAACTGTCAACTCACAGTTTCAGAAATGCACTCTAAGACAAAGCGACGCACCACGAAGGAATTATCTGAATGGGACATAAATCGGTAGATATGATGCGAAAAATATATATCCGCTTAAGAAGGAGTTCCGCTAGTTCCTGATCAGGTAGCGAAAATTATGGGCAACCATATCAGTTGTTTCACAACTTACAATATCTGTTCGTCGTGAAGAAATCCAACATTACTAAATGATATGCAGATTCTTTTATTTCTTAATCATTAGACTGTTTTCAAAACGTTATCCATTTCTACCTTCAGACTGCAGTAAAAGAAGCAGGACACTTAAAACCTTTTTTCTCTGCCTCGTGATGACTGGATGTTGTGTGATGTCCTTAGGTTAGTTAGGTTTAAGTAGTTCTAAGTTCTAGGGGACTGATGACCATGGATGTTAAGTCCCATAGTGCTCAGAGCCATTTGAACCATTTGAACTTCAAACCTTGCTACTTGTGAAAGCCGCACATTGTCAACCCAAATTACATTTAACTTGGTGAAGTTCGGAATAATATTTCCGATTGGTTTGCTGCGAAGAGCCACGAATTCCTGTGCCAACCTCTTCAACTCAGAGAGCCCTTGCACCATGCGTCCTCAATTGTTTCTTGGATATACACAACTTCAAAAACTGAGCAAGTCAGTAGCCCGTTGATCCACCTCTGGTTCTTATGCTAGTAGTTACTCGGATTGGCACTGACTGATAGAGTTGCTGAATGGCCTCCTGACGGGTACCGTGCCAAATTCTGTCCAAGTGAGGCGTCAGACCGTCAAAATCTCGAGATGGTTGAACGGTCCTGTCCATAATGCTCCAAATGTTCGCAAATGGGGAAAGATCCGGCGACCTTTCTGGCCCAGGTAGTGTTTCGCAAGTAAGGAGGAAATCAGTAGAAACTCTCGTCATGTGTGGGGTGGCACTGGTGAAATGTAAGACCAGGCTGGCTTGCCATGAAGGGCAACAAAACAGGACGTAGAGTATCATCTACTTACCGCTGCTCCATGTCCGTCCCTGGTAGCTGAGTGGTCAGCGCGATGGAATGTCATCCCTAACGGCCCGGGTTCGATTCCCAGCTGGGTCGGAGATTTTCTCAGCTCAGAGACTGCCTGTTGTGTTGTCCTTATCATCATCATTTCACCCCCATCGACACGCAAGTCGCCGACGTGGCGGCAACTCGTAAGACTTGCACCAGGCGAACGGTCTACCCGACGGGAGGCCCTAGCCACACGGCATTTCCATTTTACTGTAGCTCAATAAGGGTGCCGCGGATGATAACCAAAGACACCAAAGGGTGTCGGGCCCTTCAGCGGCCGAGTCACGTCTTCGCTGGTTATCAGAGCTCATTTAACAGTGAGACCCATCACTGAAGACAATTCTACTGCAGTCAGTGAGATTCCAGGCCGAAAAATGGAAATGTCGTGTGGCTAGGGCCTCCCGTCGGGTAGACCGTTCGCCTGGTGCAGGTCTTTCGATTTGACGCCACTTCGGCGACCTGCGCGTCGATGGGGATGAAATGATGATGATTAGAACAACACAACACCCAGTCCCTGAGCGGAGAAAATTTCCGACCCAGCCGGGAATCGAACCCGGGCCCTTAGGATTGACAGTCTGTCACGCTGACCACTCAGCTACCGGGGCGGACATTCCAGGCCGAAGACATGTCTGAAGACATACCCAGTACTCGGAGACCTAGATAGTCCTTAACATTACACATAATAGTTGAAGGGAACGAAATACAACGGATGCCATGTTTCCGTAGGAATCTACCGATAGTTTTGAAGATTGGGCCAGCATATGGTTTGGTCTCTTCTCTTCCTTGGTCTCACTCTGAACGTGTTTGTCAGGCGTTCTTGACTTTGACTGCGTCGCCTATTTAATTTGCGGGCCAACTACCTGCCCAGACGTGTTAGTTAAGAGAGGAAATGACGGACAGCTGGGTCACGGTGTATATAGAAAACCTACACACACTGACTTCTATCTCCACGCCTCGAGCCATCACCATCCGTCACAAAGAAATTCGGAGCTAAAGACTCTGGTCCATAGAGCCCCAGCACCTTCAAACGAGGAGGACCACGACGAAGAACTGCAACACCTACGACTGGTGTTCCGAAAGAATGTGTATTTCGTAAGTCTTGCTTCGATTACTGTGGTGTGCGTACTGTAAGACCTTCAGTACACACACCATCAGATTATTTGACTGCTCGCTCTAACGAAGTAGGCGAGTGTCAGCAATATGTCTCGTGGTCTTATCCTAGCGTGTTTATCTTCTGCTGTTAGGTCAGACGATAGAAATGCCACTTGCACGCTTCGAGTAGCAGATTGACGGTGACCAACTTTAAACAGAACTTGATTAATTTTCACACACATTTATTACAATAATAACAAGCATAAAAATTACATAACTTGGCTCTGTATGCTATTTACAATTGACAATCTGAAGTTCCTTTGGTCTTAGTACGTTAATCTTATTCTCACATATATCTCTGATACTTGACAAAAGTGTCTATACATTTATCTTCATGGCTATGTACAGGAATATGGTAATCTTATTAGACGCAGAATGGAACTTGACTATAGACTGGTACAGACAAATGTAGAACTCGTACAGACTGGTAGAGACTAATGCAGACTGGTACAGACTGGTGCAGACAAATGCAGACTGACTAATCAGAGGTCTGTACACTCGTTATAATACCTGGTGCATTCACGTATCACTGCGCGAGTGTGATCCACGAGGAGAAAAGGTTCTACGTTAGCAGCAATCTCATTGGCTGCGTTACATATTAATACACGGATTGGCTGAAGCAGAATTTGGTCCGTCTCTATGGCAGCGCCATCTCGTAGTGGGGAGACGGACGAGCGCTGCGCCTGCGCTGTTGTGCTTAGGGGGGCGAGCTCTAGTGGGAAAGTTGTGTATGCACTGACTACGCGTAAATATGTACACAACAATTACCAAGAGCAACGTCAGAACTGCTTCTCTAGCTCTTTTAACATTCCTAAAGCCAATTTTCTTTTACGTTTTCTGTATATTAGTTTTGTCAGTAGCTTGGATGCATGCGTTGTTAAGCTGACTGTGCGACATCGCTCACACTATCTGCCCTTGTTCTCTAGGTACTGTGTGGATGGTATTTTTTCGAAAGTCTAATGATAAGTTGCCACTCCCATAGATTCTTTAAAGCAACTGGCTTGTTGTTTGGTTGCCACTTCCCCAAATGGTTTTACAAATTCCAAAGGAAATTTATATGCCTCATCCGCCTTATCTGATCGCAAATGTTACAGATCTCTGTTAAACTCTAACACAGAGTGCCCTATGTCTTCTGCATCGACTCCCATTTCTTCCTCTGTCACGTCACATCGTCCCCTGGTACACACCTTTAACATACTCTTTCCACCTACATACTTCTCCTCTGCGTTTAGCAGCTTTGCATATATTATTTACATCTACATAAATACACAACAAACCATTCCAGTGTGCGTAGCAGACGGTAATTTGCCACTATACTACTGCATTCACGAACAGGGTAGGGGAAAAGTGGCTCCACACATCCGCACGGATCGATGGAAGATAAGTTATTTGCCGATGAACATGGATTTGACATATCTAAGTGGCGCGCATGGCTGATCAGGTATACATGTTACAACTTAAAACTATTTTCATTTCACCAGCTCAAAAATGGTTCAAATGGTTCTGAGCACTATGGGACTTAACTGCTGTGGTCATCAGTCCCCTAGAACTTAGAACTACGTAAACCTAACTAACCTAAGGACATCACACACATCCACGCCCGAAGCAGGATTCGAACCTGCGGCCGTAGCGGTTGCGCGGTTCCAGACTGTAGCTCCTAGAACCGCTCGGCCACGTTTCACCAGCTGTAATGTTTGTTACCTTCTGCCTTCCAAGGGTGGCCACTAGAGTTATGTACTGCATAAAAGCAAGTCAAGTTGTAGGCGGACATACGGCGATAACAGCTGCTTGTTGTTCGGCGACTCGCATGCCATTGCTAGACCGCCAAGTCTGACGTCCTGTCGTATGACGAAGGGACACGCAGAATACGAAGGTGATCTGTGGAGAACACACTCACATACAAGGCGCTACACTACGTCGCTCACAGCAGCCATTTCTCACTGTTCTGCAGTAGCAACTCGATGTGTGCTGCACAAAAGACGTCACAACAGAAATACGTATGTTGTAGAACATACTCATTTATTTTTATTTATTTATTTATTTACTGTTCCGTGGGACCACATTTAGGAGACGTCTCCATGGTCATGGAACGAGTCAATACATGAAATTATAACACGATTGTAGAAACAGATAAAATGAAATATAAGAAACATGTTCAGGCGACAAGTCGTTAGTTTAAATAAAGAAAATCAAGAATGTAACACTGGAATTTGCTTAATTTTTTAGCTCTTCCAGGAGCTCCTCGACAGAATAGAAGGAGTGAGCCATGAGGAAACTCTTCAGTTTAGACTTAAAAGTGTTTGGGCTACTGCTAAGATTTTTGAGTTCTTGTGGTAGCTTATTGAAAATGGATGCAGCAGAATATTGCACTCCTTTCTGCACAAGAGTCAAGGAAGTGCATTTCACATGCAGATTTGATTTCTGCCTAGTATTAACTGAGTGAAAGCTGCTAACTCTTGGGAATAAGCTAATATTGCTAACAACAAACGACATTAAAGAAAATACATACTGTGAGGGCAATGTCAAAATTCCCAGACTATTGAATAGGGGTCGACAAGACGTTTTCGAACTTACACCATACATAGCTCGAACAGCCCCTTTTTGAGCCAAAAATACCCTTTTTGAATCAGAAGAATTACCCCAAAAAATAATACCATATGACATAAGCGTATGAAGATATGCGAAGTATACTACTTTTCGTGTTGAAATGTCACTTATTTCAGATACTGTTCTAATGGTAAATAAAGCGGCATTTAGTTTCTGAACAAGATCCTGAACATGGGCTTTCCACAACAGCTTACTATCTATCCGTACGCCTAGGAACTTGAACTGTTCCGTCTCCCTTATAACATGCCCATATAAAATAACATCAGCGAGTTATTCACAAATTACTGGGACTGCACTGCTCACAATTTACAAATTATTAAATTATTTCAAAATTAGTTTCAACCAATTCGTGCACATACGTAGACGTAAGTTAGTTTAGTTTAGTCTGTCTTAGTTTCACATTCTGTGGCTCATATTCACGACAATTAGCAATGATGTCGGACATGACAGCAACAAATAGGATACATTTTCTCTGAGAAAACAGCTAATATCTGGCTATCTACATAAATGGAATTTATTACTAACTTAATTTACAACAACTTCATAAATGTAACCCAACTGTATACATACTAACCTTCTCAGAAATTCATTTAAGGAGTAGAAGGAGTTGTCAAGTAAAAATGATTTAAATTTATTTTTCTGTACAAGAGTAAGACTAAATTGTGGATAGTGGAGGCGACTTTGGCTCCTAGTATCGTATGTATAAATGCTGCTATCGATTCCATATTGAGTCTGATTCATCGCAACACACGTCATAAGAGCTGCAGCGGACTGTGAGGTTGTTGTTAGCATGACTAGTTTTTTAGATGATTGCTTATATGAAGTTTAGAGGAGTTGCACCAGGTATAATAAGTTTCTGTGGAATGGAAACTATATGACATAAGAGAGTCGAGCATACAAAGTAACCTATTTTCTAATGCTTTCGTCATCAAAATCATCAGTTGCATTTAGGGCAAGTGTTGATAAGTCCAGTGAAGACTATCTGTAATACATAATACCGAATTCATGTACTTACCGGTAAGCACATCCATAATTTTGAAAATTAGTTTTATATATTTCCTTTCACCCATACTGTATTGTTACTGTAATGGTATATCTTGTTTCGTACAGAATGAAGCGAACTGTATCTTTTTTAAGTTAAATTATACATACATCAAAAAAAGTTTTGCATCACCTCGGTTCCGAGTGTTCCGAAATCTGTACAGGAAATTGGAATAGAGATCAACATAAATATCATTTCCGCCCCTTTTAATGCTCATGAAAACCACATATTTCACGTTGTACCACCATACAGCAAGACCTTCAGAGGTGGTGGTCCAAATTGCTGTACACACTGGCACCTCTAATACCCAGTAGGACGTCCTCTTGTATTGATGCATACCTGTATCCGTCGTGGCATACTATCCACAAGTTTATCAAGGCACTGTTGCTCTAAATTGTGCCACTCCTCAACGGCGATTCTGCCTAGTTCCCTCAGAAAGGTTGGCGGGTCACCTCGTCCATAAACAGCCCTTTATAATCTATTCAAGGCATGTTCAACAGGGATCATGTCTGGAGAACAAGCTGGCCACTCTAGTCGAGCGATGTCGTTATCCTGAAGAAAGTCATTCACAAGATGACACGATTGGCGGGCGCATTGTTGTTCATGCTGCTGATATGGTTGCACTATCGGTCGAAGGACGGCATTCACGTAGCACACAGCCTTACGTCACCGTCCATGAACACCAGCGGCGCAAGTCGGACCGACATAATGTCACCCCAAAACAGCAGGGAACCTTCACCTGCTACACTCGCTGGACAGTGTGTCTAAGACGTTCAGCCTGACTGGGTTGCTTCCTAACAACTCTCCGACGATTGTTATTGATTAATCAAATAAAGGAGAGGTCTGTCTTCGGTATGGTCGCCGCCACCACTGCTGTTGTACCGAAGGTCTTCCAGACTTTGTCGTTGGTGAGAGACGTTGGTGTCCCCAGTGACTGATTTTGCAGCCATTTCAGCCTCCATCTTTAGTACTGAGATCGAGCAGCAACCGCGAGACGACGTGTAGGGAAACTAAAGTCTTTTCATAACATTTCGACCACTTCAAGCCTCACTCTGGAGACTTGTGTTTAGAATCAATGAAGAGTCTGATTTCAGCTCCAATCACAGGTGTGACATTCTGTAGTATTATGTGTTTTCAGTTAACATCACGATAATCACTGGACACCTGGCAAATACAGCTAATTCAGTTGCACGATTATTATTATCTTACCCACCGGCCCCTAGCCGGCCTGTGTGGCCGAGCGGTTCTAGGCGCTTCATTCTGGAACCGCGCGGCCGCTACGGTCGCAGGCTCGAATCCTGCCTCGGGCGTGGATGTGTGTGATATCCTTAGGTTAGTTAGGTTTAAGTAGTTGTAAGTTCTAGGGCACTGATGGCCTCAGATGTTAAGTCCCATAGTGCTCAGAGCCATTTGAACCACCGGCCCCTATGTCAGATACGTCTAGGTCTTATAATATTAATGTCATTTATTTTGTGAATAATTATATCGGAACGAATCAAAGAAATTGCGATTCGTTTCCTTATTCATTATTTGAGAGGGAACCCTAAATAGTGCGTCGCCTATCAGGCTTACATTTCATTTAAACCCAACTCGCCTTGCACATTCCATTGTACCAGTTGTGAAGGGAGCACGGAAATAGAAAAACAAAAGTGCTAATAGAAATAGCCTCCTCAAAGCACTATAAAGTGACTTGCGAGGTACAGATGCAGACGTAGATACTTTGTGTTGTGTCGGCTTCTCTGAGAGTCAGCACCGACTCTAACAAGGAAGGAGATAAATTGCGACGGCCGGTAGCAGGAATCCAAATCATCTGCACAAAGCTCTTGAAGATTAATGTAACTTATTATTTCTAAAAGAAAATTTGAGGTACTGCTTGTGCCGCCTACAAGCAATTACTGTTCATTATTACTACTCGCAGAGCGCAGGTTAGGTAACATCTTCCTATTACTCGGTACTGATGCCCTCAAAGACTGCGGCTGGCTAAAGCAGCGTTGACTGGAGCGCTGAACTCTGTCTTCTCGGAGGTGTGGCGCTCCGCCTTCTTTCCACTGGCGCGCGGTCATCGCCTTCTTGATGCCGTTTCGCGGCGCTGTGCTCGTCGGTGTGCCAAAATGGTTCAAATGGCTCTGAGCACTATGGGACTTAACATCTGAGGTCATCAGTCCCCTAGAACTTAGAACTACTTAAACCTAACTAACGTAAGGACATCACACACATCCATGCCCGAGGCAGGATTCGAACCTGTGACCGTAGCGGTCGCGCGGTTCCAGACTGAAGCGCCTAGAACCGCTCGTCCACAACGGCCGGCGGTCGGTGTGCAGTCTATGCTTTAAGACTACACACTTTGCAATAAATATCAGTGGAGAAACTGTCAGACATGTTACAGACTATCCTGTAACCGCTAAGAAGTAAGAGGACAATGTTGTAAATCAACAGAGAGATAATGTTCACTACCGGAGACGTAATCTCTGGATGGTGTGGGCATCTGCAAGCTGTGTATGAAGAACTACACGAGGACGGTCCTGAGAAACTGTCAGCAGCAGAGAAAACGTCCAACACATTATGCAACATGAATGATGTGGAGAATACAGCTTATCACTTTACAATGTCTTACAGCAGTAGGGTCTGATAAGGCACCACAATTTGATAAATGAGCTCTCAATAAAATGTATGAAGATATTAACTTTACTACGAGAATATCTCTTACAGCAGTCAAATTTAGAGTTGGTCGATAACTGTCTCTTTGAATCATTCGCAGCTTACGACTTGTCAGCATGTTCACGGCTACTTTGCGGCGATGATGTTCAGTTTTGAAATAACTGCTGTTGAAAGAGAGTGGAACCGCAGAGCGTAAAGAAATGCAAGCTATCCATCTTACGCGAAGTCTTTGCTCAATCACGAAAACTTCATTTCATAATCTGTTTACGTTGTGTCCTATTGTTGTGTGAGTTAACACAAGTCTGTGTTATTTACCAAATATTTTCGTTTTAATTTTACTTTCTCATGTCGTCACTCTGTCCTCTGATAATTCGTCTTCTGTATTTCCTTTGTTCATCTCCTATCGTCACATCTCGCTATATCACCATTCACCATTCCATCTTCATACTTACATGGATATGGTGTCTGTTCTTTCGGACATGACCGAAAGAACAGACACCATATCAATATACGTATATAGTTCTGGCGATACCGGCCAGGACCTTCTTCTTCTTTGCGGATGCACACATATTCCCCGAACTCTCACGGGACTTGGTAAGAATGTCTTCCACTAGTAATGAGTGTGTTGAGGTGGGACACGAATGTAGTGTGTGGACATACAAGGTGAGAATGTGGGTCTCTCGGAAGGCGTGCGTGAAATAGTCCCTGAAGTCGCATTATCCTCTGTGCCTCAGATGGATAGCCGGCACGGTAGCTCAGCGTATTCGGTCAGAGGGTTTAGCCACCCTCTATAATAAAAAATTAAAAAAAAATGATTGAACGGATCAACGAACAACCTACACGGGTATCATCGGACGTCCACCACGAACAAATTCAACGAACACTGTAGAACAAAATGAGATCACAAACAAAAAGATGGATAGAGCGTCTGCCATGTAAGCAGGAGATCCCCGGTTCGATTCCCGGTCTGGGCACACATTTTCACCTGTCCCCGTTGATATATATCAACGCCTGTCAGCAGCTGTAGGTATTAATATAATTATAATTTCAATCCATCTTCATTCCGGTTTCCTACAGGTCACTATCACATCCTCGACTTCTGTCTTTTATCTTATCCTATTACTTGTCTTTTTAACTCTTCTCGTTCCACACAACATTCCTCTTTCCACTGCTCGCAGGGCTAATCTCAGTATTTGGACTGTGTGCGCGTTTAATGCCCATTCTTCGATTCCGTAAGATGCTATGGTAGTATGTACTGGTTATAGACTTTTAATTGCAATTTAGTATTTCATGCTTTTAAGTTTTGTGCACCGTGCTTACTACAACAAACAAGCACGCTGCGAAATGAATCGAGACAACAGCGATTGATACTATAAGAAACTATGTGTGCAGTAAATCCTTAGCCGATTGCTGGTAGTAATCTTTTACCCTAGAACAATTCGATCTAGTCATAATGAATCATCTTCCAATGGGGAACAAATTCCTGCTGGCGCTCCACAGTCTTCAATTCTGGGACCACTCCTGTTCTTGCTATAGATAAAAACCTTCCTTTTTCACTCATAAAGCAGAAATATTTGTATTTCCTGATAATACAAGCATTGTAATCAAGTCCAGTACAGCTGCAACAACAAAATCAGCAGTAAATGAAGTATACAAAAATAAATGTACGAAGTAGTAGAAAGTTCATACACACATCAAAAAAACGTTTGCATCACCCCAGTTCCCAGAACTCCTGAAGATAGAAGTTGACTGTGGATATTGTATAACAGACACAGTCCCTTTGACTGTTCAGAGATGTCACTAAACCAGCCCAAAGATGTAAACAACCATGCACGAGCAGCGCCTATTAAACGGAGGGGGTCCGACAGCCGATCAGTTCCAGTCATTCCACCAGGAAGGAGGTACACAGCTAGTGTTGTCTGTAGTTCAACCATGCCTAGACGGTCAATACCGCGGTTCGATCGGGTCCGCATTGTTACTTTGTGCCAAGAAGGGCTCTCAACAAGGGAAGTGTCCAGGCGCCTCGGAGTGAACCAAAGCGATGTTGTTCGGACATGGATGAGATACAGAGAGACAGGAACTGTCGATGACATGCCTCGCTCAGGCCGCCCAAGGGCTAATACTGCGGTGGATGACCACTACCTACGGATTATGGCTCGGAGGAACCCTGACAGCAACGCCAACATGTTGAATAATGCTTTTCGTGAAGCCACAGGACGTAGTTTTACGACTCAAACTGTGCGCAATAGGCTCCATGATGCGCAACTTCACTCCCGACGTCCATGGCGAGGTCCATCTTTGCAACCACGACACCATGCAGCTCGTTACAGATGGGCCCAACAACATGGACCGCTCAGGATTGGCATGAGTGTCGCTTATGCCTTCACCCAGACAACACCTTACACAGAAAACAATCGCTTCACCCTCTCTATCTGTGTGTCTCTCTCCGTGACCAGTCGAACTACCCTCGTCGACACATTCGAGCTTCTCTGTCTAGCGTGTAGTTTATTTAGATGACTCAATCCCTGCGATACTTGTGACATGTAAACATTAGTTTTTCTGAAGTCAACAAATCCAACGGTATTTCAAGTTTTCAGAGACCCGAAACTGTGGGTCCCCATTCCATTTTCGAAATCTTTATCTGTGGCATCTGGTACCGTCTGGAAAAAACTCTCTGCTTTCTGCGCTTGTGTACAATAGTGCTTTCTGTTGAAATGTTTGTGGCTCTCTGTCCTTCAGGGTAGTAAAATGTTAGTGGCTGGAGCTCGCACCACAGGAGGTTGTATCTGTGTGTCCACGAAGCTTTAAGTGCCACACGGCGGCGTTACAAAGAACTGCCTGGTAGTGCGCTATTGACTCTCGCCTCTCCCTCGTTAGGCCTTCTGCAAAATAGCTCTAAGGGTGGCGTAGAACTCCTACTGTCCCTCCACCGTCCAGAATGCTTTCAACATTCTCTCATTCTACAAGGCATGTAAATTCGAATGAAGAGTAAATAAAGAGTTACGTTAAGTTGCTTAGTTACCGATGATCGTTACAACTACTCTTTACCATATCCCTGGTTGTCAATTAAATATTCTGGTCAAATAGTCCTTTCAGTATGAATCTGCATACGTTTCGTCACTGTTTCAAGAAAAATGGTGGCGTAACAAACGACTGTCAATATAATTCCGTAGGAGCTCTGATTTCCTAATTTTCTTATTTTGATCACTTACTAAGGTGAATGTGAAAGTAATATGTTTCCCGACTCTTGCAGGAACTTACGCTCTCGGAATCTATCTAATGTAGGAGGTATAATCCTCCGAAACGCATACTCAAAAGATAAATAAAAATGGCCGGTTATAGTTTTAAGTTAATGACACCCGGGTAACAACTGCCTGAGTCGACGCACTAAACCTCAAAGAAAACCGACCATATCCGTTTAACTATTTATGTAAGGTTCCCACTTAACATTCGCTGCGCACTCCTTATATTTACACAAATATGTGAGACTTCTTTTTTCCTTGAGTCATTACTCAATCACCGTCACTGCAGTTCCTGAGCTTCTGCTACTCTGGCTGGCAAAAGCCTCAATTATTTCGTTTTATTGTACCGCTTTTTCAAAACGATACGACATTTCTCTATGCTTTATGCACGCCTCGTGCGTAAATGTCAGATCCCGTTGCTGCTGCTGTCCTTCACCGAATAAAACTTGTCAATTCACTTATATAACTGCAGAAACTGGAACTTGACTGTAGGTGGCAATTAGGAGCGCAAAGTAATCACGTAAAGTGGTCACTACACTATTTAAAATGTTTTTAGAGATTGTGTGGCAAATTTTATTCTGCGTGTATGATGCATTTACCTGCAAGGACACCACAATCTTAGCAACATTCGTCTCTATTAGTTCGTCGGAGGAGGACAGTGGGCTAACTCCACCTCTGTCAGGAATGTACAAAAGAAGGGAAACATTGAAAAGGAGTGGTGGAAATGATATGAGATCACGCGTCTTCAAATCTTATTAATTACTGGCTGTACCCAGTCATGCTTTGCTCTGGCAGTCTGATTAAATGGAAATGAAAGAAAAGAGAAAGCACGCGATCCAGTAAGCATGTAATTGGATATATATCGTTATCTCCTTCTCTCTCCTGCCTCTGTCAAACTGCCCTTCCCCCTTTCTTTATCCATCTCCTCCTCCTCTTTCCTCTCTCTGTTCATCACCTCCTCCCCTCTCTCTGTCCACCTTGTCCTCCCCCCTTTCTCCCTCCATCTCTGCCTGCACACTCTTCTCCCTCTCTATCACCTTCTCCCGTTTTCTCTATCTATCTTCCCCTCCCCCCCCCCCCCACCCCCTACTCTCCATTCCATTAGGAGTGGAATTTATGACAATACCATCTTAAACGAATCCTACAGTGCAAGATCCACACCCTCTCCAAACTTCAAGTTTCTGCGATTTGGGCTGGGCGATGAATCAGTCTGAATCTATTTCACCGCCTTAGTGGCTGAATTTCCGAAAACAGTATTTTTTCATCTCCCGAAAAGCCAAAAACCAGTTTTCAGAGATTTAGCTCTAAAACTGCTTTTGCAATTAAATATTTTCATAAAACGTTTCTTCCCTGATTTCACTGCCCTAGGCGTTGAATACCAAGAACAATGGAACAATGACATGCGTATGTTTTATTACTAACAGAGAAACCAAATACAAATTTTCATGGATTTAGCTTCTAAATAGATTTAATAATAAAATATTTCCATAAAAAATCTCATCCACTATTTCATCCCCTTAGGGTTTCATTACCAAAAACAATGAAACACGTTTTTTTTTTATTTGTAACCGAGAAGTCAAATACCAATGTATTTTCTTTAGTATGTATTTAATAATGATATATTTTCAATAAGGCTTTCACCGATTATTTCACCCCCATATGGTTAAATTTCCAAAAATGCTGAAACTTGTATTTCTTTATTTCTGACCGAGAAATCAAATACCATAGTTCGTAGCTTTAGCTTCAAAATCACCTTCATAGCGGCATTTTTTCATAAAGCCGTTCATCCCCTGTTTCACTCCCTTAGGGTTGGAATTTCGAAGAAAAACTTCTCAAAAGACTTCTAAAGTATGATCATCTTCCCCAAATTTCAAGTTTCTCTCCTCAGTGGTATGGCCTGGGCGATGATGAGTGAGTTAGTGAGTCAGTCATTTCGTCAGGACACTGTATTTACACATGAAGCGCCAAAAATATAGGCATGCGTATTCATATACAGAGATATGTAACCAGGCAGAATGCGGTACTGCTTTCGGTACCGCCTTTGTAAGAAAACAAGTTCAAATGGCTCTAAGCACTATGAGACTTAACATTTGAGGTCATCAGTCCCCTGGACTTAGAACTACTTAAACCTGACTAACCTAAGGACAGCACACACATCCATGCCCGAGGCAGTATTCGAACCTGCGACCATAAAGGTCGCGCGGTTCCGGACTGAAGCGCCTAGAATCGCTCGGCCACAACGGTCGGCGACAACAAGTGTCTAACGCAGCTGTTAGATCGGTTGTTACTGCTACAATGGCACTTCATCAAGATCTCGAGTTTGAACGTGGTGTTTCAGTCGGCACACAATCGACGGGACACAGCATCTCTGAGGTACCGATGAAGTGGGTATTTTCCCGTATGACCATTTCACGAGTGTAAATATCAGGAATCCGATAAAATATCAAATATCCGACATCACTGCGGCTGGAAAAAGATCCTGCAAGAACGGGACTAACGACAACTTAAGAGAATCGTTCGACGTGACAGAAGTGCAACCCTTCCGCAAATTGTTGCAGATTTCAGTGCTGGGCCATCAACAAGTGTCAGCGTGCGAACTATTCAATGAAACATCATCGATATAGGCCTTCGGTGCTGAAGGCCAACTCGTGTACCCTTGATGGATGCACGACACAAAGCTTTGCGCCTCGCCTGGGCCCATCAATACCGACATTCGACTGTTGATGACCGGAAACATGTTGCCTGGTCGGACGAGTCTCGTTTCAAATTACATCGCACGGATGTACGTGTACAGGTATGGAGACAACCTCGTGAATCCATTTACCTTGCAGATGGACGTGTACGGGTATGGAGACAGCCTCATGAATCCATAGACCCTGCGTGTCAGCTGGGAACTGTTAAAGCTGGCGGTGTCTCTGTAATGGTGTGGGGCGTGTGCAGCTGGAGTGATATGAGACCCCTGATACGTCTAGACAGTACTCTAACACGTGACACGTACGTAAGCATCATGTCTGATCACCTGCATCCATTCATGTCCATTGTGCACTCCGACGTACTTGGACAATTCCAGCGGTACAATGTGACACCTCACACGTCCAGAATTGCTACAGAGTGGCTCCAGGAAAACTCTTCTAAGATTGTACACTGAAGCTGGCCACCGAATTCACCAGACGTGAATATTATTGAGCATATTTGTGATGCAACTTGCTGTTCAGAAAAAGATCTCCAGCCCCTCGCACTCTTACGGATTTATGGACAGTCCTGCAGGTTTCGTGGTGTCAGTTCCCTCCAGCATTGTTTCAGACGTTAGTCGAGTCCATGCCACGTCTTACTGTGGCACTTTTGCGTGCTGGCGGGGACCTACACGATATGAGACAGGTGAACCAGTTTCTTTGGCGCTTCAGTGCATATAAGATATTAACAGGTCTGATAGTCCTCTTATGGAACCGCGCACCTCCTGGAGCACAGATTTGAAGAGATCGGCCGCCTTCGGCCGACGTTGGTCGTCGTCGGAATCGCCGGCCGGGGGGGCCGAGCGGTTCTAGGCGCTACAGTCTGGAACCGCGCGATCGCTACGGTCGCAGGTTTTAATCCTGCCTCGGGCATGGATTTGTGTGATGTCCTTAGGTTAGTTAGGTTTAAGTAGTTCTAAATTCTAGGTGACTGATGACCTCAGATGTTAAATCCCATAGTGCTCAGAGTTATTTGAACCATTTTGAACCGTCGTCGGAATCCGTAGATGGCGGTAACACTGTGACCGCTGCGGGGCGACCTTGGAATCACAGGCTAGTTGACGCCCGCGTGTCCGGCACCTGTTGGCTGCAGCGGGCGCTCCACGGCGGGAAAGTGTGAGCGGTGACCGGCCCAGAGCGGCGCGGCTTGGCAGCCCCCCAGCGGCTCGGCGGCGCAGGGCGTTCAACTTTCCCGGCTGGAGCGGGCGCCCTGCCACCGCGTACCACACACACCTGCCGCGGGAGCCAAGCACGTCCAGGACCGAGTCTGCGGCTTCTGCCGTGGCGGCTGTGGCTGCGGCTGCGAGCTCCCGTACGCCATAGTGTAGCTGCCCCACTCTCTGCGCTCCATCCGTCACAGACTCGTGCACTAGTGCGCGCGCAGCAAGAAACTACGTTTCCTGCGTAGTAGAGGTGGTGGTAGAAGTAAAACAGTTTCTGCGTAAGCTACTTGTTCATTTTGCACCTAAGCGTTTCAATAGTTCACACATCTTGAAGTGGAGAATTTTTTATTTAGATGACGGGTGTTGGCTAAGGTCATCAGTTCCTAAGCTTACACACTACTTAACCTAAATTATCCTAAGGACAAACACACACAGCCATGCCCGAGGGAGGACTCGAACCTCCGCCGGGACCAGCCGCATAGTCCATGACTGCAGTGCCTAGACCGCTCGGCTAATCCCGCGTGGCAGACTTTTTACAACTCTACCGTCCCTGTAGGTACAATTCACTGTCAGAAGTTTTTCAGCCTCTGAAGTGCTTTTTCTAACTAACCAGCTTTTATCATTAGTAAAAGACGCTAAAAAACCTACACTGCCCTTGATCTGCAACTGTGAAAAGACGTCTGTACTCTTCGCCAACACCAGACATGTAAATAAACAGTTCTCCACCTGAAGTTGATGGTGTGAGAACCACTGAAACGCGTAGTGGCAAAATAAACAAGTGACTGACGCAGAAACTGTTTTATTTGTATTCATAAACAGTCGAACCCCCCCCCCCCCCCAAAAAAAAAAAATGGTTCTGATGGCTCTAAGCACTATGGGACTTAACATCTGATGTCATCAGTCCCCTAGACTTAGAACTACTTAAACCTAACTAACCTAAGGACATCACACACATCCATGCCCGAGGCAGGATTGGAACCTGCGACCGTAGCAGCAGCGCGGTTATGGACTAAAACGTCTAGAATCGCTCGCCCACAGTGGCCGGCAAAGCCCTCATAATGACGTCCTTTACGGACGAAATACTCATAGAGGTCGTGGTGACACACAATAAGGAGTAAAAACAAGACGCATCACGAAGGAGCTATGCAAATTGGTCACCAAGTGATCTTCATACAGGTATCGAACGAAAATGCATAACTGCAAACTTTGGCGGCCAATGATGAATGTGTGACGCTGCAGTGAATTTTCACCGCGCAGCTGGCGAAGATAGTAAACAAGGAATATGCCGGTTCCAGGTCATAAAATGTTTGCGAATTTCATTCCGTGTACTCAGCTGGACAGTAATTTTGCCTCGCAGGCAGACGCGTGAACAATATACGCAGATGTTAGCATTTGAGACACTGAGTATGTGGTGAATCGGCCGACATTAGAATAGGAGCGGGTAGGTCGGGGAAGAATGCCAGTGTGCACTCGGTGTGCTTGCCGGGGGGTCTCGTCCGAAAGTGGAGGAGGCCCTTCCGGCAGCTATTGAACGCACTGGGTGTGACCGGCTGCAGATAGTAGCACATGTCGGAACGAATGACGCCTGCCGCTTGGGTTCTGAGGCCATCCTTGGTTCCTTCCGGCGGCTGGCTGATTTGGTGAAGACAACCAGCATCGCACGCGGAGTGCAAGCTGAGCTTAATATCTGCAGCATAGTGCCCAGAGTCGATCGCGGTCCTCTGGTTTGGAGCCGTGTGGAGGGTCTAAACCAGAGGCTCAGACGACTCTGCGACTATAATGGTTGCAAATTCATCGACCTCCGTTATTGGGTGGAGAACTGTAGGGCCCCCCTAGACAGGTCAGGCGTGCACTACACACCGGAAGCAGCTACTAGGGTAGCAGAGTACGTGTGGCGTGCACACGGGGGTTTTTTAGGTTAGAGGGACCCCCCCTTGGGCGAAACGATAAAATACCTGACGGCTTACCAGAGAGGACATTATCATCGTTGATAAAGAACGTCCGTCCTCAGAGACCAAAAACAGGAAAAGTTAACGTAATATTGGTAAACTGCAGGAGTATCCAGGGCAAGGTTCCTGAATTAGTATCTCTTATTGAAGGAAATAGTGCGCATATAGTATTAGGAACGGAAAGTTGGTTAAAACCGGAAGTGAACAGTAACGAAATCCTAGACACAGAATGGAATATATACCGCAAGGATAGGATAAACGCCAATGGTGGAGGAGTATTTATAGCAGTAAAGAATTCAATAATATCCAGTGAAGTTATTAGCGAATGCGAATGTGAAATAATCTGGGTTAAGTTAAGTATCAAAGGTGGGTCAGATATGATAGTCGGATGCTTCTATAGACCACCTGCATCAGCAACCGTAGTAGTTGAGCGCCTCAGAGAGAACCTGCAGAACGTCGTGAAGAAGTTTCGTGATCATACTATTGTAATAGGGGGAGACTTCAATCTACCAGGTATAGAATGGGATAGTCACACAATCAGAACTGGAGCCAGGGACAGAGACTCTTGTGACATTATCCTGACTGCCTTGTCCGAGAATTACTTCGAGCAGATAGTTAGAGAACCAACTCGTGAAGCTAACGTTTTAGACCTCATAGCAACAAATAGACCGGAACTTTTCGACTCCGTGAATGTAGAAGAGGGTATCAGTGATCATAAGTCAGTGGTTGCATCAATTACTACAAGTGTAATAAGAAATGCCAAGAAAGGAAGGAAAATATATTTGCTTAACAAGAGTGATAGGGCACAAATCGCAGAATATCTGAGTGACCACCATCAAACGTTCATTTCTGAGGAAGAGGATGTGGAACAAAAATGGAAAAAATTCAGAAACATCGTCCAGTACGCCTTAGATAAGTTCGTACCGACTAAGGTCCAAAGCGAGGGGAAAGATCCACCGTGGTATAACAATCATGTACGAAAGGTACTACGGAAACAAAGAAAGCTTCATCATAGGTTTAAGAGTAGTCGAATCATAGCTGATAAGGAAAAGCTGAACGAAGCGAAAAAGAGCGTAAAGAGAGCAATGAGAGAAGCATTCAACGAATTCGAACAAAAAACATTGGCAAACAATCTAAACAAGAACCCTAAAAAGTTTTGGTCATATGTAAAATCGGTAAGCGGATCTAAATCCCCTATTCAGTCACTCGTTGACCACGATGGCACCGAAACAGAGGACGACCGAAGAAAGGCAGAAATACTGAATTCAGTGTTCCGAAACTGTTTCACTGCGGAAAATCGTAACACGGTCCCTGACTTCAGCCGTCGCACGGACGCCAAAATGGAAAATATTGAAATAAACGATATCGGAATTGAAAAACAACTGCTATCACTTAGTAGCGGAAAAGCATCCGGACCAGACGAGATACCCTTAAGATTCTACAGTGATTATGCTAAAGAACTTGCCCCCTTTCTATCAGCAATTTATCGTAGATCACTGGAAGAACGTAAAGTACCTAGCGACTGGAAGAAAGCGCAGGTCGTTCCCATTTTCAGAAGGGTCATAAATCAGATGCGAATAATTATAGGCCTATTTCGCTTACGTCAATCTGTTGTAGAATAATGGAACATGTTTTGTGTTCTCGTATTATGACGTTCTTAGATAATACAAATCTCCTTCATCATAACCAACATGGATTCCGCAAACAGAGATCATGTGAAACTCAGCTCGCCCTATTTGCCCAAGAAATTCACAGTGCCGTAGACACTGGCGAGCAGATTGATACCGTATTCCTGGACTTCAGGAAGGCATTTGATACGGTTCCGCACTTACGTTTAGTGAAAAAAATACGAGCTTACGGAATATCGGACCAGGTTTGTGATTGGATTCAGGATTTCCTAGAAGAAAGAACACAACATGTCATTCTTAACGGTTCAAAATCTGCAGATGTAGAGGTAATTTCGGGAGTACCGCAGGGAAGCGTGATAGGACCTTTATTGTTTACAATATACATAAATGACTTAGTTGACAACATCGGTAGCTCCGTGAGGCTACTTGCAGATGACACGGTTGTCTACAAGAAAGTAGCAACATCAGAAGACTCGTACGTACTCCAGGAGGACCTGCAGAGGATTAATGCATGGCGCGACAGCTGGCAGCTTTCCCTAAACGTAGATAAATGTAATATAATGCGCATACATAGGGGCAGAAATCCATTCCAGTACGATTATGCCATAGGTGGTAAATCATTGGAAGCGGTAACGACCGTAAAATACTTAGGAGTTACTATCCGGAGCGATCTGAAGTGGAATGATCACATAAAACAAATAGTGGGAAAAGCAGGCGCCAGGTTGAGATTCATAGGAAGAATTCTAAGAAAATGTGACTCATCGACGAAAGAAGTAGCTTACAAAACGCTTGTTCGTCCGATTCTTGAGTATTGCTCATCAGTATGGGACCCTTACCAGGTTGGATTAATAGAAGAGATAGACAAGATCCAGCGAAAAGCAGCGCGATTCGTCATGGGGACATTTAGTCAGCGCGAGAGCGTTACGGAGATGCTGAACAAGCTCCAGTGGCGGACACTTCAAGAAAGGCGTTACGCAATACGGAGAGGTTTATTATCGAAATTACGAGAGAGCACATTCCGGGAAGAGATGGGCAACATATTACTACCGCCCACATATATCTCGCGTAATGATCACAACGAAAAGATCCGAGAAATTAGAGCAAATACGGAGACTTACAAGCAGTCGTTCTTCCCACGCACAATTCGTGAATGGAACAGGGAAGGGGGGATCAGATAGTGGTACAATAAGTACCCTCCGCCACACACCGTAAGGTGGCTCGCGGAGTATAGATGTAGATGTAGGAGCGACGCCACAATTTTACAATACTGGCATGGCAAAAATTGGTGAACCATGGCAGTCAAGAGGGAAGCGGCAGACCTAGAGAGACGACCGAAAGTGAGGAGTAAGCAATTGTCAGAGAGACACTCAGAGCCTCTCATTCACCATTATCATCTATCCGACGAGCAACTCGTGCTTCACTGACCACATGGACCATTAATATGTGGCCACAGAAAGGGAACTGAGTTCACGCCACCTCTTGCGCCAACAATTAGCCTCCGTACACCAAGAAGACCTTTTGCAGTAGTGTCGGGCAGATTGTGCTGGGAATCTCATTGAATGGAGTAGAATTGTCTTCAGTATGATTCCCGGTTCGAACTGAGCCCTGACGTCGAGCGGAGACGTGTCTGGAGACGCCCCGAACGGTGGTCAAATACCTAAATGCAAACGGCACGACAATCCGGAATGATCTCACATGCCATATCTGACCCATTCGGATAATTCCTTCGCGGTGCGTCTTTTTTTGTCTTAGAGTGTATTTGGAAACAAAATCACATTTTTTCTCGACAGAATCCCGCATTTCGGAACTTCCATGAACTCGAAATTTTGAAAACAAATTATAGACCTAAATAACGATCAAAATACGCCAAAAATTCAATAAATTTTTTATCAAAGCTACATACTGGTTTCATTCCTAAACTGCTCATAAAAACAGTAGTGCAACCCAAATATACGTTACAATAACTTTAGATACATTTATTTTCACTGTCAATGATCTCCTCAATAAGGCCACTACAAAAGAAAGAAAAACGCATGTCACTATCTCCTACAATCACGTAGCAGTCTCCGGGTGACTATTGGTTTAAACGCTATAGGTGACTGCTACAATGTACTACATTCCTAAAGTACTTCAGTGTACCACTGGATGTCTCTGTCTAACAACAGTATAGGTTGTTTCATGCTAAAGGCACTGGTCCCACAAAAAATTAATAAAATGGTGGTTTCAGGCAGAAACCACTGGTATCCAAAGGGTTGAGTGTGGATAAATGCCTTATCGTACCTATATCAAACACAAAACACCCTACACTATCCGATTGCAAGGTTTGTTGTGAGCATACAGAACACTGCACATAAATAAGTAACATTATATAACATTAAGTCACAAAATCAATAGTGGGGAAGGCGAATGGGAGAGTCTCATTTGTTGATAGGATTCTGCAAAATTATAGCACATTTGTTAAGGGAATCTCTAGTGCGACCGATTCCAGCGTTGGGATATTTATCAATGACGCGTGGGGGGAGACACAGAACAAGTTCAAAGACGCACTCCTAAGATTGTGGTAGATCAGTATAGCGCATAGGAAAGTGTGATCGAAATGCTCGGAGAACAACAGTGGGAACGTTTGGAAGAAAGGCGATTTAGTTCACGGTTAACATCGTTGGATGAAGTCGGGGAACCGGTATTCGAGAAAGAATATCGGACAATTCCGCTGCAGCAGCCGTACATACAGGATGGTCAGAAACAGTCTGAAAAGTGTGTATGGGTATTGCAGCGTAGGCTATGCTAAGAAATAATTGTTAAGGAAAAAGTTCGGTACATTGCTGAACTAGCACTGCCGTTAGTCATTCACGTCGTTGTGCACGCAAATTCAAGTGGCTTGCCAGAGACGGTGTTGTCAAACCTGTTCTTCAATTAGTTTCTTAAAATCGAACAAGAGAGCGATACAAAAATTGGACGGTAGTAAGGATCGAACCCAACGCAACGGCTGAGCGGTGTGGTGCGCTATCATGTACGCTATGAAAAGAACTGACAGTAATTGTATACGGCAGGCTGCTTGAATCCGCGCGTGCAACTACTTGATTGGCTAACTTCAAAGTTAAATAAATCGGAAACGGCGCAACATATCGAACTTTTTTTCTTAACAGTTGTATCTCAGCAAACCTACACTGCGACACCCTTACAAGCTTTTCAGACTGTTTCTGACCACCCCGTATATTTCACATAGGGACAACGAGAATGAGATAGAAGGAAGTAGAGCAAATACAGAGGCGAGCAGAAAGTCATTTTTTCCCTTGTTTAGTACCTAAAGAGATAGGGACACCATATCGGTAATACTGCTGCAAAGCACCCTTGAGAGTCACTTTAAAAAACATTTTATTGCTTGTGGAGTAAATTCAGAAGATAAATAAATAGATCACAAATGGCGTCTTAAGTAGAATTCCGTTTCTTTAAATGTAGCATTATAATATTTGTTTTATTAAAAGTAGGTCAAACATCTTGCGTACTGAAATCTCCCCAACTCGTTCAGCTTTAAGAAATCAACGTGGTGAAATATTTTAAAGACCTGTGCTACATTTTCAGCTCCTCACCAGGGCACGATCTGGTTTCCTTTGTGACCTTTGGCTGCTGTTTAAATAAGAGCGGCAACCGCAGAAGGCTCCAGAAGACCCACTAACGACGGCGCCGGGTACAGTCACGACAATAATGACGCTCCAGAGCCGGCCGGGGTCTGCACCAGCGTCTGCGAGGGGGTCACGGCGTGGCTCGTTAGAAGTCTCCAGCTCCAGACAGCTGGAGGATCGTGTGTCCCCTGGCCGCATCCTTCTCTGCCGAGGTTACTTTCAGGCCGCATTTCATTCGTGACCTCTGACAGAACAGAAACAACCGCCACTGCAACGCAGCGGTCGCACTGTGGACAAGGTGAAAATCTCTAGGCTAGTCACTAAGATGGCGTTGATAAGAACGACTTTTTGTGTTGGTATACAATACACTGTAGCCTTTTTACGGCTTTTCAAATATTTATATTGTTGTTGCCGTTTTAAACCACCAGACTCATTTGATTCAGTTCTTCATGCTAGTCTGTTTTCTGCACGTCTCTTCATCTATGCGCAACTACAGCTACCTAAAACCACCTTAAGGGGCGTAGGAAGTCAAAATAAATTCATAAAACTTTGCCAGCTTAACCAGAATGGATTCAGGATACACACTGATAGCAGTGGAAGTTCAAAAACATAGCAAAATTTTTTTTACAAAGTGAAATTTCATCATTTTTTCACTTGCTATTGGCTGCATGTGTTGCTATAAGTACACTTTTCTTCATAAGTAAGAGATTCTTCTATGAATTTTGCGCAGCATACAGGCCATACGTACAGGTGTATAAAACACTAGAATTTATTTAATTTATGAAAAAATGAATGAGCTGTTACACTTTAAACTTCCTGTTTAGAAAAAAATCAAATTTTATAGTTAATTATATCAATTTTTACCACAGTTTTTAATAGGTTTGGAAAATTCTAGAGTTTCATACACCTGTAAGTATGGTTTGTACGCAGTGCAAAATTCATAGAACGATGTCTCTTACTTACGAAGAAAAGTGTACCTATAATAACAAATGCAGCAACTAGAAAGTGAAAAAATGATGAAATTTCAGAAGTAAAAAAATTATTTTGTTATGTTTTTGAACTTCCACTGCTATCAGTGTGAATCCAGAATCCCTCCTGGTTATGCTGGCAAAGTTTTATGAATTTATTTCAAAAATATAGACAGTGAAAATTAAAATGTCCTGTGGTGCCTCTTCTGCTTCAAGTCAGCACATTTGATGTCCTACCCCCCTTTAATCTACTTACTGTAGGAGAGCATCCCCCCCCCCCATGCGTCCCACAACGATTCACCCCGCTCCCTCCCCCCCCCCCCCCCCCCACCCCACACCCGGTACACACACACACAATTCTTCAGTAAGACTACATTTTAAAGACTTCCATTCTATTGTTATCTGTACTGTTTATTATCTAAGTTTCACTTCCTTACATGGCTAGAGTCCCGGTTAATACTTTCAGAAAAATCCTTTATCACTTAATTTATATATTACATGCTTACATATTTATCTATTTTCAGTAATAGTCTGCATTCAATGTTCTGTTCAAATTTGCTAAATACACTCATGCTCAAATATTAAGGATAATGCTGATACATGGTGAAACAACGCTCTGGTGGGCGGTTCGCGGGTTTAAATCACCTCGGGGTATGACCATGAGGTGAATTTCAACTACGATTGTCGCACGGTAGCGCTGGCAGCAGTCCACATACGCAGAGCTGTGTTGGTGCACGTCAGAGTACGGTGCAGAGAGTAAGTGTGCAGACGTTTTCAGACGTGCTTATGGTGACTGTGGGTTGAAAATGGCTCAAAGAACACATATTGATGACGTTATGAGGGGTTGAATACAAGGGAGACTGGAGGCTGGTCAAACACAGCAAGTCGTAGCATGGGTCCTCCATGTGCCACAAAGTGTGATCTCACGATTATGGCAACGATTCTAGGAGAAAGGAAACGTGTCCAGGCGCTACAGTACGAGACGTCCACAGTGTACAACACCACAAGAAAACCGATATCTCACTATCAGTCCTGCAGACTTCGACCAAGTACTGCAGGTAGCTCGGGACATTACCGCAGCCACTGGAACAGCTGTCTCCAGACACACAGTCTACAGACGACTGAACAGACATGGTTTATTCGCCAGGAGTTCTGCAAGCCGCATTCCGCTGACCCCTGGTCGCAGGAGAGCCCGTAAAGCCTGGTGTCAAGAACACAGTACTTGGTCATTGGAACAGTGGTCCCAGATTATGTTCACGGATGAGTCCAGGTCTGAACCGCGATTCTCGCCGGGTTTTCATCTTGAGTGAACCAGTAACTAGATACCAACCCCTCAATGTCCTTGAAAGGGTCCTGCGTGGAGGTCGTGGTCTGATGGTGTGTGGTGGGATTGTGATAGGTGCACGTACACCCCTGCATGCCTTTGACAGAAGCACTATAACAGGTCAGGTGTATCGGGACGTCATTTTGCACCAGTATATCCACCTTTTCAGGGGTGCAGTGAGCCCCACCTGCCTCCTGATGGATGATAGCGCACGGCCTCACCGAGTTGCCATCGTGGAGGCGTACCTTGAAACAGAAGATATCAGGCGAATGGAGTGGTCTGTCTGTTCTCCAGACCTAAATCCCATCGAGCACGTCTGGGATGCTCTCGGTCGACGTATCACTGCACGTCTTCAAACCCCCATGACACTTCAGGAGCTCCGACAGGCACTGGTGCAAGAATTGAAGGCTGTACCCCAGCAGCTGCTCGACCACCTGATCCAGAGTATGACAACCTGCTGTGCGGCCTGTGTACGAGTGCATTGTGATCATATCCCATATTGATGTCGGGGTGCATGCGCTGGAAACAGTGGCGTTTTGTAGCACATGTGTTTCGGGGCGGTTTTCTCAACTTATCATCAATACCGTGGACTTACAGATCTGTGTCGTGTGTGTTCCCTATGTGCCTATGCTATTAGCGCCAGTTTTGTGTAGTGCCACGTTGTGTGGCACCACATTTTGCATTTATCCTAAATTTATGAGCATGAGTGTATTTATGGTATTTCCTTCAAATGGATCAACTAAATAAAGCGCCATATGCATAGCATCCCTCGTAAGCGGATGTTCTCTTCTGTTTCGACAGAGATCTGCAATTTCCTTTTTTGCAGTGTGTTGCTGTCGTGACCCCAACAAATACTACCCATCACGTCTTCCATTTTACGCCCAATGCCGACGAAATGTCTACTTTTGTCTCCGGTTACAAACAAAAAGATTTCTAAAGTAGAATTTTACATGTCTATTCGACAGAGTGGCTTCAAATTAGTCTACTGAAATATAATTTTTATCGATATGTATTGAAAGAGTACAGTACCGCCCAACATTGAAAATAGGTACAACATTCTTCCTTATTCTTGTCACAACAACATATTTTTTGTAATAATAACTCAATTTCACTTAACACACCGAAGCCGGATACTAGTGTAGGAAAGAATGACAATTTATTTATTTAATTCATCACATGTGCACTCCCACAAAATAAATCCCTACATCCAATTTGGTGAGATCTGCGAAATGAATGTATGTATGGTCATCTAATAACTGCAGATAGTGAATGTGCAACATATGAACATCTTTGAGACGGTCCTTTGGTCACCTTTGGTGGAACCAAAGAGATGAAATTTACCTGAACTTTGAGCACCTGAAATGTGGCTGACCAATACGGTAGCAAGGTGATCCCCCACCTCGGCGAGATGACCTGCAGAACGGCCATGTTTCAGCACTCTGGCGCTGGATCTTGTGTTGGTAAGACCTGTCTTAGGTGTGCTCCGTAAAGACAAAAGAGTGGAGAGATTGCATGCATGTGAAATACTTAAGAGTAGTTTGGAATAATTATTTCTCTATTTCAGGAACTTTTTTGGGGAGAATTAAATGACAGGCAGGTAATATTAAGGGGATGGTAGTAATCTACAGAAGTGACCAACAGTCACAATGAAACATAACACACAAAGGTAATAATATCATATTCACCTTTCCTACCACGAACTCTGGAGGATATATGCACGTCTTCTGTGCAATGCAAGCCAAGTGACGTTGCTGGATAGACGGCTGACTCACCTTTCTCTCTCTCAGAGTATTAGAGTTTGAATCTAGCGTCACACGGAAACATAACACGCAAAGTAATATTAAGATCATATTCGTCACACACGCGAGTCCTCAACTGATACAATGGACGAGTACTTCTCTTTACCCTTTGTCTCATACACAGATTGAGACTCACACAGTACTCACCATGTGGAAGTACTCGTCTCTAATTTCAAGTCCTGCACACGCCATTTCTTAAATATTTCCAACTTATAATACACACGCCAGTAATCCACTGGCAATACCACATTTTCTTTCTTACCCAACGGCTTTGATCAACACGTGGCCATCGCACCCAATATGAATGGCGCACACATTATAAATTCTGGATATCATGACTACACACTGTTCCGTGTGACGCTAGATTCAAACTCTAATACACTGAGAGTGAAGCAAGGTGAGTCAGCCGCCTATCCAGCAACGCCACTTCGTTTGCATTGCACAGGAAGACGTGCATATATCCTCCAGAGTTCGTAGTAGGAAAGAAAAGTTACGAAGTGGGGCAGTGTAGTGTGAAAGTGGGATGAATATTAATTGAAGTGGGAAAGCTGAAAGTGATGTGATTCTAATGTTGTGACTATTGTTTGTGTTGTATTCTATGTTGCCAGTGTGATGTATTTCATGTAATTTAAGTATGTGTGCTTTGCAAGGGAGTGTAGCAAGATAGATTCAGAGGCAGTGGGTTATGCATGTTCTTTTTTGTACCGCTCGGTCTGGAGGAAATATTCGTGATGATGCGTGTGAGAGTCGAAGTGTGAGATATAGCAAAAGATCCACCGTCCTATCCAGAATGTGCACTGTAGCGTTAGATAATTACGAGACCATAAGATAGAGAATCATCAATGTAAAGATGTGCCCACTGGGCGGAGTTTCTCATTTGTAATTGTTGTATAAAATGTAATGGTGTGTTTAGGTTGTCTTTGAATCATAATAGAATTTATCGGAATAAAGAAGATAGTGAAAAGAAAAAGATTGGTGGCCTTTTTCTTCGAATAGTGTGTAGTCATGATATCCAGAATTTATAATGTGTGCGCCATTCATATTGAGTGCGATGGCCACGTGTTGATCAAAGCCGTTGGGTAAGAAAGAAAATGTGGTATTGCCAGTGCGAAGTGAACAATCAGAGTTGTGTAAATTCCTAATAGTCAGATGTACGTTATCCGTTTCCGTTGCGTATTAATCAAACAGGAGAATAATTTGTAGCTTCACTGTGGGTACTAGAGCTCATAATCAGTCACTGATGTTACTCGATAAACAAGAATGAGTCCACTCGTTTGGCAGACCACTCATCTTGCAGGCCTGACCTGCTTGATGCCACAGTATGAGCAAGGCATGTGGGTGCCTCTCAGTATTAACAGGAACCGTAAAACACGAAAAATAACCAGTGCTCCAGCAGCGCCAGCGCAGCCCTGTTCCGCACTGACTGCTTAGCCACACAGCAGCGCTGCTCAGTTGCTGCTTGAATACTGGTTATTCTTCGTGATTTACTGTTCCAGTCAATACATATCGATAAAAATTGTACTTCAATAGACTAATTCGAGAGCGCCTCGTAGAATGAGCATGTAAAATTTTACTTTAAAAATAATTTCGTTTGTAACCAATAACAAACCGACGCTTACCGTCGACACTGGGTGTAACGTGAAGATGGAGATGGGTAGTATCTGTTTGGGACGACTCCAACTACAGACTGAAAAAAGAAATAGATCTCTGCCGAAACACCAGACAAAATGGTCCGACAACTCGTGGGGCACATCCTTACACACACATACATCTACGGTTTATAGGACACGTTCTGAGGCATCAAGGGATCACCAATTTAGTATTGGAGGGCAGCATGGAGGGTAAAAATCGTAGAGGGAGACCAAGAGATGAATACACTAAGCTAATTCAGAAGGATATAGGTTGCAGTAGGTACTGGGAGATGAAGAAGCTTGCACAGGAGAGAGTAGCATGGAGAGCTGCATCAAACCTGTCTCGGGACTGAAGACCATAACAACAACAACAACATCTATTTGAGACTGAGAACGGTGTACTGAAAAACATTAAATCTGTCTTTACGTGTTTTGCAGACTAATGATAGTAACAGTTACGAGTCGTATGTTTTTAGATTGGTTAGTACCTCCAGCTAGATGTGGCAAGAGCAAGCCATTAATGCTGTTTTCCCATGGGCAGCAGGTCAGGAGTTGAACAGTGGACACGTGGATGCAAAACGGCTAGTCTGTAGTGACAGGTATAGTCCGCTTTGTCGCGCGGAGTGGCCGTGCGGTTTGGTGCGCCTTGTCACGGATTGCGGTTCCCCTCCCGCCGGAGGTTCGAGTCCTCCCTCGGGAGTGTGTGTGTGTGTTGTTCTTAGCATAAGTTTAGTTTAAGTAGTGTGTAAGTCTAGGGACCGATGACCTCAGCAGTTTGATCCTTTTGGAATTCGCACATATTTGAACATTTTAGTCTGCTTAGTAATGCAGTTACGACTATGCAGAAAAATCAGGTTGTAAAATTAGTACAGTTTCATACTGGTGATACACGTATGTCCATTTAACATGCATATCCGCTTCTCTTTCCCGCTTTAGATATCTGAATACTTCCTCGAGGACTGCTGACAATAGATTTGGTTTTATGGATCTTCTTGCTTGCCTTGTCTTTGAATTCAGTTCGCCAGGATTCGGCCGTAAGGGAACAGTGCTCACAATTGGCAACCTGGCTTGCCACATAAGCGCAAGGAAAAAAGTGTCTCGTAGATTGAAGTACCTTTGTTTATATTTTTGTCTGGAACAATATTCTCTCGGGAAAAAATTAAAAACAGATAATTACGACATAGGTTTTCGAATGTTTTCCTTGCTTATCAGGCAAATATGGGAATATGTAGCACCCTCCTGAAAATTCACAACTGGGTTTCTTTTGCGTCACTTCCAGCTAGCTGGCCTTTGACGAAAAAGAACTAACATTTTTTTCCTATTTTATTTTTCATACTAAGTTAGGGAAAAGTTATGGAAGGAAAATAATTTACAACATTGGTTCCTGCTAGTGTGTTTGTAAGGTTTTCAGTCGAACACTGCTGTTCAAAAAACATTATTCCACTTGTTTCACTTAACTTCTTTTGTCATGATCTTAAGCCTAGGATAATAGGCGATATCGGTGCTTCCTTATGCCTAGCAACGTCAAAAGCTAGTGGTGCGATCGATGCCTTTGAAAGAGAGGTATTTCTAAGAACCGTGGGCCCAGCATCTGAAAGAGTAAGAATGAAGAGGAGGTATAATCATAAGCTATACACTTTGTATAAAGATCCATAAATTAGAAGAATAGCGGAATCAGTCAGCTTGACATGGGCGAGACACGTGTCATGAATGAGGAATATGGTAATAGCTAGAAGGATACTAAATGTAAATGTAGGGGGTCAAAAAGGACGGGATCGACTGAGAAGCAAGCTGTTAAATAGAGTCATGGGGGACCTGAAGAAAATGGTCTGCAAGGGATGGAAAGTTCGATCGTTGGGTCGTGATAACTAGCAGAGAATTGTTGAAGAGGCGGAAGTTCACGTTTAACTGTAGAAACACAGGATAAGAAGAAGAAGAAGAAGAGCAATTCTGACACCCTGGCGGCGATAAACATTTCCTCTCCGTCTGACCGCCCTCATTCTATCGCTGTAGAATACCAACCCCCAGGATTCGAAGAGACCACGTCTTTGTCCGAGCTCGTTACCACCTATTTACTGACTCCATCCACACTATTTCGCTCTCTCTGCCTCACGTTGATCTGTGTGAGCCGGCAGATGCATCGCTAAACGGTCTGTCCGCAGCTGCCGCGTGCTCGGAATCGGTGTTGGGCAGCGCGGTTCGGAAGCAGCCCACGTCCCGACTGCTCATCGATGGCATGTCACTACCAGACAGCTGGTAGGTCGCCAAGAGCGAGAGCTTTCTGATATGGCAGAGGGATGAGCAGATACCAGCAGCTCTTCCTCGGTCATTGGCGGAGACGATAAATGGACTATACGGCAGTGGTGACCGGGAGACCAAAGGGATGATGATGTTTGGTTTGTGGGGCGCTCAACTGCGCGGTTATCAGCGCTCGTACAAATTCTCAACATTTGCTCGGTCGAATGATGATGAAATGACAACACAAACACACAGTCATCTCGAGGCAGGTGAAAATACCTGACCCAGCCGGGAATCGAAGCCCGGATCCAGTGCTCAGGAAGCGAGAACGCGAACTCAAAGCCACAAGCTGCGGACGAGACCAAAAGGAGTATTTGGTTTATACGCCTTGCCGGAAACGGTTCTCTTCCACCAATTTCCCTTTTCCTGGCGGCATGTGAGAGTTATGCTTCATCAAGTGTATCTATTGAGTGTAGATGGCACTGTGTGTCCGTAATATGGTGTCATGTTTGTGCCGCATGATGATGAGAGAAGGCACAGAGTGAAATCTGATATCGGCGCACAGCCTAATCCTCTCGAACAGTATCAGTGGGGCAGCCAAGTTTAATGACGACATGTGAGGGACGGATTACTATATTACAAATTCCATTAATATTTGAACGATGCGTTTATCGAAAAGGTGTGGACCGATTCATTTTACAGAATATGTACACATGATTAGCTCCATTGGATGGCTTAATGCTGGCCATTTACAAGTTCCTACATGGCGCGCTGGCCTAATTTATTAATGTAGATATTATTTTTCACTCCACTCTTGCAACTACATTTAAATCTAGTTTATTGGATGTAAAATAGAAGGAGTTGTCCTAAAGATATGATATTAGGTTTCCTACCTGTTAGACATTTTATGTAAATAGGCAAATGAGCGAGAAAAGATATTTATGCATACTGAACTCCTTTCCGAATCAGTGACAGCCTCAATAGTGAGTAATGAAGACAATTTTTTTCTTCTAGTATTGCAGATATTGACATTAGCATGCTTCTCAAATTGTACGGACCATTTATGATGAATTTCATTAGCGAATAGACACTGTCTCACAAAAAAAAAAGAAGCACCCAGGAGAGGAGGGGGAAAAGACATGAGGCTTCACGGATTGAGAGCGTATGTGATGTTATTTAAGTGATTACAATATCTTGTCAGATTTAGAAAGGACTTGGCAGTATGAGCCCGGTTATCAACTTAACGTTGCACCTCCTCTGGCCTACAGGCATTCGATGACTTGCTTCGAAGGACTTTCATAAGGCCGTTGTATCGTGTCCTGAGGAAGGCTGGACGACAAATGTTGTAACTGGTCTTTGAGATTCTAGATACTGCCTCTGGGACAGACATGACGTTCGAGCTGGTTTCATAAGTGTTCTACAGGGCACAGATCTGAGAATCTTACTGGCTACGGGAGTACGTCAACATCGTGCAGACAGTTCATGTGTGGACAGCCATTGCCCTTTTGAAAAATGACACCACGATACTGTGTCATGAGCGCTAACCCATGAGCACATACAATGTTCCTGACGTGTCGTTGTGCTGTGAGAATTCTCTCAGTCAGTAACCGTCGTGACTTGAAGACCTGCCACATGGCTTCCCACATCATTATGCTACGAGTAACACCGCTGTGCCTATCCAAACCATTGGAAGAATGGGGCCTCTTTTCAGGTCGCTGCGATACTCGCTGATGTTGGTCATCTGGGGTAATGCATGAACTGCGATTCATCGCTGGGCACAGTGAGACGCCATTCATCAGCAATCCATGCTTCCTCGTCGCAGCTCCACTCCAGACGCGGCCGTTTGTTCTGTGGTGTTAACGGCAGCCTATGCAGAAGGCGGTAATTCCCTAGCCCAGCCGCTCATAGTCTCAAACGGTGCGGGATGACACAGAGTGTTTCAGAGGGTTATTTACTTGTTCTCGGACGACAGGACCAGATGTGAACAGATTATGATGTGCATAATACGGTTGGCTACCCACCCTTGTGATGATCAGACTGGTGGAGTGAAACTTTGACAACGCGTATTCCTGCCCTCACGTTTCCATGCAGTCCAACATCTGATCACTGTCACTTATGGATGCCCCAAATCTGGATACCGTACGATATGATCATCCAGCCAAATAGAGACCGACAATGAGGCCCCTTTCAAACTTTCTGCGGTGCTGATAACGCTGTCTCACACGGGTACGTGGCATCTCCGGATCCTACACAGTGACCTGGTAACACTAAACACGAACAACGCCAACACTGTCTCGTGGCCATTCTATCTGTCAAAGCGAATTGCAGTTCTAATCATTTACATTCCCGCCGACGGTGTGTACATGTTTTGGTTACACTGATATCTGACCATGTCTCCTCGATGCATCACTTTTCTTGCTCGGTAGTGAACAAGCGCACTATTGAAGAAGTACCTGCACGATGACTGCCAGTGATCACCATGTATACCCTAAGACACAAAAAACGACACATCCTGAAGGAATTATCCGAATGGGTCGGTGATCGGAAGGAGTGATGCACATGTACAGGCGAATAACTGATAACCATTTTTTTTTTAAAAGGATGTTTTATTGAAGAGAAAAAACTTCACAAATTGAGCAAGTCATTAACGCGTTGGTCCACCTCTCGTCCTTATGCAAGCAGTTATTCGGCCTGGCTCTGATTGACAGAGCTATTGGATGCTCTCCTGAAGGATATCAGGCCAAATTCCGTCCAATTAATCTACATCTACATGGATACTCTGCAAATCACTTTAAGTGCCTGACAAAGGGTTCATCGAACCAACTTCACAATTCTCTATTATTCCGATCTCGTACAGCGCCTGAAAAGAATGAACACCTATATCTTTCCGTAGGAGCTCTTATTTCCCTTATTTTATCATGGTGATCGTTCCTCCCTATGTAGGTCAATAGCACTCAACACTTCAGGCGAATAAAGAGCTAGTTGTGTTTCACAAGAACGATGTTTTCTAAAGCCATGTTGGCTGTCTGTCAATAGACTGTTTCCTTCAAGGTAATTCAAAATGTTCGAACACAATATATGTTCCAGAATCCTGCTGCTTATCGACGTTAATGATATGGTCCTGTAATTACTCCTACTACCCTTCTAGAATATTGGTGTGACCTGTGCAACTTTCCAGTCTTTGGGTACGGATCTATCATCGAGCGAACGGTTGTATATGATTGTTAAGTATGGAGCTAATGCAACAGCATAGTCTGAAAGGAACCTAATTGGTATACAGTCTGAAACAGAATACTTGGCCGGCCGGGGTAGCCGAGCGGTTCTAGGCGCTACAGTCTGGAACCGCGCGACCGCTACGGTCGCAGGTTCGAATCCTGCCACGGGCATGGGTGTGTGTGATGTTCTTAGGTTAGTTAGGTTTAAGTAGTTCTAAGTTGTAGGGGACTGATGACCTCAGAAGTTAAGTCCCATAGTTCTCAGAGCCAGAATACTTGCTTTTATTAAGTGATGCCACACGGAATGGTAGTTGGAGCTGGACCCATGGAACATTTAATTTCGGAATTCGTTAGAGATTTCAGTATTCAGACATCCACTGCGTCAAGAGTGTGCCGAGAATACCGAATTTCAGGCATTGCCTCTCACCGAGGACAACGTGGTGGCCGACGGCCTTCACTTAACGACCGAGAGCAGCGGCGTTTCTGTAGAGTTTGCCAGTGCTAACAGACAAACAATACTGAGTGAAATAACTCCAGAAAGCAATGTAGGCTGTACAACGAACGTATCCGTTAGCACTGTGGCGAAATTTGGCGTTAGTGTGCTATGGCAGCAGACGACCAACACGATGCCCTTTGGCAATAGCACGATATCGCCTGTAGCGGTTTTCCTGGGTTTGTAACCATATCAGTTTGACCCTGGACGACTGGATGACCGTGAACTTGTCAGATGGGTCTCGATTTCACTTGGTAAGAGCTGATGACAGGGTTCGAATGTGGCGCAGACACAAGTTGTCAACAAAGCACTATCTAAGCAGGTGGTGGTACCATAAAAGTGTGCGCTGTGTTTACATGGAATGGACTGGCTCCTCTAGTCCAACTGAACCGAACATTGACTGGAATTGTTATGTTCGGCTACTGGGAGACCACTTCCAGCCATTCATGGACTTCATGTTCCCAAACAACTATGTCAGGTCACCAAGTCACAATTGTTCACGATTGTTTTAAAGAACATTCTGGACGATTATAGCGAATTATTTGACAACTGTGAAAGAAAAGTAAATCGTGTGATACCTGATTAACGCTGGCACTTAGCCTTCGTGATCTGTGATTGTCACGAACATCAAAGGACACAACAATATACCAACCGCAAACATAAACTATTATTAACCTTGAGCAGGAAACAGCTACACGCGACCCACTAGACTTAGAACTACTTAAAATTAACTATCCAAAGGACATTACACACATCCATGCCCGAGGCAGGATTCGAACCTGCAACCATAGCAGCAGCGCGGTTCCGGACTGAAGCGCCTAGAACCGCTCGGCCACAGCGGCCAGCCCTGAATGACAGATCGGTGTGTTTTCAGTACAGGTTTAAATAATGCTTCGTGTCGGCTACGTTATTTGATGGAAATTTACTGTGCAATTGTGAAATTAACTATTTCTTGAGAGAACGCAGAAGTTAAAGGTGATTTAGTGATTTTATTAATAGCGAACAGCAAGTTTACACCGAAATACGACGCTTTCTGTACGTTGTCCGAAGAGTATTTTATCCCTGGAATTACGTCGTATTAGTTGTTGAATTAACACCGTGGGGACACCTTGACGACGCCATATTGATTAATAAATCAACATCCTCGCAAAACTGTGGTGTGGCATCGGCTTGAGTGATGGACTTTACAATTCAAGATATCCTATTATCTGTGTTTGAACACTCATTCGCAAACCGGGCATGATAACTGCAGTTACCAAGTTCGCGTAAGCTTATCAGCCTGTCGCTGTCACGCGAAGCATATTTGGTTAATTGTTTCAGGTCAAGGGAGTTGTTGCGGTACTGAGTGGTGCAGTCGCTGTGGGTTCGAAGTAAGGAAGGCCGACAGCCTTCGAACACCAGTGCTTCAACTTTAAACAGGGGCTGCTTACACATTCCGGCGTGCTGCTCCATCGATACGGTGATATCAGTCTAAGGGAGATAGTGTCTGAAACTAATCAACCAAGCGAGGAGTTTTTTGTTTTAACGAGTTACAGATCGGATTCGTCGCGATCGACGGACGCTGTTCCATGTCAACCAGACGTGGACAACCATCACCATCGAGCCGAGACAAATAAAACGCCACATTAAAAATGGCTCTGAGCACCATGGGACTTAACTTCTGAGGTCATCAGTCCCCTAGAACTTAGAACTTCTTAAACCTAACTAACCTAAGAACATCACACACATGTAGCGGTCGCGCGGTTCCTGACTGAAGCGCCTAGAACCGCTCGGCCACCCCGGCCGGCGAAACGCCACATTATTTGGCGCCCAACCTGGGTCTGGGCTTTAACCTTCGTAAAGAATATATTTTGAATTATTTGTTTAAAGTTTCAGGCTATGTATCACCTGATAGTCTTTCATTTAGTCCTTTCTTTATAATAAACGTTATTAGTTGCATAGTATTCCTGTTAGTCAAACTTGCAATAGTGTTAATTTTATTGTCAGTAGCTCTCGTCAATGTCTCGTTAACTAATTTCTTTCGCTACCGAAGGGCTTTCGTTAGGGGTTCCATATTTGGGGTTTTACACCATCCAGATCGCCCGACATGAATCCCATCGAATTTTTATGGGACACAATCGATAGACCAGTTTGTGCACAACATCCTGCACCGGCAACACTATCCCAATCATGGGCGGCTATAGACGCAGCATGGCTCAGTGTTTCTACAGGGGACTTGTTGAGTCCATGTCACCGACGGGCTGCTGCACTACGCCGCGCAAAAGGAGGTCTTACACCATATTACCAGGTAGCCCATGACTTTTGTCACCTTAATGTCTACCTGTTTATCAGTAAATGAAGAAAAGTACCTGTTGTAACCGAGACCAAATACCGAAAAATGTCGGTTATTCACAAATATACTACCGGTAACGGTTCTAACCGGTCGATTGTTCCCATCCTTACCACGCCCTGGACACTGGCTGACGCAGTACATATGTAGGTGCAGAGCACATCACCAACACTTGGTACACGAGTACTGCAGGCGCGAGTTTTTGCCAGTGGAGGATGATGAGTGAGTTGGTCCAGCTAGACGGACAGCTGCACCTGCCTGTCCCGGGATGAGAGACGGTGAGGCGAGGTGCAGAGTGCAGACGTGTCCCGGCATCAGCTGTCCGAGGCCGCGGCGGGCACCCGCTCACCTTGGGCACAGCCAGCCGCATTCCGGGCGCGCCCATCCAACGTGACGTCACCGCAACAGCCACCGCCGACGCCTCCACACCCAGGGGTAGGCTGCCCAGTTTCTCTGGAGGTGCGTCTACACGGGTCGTACGTAGAAAGTACATGTTGTCAATGATTGTTGTTTTTGCGGTCTTCAGTCCAAAGACTCGTTTGATGCAGCTCTCCATGCTAGTCTGTCCCGTGAAAGCGTTTTCATCTCTGAATAACTACTGCAACCTAAATCCTTCTGAATCTGTTTACGGTGTTCATCTCTTGGTCCCCTCTACGATTTTTGCCCCACACGCTTTCCTCCAGTACTAAATTGGTGATCCCTTCATGCCTCAGACAGAATGTGTCGTACCAACCGATCCCTTCTTGTAGGTTGTATCGCAAATTCCTCTTTTCCCCAAATCTATTCAATCTCTCCTCCTTACATCTACATCTACATGGATACTCTGCAAATCATATTCAGGTGCCTGGCAGAGGGTTCATCGAACCACCTTCACAATTCTATATTATTCCAATCACGGCGCGCGGAAAGAACGAACACCTATATCTTTCCGTATGAGCTCTGATTTCCCTTATTTTATCTTGGTGATCGTTCCTCCCTATGTAGGTCGGTGTCAACAAAATACACTCCTGGAAATGGAAAAAAGAACACATTGACACCGGTGTGTCAGACCCACCATACTTGCTCCGGACACTGCGAGAGGGCTGTACAAACAATGATCACACGCACGGCACAGCGGACACACCAGGAACCGCGGTGTTGGCCGTCGAATGGCGCTAGCTGCGCAGCATTTGTGCACCGCCGCCGTCAGTGTCAGCCAGTTTGCCGTGGCATACGGAGCTCCATCGCAGTCTTTAACACTGGTAGCATGCCGCGACAGCGTGGACGTGAACCGTATGTGCAGTTGACGGACTTTGAGCGAGGGCGTATAGTGGGCATGCGGGAGGCCGGGTGGACGTACCGCCGAATTGCTCAACACGTGGGGCGTGAGGTCTCCACAGTACATCGATGTTGTCGCCAGTGGTCGGCGGAAGGTGCACGTGCCCGTCGACCTGGGACCGGACCGCAGCGACGCACGGATGCACGCCAAGACCGTAGGATCCTACGCAGTGCCCTAGGGGACCGCACCGCCACTTCCCAGCAAATTAGGGACACTGTTTCTCCTGGGGTATCGGCGAGGACCATTCGCAACCGTCTCCATGAAGCTGGGCTACGGTCCCGCACACCGTTAGGCCGTCTTCCGCTCACGCCCCAACATCGTGCAGCCCGCCTCCAGTGGTGTCGCTACAGGCGTGAATGGAGGGACGAATGGAGACGTGTCGTCTTCAGCGATGAGAGTCGCTTCTGCCTTGGTGCCAATGATGGTCGTATGCGTGTTTGGCGCTGTGAAGGTGAGCGCCACAATCAAGACTGCATACGACCGAGGCACACAGAGCCAACACCCGGCATCATGGTGTGGGGAGCGATCTCCTACACTGGCCGTACACCACTGGTGATCGTCGAGGGGACACTGAATAGTGCGCGGTACATCCAAACCGTCATCGAACCCATCGTTCTACCATTCCTAGACCGGCAAGGGAACTTGCTGTTCCAACAGGACAATGCACGTCCGCATGTATCCCGTGCCACCCAACGTGCTCTAGAAGGTGTAAGTCAACTACCCTGGCCAGCAAGATCTCCGGATCTGTCCCCCATTGAGCATGTTTGGGACTGGATGAAGCGTCGTCTCACGCGGTCTGCACGTCCAGCACGAACGCTGGTCCAACTGAGGCGCCAGGTGGAAATGGCATGGCAAGCCGTTCCACAAGACTACATCCAGCATCTCTACGATCGTCTCCATGGGAGAATAGCAGCCTGCATTGCTGCGAAAGGTGGATATACACTGTACTAGTGCCGACATTGTGCATGCTCTGTTGCCTGTGTCTATGTGCCTGTGGTTCTGTCAGTGTGATCATGTGATGTATCTGACCCCAGGAATGTGTCAATAAAGTTTCCCCTTCCTGGGACAATGAATTCACGGTGTTCTTATTTCAATTTCCAGGAGTGTATTTTCGCATTCGGAGGAGAAAATTGGTGATTAGAATTTAGTGAGAAGATCCCGTCGCAACGAAAACGCCTTTCTTTTAATGATGTCCAACCCAAATCCTGTATCATTTCTCTGACACTCTCTCCCATATTTCTTTGAACTTTTTCGATGTACACCGTCAGTCCTATCTGGTAAGGATCCCACACCGCGCAGCAGTATTCTAAAAGAGGACGGACGAGCGTAGTGTAGGCAGTCTCCCTAGTAGGTCTGTTACATTTTCTAAGTGTCCTGCCAAGAAAACGCAGTCTTTGGTTAGGCTTCCCCACAACATTTTCTATGTGTTTCTTCCAATTTCAGTTGTTCGTAATTGGAGTTCCTAGGTATTTAGTTCAATTTACGGCTTTTAGATTAGAGTGATTTATCGTGTAACTGAAGTTTAACGAGTTCCTTTTAGCACTCGTGAAGATGACTTCACACTTTTCGTTATTTAGGGTCAACTGCCACTTGTCGCGCCATTCCCATATTTCTTCTAAATCTTTTTGTAGTTTCTTTTGATCTTCTCATCTTCTGCCTATAAGCGACAGCGTCATCTGCAAACAACCAAAGACGGCTGCTCATATTGTCTCTCAGATCGTTTATATAGATTAGTGACGTGATCTATCCATCTAATCTTCAACATTTTTCTGTAGCACCACATTTCAAAAGAGTCTATTCTCTTCTTGGCTAAACTGTTAACTGTCCATGTTTCACTTCCATGCATGGCTGCACTCCAGACAAATACTTTCAGGAAGTACTTCGTGACACTTAAACCTATAACTGATGCTAACAAATTTCTCTTCCCAGAAGCGCTTTTCTTGCCATTGCTAGTCTACATTTTATATCCTCCCTACTTCGACCATCATCAGTTTTTTGCTCCCCAAATAGCAAAACTCATCTACTACTTTAAGTGTCTCATTTCCTAATCTAATTCCCTCAGTATCACCTCAGTTAATTCGACTACATTCCATTATTCTAGTTTTGCTTTCGTTGATGATCATCTTATAATCTCTTTTCAAGACACTGTCCATTTCGCTCAATTGCTCTTCCAAGGCTTTGCTGTTCCTGACAAAATTGCAATCTCATCGGCAAACCTAGAAGTTTTTATTTCTTCTCCCTGGACTTTAATTCCTACTCCAGATTTTTCTTTTGTTTCCTTTACTGCTTGCTCAATATACAGATTGAATAACATTCGGAAAACTACAATCCTGTATCACTCCATTCCCAACCACTGCTTCCCTTTCATGCCCCTCGACTCTTATAACCGCCATCTGGTTTCTGTACAAATTGTAAATAGCCTTTCGCTCCCTGTATTTCAGCCCTGCCACCTTCAGAATGTGAAAGAGAGTATTCCAGTCGACATTGTCAAAAGATTTCTCTACGCTACAAATGCTAGAAACGTAGGTTTGCCTTTCCATAATCTATCTTCTAAGGTAAGTCGTACGGTCAGTATTGCCTCACATGTTCCAACATTTCTACGGAATCCAAATTGATCTTCTACCAGTTTTTCCATTGCTCCGTAAAGGATTCGTCTTATATTTTGCAGCCATGACTTATTAAACTGATAGTTCAGTAATTTTCACACCTATCAGCACCTGCTTTCTTTAGAATTCGAATTATTCTATTCTTCTTGATGTCTGAGGATATGTCGCCTGTCTCATATATCTTGTTCACCAGATGGAAGAGTGTTGTCATGGCTGGCTCTCCGAAGGTTCTCAGTACTCTAACGTAATTTTATCTACTCCGAGGGCCTTGTTTCGACTTAGGTCTTTCAGTGCTTTGTCATATTCTTCCCGCAGTATCGAATCTCCCTTCTCATCTTCCTCTACGACCTCTACCATTTCCATGTTATTGCCCTCTAGTGCATCCCCCTTGTATTGACCCACTACATACTCCTTCCACCTTCCTGCTTTGTGAGCAATATTGAGCCCAGTAATGTTGCTGGGCACACGAATTGTAGCCACAAGTTGGGCACATCACCTGCCACCATCGCCCGGCAGTGTCTGCGGCAACACACAGTGCTGGTTATAATCAATCTTTCGTCACTTGAGAGGATCACCATGACAATCGAGTTATCGTAGGACAATGAAACCTTGTGGAAATACGTGTAAAGGCATGCGGAAGAGAAATAACGAATAGTACATTGGAAGAAATACATTTTAATTCTGAAGTTTGTGTTCGCGAGCTGAAGTGCCAACGCTGACCAGCTCTAACTACATGGAATGGTACCCGGTGACAGGACTTGCAGCCATGATTTTCGAGTATGGGCAAGAAAATGGAAGCAACAGGAAAGTGTAATGGCTGTACAGGACAAAATATCCTCGTAGAAGACACCTGGCTCACAACATGTTGCCAAGTCAGTCCCGACGATTAAGTGGAGTTGAACGATTGGTAGCGTAGTCCAACTACCGAGGCCGATGGCGAACTAGACGGCCACCCCCGACTTACTGCTGGAAGATGTGGTGCTTGCTCGAGTGGAACGGGCATCTGCAAACAGCACTCGATCACCTGTACATGAAACGAATATTTCATAGTGGACTGCGTAGCTAGTATTACAGGAAATGCAGCTACTCACCGACCATCCACAGAAAAATCATGTTTTGGCTCCTGCTAGTTTTGGATCTCGTGTCGTGCTGAGCCGGTGGTTCTTGCACTGCCTTACAGTCAATCATTACTTCCCTGTGTATGTGTGTGTAATTTTCACGGATAAAAATGCACTAACCGATGAGAATCCCAACGCTACAGGTGTGAATAGCCATAAAAAAAAAGTGGCTCAAATAGCTCTGAGCACTATGGGACTTAAAATCTGAGGTCATCAGTCCCCTAGAACTTAAAGCTAATTAAACCTAACTAACCTAAGGACAGCACACACATCCATGCCCGAGGTAGGATTCGAACCTGCGACCGTTCCAGATTGAAGCGCCTAGAACCGGTCGGCCACACCTGCCGGCAAATAGCCATCAGCACAGATTCTCAGTAAACGTGTGGGCAGCCCTAGTTAGGCCCGTTTCTTCTTTCCTCCCGCTTAAATGCACCAGTGAACACAGTTTTTATCAGAGATGTACTGTCCGGGTTCCTGTAATACATCCCACCTGTTATTTGTTAGCTGTTGTCGTTCCAGCATAATGGAAACTGGTACAGACAGTCCCTGAAAAGAGGATAAGCGGAGAAGGTTCTGTTTCCTGACCAGCACGTTCACCTGGTCTCTCTCCTCCCGAACGGGCCATGAAGGCTCAACGGTACCGACCGGCCGCCGTGTCATCCGCTCATAGGCGTCACTGGATGCGTATATGGAGGGGCATGTGGTCAGCACACCGCTCTCCCATTCGTATGTCAGTTTGCGAGGCCGGAGCCGCTACTTCTCAATCAAGTAGCTCCTTAGTTTGGTTCAAATGGTTCTGAGCACTATGGGAGCACTATGGGACTTAACAGCTGAGGTCATCAGTCCCCTAGAACTTAGAACTACTTAAACCTAACTAGCCTAAGGACATCATACACATGCATACCCGAGGCGGGATTCTAACCTGCGATCGTAGCGGTCGCACGGTTCCAAACTGAAGCGCTTAGAACCACTCGGCCACTCCGGCCGGCTCCTCAGTTTGCCTCACAAGGACTGAGAGCACCCCGTCTGCCAACAGCGCCCAGCAGACCGGATGGTCACCCATCCTAGTTCTAGCCCAACCCGACAGCGCTTAACTTCGGTGATCTGACGGGAACCGGTGTTACCACTTCGGCAAGGACGTGGGATCACCTGGTCTCACCCCACTTGATTTCCTCTTGTGGGGCCATATGAATAGCTACGTGCACGAGACACGCGTCTTGGCTGAAGAGGATCTACTGGAAAGAGTTCTCGCTGTCTGCAGCACTGTTCGGACGACATCGAGGACACAGAACGAGTGCAACAGAGCATTATGCGGCGATGCCATGCCTGCGTTGACGCTCGGGCACGCCATTTTCAACAACTGTTGTAAATGTGTAGAATGTAGCAGCTTGTGAAACTTATGCAGTTAAATGGAATTCATCATTACTGTACAATAGACTTAGGATTTTTCGTCTCTTTGGCATCAAGTTCCGTGCGTGTAGATAAGTACAAAATTACCCCAATATATAGCAGAGAGGTAGCAAATATTTTTTCCACCCATAAAACAATTGAACCACAGAATGAACATCAATACACTAGTCAGACGTGCACTGAACATAGTTTAAAAATATACTACGGAACTTACTCATCAAGTCACTGGAGTAAGGTCCATAGGCGTATCACACCAACAGATCGTAAAGATGGTTATAACGAACGAATGGTGGCGAAATGGGATTCTTACAACACTGTGACAAGAACAGAAGCCATAATTCCTTCCAGCAGAACCACACCACGTAAATATCGCAGGACTGTCGGATAGCTATGAGGAATAGACGAATGGCATCACCTGTGATACAGCAGAAGGGCACAGTGTCACCACAAACCGTCGGAAACAGATTACTGGAAGTTGGTTTGAGACCGCGAGGTTCCAAGAGTTGTTTGCCGCTGACACCACACCACTACTTACAGAGACTTACGTGGTGTAGAGCAGGAGTCATCTGGAACAGAGTGTGGAATTCTGTATTGTTCCACGACGACTCTCTCTTTTCATGTCGATGCCAACGTCCCTGTAGATGACCAGATGAAACGTTCACGAAGCAGCGATTCTGAAGTTCCAGGCCTGTAATGATGGAGTGGAGAGATACTGGATATGAGAACAGGGTTGATTTGGTAACTGTTGAGGGGAGCCGTCATATACCAAGAGTTGTAAACCCTGCTGTCATACTCTGCTTCAGCAGGTTACAAAATGGCATATACAAACAGTTGACAACACAGGGAATGTACAGACACTTGACTGGACTACCGAGTCCTCTTGCGGTGTCACGATGAGCTCTTTGCGATGCAAGTTTCTCTCTTCTTGGAGTAGACGAATCCAGAGTAGGTACACTGCAATGGTCATTTAGGGCTCCGTGTTATCATCAACTCCACTCGTTGGTTATCGCTAAAGCGCCCCTTGACAGTCAATTATATTGGACAATGATATTGTGCCATTCTATTGACATTCTCTCTCGAGTGCTCAATAATGTTGTCAATTGTACTGTCAATAATATGGAGCACTGACACTGTGATTCGGTGTGTTGGGTGATGAAGACGCTGTTGCTGTGATAATTGCTCTACTTCCTTACAACCAGAAAAAAATGCTGGATGAAAAATTCGTTCAAGGAGGGTCAAAGAGCCCTCAAGGAAACGTGTTGAGACAATTGGGGTTAAACGAAAAAGAAAAAGGATATAACTTGTGTGTGTTGAAGGTCCAACATTTGACACATGTTTGAAAATGGTTCTCCCAAAACATAGGCGTCCCCATACACAGGCTGTTCCCCGCGTCCCTGTGGATAAATTTCTGTAGACACCCTTATCTCCACCACCAAAAAACACGTCAGTCCGGAACCACGCTGCTGCTATGGTCGCAGGTTCGAATCCTGCCTCGGTCATGGATGTGTGTGCTGTCCTTAGGTTAGTTAGGTTTAAGTAGTTCTAACAAAGTAAGTCTAGTGGACTGATGACCTCAGATGTTAAGTCCCATAGTGGCTAAATGGTTCAAATGGCTCTGAGCACTACGGGACTTAACATCTGAGGTCATCAGTCCCCTAGAGCTACTTGAACCTAACTAAACTAAGGACATCACACACATCCATGCCAGAGGCACGACTCGAACCTGCGACCGTAGCGGTCGCGAGGTTCCAGACTGAAGGGCCTAGAACTGCTCGGCTACAACGGCTGGCTAAGTCCCATAGTGCTCAGAGCCATTTGAACATTAAGGTGATCTCCTGTCAAAAGCCGGAATAACCACCTTTTGAAGCACGGGTCACTGCAGGACGTGCAGGAACAGAGTCAGTTAAGTTCTGGAAAGTACGTCAAGGGCTGGGCAGCCTTGCCGACTCGAGTGTCGTGGCCAGGTGCGGTGTGTTTCTCGGCTGAGGATCCATGGCGCGAACAGCCCGATCGAAGTGGTTCCACATACTCTCGGGGAATTTGTTGGCCAGGAGAGTACGGTAAACCCATCCCGGTCCTCTACAAATCACGCATGTACGCCGCGAGCTGTGTAACACGTTTCATTTTCCTGCTTCTATATGTCATTATGCCGAAGAAAAACAAACTGCATGTAGCGGTGGACACGGTCCCAAAAGGATAGAAGCCACGCTTCAGACAGTCATTACTGAGTCACATGAGGGAGAACTTGATGTTGTGGAGATGACAAAAAGGAAAGACTTGTTTGATGAAAATAATAAAGAAATTATGTGTCTGATCACTGCCCACCCATTCTTTCTTCAAGATCCCTGTTCCAACGTGAAAAATTACATTTTATGGGACTTAAAGGGAAGTGACAAACACAAGTTAGGGAAATCCAAAAAACTGGTGCCAACAAAAGGCTGAAGAACTGCAAACACTATCTGATGCCCATGAGCTGCAAAAATTCTATGTAGGCATGAAGGATATATACAGCCCAATTCGTCCTCATCAGAGACACTAAAGACTGCTGACAGTTCCATCACTTTCACTGATAATGAAAAGTATCTTAGAGCGTTGGAAGGCAAATTTCTCTGTGTTTCTGAATCGTGCCCTCAGTGTTGCTGAGGACTTCCTCTGTAACGTCCCTCAGCAGCCCCAGAAACCATGGATGGCAATTCCATCCACATAGAGAGTTTTTCAAAAGCAGTCAATCAACGAAGTCCAAGAATGTTTGCTGATCCTGATGACATCTCTCTGGAATTGATACAAAAAGAAAAGTATAACCTTGAAGACTAGACTTTTTATACGCATCCTCTTAATTCTGGAAACTCGAGAAGTTCCTAACGATCTGAAAAATGAAAAGAAAGGTGATCGTAGTGCATGCGGAAACTACCGTGGTCCAGCACTCTTTGCACTGTAAATGGCTGTGATGCTGTATGAATCGTCTGCAAACAACCAAGGCATTAAGTTTCCTTTTGGTTGACGTCTCTTCAGTCTTCCAAGACTTCATTCACAAAGTCCTACCCAGACTACTAGGTGGCAGAATTACAGCAAGGGAAAGAAGGGAGATTAGGGTTTCACGTTCCGTCGACATCGAAGTCACTGTAGACGGAGCACAAGGTCGGAATGTATCAAAGATGGAGAAGGAAATCAGGCATGCTCTCTCAGAGGAGCTATACCGGTATTTGCCTGTAGTGATTTACCTAAATGTGGTGGGCGGACGCGAATTTGAACCGTTGTCACCTCGAAACCGAGTCGAGTGTGCTAACAAGTTCAAATGTGTGTAAATTCCTAAGGAACCAAACTGCTGAGGTCATAGCTCCCTACACTTACACACTACTCAAACTAACTTAAGATAAGAACAACATACACACCCATGCCCGAGGGAGTACTCGAACCTCCGGCGGGATGGGCCACGCAATCCGAGACATGGCCCCTGAAACCGCGCGGCCACTCCGTGCGGCAGTGTGAAAACCAACGTGCCATCTCGCTCGGTAGAACTACAGTATTCTAACACCTGCAGAGTTACAACAGTCAGTCAGCTGCTTGGAAACAGCCTGTGAACGCTTTGGACTTACCATAAAAGCGATGAAAACGAAGGTAGTCGTACAACCTGTCACAGGATTAACTATTACTGAATTCATCTTGGACACAACACTGGAGTAGACTGATCACTTTGCATATCTTGGAATCATCTCGTCTAACCGGCATACCTGCGAACGGGATGCTGGTAAAGTAATCGGTGCTGACCACTCAGCCTTCGGACAGTTAATACTGAATCTTCACTAACAAAGAGCTAAAGATATATACCGAACTTTTGGTGTACCGAGCTGTTGTCATTTTCACGCTCTTGTATGGCTGTGCAACGTGGACAATCTATCGCCGTGATATCAAAAAACTTGAGAGCTTCCGAAAAATTGGTCAAGTGTGAGCAGGAATCGCACACTGAGGGTTCCGTGCAGGATATCGGACCCAAAAATTTCAAGACCGTATCAAAATCTCCATAGCAGTTTCTCTGACTACCCTGGAAATAGAAAATGAAGTGAGGGGTGACTTCAATTTACACTACTGGCCATTAAAATTGCTACACCACGAAGACGACGTGCTACAGATGCGAAATTCAAACGACAGGAAGAAGATGCTGTGATATGCAAATGATTAGCTTTTCAGAGCATTCACACAAGGTTGGCGCCGGTGGCGACACCAACAACGTGCTGACATGAGGAAAGTTTCCAACCGATTTCTCATACACAAACAGCAGTTGACCGGTGTTACCCGGTGAAACGTTGTTGTGATGCCTCGTGTTAGGAGGATAAATGCCTACCATCACGTTTCCGACTTTGATAAAGGTCGGATTGCAGCCTATCGCGATTGCGGTTTATCGTATCACAACATTGCTGCTCGCGTTGGTCGAGATCCAATGACTGTTAGCAGAATATGGAATCGGTGGGTTCAGGAGGGTAATACGGAAGGCCGTACTGGATCCCAACGGCCTCGTATCACTACCAGTCTAGATGACAGGCATCTTATCCGCATGGCTGTAACGGATTGTGCAGCCACGTCTCGATCCCGGAATCAACTGATGGGGACGTTTGCAAGACAACAACCATCTGCACGAACAGTTCGACGACGTTTGCAGCAGTATGGACTATCAGCTCGGAGACCATGGCTGCGGTTTCTCTTGACGCTACATCACAGACAGCAGCGCCTGCGATGGTATACTCAACGACGAACCTGGGTGCACGCATGGCGAAACGTCATTTATTCGGATGAATCCAGGTTCTGTTTACAGCATCATGATCATCGCATCCGTGTTTGGCGACATCGCGGTGAACGCACATTGGACGCGTGTATTCGTCATCGCCATACTGGCGTGTCACCCGCCGTAATGGTATGGGGTGTCATTGGTTACACGTCTCGGTCACCTCTTGTTTGCATTGACGGCACTTTGAACAGTGGACTTTACATTTCAGATGTGTTACGACCCGTGGCTCTACCCTTCATTCGATCCCTGCGAAACCCTACATTTCAGCAGGATAATGCACGACAGCATGTTGCAGGTCCGGTACGGGCCTTTCTGGATAGAGAAAATGTTCGACTGCTGCCCTGGCCAGCACATTCTCCAGATCTGTCACAAATTGAAAACGTCTGTTCAATGTTGGCCGAGCGACTGGCTCGTCACAATACGCCGGTAACAAACAACTCTTGATGATCTGTGGTATCGTGTTGAAGTTGCATGGGCAGCTGTACCTGTACATGCCATCCAAGCTGTTTGACTCAATGCCCAGGCGTATCAAGGTCATTATTATGTCCAGAGGTAGTTGTTCTGGGTACTGATTTCTCAGGACCTATGCTCCCAAATTGCGTGAAAATGTAATCATATGTCAATTCTAGTATAATATATTTGTACAATGAATCCCGTTTACCATCTGCATTTCTTCTTGGTGTAGCAATTTTAATGGCCAGTAGTGTATATATATGTAAATACAGAACATTTAATAAGATATTTTTATGCAGTTGCTAAAACATGACTAGAACTTGCATTTTATGTTTACGTGTTCCAATTATTATTAATAATTATATCATGATAATCTTTACCGACTTTGACGTTGAAAACGCAATTTTACGTGGTAACAAGAGCAATGCTTTACTGCTCCTTAGTCTATGTGCTGAACATGAACCCTTTATCACCAACTCTCAGTTCGCCTGCCTAATCGTACAAGACCACTTGGAAGCATCCTCGCTGGAAGCACTGGCACATCCTTGACGATATCATCACAGGGCAATGTAGTAATACAGATGTCCTTATCATCAGGACCGCAAGAAATATCGTAAGGTGCTTGTCTGTCGCTTGAGATTCTCAATCTGTCGCAAATCTAAAAGATCATCCATAACCTGCTCAGAGAGAAACTCGTCACTTCTAAATTTCAAACTAAATCTATTGCTACAGATCACAGAAATTCAATCTTAAATAACCTGGGTAGCCACCTAGTCAGCACTAGTGAAATATTCGTCTATTACGCCTTCGACGTGGTGAATACAATGTGATCTTAAGGCAAAAATACATTGTTTATGTGACATAATCACAGTTTAACAATTATCAATTTTTTACTGTACTTTTACTTCGAAACTTCGATTCTTGAAATATTCAATGACGCTAGGTCAACTGGGAGTGCCCTATAGCTTTTGATAATCGAGTTTTCGAATGTCAAAATAAGTGACATCAATGGCCTTTCTTTTGACTGAATCGACTTATAAGCTTAAAGTTTTCACACTGCCAAGTCACCATAGACCTTAATTTGTGATATAAATTTGGACTTGATTCGCCTACCCGTTCCTGAGAAAAAGGCGTGCCAACATTGGGATAGCCAGACGGGCAACAAAGCCAACCCATAACGGTTCCGTTTCTACACACTGAGCAAGGAACCCTAAAAACTAGATGCACCTTGATTATTAAATTGAAGGGCTATGTGATCAAAACTGCGGTTCTCAAGGAGGCGCAGCTAAATAACACTGAGGCAACCATCATCGTTCATCCGCCGAGACACGTTCACCATATGAGTGATACGAAGTTTCTGTGCTGAGTCCTTTATGGCCTGCTCTGCTCTGGCAGTACACTTCATGGAGCCCTTCTAAGCGTTTTAAAGACCATTTGAAACACACAATGAAGACGACTGGTATAAACATACAAACATCGGAAGGATGTTCTGCGGTCCATTTACTGTGAAGGAAACTACATCCACTGCTGTCTTGAAGGAGCAAGGCGACAGGCAAGAAAACTCGAGCAGTTACAGCCCCCGCCCTCCTCCAAATATTTAGCACGATTTGAGTGGGCGCATGTTTTGTGCCAGGACTGGTCTGTTCAGTCATCAGAAACACATCCACAAGCTGTGTTGACATGTGGACTCTCTGCAGGTGGAAGTTATGCATATTCAAAACATAAGAGTTAGTTGTTAATGAAACTGACAAATGAATTACTAGAGTCAAATGTGTACTCACATATGTTAGTACATTTGGTTTAACAAGCTCTGATTAATTGCTATGGCATCAACAACTGAGTGACTCCATAGTGCATACCGGAAGAAGGCAGCATTTAGACCAGTGGCTATGTGTGCCACTGTGCTCCCACTCGACTGGGTTAAATTTTTTTATCAACAATGATCTCACTAATCGTCACTGTTTACACTTACAAGGAGTCTTCAGTGAATGTTCACCATAAACTGGTCTTACGTCAGGCATAGCAGCAAAGCGTCTCCATGTAAGAATCCACCGAAAATCACTGTCTGGAAAGACTGGTAAGTACTGTTACGGCACAGAATATTAAGGGGTGAATATTAGAAAAAAATTGTTAAATCCCGTTCACACCGCCACAGGCAAACTCAAGTCATGCCAGATACAGAGGCAGAAGCAAGAAGCGAGCGAGTATGTCACAAGTGGGTCAGGTCGCCAACACATTACAACGCTGTCTGCCAAGTAAGGATATGCATTCAGCAGAAAGAAGACTGGGACAGAAAAACAAAGGAAGCGAAACAAGAATATTCGTTAGCTTGTAAGACATGGTGCAAGAAACTCTATCTCTTTCATAAGAGCTCATAGTCAGGAACTCGCACAGCAGTTGACACCTTGTTAAGTGAATATAGCAGAATAAGAAGGGGACAAGCAGTCAGTACGAATCGCCCTCGTGTCATAGTCTGATGCTGGCCCCCTTTAAATACCCCAGCTCTACAGCTCTTTTTTTGGTGAGTTGATCATTGGGATGATGACATTCACAGCAACAGCACTCAATTCTGTGAGTGAATCTGTGTCCTAGATGCTCCAGCACAGTTTACGAACTAGCAAAAGATGCACTCAAGATGATGGCCTTCTCCTGATAAACTTTATGGTGCTTGCCACCTATCATCTGTACCATTACTGATGGAGAAACTATCTTCGGACAATGCCACATCATATAGTGCTGCCAACATGGAACTTCAGCATGGAAGACAACTAAAGGGCCTCTTGGGGTCCATGTTCCTGATCAACTCTCAGGTGCCTCCAAATGCAGAAATCTACCATGGGTATGGAGGAGATCAATCGACCACACGACTACTGACACCAGATACTTCACCGATGGATTATCAAGGGTCATCGTAGAATTCGGAATGGAAGCAAGGACACTCCAGTAGCCAGTGCAAGAATCAATTTGTGGTGGCCAATGGCTGCGCCTGATCGCCAGTAACCCATCATGGCGCCAGGGTCACTGACATCTCGTCATGGGCATCTAACTCTTGAGTTGATTCAGTGGGTGTCAGCTAGAATGTGACACACAGCTGAATGAGCAACAGGCAAAGCTGGTGGGAATGAAAGACAACTTGTAAACTTTGTGAATAAATGACTGAATTCTAATATAGTTTACTGGTGTCATTGGTGCTTCAAGGTTCCCAACAGCTATACCTGCATCACACAGTGGTGTCTCCGCTCAGCTGTCTGTTTACACTTACAAGCAGTCTTAAGTGAACTTTCACTACAAATTGGTATGATACTGGTATAGCCGCAAAGCACTTCCGCATAGGAGTCCATCGAGTACCACTGTTTGTGAAGACTGGTGAATGTAGATAAGTATACCGTTGTGCACTTATCAAAAAGTAAATATCAGGGTTTCTCAATCAGAACTAGATGCAGCCATTTCATGAAATAACTACTTATGAGGACCTGAACTGTCTAATAGATTCACTTGTTGGTAAACCAGACGGAAAGTTTCAGTTTATTGCTAGGCGCTGGGGAAATAGCAATCCATCTGCACTTCTTCGGCTATACTAGGATACTGCTCAGGATTGTAGATTTAAAATTAGTCTCATTTTAGCTTTGATAGGATAAAATATAGTCGTATAACATAACAGGCTGCATGGGAGGCACCAAGGGCATGATACAGCTGGCTAACAGGAAGCACTACCTGTTCTTTGCGAAGTGTGTCAGCAGCGTATCTGTATGGTGCAAGTTAATGTGTTGAATTCGTGCCACGAAATGCTGTTATTACTATTATTATTATTATTGTTGTTGTTGTTGTTGTTGTTGCTATTGACGACGATGACTGAGAGAAAGATGAGAATGAAATCCGATGCCAGTACACAACCCACTCCTCTCGAACAACATCATGGAAGCTATCGAGCTTAACGGCCCCATACAATGCACAGATCACCATTATACCACATAGCACCCACTCCATGACACATAGTGGGAAGGACTGGTGTATGACATACAACAATGGAGAAAAGTATGACGACCAGGAACTTTACCCCATCACAACTCTTCCCTTGGCGTGCCAGTACCGGTGGCGAAAATTTCTTCGTCCTCCAGGATTGGAACCGTCATACTGAAAACTGAACGCTGCTGTATCAGCGTGTGTTAGCGACCTCAGCCACAGAGGTGATATTCGGGCAGAGTGGCATTCAGTCTGCTCTAGATGGGTCGTGATTTTTTTCTCTAGTGAACAGGCGCAGTAGTACCGTTGAATGTTTCGCGCTAGACGCTGACATTGCCTTACCAACAGGTATCTCCTTCACTGTAATTTCCCTATGTTCGGCTCCCGGGAATTAAGACCCACACATGTCAGGATATCTACATTTGAAGAGCGGAAGACTACCGTCGGATTTCCAATACGTCCACCCCCTCCCCTGCTCTTCGTTTTCTTTCGGCCGAAGCCAGGGTGGGCTGTTTCAGATCCAATTCGTTGCAGAGCCTGCTTGCTTTTCTTTTTTGCTGTGGTTCTGTGCCTCAATTGGTAAAAACAGAATCCTTATACAATCGACAGAATCCCTTTGTTGTTCATTTGTCTGTCTGCCTGCCCGACTGTTTAAAAAAAAACTCTCTCTCAGGAACGGGTAGACGTATGAAGTTCAAAATTATGTCACATTCTAAGGCCTATGTTCCCACCTTGGAGGTATGATAAACGGTAACTTCTAATCAAGAGAACGAAAAGTTACGGTCATATATGTCACATATTTTGGTACTAGCCAAGTCATTCATCAAAACCTACATCTACTTCTACATATATACTCCGCTAGTCACAAAGCGGTGTATGGCGGAGGGCACAATTCGCGCCAAAGAGTCATATTCCCCCCCCCCCCCCCCCCCCCCTGCGTTCCAAACGCGGAAAGCGCGAGGGAAAAACGACTGTCTCAACGCCTCAGCAGGTGCTCTTATTTCCCTTATCTTTGAATGGTGATCATTGCGCGACTTGAAAGTTGATCGTAATAATATATGCTCTACATCCTCAGCGAAGATCGGATTTCGGAATTTAGTGAGCAGCCCCTTCCGTTTAGCGCGTCGTCTATCTGCAAGTGTGTCCCACTTCAAACTTTCAATGAGATTTGTAACGCTCTCGCGATGGTTAAATATACCAGTCACGCATCTTGCCGCTCTAATGAAGACTTTCACACAGCTAACGTATGACAAGTGAGGATCCGTTGCTAGGTATACGTGGCTACTATGAAGTCCGTCACTGCCCAGCCAAAATAGTGAACAGTTCTTGCACAGTGTGATTCAGCTCTTTTTATTCCTCTCTGGCAACTGGCAAGGCTCCCATACAGACGAACAATACTCTAAGACTGGACAAACTTACGTATTGTAAGCAATTTCCTTTCCTGAAGGACTGCATCGCTTCAGGATTCTACACATAAACCGCAATCTAGAGTTCGCCTTGCCCGTTACTTGTGTAATCTGATCATTCCATTTGAGATCATTTCGAATAGTCACACCCAGATACTTGAAGGATGTTACCGCTTCCAAAGACTGGGCATTTATTTTGTACTCGTACATCAATGGGGATTTTCGCCTTGTTATACGCAGTAGGTTGTTGTTGTTGTTGTGGTCTTCAGTCCTGAGACTGGTTTGATGCAGCTCTCCATGCTGCTCTATCCTGTGCAAGCTTTTTCATCTCCCAGTACCTACTGCAACCTACATCCTTCTGAATCTGCTTAGTGTATTCATCTCTTGGCCTCCCTCTACGATTTTTACCCTCCACGCTGTCCTCCAATACTAAATTGGTGATCCCTTGATGCCTCAGAACATGTCCTACCAACCGACTCCTTCTTCTGGTCAAGTTGTGCCACAAACTTCTCTTCTCCCCAATCCTATTCAATACTTCCTCATTAGTTATGTGATCTACCCATCTAATCTTCAGCATTCTTCTGTAGCACCACATTTCGAAAGCTTCTATTCTCTTCTTGTCCAAACTATTTATCGTCCATGTTTCACTTCCATACGTGGCTACACTCCATACAAATACTTTCAGAAATGACTTCCTGACACTTAAATCAATACTGGATGTTAACAAATTTCTCTTCTTCAGAAACGCTTTCCTTGCCATTGCCAGCCTACATTTTATATCCTCTCTACTTCGCCCATCATCAGTTATTTTGCTCCCCAAATAGCAAAACTCCTTTACTACTTTAAGTGCCTCATTTCCTAATCTAATTCCCTCAGCATCACCCGATTTAATTAGACTACATTCCATTATCCTTGTTTTGCTATTGTTGATGTTCATCTTATATCCTCCTTTCAAGACACTGTCCATTCCATTCAACTGCTCTTCCAAGTCCTTTGCTGTCTCTGACAGAATTACAATGTCATCGGCGAACCTCAAAGTTTTTATTTCTTCTCCATGAATTTTAATACCTACTCCGAATTTTTCTTTTGTTTCCTTTACTGCTTGCTCAATATACAGATTGAACAACATCGGGGAGAGGCTACAACCCTGTCTTACTCCCTTCCCAACCACTGCTTCCCTTTCATGTCCCTCGACTCTTATAACTGCCATCTGGTATCTGTACAAATTGTAAATAGCCTTTCGCTCCCTGCATTTTACCCCTGCCACCTTTAGAATTTGAAAGAGAGTATTCCAGTCAACATTGTCAAAAGCTTTCTCTAAGTCTACAAATGCTAGAAACGTAGGTTTGCCTTTTCTTAATCTTTCTTCTAAGATAAGTCGTAAGGTCAGTATTGCCTCACGTGTTCCAGTGTTTCTACGGAATCCAAACTGATCTTCCCCGAGGTTGGCTTCTACTAGTTTTTCCATTCGTCTGTAAAGAATTCGTGTTAGTATTTTGCAGCTGTGACTTATTAAGCTGATAGTTCGGTAATTTTCACATCTGTCAACACCTGCTTTCTTTGGTATTGGAATTATTATATTCTTCTTGAAGTCTGAGGGTATTTCACCTGTTTCATACATCTTGCTCACCAGATGGTAGAGTTTTGTCACGACTGGCTCTCCCACGGCCGTCAGTAGTTCCAATGGAATATTGTCTACTCCGGGCGCCTTGTTTCGACTCAGGTCTTTCAGTGCTCTGTCAAACTCTTCACGCAGTATCATATCTCCCATTTCATCTTCATCTACATCCTCTTCCATTTCCATGATATTGTCCTCAAGTACATCGCCCTTGTATAGACCCTCTATATACTCCTTCCACCTTTCTGCTTTCCCTTCTTTGCTTAGAACTGGGTTTCCATCTGAGCTCTTGATATTCATACAAGTCGTTCTCTTATCTCCAAAGGTCTCTTTAATTTTCCTGTAGGCGGTATCTATCTTACCCCTAGTGAGATAGGCCTCTACATCCTTAAATTTGTGCTCTAGCCATCCCTGCTTAGCCATTTTGCACTTCCTGTCGATCTCATTTTTGAGACGTTTGTATTCCTTTTTGCCTGTTTCACTTACTGCATTTTTATATTTTCTCCTTTCATCAATTAAATTCACTATTTCTTCTGTTACCCAAGGATTTCTACTAGCCCTCGTCTTTTTACCTACTTGATCCTCTGCTGCCTTCACTACTTCATCCCTCAAAGCTACCCATTCTTCTTCTACTGTATTTATTTCCCCTATTCCTGTCAATTGCTCCCTTATGCTCTCCCTGAATCTCTGTACAACCAGAGGTTGTACAGAGTAGGTTATACTTACTAATATTGAGAGATAACTGCCAGTCATTACACCACGCATTTATTTTCTGCAAATCGCCATTGATTTGTTCACAACTTTCGTGTGATACTACTTTCCTGTAGACTACAGCATATCGGCAAACAGTCTAATCCGCTGTCATTACCATCAACCAGATCGTTTATGTAAATCGCAAAAAACCGCGTACCTATTACGCTTGTTTCCGTTGAAGTCACCCCGTCCAGGTCGACATACTGCTCGCTGTCTGTTAAAAAACTTTCTATCCAACCGCATATGTCAACGGATAGACCGTAAGTGCGCACTTTTTGGAGCAAGCGACAACGCGGAACTGAGTCGAACGCCTTCCGAAAATCGAGAAATATGGCATCAATCTGAGAGCCGGTATCTAGAGCATGTTGTACACCATGCACAAAGAGGGCCAGCTGTGTCTCGTATGACCACTGTTTCCTAAAACCGTGCTGGTTTCTGCAGATGGGCTTCTCAGAGTCTAGAAAGGTCATTATGTCTCAACACAAAATATGTTCCATGATTCAACAACAAATCAACGTCAGTGAAATAAGTACTTCCCGTTGATCTATGGTGATGAAATTTGGCAAGAAGCAAGGTTTCACAGTACAATAAAGGAAACATCTGAAAAATGTTAATTTGTAATTATGTCACACGAAAAAGATATTTCTTTTCTCGTTTTTGTCCGAATACAAACATTAAATTAAAACAGTCAATAGTTCTACATTCAGGCTGACTGGATCGCAATAGTAAAATTCAAACATCAGGCAAGGTATGACTTTATTGCTCACATTACACGTTTCGGAATTTATCAAAATTGTTCAAATGGCTCTGAGCACTATGGGACTCAACTGCTGAGGTCATTAGTCCCCTAGAACTTAGAACTAGTTAAACCTAACTAACCTAAGGACATCACAAACATCCATGCCCGAGGCAGGATTCGAACCTGCGACCGTAGCGGTCTTGCGGTTCCAGACTGCAGCGCCTTTAACCGCACGGCCACTTCGGCCGGCTCGGAATTTATCCATCATCAGATTCCCAGGAGCGATTAGTGCACTTAGATACGGCGTTTCACGTACAACTGGAAACTTCATCCGCGTACGTACGAGCGGTGATCGCTCCTGGAAATCTGGTGGTGGATAAACTCCAAAACGCGTCATATGAGCAATTTAATCACTGTAGTTAGGCCTCCTATTTCAAATTCCAGCGAGCTGTTAGTGCGGCAGACGAAATAGCCAAGAACAATGGCAGAGAGGAATTAAAAAGAGCTGAATCACACTGTGCAAGAGCTGTCCACTATTTTTGCTGGGCTTCATAGTAGCTTCACGGACTTCATAGTAGCCATGTATACCTAGCAACGGAACTTCACTTGTCATACGTTGGCTGTGTGAAAGTCTTCATTCTCTGCGTGCTGGCTTTACATTCTCTCGTGTTTGTAGGCCGTTGAGGAATGTCGTTTTTGCGGCTTCCTTTCACCTTGTGGAGGCAGGATGTCGCAATTCGAGTAATGAGCTATATTGCTTGAATTCCAGTGTGTGTCAGTATCTCTAATCATATAAATAACAGAGAGCCGCCTCCGGTGCTAGGTCATAAATCTGCCTTTTACTTTACTGTTGGCTTTACTGACGCCACCACAGAATTGATCGCCTGGAAACGACACATTAGGAGCTGCTGTTTGCAGTGTCGATAAAGAAGTTAATGTACACTAAGCCCTGAGAATGCGTTGGTTATAGTGTCGGCGACATACACAGCTCTCAGTGTGCCATTTCGTGTCCCTTGCAGACACAACGCTTGCCGGCTGAAAAAAAATTAACTGCGTGATGCCGATAACACGTCCGCATGATATAAGGAAACTCAAAATAAACATGAACTCTTAAATAGGTTTTTTATGCCGATTACAAAACAGTTCTTAACATTCTTCTATCACAAACAGTTCTCTCATACTGGGAAAAAGTTTAGTTTAGTTTTAGTTTCATTGTAGATTATTTTCTAGTAATTTAAAAAACTTATGCCTGAGACCGTATATTGTATATAATCATATACAGTTTTTTCGTACTGGAACAAAGTTTATTTTAGTTTTAGTTTCATTGTACGTTATTTTCTAGTAATCTAAAAGAACTTATCCCTGAGAGCATATCGCACTATCCTTTCATTTCCAGCTTCGGTTTGTATCGGCAAGACATGAAAAAGAGAAACACGAGGCAGGCCCGCACTCCGCATATCAGCCTGCAGTATTCACGCGTATGGTGCTCAGGTGCCAACCTCGTTGTTGACAATATCCCTCACATATTTTCTCGGCAATGGAAAGGAGTATGATTCTCTTCTTATCATTAAAAACAATTTCCATATGTTAGCCGTAGTTAGTACACAGTAGTGTTTGTCATAAAACGCATCAAACGCAAACTGGCCAGCGACATTAATCGGTATAAACTTTTCCAAATACGCGTGGTTTCGTACTTTACTTTGAAGCATCACAATAGGTATGGGTAGTAACGAAAAGAAAAGAAATTCTTTTACCTAACAGTTTCCGCAAAATCAAATGAGATGGATAGCGGAGAACATGTACTAATCCAAAAAGAGTGTTTTTTTTATCTTTTTACGTGAAATGTAAAATATTAAGGGTTGAATAACATTTATGTGGTTTTTTGTTCTACTGATTATTATTTGTATGAACTAGTTTTCGGCTTATTAGGCCATCTTCAGATAACTACTGGCAATTGTTTACAAGGAGCTTGTGTTCTTATGAACCAAACATTCTGGACTAAGATACAACGCACTTAGTTGTGGTATTGTCTTTGGAATTGTCGAACGGGTCTTTTGACTTTTCGCTCTGTAAAACTGGTCTTTAACATAATAAACTCACATCTTATGATTTGTCAGTAGCGTGTATGACAATAATTAGAATTATTTAGACTACACATTATTACAAAATCACAATTTTTTAGTATTTGTTGTGAACAGTTGCACTGGACACTAATTGTTGGTTGTATAACTGCGATGTTTTGTTTGGGGGTTACATTTTGTTATTAGAAAAATTGAGCATTAATATATACCAAATATTACATTGTTACAGTTGAGTTACAGTTAGGAATGTAAACGGATTTCGCACCAGTCGCGTAAGAGTGGTGCTTGCAACGCCATTATGAGGATGCAGATCATGTTTACTTTAAATACGGGCTCTAACTGTCGTGAGCGTAAGTTATCTTTTTGATTGGGCGTGGTGAGTTGGTGTTAACCAAGAATGCCTTTAAGGAGACGAAGACACCGTTGGCAACACCTCACTGAGTTTGAACGAGGTCGTGTAATATGGCTACGAGATCCTGGATTTCCTTATGCGATACTGCAGTAAGACTAGACAGGAATGTAGCTACTGGACTTCGCTGCTAGCAGCGTTGGTCTCGAGAAGGTGCGGGCGCCAGAAGTCTGGGCTCCGGACGGCCATGTGGCACCACCGAGAGGGAAGACCATCACGTTTAGCGTATGCCTCTGGCGCAATGAATTGCATCTGCAACAGCAATCTGAGCAGTGGATAATGCCACAATGACACAAGTTACTTTTACAAATCGGTTACTTCGAGAACTGCTCCAAGCCTGACACCGACTCAAAGGAAGGCCTCGGCGCTTGTTGGTGACGCCACGTCAGCTAGGCACGGCGAACGCCAGGTCTGTTGCAGGCAGAAATGCCTGGGCGTGCTTATCACTATAAATCTCTTATTTTTGGACAAAATGTTTGGCATTTTTTTGGACTCTGCAGTTTTATTTAGATGAAACATTTTCTTACTATCGTAAAGCTACAAACGAAGATCATAGTTCTGTATTACTGAATCCTGTCGAAACAAACGTAGATCAATATGAGAAGACGCTTTGCCCCATTGCAAGCTTCGGAAATTTTACATTCAAGTAACTGTATTTACTTGATCCATTTTGTTATCGAAACTTCCCCCAACCCCCTTACAATGAACTCGTTTCTTTTGTTTATTTATTTATTTTCGTTTGACATCGTCACTGGAAATGTGAACTAATTTACATGTGTAAATGTCCAACTGTTGCCAGTCATTAGATTACAGTCGTTTTCATCGAAAGGAATTCTAAACAGGAAACAAAATAGCTTCATACATCGAAAATACTACTGAGCTTAAACTTTTTTAAACATGCACATTAGAAAAGATAAATATTCCCCTCTTTCAACTGAAAGGAGAAACTTTATAAGATAAAAAAATTTTATTTGATAAAACAAGTATCTCTCTTTTGCCTCTTCTTCTGTTCCCCACCCCCTCCCCCAACGTGTACAAGGGCAAGATATTTCATTAACATTCAGTGCTCCTCACCCCATAGTCAACCAAGATAGTTAAAGAAGAGCACCAATATGTTCACAGTTGCTCGTAGAAGCAACCCAGTACAAACGTAACTTACTCAGATTTACAAATAAGGTAAAGAAGCACGAATTCTGTTGCTGCTCGACCATGAAGTTGTTTTTGTATGTCAATCCTTAAAACAGGCGGAAATTTAAGTTCAGGAGTACACTATTTGTTAAGAAGTTTAATGAATTGCACAATTAATTGATTGCAGAAATCTCTCAGAACAATGTGTGTTGGTTAACTACCGCCAATAGTTTCACATTTTCCTGTGTCAGGGAGGGAGACACCACCATTATGAGTATGCCTGCAACAGACCTGGAGTTCGCCGTGCGTAACAGACGCGACGTCACGAACAAGCGCCGACTCCTTCCTTTGAGTCGGTGTTGGTTCCACTGACCCCAAAACACCGCCATTTGCGTCTTCGGTGTTGCCAAGCAAGAGCTCATTGGAGGGCAGGATGGAGGTTTGTTGTGTTTTCTGATGAAAGCTGATTCTGACTCGGTGTCAGTGATGGTCGTGAGTTGGTTAGGAGCCCAGTTGAGGATCTGCTACTAACCTGTATTCGAGCTAGACACATTGGACCTACATTTGGAGTTATGATCGGAAGTGCCATTACGTATGACAACAGGAGCATTCTTGTGGTTATCCCACGCACTCTGACTACAAATTTGTACGTCAGTCTGCTGATTCGACGTGTTGTGCTGCCACTCATGAAAAGCATTCCTGGGGGTGCTTTCGAACAGGATAGTTGTCGCCAACACAGCACTGTTGTAACCCATCATACTCTACGGAGTGTCGACATGCTGCCTTGGCCTGCTCGATCACCAGGTCTGTCTGCAATCGCGCACATGTGGGGCATCATCCGACGACAACTCCAGCGTCGTCCACAAACAGCATTAACGGTCCCTGTATTGACAGCCCAAGTGCAACAGTCATGGAACTCCATCCCACAAACTGACATCTGGCACCTGTACAACATAATGCGTGAACGTTTGCATCCTTGCATTCAACATTCTGGCGGTTACACCTGTTGTTAATGCACCAGCATATCACATTTTCAATGGTTTATCTCGTGCTTACCTTAACCTGTGATCTTGAAACGTTAATTCCTTAAGTATGTCACCTAGGCAAATGTATTCCCGAAATTTCGTTACTCAAAATTAATTATTTTTTGGTGTTGTAATCTTTTCCCGTCATTATATTTCTATTTACTCAGTAATCCCTCGATAGTTAACATGCTAAAAATACTGTATAAAAACATTGATACATTCTACTCTCTGTCTCATCTCTGCACCTTAGTTTCTTTTATGCTCCCTGTGTTTTCTCTTTCTCCTTAACATCGTTTCCTCATCTCGTCATGCTCTTCCATGCTCGTTACTGTCCATGGTTCTTCTGCTGACCTGAAACAGAAATTAACAGTGCACCACATGCCATTTCGTTCATGCATTACATAATCCCTTAATTTTACATGTCAATTACTACACACTTTCAAGTGAAACATTATTCAAAAAAACTTGAAATTCGTCAAAAATTTATCTTGCCGCAAGCTTACCCACATGCTCTCCTGTTTGTTCAATCTTTTTGTTCCAATATAGAATGCGAGTCGACTTCACAATTTCCTACACGCATCTCTTTTGGCATAATCATATGTTATCTGCGGGTCAATCTCTCCATAGCGCTTCATCTAAAAAGTTAATGTCTCTCCAGAATTGCTCGATTCCTCCCTCATGAATTCTGTGCTTCACTTCCCGATACCTTCACAGCCAGCGGAGCGCAGGCTCAAGTGTTGCTACCCATGAAAATATTTTATATAAAATTTCAACTCCCACCTACGAAACCTGTAAGGAAAAGCAGACGTTACTGGGTATAGTAAAAGTGCTCCCAGATCTGTTCCCAGGGTCTGCACTCAGGTGATGCTTTCCATCCCCACAAGCAGAGAAAAAATATGTGATTACGAGTGCTCTTTGCTTTTCCAAAACACACGAAAGATGTTATCTGTTCAAAAGAACACGTCAGCCACAAGCAGAGAAAAAAACATGTAGTTACGAGTGCTTTTCGCTTTCACAAAACATAGGAAAGATTTATCTGTTCAAAAGAGTCCTTTAGTCACATTCCAGAGGCTCGCATTTTTGAACAACAGAATGCTGATCGTGCTCCCTCTCACTGTAGATTGTCCTCTGAAAAGACATTGTATTTGACGGCTGTTACCCTCGTATTTTGTGCAATCGTATTTCCTGAGGAAACATCCATTCTTTAATCTGTAAATCTTCTGTTCCTAGCAGTCTCCCTGCTGACTCTGACGTGTGAAATAAAATGAGCGTGTGGCGTTATTAGCCGGGAGACCCCTTACGGGGCAGGTCCGACCGACTTGGTGCATTCGACGCCACACTGGGCGACCTGTGCGCCGGATGGGGATGAAATGATGATGATAAGGACAACACAACACCCAGTCCCTGAGAGGAAAAAATCTCCGACCCAGCCGGGAATCGAACCCGGGCCTAGGCAAGCCGTCACGCTGACCACTTTTTATCTTTTTTTGTAATCTAATTTTTTCGTTAGAGTTCGGTGCAGTTGTTCGTGGCGGACGTCCCATGACGCCCGTTGAAGTTCGTTATTGATCCATTCACTCAGTTTTTTTTTATTAGAGAGGGCAACTAATCCTCTGACCGAACACGCTGAGCTACCGTGCCGGCACCACTCAGCTATCGGGTCTGACGCACAAAACGCACGAAACGTATGATATGAAATAAGTAGAAAAAATAACCTAAAGAATCAACTACAGATGAAGTTCACTGTCAATCATGACCTCTGTAAAATCAGACTGACGCCTTTCAGAGGTTGCAAGAGGTGTCTTGCATCACAGTGCGTTTTGCTGTTGAAATTCTGAGAACGTACGTTCCTAAAACAGTCAACAAAAATACTGCTTCTTCTATGTATATCTCGTAACAAGATGGTAAGTTAGAGAGATTCGAATACACACGGAGGCTTACTGTACTTCCCCACTCCAAATGTTACTTCAACATGAAAGGAGGAAGTCAGCGTGGTACGCAAAATACCGTCTGTCAGACACCATAAGGTGGCTTGAGGAGTATATACGAGGTTGTAGAGCAAGTAGGTGCAGAAACATGCAGCGGTAATACAGGACCAATAAGAGTGTGAAAATTGAGATTTCTATCTTTCTATCTTTTTTGCATCCATAGACACAATCTGATACTGTAAATGCTGACCTTGTCAGAATATCAGTGTATAGGGCAAGCAGTAAAGGAAAGAAAGGCAAAATATGGGACAAGGAAATTTCACTTCGGAGAGAAGAAATAATTGCTTCGAAGTTTGCTGATGGTATTGTAATTCTGCCAGAGATGGTAAAGGATTTGGAAGATCAGTTGAGGTGTCTTGGACGGTGTCTTGAAATGAGATCGTAAGATGAACATGATAGATATGAAACAAGGCTAAGAGGATGCAGTCTAATAAAGTCTGGCGATGCTGAGGGCATTAGTCTAGAAAATAAGAGACAAAAGTAGCAGCAAAATAACTGACAACGTCAGGTGTATGGAAAATGTAAAATTCAGGATGGCAACATAATGAAATTTAAAAAAAGAAATGTAAGTAGGTCAACATCTAAAAAAAATTTAAATGTTAGAAAGTTTGTTTCTGAAGGTACTTATTTGAAGCGTTGCCTTGTCCGGAAGTGAAATGTGGATAGTAAACAGATCTTACGAGAAGAGAAACGAAATGTTTGAAGTGTACTAATACAAAAGAATGCTGAAGATTTGATGGGAAGATCATGCAATTGATGGAGAGGTACTGAGACGAAGTGGGCAGAAAAGAAACTCATTGCACAGTGTGACTAAAGGAAGGGATCTGTTGGTTGAACACATCCTGAGGCATCAAAGAATCGTCAGTTTGGTAACGGAAGCAAGCGTGGGAAGCATCAGCTTTAAATGGATGTACTTTGCAGTAGCTGCGCAGAGATGAAAAGGATAAGGTGGAAAGCTGCTTCAAAACAATCTCGAGACTGAACATCACAACAAGCCAATAGTGAGGCGAAACGTCTTTTTCAGTATCGTAAGCTGGCAGCATCTAGCAATACCTATGATCAGTGAAGCTGGGTACATATTTTTTCCCAAAATATTTCCTTAGCGTAGGCTGTAGTACACTTGTGATAAGTAGTATATATCTCTGTTCCTAACTGCGAACAGTTTTATACTGCGATAAAACTGATTATTCAAAACGGCACATCAGATACTATCCCATAGAGTATTAGGGAAATGTCTCTAACGTGAATAATCTTTGTGTTTAATGACTATGTAAGTATGTGTAGTTACAGGATTCACGACTGAAAAGACGTGACGCGCAGCTACTTCAGCACTTACTACATATGACTCATTTCATGATAAAGAGAACACTCATGGCAGCGCAGCACCTTGGCTAGGCAGTGGCTGTTGACTGAAGTTGCTCAGTAAGACACCAAAACACTGGATAGGGCACTATTTCTAGTTACCACCGAGACTTCTGTCTTTAAGCGCGATTTGGACATTCTGACCTCGGCCTTTGATACCAGATGAACTGGCGCAATTGTCACGTGCTGAATTTCATTTCAGTGGCTGAACGCTTCAAATTCCACCGTCACAAACTACTAAATATTGTCTAAGACCAGGATGTGCGGCACACCCTTGATAGTGAAAATGGTAGATATGGACCCAATTGTAGTGTGCGACATCGTAGATGAACGATGGGTTATGGGAAATTATACATGCCATTTATTACTAACAGCCGCGTGAACCCTAAGAAGGAACGGCCAAGACCGCGTGCATCCGGTCCCATGGACGCTCTGGCATGGGTTACGAGGAAAGTTTTTTCGGCAGGACAGCCACATGCTGAACATGTATGCACCATCTGCTCAATGGTAGAATTCATTTCTGGCCAATAGACGAATCGCTAGGGCAGAGTCATCGTGCAAAAAATCGCTCATTAGTATGCACGTAACAACTGCAGAATGCGTTGACAGAACTGTTACACAAACGTTTTTGTCGAAGCTGTCGTATAACAAAATTAAATTCCATTGATTTAATAAGTACAGCCGATCTAAATTAACCTAGAGCTATAAACGAGAGTAAAAGCATGATTCAAGTTAATGCCAATGATTCCTACATCCAATTACTATATGTCCACATTAAATTCTTCTTCTGGAGATCCGTGTAAATGTAGTCGGGAGTCTTACTGAATATAGGTTGAGCAAAGGGTGAATGACCAGGGCAGACAGCTAGCGTCTAGCCATTACGAGAGACCTTTAAAAGCACAAACGCTACCAGGGGAAGAATCAGTACAGGTAGAAAGTTCGGAACAGTATATAACATGTGAGCTTAACTCCGCCAAACTGGCAACATCTGTATTGTGTCCTAAAGGACGCAAGGACTTTATACCACGTTTTAACTGATGTCGCCTGCCGCCGCCGAAGAGACACGCCACAAGCATACTATAAGCGATAAGAGATTCGTGGCGCTCTGCCCTCTGCAGGAAGCCAGTACCATTGGATAATATCAATAAAGTCTTTAGTGGGGAAAAAGAAGTCACTGTATGTACGTGGTGGAGGCCTGGTTAGCTAAAGCATGGAACAGGGCATACGGTGGGAGTCAGAAGCTGCTCGTTTCTGAACACACTAACAACCCAGGCGACTGGTTAGTTATGTTTAAACTGAACATGGAAGGGAGACTGTTGCATTGCTCGAATGGATCTGATTGATCAGAACTCAGAAGAAACACTGTTAGTGGTGTGCAAAATCATGCTCAAGCAAAAATTCTGCTTCTTGCTTGGAGTGCTGCGTGAAACTTACATTCATCTAACATTTAGCAGGAGATGCTTCAGCCAAGAGAGGGACATTGATTATGTGCTCTGAGACAGGGCAGCCTTGGCGCAGGCCAGATGACTTAGAACATTCATCCACCTCAGCCACCATTCACAGGCATCGATAATGCTCAAAGTACGGTGAGCCACTGCGACATTCACAAACTGATAGGATGCACCCGAAGGTTTGAAATTGGCTTTAGAGCTTTTACGTTTCTATATCGAGTACTTTTGTTAGCAATCTCGAGCTGAGTATGTGCTCAATCAAGATAGTGGGTGCATGCATGAGTCTTTCTGTAGTTCTTTCTTTCCATCTCTGATTAACATTTGACAATTATTCTGCAGCTTCAAGAAACTTAACTTCAATGACATGTTAGCTGAATGTAATCACCTCAGTCTCATTACCTGATCTTTGCCAAGGTGCTGTTATTTTAATTTCTTTGTAATTTATACTAACATTTTCTGAATGTAATGAGTTCATGTCCTTGTGCATAACCTGAAGTACACAACAAAGTGTAATAAATAGGGTTTTATAGTGGTTGTTGTTTCATTCACTACTTTGCCGAAATTCCCTATTTTTATATTCTTGTGAGTTACAGCATCCATGTATCACGTATGTTAATCACCCTCTGCAATAAATCAAGTTGTCAGTTGTGGGACACCAATAGTTAAATTCAAATGATTCAATAGGGAGTGAGTTGATTATCAGTAAGGTCAACGGGTACAACTCTTTCTGACATCCACAGGGGTATGTGGATGGCTCATCACTAGTCTCTCATAATGATGGTGGAATAACAACGCGGCATTTGTGATCTTCTGTAACTAGCAGTTGGATGCCTTCAACAATATTGGGCCTATAATGAAATCTGAAATATGCCCGGAGCATTTGGCCTGACCATGTGGGAAAATGTTGCAGCTATCATTGCTGAACTGCTGTAATTACTCTACACAAGAGCAGATCCTCTCTCGTAGCTGCCTCGACTTACTGCTCTGTGAAAGGAAATTCGTTGGTGGTATCCTAAAGGTTCTTGTTTAGTACGAAACAGATTGCCTCCTACTTATCGAAGTCTGCATTGGAACCCAATGGCTACCATGACAAGGCACCTGTATTCAAATGCTGTGACGTGTGCCTGTAATGAATATCATAGAAGTAATCACTCATAAATAAGGCCCAACACTGTAAATGGTGTGCCATTCTGTCTGAGAGCTTTGACAGGTCCAAACAGTGAGATGAGTGGCTTATGGTCTGTAAGCATGTGGAACTTACAAAAAACATTGAACTTTTTTACTTCATATATGATCACGAGTGCCTCATTCTTCATCTGAGAATAATTTCTCTGTGGTGCCGACAAGGGCTTAGAGGTGAACACAGAAGGACGACCTGAACCATCAGGATTTCTGTGAAAGAGCATGGTACGAATGCTGTATTGAGACTCATCAGTGGCTAGAGTCAAAGGCTTACCGAGTGTGAAGGTGATGAAACACAGAGCACAGTTAAGGCATTGCTTCAATTTCCAGAATGCCAACTGACATGTCTCTGACCACAAAAATTTCTCTCCAACTTGTGAAGTTCATTTCATTAGTGACAAAGGTGAGCAACCAGGGGAATGAATTTCAAGTAGTAATTTACCTTCTCTAAAATAGACACTGTAACTCCTAAATATTCTCAGGACCAGCAATTTCTTTATTATCATAAAATACTGGGTCTTTGGTACGATAAAGTTTTTAATGAGCACATGCTTTAAATACTAGACTGTAGGAGCAAAAAAAAAAATACATTTCTCAAGCTTAAATGCTAACAGTCAATGATAACCTGCCTACAACTTTTGCAGTTGCTGTTCTCTTGTGGAGCCAGTAACCCTAATGTCATCCAAGTAGTTGACGCAGCACGGTATATCTTTCATATGTTGCTCAAAAAACGCTGGAATGTTCCTAGAGCTGAAATCATTCGAAAAGGGAAATGGTTAAACTGGTACGCCCCGAAAGGAGTATTTATTACTAAATCCGTGGAGACTCAGCGTCGAATTGTAACTGCAGCCACAAGCGGATACCATGAAAGGCTGTAGAGAGAGGTATACAGGCAGGCCATAGAGATTGTAAAAGACTCCAGGTATTTCAAAAGGAAGGGAGAGGGCGTGAAATTGGCCTGGATTCGGACGCTGAAAAAGATGTGTAACAGTCTTCCATTATGGGGTGATAGCAACAGCTTACAACGGCAGTCGACAGCCACAAGCGAAATTTTGCTGTAGTCAGTAGCGAGCCAGAGTGTGAATCGGACATTAAGAGTAGCTACGTTCCCCGTTAAAAATGTCCTCCGCAGATGGAGACGAAACATCGTGTTTTAAGGTGAAATGCATTCGACCTCAACATAATAGTCCGGGACATTTTATTAATTGTGAAATGTCGTCTATGCCTTCTGACTTATTTGGCTTTAAGTCGTTCAAAGCTCTTTTAAATTCTGACCCCTTATCTCTTCCCTGTCGACTACTGTTTCTTCTCCTGTCACGTCATCAGACAAACCCTTTTCCTCATAGAGGGCTTCAGTGTACTCTTTTCACCCATCCGCTCTCTGCTCTGCATTTAACAGTGGAATTCCCACTGCGTTCTTAATGTTACCTCCCTTGCTTTTAACTTAATCGGAAGTTACCCTGACTTTTTTATAATCTAAGTCATTCCTTCCGACAGTCACTTCTTTTTCGATTTCTTCACATTTTTCATGCTGCTATTCCGCTTTAGCTTCCCTTCTTCCCTGCACTTCCTATTTTTTTCCTCCCTAAGTGACTTGTATTTCCGTATTCCAAAATTTCGTCGGTCATCTGAAGTAATTCTTCTGTTACCCATGACTTATTCGCAGTTACCTTCCTTGTACCTATGCTTTTCTTCTCAACATCTTTTTAGAGATATCCAGTCGTCTTCAACCGAACTGCCTAGCGAGCTGTTCATTATCGCAGTATCTACAGCCTCAGAGAAGTTAAAGCGTATCAGTATCCCACTTCTTTGTGCATTCACACTTCCTGACTACTATTCTAAACTTCAACCTGCTCTTCAGCCTACTTCCTAAACAACGACGTGTGGACGTCTGCCACGACTTGACATAAATGAAAAACGCGGACAATTTGAAAAAAGTCATAAGGGGTAACAAGGTTTTCGAGTCATCAATACGAACCTACCACAGAACGATAAAGTGAAGAAATTCACATGAAGGGTCAACGTTTTGACGACACAACCGACAATCAAGTCTACGTCACGTGCAACTCGCACGTGACATAGACTTGATTGTCGGTTGTATCATAAAGAAGGACGTTTGTGACAGTTGCCATGGTTCCATGGTTTTATCAACGTATTCAAGTGGTACCGGGGGGGAAGGAGGGGAGGGAGATTATATAAGACACCTAGCCAGCTTCTTAATTTTCTCTGTTTATTGTTAATACAGACTTAAAATTTTTTGCACTGCGTGGATATAGCTTGGCATATAGACGGTATATGAAACAAAGAGGTTTCTTGCTGTATTCCAATGGATATGAAATGACCGAAGTGATGTTCTAATGGAAGGTGCGTTTATGACATTAACTGCTGCTGATGGTGAGCAAGTGTTTAAGAAGACCTAAAAGGTCGTCAAACCGCTAATCAGCCCCTAGGACAGAAGCAGTGCACCCGATCTATCTGCGTATCTAGTAAATTCTGCGTGCAAGTGTGAGAAAGAGTTGTAAATGTTTGAGCAGCGTGTATCTGAGGCGGAACATGGGAACCAGTCCGGTATAGATGAATTGGAGTGTGGAAAACCTCCCAAAAAACGCATTCATGCTGGCCGGCAAATCGATGGTTTCAAGAGCGTCAAACTAAGCGCCATGCTGTATCTCAAATGCCTGAAAGGACATATGTTTGTCAATATAGTGACCATTGTTACGGTTTCCCTTGACACGACAGCGGAGAGAAACGCAGTGACTTTAGTTTGCTCAAAGACAACACTGGACATATGTTTGGCATCATGTCATGTTTGCAGAAAAGTTCTGGTTTTGCATGGAGCATCACAATAAATATGTCCGTGCGTGGTGTCTCTGAGAAGAATGAATGCTGCCAGATTACATTCGACTTTTTCATATGGGCTCTCCATCCAACGTGAGAACATGGGCTAATCTTGGGTACGCGCCACGATTATCTCTGGTTCGTAGAGCAGAGTATTTGTGCAGCAGTTGCTACATTTCTGAAGAGGCCAATGACTTGCCTTATCTTTGAGGTCTCCGTGACAGTACGTTTCAACAAGATGACGCAAATCTGTATGTTTTCCGTGCCGTCCCGATCTTCCTCGATCTAGAATCCATTCGACAGTTGCCTTGGCCATCATGTGCTCCGCACATCGTATCTCATCCACATTAAACATCTGGTCGTCGGTTATCGAAAGATTAACAAGGACCAGTCACCAGCCACTATGACGAACTCTGGGACATAGTCCAAGCAACATAGAATTGCGTATACGTAGTTGGTACCACAGCATAATCCAGCTACATGTCCAGCCACTGATGGTACCACAAGTGGCAACTCAGTGTACGAAAATTCACACTCACTCTACCACCAAATCAGCTATAAACTTACTTGTGCGTTCTTCCTACTGTACTGTGTAAGCATAAAAACTAAAATTTCGTTATTTGCTATCCTCCATAGCGTTGCACTATTAATGGCCATAAGTTTACATCCGTCTGTGCTCACACTCCTTCCAGTCAGAAACGGGCACAGCATCGGCGATCAACGTACTCTAGTTTCTGTGTTACCCTGTTTACAATGCTAATATATACTCGCAAATTGCAACCTGAGAAGGAATCGTATACACTTTATCTCCTATTACTTTTCTGATGTTAGTTTCATGTACGGACCCGTTCCATGAACATGGGGATTTGCTAGTCAATTAGGTCCTACGGAACTAGACGTATAAAATGAAACACAGTTATAAATAATAAGTTGCTTCTGACTGTAATGAGAGTCAATCATAGGTGATGGCGAAGGGATGGGAGAGGGGGGGTGGGCGGAGAGGGGATTAGAGAACGTTGCCCAGCCAGCGCATCCAAGGACACATACTGATCGTTATCTCTATCCGCTGCCTGGGAATGCTGCTGAGTGTTCTGCACCACGAATCTCAAAATGTCAGCAAACTGCGGCACGCCGTCCGACAGCTCACCGATAAAAGGCCACCTGCAAGCGTCCGGGTTGTCTCAAAGCAACAACAAAATTTCAGCAAAAGTAACTTTCATATTTTCGTTAATATGTTGAGACTATTGTTGTTTTCTAAGTTTTCATTATAGAAGCTTGGGGAATAAGTTAGTAACATTTTTCCGTAAGTATAATAAACAGAACAGATACACATAACAAAGACTTGAGTCATCAATAGTATATTCTCCTTCATTATTTGCAACTGTCGGCCAACATTGGGGTAACTTTACGATTCCGCGATTGTTGAAATCACGTGGTTTTGAGGTGAAGAACTCGTCAGCCATGTTCGGAGCGCATTTTCATCCGGAAAAGAAGTTTCTAGAAGGTTGTTCGATAGAGAGCAGAAAGGTGCAAAACTGACGGCGCTAGATCAGACGAATAAGGTCGGAGTGGAATAGCTTCTCAATCCAAGTCTAACAGAATGCGGGATGGCGTTATCACCTAATAGCATCACTTCAAGCAGACTTCCGGGTCGTTGTTCTTGACTGTTGTTGGCAATATATGTCAGCAGAGATGGTTACACCTCGGGGAAGCAAGTACACCACACCGTTACTCTTCCAGCAGATACTTTTTTTGTGGATGTGATCATGTCTTTGAACGGGGAGCTGCAGCTTTGTTTGGACTCAGCCATTCCATTATTTTCCCTACGTTAGCATAAAGACATTATATGCACATTTGGCCACCCGGTGATTTTTGTGATTTTGGCTTAGAGCATGCGGTACTCATACACCAGAATTTTGACCCTTCTCCATTGCATGCAAATGTCATTCGTTGGTGGAATGACCACAGATCATCACACATGCTAACTCTCGAGAACACTGACGTGGATCATCGTGGATTCATGCATTTAAGCGATCTTCCTCGAATTTCGAAGGTCTTCCTGAACATGGAGGATCACTGATGTCAAAACCATCTTCCTTAAAACAAGAATACAAAAATACCATTTTCTGAACGTGCTCTGTCCTACGGCGTGATCCACATACAGGGCGCATGTGTTTCTGGCTGCCAGAACAATAAGTCGGATATGTCCCGATATCTCCGCTTGGCACTTCATTTCCTAGCGTCGATATCTACAGATGACAAAATCTCAACATGTAAACTCAAGGCCGGCCGGTGTGGCCGTGCGGTTCTAGGCGCTACAGTCTGGAACCGCGCGACCACTACGGTCGCAGGATCGAATCCTGCCTCGGGCATGGATGTGTGTGATGTCCTTAGGATAGTTAGGTTTAAGTAGTTCTAAGTTCTATGGGACTAATGACCTCAGAACTCCCATAGCGCTCAAAGCCATTTGAACCATTATCGCATTATTACTACAATTCAATGAAAAACAAGACAACAATTATAAACAACTTAACGAAAATTTCAAACTGTTGAATGAAAAACAGGACAACCTTAATCAATCGAACATACAACTAAATGAAAAACTAGACAACAATTCCAAACAGTCGAATGAAAAACAAGACAACAACTTCAAACAACTTAATGAAAATCTTAAACAGTTGAATGAAAAACACGACAATCTAAATGAACAGAACAAACAACTTAGTGAACAGATTACAGCCGTTGCCGCGCAATGTCTTGATACTAAAGAACAATTACGTGAGGAAATTAAGGCTTGTGCTAGGAACAGTAGTGAAGAAATTCGATCTGTGGCACAAGAATTAAGTAATACACATACAGCCACAACTAGAGATGAAATTAGTGCAGTCGCTAAACAATGTTCTAAAAACGCAACACAGTTACGTAACGAGTTTAAATTAATGTCAGCAGAACTTTCACGCACACTGGATGCGAAAGTACACGCGAAATTTGACCAACAGAACAGCCAAATTGACGAACGTTTTAATCACTACCTACAAAGCAGTGAAGCGCGTTACCGTAAATTTATACAGGAACAGAATAAAGTAAAGCCACAAGTCATGGAAACAATTACTGCACAGAGACAGGAAGATAAGCGTAAATTGTTTACGAAAGCAAAAACATACGTAGACAACAATATTGCTACAGTATCAGACGAAATCAAACAGTTGAACACCGAATTGCATAATGAAGTCTCCGATCTTAAAACAAAAACAGACACACACACACATTAGACTTTCAGACAATGACCAACAGACTTGAAAAGTTGGAACTAATACAGGATCCCGATGCCATCAAAGCAGACGTTAAGAAATTGAACAAAACCACACGTAAAATACAAAAACAAATTAATGCTTGTGATACTAAAAACGATGATCAGGTAGAAGCACTGACTGAAAAATATGATGAATTGGCCAGTCGTATTGATGTTATCGAAAATAATAATGACACCAAATCCGGCGATACGTCACCAGTTTCGTTTAATCAAGCACCCGAATTCCAAAATTTACAGCAGACGATCAGTGAGATAGGTTCGTCCAATAATACATTACGTAGAAAATTGTCAACTTTACAGCAAGAAGTGACAGAGATGAAAAATGTTGCAGCCTCTAACACGGCACGGCATACGCCAAATTCGGAACATTTCCCACACTCACACAGCCAGTATAATTTAGGTAATTTACAGAGAGTACGTGACTTAGATTCCGAACAGTCACAGACAAATAGATTATCATAAAATCCTGGACCTGTTCATACATACAGAGACAATAATTTTGAATACAAGCAATTTTTATACGTGAAAAAATTTAAGGTATTTAAAAATGACAGAACACAGATTCATCCTTTGGACTGGATACGACAATTTGTTTTCGTATTTTCATCAGCTTGGTCTGTAATGCAGAAACTGGAATTGGCCTGGATACAACAAATTGTTTTTGAATTTTCACCGGCATTGCCTGTAACGCAGAAACTAAAATTTATTTGCAGCGTGAAAGTGACCTCAGGGGATTCATTACACTTCGATGAATATGTGCCGTAGCGTGCACAGGGCCCCGAGTCGTAGTAGTGCTATTTCATCTTTAGTTTTCTGCACTCCTGCCTTCTCTTCTACTGTCCTTTATATCTATCAAAACGGCTCTTCAACTATCAATCTATCTAAGATTAAGAATGAGTAAAGAAAACCTGATAAGACAAGTTTTACAGAAAGTGACAATTGTCATTAGACACTCCAGAAATGCCAGCATAATTTTAATAAGACAAAATTTTAATCATCAGTATGTACAAAATTTTCAGCAACCGCAAACACAGTTTGGTAACAATAGACCTTTTTTCACCGCAACAGCATCAAAACCAGCCGGTTCGCGTACCTAACCAACAATGTAGTCTGCAAGGTCAAACAAGCTTTAATGTTTCGCCACCTACACGTATAGCGTCGGCTGCACCAAATAGTAACGCACAGCAGCAAGGAAATCACTACGTACAGAAAACACCATTTCAACTCATTTCGCAATGCGCCATATAGCAATGATTATCATGACAGGCGTAAAAGTAATGAGCACAGTTTTCAGCGTAACAGTCAGTCTTACCAGTAGCAAAATCATCGGCAACAACAGATTATCATGAATGAACCAGACAGTCGGTATCATCCCGAACGTAATACGTCAGGAAGAAATAACAGAACAGTACAAATAGTTGAAATGCCACAGCATCCTCCCGCAAATAACAGTACATCAGAAAGAATTTGACTAGATACAGCACAGGTTGCATCTTCCAACAATGTAAGCACTACTTTTGATGCACAGACTCTTGTTCACGAAAATGTTATTACTTTTGACGACATAACTACACAGCTTTTTGTGTTTAATTAACTTTTTACGTAAATTTATTCATTACTCTGCTTTAGATACACCTAGATTATGCCAGTTGACGGGTAAAAACACTATTTGGTAGTGGGATAGCCAAGCACAGTCTGAATTTGTCAATCTGAAACAGGCTTTGTTGAATACACCACTTTTATCACACCCAGACCTTACTAGAAATTTTTCCATTGCCACCGACAGTTCTAACACCGCTTTAGGCGTACACATTTTTCAGGAAATTGAAGAAGATGGTCGTACAGTAATTAAAAACATCGCCTTTGCAAGTCGCATTCTGTCACCTGCTGAACGCAATTATTCTGTTACAGAACTTGAAACATTATGTGTTGTATGGGCATTTACGAGATTTAGGCATTTCCTTTATGGAAGACATACTACCGTTTACACAGACCATAGAGCTATTCAGTTTTTTACTTTCAGCAAAATTTACACACGACAGATTAAGCAGATGGAAACTTTATTTACAGGAATTTTATATTACAATTTTTCACATTCCCGGTACACAAAATATTGTAGCAGACGCACTATCCCGTTCTCTCAGCAACAATCAGCAAGACATCGCAACCAATTTCTGCCAAGCAAATTTAACCTCATGTATATTCAACAAGTCGCATTTGAAAATTTCATTTCGTCGTCATTACGAGAGATAGCACAGGAGCAGAGCAAAGACAACGTATGGAAAGAAATTAAACACCTTTGGTAAGATAGGAATAATGTTACCATTAGAAACCATTACACTGTACGCAATAACATTCTGTTTCGCCGCTCTCACCCTGACAGCAGCAGTTGGTTATTATGAATTCCTGACGAACTTGTTAACAAATTAATTTGGTATACTCATTTAAGTTACGCACATTACGGAGCCAGAAAATGTTTTCTTATACTGAGACAGAACTGTTATTTTGCGAACATGGAGAAACCCATTCGACGAGTTTTAGCGTCATGTAAAATCTGCCAGAAAGCTAAGTCAGACACGACTTCACATATTCCTCCGTTACATCCCACTGTACCTTTTAAATTGAGACACATGGCCGCTGTAGACAGTTTTGGTCCGATTCCCAGATCTAATAGAGGTTTTTGCTACATCTTTGCCGCTGTTGAATTCAATTCGAAATTTGTTACCTTCACTCCGTTACGCAAAGCTACTGCTAAAACTATTTGGAATGCATTTGTAAAACATTTTTCATTTCATGTAGGGCATGTATTGAAAGTAACTGCCGACAATGGACCACAATTTAGATCTGCAATATGGACACATATGTTACGAACAAGAAACATTTCTCCGATCTATATATCCAAGTATCACGCTTCTTCGAACCCTTGTGAACGACTAATGAAAGAAATTGGTAAACTATGTAGAATATACTGCCATAAAAAAACATATTGATTGGGATACACACATACTCTCATTCCAGGATGTAATTAACTCCATACCAAATGAATCTACTATGCTATCTTCGACTGTTATACTGAAAAATGTTGAACCACCCAACAAAATTAAAGAACTAGTATCTTTTCCTACATCTCGTCGACTACGCCACCATGAAATAATTGACATTGCGCTCAACAACATCAAACGTGTCGCAGAGCGCCGGAGAAGACAGCGAAAACATGTTTGTACACGCCGTGACTTTCACGTTGGACAGAAGATATTAGTACGTACACACTATTTATCCAACAGAGGAAAGAGTAGATGCAGTAAATTTGAGCTTCTATACGCAGGTCCATACAGAATTCGCAGCATTCCTCACCCCAATGTAGTACATGTCGAAACTTTGACAACCAGAAAAAGCAAAGGTAATCATCATGTCTCCAATATTAAACCCTTTATTGAATGAACATACTTTACGGTTTATCACACTGTAATGCAATTTCCTGATATTTATATGACCACTTAAGCAATTATATCTATGTGACTACTTACTGATGATGGTTATATTTTTTCTTGGCAAGTGCCCGGCAAGGTAAGGTTAGCACGTCGCTTTTCTTGTCGTTACACATCAGACCGTGCACATTTTCCATTTTTTGTGTATGTATGATTGTTTTTCTATCGAAAGTAGAATTTTTGTCTTTATGCACTATGTAATCTTGAAGATATAACAAACACCAGTTGACTTTGACATTTTTTTTTTATGATATGTCAATATCTTGACTATTCTACACTTTTTTGCCACTACATTACGATACTGTGTGTACATTTTTTGCACTTGAAAACTGTCTATGTTTTTGACCTAATACGTTTTCTGTCATGCTATGCTGTATGCTTAGTTGTATCACTAGAAACAAGTTTTTATTTAATGAGTATATGATTTAACTGCAAGATATTAATCTTTATTCAACATTTTCAGAAAGCAATAACGTGTACAAGAAATAAATTAAACAAACCACAGTGGTTTACTCTGAAATGGAAATTTTACCATCGGAATGAGCGAAAGAAAATGCAGTATCTTGTCATGAAGAATAAATGGATCAGAATTACAAGCATTAATCAGAATATACTGTACACATCATATGATAGCAGTCTTAACTAATTATATTTCTTTCAGAATACGAGGCGATTGATGCAGGCTGTCAGACAGAACTACACATCTTAGTTTTAGTGATGAAATATGCTAGAAATAAGAAACTCTATAGTATGAATAGTTGTATGAAGTAAATGTTAATATGAATAATGAACAATGAAGTGTCAGTTTTTTGCAGATGATAATAAATGATGATGAATAGTTATATGAAGAATATGGTAATATGAATAATGAAGTTTTTCTTTGCTGATGATGATAATGAGGACGTTTATAAGAATATGCTAATATGAATAATGAGGTTTTTCTTTGCAGGTGATGATAGTGATGAAGTTATGGTAGTATGAATAATGAAGTTTTTCTTTACAGATGATGATAATGAGGACGTTTATATGTTTAGTATTAGTTAAGAGATGCTATGTAGTTATTTAAGTATTTGTTGCAGTTCCTTTTGACAGTATGTCTTATGTCGCATAGTATAATGACTGAATGTTTTGGGAAAGACAGTTACAGTACATACATATTAAGTACACGTTTCATTACCTGTTAATTCGAAGTTTATTACTTTCAGGTCAATAATCCATTTAGTATTTTTTCCAGGAGAAGCTTTTCATGATACTTACTAAACCTGTTACTTATTAAACCTGTTCTAGTACTTGCATTTTTTTTACCCAGTTGTGTCAATCATTCACGAATGTGATCACATATACTATACTTGTTTCATAACCTTGCTACAGCTGACTCATGACGAATGACGTTATTAATCCTTCTTTCCAGCAATAAGTCAAAAGCAAATATTTTCATGCTCCAGCAATTAATTATCGATCACAACGCAATGCATTGATAGCAAAAAAAAAAAACAGTTTAAGATATATTTCTAGTTCTAAATACAATGCAAATTTCTCAGATGTATTGAATCCATTATATCTATGTATTATTGGACCACAGACCTAGAGTAATAGTTACAGTGTGCTATATTTTAAATATGTCCTATGTCACTTGAATGATGAGTTCTGAATAATACTGAATAATGTTTTGTAAAACTATATGAATACTTTGTAACTGGCCAATGAGTGCCAATAATTACCGCAATCAGATGAGTTATGAATAGTGTTTTGTAACATTCAATACTTGCTACATGTTTAGTAACTGACCAATGAATGCCAATGATTACTATAATTAGATGAATTATGTACAAATGCTATGCCAATAATTAACTCATTTTGAATGATGACTTTTGAATAATACATAAAACAGTGCTTTGTAACTGGACAATGAGTGCCAATAATTACTATATTGAGATGACTTATGAATAATGTTCTGTAATACTCCATACATACTACTTAAATGCTGTGTAAATAGCCAATGAATGCCAATAATTGCTCAAATCGGTTGATAGACTAGTGTAATTCTCAATTATGACTAGCATAAGACTTAATGTCCTTCACCTTCTGACCGAATTACCAGAAATTACTGCAATATCTGTTTGTCCTCCTCTATCCTCATGATCATGGAGCACTATATTTGGTTTTTGCACTAATTCTCTGTTGATGTGAGAGTATGGATTCTACAAGAATGTGGTGTTGACACATCATGCTGTCCACCACCTTGAACGATGGGGATGTTATTATGGTCCTACTGTTTGGTGTACCTAATGTACTACCAAAATGATAACATTGAATATTAATACAACATTTCAGTGTCTTGGCTACACTGATAAATACTTCAGGGAAGAGAACTTCAGATTGTCTCACTTGGTGTTGTGCCTCTGTAGAAAGATATGGACTTTCGGTGCAACTGCGTGCAACCTACTGTGCTACAACCATGATGCAATCCTTCCCATTCCTTTCCTAGTTCTTGAAATATGCTAAAGACTTTTACAGTGCGTGTGCACTTCATTTCATTTGTTAACATGATATGTTGTAAATATGCTAAAGACTTCTACAGTGCGTGTGCACTTTATTTCATTTTTAGGGTAATGAGTTCTTGTAAAATACTAAAGATTTTTACAGTGCGTGTGCACTTTATGTCATTTGTTAATATATTTTGTATTCAGTGCGTGTGCACTTTATTTCACTTCATGATATGTTATGTAAAAATGCTAAAGACTTATACAGTGTGTGTGCACTTTGTCATTTGTTAATATCTTTTGTACTCATTGCGTATACTTTTTGTCATTTTTTGATATATTCTGTACTCAGTGCGTGTGCACTCTATTTCATTACTTAATATGTTCTGCACTTATCATTAATGTATATACTCTGTGACTGTAGACTTAGTAACTAAATAGATTTTAGAAAAATTTGTTGCTCATGGCGAGTCCAATTGACTCACCATCGCTGCCAAATTTTTGCCCCCCCCCCCCCCCCCCCCCCAGTGGAGGGTTATGTAAGAGGTCCGAGCAGATGTAATTTCGATGTATTGCTCACGCGCTGCCTGCGATATGTAAGGTATAAGAGAATCTCAGACCAGAGAGCAGTGTTGACTGCAGTAGGAACTGTGTAGCAGTAGCAGTAAGTTGTTGCTAGCGAGCAGTCTGGTCTGATGTATAGTGTTGGCTGGGCCGGTCGTGGTACAGCGATGACGAAGCCTGAGCATTATTGTATAAGGTAAAAGCAGCCTCGCGCATTTGTAGTATTGTTATCTCAAATCCCATGTAAATGTTTTAAAAAATCTCTTAATAATAATCTTTCTCATAAAAAGTAACTTTTAAGAACCATTCATTTCAATTTAAAGAATTTACTAATTTCTCCAATCCATGATCATCCCGATTATTGCAAAAGAAAAATCAGTTGTTTCCTTTCATAAATGACAAATCTATCGGCCAGCATTGCACAGGGCTGTGCCAGAAAAATTTATTGTAAGAGCAGATATATATGCGTTATCCGGCGACTTCATTAAGGTAAGAATTTTTCTTTTTCTATTCAGAATGATCTTTCAGGGCCATGACGCAGCAGTGCTGACGTCCAAAATTTACCAGGTTAAATTCACAGTCAATTATTGAAAAATTATAAGTGAGCGACAATTTTATTGAGAGGTTAGTTACATCGGGAATCGAACCTGGGACCCCGTGATCCTGGGGCAGCAACGCTAGCCGCTAGACCACCTGCTGCGGACACCGACAGGGATGTGGACCCATGGCGACTCTAGTGCCATAGACAGCTGTGCTGGGTTTCTAGTTGAGGATCCACGTCGCGATCAGCCCGATAGATGTGGCGCCACAGCTTTTGAGTTAGATTTAATCCGGGGAGTTTGCTATCCAAGGGAGTATGGTAAACTCATCCTGGAGCTCTTAGAACCACACACGTACACCGCGGGCTATTTGGCACTTTGCAGTGTCCTGCTGGTTGATGCCATCGAGCCGAGAAAAAATAACCTCGAAGTAGGGGTGAACGTGCTCCGCAAAGATAGGTGCATACTTGTGCTGATTCGTTTGGCCTTCCAGAATGACGAGTTCACCCAGGGAATGCCACGAAAACATTCCCTAGACCATAAAACTTCCACCTCCGGCCTGGATCGTTCTGAAGAACGTTTGAAAAGATAACCTGTCGCCAGTTGTGGTATTGGGGTGCAGCCTTCGTCGCCGATGTACAGCAGTCAGCATGGGTGCATGAACCAGGCACCTGCTGCGGACATATGCAGCAACGTTCGCTGAACGGTCGTTGGGGTGACACTATTCGTACTCCTTTGCTTCATTTGGCGGTCAGTTGCTCAACGGTTACACGTAGATTCGGCCATGCATATTCAACACTTTTTTGCCACATATCTGAAATATAGGGTGGTCAGAAATTCGCGTTACAGACTTCTAGGATTTAGAGGGGAGTGAGTACATCGTATTTTGAATAGGAACTCATGTCCGGAAACGTCATCCAACGATACTACAAAACTTCAAAGTGATAGGCGTGGGCGTCTGTAAATGTACGTATACACGGGGTGATTCCGTGATGATGTTACAGACTTTCTAGGATGATGGAGAACGATAAATATATTAATTTGAAGTCAGGATCCCTGTACCGGAAACGATAGAGTCGAAAGTTAAAACGAAAACCGTTCTGATACCTCTGACAGTTGAATAAGTGTCCCGTTTCTTGTGTTGAGAAGAGTGTAGGACTGGTAACTTTCAGTGGTGGTAGTGTGGAAAAAAAGAGAAAAATGTCCAATAAACGTGGGCTCTAAAGTGCGTACCTTAACAGTTATGAACACTTGCTCAGTAGAGGAGGTGTGTTTCACATTAGTGAACGAATGTTCATAGCTCCTCAGGTATGCAATTTAGAGCCCACGTTTATTGGACATTTGTTCTCTTTTTTGTCCACACTACCACCACTGAAAGTTACAAGCCCTACACTCTTCTCAACACAACAACCGGTACACGTATTCAACTGTCAGAGGTATCAGAACGGCATTCGTTTATAACTTTCGACTCCTTCGTTTCCGGTACAGGGATCCTGACTTCAAATTAATACATTTATCGTTCTCCATCATCCTAGAAAGTCTGTAACATCATGACGGAGTCACCCCGTGTATATGTACATTTACAGACGCCCGCGCCTATAGCTTTCACGCTCTATAGTCTCTTTGGATGACGTTTCCGGGCACGGGTTCCTATTCAAAATACGATGTGCTCACTCCCCTCTACAAGTCCTAGAAGCCTGTAACGGGAATTTCCGACCACCCTGTATAAAAAGAGTAAGAAAAGAAATTTGTATTACGTGTTTCGAAAAATAAACAATAAACTGACAGCCAAACAAGCGGCTTCTAGTTTAGTCGCGGCGATAGAATTTGTATGCTAAGAAAATTCTAATAATCAATTTCGTGACAAATGGTCCACAAAAATGCATGGAATCTAAGATATTAATCGTTTCAGAATAATTTTTTTAAGGTAAACTAGCTTTTATTTTATTTATCCAGGGATCGTCTCAGAATGATACAGGACTTGTCATCATAACACAATGGAAAAAAAGCTCAAAATATATATGCTCATGGAATACTAATACATAAATATTTTTATGAGGAGACGAGAAGAGGTCGGGCGTAGCCTTGCTGGAGGAACCATCCTGACAACTGCCTGAAATTATTTAGGAAAACCACAAAAGACCTAAATAAGGGTGCCCGGACAGAGCAAACTACATCCTCCAGAATATAAGGTTCATGTCTTAACTGCAGTGTCATCGAATATCTAAACTCCAAGCAAGACGTCGACAACAACAAAAATGCTGAAAGAGAGAAACATCCAAGGCGCGACCAATTCGAGCGGGGCTCGGAAATCCCAGGTGCCGCCATTGCGAGGCCTTCTCATAAGAACGGCCGCAGCAGACAAGAAGTTCTAGTGTATAAAGAATTCACCTCGCTGTGGTATTGTGTATCTGATGCTACAGCGTGGCACGTGTGTTACTGGTGAGTTACCTCGTCGAGTCAGCTTTAGAGTACTGTCGTCAGGTTGACATGCGTTATAGGTTATTGTCGTGCACAAAACATACAGTTCTTAGAAATGTTCAGTGTGCTACTATACGTCACAGTGAAGTCTTCGAAATGTTCATAATTACTGATTATGAATAGTGTGCCTATTCATCTTCAGCATCAAGGTGGACTTGTCAGACAACCGTTACGTCGCAGCACATTTTTTAATTTGGTTGCTAAATACTCAAAACGATTCGACCACCAAGTATCAAACAACCATATCGGGGCGATTTACGAAAGTTACGTTGCTTCTTAATACAGTGGTTAAGCTTTACTTGTTATTTGTGTACACTGATTTCTCTCCGTAGTTCGTACAAGACATTAACAATTGTACTGTCGCCGGCCGGAGTGGCCGAGCGGTTCTAGGCGCTACAGTCTGGAACCGCGCGACCGCTACGGTCGCAGGTTCGAATCCTGCCTCGGGCATGGATGTGTGTGATGTCCTTAGTTAGGTTTAAGTAGTTCTAAGTTCTAGGGGACTGATGACCTCAGCAGTTAAGTCCCATAGTGCTCAGAGCCATTTAAACCACTTAAATTGTACTGTCTCGTAGCGTTGGTCCTCATTGTGCGGTGTAGTGGGATTTACACACTATTTGCAGCAGAGAAGTTATAACATAAAGCGAAGTTTGGACTGCATCTTTGCACAAACTAAGAACAGCCACTGGTGAATCGGACAAACATGCTGCTATGGGATTTGTTCTCCCTCCAGATTTTTTGAAAAACGAACTTCAGGCCTGTAAATATTCAATTATGCGCCAAACACATCTTCATGCTCTCCTCTCATAGTATATCTGAGAAACTGAGTCAGCAACACTATTCCCCCCCCCCCCCCCTCAATAACAAGTGAGATATTGAGCTAAGGAGAATGACAAGACATTACTGTCATGCACTACAGATTTTGGCACATGATTCTCTTTTAAAAGTGTTACATTGTGATCATGTACGGCAGTGGGACAGGAAGTTGTAGTTGTTGAGATGTTCCTTATTATTTCTTTTTTATCTACATTCCCCACATTTAGTTGGTGTTGTGATGCATAACAAGAGAAAAAAGTTTCATTTATAAAAAGGGATACATCTAGCGAAAAACAGTATTCGCCGAAGATCCAAAAAACATATTCCATACATCGATAGTTTCACAACCTTTATAGGTGTTGAATATAAAGCTACTGGAAAAGGGAATGTGTCTTATTCCTTTGTCTTGTCCTTGTTAATTTGTCTCTTCTTCCTGGGAGCTCAATATGAGCAAATGTAAATTAGGCAACTTCTTAACTGTTTGCAGGATAAATATTACACTGAAGAGCCAAAGAAACTGATACACCTGCCTAATATCGTGTAGGGCCCCCGTGAGCACGCAGAAGTGCCGCAACAAGGCGTGGCATAGACTCTAGTAATGTCTGAAGTAGTGCTGGAGGGAATAGACACCTTGAACCCTGCAGGGCTGTCCATAAATCCATAAGAGTACAGGGGGTTGTATGTCTCTTCTGAACAGCACGTTGCAAGGCATCCCAGATATGCTCAATAATGTTCGTGTCTTGGGTGTCTGGTGGCCAGCGGAAGTGTTTAAGCTCAGAAGAGTGTTACTGGAGCTACTCCGTAGCAATTCTGGACGTGTTGGGTGTCACATTGTCCTGCTGGAATTTCCCAAGTCCGTCGGAAAGCAGAATGGACATGAATGGGTGCAGGTGATCAGGCAGGATGCTTACGTACGTGTCACCTATCAGAGTCGTATATAGACACATCAGGGATCTCATATCACTCCAATTGCACACGCCCCACACCATTACAGAGCCTCCATCAGCTTGAACAGTCCACTGCTGACACGCAGGGTTCATGGATTCATGAGGTTGTCTCCATATCCGTACACGTCGATACAATTTGAAACGAGACTCGTCCGACCAGGCAACATGTTTCCAATCATCAACAGTCTAATATCGGTGTTGATGGGCCCAGGCGAGGCGTAAAGCTCTGTGGTGTGCAGTCATCAAGAGTACACGAGCGGGCCTTCGGCTCCAAAAGCCCATATCGATAATGTTTCGTTGAATGGTCCGCACACTGACACTTGCTGATGGTGCAGCATTGAAATCTGAATCAATCTGCGGAACTGTTGCACTTCTGTCACGTTGAACGATTCTCATCAGTCGTTGTTGGTCCCATTCTTGCAGGATCTTTTTCCGGCCGCAGCGATGTCGGGGATTTGATGTTTTACCGGTTTCCTGATATTCATGGTACGCTCATGAAATGGTCGTACGGGAAAATCGCCACTTAATCACTACGTCGGAGATTCTGTGCTCGTGTGCCGACTATAATAGCACCTTTGAACTCACTTAAAGCCTAATAATGTGCCATTCTATCAGCAGTAACCGATCTAACAACTGTTCCAGTCACTTGTTGTGTTATATAGGCGTTGCCAACCGCAGCGCCATATTCTGTTGTTTATGTATCTCTGTATTTGAATATGGATGCCTATACCAGTTTCTCTGGCGCTTCAGTGTGCCTATGTCTATCTATTTTGTCGAGTTCACCATTAATCCGAACCACAACCTTGTCTCTTTAGCATTTATTCAATTTACCTTGTCATTTATATATGTTACAGGGAAAAAACAGACGAGGTTGGCGGCGGGTTGTTCGGAGATGAGCTACTGCCAAAACCCCCATGAGATACTCCAGTCGATCATTTTCCTGCTGTACGCATTATTGCATAGGGAGAAATACGCGGGTCTGATCGGTTCCTGTTTCTGAACAACGATGATTGCCAGCCTGGTCATTGGCCTGATATAATGCAAACTGTTGTGAATAAATTGGAGGATGGCCTACAGTAAAGTAACTTGTTAATAAAATCGTAAAAACTTTTGTGAGCTGCACTGCATCTGCTATTTACGTACAAAGTATCCATTCTCAATATGGGTTGCATCCATACTGCAACTGTCATACTACCCTGAGTCGTGTAACTTGGGAATTGCTAAATTAACGTCGCACCTTTCAGGAACTATACAGACGCATGGTGCGGGGAATGGCAATTGAATCTCAATGTAGACAAGTGTAATGTGCTGCGAATACATAGAAAGAAAGATCCCATATCATTTAGCTACAATATAGCAGGTCAGCAACTGGAAGCAGTTAATTCCATAAATTATCTGGTAGTACCCATTAGGAGTGATTTAAAATGGAATGATCATATAAAGTTGATCGTCGGTAAAGCAGATGCCAGACTGAGATTCATTGAAAGAATCCTAAGGAAATGCAATCCGAAAACAAAGGAAGTAGGTTACAGTACGCTTATTCGCCCACTGCTTGAATATTACTCAGCAGTGTGGGATCCGTACCAGATAGGGTTGATAGAAGAGATAGAGAAGATCCAATGGAGAGCAGCGCGCTTCGTTACAGGTTCATTTAGTAATCGCGAAAGCGTTACGGAGATGATATATAAACTCCAGTGGAAGACTCTGCAGAAGAGACGCTCAGTAGCTCGGTACGGGCTTTTGTTGAAGTTTCGAGAACATACCTTCACCGAGGAGTCAAGCAGTATATTGCTCCCTCCTACGTATATTTCGCGAAGAGACCATGAGGATAAAATCAGAGAGATTAGAGCCCATACAGCGGCATGCCGACAATCCTTCTTTCCACGAACAATACGAGACTGGAATAGTAGGGAGAACCAATAGAGGTACTCAAGGTACCCTCCGCCACAGACCGTCAGGTGGCTTAGGAGTATGGATCTAGATGTAGATGTAATGCTCTCATTGCGAGACAGGAGGTAACGCCATATTTTCCAGTTTCATTATTAACCACTATTCTCAGTCCTTTAGTAATCTTTAACTGAATAGTAACGCATTACTTATGAAGAATGTTTTAGCTCCGTTTTTAAAGTGATGTATTTTACAAATCTCTTTCTTCTCCTATGGCGGTTTATTACCAGCTTTATTTCCTGCAAGAAAATGCTGTTCTGAGCTTTTTGTTTGTTTTTCCGTGGAAAATGTAGGTCCAAACTGGCTATTCTTCCGTTACTATGAATAGAATTATTAGTGATGTGGTCCAAAAACATTTTTTTTATTAATTACAAATTCCCTACTCAAGTGCCATTATTTTACTCTTAACAAGTATAATCTACATCAGCTGACTGCAAGTGAATGTCCTTACATATTTTAATCACTACAAAAATAGTACCTAACGTAGAGTTCAATGAATCTAGTACTACAATAATTCTTCCTTACAACTACGCTAGAATGGAAAAGCTTCACCATATATAATAATAATATCTATGTGACTATCCTTGAGAAATTTCCATCTCGATAACGCTACGTACATTTTCTTTTTTAAGTAGTTTCTCAGCTGGCCATACCCAAGTCCACATCATTCGAACCATTTCCAGCTAATTGGCCACAGTGGCAGTGATTTTAGCCGCTAGACCACATAGACTGTGGTCACCGCTACTCTTGTCGCAGCCCTTTGTCTGCTCGTGTCGAATGAATGCTGGAGCGAGAGTAACGGTACTCTGCAATCAGCGCGCAGGTGTCCCAGGCCGTGGGCGCGCGACCTCTGCGAGGCTGGACCTCTGCCAGGGCCGTCCGTTGTTCGCTGCCAGTGCAGAGCAAGACGTGACTCGCGTCGCTGGCTTCACTGGGGAATCTTGTCCACTGGGCGCTTGCCAGCCGCCGGGCAGCGTCTCTGTTACGCGGCCGGCTGTGAAGCCGTCGCCCACTAAAGGCAACGTCTTTCTGAAGCCGCCAGATTGCTGTCTCTCTCTCTCTCTCTCTCGCCATCCGTAAGAAGAGTAGAGGGCTGAAAAGTAATTAGCACTGCACACAGAGAGTTGAGGTAGAATTTGACAGTAGACATGTATTCAAAATCCCCATCCCCTCCAGTCCTCACACCCGTTAACTTGTTACATCTTTGGCACAGCTTTTCTAGCACATTAAAAATCATCATATTTCCAGATCTGCTCTTAGCAAACGTGCGCGTATTTAGGGTCTTCAACTTTATCCAAACGACAATCGTATAAATTTTTATTCGCGTAGGGAAACAGATGATACTCGATGGTTATTACTAAAATGCAACTACTCACAGAAGTGCAGTGTGGGTTGTAATTGTAGAATGGAAGTCAGCAACAGACCAAGTTCCGAATTATTCATTTTTTTGTTTTGACGGAAGTATTTTAATGAAAAAATCTCAACAACATTTTTGTTTATTGTCTACGGTAAGATTCCTACAACTATTGCAAAATTTGCTTAAAATTCCCTTCCTTTTACTAATGAAAATAAATATTGTATTCCGAAAAACGCAGAACGTGCACCACTACAAGAAATTTCAAGCATTTATCAATTTACTTAATAATAAACATTTTACAGACACATTTTACAAGTAGACTATTCTGCGATTAATTTATTTTTAATCTCACTTTTAATTTTATAGAGTAAAAAGTAATTTTAATTAATTAGCTAATTAATTAGCTACTTTCAAATACGACTGCATCTGTTGCAGACCATTTTTCTTCTCAGCTGACAAGTTGCTTTTACATTGTTGTGACGGTAAAACAAAGTTCTTTATTATGTAAGTGGTAACCCTTTTCTTGAAGATCTTGTAGGTGCTCCAGCCATCAAGTTCTTTCAACATTGTTCTCACCTTGATGACGTCCGCCCCCGGTAGCTGAGTGGTCAGCGCGACAGAACGTCAATCCTAAGGGCGCGGGTTCGATTCCCGGCTGGGTCGGAGGTTTTCTCCGCTCAGGCACTGCGTGTTGTGTTGTCATAATCATCATCATTTCATCCCCGTCGTTCCGCAAGTCGCCGAAGTGGCGTCAAATTGAAAGACTTGCACCCGGCGAACGGTCTACCCGAAATGGAGGCCCTAATCACAAGACATTTATTTTACCTTGACCACACAAGGTGCAATTATTTCACTCGAATCCAATTAAATTGGAAATATTTATTTTCGTTGTGTTAATTGTGTAGCGGCTGCTTTTTTTTTTAATCAAAAATGTCCTCGGGCTGGAGCATAGTAACCACAAATGGGCTGCTATGCGTTGCATTCTCCATAAGGTTTACAAGGTCTTAGATACTTGATATTCTGACATTCTTCCAGCCTCTTACGTTTTTCAATTTGAGCAAAATCTCTGTCACAAGCTCTGAACAACTACAAAGCTTAGTGGCACTTAGACCGCTTTACCCTGACCAGTGGGCCAGCACATATCGCTCACGCTATCTTTCAGGCCTTACATGCGCCATTGGAAATGATCGTAGCGCTTAGCCGCTTTTCACGTTGTTGTTGACAACAGCGCATAGCTTTGTTTTCCCGGTCTTATAGATTTCCTCTCTGCGATCATCGTATGGGAGCAAAACTTGGTAGATATGTTTATGCGTTTTGTGGAACCTATATACGCTGGAAAACAAAGTGGTTCCATTTGTGGCTACCAGATGCAGATCTGGCACTGCACACTGTTTGTATGACGGTATGATATCCACGCCAGGGAATGACGTGAGTGAAGAGTATGGTTATCGAGAATAGAGACCCTGCGCTGTTAGTGAAACTATCCCATGTGAGCAACAGCAATTACGGTGTTGCATTGGCAGAGTGTCCCCAACTGAAGTCTCTCAGGAGAGGCACACTGTCATTAAATGGTTTAAAGAAGATGATAATGAGCTTTTGGATGAGGAAGGCGCTCTATCCCTGTGGAAGTTATTGACGAGGTTGCTGTTGCTTTAACTGACCACCTAGCAACTATCCCGTATAGTGCTACCGCTATTGCATTGTCACGAGAACTGTCCATCCCACGGTCAACAGCACAGAAAGTGCTACACCGGTACCCGTGCAAGACCCAGTCGGTGTAGTAACTGAAACCTCATGATCTACTGTAATGTTCTGAATTCGCTCCTCGGTTTCTGGCACGAATCGAAGTTGATGGCATGGGTTGGGCAATATTCTATGTTGTAACGAGGCACATTTTACACTACGGGGTGCCTTGAATGCACACAACTGCCCAATCTGGGGTACTCTTATGCAGCGTGTTGTGCAGAAAGAGCCGTAGCACTCGCCGTATGTGACTGTGCGGCGTGGATTCACAAGTACCTATCTCGGTCCGTTGTTCTTTGAAGAGAATACACCCAGAGGGCCAATCGAGTGTACCGTGGCATCTGCACATTAAGGAAGCCTCCTTGTACAGCATGGGATTCCTGCCTTGGAACAACGCAGCAGTGTGGAAATCACTATTTTCATGCAAGATGGGGCAACACCTAGCGTCACTCGCCCAGTGAAAGGTCTCGTTAATGCAACCTCCCACGAAAATGTTATATCCAGCGGTTTTTCCCAAGGCACGGCCTGCAAGAACGTCTGATCTGAATCCATGTGACTCTTGGTTCTGGGGATATATAAAAGAACGCGTTTACCAGGGACACGTTCGGTCTCTACCGGATCTGAGGGGCTGTGTAGAGGAACACGTTCCACAGCTTCTACTGGAAATGCTGCGAGCAACTGTTGATCACGTCGGTTTACAGATGCGGCATCGCTCCGTCCTGTCTTGCGCTCATATTGAACAAATTGTGTAGGTGGCGGTTAATAATAAGATCAATATTACGCCTTTGTCACTCGTTTGACCTTTTGTGCCCACGTCCCGTTCCTATCTATTACGTACAGAAACATTTCCAAACATATTTCTAGTACTTACAGCGCCAGATTCGCACCTGGTGGCCAAAACTGGTATCAACTTTTTCCAGCGTAAATTGGTTCAACATTAACGCATTAGTACATCTGGCACGTTTTGCTGCTATACGTTAATTATAGCCCACATTGGACATCTGTGAATAGCTGCACTTTTATTACAACCTTCCGTTTGTATGAAGAGGTCAAGTCAGGTGAACAGGGGGAATTGTCGACCAAATAGAAACGCAGGGCCTTCAATTTGGCAGCCACAAATTGGGATGTGTGTGGAGATACACCGTAATGCAAAAAAAGTTTCCCCTTTGGTCGACTTTAAACTGCGTTTAGTCTTAATTTGCCTCTATCATCTAGTGGAGAAGACAGACGTGTTACATTATGGCTATGAATTAGCCCTGAGAAAACTGCTCCACCAACACAAATCAATCGTTGTCCCTGATAACGGGCGAGTTGGGTTCTTGGCCGATTTTATGCGCGCAGAACTTGTTCAGCCTCAGGCACCCCTGTGCTGTCATGTCCTTGATTGTCCCTTGGTTTCAGGAATACAAATGTGGAACCAGGTTTCAACCTCAGTCACTGAATTATCCAAGAAGTGCTCTGAAGCGACAGAATGGACCAAAACAGCTCTGGATGCCTCAACTATTGCCGCATTGTGTATACTACTTAAACGTTTCTGCACCCAGTACTGCAAGCTGCGTTATATGTAAGATGGATTTAATAAGGAAACTATCACGCTCCCAAGATATGTCTCGTTCCTTGGCTATATTTTTCTGCATAATCAGGAATCAACTTGTGAATAGCATCGTTTGTTTCTGGCTCTGTTGCATTTACACAAACTGAGAGAAAATTCCCAATAAAAAGATGTACAACAAACTTTAAAGCTCTTCTGGAATGCATACATATCTCATATCATGACTAGTTTCTGTTCCAGCGAACCATCTGCTATCACACAATCTCTAAAACAAAAAGCACAAGCACGTACCTGACTACGTCATTTACAAGCCCGTCATTTTCTGTGTACCATTACGCATGTTGCGTCGTAGCTCAGTACAGAAGTGTGGTAGTATTCGCCTTTTTAATATAGAATGGACCAAATAAAACTGGCCGGAAAATATTGACAGTAAAACTGATGTGGAGTTGACCGCTGTTAATGAAAATGAGAACTGCCTATCACAGAAAATTCAAGCAATGGCGATTTTGGTGCATCAGTAGGTTGCTGACTGATAAGGAGTCAATAATTTTGAATCCACAGTTTTTCATTTCTTCAGATGAAAGATAGTTGAGCTTGTAAGGTTACGTGAATTCACAGAGCTTGCGTCGTTACGCATCCTAAGATCCCCATCAGTACTAGATCAGTAAGTTTCTCTGCGAAGTGGAATCAGTACTTTTCGATCCACCGCTTTCATTTCTTCAGATGAGACCTGATTCAACTTGTAATGGTACGTGAACTCACAGAACATGTGGCACTATGCATCAGAAAATCCCCACAGCACTCTGAAGAAAGACTACGTAATCTCAAGATTGGTGTTTGGTTCGCAAAGCCTGGTGTCTGCATCATAACACGATTCTTTCACCAGACTCATCAAAATCCCCATCGTTACACTGAACAGCCGTTGCATTATCTTCAAAATTGGTGTTCAGTGTACAAAGTCCACAACAAATAAAAAAAGAACATATTTGTGTAACGAGAATCAGTAACGACAGTATCGAATACGTACGGTACTAAACTGAACCGTTACTTTTACAGTGCGTTTGAAGAATACCGATGCGGGTGTGCCTAGAGACACGTCTGGCCTAGAAAGCCAGTGGAAACACAGGCACGCGCTGGCAGGTACGTTGCTTGTTGGAATTCTTCGGTTCGGTCCAAGGAAAAAAATTAACACGCCCGTGACGGTATTGTTTGTAAGCGTGTTCCTGGTACGCTTAAGACTACGATTAGCCACGCTCGGGGTATTCGCCTCGCTTGTTTCGAGTAAAATCTCGGTGCTGAACTCCACTAATGCCCCACTACCTTACGACCAGACACGTAGTCTGACGCAGTGCGTCCTCAGCTCTGCCGTTAAATGAGACTTTCTTTCTCTTTTCTTCGTCAGTATGTCCAGGCCGTTTCTTATTCAGTTCCACACTGCACGAATGTATATGTCGTTGTGCACAGCGTTTCTTTGTAATCTTTCCTGACCGGAAGAGACTCGTAACCGATAGCAAGTTATACGAGTATTTGAATCTTTCCGAGAAAAATGTAATAATACGGTTTAGCGCCTCGACGATGATATCATTAGAGACAGAGTATAAGCCTGCATTGGGAAAGCATAAGGAAGATAATCGGCCGTGCCTTTTCAAACCTACCATCCTGGCGTTTGCCTTGAACGAGCTGGGAAAATTAAGTAAAATCAGTCTGGATAGCCGGGCAGAATTTCAACCCCTGTCGTCCCTAATATGAGTCCTGTTCCTTTCCACTGCGCCACCTGGATTGCTTTTCTTGTATGTAGATTCAAATGGTTCAAATGGCCCTGAGCACTATGGGACTTAACATCTGAGGTCATCAGTCCCCTAGAACTTAGAACTAATTAAACCTAACTAACCTAAGGACATCACATACATCCATGCCCGAGGCCGGATTCGAACCTGCGACCGTAGCGGTCACGCGGTTCCAGACTGAAGCGCCTAGAACCGTACGGCCGTATGTAGAAGAATCCGATATCTTAGTACAGTAGTATCAGTGTTTCTACAGTTGGTATAACTCAGGGCTCGTGAAATGATGTAATCCAGTCTCTGACTTTACATTTGCATCTACGCGAGGCGTTTCCATTTGCTCCCTCCTTCCACAGAAACCATGACGTCGAGCGCCGCATTTGATGATCACACTCCACGTCATCATGTAATGACAGCGATTGGGAAAAATGTTATGTACTGCGCAGGTATTACACTTCTAGTGGTTGCCCTGCCATCTGCTTCATTTTTTCTGATCATTCGTGGTGCTTCATTTGACTCATCATTACAGTTGCAGGTATGTAGAACTTTGATGTAACCGTAGGTGGCAGGACAATTACTAGAAGTGTAACCCATGCACAGTAGAGCTCAGTTTCCCAACCGCGGGCAGCATGGAAAGTAATCATCAAGGGCAGCGCTGGACGATGTACTTCTGTGAAGGAAGAAGGGTTTAATGTCCAGTCTACATCGATGTCATCAGACACGGTGCCCAAGCTCGGATGGTGTCAAGGATGGGGAAGGAAATCGGCTGTGCCATTTTAAAGGAACCATCCCGGCATTTGCCGGGAAATCACGGAAAACCTAAATCTGGAAGGCCGGCCGTGGGTTTGAACTATCGTCCTACCGAATGCGAGTCCAGTGTGTTAACCACTACGTCTCGTCGCTCGGTGTGATTTCTGTGGAACGAGGGAGTAAACACTGGGGATATTCACAGGTGGTTGGTGGCAGTGTATGGAGAGTGTGCTCCGTCACGAAAAGTGCTCGTGCAACACAGAGCTCCTTCCCGTACGAGTCGGAAGACCACAGCTGCCATCGCTAAAATAGGATTCCAGGTACTGTGGCACCCCATCGCATTCTCCTGACCTGGCCCCTTCTTATTACCGTCTATTCAGGGTTATGAAGAAATCTCTGTACGGACATCATTTCGCAGACTTCCAGGAACGGCGAGCAGCTGTCCTGCAGGAGCAATAGACACCAGAAAAGTGGTTCGAGGGGACGCTATAGAAGTTAAATCAGCCAACTCAGGAGAAAACGGTGTTTGCGGCAGTTCCCGGAACCCCATTTCAGCGTTTTTTTTCCTTTATTGTTATTTTAACACCTTACATAAGGTGGGCTGGCAGCAGCATATTACGCTGCTCTTCAGCCTCAAGTTGTACAATGAAAATGCAAAGGAGACACAGAAGATACAATACAAACCGGTGGGCAAAAATACCATAGACACAGAAACAAAGAACTCGAAGCCATTCACACTCGACGAAAAAAAAGCACCAAAAACTCTGGCACGGCGCACAAACACTGACGACTTCGACGGCACAGGTGAACGTAGGAGCTTGACGGTGAAGAACACTAAACACAAACAAACACGATGGCACACACACGAGAAACAGATGGCGATGATCTCCAGCACGCGAATGGATACGTAACGTCTGCGAGTCCGGGGACCTGTCAAGAGGGGAAGAAGGGGGTGGGGGAGGGAGAGGAGAGAGCAAAGATGCCAATGGCAGAGGAGATGATAGGAGGAATGGGGGTATGGGGGTAGGGGAAGCCCGTGGGAGGAGTGGGGAGAAAGGGAGGAGGGAGGGAAAGGGCAGAGAAGGGAGAGAGGGTGCCCATAGGAACAAACACAGGAAGAGGGAGGGAGGATCAAAGTTGGTAGGAGGGGTAGATGGAGGGGAGGAGGGCATCATCAGGGAGGGGGAGCTGCCGGAAGCCGCCTTGGGAGAGGGTATGGAGAGTGGAGAGATGGAGAACAGATGGGATGTGGAAATACAGGCGCGGCAGCGGACGGGGGCGGGAGAGGATGGGAGAGACCAGCGGGTGAGGAGGATCGAGTTTACAGGTGGCATAGAGGATCCGTATCTATTCGAGGAAAAGGAGGAGGTGGGGGAACGGAATAAGGTCGTACAGGATCCGTGTGGGGGAGCGGAGACGGATGGGTTAGGCAAGGTGAAGAGCATGGCGTTCTAGGATCTGAAGGGATTTGTAAAAGGTAGGGGAAGTGGAGATCCAGGCAGGGTGGGCTTAGCAAAGGATAGGGCGAATGAGGGATTTATAGGTATGGAGGATGGTGGAGGGGTCCAGACCCCATGTACAGCCGGAAAGGAGCTTGAGGAGACGGAGTCGGCAGCGTGGGGGATCCAGGAGAGGCGACGGTCGAGGGTGACGCCAAGGTACTTAAGGGTGGGGGTGAGGGCGATAGGACGGCCATAGATGGTGATATAGAAATCGAGGAGGCGGAAGGAAGGGGTGGTTTTACCTACGATGATCGCCTGGGTTTGGGAAGGATTGACCTTAAGCAACCACTGGTTGCACCAAATGGTGAACCGGTCAATATGGGATTGGAGAAGATGTTGGGAGCGCTGCAGGGTGTGGGCAAGGGCAAAGAAGGCGGTGTCATCGGCGTACTGGAGAAGGTGGATGGGGGGTGAAGGCGGCCCCATTTCAGTGATTGAAACCGTAGTTTTCCGACTCATATGGGGACAAGTTAGTACGAGCACATACTACCATCAGTCGCCTGTAAATATCCGCAGTATTTACACCCTCCTTCCACAGAAACCACATCGTCGTGCGTTACATTTGATGATCACACTTAACATCATCACGTAATGATAGCGACTGGGGAAAACGGGGCGTACTGTGCGGGGATTACACTTCTAGTGGTTGTCCTGCCATCTACAGTTACACCAAAATATTGCATACTTGCAACTGTAACGATAAGTCAAATGGCACACGATAAATGAATGGAAAAAATTAAAGTGTAAACCAATACATTTATCCTCTGCAAGCTACCTTGCTGTACGTGGCGAAACTTATGCAGAATTTGTATATCAATGCAGTAACGACAATATTTTGTTGTTACCTGTTGATGCAATATTCCATCACGAAGTATTTCTAAAGGTTTCTCTCTCGCCTCAGATAAGTGGAGGAGGTTTCACTCTCACCTTATGAGACAGACAGATAAGCGAAGGCTCTGGAGTCTAGCTGTCAATGAATGAATGAAGGTCGCGAGAGCACAGAACAATGCGAAACGGAAACTACTCTTCGAAAGGTTGACAGTGGATTCGATTGGACGACAAGTAAAGAATTTTTAGAGTCTACCACGGCATCTACATGTACACAGTTAACAGTTCGTACGAATGTGAGAAGAAACGAACATGCCATATCAGTTGTTTGGAAGGCGACTGTAAGATTTATTCGGAGGAATCGGGAACAGTGCGGTACACAGCAACGAAAACCGTGAAGAAGCCTTTAGTGCTATCTGTTGTAGAGTACTGTTCCAGTGTCTGAAGCCTGTTGCAGGCATGTATGAAAGCATACACCGAATGCATACAGAGCCACGCTGCTACGAACAAAACACGTTCATTTATGTAATCCAAATGAAACTGTAACAGACGCATCCGGAAACTTAAATGACTATCTCTAGGGGAAAGGCAACGTGTGCGACATACTGCATCCATGGTACATCTTACGTAGTTATCGTGAGCGAACAGTTTGATAATCCTGGTACTTTGATGGGACACCTTGTTTATTTTGAAGGTTAATAAAATTTTTAAAAATGAGAGGAACTTGTTTTATCCAGTCATTACTTCAATTTTAAACCACTACTAATATCTGGAACCGCACGACCGCTACGGTCGCAGTTTCGAATCCTGCCTCGGGCATGGATGTGTGTGATGTCCTTAAGTTAGTTAGGTTTTAGTAGTTCTAAGTTCTAGGGGACTTATGACCACAGCAGTTGAGTCCCATAGTGCTCAGAGCCATTTGAACCATTGTTGAACCATTACTAATAGCACAGAATTCATAACAATTTTAATAAATATTTAGTATTGTCAATCTCTCAAACAAACACCATATTATTAACATTTTTAATGGAGCACTTATTCACTTCCTGCGCATTACCAGTGTTCCGCAGAACACAGTTTGGAAACTTTACATTAGACAATATGTATGGGAGTGCGAATATAGTCATTTTTCTCTCGCTTCTTTCTCGAATAGATTGGAACAGCAGAGGAGCTAATAGGTACAACTGAACTGTTGCGCGATAGATAGATAGTTCCCCGGTCTCTAGTAGAACATATTTGCCTTAGGAGGGCGTGGTTCGTGCGGAGGTCGGAGGCGTGAGGCAGTGAAAGTGAGACGTGGAAGGCGACACAGGTCACTCGCAGTAAGGCGGCCGAGTTGGAACCTGGCGGCAGTTGACAGCTAGTACAAGTTCGGCAGTTAACAGTCACCGGCTCTGAGCGAGGCACCCACACTCCGGCGGGTTTCTGGGTTGCGAACCATTATTACCTCGGTTGTGTTCGGCTGCAAACCTTCGGACGTGTGGGGCTCGTACCGAGGGAATGAGCGAGTTCCGTGCTTCTAAACTACCGACTGGAACTGGAGGCGGAAGACGAACCGCTACTGTGTTGAAGTTGTGTGTCGGCTCCACACTGCTCTTCCAGGATCGTTGTACGGATGTGTCTGGTAAGCCTCCGATTTGGTTTATCGGATCGAGTGAGCCGAGCATCGGCAGTAACCATAGCTATAACTGCCATTTCCTGTTCCAGTACTGTCACCGTTTAGTTCGGTAGTTTTGTGATTGTTTGTTCGTAGTTCACGTCCGGTTCCATATCAGACTTCCGGTTGTTGATCTTGCTTCTGTGTCTCGGCGTGCACTCTTATAAAACTGCTGAATGTTTTTCTTATCTAATGTTCCAATTTGAGTGTTCTTTGTCAAGTTCGGTCTTAACATCCTATTATATATTAGTCAGGTTCATTTCATGTGCCACGTCCTGCATCTACTATTACTGAACCGCACAATTTCATCTGTTGTGTTATTGGGTGTTTATACTACCAAGTTTGACTATATCTTTTATTGTTTGTAAGATTGGGGTCTCTTAATCTCAATTATTAAGTCCCTCTCAGTGAGAACATTTTTGCCTTGTTCCTTCTTATATGGTGCTTATTTGCAAATTATATTCCTACTTTGGATTTTAAAACTTAAAGTTTGTTTCGAGAAAGAATTTTTAGCTCTTTTATTGTGCTGCTACAGTTTCTATTATTGAATTTAATCTGTTTGTTATTAATCAATCTGGTACAGCTTTGTGATTGTAAATTATTCTGTTTCCTTGTAGTCAATATCACTGGAGGTGTTTTTCCAATAAATGTTATATGAATCCGGCTAAGTGTGTTCTTTTAAAATATAGTTCACATAAGAAAGGCCAGGACGCCTTTCAGATCTACTAGTTCTGCAGTAACTTCGAAGTTCGTATTGGTACCCGTAAAAAACAACAGTACTTGAGCAGTATCAGCGGTGTCCGCAGTCGAGGGTGATTGAGTACGAGGCGAACTTAGATGCTTTTTCTTGTATATTATTCTTAAATTACAAGCGATGTCTTCAATTCGACGTCCCACCAAAACTGCTGCAAGATTAATTGGTTTATATTGTATAATTTTTCAGGAAAGAGTTCTTAAGCTGTAACTAAAATGCCCCTCGTTATGTAATCACAGTCAATTAATTGCTTGCCTGATTTGGCAGGAAGTTACAGTCAGCAGCAAGCAAAGCACTCTTGGCATCTCTGTTATTTATGGACTAGTGAAGGCATTGCTTCTAGGGGCCTCTCTTAACCCTGCATTGCTACTGGTTTGTGGGTCTCCTGGACCCTGACTTGTGTGAGTGGTTCGTTTTCGTTAGATTCACAACACTGCACATGAGCAGCGATCCTTGTAGCTTCCTACCTTACACTGCTGTGCCACTTGCTCGTCAAGTGACGGCGGAAGTCCACTGTCCAGGAGTGCTTGTAGCGTGTTTGGGTCTGCCAGACCGACCATATCAAGTAGGTAAGTACTTGTTGGGGCTACAGGACCCAGAGTAGCAATGATGGTATCGTTTGTCCCAACACAAATACCTTTGTGGAACACATTCAAACTGCTGAATCAGTCTATTTATTTCATACGAGGGCTGTAATGGATGTAACAGAAGATCCGTGTAACGATGCATTGCGAAATGAAATCGTCAGTGACGAATCAAGTGACGAAGGTGGAGACGTAGACGTCGAACTATATAGTGAACACGATACGCAAAGCGACGAAAGTGGGGATGACAGCGATAGATATTACAACAATAAGAAATATTTTGTTGGTAAGGACAAGCGTACTAAATGGATGAAAAATATGCATACTCCTCGTATCATAACGAGGTCACATAATATTGTGTCACATATTCCTGGTGTGAGGGGAAGGGCAAAGAATAAAAGGAGAGATGTAGAAATATGGCGGCTGTTCTTCACGGATGAAGTAATGGATGAAGTAGTGATACATACTAACCAATATATCCAATCGGCTAGGTCGAGATACTCTTCGCAGAGATGGAACAGGATTGGAATTATTCTGCTCTACAATGACGGTACAGAGATTCAGGTTTCTAGCAGTGTCCGAGACTTGACGATAAGTCATCGAGGTCCGACAGGCGAAGAGAGGATAAATTGGCTCCTATACGAAATATGTTTGATTTGTTCACCAAAAACAGCACAGCACACTATTCTCTAGGAGAATATGTCACTGTTGATGAAATATTTGTCAAATTTCGAGGACGATGTAGTTTTCGAATGTACATTCCTTCCAAGTCTGGCAAATATGGAATAAAAGTGTTCAATCTAGCAGATGCAAGAACGGCGTACACATCAAATTTGGAAGTTTATTTAGGTGAGCAGCCAGATGGACCGTATAAGTTGAGTAATCGTGCAGCTGGTGTTGTCAAAAGGTTGTGTAATCGTATTTCCAAGATTTCGAGGATCATAACGATGGATAACTGGTTTACGAGCTTTGAACTGGCCCTGTCACTTCTGAAAGACCATAAATTAAATCTTTTGGGAACAGTAAGGATGAACAAGACGGAAATTCCCCCAGAATTCGTGAACACAAGAGGTAGAAATGCTTTTACAATATTTTTGGCTTTCAGAAGACATTAGTGAGTTATGTACCAAAGAAAAACAGGCGCCTACTCCTAATGAGTACTATGCATAGTGACAACGAAATAGATTCAACAACTGAGAAAGAAATGAAGCCGGAGATGATAACTCTGTATAATGCTACTAAGGTTGGGGTAGATGTAGTAGATCAGATTTGTGCCACCTATGATGTAGCAAGAACAACTAGAAGGTGGCCGTTGGCCTTATTCTTTTGCTTACTGAATGTAGCAGGCATAAATAGTTTCGTCATCTTCAGAGCTAACAACCAGGGGGAGACCAAGAGGAGAGTCTTTCTGAAATCGCTTGGGAAGGCTCTTGTCAGAGGCCAGTTACTACACAGGTCGAACAGCAAGATGATGGGAGTGTGAACCAGAGCACGGTGCCTAAGAGAGGACGGTGCTATGAGGGTGAAGATAGCAAAACGCAATATGTTTGTTACAAGTGCTCTAAGTTTGTGTGTCTCAAAAAACACTCAAGTGTAATTTGTAAAGACTGCATCCAGTGGCCGGCCGGTGTGGTCGTGCGGTTAAAGGCGCTTCAGTCTGGAACCGCGTGACCGCTACGGTCGCAGGTTCGAATCCTGCCTCGGGCATGGATGTGTGTGATGTCCTTAGGTTTAATTAGTTCTAAGTTCTAGGCGACTGATGACCTCAGAAGTTAAGTCGCATAGTGCTCAGAGCCTGCATCCAGTGGCCTGGTGTGGTAAAATGACATGTGGAAACAGTACGTTCAAAAGACATTGTGGAGACTCTCCTTTTACTTTCATCGTTTTCGTACATGTTTTCTACTCATCTGTTCATACCTGACTTTGGTTTAAGTGGCTCTCATTGTTCTACTTTGTGTGCTATGACACACGACAGTCACATTGTGTAACCATTTTTGTTCTGTACGATATGTAAATGTTCGAATCACTGTCTAATTTGCTTACGTAGTAATAAAGGACAACAATTTACTTAAACCCAAAGCAAAACTTGTTTGTTTACTTCCTTTAGGCAACTTACGTGAATCTGAAGCCCTTTTGTGCTCCCTATCCTTAACAAATCAGACTATACGCAGGTCGGGTCTGTCGTAGCAACGGTGGTACAAACGAACACTAGCAACGCAGGGTTATGGACCTTACACATGCACTAACAGTCCGATCGACCGACGGATTCAATATGTGCAGGTGTCTGACCGACCGACCGACAGAATGTCCTTGGCGGATGTCGGACGGGTAGGACACACTCGACAGCCCCCGTCCCCCCTCCCCCCACTTCGCCCAACAAATTGTGCCGTGTGTAGCGCTGTCGTGCTAAATGCGCGACAAACCGTCGTCTTTCGTCACTGCACGCGGGGTTCAATGCTGCTCTACGGAGTGCAAGATGGACGATACTTTCACAGAGTTTCTGAAGAAATTTAAAGACTAGAAATGTTAAAGGGTTACGTCATGCGAATATAGCAATAGGCGTGCAAGAAATCGAGCACTTGTTTAATTTTTTAACGAATCCATAATGGTTTATGCAGCACATAGAGTAAAACATATTCAGGGTGAACGACCAGATACTGCGGAAATGGAAAGTGCTCCTGACGTGTGGTTTCCACAGAATGGTTTAGTAGTCATGGGCTCGTATTTTTAGCCAGTAAACAGATTTTAATAATATCCATCAAGTTTATTTTTTGTGCAGACATACACTATTTTAAATGGAATAGGGTCTATTGACATTAACAAGTAAATGTCGTGTGACTAGGGCCTCCCGTCGGGTAGACCGGGTGCAAGTCTTTCCATTTGACACCACTTCGGCGACTTGCGCGTCGATGGGGATGAAATGATGATGATTAGGACAACACGACATCCAGTCCCTGAGCGGAGAAAATCTCCGACCCAGCCGGGAATCGAACCCGGGCCCTTAGGATTGACATTCTGTCACGATGACCACTCAGTTACCGGGGGCGGACATTAACAAATTAAACGTAGGGTAAATCAGAATGTCAGTGGTGTTTGTTGCAGGAGTCTAGTGCGAGTGGTTTACGAGACACCATATTTATAAAAGATGCCACAACGACACTTGTACAGTACCTGTGGTTGCACACTCTAAGGAACATCACAAGTGTGTTGTGACCACTGGCAGCTGCAATACAGGCATCCAGTCTGGTATGGAGTGACTGCTGCACTCCTGCCACCATTGAAGAGGAGATGTCCCAGCAGATAGCAGTAACACGGTATTGCATATCATCGGGTGGTATGTCCTTGCAGACAGCGTCTTTCAGCTTTCCCCACAGAAGAAGGTTACAGGCGTCAAATGGGGGAATTGGTCGGACAAGCTACAGGTCCTCTGCAACCAATCCAACGGACTGGAAACAATTCGTGAAGACATGCTTAAGTACTTCGTGCACTATCTTGTTGGTACCATAGGCTCTTCCTTGTCTGTAGAGGAACGTCTTCTAGGCATCCGTGAAAGATGGTCCGTTAGGAGGCTGCGATACTTACGCGTTTTCAGTGTTCTGTCTACGAAAACCGGGATTATGAGCTGATGGTTTACTATCCCACACTACACATTTACACTCGCAGACGCTGACGGTGCACCTGGCGAAGCCAACGGGGATTATCAGCAGACCAGTAGTGCATGTTTCGGCGGTTTACCTGGCCGTGATTGGTAAATGTGGATTCATCACTAAACGAGATACGTGATACATCTGACTTAATGTCCATGTATAGATGTTAATACGATTCTCATAATCTTTCCATGGAGCTCTGGATTGATAGAGATGTGATAGGAATGGAGCCTATGTCGACGGGCAATGGCCTTGCCGCAGTGTCTACACCGGTTACCGTGAGATCACAGAAGTTAAGCGCTGCCGGGCGTGGCCGGCACTTGGATGGGTGACCATCCAGGCCGCCATGCGCTGTTGCCATTTTTCGGGGTGCACTCAGCGTCGTGATGCCAATTGAGGAGCTACTCGACCGAATAGTAGCGGCTCCGGTCAAAGAAAACCATCATAACGACTGGGAGAGCGTGGTGCTGACCAGACACCCCTCCTATCCGCATCCTTAACTGAGGACGACACGGTGGTCGGATGGTCCCGATGAGCCACTTGTGGCTTGAAGACGGAGTACTATGTCGATGGAGAACGTATAGGTCACTTGCCTGAAGCACTTGTACAGTGGTCATGTCATTTGGTTTTTGCATGTCATCAATGTGCACGTCAGAGAGAGAGTAAGTTACATTACTGTTAAACAATCTTTGGTCTTATCGTGGCACAATCTTTGCCTCTGCGCAATCTGATACTCTTGGTTGAAGTGTGGTAGGTGATGGACGTATTTAGTAGTTCTGTGTGGACTTGTGATTGTACCTGTTAGATGAAGAAAAGATAGCAAGGATTAATATTATGTAGACAATAAAAGGTGAAAGGAATATAAGTTCTGAATAACGTGATTGTTTTTGAATAGAAGAAGTCGGAGGTAAGGCTGCAGAACTGCGCACCTAATTTGTCGGAATGATTATTGTCAGCTAGAGCGGACTGAAAGACGGCCCCACTTCCTTCAATCATGGATTAACATATTAATCGATTAAGCTGTTTGATTTTTATAGAAATTCCCTGTTGACATCATACCCTTTTAAAATCATTGTTCGCTTTGTTAAGCACAATATTGGTGAGACCAATGTTATGTGCCAATGTTATGTGTGAAGATCAGGCGAAGTTTTGGTCTGTCCTTTTTAATATATGTTTCATTCTAAAATCGTTGTCTTGGAATATTATTTCATAGGAGTAATTACTCTCCCCATCCCACTGTTTAAGAGAGGTTTACCATTACGCATTACCCCATGCAACAATATGAATATGTACTTAGAAACGGAAATCTATCTTAGCCGCTGCATGCTTGTTGGTGCTGTTGTGCTTTCGAGAAATCTGCAACTATGTTGTCAGGAAGCGGGGTAAGGGGAAATTTTGATTAGGATCTGATAATTGCTTTGCATATACAAAGACAAGCTGCATTCAGACCAGTTACAGTTCAGTTCATATTATGTTCCGTTTAGTCAAAGGTTAGCATACGAGTTTAAGTTGGATAACGGTTTGTGAGTACATAGTTTTGGAAACACGTAGACTTTACAGAGTGGGAGGTAAATTTGCGCTAAATTTCATACAGAAACAAATATAATGGGGAGGTTACACACTTTCCGTTTCCACAAGATTTGCGTTGGACCTTTTCGGTGATTCATCATTTATATTTTGTTAATTAAAGTTCGCCGATCTTCTGTATTTCGGTATTTAGGTTTCACTTCCCACACTTATCATAAACGAAATCTAAAAACCAAAATGCAAACAAATTAGATCTCAAATTTCATTTCTGAAACGTATCGAAAATAAAACCGAAATATAGAGGGGAAATGGACGTTTATTTATAATATATACTTGTCTCGTTGTCATAAGAGTTTAAAATGTCCAGCCTACATCCAAGCCTTCTGCAATGAAGAGCAAGGTGTGTGGTTTATTGTATAGTTGTTAAATGCTTCATTTCCTATGTTTCTGTAGTATTATTAGATGATGTGCACCACGATCATTTGTAGTCTTTCTTCTTCTGATTTGAAATGAGTTGCTTAAACCTACAGGGGCATCTTTTATGTCACTACATAAATAAATAAATTAATGCAATTTATATGAACCTCTTTTATTTTATTTATTTTGCTTTACCGTGATGTATTTCCTCAGGCAACCATAAATCACGCCGCAAGTTTCAGGAACTATTTAGGTAATAATTGTGAGGACACAACAGCACTGAATTTAAGGTCCTCTTAACTTCTGTCAGTGGCTAGAATTAATATTGTAGCTAACAGCCTCTCCGCGCAACTAACAGCCTTTCTCATGCCTATATTCCTTTTCCTTAAGAATGGGTTCATGATGGCCGGCAGCTCCAAAAGCATGTTTCATCCATTCTTACATAATTACGAAAGTCATCAGCTCCCAGTTCGTTAAGTAACAGAGCTAGGGTGAATTCCCCTCTTTACATTAGCCACGTCTTTGCCCAGAGCTTTCTCGCGGCTTTTTTTGGCCTAAACAGTCAAGGCAAAACCCAATTTTTGTTTCTTTGTAAAAACAAAGGGGGGCTCGTAAAACATACACTCAGTGAACTTAAAATAAACAAATCACAACAATAGGACGGAGCTGTAATCGGAGTGCAGTCGGTCGGGACGTGTGTAGGCTGCCGCGAAATGGGTCGGTCGGTCGATCGGCCGATAAATTGGTGCGTGTGTAGGGGCCTTTAGCGTTAAACGAGCGGGAAGAATCGCGCGCTACTTTTCGCTCAAGCGCGGCTCGGATTAAAATCTCTTGAGGGCCGGATGCGGCCCGCGAGCCGTATTTTGGTGTCTCTGATTTAGACCATTCATATATCACTAGTGTTATTTGTGGCTGGAATCAGAATTTCATTTGTTACTTCAATGCTTACGCTGGAATTGGGGGATAAACATTCCAGACTGCTAATCGCTGTCTCCCTACAGCAAAACGAGAGACTGTCACCTGCAAAGTACTGTGTGGGACGCAGGCTCGGCCGTTAACGCCTACTGGTGTGACGACGCCACACGGAGGGGTCCCACCTCAGGCCGTTTAGAAGACAAAGCTGGTGGGCGAAGGGCGTCGGCTCGGCCGTAGATTTAGGACGCCGCCAAGGACACTGTGCAGACGAGCCTACCTCGATTCTGGCCAAAACCAAGACTAGTCTATGTTCAACGTTGGTATGGGAAATGAGATAATATCTTATAATATCTTGTAAGTAAATGTCTGAAGGTTCTTGATGTACTAATACGCTGAACCATTTGACAAGTTTGTGTGAAAGATTGTAACGAATATTAGGGTCGGTGGTAAAACCTCTCATAGAAAATGCGGATTTTATCCCAACAAGCTGCACAACGGGGTACAATAAAAGAAACTTCCCATCTTAAAGGTATGCCGGGATAACAAACACGGTGGATTTTAGTGAGAAATGCCTGTGATCACTTCCCCTAGCTCAATTGGAGGCAACTTGCTTACCTCACGTCTTCTAAAGATGCCCCGTAGCCGTCGTCCCGTTTGGTTTCTTCTCCGTCAGTCGCGAGCTCTAACGCTTGTGCACAAACAGTGCAGAATAGTGCGACAAGTTGGTAGGGTTGAATGCTAAGCATAATACAGGGTGTTTATAAACGAATATCGGGGTTGTAACGCTTTATAATATTTACTGTATTAAACTTACAGTTATAAATGATATGTCGAATGAAAGAGCAACTCAAACAGTTTTACCAAGAACCTTATAAATGTTCAGTGTGAGCACCATTTGTCACACGGCACACATCTAGTCTATAGGCGGGTTCTTCCCAAACGTTGATAAGAGTGTCTTGAGTGATTGTAACAACAGCTGCCCCAATCCGGTTTCATGATTCATGGAGGTCTGCTGCTAGCGGAGGCAGATACACACGATCGTTGATGAAGCCCCACAGGAAAAAATTGCATGGCGTTAGGTCGGGTGAACGTGGAGGCCATGCAAAGCAAGCCTTGTCATTGTCGTTTGGGAAGAACTCGGCTGTAGGTCTGATGTGTGCCTTGTGACAAATGGTGCTCACATTGAACATTTATAAGGCTCTTGGTAAAACTGTTTGAGTTGCTCTTTCATCTGACATATCATTTATAACTGTAAGTCTCATGTAATAAATATGGCTCAAATGGCTCTGAGCACTATGCGACTTAACTTCTGAGGTCATCAGTCGCCTAGAACTTAGAACTAATTAAACCTAACTAACCTAAGGACATCACAAACATCCATGCCCGAGGCAGGATTCGAACTTGCGATCGTAGCGGTTGCTCGGTTCCAGACTGTAGCGCCTAGAACCGCGCGGCCACTCCGGCCGGCGTAATAAATATTATAAAGCGTTAAAACCCAGATATTCATTTATGAACACTCTGTAAGAATCGTAAAATGTTAGGATGCCAACTAATTTTGTTTTATTTCATTAATCCCAAAATTAGTAACACGATTTCTAGAGCCAGTCTATGGCTGATAATCATAATAAGATTCCCAGTCATTAATCATTATTTTCCTAGCTTCACACGAACATAGAATCATGAGATCCCACAAATATATTTTCGGTGGCAACTTTAACGATCAATTCCGTCTTTAGCGCCGTTGCACTTCGCATACTAGTTCGCGTGTTGCCACCTCGAAACCGATCGTAGACTGCCTTGCATTAACACAACATCGCACAAGCACGTCATCCGAGGCAATTTTACAACAAACTGTCCCATCTTCTCATGAGATCAGAGTATTCATGTACTACATCCTCGGAAACCCATCGTAACTAGTAGTCAGCTGTCTTTAGCAGTTTAGCGCCTGCCCTGTCAAGGCGCACTTGTAATGGGTTCATCCTTTGTATTAATAAGCACTGACAGTAACATGAATTTGGTGCCACTGAAATTGTCATTAACAAATTCTCAGTGCAAGGTACCTCATAAACACAGTTTGAGTTGTATATTAATATTTAAACAGTAAGTATAAGGCCCGTTTCACACAGGGAAACTGCTGACGGTCACCAGCAACGGTCACCGGTGTGATGAACACTCCTGGATCACCGGTGTCCGACACCGCAGGTGTTGCCAACTGATTGGTCAGTGAAATGGACTCGACCGAGGGGGAACTTTTGTTAGTACTTCTAAGTAAGGCACTGCTACGAGATCGGCTGGAGAAAATATTGTTTTATACTCATTGCGTCGATTTGAGACAAGACGAGAAGAAGTTCTTTCGGTATTTTCGAATGTCAAAAACTTCATTTGATGAACTGCTAAGAGAAGTGAAAGAAGAAATCACAGGAATGGACAATAATATTTTAACTGTATTTTTCGGACCGTAAGGCGGAGCGCCTTAAGACGAGAATAAGACGCACACTTAATTTTGTTATGAAAATTTTGAAATATAAATATTTTTTTAGATTTCTTGTTAATTCGCCCTGCAGGGATGCGTTCATGGTTTCCACGCTCATCCATTTTGTCCCTTCTCACCGCATTAAGACTGTGTAAATGTACACTTAATATTGGTAAATGCGAAAGGAAAGGGGTGAGGGATGCAAATGTGCTTGAAGGTTACTACCCTCCTAGCCTTTACAGACGTAGCAACTGAATTTCGCTACTCTTTTCTGGTCCGAAAAATAAAGTATTAAATTTGAAAAAAGAACATACAACTTACCAATTTTGTTTTTTCACACAAGCTCTTCTCATTGAAATCAGGCGCAAACTTCGTTATAATTTCTTGCCAAGCATTAGTTTTCATCACTTTGTTGCTATAGTCATCGCTTTTGACATCCCAAATAGCAGGACGACTTTCTACTTCACTTATAAAGTCTTCCGTGTTAATCAAATCTAAACGCGTGGCTAAAATGTGTACAGTATAATGTAGAATGAATGTTTAGCGTCACTGTCTCAAATATGATTGCCGTCTGTTGGCAAATCTGCAGCGCTGTGTCTGTGATCTGTGTCCTAGTGCGAACACTCCAATCAAAACTAATGCATGTCCGGCGGTGACTGCCGTGAACACAGTGATCTTGTCCGTCACATGTGGCGAGGGTGCGTCACTGCTGCGTCACGGTGAAACAGTGTAGTGTCCCGGTGTGAATGCTCCAGTTCAAACGAATGTATCTCTGTCGGTGACAGTCTCTGGTGACCGTCACCAGTGTCCCAGTGTGAAACGGGCTTAAAGGATAAAAGATTCACTTCTTTGCCCCCAACTTGCTACGTGAATCAGCAGTTTCTCTCCAACAGCAAGATACAGCTGTTGCTGGCATGACCTTTCTCACGCTATGTGACCATCTGGCGCCTAGTTCGATGAGTCTACTTCGTGATCCTGCCTACTCGCTAGCCTTCTCCTCTTACAAAATATTGCCTACCAAAGAGTGAAGCCCGTGATGACACTAAGTCAGTATCAAAGGTAATAAACTGAATATGAATACATATCTGTCGCCTAGAAGCTCTTACTGTCCTACTACTACCATGGAAGTCACTCCTAACGCATCAAGCCATGAACTGGATCAGTATGTTTCTCGAAATATATTCACTGAATTGGGATTTTATCCTGGATTTCCCGCTTATCGCGATCGGTCGCTTGGCCACTTAGTCTACCCGAGAACGCTCCCCGGAGCGACTCGAAATTCCATATGTCACGCTGTCTACATCCTTATGTCGTAGTCTGTTCTGTTCATCTTTTAGTTGCTCGCAACTTTATTTCTATTTCCGTACCAGTAATAATGAAACTATGAGGAATCGAGACTATTGTTATTGTTATCGTCGTACGCACTAAGGCTTTTAATGCATATTTTACGTGACAGTCCTACAGGTAACGTATTTTGAAAGATATTTCGACGACTGTAGGATCGTAAAAAAAAGTGAATCACTATTCTTCGTCTGTCAATAATAGTGATCAACACAAATATCTTCTCTGTAGCTCTGCTGGTTCAAAATGGTTCAAATGGCTCTGAGCACTATGGGACTTAACATCTAAGGTCATCAGTCCCCTAGAACTTAGAACTACTTAAACCTAACTAACCTAAGGACATCACACACATCCATGCCCGAGGCACGATTCGAGCCTGCGACGGTGGCGGTCGTTCGGTTCCAGACTGAAGCGCCTAGAACCGCTCGGCCACATCGGCCGGCCTGTAGCTCTGCTACTCGTAAACATTCATAGAAATGTACCTTGGAAGTTGAAATGTAAGATATGTGTGCCTCAGTTCATTACAGTATAGTGCAGAAGGTGAATAGCTCCGGAACGGCGGAGCAGAAATGTGGAATATTGCACCAAGGGTTGCATGAATCCATCACCAATGGCTTTGTTTAATTCACGTAAATTGCCGAAGAGCAAGGGTAATGGGCGTCGACAACATCATTTCTTTTAACATACATCGTCAATAGTTGAAGACTCACAGTCAAGTACATAGCCATGCTTTGCTAAAGCGATGTATGATTAATTAGTTATTGTTTTTCAAGGTCGTGTTCCACACTTATAATATATTTCATGATAGACATATTAATATACACCGATATGTACTGTACGAATTTTATTAAAATCTGCTACTATTTTCATTCAGTGTGGGCTATCGTCAGACGCCTGATAATTGTAAACAAAAAAGCCCATGGCGTCAGTATAAAATTGCAAAAAAGTTGATGAATATTTACTAACATTCTTGTAATATAATGCATAGAGCTTATAGATACTTACTTGCCAGAAAATAGTTTTAGCTTTTTGCTTTCTTGAAAGGTGGCAATCAATCTACCTACCATATATTTTTGTGGTTTTATAGTTCTGTGTTTTTATCAAGTTTGACAGTGAGTCTTTTCTCTGCCTGTGTTTTCTCATATTTTTCCATGCCACAGAGGTAGATCACGCTGGGAACCCAAACAGAGTGATATGTTTGTCATTTTTATTACATTTCATATTCACACCATATTCCTGAAGCCATCTGTCTTGAAAATGGATGACTGCTGGATTGAATGAATGTGGGTGTAATTACAAACGTATGCAGCTGGGTGAATTCATGTGGACTTTCTTGGTTTAACTTTGCGGCAGAGACTTGGAAACAGCATTTGGCTTGAGGCACCGTCAGGCGGTGTGTCGCGACATTACCTGTGCGGGTGCCCGTGCGAATGCGTCTTTTAGAGCAACACGTGAGAGTCGCTTTCGCTCAAATTTAAAACACAGAACCGGTGAAAAATTTTTGGAACGAATAAACTGGCGTCGTCTCTCTTGTCTTCTAATTGGACCACGAAAAATTTTGTCTTGTCCTTTGGTCAGTTCGCCCCCTCCAGGTTTCTTGGTCTCTGTTCTCGGAGACGAGGCAGACAGGATTTCACGCAGAAGTTACTGGCCATGTCCGAAACCAGTCACTGTGCAGGTGAATATGAGGTGTCGCTTCTGTGCGCACTTAGACGGTGATTTAGGATGGGAGTTTTCCATCAGGGAATTTTGTGTAATGAGTTTGTTTGCTGGTCATCCTCCACAACAAGCAAATCAATATTTGTTTTATAAATAAAAAACGCCATCTCTTGCTGCACTGTGTTTTATCTTCCGAGACGCGTTTCGCCTTTTTTCACTTTAAAACATCATCAATGGGATCTATAATGATACAGTTAAGATATACTTTGGCTTTGATATGCGTTATTCGTAGATTATAAAACAGTTCGCTTCTCGCTTTTTGTGGAAATGAGTGATTATTTACGGTTCTTCCTATTTTTAGTTGGCATCGGTGTTTTGTCTCATCTGGTCACATAGACGTCGCACTATATTTCGTAAATAGAGAGGTATTGCAGTCTCCATGTGACCACATGAGACGAAACTCCGATGTCAACTAAAAACAGGAAGAACCCTAAGTAATGACTTATTTCCATAAAAGCGTGAAGTTAACTGTTTCATAATCTACGAATAAAACACATCAAACCAAAACTGTATCGTAACTGTATCATTATAGATCCCACTGATGATGAATTAAAGTGAAAAAAGGTCAAACGTGTCTGGTAAAATAAAACACAGTGCAGCCAGAGACGCGTTTTTTATTTAGAAAGCAATTAACTTTGTTTAAGTTTAAAGTCAGTTATTAAAAGCGCTATAGGTTCTCCAAAGTGATAATTTTGTTATCATGCAGCTGATTTCAGATGGGGCTGAAATTGCTGTTTACCCGGTCGCGACTCCCTTCATGCATTCCACCGCGACGCACAACCTAGTTTTGATGGCTCAGCATTGACAAGAAGGTGAATATTATCTCCGGTAATTCTGTAAATGTCTGATACCTTCCACGTGAGAGACTGCGCGTTCATGTAGGGCCCCCTGGCCAGCCAATCCTCGCTGAATGATAACGATTAGTACGCTTTCCTTTTTCGGTATCACAGTGTTAGGATTTTGTGTGTGTTCCAAGTTTAATGCAATTCAGGAGTACACCTCGCTTTGTAAATAAATGACCACTGAGTTTCAATTTACTTCTTTAAACTTTGCCGCTATGTGTATACCCACACGCTATACGTACTTCTCTGATCCCTGTAAGACAGAATTAGTAGGAAACGTTGAGTGAAATTCAAATCCTGACCAGTCGATCTGAAGTCCGGTAGCGAAATTTACGATGAGCATTTTTTTTTCTTAGAACGGGAGTTAGCGCTTAAGTAAATTAAAATCTCTGGGAATTTTGACGACCTGGCACTCAGGTCAAGGTAAGAATATTAAGCACGAAGCTCGCTTCTAAGATCTGTCACAAGTCGAAAGATCGTCCCATCAAAGAATTAACAACTAATATTTATGCATTTTGGATAGTCAAGAAGCACTGGGCATCTTTTATCTTGATATATTGTAGTTGCTTTAATACTGATTGAAACACACAAACAAGAGCATTTGTACATGGTCCAGTCAAAGGTTGACAGACCGCTCCATCAAAGAATTAACAACCAATATTTCTGCGTTTCGGATTCTCAAGAAGCATTGGGCCTCTTTTATCGTCATATGTTATAGTTGCTTTAATACAAATTGGAATAGGCAAACATGAGCACTTATAGAATGAGATTTCACTCTGCCTCACGGCTTTACTTCCACCAGTACCTCGTCTCCTACTTTCCAAACTTTACAGAAGCTCTTCCGCGAACCAAGCAGGACTAGCACTCCTAATAGAAAGGATATTGCGGAGACATGGCTTAGCCACAGCCTGGGGGATGTTTCCAGAATGAGATTTTCACTCTGCAGCGGAGTGTGTGCTGATATGAATCTTCCTGGCAGATTAAATCTGTGTGCCGATCCAAGACTCGAACTCGGGACCTTTGCCTTTCGCGGGCAAGTGCTCTTCCACCTGAGCTACCCAAGCACGACTCACGCCCCGTCCTCATAGCTTCACTTCTGCCAGTATCTCGTCTCCTACCTTCCAAACTTCACAGAAGCTCTCCTGCGAACCTTGCAGAACTAGCACTCCTGGAAGAAAGGATATTGCGAGGTGAAGGCTTGGGAGGTACATATAGCTATGTTTTGCTCCTCCTTCATTATTCTCTTTATTGTCCTATGGGAAAAGCTGGAGATTTCTGCAACGCTCTCAAGCACAGCTTATAATGAGATTTTTGCTTCCCTGTTTACCTCCTGTGACATAAATTCAGTGACAATCCGTGTAATCTACATCTTCATACATAATCCGCAAGCCACCGTGCGGTGCATGTTGGAGGGTACCACGTACCACTACTAATTATGTGCTTTCCTGTTCCACTCGCAAATAGAGCCTCTAGTATGATAAAAAAAAATTATTACTATTATTAGGTTAAATATATTTCAATTCTTTCAATTTAGATCGGTATTTCATACTAGAATGTCGTGTTCCCAGTTTGGCACAGCTCTGCCACAGGACACACGAAAGCGGTCGAAGACGTCCGTCTTCTGGTCGGCTCCTGATCGTTGTCAGAAGGAGGCTAGTTTCTGATTACGCAAAGACTTCTATTATTTGGAAAAGAACAACCCGGATTTCTTTACGTAATCAGTATGAATTTTATAATTACCTAAGGGACCTTTAACAATGAACAGTAAGAAAAAATGCATTTGCAAATGAAATCATTCATAAATGGGGCAGCTATGAGTTGTATAGATGACAAGGAGCGGCCTTCTGTCTACGACCAGGATGCCGCAATATTCTCTGCTGTAGTAAAGGCTGTTTGACATTTACAAAAATAATATGGCATGGAGGATAAAAAAGTATAAAGGAAAAAGAACAGAATAAGGAGTCTGGTAAACACTAAATATATTCAAACAATTCTCACTACCAAATTAGGGCTTATTTATAAACAATACAACTTACATAATTACTTTTCTAACAGTATGGTGCGATCAGATTTCAGCCTGTCCTGTGCTGTCTCCTTGGTTCACGTTTTTGTCACAAATTATAGTCACTACTTTTCTCCTTTCGTTGAAGATAATTCTTGCACTGTTCAACACCTCCGATAACAATAACTTGCTGAATTACAGTCTCGAACATAAATTACTTTAATGTTATTAATTAATAATGTTGTCTGCACGCTGGCAAGACCGCTCACTTTTTTAGCTTAAAGTCGACCTTCTCCACGCTTTCACACCACAAGCAGAAGTACATTAAAATCTGAAGATCTACAAACGTTTTCTACCGTCATCTTTTATTTAGATCGAAGCGGAACGACAGTTCAGCTTCTGTTAAAATGTTTCTTTGACTGCGCAATCGATGTATTAGCGTCCGCGCTAGATGCGCATCTTAACAGTTACGTAAATTATACAAAACAAATGTCTTTCAAAGAATACTCAAAGCTTTCGTAGTACGGAAATACCAATAATATTACATCGCTTCCCGCGTGAGGAGTAATGAGTCTGAAAGATCGTTACGACTCACGCGCAGTCGTAATATTATTGGATTCACGTACTTAGTGAATGAAGTATTTAAGGATGTCTCCTTGTAGGGAGCAAAACAGACATAACATAAGGCACATAGAACTATATGCGTTTCATACTAAGTCGTCAAAGCTACTCACAGTTGCTTGATCATTAACAAACTTGGTTGTGGCATGATGTCATCATAAGTGTTCAAGGATTTAACATAGGTTCTCAAGAATTACTCTCATTCAGTCAATTGAAACATTGAAATACTAACATAGATACAAGTACAAATTAAATACACATACAGATACAAAATACATAAATATTGACAATAAGAAAAAAAATCTATTACAGTATTGGTGCATTTCCGCCAATTGTGAACAGAACATAAAACTTTTATCAGTCTTTCTCGTAGCGACGTCACTCTTCACTTTGTAGTTGGGAGTATTTCCCATGAACTCGGGTGATTTTCACAGGGGAATTCTTTCATCACCTGTCACTTTTCACTGCACTAAAACTGGGGATCACCTTTTCACATTCTGGTGGAAAAACACTGGGAATTTCACTATGTGAAGGGGGAAGTGATATTTCTTGACTCGACGATCCACCGGGTCATGTCGGGAATCAGGAAAGTTGATGACTGGTTCAATGACGAATGAGTCAGTTTGGTGGCTGTCTTAATCTCATTCCAATTCATGTTTCAGCACATGAAAATACAGAAAAAAAATCTGTATTAGGACTTGCTCATTAACTAGCATCTTAATCTAAGGGAATATAGAGTAAGAATTTAAGACAATAAAAATTACTACATAGACTATGTACATATACATTATATATTATTCATATTTTGTGTCTAGGTTTTATGTTCTTTCGTTAGCAAATATTAGCAAAACACGTTTCATCTGGTACAGGTCTTTCTTAAGCAATGTATTTAGCAATATTGCCGTAGCAATTTTTATAGTTAAGGAAAAGTCATCATTAGTGTCCTTTAAATGTAAACATAGTAAAATCGTGCGTAGTTTATCAACGTTTTATTATTTTTATGTCCATTTTCATCTCAAATCTGGAGCACGCTTGCGCCCGTTATGGAGAGGAATGCTTATTGTTGAGTACGGGCCGGCGAGCAGTCATTGAATGTTGCCACAGTGCTTCACAGTCACGTGGTAACGAACTGGCGGTTTAACAGCGTTGGCAGTCCGCGTCCTGCACGAGGCAGATAGTTCTGTGGCTGCCAACCTTTCTTTTAACTTGTGCATTTTGTTGAATCGTGGGTACTGGAGCAGCTCGTCAAGGCGACATGGTCAACCTGGACGGTAAATTGACTGCACCAGCGATGAAGAACAGTCATCGATGAAAATGACTACTGTCTCCTATTGCAGTAAGTACAATAGCTTGTCTATCCTTTGACTGATAGTCACTGTATCGTCGTTACAACGTGAGAATACTTGTAATGCTACTTCACACGCGGAACATCACTCGTGTCCATAAGTTTATTACAGTTTTGATTCACACAAGAGATAACTAGTTTTTCGTGTCCATACATGTGTCAAACTACGATTTTACACACGTGTCCATTATTTTGTCACTGAGTCACACGCAGCAATCCATACGTGTCCATATAGGTCTCTCTATACCACAGAGTAGCACAGGTAATGCTAAAATTACTTATCATGAAAGGATCATTTACAAAATATACATAGTTTTTTTTTTAATTACTGTCCAAGACCTAACGAAAAACGTGTTTGCTATTCTGAATGGTGCTTCTGAAGCACGTTAGATTTTATATATATTTTAAATCTGATTCTTTTCCTTTTCTTATTGTTCTATAACAGCCCTTTTTTTTTCATTTATTCGGTTACATCAATAATCAGTAAATATACCCACTTTGGCGTGCCGAACAGTACACGTTCAAAACTTCATCTAGCAGAAATCGGGAAAATTATTCCTATTTCCTGGGATGCTTTTGCTCACAGCAAATCAGATTTACATCACGTTCCGATAAGTAACCGCAGATACGCATTAACCAACGAGCCACGATCGTCAATACACACAATATACACACGTCAAGTCTTTTGAACCAATTTCCAAATTTCTTCCCCTACCGGGTAGGGTAGAAAGGTAAGAACGCTAAAGAAGAAAACTACAATAGGATAGTGCAAGGAAATGAAAGATACGAAGATAGATAATAGGTGAAATAATCAGTTGAGCAAATTCATTCTTCGGCTCCACCGTTTTTAATGTCATCCACGTGGCATAACTTGACTTCAGTATTAAAATTTCGCACAAATCCGTTTCCAAAGCATCTTCAAATATATCTCAACATCACGGCATGCGGACATAGCAGAAGAATATAAGCAGATTATCTCAGTCCTCAACTAGGTGTCTTAATATCGAAGGTTTCTGTATAATACTCGTGACATAGGAATAGTCTCTCTAAGTTTCTCCAATACAGGACCTAATTCTTATTATAAATGCAAATTTCTTAACTGGTTGACTCATAGTAACAAATAAATTAAGGTTGCTCTCCAGTTGCGAGTACGATTATTCATTTCTTTGTACATTAACTATATGTTGCTGCTTATACTCGGTGTAATCTACAGATTACAATGTATCAGTTTTGCATCGTACATGGTTCTAGCGACTTAAAATATCAATCCTTTGAAGGCTTAACTTAGGTTAATACTTCACATATACGGACATTCTGGTCTGAATGAGGGATTTAAAGAAAACCTTTACTACTTGGTAAAAAGGAGATTTGCCATAACTTAAAACTAAAGCAGCAGGTGGCACTTTGGCACATCCCTTACTCAATCCAACGACTGCAGTCTTCTCGTGCTCAAGAGACTTAAAACTACCTTAAAACTAAAGCAAATCTTATTTTCCAAATACGTAGAGTACCTTCTTCAATCACTTCATATCTTTCAAGCTCCATCATTACTTCATGACCACTTCACTCAAATGATTACGTCACCTGCAGAATACATGTACATGCTGTTGATTCACTTACTTTCTAAACAGATCACACTCTTGTTTCAAGTTGCAGCTTAACATAATAAATGATATTTTTTTTAATGTTTTTCATGGTACTTCTTCAGGTCTACATGGTGGTAAAGTCCTTTTATTCGTCCACTAACTGGATCTGCCAACACGTAACAACCAATATGTGGCTTCCTGACTATAACAAACGGTCCTTCATATAAGTGTTGCCACTTACGATTTTTACGTAAGATGAGAGATGGTTTGAAGTGTGTCCTCAGAAGAACACGCTCGTTCAGGCGATACGACAGAACTTTATTGACATGCTTGTCAAATGCCTTTTTTCTTAAATTGGCATGAGTTGTGAGAGAGATCAGGGCTTGTCTTAACTTATTATCTAGGTTGACTTCTGGACCTTCTATCTTGGGAATGGGATCAGTCCATTCATTGCTTTCCCTTTGCCTTGAGATTAATTCTGAAGGTGTGAAACCGGTCGAAGTGTGCGGAAGATTATTTACAATCTCTTCAAATGGAGTAACGAAATCGACCCACCGTGTTTGCTGGTTCGGTACATAGGTGCGAATAAAACGATTAAATTCTTTGAAGACTCGTTCTGTCGGGTTACTTTGCGGTCTAAATCTTGAGATTAGAATCTGTCTAATACCATTATTGGCAAGAAACTGTCTCCACTCTTTTCCAACGAAGTTTGAAGCATTATCAGACAACATGGTTTCCGGCTTACCAAAACGAGGAAAATAATCCTTTTCTATTCGTCTTATTAAAGATTTTGCACTGGAAGACTTCATCGCGTATAAACGCACGTGCTTAGTGAAGAGGTCTAGCAAAACAGCAAGGTACTTAGCACCTCCTCTTCCTCTAGGAAGTGGACCTGCATAGTCGAGACTGACTATTTGGTTAGGACGCTCAGTGTAGATAGGATTCAATGGTATGACATTCGAAAGATTGAAGGGCTTTGCCTTCTGACAGATTACACAAGTGCTTAGCAGTTTGTGAATTCTCTTATGCAGATTGGGTACGTAGCAATAGGCAGAAATCTTTCTTTTACACTTCTCGGGGCCATAATGTCCCCAGGATAGGTGAGTGTACCATATGAGATATTCAACGTACTCCTCAGGAATACAAACACACCATTGCTCCGTCAACATAGATGTACGATGAAATAAAACACCATTGTGTGATTTATAAAATTTCGACAAACGATGATTGGGGTTGTCTTGTAGAAGCTGTTTGACTCTCTTCCATTTTCGGTCACTTTCTTGCAGAGTACCCATCTGTCGGCAAAGACGTAGAAAATAACTACGATTCAAGGGATCTTTCATAAGGAGTATCTTGTGATTGGAAATCTGTTCTACAAGTTCCGTAGGCTCCGGCATACCTTCCGGCATGCGTGACAGTGCATCTGCAACGATGTTGTTCTTGCCTTTCACGTAAACAATTTCGAAATTGTACTCCTGTAGAAATAGGCACCAGCGAGTAAGCCTCGGATGATAGAGCTTACACGAAAGGAGAAAGCTAAGAGCTTGATGGTCGGAATACACTTTGATCGGATGGCCATAAACGTAATAATTAAAACGGCGGAACGCCCACACAACTGCCAATCCTTCTAACTCTGTAACAGAATACGATCTTTCGCACTCCGTCAGCACACGACTGGCAAAACTAACTATCCTAATCTCTTCTTTATCTCTAGTTTTCTTTAGCTGGAACAAACAAGCGCCCAAACCTTGAAATGAGGCGTCACAAGAAATGCAGAATTCGGAGTTCATATCCGGATGACTGAGGATATTGCTATTCAGAAGAGCTTGTTTGATTTTGTCAAAGGCTTGCTGACATTCAGAGGTCCATACCCAATGAACGTTTTTCTTTAATAGATTGTGCAACACTGGACTGTTCATGGATTGATTTGGTATAAAGCGACGAAAGAAAGACGTTAACCCTAGAAACCCTTTTAATTGTCTTTTGGTGCAGGGCACAGGGAAGTTCCTTATTGCAGACAGTTTGTTAGGATCGGGAGAGATTCCCTCAGAAGAGATAATATGACCAAGGAATTTTACTTCCTTTTTTACAAACTTTGATTTCTGTAAATTGGCAGTAACGCCAAAGTTAGCAAACCTCACGAAGATTTTCCGAATCAAGTCAAGATGTTCCTCCCATGAAGTCGAGGCTACTAAGATATCATCGACGTAGACAGTTATTTTGTCCAGTAAATCATGACCTAAGACATGGTCAAGTGCGGCAATAAAGACACCTGAACTAATATTCAAGCCAAAGGGTACGACACGAAATTGATATGACCGACCCGCAAAGATAAAGGCCGTGTACTTCCTTGAAGAAGGCGACAACTTCACCTGCCAATAGCTACTTCGAAGGTCGATGGAGGTTAGAAATTTGATACCATAAAACCTTTGCAGTTGCTCCTCCAACGCTTCCGGTCGGGTACACACAGGAACAATAATTTTGTTGATGTTCCTAGCGTCTAGAACAAGCCTAACACTTCCGTCCTGTTTAAATATAGACAATAATGGGCTCGAATATGGAGAGTCAGAGGGCTCAATTATTTTCCAGTTTAACATTTTGCGGATTTCCTGTCGTACTGCTTCCTTGCGGGAATGCGGAACTGCATAGGTGGTTTTACAGTAGGTGCTGTGGGGCTCAACCTTCATGTCGAATACATAGTTGGCTATGATTCCCGGTTTCTTAGAAAACACTTTGGTAAATTGTGTCAACAGATCGTATAGTTCCTTTCTTTGTCGGTCACCTAATCCTTCAGATTCATTAACCTTCGTCAGTAATTCTTCATGTGTCGGTAGTAAGTCAAAGTCTTCGGCTGCATCTATTGACTCGTCTAAATAATTGAAATATTGTTGCCGAGATGTGAGCTTGCGGAGCTTTACTTTATGTTCTTGGCTGGACAACTTAACTTTGGTCCTCATAAGTCGAATCACTATACTCTTATCACTGCATCTGAAAGTACATGTATCTTCATGCAAATCTATGATGACACGATTCTTACGTAGAAACTCCATTCCTAGGAGGCAAGGTACTGACAGATTTTTCACAACTAGAAAAGTACATGGTATGGTGTCTGATGCAAATCTCACTGGTACATGAATTTGTAGCGTCACCTTTTGAACTAGAGAGCCTACAGCTCCGGAGACGGTACACCCTTGTACTGGCAATGACAGAACTTTTGCTACAGAACACACTTTCTTATATACACATAAAGACAAAACATTGATATTGGCACCAGTATCTATTATAGCGACAAGTGGTACATCATGAATATGAATCATAGTGGATGCCTGAACCTGGTTTTCCCATAAATCCTCACCATTCAAAACGTCATTCTCCTTCAGCAAGTCATCTCGTAAGTCAGAGTCATTGTCATATCGTATAAGGTTGATTTGCCCCCTAATGAAATCGCCCCCAACATGTTCCGCAGCTTCCCCAAGGAGGCAAGAAAAAGAAGCTGCTTTTAGTTTTCCGCATGTTCATTAGATTGAATTTCGCTCACAATTACTTTTGAAGTACCGGGCGGTACGCTCGGTACGAGGTTTGCTTCCGTATTCCACCTAAGTTGCGAGCTATTTGCCGGAATTTCAGTCGAGATGGTGTGTGTTGGCGGGTTTGCTCGGGCATAATAGATGCGAGAATTTTGAGGTTCATGATTGTGACTTTGATAGTTGGTAAAAGGCGGAGGACTATTCCTAAAGTTTGGAGCATGCTGTTGTTTGTATTGCTTGGAAGGATCTGGAGGATTTCTCCCTTGAGAACGGTGCTGGAATGTAGGCTGGTTACCATACTGCTGCTGACTGTTGGTGTTAAGCCAACGTCCTTTTCCATTGAAATAATTATTATAGCGATCATTGTAATTAACTGGTGAATTACCGTATTGCTGTTGTGTTGTCTGGTATATGGGGTGGTACCTATTTTGATCCTGGAATTTATGTTTCTGCTTCCCGTTACGGCAATAGTAGTTGTTATTATCGCACGGAACGTCGTGTCCTTTACTGTTGTTGGGTTGGTATGACATACCTGAGTCTGCGCCTACACCGTGCGGCTGTGTAGTGTGCGGGCCAAGATTACAATTACTCCGCGCACTAGCACGCACGTCTTCTTGAATCATGTCAAGGTTGTCAAGTACTGACAGAAAAGCCTCCGTGTCGTCGTCACTGACATTTACTAACTTCTCCCTGATTGATACCGGTAGCTTTGACTTAAGAATCATAATTACGTCCTTCGGGGAAATGGGCGTGTCCCAATATTGTATTTTTCGCAGGTATTTCTCGAAGTACCTACGGAGACCAGCACTTCTCGTATTAAATGGTTCAGCATTATCTACCTCCTTTCTAAGGCGTTGTTGTATGCCTGAACTCCAGAATTTGTTCAGAAATTGCTTTTCGAAGTCAGCGTAATTATTACATCTGTCAATTACTTCTGTTCCCCAGACAGAACCCTCTCCTTGAATGTAACCTACTATAAAGCGCATACGTTGCTTGTCATCCCAGCTCTCAGGAAAAACACCATTAAATGACTTCAGAAAAACCATTGGGTGGATGTTGCGTTTCTCTGGCAGAAAAGGCTGGAATACGCGGTGCTTGAGAACGCTTTCTTCTTTCATGAGCTCGACAAGAGTTACTTGATCATTCTGGTTGCGTACTAAAGGATTCTTACTACTGTGTCCATGTACAAGTGGAGAGAATTCTACACGAGACACGGGATTATTATTGTATTCATGTTCTGAAGAAAGCAAGTGTGAATGCTCACTTCTATTGTCATTAGGAAAACCATTGACTTGTCGTTTCAACTGCTCGATTTCCTCAGTGAGGTGTCGTTTCCACTCGGGAAGATCTCGGTGAAAAACTCTACGAATCTCTCCTAATTCAGTGAGAATCGTATCTCCTGATGTACCTGGAGCAGCTAAAACTTCAACTGTGGCTGACTTAACGGCTTCTTTTAAGTCGTGTTGAACCTTGTTTTCTATGTACTGTTCCTTAGTCTCGACCCATTCTACAAATTCTTTTCCTATCGTGGAACGTACGTTGGCTGCAGCATCATTCACCCTCTTTTCAATGTTTATTTCGGATAGCGCCTGTGTCAGGTCATTGACCTGGCCTTGCAGAGTGACGACATTGTCTGCAAGCTTGTTTACTTTAGCTCCGACCTCAGCGGACTTTTTTGAAACTTCTGTTGTAACTGCCTGGCAACTTTCGATTTGTACTTTGATGTCTTTGTGCACGTTACCTACTGTGCTCTCACATGCATCTACCTTCTGCAGAATACCTTCTATCCTTTCATTAACTTTAGTACTTAATTCCGAAATATATTCCACCGTGACTGCCCTAATTCTTGCCTCTAAGTTGGCATCAATATTATCTAACCTATTTTTCATTGTACCAATCATGGTATTCAGGTCAAACCATTTTCGCTCTGTCTCCCGTTCCTTTTCCCTTTCTTTTTGTTCCCTTTCTTGTCTATCTCGTTGTTTTTGTAATTTATAAGCTTCCCTTTCCCGTTTCTCCTGTTCTCTTTCTTGAAAAAAAATTCTCATCATTTCAACCATCACATTTTCTCCCGCTTGCTGTGACGATGATTGCTGTGACGATACGTCACGCACACCATCATCGTCTACCGTTGTCTCCATTCGCGATTCGGGTCTGCCTGTTCCCGTTCGCGAACGTAGTGGGTATGACTTGACAACTGTGTCATCACCGTCATCCAGACTGTTTGTCGGCTTCCCTTTGTCATCTGCCATGTTTATTTTCAAGTTTATGACGTAACTGCTCAAAGAAATATTTCGCGGTACGCTGATCGTCAACTCTCAGATGCGCGCGCTGATAAACGTCACACCGCGGTAGGTGACAATTGCAGAGCTATACCGGGTAGAAGACAAGATGGCACCTAACTTTGAAAATAAGTGACAAACACCTACTAGACACTGAATCCTGCTATTATGGCATCCATCTTGTGTTCTTAACCGTAGCAACAATGAAGATGCTCATAATACTAACAAATAAACTTTGCATGAAGAGATGATCAGAAATGAATTCTAACTACGTAAATAAGCAACTCTGCAAGGAAATAACAGCGATAGGATAAAATGAAGCAGTAAGGAAAGAAATTCCGGAAATCAGTTATATTATACAAGACGCGAGATTTTATGCGTAATGAAAACCGTACTTACATCAGTCGTTTTGCGCACTGCTGTTATTTTTCGAATTTTTCTCTTTGTTTTTTATACTTCCTCGATTTCGTTCAGTACTTCCTTTACGGCTTCCCGATGTCCACCGGATGATGTCATGAAACAATAACAGAACAGATTAAAATTTTTTTATCAGGTCCCTGTTCGGGCGCCACATCTAGTATGATAAAAAAAAATTATTACTATTATTAGGTTAAATATATTTCAATTCTTTCAATTTAGATCGGTATTTCATACTAGAATGTCGTGTTCCCAGTTTGGCACAGCTTTGCCACAGGACACACGAAAGCGGTCGAAGACGTCCGTCTTCTGGTCGGCTCCTGATCGTTGTCAGAAGGAGGCTAGTTTCTGATTACGCAAAGACTTCTATTATTTGGAAAAGAACAACCCGGATTTCTTTACGTAATCAGTATGAATTTTATAATTACCTAAGGGACCTTTAACAATGAACAGTAAGAAAAAATGCATTTGCAAATGAAATCATTCATAAATGGGGCAGCTATGAGTTGTATAGATGACAAGGAGCGGCCTTCTGTCTACGACCAGGATGCCGCAATATTCTCTGCTGTAGTAAAGGCTGTTTGACATTTACAAAAATAATATGGCATGGAGGATAAAAAAGTATAAAGGAAAAAGAACAGAATAAGAAGTCTGGTAAACACTAAATATATTCAAACAATTCTCACTACCAAATTAGGGCTTATTTATAAACAATACAACTTACATAATTACTTTTCTAACAGTATGGTGCGATCAGATTTCAGCCTGTCCTGTGCTGTCTCCTTGGTTCACGTTTTTGTCACAAATTATAGTCACTACTTTTCTCCTTTCGTTGAAGATAATTCTTGCACTGTTCAACACCTCCGATAACAATAACTTGCTGAATTACAGTCTCGAACATAAATTACTTTAATGTTATTAATTAATAATGTCGTCTGCACGCTGGCAAGACCGCTCACTTTTTTAGCTTAAAGTCGACCTTCTCCACGCTTTCACACCACAAGCAGAAGTACATTAAAATCTGAAGATCTACAAACGTTTTCTACCGTCATCTTTTATTTAGATCGAAGCGGAACGACAGTTCAGCTTCTGTTAAAATGTTTCTTTGACTGCGCAATCGATGTATTAGCGTCCGCGCTAGATGCGCATCTTAACAGTTACGTAAATTATACAAAACAAATGTCTTTCAAAGAATACTCAAAGCTTTCGTAGTACGGAAATACCAATAATATTACAAGCCAGGGAAGAATGACTGCCTAATGGCCTCAGTATGAGCCCCAGTGTTTCGTATCTCCTTTATACGTAAGCCACACTTCCCCAAAAGTCTCCCAATAAAACGAAGTCGAGCATTCACCTTCCCTACTACCAACCTGACATGCTCCATTTCATTTCATACCGCTTTGCAACGTTACGCTTAGATGTGACGGTGTCGAGCAGCACACTGCTAATGTTGTATTCGAACATTACAGGATTGTTTTCCCTGCTCACCTACATTAACTTACATTTTGCTACGTTTAGAGTAAGCTGCCCTTGTAAATGCCGCGTGACTAGGGCCTCCCGTCGGGTAGAGCATTCGCCTGGTGCAAGTCTTTCGAGTTGACGCCACTTCGGAGACTTGCGTGCCGATGGGGATGAAATGGTGATGATGATAAGGACGACACAACACCCAGTCCTTGAGCGGAGAAAATCTCCGACCCAGCCTAGAATCTAACCCGGGCCGTTAGGTATGACATTCCGTCGCGCTGATCACTCAGCTGCCAGGGACGGACAGCTGCCCTTCATCACACCAATTAGAAATACTCTCTAAGTCATCTTGTATAACACGAGCCTGATTGTGAAAAACTTTTCCGTCTCCCGTGGTACGTGGAAGCTTGTGGTGCCATTCTATGTAATAAAGAGACAGTAATGCGGACGTTTAATGAGCACAACCAGCTGAGGTGGCCGCACCTTCAGAACGAAAAGATTGGACGGCCCAGCGCTCAGGGCGGGAATGCGTTTCTACATTTGGGGCAAGTTACGAGGGGGAGTAAAATACAAATGTATCATTTTTCTATACAGTCTCGCTCACTATCGTTCAACACGCTTCCGCCATCGCGTAGGAAGTTCACGAATTCCTCTAGAAAAAAACCTTTTCGTCGCGTGAGCAGCTACCCGTGAAGCGTCTGCTCCACCTCTTCATCGGAAACAAATTCCTTTCCTGCCATCGCCTCTTTGAGTGGTCCAGACATGTGATAGTCACTCACTGCGAGGTCTGGTGAGTATGGCGGATGTGGCAGAGTACCAAAGTACGACTCATCGTTGGCTGCAAATGTTGCATGGACAGTATGAGGTCGAGCATTGTCGTGTTGCAAAATTATACCTGAAGCCAGAAGTCCACGTCGCTTTGATCTTGTTGCAGGACGAAGATGATTCTTAACGTATTGAAAAAGGATGCACAAGTGACGTAGCCTCTAGTCGTGTACCGTTCCAAGACAACGCCTCGTTCATCTCAAAATAGTCACCAAAAGCTTCCCTGCAGATGGCTGCGTCCGGAACTTCTTCAGTTTTGGTGATAAGGAATGGCGCCACTCTCTTTGGCTCACTATCCTTGTTTCCGGTTTGTGGTGATATACCCAGGTATCGTCTCCTGTAACGATTCTCGCGAAGAAGCCTCCGCCTTTTGCTTGTGAGCGCCGCAGAAGTTATTCAGGCGTTAACGCGTCGCTCATTCATTTCTGGGATGAGCTGCCGTGGCAGACACTTCGCGAAACTTAAGCATTTTGTGAGTCCATCTTGGTACAGGATGGTTCAGGGGATTGGGCCGTTCAATATAAAACGTAAAATCAGAAACACCTTCAGCCATCTGTATATGAAATGCAGACGGCAGAACGTGTTTTCGATTTTACGCTACATGAATGATATGAAGTGTTGAACCAGGATTAATGTTCAGAACTGCGGCTGTTCCATCAACTGTCATAGATACTTTTCCATCGCAATGATTTCAGTTGGTGTAGCTGTCTCTGGTGTCACAACGTAGCGTTCCTGGCAAAGGCGCTCAGCGTATGTTACGGAAATCACGTCTTTTCCGAAGTTTCTACTCCACCCTTACACTTGCTAGAGTGATAGATGGCCCTCATTTGCAGATTGATTTCAATAGTTTTCTTTCCTTCTCTGCTCGAAAACATATGACAACGCTGTTCTTCCTTCTAACATGTCACAAGATGGACAGACATATTGAACTGGTGTTGTGGGAACATTTCGCTTGTCTGTAGTATGCTGCCACCTATAGGACATTCCTTAAATCATTGGCAACAGTACTCCGAACTTACAGAACAGTGGAGTGAAGTGTCGATTTTTAATTACACTTTTAAGATTTTTATTTGGCTCTCATAGTATTTTCTGTGAGCTTGGCAAGCTGACACTGCTTTGGTTGTCATTTGTATTCATAGTGTGTGTTAGCTACCATTTCTTAAAAGTTATCCATCTGGTTATGACAGTTTTAAGTAAGTCCATTACTGTTACATTTTTTTCTGCTATGGAATCTCGAGTTTTCAGGGCAACAGAAAAAGTCGAAAGTGCAAACAAACAAGTGGTGGGGACAGGAGGTGAAGGCCTAGGACGCCATCGTCTGTATACCCAAGACAGTGTGCAGTGGAGGAGTATGTCGACGTGGTCGACAGCATTTGTGATTGTTGTGGGGTTTAGCCAGATGATGCTGTGCAGCAGCAGTAGCAGCAGCTGCGCACTACATACTGGCTCAACAGGGCATTCCAGTGAACGCCGCTGTCGGCAGCCTTCACACCTGACATATAATGTGTGGTGCACCAGCTGCAGCAAAGGTTGCCGCTGACACTGCCTCCGTGGCTGTCACCAGCTCGCCCTCATTGTCTGCCAAACTCCCAACGGCTCCTTTATTTTCCTACAAAAAGCTATTCGCCTGCCACTGACAAGCACTTTAAACCAAACAACAGTTTTTCTATTAACTATTTACTTTGAACGCAGTACATTCCTCTTGTTGACCAAGCGTGCCTACACTCTAACAAAGCCATACACACACACACACACACACATAAGCGCGCGGTGACATCCACATACAGAGACAGAGAGAGAGAGAGAGAGAGAGAGAGAGAGAGAGAGACTTAAATACACTCCAATGACAAAAAATAATCTGTACAAATGGTGCGGACATCACCAACTCTACCAACCAATGACAAGCCGAATAACTGCTTGCATAAGAGGCCAGAGGTGTACCAATGCTTTATTGACCTGCTTAGTTTGTAATGTCTTTCTCATGAACAAGTCATTGAATTTTCTGAAACTGTAATCATTTGTTTGTAAACGTGCGTCTCATCTACGATTTCCGTTCCAGTAGGACAATTCCTTCGTGGTGCGTCTTTTCTTTTTCTTTTGTCTTAGTGTGTAGTATACGTGCTCTGAATATGAATACGGTATCATCATGTGCGTGTTAACACTTTTCCTCCCTCTGTCAGCCCTGTTCCACTCAGTTTCGACGAAAACGTTTACTATGTTGTCACAAGGAGATTGTGTAGCGCAGCGCAGCAGTGGGTTTACATAGCAAATGCGCCGCGCCATAGGTGCTGTGGTGTATTGCTCGTTCATTTTCCTACTAGTTAGGTTCAATAAAAATTTGGTCGAATTAAATCAGTATGCATCACATATGTATTACACCTTAGGACTAAATAACCGATACTCAAGATGAAAAATAAATGAGTCATATGATGACGAAGCAGACGTCAATGTAGCCCTTCTCAGATTCCTGTCGCCCTTTACCAGATGAAGGCATAATCCATAGCTGTGTGCTCCTTGTGGGGCAGTTCTTCATGGCTTCCAGTATAGCTTCTTGATTCAGATTCTAATCCCTGTAAGAGTTCATTTTCTCAGATAAAGAGCAATAACTATGTCATGAACCTCAAGAAACAATTGCTGCAAAATAGAGCACAGAAATTTTACGACATTTTGTTTGTTTGCTCACTACCTTTCCACGAAAAATAACAAATTCCGCTTCAAAGTACAACACTTTGTTTTCCATTCTGGTGTTGGATATTGAAGACCCCCCCCACGAGATACAACTGATATTCAGCCTGTAGTAGGTTCACCTACATCACTTCTTGGTGCTGTAAAACCCAATTTACAACTATTTTGGTATTTAAACGCTGTATTGCCTGCAGTGTACTTCAGGGGGGGTGGAAAAGCATCCGAGATTACGGAGTCATCGCAAATTACTCTCACATGTGTTAATAAGGTTTCATCGACATTCAAGGCTTCTGGCATTTCTCGTATTTGTAATACATCAACATCGTCTCCTGGCGGATTGTGGTAGCTTAGTAGTTTGGGCACACTTCTCATGTGCTGAACATCGTGTGTTTGAATTTTCAGTCGCATCTCCTTTTCTACTTTTTATCTTCATCGAAGTAACTTTAATCATTATTTTTATTCAGTTAATTGGTTTAAATGTATTTTTTTTTACTTCTAAACCTTTTCGACATCATTTTAATCATCGTGCTAACTTTCTTATTTGCTTCATTTTTCTCTGAAATCTAGCCAAGTGATTTCAATTATTTTTATGTATTAAATTTCATTTGATTTCTTGCGTTTTATCGTTTACATTTTCGTCCATATTATTGCATTCATTAATTCTAAAAAATGGCTCAAATAGCTCTGAGCACTATGGGACTTAACATCTGAGGTCATCAGTCCCCTAGAACTTAGAATTACTTAAACCAACTAACCTAAGGACATCACACCCATCCATACCCGAGGCAGGATTCGAACCTGCGACCGTAGCGGTCGCGCGGTTTCAGACTGAAACGCCTAGAACCGCTTCGCCACAACGGCCGGCATTAATTCTATTCCTCATTTTGCTTGAATTTCGCTTTATTTATGATCCATTCTGACACTTAAATTTTCATCTGCGTCATTTTGTCCATAGTGCAACAAGAATTTGTTTTAAATGTTTGTACACTCCTGGAAATGGAAAAAAGAACACATTGACACCGGTGTGTCAGACCCACCATACTTGCTCCGAACACTGCGAGAGGGCTGTACAAGCAATGATCACACGCACGGCACAGCGGACACACCAGGAACCGCGGTGTTGGCCGTCGAATGGCGCTAACTGCGCAGCATTTGTGCACCGCCGCCGTCAGTGTCAGCCAGTTTGCCGTGGCATACGGAGCTCCATCGCAGTCTTTAACACTGGTAGCATGCCGCGACAGCGTGGACGTGAACCGTATGTGCAGTTGACGGACTTTGAGCGAGGGCGTATAGTGGGCATGCGGGAGGCCGGGTGGACGTACCGCCGAATTGCTCAACACGTGGGGCGTGAGGTCTCCACAGTACATCGATGTTGTCGCCAGTGGTCGGCGGAAGGTGCACGTGCCCGTCGACCTGGGACCGGACCGCAGCGACGCACGGATGCACGCCAAGACCGTAGGATCCTACGCAGTGCCGTAGGGGACCGCACCGCCACTTCCCAGCAAATTAGGGACACTGTTGCTCCTGGGGTATCGGCGAGGACCATTCGCAACCGTCTCCATGAAGCTGGGCTACGGTCCCGCACACCGTTACGCCGTCTTCCGCTCACGCCCCAACATCGTGCAGCCCGCCTCCAGTGGTGTCGCGACAGGCGTGAATGGAGGGACGAATGGAGACGTATCGTCTTCAGCGATGAGAGTCGCTTCTGCCTTGGTGCCAATGATGGTCGTATGCGTGTTTGGCGCCGCGCAGGTGAGCGCCACAATCAGGACTGCATACGACCGAGGCACACAGGGCCAACACCCGGCATCATGGTGTGGGGAGCGATCTCCTACACTGGCCGTACACCACTGGTGATCGTCGTGGGGACACTGAATAGTGCACGGTACATCCAAACCGTCATCGAACCCATCGTTCTACCATTCCTAGACCGGCAAGGGAACTTGCTGTTCCAACAGGACAATGCACGTCCGCATGTATCCCGTGCCACCCAACGTGCTCTAGAAGGTGTAAGTCAACTACCCTGGCCAGCAAGATCTCCGGATCTGTCCCCCATTGAGCATGTTTGGGACTGGATGAAGCGTCGTCTCACGCGGTCTGCACGTCCAGCACGAACGCTGGTCCAACTGAGGCGCCAGGTGGAAATAGCATGGCAAGCCGTTCCACAGGACTACATCCAGCATCTCTACGATCGTCTCCATGGGAGAATAGCAGCCTGCATTGCTGCGAAAGGTGGATATACACTGTACTAGTGCCGACATTGTGCATGCTCTGTTGCCTGTGTCTATGTGCCTGTGGTTCTGTCAGTGTGATCATGTGATGTATCTGACCCCAGGAATGTGTCAATAAAGTTTCCCCTTCCTGGGACAATGAATTCACGGTGTTCTTATTTCAATTTCCAGGAGTGTATGAGGATTACCATCCAAAAACCTTCATCTTGTAATGAAAATCACGTTTTTGTAACCAGTGCACAGCGGATATAAATAAATTATTTCATCTTTGTTTTGTAACCGGTTAATCAGCAGTTCCAAACGTTTAAATAGAGTAATGGATAAATAAAAATAATTAGAATGACACGCATACAGATTCCAAAAGAAAAAAGAATGATAGGAGGAAAAATTAAGCAAATAAAAATGTTAATATAATTAAAACAACTCGGCAAAGGATTATAAATTTTAAAAAGAAACACACACTTACACAAATCGACTGAATAAAAGTAGTGATCACAGTAACTTCAGTCAAGGTTCAAAAATAAAAATGCGAGAGCACCTGATGCAATTCGAACCGACAACCTTAAGAATTTTATGAATTCGCCTAAACCACTACGCTACATAACTTACTGTGGTGCGCGTACTGTAAGACCTTCGGTACACACACCATCAGATTATTTGACTTGTCGCTCTAACGAAGTAGGCGAGTGTCAGCAATATGTCTCGTGGTCTTATCGTGGCGTGTTTATCTTCTGCCGTTAGGTCAGACGATAGAAATTCCACTTGCACGGTTAGAGTAGCAGATTGACGGTGACCAACTTTAAACAGAACTTGATTAATTTTCACACACATTTATTAAAATAATAAAAATCATAGACATTACGTAACTTGATTCTGGATGCTGGTTACAATTGATAATCTGAAGTTCCTTTGGTCTCGGTACGTTAATCTTATTCTCACATATCTCTGATACTTGACAAAGTGTCTAGTCATTTATCTTCATGGCTATGTACAGGAATATGGTAATCTTATTAGGTGCAGACTGAAACTTGACTATATACTGGTACAGGCAAATGCAGACTGACTAATCGGAGGTCTGTACACTAGTTATAATACCTCGCGCGTTCAGGTATCACTGCACAAGTGTGATCCGCGAGGAGAAAAGGGTCTACGTTAGTAGCAATCTCATTGGCTGCGTTACATATTAATATGCGGGTCGGCGGAAGCAGAATTTGGTCCGTCTCTATGACAGCGCCATCTCGTAGTGCGGAGACGGACGAGCGCTGAGCCTGCGCTGTTGTGCTTAGCGGGGCGCGCTCTAGTGGGAAAGTTGTGTACGTGCTGACTACGCGGAACTATGTACATAACACCTATAATACGATAGAATTATTTGTAAGTCTTTAGCCCGTCACGCAAAATTGTTCACGCGTTTGCATCGAATTATTTATTCACGTTGCAAATGCTCATCTTTGGGATAACATTTTTCATCTTCAGAACAATATTAATGCATTGTGACACGGTGCATACTGAAATGAAATCAGTTATTTTCTTTGGGTGCACACCATGATTTCCGTTTTCTGTTGAATACGCAGGTCCCCTGCATGGTGGCAAGGCGTGCAAGCGCTTCTGAGAATTTTTTGCTCATTCTCTTCTCGCCCTCCCCCTTCCACCCCCACCCTCACTCGGCTCATCCTCACCGATCGAGATGGCACACTGAACTCGGATTCGGGAAGACGACGGTTCAAACGCGTGATTCACCATCCTCATTTAGGTTTTCCGTGATTTCCCTAAAGCGCTTTAGGCAAATGCCGGGATGGTTCCTTTGAAAGGGCACGGCCGACTTCTTTCCCATCCTTCTCTACTCCGATTGGGCCTTTGAGATCACTGTTTGGTCCCTTCCTGTCAAATCAACCAACCAACCAACCAACCAGCCCTCCCTCACACCCACCTCTATCTTTTTCCTCCTCCCCCCCTCTCCCCTTCTCACTCTCTTCCTTCTCCCTTTTCCTCCAGTCTCTCTTATTCTCTCTGTCTCTCTCTGTCTATGTCCGCATCTCTAACGAGCGAAAGGGCCCAGCAGCTAACGCATTAAGATTTGCATTTATGATGTGTAGAACTGGAACCTTCCTGTCACCATTATGCGTTAGGTTTCCCGTTGCATCCTTTTTTCACGTCTAATGACCGAAAATATAATGCTGACATTCCCACTCCTCTTGTTATGTATCTCTTTATATTAATCATTTCCAGTCTAAATGAATGTTTTAATCTTCTCTCAGTTATGTTTATTCTACTGTCCAAAAATGTGTCACTTCAGTGCTGAAAGATGATCTTGGCGTGTACGTCAGATTGAATTTTTTTAACACAGTCTGCATAACTTATCCGTTACCTTTGCTTGGAAAATCACCTAATTCCAGTCACTGCACACAGATAAACAGCTTTCTCCCCCAAACATGTTAAAAGTTTGTAATAAGAGTACAAAGCACTGCTATGAAACTTCCTTCACGGAGCAAAGTAGCACAGTATTTAAGATATTAGAATCGTCTTGTGGAGGAGTTGGAATTTGATTCTGGATCAATTTCTCTGACTTAGGTTCCTGTTATTTTCCCTAAACAATCTCAAGCCCAACGACGGCTTCTTTAGCAAGGCCAGAAGGCGACTTCTTTTCTCATATTTTTGTGCGCCTGTCCTAAAAGACTATCTTTTCCTCCAAACAGATGGGAAAATGCCGGTATATATAGATGAGCCATGTAAAACTGAGGGATGACGGCAGGATCCGCAACATAGTTTGAAACTGTCAGCCCGCAGGGTTAAGAAGCGTCAGACGTTGGGTGCACCAACTGTAGCCGCGGAAGACCATTATGATTAATGATTGAGGCGGGGGGAGGGGGGGGGGGGGAGGGGAGGCGACGAAGAAGAAATAGTCGATAACTCTAGTCAGACAGATTTATCTGAATTCACCAACGACGCAAGGCGCGTATAAACTGTTTATCAAATAGAATTAAGGGAATGGATTTAAAATATTTAAAGAGGAGCTGAGCGATTGGTCTCGGGTTTCGACATGTAGCTCGTGATGGTCACAGGGAAGTTCAGCTGACTCCAATGGGAACTGTTGTTATTTTCGTTGTTGTCTTCAGTCTGAATTGTTTTTATGCAGATCTTTACGCTTGTCTATCCCGTCCAAGCCTCTTCGTCTCTGTGTAACCACTGCAGCCTACATGGACTTGAACCGCATACTATAGTCAAGCATTGGTCTCCCTCTACAGTATTCATGCCCCCCCCCCCCCTCTCCTACATTTCCCTCCATTTGTAACCTGACCATTTATTGATGCCTCAGGAAGTGTCCTAGGTTCAAAGGGAAACGCTTAAAGAGAGCTGTGCTCCATTGTGAGCATTCAAATCAGAGAGCTCACATTCCAGTACCAGCCAAGTGATACATTTCATTTTTGGAACAAGGCGAATAAAGAACTTATTAGGCTTACTATCGTACTGTCTCCTTACTCACCAGCACACACACACACACACACACACACACACACACACACACACACACACACACACACACATATATATATATATATATATATATATATACATATATATATATATATATATATATATATATATATATATATATATAATTGGGCAGGCTAATTCTTGTTGTGTGTGACTTCGTACACAACAGTAAGGAGAGGTGGGCTACAGAGTGGTGCAGCAGCTATCATCATAGAAATTTGGATAGGAGCAGAAATGATGAGCGAACAAGCAAATACAGTAAACAATATCTTTACTTGACTGGTAGCTTTCTCCAAGCGTATAAAGACTCATTAAAATAATGCAGCAAGGAATACAGTCCAGGTAATACACACATCAAAAGAAGTTTTGCATCAAATCGGTTCCCAGATCTCCTGAAGACAGACGTTTACTGTGGATATTGTATCACAGACACAGTCCCTTTGACTGTTCAAAGATGTCACTAAACCCGCCCAACAATGTAAACAACCATGCATGAGCAGTGCCTATTAGACGGAGGGAGTCCGACAGCCGATCAGTTCCAGTCATTCCACCAGGAAGAAGGTACTCGACTCGTGTTGCATGTAGTTCAATCATGCCTAGACGGTCAGTACCGCAGTTCGATAGGGTCCGCATTGTTACTTTGTGCCAGGAAGGGCTCTCAACAAGGGAAGTGTCCAGGAGTATCGAAATGAACCAAAGCGATGTTGTTCAGACATGGGGGAGATACAGAGAGACAGGAATTGTCGATGACATGCCTTTTTCAGGCTGGCCAAGGGCTACTATTGCCGGGGATGACCGCTACCTACGGATTATGGCTCGGAGGAACCCTGACAGCAACTCCACCATGTTGAATAATACTTTTCGTGCAGCCACAGGACGTCGTGTTACGACTCAAACTGTGCGCAATAAGCTGCATGATGCGCAACTTCACACCTGACGTTCATGGCGAGGTCCTTCTTTGCAACCACGACACCATGCATCGCGGTACAGATGGGCCCAGCAACATGTCGAATGGACCGCACAGGATTGGCATCACATTCTCTTCACCGATGAGTGTTGCATATGCCTTCAACCAGACAATCATCGGAGACGTGTTTGGAGGCGACCCGGTCAGGCTGAACGCCTTAGACGCACTGTATAGCGAGTGCAGCAAGGTGGAGGTTCCCTGACGCTTTGGGGTGGCATTATGTGGGGCCGACGTACGCCGCTGGTGGTCATGGAAGACGCCGTAACGTCTGTACGATACGTGAATGCCATACTCCGACCGATAGAGCTAGTACATCAGCAGCATATTGACGAGGCATTAGTCTTCATGGACGACACAATACGTGCCCCCATTGTGCACATCTTGTGAATGACTTCATTCAGGCTAACGACATCGCTCGACTAGAGTGGCCAGCATGTTCTCCCGACATGAACCCTATCGAACATGCCTGGGATAGACTGAAAAGGGCTGCTTGACCTACCATACACTCTGAGGGATCTACGCCGAATCGCCGTTGAGGAGTGGGACAATCTGGACCAACAGTGCCTTGATGAACTTGTCGATAGTATGCCACGAAGAATACAGGCATGCATAAATGCAAGAGGACGTGTTACTGGGTATTAGAGGTACTGGTGTTTACAGCAGTCTGGACCACCACCTCTGAAGGTCTCAATGTATGGTGATACAACATGCAGTGTGTGGTTTTCATGAGCAATAAAAAGGGCGGAAATGATGTTTATGTTGATCTCTATCACAATTTTCTGTATAAGTTCCGGAACTCTCGGAACCGAGGTGATGCAAAACTTTTTATGATGTGTATATAATAGCAATAAGGATGAGACTCGCTGAACTATGCCACTAACTGTGATATCAGAGCCTCGATGAAGCGGTTTCTGAATAGCATCACATAGAGAAGTGGATCTGAGTGCGAGTGGAGCATGTGGCTGCCGCCGGCCGTTCTATATTGCAAAGGCATAGGGTGCTCATGGTACAGAGCAGCCAGAGGTGTGGCTCAGTGGGGGCACACCATTGGTTCCACCAGGTCCCGCGTGACCGCTATACATCGGTGCATGAGAAACAGCACTCTGTAATAGTGTTTCGAATGTGAAGAGTTTGTCTACACAGGGGGCACTCTCTTCTCCAGTATGACAACGACATACCACATTGTCATCGATCATCCACTATGCAGTCCCGACGTCGCCCCATCTGATTTTGATGTTTCCGAAACTTAAAAAACACATTCAAGGACGTCACTTTGACAGAGATAAAATGGTGCAAACAAAGGTGAGTTTATGGCTCCCTCAACAACTCAAACATTCCACAATGACGGTGTTAACAACCTGGTCTCTCAGAGGAGAAAGGAATGTGTTTGTTACCATGGTGACTATGTTTAGAAATATATGGATGTGAAGAATAAAGATTTAGAATGCTAATAACGTTTGTTTTCCCTTAAAAACTTCAGAGGTGTTACTTCTCAGCTCGCCCTCATGCCGGGATGTTGTAATCAAAGTGCAGCTATTCCAAGGAAGTCCAGTGTGGGCTATGATTATAGCAAGGCAGCGAAATTTGCTACTTATGGAAATGCGTTAACGCGAAAACGATTTCAGCTGGAAAAAAATTAGTTCCAATTTTGGCCACTGGCTGCAAATCGGGCACTATACACTATCCCATCGATGTCTCCGGTGCTCATACTCAACAAATTGTGAAAGCGAGGGTTAATAACAAAATCAACATTATGCCTGTCTTCTAATCCATTACATGTAGGATATTTCTATACTCTTTCTTGCATTCACAGAGCCAAATTTGCATCTGGTGGCCAAAACTGGAACTAATCTTTGTTCCCTGTAAATTGGTTCCACAGTCTAGAATATCAGGCAAGTTTCGCTGCTATACAATAATTACATCCCACACGTGACCTCTGTAAGCGCCTGCACTACAGTCGTAACCACTTATTATTTAGGTAACGATTTACACCAAACTGTAGTCCAAGTACTGCATGGTTGAATTGTCTGTGTACGTAAATAAGAAATCACTGTGAACTTGGCTATGGAGGACAGGATGCAGTGTATGACAGTAAAGGTGGAACGGAACCATCCCTCAGCGGTATTCGCGGAATTGCAGCCTGCACACGGGCGAAGGACCACGCCAGACAGTTGGGCACGACAGTGATTTGAACGAAAGCTGCCTTGGCGTCGGATGCGTTAAGTCACACAAGACAGATTACACCGTATCTCCAAGTTGTGCAGGGAGGACAGAGACTGTTTTCAGCGAGTTATGTGTGGTCAGGGATGTGAGCAGTTTTTGGCAGATTGCCAGAAGCGCTAGTACTGTGGAAAGAAGTGCTGGCAGTCAGAATTTTCCGAAAAACATGGGTTGTTAAGATATCACCTTAGAAAATAGAATGGGTACAGAGATTTCAGGGCTCCTTTGGGGATCGTGAGACACTAACACCACGCTCAAGTCCCGCAAAACCGAATGTTTAAGGGAATATTTAAAGGAATGATCACTGGTTCACATAAATAATTCGGAATTGGGAGTAATGAGGACAACTGTTCCTACAGATATCCAAAATTACTGGCCAACACACGAACATAGACACACACACACACACACACAGAGAGAGAGAGAGAGAGAGAGAGAGAGAGAGAGAGTAGGAAACAGTTTTGGGGCACCAAGTATAATGAATTTTGTAACTTGTTAACCACCTGAAACACGAGTAATAGAGGGAGACATGTGTCTTGTAAGACAGCTTCCTACTTGTTGACACTCACAATATTTATCACTTAGCCAACTGCCGGCCGGGATGGCCGAGCGGTTCTAGGCGCTTCAGTCTGGAACCGCACGACCGCTACCGTCGCAGGTTCAAATCCTGCTTCGGGTATGGATGTGTGCGATGTCCTTAGGTTAGTTAGGTTTAAGTAGTTCTAACTTCTGGGGGACTGACGACCTCAGAAGTTAAGTCCCATAGTACTCTGAGCCATTTCAACCATTTTTGAACTTAGCCAACTAAAAGTACATGACGCGAAAAAACACAGAGAACAGTGTCTTCCGTGTCAGTACCGAACTGCAGAAATTCATTTCGTAGTTCACCGTCTCCGTGGGCAGGCTTCGCTTCTGGACTTCTCTAGGTACGTCTTGATTGAGGGGCTCCCATCCGGCGGAGTTGAACTCAGACCCAGATGGGGCTTAGTTGTTGGCACACAGCCAGTGGCTGATTTTGCAGCCACTTCATCCACCACTTGCGGATTATGACTGTGGCAAGGTTCAGCCGCGACACCGAGGCGAACTGTGGGGAAAGTCGAATCAGTTTTAGCAATGTTTAGTAACTTCAGTATTCGTTCTGAAGACTCGTTCGCAATTAGTAGTTTAATATGCTTCCAGTTCCGGCAATAAAGACTCGGACATATCCTTCTGCAGTATTTTCTATTTCTATGCACTAATCTTACCGTGTCCCAGTACGACTTTCTCGAATGTAAATGGTATATCACATATGCCTTCATCTGAACCGCTTTCCAGATCCTTTGCCTAGGTCTGCCAACGCATTAGCTCATTACTTTCAATGATTGTTAAACCATTTCTTTCCAATTTGCGAGTAATTAATTGAGTTAATTGAGTTCGTTGTCCAATTTCCTAGGCAGACGAATTTCTATATCGTTGTTTCCATTGGTAAATATTTACATATGTCAAATTTAGTGGGCTGTATTAAAATATTCGATTAAAGGTTCAATTCAAGCACCCCACCAGTCTCTCACTCACACCGACAAATCCTAGCAAATGAAGTGACACAGTTTCAGAGATTTTTCTGATCTCATACAGATATGATTTTATGCATAGAGACTGAAATGACGAATGAAAATTTGTACGAAAGCCGGAAATCGAGCCAGGGTCCCCTGCTTACTAGGCTAATGCACACGCCTAGTAAGCATGAGACGCAGGTTCGATTCCCAGCCTTGGTACAAATTTTCACTAGCCAGTTCAATCTACATACATAAAATCCTAGCATATCAAAACTGTGTGTCAAACGGGGACTCAGACCTGGGATCTTCGCCGTTCGTGGGCAAGTGCTCTAGAAGATGAGGTAGTGGCGGCATTAAAGCTGCGTGTGGTTGTTGTGAGTAGTGCTTGGATAGTTGAGCCTGTGGAGCACCTGCCCGCGGAAGGTTAGAGTCCCACTTAGGCACTCAGTTTCGGTTAACCAGGAAGTTTCAAATCGGGACACATTCCGTTGCAGAGTGAAATTTCATTCTGGAAACGCGATGCTTTTCAAATCAGTGCACATTCCGTTCCAGAGTGAAACGCGATGTTAATCTCGCGAAAGTAAGTTTAGAGAACCGGTTTTCGAGGAAGACAGCTTGGCAATTCTATTGCCACCATCGTATATTTTGCGTGAGGATCGTGAAAGTGAGATAATAGGACTAAGGCGCTTAAGTGGCACACAGACAGTCATTTTTTCCTCACTCACTAAAGGAGTGGCTTAGCACAGACAACCGCTAATACAGGTCGACATAAAGTCGACTCTTTAAAAGACGACATTGGCCGCTTTGGAGCGCTATACAGTGTGGATGGTGGAGGACTGGTTCCACACGGTTACCTGACCCTCCACCGCTGACGATGTGCCACTCGGCTGTATGAAATCAGCGCAGGAAGATGGGTCGAGGCGTGGCATGACAGTATGACAGAAAGAAGCTATCGTGATCGACCGCCCTTCGCTGCACCGTGAATGGTGTTGTCCAGCTCCTTGGTGTGTCAACGTGGGCTGTCTTATTGTGAAACTCCTTTAAAAAAAATTTACTTAAACTGAAATGAAATAACTGAGAAGATGAAACTTCTTAATTATGACTTTTTACTTAAACTCCCGAGTGAAACTGACGTACTGTCTCTTTACAATTCCTTCTCATCCCAACACTGCCCAACAATATCCTAGCGCAACCCAATATGACTGTTCAAAAATGATAACCTGACTTCAAATAATTAATACAAAAGAATGGCCCTGAATTAGAAGCAATCCTAACAATAACCTATACATTACATAAGTCACTTACCTCACAAAAAATTTCATTACCCGAACTACAGCAATGCTGCAAGAACCAATACAGCCAGCTAAATAAAAGATTCTACCTACTGAAGGCTCTAACTACTGATAGGCATGTGGTTAGCAAAGGAAAGATTTTGTTTCAAAGCAAACAATGCATTTTTATCTTAATAATATGACATCCAGTTCAAGATAACATATAATCGTCCATGACACCCAGTTCCAAAAATTATGAATAATATTCAATCTATAAATCGGACACGTCCATATCGTCTGCTCGCGCTAATACTGCAAAACCTTCAACACTGCTAATTATTAACCAGTAAACCTCCATCACTTCTGGCTGTTCACCTCCAACTGCTAGTCCGACCAGCCACAGAGTCTCTTACAGAGCGCGCACAGCGCTATCAGAGTTATTAATGCAGTCCATCGAGCAGCCAACATAGAAACACATAAACAGGCAACTTATAACGTGTCTACAAAGAATAATGTAGCACTCAAAGCCACGTAACACTGCGTACGAATAATAGGCGTAAAACGGTACTAACCGATGGAGACCGGAGACGAGTGTCCGCCTCGATAGCTGAATGGACACCGGCACAGTAGCTCAGCGTGTTCGGTCAGAGGGATAGCTGCTCTCTGTAACGAAAAAAAAAAAACTGAGTAAATAGGTGAGCGATGAAGTTAAACAGTATCATTGGACGTCCGCTCCGAACAAATGCAACGACTAATAACGAACAAAATGAAAAAAAAAAGCCGGCACCGTAGCTCAGCGTGTTCGGTCAGAGAGCTGGTTGGCCTCTATAATAAAAAAAGGAGTGAAAGGATCAACAACGAACTTGAACGGATGTCATGCGACGTTCGTAACGACCAAACAAAAAAAAATTAAAAAAATAAAAATGGTCAGCGTGACGGACTGCCGTACTAAGGTGGCAGCGTTCGATTCCCAACTGGGTCGGGGATTTTCTCCGCTCGGGGACTGGGTGTTGTGTTGTCTTCATCATCATTTCATCCCCATCCGGCGCGCAGGTCGCCCAATGTAGCGTCGAACGTAATAAGACCTGCACCAAGACGGCCGGACCTGCCCCGTTAGGGGCCTCCCGGCCAGTGACGCCAAACACTCGTTTCCATTTACCAGAAATGAGTGTCGCATCTTATCAGTGACAGTTTCAAACACAGGTACGAGGGGCGTTCAATAAGTAGTTCAACAATTCTTTTATGAAAGCAGATTTGTTTTTACTCAAGATTCAAATCCACCATATTATTCCCCATTCCGCTGACTACAATACGCTATTTTTCACCATATCTCCGTTCAATGCGGCGGCCTTACAACGCCTTACAGGGAGGGCCTGTATGCCCGCATGAAACCACTCTACTAGACATAGAAACCAACGTCTTGCTGCATCAATGACCTTCCAATGATCCACGCTCTACTTGCTGCGGAGGGCCTCCTTCATTGAACCAAACAGATAGAAGTCGGAGGGTGCTAGATCCTGGTAGTAAGGTGGATTAGGAAGAACAGCTCAATGAAGTTTTGTGAGCTCCTCTCGGGTGCTCAGGCTTGCGTTGTCATGAATAAGGAGAAGTTCGTTTGCATTTTTGCAGCGACGAACATTCTGAAGTCGTTTTTTCAGTTTCCTGAGGGTAGCACAATAAACTCCACAGTTGATGCTTGCACCAAGAAGGCGGACATCTAACAGATTAACCCCCTCGGAGTCCCACAAGACCAAGGTGCGCCTTTGAGCTTTTTATTCGGAGGAGATGTGGTGTGGTGCCACTCCGTGAATTGCCGTTTTGTTTCGGTCCGAAGTGATGAACCGATTTTTAATTGCCAGTGAAGAGGTTCGACAAAAAATTGTCACGATCAGCCTCGTAACGTGCAAGCAATTCAGCACAGATGGTCTTTCGTCTTCTGTTAGGCGCCGAGGAACCCAGTGGGACACACCTTTGAGTACACCAACTGGTGACGAGTGTGTCAGCTCTACCAACAGAGATGTCCAGTTGAGCACTGAGATGTTTGATTGTGATCCGTCGATCACCTCCAATGAATGTGTCCGCATTTTCCAGTATCGCAGTCCGCAGCTCGTGGTCTCGCGGTCGCGTTCTTGCTTCCCGAGCACGGGGTCCCGGTTTCGATTCCCGGCGGGGTCAGGGATTTTCACCTGCCTCGAGATGACTGGGTACTTTGTGCTGTACTCATCATTTCATCATCATTCATGAAAGTGGCGAGATTGGACTGAGCAAAAGTTGAGAATTTGTATGGGAGCTGATAACGGCGCAGTTGCGCGCCCCACAAACCAAACATCATCATAATCATCATCTAGTATCGCAGGAGTCATATCTGCGTGCGGCTGGGCGGCACGCGGGAAATAGGATATGTTTGCGCGACTTTGCTGTGATAATGACAGATGCCTCGCCCAATGACTCTCTGTGCTTTCGTTCCTTGCCAGGTCTCCGTTCCAAGCTACTATCAGTATTTGCAATGCTCTGGTTTTCCGCCAAAAGAAAAGTGAGTGACAGCTCCCTGCTTGGACCGTACCTACGTTTAAGACGCCATTTTGAAGGTTACCCATAGCGCTGCCACCTATCTGACCTTTATGAAACTATAGGGCTTGAATCAGGAATATTGTCGATGTCCCACAACAAATTACGCATTTTTTCAACTGAAATTGGAACGTCCCTCTTAGAACGTCTGCTGTCAGTGAATAAAGGTGCATCTCAACTAATTTACAAGAGAAGAATGAGAACATAATTGTATGCGGAGGACAATCAGAATCGGGTACCTCACAAGAAACCGTTGCTTACCCCGTGGCAAACAACGCTGTGCGTCTTCGGTGGATCAAACAATACACGAACTGTGCAGTTACTGATTGAAGGATTGTAAAGTGGTCAATCGTGTTGTAATTTTGGCTTTTTCCAAATGATGTAGGGCATCGAGTGCACCGACGATCATATCGAACATTTAACCCAAAGCGTTTGCAGGGTACAGTTCATGACGGAGATGTTTCTGTGATGTTTTGGGTGCTTATTGCCTACCCGTTGTGATTTTTTAAATCTGTCTGCCGTTCCATGACTTGGGCCCGATCATTCAGGTTATTGTGAAAATGACCGAGGATGCTTTTACAAACATTCTCGGTTAAATAAGTATTGCCCTTGCCTCTATATCTTCGAGTACGATGTGAACAAAGAGGATAAAAGCCGTGTGGTTTGACGAACACACACACGGGGACCGCGCCTACTCGTCATCATCGATTTCGTCCAAAGTTATCGTATATACAAGGCTTGGCTAGAAATGGAAGTGACGAAAATGGGAGCTCTAGGTGGCCAAGAGTTAAGAAAAACAGCATTTGTGGCGCGGGGGAAGGGGGGGGGAGGGGGGTGCGACAATAGCCCATTTGTGTTTTTGTGTTATCGCGGTTGGCGCAGCGAAAAAGTGTAGAGTGGTAATTCGCGGATCGTTGGGTCGTCTCGAAGTAGTAACGTTTTTTCCATTTTCATGTTACTTACCCTCCAAATAAACTGAAATCATGCTCTATATATTGCATTTATTAATGTTTTCATAGAAGCATGAAAAAGAAGGCAAGAGAAAATTTGGGATTGCAAATAAATTTCCGGAAAAGTATTCTAAGGCGTATACGACAACTTCCTGTATAAAATTAAATAATTTTAGCGTTTTACAGTTGATGGTTCACATATGCTGGGGTGACATTCATCATAAAAACAGGAACAGAAGTAACTTCCTCGACCTCTTCCACGTGTTATAAACGCCCAATTTTTACAACTCTTGGTTGTTTTAAAGTTCCTACAGCAAAACAAAATTGCTTTCGGTTCATAAAAGGTTTTCTTTCATTGCACAATTTGACGACCAACCATGCGTATCCCAACATCATATGTTGGTGATCACGAGGAGGAGGAAATTAGTGTTTAATGTCCCTCAACAACGACGTGATTAGAGACGAAGCACAAGCTCGGGTTAGGGAAGGATAGGGGAAGAAATCGGCCGTGCCCTCTCAGAAGAACCATTCCGGCATTTACGTGAAGCGATTTATGATCGGACGCGGGTCTGAACCGTCGTCCTCCTAAATGAGAGTCCAGTGTGGCAAGCATTGCGCCATCCCGCTCGGCTGGCGAGGACAGCTTGTAATACACAGGAATGTATTTTGATGCAGTCTTCTCAGAGTGTGATTTTTATTCGCTTTCGATGAGGTAAAAACAATTTTGAAGCAATATGATCAAATTCTTTACCTCACGATAAAAGTATTCCTCGCAGAATTGCACTGCCGTAGTGCATTCTAGGGGAATCACTTCAAAAATGCAGGATGACAATCCCAAATATTCCTTTGCCTCTTCCGCTCATTCCTTTTAAGAAAATATTAACAAATGCAGTATATTGAGCATTATTTCGATTCATTTTAAGTGTAAGTAATGTAAAACTTACCGCGTAGGAATTCGACCCAAGACCCTCGGGTTACCGTTCTGTATCTTCTCCGCTGAACCAACCGCTGCCTGGAATCTTCGGTAACGTAATTCGCTCATGCCACACCCGACCCGCGCCACGAATCCTGCTTTGCTCTAAACGCTCGGCGATCTGCCATTTTCTGGCCAACTGCTGCTAATATACATCGAAGAGCCAAAGAAAATGGTACACCCGCCTAATATCGTGTAGGGCCCCTGCGAGCACGCAGAAGTGCCGCAACACGACGTGGCATGGACGCGTATAATATCTGAAGTTGTGCTGGAGGAAACAGACAGTCCTGCAGGACTGTCCAGAAATCCGACAGATTACGAGGGGTTGGAGATGTCTTCTGGACAGCACGTTCCAAGACGACCCAGGTATGCTCAATAATGTTCATGTCTGGGGAGTTTCGTTCCCCAGCGCAAGTGTTTAAACTCAGAAGAGAGTTCCTGGAGCCATTCTCTAATAATTCTGGACTGTGGCGTGTCTCATTGTCCTGCTGAAATTGCCCAAGTCCGTCGGAACGCACAATGGACGTTAATGAATGCAGGTGATTAGACAGCATGCTTATGTACGTGTCACCTGTCACAAAAGTATCTAGACGTATAACGGGTCCCATATCACTCCAAAGGCACACGCCCCACACCATTACAGAACCTCCACCAGCTTGAACACTCCACTGCTGACATGCAGAGTCCATGGATTCATGAAGTTGTCTCCATACCCGAACACGTCCAACCATTCGATTCAACTTGAGACGTGACTCGTCTGACCAGGCAACACGTTTCCAGCATCAACAGTTTAATGTCGGTGTCGACGGGCCCAGGCGAGGTGGAAAGCTTTGTGTCGCGCAGTCATCAAGGGTACACGTGTAGGCCTTTGGCTGCGAAAGCTCATTTCGATGATGTTTCGTTGACTGGTTCGCACGCTGACACCTTTTGATGGCCCAGCACTGAAATCTGCAACGATCTGCGAAAGGGTTGTACTTCTGTCAAGTCGAACGATTCTCTTCACTCGTCGTTCGCCCCGTTCTTGCAGGATCCTTTTCCGGCTATAGCGATGTCGGAGATTTGATGTTTTACCGGATATCTGATATCCACCGTACACTCGTGAAATGCTCGTACGGGAAAATCCCCACTTCATCACTACCTTGGAGATGCTGTGTCACATCGCTCGTGCGTCGACTATAACACCATGCTAAAACTCACTTAAAACTTGATAACCTGCCATTGCAGCAGCAGTAACCGACCTAACAATTGCGCCAGACACTGTTGTCTTATATAGGCGTTGCCGACCGCAGTGCCGTATTCTTGCCTGTTTACATACCTCTGTATTTGAATACGTATGCCTATATCAGTTTCTTTGGCCATTCACTGTAGTAAATTTGCACGAAATCGGCGATGATGAGTAAGCGCGATCCCTTTATCAGACATCCCATCGCATCTCATCTCAAGAGCGCGCTTAATTATCCAACCTTAATCCTATAATCCTATAACAAACGCTATGCTTATCATCGATCACGCTCTGCACAAAGGCTTGCGGAGTATTTACGTAGATGAGGATGCAATCACTAAATGGAGGAATGAAAAAGGTCCGCCCTACCTCTCCTATTCAACTCCCATGAAGTGAAGGGTAAATTTCATCTTGTCTTGTTGTTGTTGTTGTTGGGGGGGGGGGGGGGGGGAGAATGAGTAACATGACAGCGGAGACTGCTGGGTGAGGAAGTTTGATTGCCGCTACGTTAGAAACCAGCCGTGAGAGCGTCCTGGTGACCGCGAGGCCGCCTCAGTAGTGACACTGACCTTGAGGACGGCTTTCGCACGGCCAGCGATTGCTGCCGCTGCGCCAGAGAGCGATCTGAGAAAGCTAGATGCTAGATGAAACTTCCTGGCAGATTAAAACTGTGTGCCCGACCGAGACTCGAACTCGGGACCTTTGCCTTTCGCGGGCAAGTGCTCTACCCGCGAAAGGCAAAGGTCCCGAGTTCGAGTCTCGGTCGGGCACACAGTTTTAATCTGCCAGGAAGTTTCATATCAGCGCACACTCCGCTGCAGAGTGAAAATCTCATTCTTGCTGCTAGATGTTTTACTGGTGGGTTCGAACAACTCGCAGGTATTACGGAGATGCTTCGGGAACTCAAATGCGTATCACTGGAGAGAAGGCGACGTTCTTTTCGAGGAAGGGCATTGAGAAAATTTAGTAAACCGGCATTTGAGGCTGACTGCAGAACTTTACTGCCGCCAACGTACATTTCACGTAAGGACCATGAAGATAATATTAGAGAGATTGGGGCTTATGTGGAGACATACAGACAGTCGTGTCTCCCTCTCTGTTTGCGAGAGGAATAGAAGATTGATTGACTAGTACTGGTACAGGGTACCCTTCGCCACGCGTGGAGACTTGAGGAGAATGTATGTAGATGTAGATGATTTTTTTCTCAGTGCATTTACAAAGCCAATAGCTTTTCTTTTTTGCTATTATGGAAGACCGGGGATTGTTGATATACAGCTTCTTTCTTATTGTACTGCTATAGATGGCTAAGAGCAAGTATCGCAAGTGAAACTACTGACATCACATTCTTCATTATAGTCTCAATTTTAAGAGAGCTACCAGAGAGGAAGGACTGTTAAGTTCCTTGGTTGTCAAGCACGTCAGTATATTCTTTCACACAAAGTTTTTGTTATTCTGTGAAGCTCAAGAATATCGATGCTTTTTAATGCTCACACGCCAGGACTGAGAAATGTGTTTCTCACTGTGGTGCGGCACACATATTCGAACGCCCTAGACAAATATTTTAATAATCTGAGATTCTCTTTTGAAAGTCGCGTAAGTCCATTCCTTTAAAACATCTAGAAGATCACATAAAAAAGTTTTACGCTATGTTAATCTTAAATTATGTCATAACTAATTTTTTCAAAAAGCTGCCTTTTGAAGGGTCACACAAAATTGTATTCGTAACTGTTCGTTGCCCTAGACTGATAGGTAATATAACGTAAGTTAGTGTATAACTGGTAGTATAGTTGGCAGAGTCGTGCATCAGTCACTGGTGGTACACGCCACATGTTGGGAGGATCTAGCATGAGGCCCACTGGTACACACTACCCAATTGAAGATCTAACGTGAGCCACCAGTGATACACACTGCCGAATGGGAGGATCTGGTATGGGCCACTGGTGGTATACGTTGCCCAATGTGTAGAATTAGCTTGAGCCACCAGTGATACACACAGCCCAGTGGGAGGATTTAGCATGAGCACAGATGGTACACACGGCCTAATGGGAGGATCTAGTGTGAGACATTGGTCATACATGATGCCTGAAGGGCGGAGCTAGCTTGAGCCACTGGTGGTACATGCTGCCTGGTGGAAGGGTCTAGAGTGAGCCACTGGTGGTACACAATTTCCGATGACAGGATCCAGCATGAGCCACTGATGGCACACTTCGCCTGATGGAAGGAACTAGTGTGAGGCACCATTGTTACAAGTTCTAACATGAGCTATAAGTAACACACACAGCCCATTGGTGGTACATTGACCAATGGGCGGGACTAGCATGAACCAGTGGTACACACTGCCTGATGGAAGGACCTAGTGCGAGCCACCAGTAGTACATGTATCATGATGGGAGGATGTAGCGTGAGCCACTGGTAATACACACTGCCTGACAGAGGGTCTACCATGAGCCACTGCTGATACACGCTGCCCAATGGTAGGATCTAGCATGAGCCGCTGGTGGTACATGCTGCCCGATAGATGTATCTAGCATGAGCCACCGTACATGCTGCCCAATGAGAGGATCTAGTTTGAGCAACCAGTGGTACATGCTGCCCTATGAGAGGATATAGTGTGAGCCACTGGTGGTACACGTTGCCCTATGGATCCAACACATACAAAAATATTACATTACAATTATTTAAACTATTAATAAAATAATAATCTCCGTTAATAATAATAGTAATACTAACAATGATGATAAAGTAATGGAAAAATTATTAATGATATTAATTAGTTATTGTGTAACAAAAATTTACATCATTAACAGAAAGTAATAATTTTCAATAATAATAATAGAAGCATTAAGAATGATATTGCTTAGTTCAGCACTTCTGAAGCCCAGCTTTTATTAGGAGAAGTGGAAGGGATAATAAGAGTAGTGGATTGAATCGAAAGTGACAATGGCCGCTAGGAAAGAATTTCAACAGGGAACTCTGCAGGCAAGGGGAGGGAAAAGTGCTGTAGGACGGAGGGTTGATGAGCGTGAGCTGCAAGAAGAGGTAGCTATTGTGGTAGCTGTGTTTTGAAGTTTAAAAAGATTATAATTTCATGCAATATTTTGAAGGAGATTGTTCCAAAGTTGGGTTCCTGATACAGATAATGATATAAGGAATATGTCGGTGTTGTGTTGTGGTACAGAGAGGATTTTGCTTTGTTCAGGACGAGTATTTCAGCAGTTTAATGTGAAGGTTGCAGATAAATAGCAAGGATTACAATGACAAAGTTTCTTGTCAAAAATTAATCACAATTCTAAGACATCAATAATAATCATAAATGTAATATTAGATGAAGAAAATATTTTCCCCCAGCCATCACTCCGATATAGTGCGGTACAGGCAAGAGTGAGGTATTCAGCGAAACAAAAATGTTTCACCCCTTAGCCAGTGATGCAAGGAATGTAACATGTAAAAAACTTAACTTCGAATAGAAGTTGAAATCATGTTGATGTGTGTCCTCCCCGCCCCCCCCTCCCCCCCACGTGAATCATGGACCTTGCGGTTGGTGGGAAGGCTTGCATGCCTCAGCGATAAAGATAGGCATACCATAGGAGCAACCACAATGGAGGGATATCTGTTGAGAGTCCAGAGAAACTTGTGGTTCCTGAAGAAGGGTAGCAGCCTTTTCAGTAGTTGCAGGGGCAACAGTCTGGATGGTTGACTGATCTGGCCTTGTAACACTAACCAAAACGGCATTGCTGTGCTGGTCCTGCGAACGGCTGAAAGCAAGGGGAAACTACAGCCGTAATTTTTCCCGAGGGCATGCAGCTTTACCGTATGGTTAAATAATGATGGCGTCCTCTTGGGTAAATATTCCGGAGGTAAAATAGTCCCCCATTCGGATTTCCGGGCGGGGACTACTCAGGAGAAAGAAAACTGGCGTTCTACGGGTCGGAGCGTGGATTGTCAGATCCCTTCATTGGGCAGGTAGGATAGATAAAGTTAGATGTAGTGGGAATTAGTGAAGTTCGGTGGCATGAGGAACAAGACTTCTGGTCAGGTGAATACAGCGTTATTAATGCAAAATCAAATAGGGGTAATGCAGGAGTAGGTTTAATAATGAATAAAAAGTAGGAACAAACAGCATAGTGAACGCATTATTGTGGCCAAGATACATACGATGCCCACGCCTACCACAGTATACTACTGTGGCAGGCGTGGGCTTCGTATCTAATATCAAGTTTATATGCCAACTAGCTCTGCAGATGACGAAGAGATTGAGGAACTGTATGATGAGATAAAAGAAGTAATTCACATAGTGAAGGGAGACGAAAATTTAATAGTCATGGGTGTCTGGAATTGGATAGTAGGAAAAGGAAGAGAAGTAAACGTAGTAGGTGAATATGGAGTGGGGGTAAGGAATGAAAGAGAAAGCCGCCTGGTAGAATTTTGCACAGAGCATAACTTAATCAAAGCTAACACTTGGTTTAAGAATCATGAAAGAAGGTTGTATACGTTGAAAAGGCCTGAAGACACTGGAAGGTTTCAGATAGATTATATAATGGTAAGACAGAGATTTAGGAACCAGGTTTTAAATTGTAAGACATTGTCAGGGACAGATGTGAATTATGACCACACTCTATTGGTTATGAGCTGTAGATTAAAAGTGAGGAAACTACAAAAAGGTGGGAATTTAAGGATATGGGACCTGGATAAACTAAAAGAACCAGAGCTTGTAGAGAGTTTCAGGGAGAGCATTAGGGAACGATTGACAAGAACGGGGGAAGAAATACAGTAGAAGAAGAATGGGTAGCTTTGAGCGATGAAATAGTGAAGGCAGCAGAGGATCAAGTAGGTAAAAAGAATGGGGCTAATAGAAATCCTTGGGTAACAGAAGAGATACTGAATTTAACTGATGAAAGGAGAAAATACAAAAATGCAGTTAATGAAGCAGGCAAAAAGGAATACAAACGTCTCAAAAATGAGATGGACAGGAAGTGCAACATGGCTAAGGAGGGATGGCTGGAGGACAAATGTAAGGATGTAGAGGCGTATATCATTATGGGTAAGATAAATACTGCCTACAAAAAATTAAAGAGACCTTTGGAGAAAAGAGAATCACTTGCATGAATGTCAAGAGCTCAGATGGAAATCCAGTTCTAAGCAAAGAAGGGAAAGCAGAAAGGTGGAAGGAGTATGTAGAGGGTCTATACCAGGGCGATGCTCTTGAGGACAATATTATGGAAATGGAAGAGGATGTAGATGAAAATGAAATAGCAGATATGATACAGCGTGAAGACTATGACCGAGCACTGAAAGAGTCGAAACAAGACCCCAGGAGTAGAGAACATTCCGAGAGAACTGCTGATAGCCTTGGGAGAGCCAGCCCTGACAAAACTCTACCATCTGGTGAGCAAGATGTATGAGACAGGCGAAATACACTCATACTTCAAGAAGAATATAATAATTCCAGTCCCAAGGAAAGCAGGTGTTGACAGATGTTAAAATTACCGAACTATTAGTTTAATAAGCCTCGGCTGCAAAATACTAACACGAATTCTTTACAGACAAAAGGAAAAACTGGTAGAAACCGACCTCGGGGAAGATCAGTTTGGAATCCGTAGAAATATTGGAATACGTGAGGCAATACTGCCCCTACAACTTATCTTAGAAAATAGATTAAGGAAAGTCAAACCTACGTTTCTAGCATTTGCAGACATAGAGAAAGCTTTTGACAATGTTGACTGGAGTATTCTATTTCAAATTCTGAAGGTGGCAGGGGTCAAATACAGGGAGCGAAAGGATATTTACAATTTGTACAGAAATCAGATGGCAATTATAAGAGTCGAGAGGCATGAAAGAGATGCAGTGGTTGGGAAGGGAGTGAGGTTGGGTTGTAGCCTCTCCCCGATGTCATTCAATCTGTACATTGAGCAAGCAGTAAAGGAAACAAAAGAAAAATTCTAAGCAGGAATTAAAATCCATGGAGAAGAAATAAAAACTTTGAGGTTCGCTGCTGACATTGTAATTCTGTCAGAGACAGCAAAGGACTTGGAAGAGCAGTTGAACGGAATGGACAGTGTCTTGAAAGGAACATCAACAAAAACAAAACAAGGATAATGGAATGTAGTCGAATTCAATCGGATGATGCTGAGGGAATTAGATTAGGAAATTAGACGCTTAAAGTAGGAGAAGGGATCGCTTGGTAGGACTTATTCTGAGGCATCACGGGATCACCAATTTAGTACTGGAGGGCAGCGTGGAGAGTAAAAATCGGAGAGGGAGACCAAGAGATGAATACACTAAACAGATTCAGAAGGATGTAGGTTGTAGTAGGTACTGGGAGATGAAGAAACTTGCACAGGATAGAGTAGCATGGAGAGCTGCATCAAACCAGTCTCTGGACTGAAGACCACAACAACAACTACATAATGTGTGTTTGTTTGTGTGTGTGTGTATGTGGATAGTGATCACTTGTTCAAGGCCTACGAAAGGAACTTGGTAACGCGGAGGAGCAAAATACCGATATAATATTAATAGGACCAAAAATAGATATATTTCAGTTTCATTTTTCATGACTTATTGCTCTATTTACCTCCACGTAAAACTAAAAACTGAACATCAAAATTTTCCTGCGGACCTAATAGCGATGCACAGCTATTCAGCCTTCGAAGTGCAGTTGTGGTATTTGAATGAAGTGGTCAAAGCTAATTGGAGCAGAAGAATATACGCTTGTGACTAGACCCCTTGTTCACATTCAACATAACTTTCGCATTCGAGGAGCCCGTATTATTACCCTCGTTTTAAAATTAACGAGTGAGAGGTTTGATACTGGAATACTTGAATGCAGAAGTGATGTTGAATGTTAAAAAATGGTTTAGTCGGCTGTGCATATTGTTCTCTTCTACGTTGCTTTGACCACTTCATTGAAATTCCATACATCTAGTTTTAATGCTGAACAACTGTGCAGCAGTGTCAGGTCTGTACAAAATTTTGTTCTTCAGATAGTATAATTATTTTAAACAGAGCGAAATACACCAATAAGTCATGAGATTGACAAATGTGTGTTTTTGGTTCCATTATATCGGTGTTTTGTTTTTTCATGTAGCCAAAATTCTGCCTTAGAGCTTTAGTAGGTCTCCATTCAAATATCTCTATTAGTGAGCCAAGCAGTTCTTCATGCAAATGGCTCATACCAGTGCTTTAGGAATGAGTTATTTATATTCTAAGCGCAGTTTCGTGAGATTCTGAGCGTTCGAGGTCGCACATTTACCTAGTGAGTAGGGTACTACAATTATAACATTGACACAGTCCACGTCATTCTGAAAGGCCGTAGTTAGGAGACACTGAATATGCAGATAACTAAGTAATTAACTAAAGTGTGGACACAAAATTGCTTCACAAATTAAGTCCGTGGTATACTACACTCTAGTTAGATGGCTGTCATAGATCGTCTGACGAAATTCCACTGCAGAGGAGCGAGAGTACTAGCAGACAGCAGACTCAACTAACGAGTTCTAGATTAAATGGACAACGGTGGATACTGAAGAGTCGAGTCTTCGAGGGCACTGAGGTGGCGAGTTCGGAGACGACGTCATAGGACACGTTGGCAAGTTTAAAGCGAGCGAGCAGAGCTCATTTCTGATCTCTAACGGACAACCAGTAATACACTGTCCAGTCACAGTATTATGATCGGCGTCAATGTGCTATAAGCACTTGCGGACGTCTGGTAGCAGCTCTAGCAGTGCAGAGCAGCACAGACTGTACTAGACTAGTGTATTTTGCTTACTTTCAGTCCATCGTGTCTTATGGCATAGTGTTCTGGGGTAAAACTAAATCAAGCTTAACAGATATCTTCAAATTTCAGAAAAGAGCTGTACGAATCATAACACATAACTCTCCAAGAACTCATTGTAGGCCCCTTTTCAAAGAACTGCAAATACTCACAATACCATCACTGTATATTTTTAAAAGCATTCTGTGTACAAGAGCACATATGAAAAATCTACGTACAAATGAGGACTGCCATAATTATAATACTAGAACTCGTAAGAATTTGTATGTAGAAAGGGTAAGGACAACACAAACCCAAAAGTATGTAAGTTATTTTGGAATAAAATTCTAAAATGCTCTGCCAGTGTACATGAAGGCAATAATAGATGAAGTAAAATTTAAGACTGAACTTAAACATTACCTTTTAATCAAAACTTTCTATGACGTAGATGAGTACTTTGATTGTGTGTAAATTTATTGCCAAAAATTTTAATTTGTATGTCTAAACTCGTACTTTTAAAAAATGTCTTGAAAGTGATATTCCATTATTATGTCTGTAGTACTTGTACTAGTATGATAACTTTGTTGTGACAATTCCTACATCATGTAAATGATATACAGGAAGATAATATAATGAAATGAAATGAAATCGTGTCGGGGAAACGCGGTAATAGTGCAGTCGTTGTCGTAATGCAGAAACGGAGCGATTTATCTGACGTCCAAAATGGCATGGTCATTGGCTTTCGGGCCAAGGGTGGAAGCATTATCGAAACGGGCAAGTTTATAAGCTGTTCACGTGACGCCATGGTTGAAGTATACCGTGCACGGCAAAATGGAGCTACAGAAAACCAATGCTGAGGCATCAGTGGTGCCCCATAGCCGTAAATGAAGGCGATGAACTACAGTTGCGGAGGTGTGTACGGACGAATAGTCGTGTAACTATCGAGCAACTGAGAGCCCAGACGAACCAAGGGGCTACCGACAGCGTCTCATCAATGAGCGTTCAGTGAACGTCGCCGAGTGTGGACCTCCGCAGCAGGTGCCTCGTTCATGCATGCAGGCTGACAGCTGTTCATCGGCGACGAAGACTGGAATTGACACGCCAGTACCGCAACTGGACGTCCACTGAATGGAGACACGTGGCCTTTTCAGATGAATTACGTTCTATGCTCCATCGTGCAGATGGTCTGGATGTGTACGGCCTTGTAACAATCGTCGGAAGTGTCCACACCGGATGACGCAGCGTTATTGTCTGAGGAATGTTTCTCTGGCATTTCCCAAGTCATTCTCGAAGACACAATAGATCAACAAAAGTATGCATATATCGTTGAGGATCATGTCCACTCGTACATACAGTTTGGTTTTCCTCATCACGATGGCATCTACCAGCAGGACAACGCAAAGTGTCACACAGCACTCAGTGCATGTGCATGTTCGAAGAGCACCAGGGTGAATTTACCGAACTCCACTGCCAACTACATTCCTTGGATTTTAACCCAATCGAGAATATGTGGGACCACCTAGATCGGGCTATTCGCCCAACGGATACTGAACTGAGAAACGTCGGGCAGCTGTCCACGGCACTGGAGTCGTCAAGGTTCCACATCCCTGTCGGTACCTTCCTGACCCTCTCTGACTCTTTGCCTGCATGTGTCGCTGTGGTCCGCGCTGCAAAACGTTGTTATTCAGGCTTTTGACGGGTGGACGCGTTAATATTGTAAGTGGGCTGCTTCTGTGTTGGCAGCGCCGTGTAGCGCTTTGCATTGGATCTCTGACAGCGTTTTCTTTGTAAGAGACCCTGTGGTTGGTTGGACTTGCTAGAAGTTAATCGCCAGTACTGTTGGGCGGTTGGAAGTTAATCGCCAACAGTGATAGAAATACTGTTGGGCAGTTGGAGGTGAACAGCCAGCAGTGATCGATGTTAGATGTGAGAAGTTAGCATTGATGGTGGATAGAGGTCTGAAGTGTTAGCGTAGGCTAACGATCTGTAGATGTTCGACTTGGAGATTGAATATTATTCGTGATTATATACCTTTGTACTACATGTCAATGACGATTTATATTCGTGTCTGAACTGGATGTCACATTATTAAGGAAAAAAATACGTTATTTGGATAGCAACAAAATCTTTCTTTTGCTAACCACGTGCCTGTTAGTAGTTAGTGGCTTTAGTAGTTAGAATCTTTTATTTAACTGGCAGTATTGACGCTCGCTGTATTGCAGTGCATGTGCATGTTCGAAGAGCACCAGGGTGAATTTACCGAACTCCACTGCGAATTTTACAAATTGTTTTGGGCAGTGGCCAATACATATTTGTTAAAATTTTTTCACAATTATAATAACAAAGAAATCAAATGCACACACTACTATACCTTTCACAAATCACTTACCACACAAAAATCTTCGTTACTCGAACTACTGCAATACGGCGAGCGTCACTACTACCAGCTAAATAAAAGATTCAAACTAGGCACAGGCATAGTTAGCAAATGAAAGATTTTGATAGAGAACAAACAGTGTATTTACCTTAATAGTGTTCAAAAGTCATAATATATATAGCAGTTCATGACATCCAGTCTTACAAATTTCAAAACTCCGCAATTTCTCTCCCCATATCCACCACTGCTGGCGGCTCACCTCCAACTGGGCAACGCTACGCGCTGTTAACAGCCAACTGCCCAACACTACAATGGCAGACAACAATGCAAACTAGCCACAGACTGCACACAGCACAGCCAGTGATTTTCATACAGAGCGCTACGTGGAGTTACCTATATAAAAACCTAAACAGCCTACTTACAGATGTAATTTGCTGATATGGCATACACACGGTTCAGCTTAATACTGATCATACTGAGTGGTAAGTGCACCATGCAGCCTGTTTCCTCCCCTGTTCGCGGACAGAGAGCATCGCTAGTGCAACCGCCTCTTGCGCCTCCTTGTGGTACGACCATCGACCGCAGGTTACTGTAGCTCGTAGACGTTATCGGTATCGGTTGTGTCGGCAGGCGGCGATAAAATAGCAGTGGTTTGCTGTTTACGTCTGTAAATTCATTGATGGTGAGAAGCGGAAAGGAGTGACAGTACTTACGAAAAAGGTGGCAGAGTGAGCTAACGAAATGTTGATGTCCAGTACGACGAAGGTGTTCATATTACAGTAGGAGCGATACGGTGCTGAGGAGAGTAGCATTCAAGTATCCACCACAAAGAAGGGGATCAAAAGTCCATACAGTGAATATGGGTAACAGTGTTATTAGACATCAGTTTCTGCGATATTATCAACAATACAAAAAATATCAAATTTTACGAAAAGAACACAGCTTTGATCATGCAGAACTAGAGCCAAAATCAGCTAGTAAACTCTGAAACTCATTCTGCTGTCTATCGCAGTGGTTTCAAAAGCTGCGCCGGCCGCTGTGACCGAGCGGTTCTAGGCGCTTCAGCCCGGGACCGTGCTGCTGCTACTGTCGCAGATTCGAATCCTGCCTCGGGCATGGATGTTTGTGGTGTCATTAGGTTAGTTAGGTTTAAGTAGTTCTAAGTCTAGGGGACTGATGACCTCAGATGTTAAGTCCCATAGTGCTTAGAGCCATTTGAACAATTTTTTTTTCAAAAGGTGCCAGAATAACCTGGTTGTCACAGTTTCAAAAAAAGAGTGTTCCGTTATGGTTTTTCAATGGAAAAACGGAGCATCATAATTACAGCGGACATGTTGTTCATCCAGATGAAATGTGGATTCACGTTACGCTGAATGCGTGTCGTACTGTGACAAGACGCGATAAGTATCATTTAAGTTCGGGCTAGATTCTTGTTTTTAATACACTGCATTCGCGTGTAGGGGCATTATGTGTAACAGGTCTGCATTGGTATTTACGTTATTAATTCGAGGGCGTGTTGGAGAGCAATGGCTACGAATTTTATTATGTGAGAACTGTTAAAGCTTCTCACATAAAACAAACTTTCTTAACGTTCGACGTACTTATTCTTTATGTCTTCATATTTATTTCTCAGCATAGTCACTCTGACGACGAACTCGTTTCTCTCAAAAAGAGACCAGCATCTCGAAACCGTCGCTGTAGAATGTTTGACTTCGTTGACGGAGCCACAATCTCACCTCTGCTTGCACCGTCTCCCTACTATCAAAGTGAAGACCTCGAAGGCGTTCTTTAAGTTTCGGAAACAGATGATAATCAGATTGGGCCAATTCGAGATTGTATGGAGGCTGGTCGATGACATGACATGAACCCAAGACGTCCGGTTGTTGCAGATGTCGCAGCGGTCGTGTGTGGACTGACATTGTCATGCTGGAGGAGAGAGTGCTCCATGTGTGGCCGTTCTCTTCGAATACGTGCTTTCAGTTTCCTGAGAGTCTCGAAGTACCTTGCAAGGTTTATGGTGGTGCCTTCAAACATGAATTCCAAATGCACCGCTCGCTGAATGTCTCAGAACATTTACAATGGCGTAGGCTTCCTTGGGCAGAGTAAGTTGACGTAAGGTATTTGAGTATCACGCAGCGTCGTAATGTAAAAACCTACACTGAAGAGCCAGAGAAACTGGTACACCTGCCTAATATCGTGTAGGGTCCCCGCGAGCGCCCAGAAATGCCGTGACATTTCGTGGCATAGACTCGACTGATATCTGAAGAAATGCTCGAGAGAATCGACACCATGAATGCTGCAGGGCTGTCCATAAACCCGAAGGAGTACGAGGGGGTGGAGTCTCTTTTGAACAGCACGTTGCAAGGCATCCAAGATATACTCAATAAAGTTCATGTCTGGAGACTCTGGTGGCCAGAGGAACTGTTTAAACTCATAAGAGTGTTTCTGGAGCATCTCTGTAGCAATTCTGGACGTGGGGTGTCGCATTGTCCTGCTGGAACTGCCTGAGTCCGACGGAATACACAATGGACGTCAATAGATGCAGGTGATCAGACAGGATGCTTATGTACATGCTGCCTGTCTGAATGGTATCTAGACGTATCAGGGGTCCCATATCACTCCACATGCACACGCCGCACATCATTACAAAGCCTCCACCAGCTTGAACGGTGCCCTGTTGACATGCAAGGTCCATGGGTCCATGAGGTTGTCTTCACACCCCTACATGTCCATCCGCTCGATACAATGAGACTCGTCCAACCAGGTAACATTTTCCAGTCATCAACAGTCCAATGTTGATGTTGACGGGCCAAGGCCAGGCGTAAGGGTTTGTGTCGTGCATTCATCAAGGGTACACGAGTGGGATTTCGGATCCGAAAACCCATTTCGATAATGTATCGTTGAATGCCTTGCACGCTGTCACTTGCTGACGGCCCAGCATTGGAATATGCAGCAACTTCCGGGAGGGATGCATTTCTGTCACCTTGAGCCGGCCGGCGTGGCCGAGCGGTTCTAGGCGCTATAGTCTGGAACCGCGAGACCGCTACGGCCGCAGGTTCGAATCCTACCTCGGGCATGGATGTGTTCAGCGGTCGCGCGGTTTCAGACTGTAGCGCCTAGAACCGCAAGGCCACTCCGGCCGGCGACGACTACTTGCAATGACTTCATTTAGCATACCGATGTTGCGGAAATATTTCGTAGAAAAATTTACAAAATCCTTTTCCGTAATTACGACAAAACTTAGCAAAAATTTGACAGGCCATGTTGTACTACAAATTTGTGATGATCGAGCTCTGTAATGTTGTGCAGTGGAATGTATACTGAAGCGCCAAAGATGCTGGTATAGGCTTGCGTATTCAAATACAGTGATATGCAAACAGGCAGAACGCGGCACTGCGGTCGACAACAAGCATCTGGCGCAGTTGTTTGATCGATTACAGCTGCTACAATGGCAGGTTACCAGGATTTGAGGGAGTTTGAACGTGGTGTTACAGTCGGCGCACGAGCGATGGTAGCGATGAAGTGGGGATCTTTCCGTACGATTATTTCACGAGTGTACCGTGACTATAAGGTATTCTGTAAAACATCAAATCTACGACATTTCTGCGGCCGGAAAAAGATCCTACGAGAACAGGACCAACAACGACTGAAGAGAATCGTTCAACGTCACAGAAGTGCAACCCTTCCGCAAATTGCTGCAGATTTCAGTGTTGGGCCATCAACAAGTTCAACGAAACATCACCGATTTGGGCTTTCGCAGCCGAAGGCCCACTCATGTACTCTTGATGACTGCATGACACAAAGCTTTTCGCCTCTCCTGTGCCCGTCAACACTGCCATTGACTGGAAACATGTTGCTTGGTCGAACGAATCTCGTTTCATATTGTATCGAGCGGATGGACCTGTACCGGTATGGAGACAACCTCATGAATCTATGGACCCTGCATGTCAGCAGGGGACTGTAAAGCTGGCGAAGGTTCTGTAATGGTGTTGGGAGTGTGCAGTTGGAGTGATATGGGACCCGTCATACGTCTAGATACGGCTCTGACAGGTGACAAGGACGGAAGCATCCTGTCAGATCACCCGCATCCAATGATGTCCATTGTGCATTCCGAAGGACTTGGGCAATTCCAGCGGAAGAATGCGACACCCTACACGTTCAGAATTGCTAAAAAGTGGCTCCACAAACACTCTTCTGAGTTTAAATACTTTCGCTGGCCACCAAACTCCCGGACATGAACATTATTGAGCATATCTGGGATGCCTTGCAACGTGCTGTTCAAAAGAGATCTCCACCCCCTCGTACTCTAATGGATTTGAGGACAGACCTGCAGGATTCATGGTGTCAGTTCCCTCCAGCACTACGTCAGACATTAGTTGAGTCCATGCCACGTCGTGTTGCGGCACTTCTGGGTGCTCTTACCAGTGAAATGTAAATTTCAGCAGACGAACATTCAGGCCTGAGATCCGGCGCACTTAACGAATCTGTGATTCACAACATATTAATAATAACTGCGGGTGCGGATGCTGATGCTACAGCCAGTTCAGGACATGTTATTCCTCCAATCGATGGTCCCCGTAGTTCGCACGGCCTGTTACCATTGGTAAGAATGTTACAGGCGGGCAAAGGAGCAACACTGCTGATTTGAAGGAGAGGTAGAATTCAGATACCACGAATACCGCTCCACTGCTGTTATAATACCATCATGAAAAACATCTTCTTTGTCAGTTATATTACAAGATGACTAGGTGCACTTGCTCTTTGTTGCAGGCACTGGTAGATCGATAAGAGGGAATTCAACCAACGATTTGTTATACTATTTTATTGGCTTGGATTTTAAGTCATAAAGCCCTTCACAGTACGTGAAAAACACTCTTGTTTACTCACACAATCATTGCATCACATATTCAAATCATTTCATTTAAAAAGCTTCACGGGGAGTTAGTTATACCGTACTTGAAGAACGCTAGTTAGGTTCATAGAAAAGCATGTTAGTCAAAGTAAAAAAATTATAAAAACCATTCAATACCATGCACGTGACCGATGGAAATGGCGCAGCTGTTAGGAAACTGGACTCGCGTTCGGGAGGATGACATTTCAAATCTGCGTCCGGCGATCCTGATTTAGGATTCCTGTGATTTCCCTAAATCGCTTCAGGCACATGCCGGGATGGTTCCTTTGAAAGGGCAAGGCCTATTTCCTTCACCATCCGTCCCTCACCCGATGGGACCGATTACCTTGCTGTGGTAGGGACAGAGCATCGAGTGACATTATACTGAGTGCACTATCCGAAAATTACCTCGAGCAATTAAACAGAGAACCGACTCGTGGAGATAACATCTTGGACCTACTGATAACAAACAGACCCGAACTTTTCGACTCTTTAAGTGCAGAACAGGGAATCAGTGATCATAAGGTCGTTGCAGCATCACTGAATATGGAAGTTAATAGGAATATAAAAAAAGGGAGGAAGGTTTATCTGTTTAGCAAGAGTAATAGAAGGCAGATTTCAGACTACCTAACAGATCAAAACGAAAATTTCTGTTCCGACACTGACAATGTTGAGTGTTTATGGAAAAAGTTCAAGGCAATCGTAAAATGCGTTTTAGACAGGTACGTGCCGAGTAAAACTGTGAGAGACGGGAAAAACCCACCGTGGTACAACAACAAAATAGGGAAACTACTGCGAAAGCAAAGAGAGCTTCACTCCAAGTTTAAACGCAGCCAAAACCTCTCAGACAAACAGAAGCTAAACGATGTCAAAGCTAGCGTAAGGAGAGCTATGCGTGAAGCGTTCAGTGAATTCGAAAGTAAAATTCTATGTACCGACTTGACAGAAAATCCTAGGAAGTTCTGGTCTTACGTTAAATCTGTAAGTGGCTCGAAACAGCCTATCCAGACACTCCGGGATGATGATGGCATTGAAACAGAGGATGACACGAAAGCTGAAATACTAAACACCTATTTCCAAAGCTGTTTCACAGAGGGAGACCGCACTGCAGTTTCTTCTCTAAATCCTCGCACAAACGAAAAAATGGCTGACATCGAAATAAGTGTCCAAGGAATAGAAAAGCAACTGGAATCACTCAATAGAGGAAACTCCACTGGACCTGACGGGATACCAATTCGATTCTACACAGAGTACGCGAAAGAACTTGCCCCCCTTCTAACAGCCGTGTACCGCAAGTCTCTAGAGGAACGGAGGGTTCCAAATGATTGGAAAAGAGCATAGGTAGTCCCAGTCTTCAAGAAGGGTCGTCGAGCAGATGCGCAAAACTATAGACTTATATCTCTGACGTCGATCTGTTGTAGAATTTTAGAACATGTTTTTTGCTCGAGTATCATGTCGTTTTTGGAAACCCAGAGTCTACTATGTAGGAATCAACATGGATTCCGGAAACAGCGATCGTGTGAGACCCAACTCGCTTTATTTGTTCATGAGACCCAGAAAATATAAGATACAGGCTCCCAGGTAGATGCTATTTTTCTTGACTTCCGGAAGGCGTTCGATACAGTTCCGCACTGTCGCCTGATAAACAAAGTAAGAGCCTACGGAATATCAGACCAGCTGTGTGGCTGGATTGAAGAGTTTTTAGCAAACAGAACACAGCATGTTGTTATCAATGGAGGGACGTCTACAGACGTTAAAGTAACCTCTGGTGTGCCACAGGGGAGTGTTATGGGACCATTGCTTTTCACAATATATATAAATGACCTAGTAGATAGTGTCGGAAGTTCCATGCGGCTTTTCGCGGATGATGCTGTAGTATACAGAGAAGTTGCAGCATTAGAAAATTGTAGCGAAATACAGGAAGATCTGCAGCGGATAGGCACTTGGTGCAGGGAGTGGCAACTGTCCCTTAACATAGACAAATGTAATGTATTGCGAATACATAGAAAGAAGGATCCTTTATTGTATGATTATATCATAGCGGAACAAACACTGGTAGCAGTTACTTCTGTAAAATATCTGGGAGTATGCGTGCGGAACGATTTGAAGTGGAATGATCATATAAAATTAATTGTTGGTAAGGCGGGTACCAGGTTGAGATTCATTGGGAGAGTGCTTAGAAAATGTAGTCCATCAACAAAGGAGGTGGCTTACAAAACACTCGTTCGACCTATACTTGAGTATTGCTCATCAGTGTGGGATCCTTACCAAATCGGTTTGACGGAGGAGATAGAGAAGATCCAAAGAAGAGCGGCGCGTTTCGTCACAGGGCTATTTGGTAACCGTGATAGCGTTACGGAGATGTTTAATAAACTCAAGTGGCAGACTCTGCAAGAGAGGCTCTCTGCATCGCGGTGTAGATTGCTCGCCAGGTTTCGAGAGGGTGCGTTTCTGGATGAGGTATCGAATATATTGCTTCCCCCTACTTATACCTCCCGAGGAGATCACGAATGTAAAATGAGAGAGATTAGAGCGCGCACGGAGGCTTTCGGACAGTCGGTCCTCCCGCGAACCATACGCGACTGGAACAGGAAAGGGAGGTAATGACAGTGGCACGTAAAGTGCCCTCCGCCACACACCGTTGGGTGGCTTGCGGAGTATAAATGTAGATGTAGATGTTTGGTCTCTTCCCCCAAATCAACCAGTCAACCAACCATGCACATGAGCAATATCTGAAGTTTCTTTAGGATCTTGTTTCTCTGCTGTGGAGGAGCGAGGCACTCTTATATTTTCACTTCCGCTGCCGCAGTGCAATTCGACAATTTTAAAATCTTGTTGTCTGCTGCTGCCAGCAGCAGTCTCGTGCTGAATAGTCTTGTATGTTCCAAGCTGTTCATCAGCAGGATTTGGGTGTACGCTGCTTTTTTACGACGTTAACACCCAAGTTCCCATCGTTAAGAACTTCTGTCTCTCCACACTCAAAACAGAAGAGAGTCCGTTCTTCAGAGTCGGTACAGACTTTCTTTTTTTTTTTTAATCGTCCTTGCTTGAATTTCAGGCGTGTCACCGTCACATAAAACTTGCATGGAGATAGATTTGTCTGGAATACCATTGCGAAGTTGCGAAGCAGGGCTATATCTCACTACAAACTAACAGTGTTAAGCACTTACGTAATTCCAATATTGTGTTGGTATCGGGACCAGCAACTCAATACATTTGTAACATTTGTAATTTATTGTAATTTATTGAAAAAGGTTTCCGTCAAAGTTGCAAATAAAGTTTCTATTATTGACTAGTTTCGAACATTTTCGTTCGTTGTGAACCTTTACCTACATTATGAGGTAAAACGTTATTAACAAAATATGGAATGTAACACTTTCAAACATTTTGTATGCACAGATTAGAGCAGTGCAATAAATCATTCATGACATACCGGCATTTGTAATGTTTCATTGTACGTAACAGATTTATTTTTTACATTAGATCAAAATAACAGATGTTATTAGACTATTACGATTTCCTTGATATATTAAAAATTCGATAGGCGTTTGTAGTTGTTTATACACAAAAGTTTGACGGGCGCCTTTGGTTGTTTAATGTGTGTCCTTATGCTCTGTATCTCAGAGATCATAATATTACAACTAAACACATAGTTACTGTGTAGATAAAGCTCTCTGACGTTATCGCACTGTTTCATAAATTACTGACATGTCACAAGCTAACTATGCTACTGAACGATAACATATCAGTAATTTCTAAAATAGTGTGATAATGTCTGAGACCTGTGCACACAAAACTTTTGAAAATATTGTGCTTCATGGTTTGTTAATAACATTTCACCTTCTGCTGTAGGTAATGGTGTGAGAACGAACGAAAATGTTAGAAATTGGTCACTAATAAAAACATTAATTGCAACTCTGATGGAAACATTAATTAATATATAACAGTAGTACGTTAATAGTACACCTTTTTCTATTCACGTAACAGACTTTTGAAACACTAGCAGATGTCGAATAAAAGATAGGCACCATCTTTGGGCACTCGCAAATAATGGGTAGGGGATCATTGGATAGACGACACAGTTGCCAGAGACTTTTTGAGGCAAAGAACTTTGACCGAAAGAGTCTGATCGTAAGCTATTCTTCAAGGCTATGAATCTGACAAAGCATCGTGTATTAGCGGAATTATAAGGCACTACATCCTGCGCAACCATTAGTTCGATGGTCTAGCGCGATTGAATGTAACATTTGATCTGTTAGACAACTTGTTCCAACGATAAACGAAACCTTCGCGCTAGAATTTTGGGACAATTTGCTACAGTCAAATGCTCAATGACGGGCTTGTTATTACTCCTGTAGCATCGGACTTTCTAATCAGTATTCTTCACTTACGTTTGGCATTGCAAATGATATATTGTCCAAGTCACATTTTGGATTTCTGAAAGATTCTGATGTAGAGAAACCTATTTACGCTTACAGTGAGAATGTGCTTAATTCATTAGATAATAAATTACAGGCTACTGCCATTTTCTGTGACCTGTCAAAAGTCTTTGACTGTGTGAAACACAGCATTCTCTTAAGTAAATTAGAGTATTATGGTCTCACTGGCAATGCTGCGAAATGGTTTGATTCTTATCTATCTAACATGCAACAAAGGTTGTCCTTTGCGAAATACCTGTGCAGTAAGCAGTCAGTCTTCATCTGACTGCGAATTAATTACATGTGGTGTTCCTCAAGGTTCCATTTTGGGTCCATTGCTTTTTCTTGTGTATATTAATGACCTCTCATCTGTTACATTGCCAGATGGTAAGTCTGTTTTGTTTGCAGATGATACGAACATTGCAATAAGTAGCAAGTCAAGTACAGATTTAGAAATAGTTGCTAATCAAATTTTCACTGACATTAATAAGTGGTTTAAAGCTAATTCTTTGTCATTAAACTTTGAGAAGACCCACAATATGCAGTTCAGAATCTGTAAGAGATTTCCTTCCAGCATGAGTATAACGTATGAAGACATGTAGATCGAAGCGGTTGACAGTGTCAAATTTCTGGGATTACAACTTGATAATAAATTCAGTTGGGAAGGGCATACTTCAGAATTGCTTAAGCGCCTAAACAAGTCTATATTTGCCGTGAGAATGATGTCAGATGTAGGAGATATAAATATAAAAAACTTGCATACATTGCTTACTTTCATTCTTCTTCTTCTTCTTCTTCGTTTCACCCAACTTTGGGGTACGTTGAATCAATCACTTCTGTGTGTTCTGTGCCTTTCTTTTCGCCCAGTACTGCTTCATTCTTTCTGATCTTGCTTTTCTTTCCTCATCAGAGATGACAATCGTTCTTTTCTTTCTATTTTGGAGCTGGAATCCCTCTTTTCTGTCTTTCCTTATCATTTTTGCGGTCCTGTCTGTGAGCATTTTTTCTGTGATGTGTAGTTCTCTTAAGTCTTTCTCTGTTTGGATAAACCAATTTGGTTTGGATTTTTTATTCCTGAAGTAGTCAAACATTCTTTTTGTAAGTCTATTTGGGTTCATTCTGAGAATGTGCCCATAAAACTCAATTCTTCTTTTCCTCATTGTATCCGAAAGTTTTTCTGTGGTTTTGTAGAGTGTTTCATTTTTGGTATGAATTAGTTTGTCGTTATGAAATTTGGGGCCTAAAATTTTTCTCAATATTTTTCTTTCTTTGATCTCTAGCCTTTCAATTGGGCCATGGTTAGTGATGTCTCAGCTGCATATAGTGCTTCTGGTTTAATGACAGTGTTGTAATGTTTTATTTTTGAATTCCATGAGAGGGACTTTTTATTATAAGTATTTTTAGTAAGCTGAAAGGCTAGTTCAACTTTGTTTCTTCTTAATTCTATTGCTTTTTTCTCAAGGGCGTTCCAGCTAATCCATTCACCAAGATATTTGAATTCTTTAACAATTTCGATCTTTTGGTCTCTTACTTTAAGATATTTCATTGGCTTTTTTATATTTGTGATTATTTTGGTTTTTTCAAAAGAAATTTTAAGGCCTATTTTCTCTGCTTGTTTCTGTAATTCGAGGATCTGTTCTTTGGCTTCTTCCCATGTTTCAGCTAGTAGGGCCATATCATCTGCAAATGCTAGGCAATTAACCTTGATGCCTTTGTTTTTTGTTCCTAGTCGGATTCCACTATTGATTTTCTTGTTCCATTCTCTTACTATTTTTTCTAGGGCACAGTTAAATAACAATGGAGAGAGTCCATCACCTTGTCGTACTCCAGTTTTTATCTCAAATAGGTCTGAGAGTTCTCCCATAAATTTAATTTTGGAGTATGTGTTGGTGATGGTTTCTGTAATTAGGTTTGTAGTTTTATTGTCTAGGTTCAATTCTTTTAATATGGAGATTAGAGATTCCCTGTCTATGGAGTCGTACGCCTTTTGAAAGTCAATGAATGTGATGACATACGCTTTTGCTCTCGATTTTTGGTAGGCCATAAGATTTTTGAGGTTTAGAATTTGTTCTGGGCAGGATCTTCCCTTCCTGAAGCCTGCCTGGTATTCTCCAAGTTGACAATCTAGCTGGGGTTCTGCTCTGTTCAAAAGGACTGTAGACAGTATTTTGTATGTTACGTCAAGGGGCGAAATCCCTCTGTAATTGTTGGGGTCTGTTCTGGATCCCCTCTTATGAATTGGGTGAATGAGGGCCATCTTCCATTCATCCGGAATGCTTTCTGTTTTCCATATTTCTTCAAATATGTTTTGGAGAGATTCTATGGCATTTCTATTGACATTTTTCCACAGTTCAGCTGTAATTTGGTTCTCTCCCGAAGCCTTATAGTTTTTGAGATTCAAAATGATTGATTGTAGTTCCTCGACGGTGGGTGGTTCTGAGTTAGGACTTGTTGAAGTTGAGTTGCTGAAATCCATTTTTTCAATTGGTTCTTTACAGTTGAGAAGGTTTCTGAAATATTCCCTCAAAATTTTGCAATTATCCCTGTTGTTGTGTGCAATATTACCATTTTTATCTTGTAATTGGAGTGTCGGTGGGCTGTACTTGGTTATTTTTTGTTTAAAAGTTCTGTAAAAGCTCCTAGTCTTGTTTTTGTTGAAGTCTTCGTTGATCTGCAAAAGGAGTTGATCTTCTTGTGCTTTTTTAATTCTTTTGAGGTTTTTACTCACTAGTTTTCTTACACTCAGGAAATTTTGCCTATTATATTCATTTTTCTGAGATTGCATCTGTTGCCATGCTTTCTTTCTTTGCTCAATAAGTTTGTCACATTCCTCTGTCCACCATGCGTGTTTTTTGATTTTGGTTATAGGTGCTATTTGTTCAGCTTTGGTTAGTAGGCTTTCCTTCATTTGATCCCAATTTTGGTTCCTTATATCTTGAGTAGCGAGGGGAAACTCCTTCGAATTCATTATCTTTTCTGGATCGTATCTTCTGCTTTTGGGTTTACTGTTTCTATCTTTCCTTTTGGGGATAATTTTGAGTTTTATTTTAGAAAGATAGTGATCAGAATCCAAGTTTGCTCCTCTGAGTACTTTGACATTTTGTATTTCTGTATGGTGTTTCCATTTTATCGCCACATGATCAAGTTGAAATTCACCCAAGTGTGGGTTTGGTGAGGTCCATGTCTTCTGTTTTCTGGGTAGTCTCTTAAAGGCTGTGGATTTCAGGATCAAGCCATGCGCTTGGCAGAGTTCTACTAATCTGACTCCATTTTGGTTAGTTCTATTGTGCGCTGGGTAGTTTCCAACAATATTTTTGTATTTCTTCTCTTTTCCTATTTGAGCATTGAAGTCCCCCGTAAGTATGATGTTGTGTTTGTCTGGGATCTTTTGCACCACGTCATCTAGTTGTTCCCAAAAACGTTCCACCTTGTCCTTATTTTTCCTATTGTCTTCATTTATGGGGGCATGTGCATTCACAATTGTGTATACTCTATTAGCAGATTTAAAAGTGAGTGTGGAGAGTCTTTCCGATTGTGATTGAAAGCTGATAATGGAGTCTAAAATACTTTTATCTATTATAAAGCCCGTTCCGAGGTGGGGTGTGTTTTTCATTATTCTTTTGCCTACCTTTCCTTTGTATATTCTGAAACCTCCGGAATCAAAATTGTTTTCATCTATGTATCGAGTTTCTTGAAGTGATGTTATGAGTATTCTATGATGTTTGAGGGTATCTGTAAGATGTTTTAATTTTCCTGTTTTTAAAAGAGAGTTTACATTGAAAGTAGCTATGTAACTTGTTTTTTTACATTTCAATTTGCTTGATGTCTTATCATGTCCCGATTCATCTCTGTGCAATGCTGCAGACTCCCCAGAATCCGATAGTCTGCTTGCGCACCTTGGTGCGGTGGATTGTCCACCTGGGGTAATTTGTTTCACATTACACTCTTCCATGATTGATAGTATTATGTAAGGGGTGACTCTTCGAGCCACAAATTTACAACCACGGTTGTTAGCCCTGGAGGTTTTTCCCAGCCGCCCCTAACCTGGGGAACAGGCGCTGACCAAAGACCGCCCAATGTGAGACAGTCGCCTTTGGATTTCTGGTCCTGTGTTGGTCCATGGGTGGTATTTTATTTCCCACCTACCCTACATATCTGTAGAGCTTTCCCCTATCCGCCACCTGGGGACGCGCCCGGTAGGGGAACAGGTTGCCCCTCGGGTACTTTCATTCTATTATGTCGTATGGGATCATATTCTGGGCAACTGATCAAACCGAGTGAAAGTTTTTAGAGTGCAAAAGCGTGTGCTAGAATCATTTGTGGTGTAAATTCAAGAACATCTTGTAGAAATCTGTTCAAGGAACTTTGTATTCTAACCACTGCTTCTCAGTATATTTATTCCTTAATAAAATTTGTTGCAAGTAATACATCTCTATTTCCAACCAATAGCTCAGTACACAGTATCAGTACTAGGAATAAGAAGAATTTATATAACTGCCAAAACTCACTTACCTTGGTCCGAAAAGGGGTCCAATATTCGGGAATTTTTAATAAATTGCCAGCAACCATTAAAAACTTGGTTTCAGATAAAGCACGATTTAAACAGAGTTTGAAAGACTTTTTGATAGGCAACTCCTTCTACTCCATAGATGAATATCTTAACAGAGACTGTTAAGTCAGCTTAAGGAAAAATATCTGTTAGCTTTCAGTTTTAACAACACTTTCTCACAACAGTCAAGATTACGTATTTTGCGTACGATAAATTTATTAATAGTGGATAACAGTGATTCATTCTGACAGTGTGTTAATTCTGTAAATATTAGCTGTCCCAGTTTACTGCATTGTATTAGCTTATTTTCGACTATCTCCTGACAAATTATCAGGGCAGTAAGTATTATATACAAATGTTTTATGCTTTTATGTCATACTTTCTGACATGTTCCACACCCATGAGAATCAACTCATTTTTTGGGCCTATGGAACGAAAACTGAATCTAATCTAATCTAATCTTGTTCCATGGAATCGCTCGAAGTCTATGTCTGCATTGTGAAACTTATAAAATAACGGTTCCTCAGCTTCAGTTACTTTTATCAATTGTTAATAACAGATTGCTGTGAAATGAGAATAAGAATTTTTGGCGGGATTCGGATGAATGACGTTATGTTCCGAAATCTTGTTGCCTATGCCCAGAAAGAACAATTTATGTTATTGTATTCCATTTGTTTGATTGTGTTTTTTAAATTATCTCAAGAATATTTTTAATTAGATTTAGTGAGAATACAGGATGTATCATAATTAATGGCGTAAACCCATACAGTTGAAAGAACACGATACTAGAAGCAAAAGAGTCTCAATAAACATGGGTCGAAGCTGCATACCTTAAGAGCTGTGAGCAATTTTGCATCTTCGATACTGTGAAGCAAAGCTCTTCTACTGCAAGATCCTTATTTTCCATATTTTGGGAAGTGATAATATGGACCAAAACAAGAAAAAATGTCCAGTAAGCACGTGCTCTAAAATGCATACCTGAAGAGCACTTGTTCATCTTCGATACTTTGGAACACAACTCTTCTAATGAACAAGTGCTCATAGCTCTTAAGGTATGCATTTTAGAGCACATGTTTACTGGACATTTTTTTCCTTGTTTTTGTCCACACCACCATTTCCCAAAATATGGAAAAAATCTTGCAGTAAAAGAGATTTGCTTCACAGTATCGAAGATGAAAATTTTCTCGTAGCTCTTAGGTATGCATTTTCGACCATACGTTTACTGAGACTTTTTTGCTTCTAGTATCGTGTACTTTCAACTGTATTCAGGATTCAAATAAATTGCAGTTTGACGCTAGGAATATTGCATAGTGGAAATGATAGCGATTTATTACAATACATCAGAAGTATTCCTAAAGGTATCATTTTAGAGTTAATTTTCGCCTGAACTAATGCGAGGTTAAGATTTATATGACTTGATCAGAATTTTGCAGGACTCATATTCATTGCCATCGGGTTTTTTATGTCTGTTGAGATTCCAGTACGAGGCATTAAGCTGTAATATGTCTCGGTGGGTGATGTAGGATTTCGAGTACCGAAAGACTGTTTCTTGCTATAAATTACACAGAAGCGGTACTTATCATTGCTGTTTCTGAGGTAAGTAACAAATATTTGTCGTCGTGTAGTTTTGCGTCTTACCTTGTTCCACTCATTCGACTTTGAGACTTTGAATAATAATTAGGTTTAAAACACTTCTGGTGAATTTTGAGACTAGTTTTATGTGAGGAATAAATAACATCTTCTCCAATATAAACGCTGTATTTTTAAGAACTTCTGGTGTGCTGGACGGCAAGTGTACTCGGGCATTAGAGCAGTGGGAAATCCAGTAGAAGAAACTGTGACGTTAGTACAGTGACTCACTCTGAAGGGATAGTTCTCGGGTTAACATGCCGCCACAGTACAAGGTGATGCATATGAAGTCGGCTGTGCGCGTATTGATAACGAGTTGGAGGGAGTCTAGAATATTATCAATCTATAGTAGCATTTCACGAGCTAGCGCAAATCACTTATCCCTAATCGGACATTACTAACTGTGAAACAACACGCAATTTGAGGAGAATGGCACCAGGGTAATTGCCAAACCAGCTACATCGAAATTGATTGCTTCGGAGTCGTGCGCAAGTAATGTTGCAAGTGCGCTGCTGTTGGGCACGTGTATAATGCAGTATAGTGGGTCATACTCTCAAGTGACTGGTGTCCAAGCCATAGGCGACTTTGTGTCGCAGTTGCTTTGCGACAACAGATGAACGGCCGAAGAGCCAGCAACAGGCGCTGTTTCAGCCCGCCTCGCGTGCTGTGAACACGCCGTCGTCCGCTTGCGGCAATTATCTTCATTCACCGTCACCGCCTGCACCCGACTGCCTCTGTTGCGCGGCGCAACGGTACAAGTTCTGCATCTCATTTTTACTTAGCGATTTAGCTTTCATGTCCTTGCTAGTGCCCCATACAAAACTGGTTATCATTTGTTGATTTCAAATCATAATACAGAAGCACAAAAGTGATTACAAAAAATCAGTTTGTTGAAATTGAACAGATACATCAGCAACGATGAGCTATGATACAAAGTGCTTCCGTTTCCGCATCTTCATTGTGATCTTCACACGAAGCTTGTTAAGAGTCCAGAATATTTCTTCTGCCCTCCTGTTTTAAAAACAAGTTGTTTCCAATTTGTTTATGTAATTATCCTGTGTGTTCATTAAGTGATATCTTCTCTCTTCATCGAACGTAAATCTCGAGCTCCGTCCTGAATTCCTTCTTGGCTACTGACGACAGTGATTCGCCCCGTTCGATGTTGTACACCATATATTCTGTTTTGTTTAGCTCTTCAGTCTTAAGAGGCGTCTCTGAAATGACTTCAGTTTCAAATAATGTAATCTGATGTTTCATATTCCCCTCCTCTCCCCTGTCATATGCAGTTGTCTTAAAGACTTCGTCCTATTATCGGCAGATAAGTGGGATAAGGCACCTCTCCAACAAAAGGTGTGTCACACCATTGGAGGATAGAATGTACCATTTCATTGGTTACGAAAGCGTGCATTGTAAAAGTAGCCCATCGGTCGCATAGGCTAGCATAGAACGCGACCTGAAAGTGACGCCGAAGAAGGTCGATAGCTGGTAACACTCGAACTCTAATCTGATTGACGTCACGTGGCACCTCTCCACCTCGCCATAGGAGTCGATACTTGACTCGTCGCGCCTCACCCTCCACCACACGCATAACCATTCGGACTCCCTGCACTACCAGCAAGAAAGCAGTCATCAACAATCTTAAACAGAAGTAGAGACACTCATTTATTTTCCAATATTTATTGACACAACGCGTTTCGGCAGCATGGTACCACCGTCTGGTGCCTAACTGTTATTTGCACACATACACAGAGTCAGATAAATACAATCAGGCACATATAAGGTTCTTTATGTAGGACAAACTGGGAGAGGCTTTCAAAAAGATCAGTGAGCACATCAGGAATTATTCTAAATCAGAGGTAGCTACCCACATTAAGGACAGTGGACACACAGTCAATGATATCAAAAGAGATCTTCATATTTTACATAAAAGTGACTTATTTGAAGAATCTTCAAATTTTCATCTCTGGCACAATATTTAGTAACACGTTACTCAGTAATGCGTTAGAAATTGATGACGTAAATTTTTTAAAAACTTTCTTCATTTTTGAATGCCTATTTCATTAGCAGTTAAGACTTAGGAGATGCTAATCCTATACATGAAGACAAGTAAGATAATTACAATTAGTGACTGTTGCCGAAAAGAGAGAAAAACGAATAATACTGTTAATAATACATTGAAAAGTACACTACGTAAATGTGTCACAACGTAAATGTGCTAGGAAAAGAAAAATATGTGTTGCATTACTACGTGTATTGTATTAGCAGCTGAATTCTGTATTGTCTTAGCAGCTGAAGAAACTTTGGTGTGCTCTAATTATTCCACTGTAACTGCCGTGTGAAAAAGAGATGGTACTGTGTTATTGTGCTTCGTGTTCCAGATACGGATATTCACGGTGTATCATAATTAATGGCGTAAACGCATACAGTTGAAAGTACACTATGTAAATGTGTCACAACGTAAATGTGCTAGGAAAAGAAAAATATGTGTTGCCTTATTACGTGTATTGTATTAGCAGCGTAAGTACAGCATGAATTATCAGTAAACGTCTCTCTTTCTTTCTTTCCTTTCTGAAAAGTAGTTAAACGTAATGCACATATAAGAGTATATTTTGCTCTCTAATGCCTTTCCCGTTTAAACACTACGTCATTCAAAAATATTCAAATGTGTGTGAAATCTTATGGGACTTAACTGCTAAGGTCATCAGTCCCTAAGCTTACGCACTACTTAACCTAAACTATCCTAAGGACAAACACACACCCGTGCCCGAGGGAGGACTCGACCCTCCGCCGGGACCAGCCGCACAGTCCATGACTGCAGCGCCTTAGACCACTCGGCTAATCCCGCGCGGCACTACGTCATTAATCAGGGCTTTAGAGACCTTGTCAGTTCGTCGAATGTACAGCAAAGGGAAGACATTTTTGAATGTCGTCGATAATGCGTAATTACTATATATTAAACTTCGTTACCAACTATAATTTATTCTAAAGAAGTCTCAAAATACCAATCTCGTTTATTTTCTGCTACCTTTTTCTCTATCTTTTACGTTAACTAACCGAAAATATCAGATTTCCAATTGCGTATTGAGTCCTATTGAAACCCTAATTAACAGTAATGAGCAATTGCTATTTCACCTTATAAGTGAAACTCTTAACTTTGCCTTCTTCAGCACTTGCAGGTTACTGTATTCTTTGCTTCTATCAAATTCAGTTACTGATTGTGATTACTATACCTGATTTAGGTAAATCCTATAAATAGAAACTCTCTTTCTGGGTGGCTCTATCTACGTCAACCTAGCACATGTAATGCAAATTCTATGGTACTGAACTACAACAACTTTAAGTCAGAACACAAGCTTCTTTTATATTTCAATCATTTAGTATCATTTAATTTGAACTTTAAAATGGTTTTCAATACTGTTTTCTCGACGTGTGATCGAGTGCCAGGAACAAGCTAATACACCACAAAACGCTAATAACACAATCAACAAAAGTAAAACAAAAATTCTAAATGCCACCGCCTCTTTGACCCTGACAGTTAGCAATCAAAGCAAAGCCCTGTCTCCTCAGGAGTTGGCGTCACAATTCCTTATTTGAAAATAGGCCACTCGTCGCTCTTCACTCGGCAAGTCTCAGACTACTTACGTGCTGTTCGTTAATCGTTCCACTTTCCTACGCTGCGCACTAAATATCGGCTAAGGCTCCGATCTATTTAACTGTCTGTGGACAGATTCAAGCTAACGAGCCAGGTGATGTATATGCTAGGACTCAAAATTTACCAAAACGCACTCGAGGCATTTCTAGCTCGATGCACTTCGAACAGTCTAATCCACCACTGACAGTCCAGCAAACCGTAATGCTGCTGCTGCTTCGAGAATATTGCCAGCTGAAAGGATTACGGAAGGGTCCTCTTTCTCCACCTGCTGTGTGGAGCATGATGAAGTTCGAATCAACTGGGCAACTGGGCGTCACTCCAGGAAGAGGCCGACGACCGGTTGGAGCAGAGGTGGTTGATGAAATCGCTATTGCTATGGGACAACGCTGCACGCAATTCCCGATCGACAAGCAGTGCGCATGCTGTGTCACAACAGTTGAACATCCCATGCTCTGCTATACAGGAGGTGCTTCGAACCATTCTCAAATGGTACCTATACAAGATCCATATAGTATAGCAGCTGGCACCAAAGGACGCACAACTACGTGTTGACTTCGCTCTCCACTTCCTCGCAAGGATTGAAGTTGACATGGGCTGTCCCTGGACCATTCTGTGGACAGACGAAGCTCTTTTTTCTCTGACGGATAAGGTGAACACACACAACTGCCGAGAGTGGGGATCTTCACCTCCAGTCACTGTGCATGAAGCTCATCTGTATGGTGAACTTGCCACCGTAAGTAGTAGGGAGATGGCGGCCGCAGTACAATTTTGATATAAAATTGATATGCAAATTAATTGAATTGATAAATTAATCACTCCCACCCAACCCGGCCCCCGACCACGCCCACCCCAGCCCGCATATGGTGTCAAGTGTTTTTCTCAGCCTGCACGTATGCCCCAGCCCTTCCCCCTCCCACAGCATACCCTATTGGTGGAAATTTAGAATTTTGGCGGGAATTTCGAATTTTGGTGGGAATTTCGAATTTTGGAGGGAATTTCTTTGTCCCAGGGCTCTGCTGACATCCTAACCCGTCCGCCACCCGGGAATTGACGAGAAATTAAAAATGGCGGCGCTCTTTCCGGGACTCGAACCCTGATTCCCTAACAGATGGAAACTGTCCAGACCCAGGAGAGGAAGGGTAGGTTAAAGTACATTATTTATTTTGGTCAAAAAACTGACGCAAAGATCGACCCTTATTACATAATTAATCACAAAGATCAGGCCTAATTACACAACCATATGCATAGTGTTACACAAGGATAGCATAAAATCGCAATACAACATAAAAACGGACGATACCAAACAACTGGTGTTCTCCTGCTGGGAAAAAATTTCGCATTTTCACTCGAATCTATCGGCAGACACTCTCAACCTTTGCCCTACACGTACAAGCTAGCAGGAAAAAGGGAGGAGTGTAAAGTACTATCTTTATTCTTTTTGATGGGAAATACATTCAACTGATGAGATGCTGGTGTTGGACAGAGACGAGTTTAGAAAATGAATTACCTGTAAGCATACAGTATCTACCGCTGTTAGACGTCAGTTTGCTACATATGTCTCCTCAAAAACCATCCTGCAGCCCAGGTAATCGAAGCCAATACACGCTACCACAACTGATGGAAAAAAATGCACCACAGTTCTAATTACACTTCAAAATTGTCGTGAAAAAAACAGCACTCATAATGAACTGGTCATAATGCAGCACATGTACTGGGGAAAATCGTTGACCAAAAAGACTGCGGAGGGGGTGGTAGCTGAACATGCATTCTTCTTGATCTACAACCACAAACTGCAGAAAGCAAAGGCCTTCTCACTTACCCTCGCACCTCTCCCTTGCGCCTCCCCCTCCCCAGCTCCATTCATCCATCTAAGGGGAGGACACATGCTTCTTCAAACAGCCAAATGCTCCGTAGAGCTTCTCGCGTCCTCGCTGCCCGCTCTTTGATGTTTTTCTGGCGACACGCGTATGGCTCCAGGCCCCACCAGGTGCTCCGCAGTCACTCGCGATATGCGGCATGCCTTGGAGGCACAAAAGGGAAATTTACAGACATAGCTCTGCCCATACAGTGAACGGTCCAGATGGGCCACAGCACTGGACTTTCCACCATCTGGCCGCCACCTTAAGGCGATGCTCCTACGCCAACACAGTAGCATGTATAGTCAACAAAACAATAGGAGATAAAAGGACGGCCGCCGCAAGTGCAACTTGTTCCTCTAAAGTGTAGTGACACAGCCGCCCCTAATGGTTAGAGAGCGCACTTGCGGTGGTGACTTGAAACAGACTAGACAGGCACCCAATGCCTCCAATAGGCTTCTCGAATCCTGCCTCGGGCATGGATGTGTGTGATGTTCTTAGATTAGTTAGGTTTAAGTAGTTCTGAGTGCTATGGGACTGATGACCTCAGCTGTTAAGTCCCATAGTGCTCAGAGCCATTTGAACCATTAGGCTTCTCGTTCTGTGATGGAAAACTCTTTCATTTGATGTCAATGCATCTATAATCAAGAATGTATTAAAAAAAAGGAAAACACATTTGCGACCATAATAAATGTCCTCCTTCCACGAAAACAGGCAAAGTCCATTTTCTTTTAGTTTTATGAGCAAACTCGGTGGAGTTTTTACATTCGACTGCAAAAAAATCTGTATTTAGCAATTTCTTTCAGCTTGTTGAACAAAGCGTCTCTCGTGTTCAATGTCTTTAAATACACTGTCACGCATGTGTGTATTACAAACATTTTAGACAATCTTTCACGCCATTGGCACACATGTCGGAAAAAACACATTCACTTTACGTTTGATAACAAGATGCTATAATTCAAGAGAACGTAGCTGCATAGTCCACTGACAGGTCCCCTTTTACCAATGCGATGCTATTTCGTACTAGCGCTTACAGAACAAATCGTGAGAGCCTATCCCGCGCCGTGTAGGTGGGAGATTGAAATTTCGTTAAAAGAACAAAAAAAAAAGTTCTTGTCTAGAACCATTCCGTAGCGCCCTAGCCATCTCTTCCACCTGCCAGGTGGCACGTCATTGATATCAATTTGATAGGCTAATTAATTAAATTGATCATGAGAGTTACTTAGCATGGCGAGCAATTTTTTTTTCAGCAGTCAGATTACAATCGCCAGATAGGACAACTGGGAATCCATGTAGGAAATACGATGTTTTATTCGAGGAACGCTACTGAGAAATGACATCTGAAGCTGGCCGCAGAGGGATTCTACAACGCGCAACATACATTTCGCATAAGGACTGTGCTATTAAAAACATGATCATAACTCCTATGTTACCATCAACCTGCATAAAAAGCGGTCTTGAGTCTACAGGCACACACGGTCACTGATAATGTTACGCTTTCAGGCAGAAATGCAGTCCAAAATGCTGTCCACAATTTGGAATCAAGTCTATCCATTGAACCACATATTTACGTTGGATCCTGTAGGGACGTCCTTTAATGATTACAGCCACTGGTGAATCATATTCGTGCCACTCTCGTACCTCGAAACGAGTCACCTTCTGTTCGGACCTATCTGCTAAGGATCCCATACACCAAGAACTCCAGCGCTGTTTTTAGACAGTCCCTCTGCATCTTGTAACTGCTCCTAAGTCTCTGCCCCGCCCTCCGTGCAGCTCAGTCTATGTGATCGTCCCAATTTAAGCCTGACCGGTACGGAAGTCAGAGAGCGCTGTAACTAAGATCTTCTGCATCCTGTGGGGTAATGGGATGAGTTGAGTCAATACGACAGGACCGCGTTTTGACCACTCATTGGAAATGGAAACATGGTGTTCAAAAAATGGCTCTGAGCACTATGGGACTTAACTGCTGAGGTCATCAGTCCCCTAGAACGTAGAACTACTTAAACCTAACTAACCTAAGGACATCACACACATCCATGCCAGAGGCAGGATTCGAACCTGCGACCGCAGCGGTCGCGCGGTTCCAGACTGTAGCGCCTAGAACCGCTCGGCCACACCGGTCGGCAAAAACATGGTGTCATAGCTCCGGCAACTGAGTACAGTGTGTAAGACCAGCGCCCAACGAAACGTTCCCCTGCAACACGAGGTTGTAGAAGAGATAGTACGAGCAATTACGGTGGTGTTTGTTGTTGGGAAAATTGGGAAAACTACACATCATACATGGCATGGAGGAAGGACGAAGATTTTGCTACTGCATTGGGACACATCTCCAAACTACATACAGGTACTGCAGTTCGAAGCAGAACTGTGTCTCTCAGGATGGTATTCATGTCTATCACCCAAACATATGCGGCGATCCTATTAAATATACAGGTGGTTCGTGATCGAAGTAACTTCCACAGATCGGTGTAAAATTTCATCACGTGTACTGTAGGATAACCATATCCAACATACTATCAATCACACGAGAGGGTTCCAGCATTGTTCCTTGTTAATCAGTTTAGTACATTGTTTTTTTTTTCGTTGTAACACACCCCATAAGTGTACACTGCCATACACTTTGTTTTTTCTACCATGACTTAGAGATCTGTGTCAACTGCTGCTACACCGACGTTAATGTGTTTCAACCCTCTGGCTCTCACAGAATAATGAACATCGCATGGCATAAACTATACAGCTACCACTACACAGGCTCGTAGAAATAAAACACAGAGGCTCTGTTTTATCTATGTCTGCGTCTGTGCAAGTGTCACAGAAGGCTCCGACGATGTGCTCTTCCTGCTGGTGGTTCCAACTTCGAACATAGAACACATCTCTATACGTAATGCGTGATTACTCCACCTTCGAGCCCTGTCCTAGATGTGACGTGTTCTGGAGCCGTATCCCAAGATTGCTCCAGATATAACGCTTGGCGGATCCACACTCGAACGTTAGCTCGGGTCTATTGTGGGACCTGGGAGCCATCCGCGACACATGCACAGACGCAGACATGGATAAAACAGAGCAAACATACTGCAACTGTAGAATATGATAGCACAACAGCGTAACATTTCCCGCTCCTATCCCATTTCGCCACCGCAATACCAGTGGCAGTACCTGCAGCGATTTCAAGTTCATAGCCAACCCGGTGCTAGGGGCACGCCCCCTGGGATTAGCTTGGTGGGCATGGCCAAACAAAAGTGGAATTATATATTGTCTAGCACACTTGTAACGCTGCAGGAGTGTAGCTTGGTAGGGTAGGCAGTACAGTAAGCCTTGTAGTAAAAACGTTACTGCCTATACATTTATTTCCTGTAGCAGTAGAGAAGCTAACACTTGTCGCAATAGTTATTACGCTGCTAACAACTGTGTTGTAAAAAATATGACCCACTAATGTATTAGGTGGTGGGTTAATATTGTATTGATGATATTGTTCGTGAAATAAAGAATTTTTTTAAAAAAGAAAGGAACCTTCCTGGCGCCAAAGAGAGGGGTGGAGGTAAAGTAAGCAGGGTCGTAACCTGATACCTGGCCAACATTTCCCGGTCTCACCCCCCAGGAACCAAGGAAAACGTAGGGAACGCCGGCCGTTGTGGCCGTGCGGTTCTAGGCGCTTCAGTCTGGAACCGCGTGACCGCTACGGTCGCAGGTTCGAATCCTGCCACGGGCATGGATGTGTGTGATGTCCTTAGGTTAGTTAGGTTTAAGTAGTTCTAAGTTCTAGGGGACTGATGACCTCAGATGTTAAGTCCCATAGTGCTCAGAGCCATTTTTTGAAACGTAGGGAACGTGGAATAGAGATACAATGAACATCGATGATTTATTTATTTTCCTCTCTTATTTTTTAAATTAATGTTAACACCACCGAGAAAGGCAGGAAACCGACGTCGCTAGGAGGAGGCAGCGGCAAGACGCCAGATTCCGTTAAACAATTGATGAGTAGTTTTTCGGAGAAGAACATTCCGGTGACCAGAGAATACACCGGTTCTAAGAGGGCAGGGATGGGGATCAATTCGCCACGGCAGTAGCGCCCCAGATCTTGGGTGGGTTAAGGATGACACTACAAAGGAAATTGGAGAAAAATTGCCCGTATTTCGGATTACGGACAACTGCACACTAGCGTTCATTAAGGAAGTACCAAAAACCAAGGATTTTTTCTCGCCATCAGCAAACACGTAGTGAACGGCGTGTCCTCAAATCCACTTCACGGAGTTCGTCTTCGCTTGGGAGAAGCATCCCGAGACCGGAAAGAAGAACAGGTGGAGAGATAGCTGATGAGGAGTCGTGCTTGTAATTAGGGCCAGCATCTGTCGCACCAAGAACCAGACACGTCAACTGATCCGCACACCAGGCGGTGCTCCTCTGCGTCCAAAACATCACAGGCGACACCCATCGGTATGTCTATCAGACCCCGAGTAGACGTGAAGGGCATTCGTGCTTTCAAAAAAAAAAAAAAAAAAAATGGTCAAATGGCTATGAGCACAATGGGACTTAACAGCTAAGGTCATCAGTCCCCTAGACTTACAACTACTTAAACCTAACTAACCTAAGGACATCACACATATCCATGCCCGAGGCAGGATCCGAACCTGCGACCGTAGCAGCAGCGCGGTTCTAGACTGAAGCGCATAGAACCGCTCGGCCACAATGCCCGGGATCCGGGCTTTCCATTGACCATAAGGTACCATGCCGGCTGGAAGTCATTTTCAAGATAAGGAGCGTACACCGATCGCCAAACGGCACGCCAGCCGATGTGGGAGATGCTTTCCCTCAACAACATTTGGAGACTTGTGCTGCTGAAAAAAAAACCATAGACTGCCTTCTGGCATGTTAATTGCGTTGGCAGTATCGTAGTAAGGGCATAGCTCAGTTCGACGAAAAATTAGTGGAAGTAAAAGAAGGGGGGCGGGACGTCCGAAATCTGGATATGTGATGAGAGAGAGTGTGGTGCAAGGGCCTCCAGCAACAGGCTGAGGGAAGATGAGAGTCTCGTACTTTACCTTGAACAACAGGCGGTGGCGAGCATATCATCTTAAAGCTGCTAGCATGCAGCGGGCCATAGACGGCAGAATAGGAAATGTCTGCGCTATGTGGGAGATACCGGATGGCAGATATGCATTTACAGATTGTGTCCGCTGCAGAAGATCGAGGGCTCGTAACGGTGGTCTAGGAGCCCAGCTCGTAGTTGGCGCCAGCTGTTGAGGCCAGTCGTGCGCCAAAGATCACGTGCGAAATAGCGTCCTAAGCAGCGAATAGTATCAGCTACATGCAATGGAGCAACGCTGTCCTCAAGAAGCTCTGCATCTATCGCCAATGCGCTCGTTTTTCGGACGTTAAGGCTGCTAACAGAAGCTTTGCCGTAGGTGGTAACCCATGCCAGTTACTCCCTAACCTCAGCACTGCTACGGATAAAGACTACGAGGCCGTCCGCATAAACAGTGCAGCTGAATACAGGGCAACCGCGAGCCATCCCAGACGAGCACTGACGGAGGCCGCAGAACAACGGTTCCATGGTGAAAACATACGACAGAACAGAGAGCGGGCAGCCTTGACGCACCGAACGGTGGATCAAGACGAGAGGAGTGAGACGGTCTTTATAGAGTACACACGGCATTGCTCCGCGAATGAGACGCATTACGACATCGATGGTAATATCAGGGTATCCCATATTGTGGAACACCCCTTTCAGGTAGTCATGATCGATCTGATCCAACGCCTGGCTAAAGAGCTGCCAAAGTCCAGGCATACGACAAGCATGAGCAAAACGGATTATATCCCCGTAGTGTGGATGTTATTGGCGCATCCCAAAGAAGGTTGATCAAACGAAACCATTTACCAGGCCGCCCGTTTAAATCACACAACCAACAGACAGGCAAACATTGTGATGTAATAAAATAAAAGTGATGTTGTTATTCAAGGAAAAAGTTGGAATTTGAGACTTCGTTTACTGTTTTATCAATCGCATTGGCGTAAGAATCATGGATTGACCATTGTCATAAGATATTGCATTATGAAATGTGAATATTCTTTACTTGCAGTTTCGCGTGGCTTGAGGCAGTCACAACTAGCGTGCTATTGATTAAAAATTGCATTATCGTCTATCTAATTACTTCATGATCGTAGATACGATCATACCCGGAAGTGAAATTATTGTTATGACAAACCAGTTCTCTAAGGGACCAGAAAGTTCTTAAGGGCGCAAGAACAACTGTAAAATCACACAAAAAGGAAATTCAATATTAAAGCCTGATGCAAAAAGACGGTAAAACAGTTTTTTTTTCGATGTAACACGCGCAGTGGACTGCTGATCTTGGTGTCTGTAATCTTAGAAAAATGCATAATTAAAATGAAAATACTGAGGAGACGATAGGAATGAGCACTGCTAAATGATTCAATATTTCCAGAACAAATATTTATTATAGCTACAACATATATCGTACCTTATACTTAGTACAACAACGACGGTAGATTTTTATGTTCGTTTTATGTCTACTGAGCCCTCTTTTAAATAGCCATTGTCCTCTTGAGTCGCCCGTGCGTCGTCACGATAAGTTATAACAGTTCTTCTTTTTACACTTCACTCAAACTTAGACGGCACACGTTTTTATACATTTAGTAAAAATTAGATCAGACCGCCACAAATCTGCCTCCGTCTTACTTAAGAAAAACGGTACAAGTGTTTAGCGCTCAAGGCTTCATTTGTTCTCCAGCGAACAAAATAGTGATGGATCGCATATCGATCCATATTCTTCTCAGTTTGTATTGCCGCTCAAAGACGACGAATTATATTATTTACAAAATTCCACCGTCGTTATGCGACTCCTTATTACACATTAATCATTCTTTATAAACAAGTATTCGCTATCTGGCTGAAAGTGTTAACTATTTGCTGTTTCAATGAAGCCAAAAACAGCGACCATTACACCGCCCCTTCCATGAGGAGAGAGGGAATGCCGAAGGATTACCTCGATCCTCATGTCATCATGAGACATTCGTGATTTTTGGTATGACACTTACATAATATTCCTTCGGAAGTTACTGGCGTACTAAGTACATAATTTGAAATTACATTTATAAACATATACCACATATTTATCATTTTTCAAAATAAAGTTTTTCATTCTTTGTTCATCAGCCACTTCATTCCGTAATACTAAGATTCACATTTATGTCCAAATTTAAGATTGGTCCATATTTGCTTATAACAATAAGTGGCTGTTCATTTCTCACTTCGGTGGATATAATTCAGAATTTACTTCTCTTGAGCTTTACAACTAATACATGAGTACAGTGAGTGTTTATTTTCATTAAAGTAAAGTGTACAATGTTCGAGCCTCTGTTGACTCATTTTGGTTCGATTATAATTTAATAACGTACCACTACACTTGGTGATGCTTTCACTTTCTGTGTTAGTTGTCTATGACGTTCATCATGCAGTACATCTGTCCTTTCCATTGTGGTGCCAGGAATTCAAATGGCTTTCCGGGTTTTTCTCTGTACAATATGAAACAGAAGAAATGGTAAATTATTAGTATAGCTTACAACCTCTTGGATACATTGGTTAAGGATCGGGACTGGTCTGGAGTTCAGAGTCTTCCTACAGTGCTCATTCATTTCCTTTGTCCATCAAGAAACAGGATTATACTTCATTTTAGCAATGTTCAGGAGTGCCGGTTTTAATGGCTTTAAGGTCTGAGTAATTTGACAATCTACTTCTCACTCAACTTCAGCTCAAGAAAATTGCTTAATTTACGTATGAAAATGTAGTCACACAAGTGTGCAAATGTCTATCCTCCAGTATGTACGATGGAAGTCATGGCGGTTAGCAGTTTTAAGTTTGGACTGTTTCGTCGCCCACACGTCAGCCACAGTGTTGCGTGAGCTCCAATACGCAGTATCCGTTCGTGCTCAGGCTGCAACAGAGCTGTCGGTCATCTATCACCCCCCCACCCTTTTCTTCCTTTTTTTTTTTTTTTACTGTGGACTTCTGCACTTCGTATCAGGCGAGTGCATCGATACACACAACTCGCGCATGTTTTCCATCGGAGGAGACGGACATTGAAGCTGCCTCCACACTTCCCTGTCAACTGCCTCTCATGAGGCTCACAGGTAAGTGACGAATATTTTAGCTGTCGCTGCTCTTAAAACAACACTTAACTTTGCGTTGCACCTATAGTCGCAGCTTGACTTCCTTTTACACTTTCAGTATAGCACTGCCACTAATACACACTGAACAGTTATTCTTATTATGCACGTCGCACTGTAGTGTGCATCTTCACGCAGCATTCGTTCTCGCTTCTTTCGTCGATAGCGTTCATTTACAAAACAGTCAAATTAGTAGGTTTCCTCTATTGATACAGAAAGACTTATATACTATTTACAATAGATCACTTACAAGCAAATATTTACAATTAATAGTCACTCCTTTGGTTAAGTCCAGTGAACAACTGCTCTATGAATGGACTCTTTATATCTCAAGGTTTACTTTCACTAGTGAACCTAAAAATATTCTTTCAAACCTTTTTTTTTTTTTTTTTTTTTTAAATAAGGCTCATCTCCTCATTATGAAAACTACAGATTTCGCAACACTCGTTGCATTTATTCTTTAGTGCATCCAAGATCATATTCTACTTCCACGTAGCATATCTACTACTTAAAGATCACGCATTTAACGCTGAACCTTTTCTTTTGTGCTTTCCTTTGTGCTTGCCAAAATTTTTATATTTGAGGGTAGACTGGATAACAATAGGTCTCCCTCTTCGCTTCATGTACGCAGCAGTCGTTCTCTGAAAAAAAGAAAGGCAATCCGTGTCTACTATTTTTCGCATGAATGGAATTACCCACATTCCACTGAGTATACGCAACCCGTCCATAACAAACATTACCAAAGCTAGCGAAGTTCATCACGCTAAGTATCTCATTTCTCATAAGGATTTCTTTGCCTCCAAGCACACGTGCCTTTTACAAGTCGACCCTTGGTCTGGGTTAATGAACCAGGATCAAAAGGAACGGGCACAAGGAAAATGGGTTTCATAAGAGGAGTGTCTTAGGAGACATTTTTACAATAAAATCTGCATGTAAATAAAATTATCATTACAAATATAGACACATACATACTTTTTTAACCTCTTTCATTGCAGCATGCTTTGCTACTTCTACGTCTTACTCTCCTTATAGTCAATATTAAGTTTAAACATAACTGCATTGCTTGTTCTTCACATCAGCCTTCAACTAGGGTATTGAATGATCGCTAGATTGCACTACAAAGCATCTGAATATCTTTACTTGGACTTATTTATGATACAGGGGGCTTGCTGTGTGGTTAATTAGTGCCTTGATTCTACTGAAATCAATTCGTCAGCTAACATTCCTCATATACTCTTTAGATTGGGCTCAGATCACAGGGAAACAGTTTAATTTCATGGCAATTCGGGGTGTACTTACGCTACATTATTCATGCTTCATGGTTTGTCTCTCTTTGTACTGTATTTCAACCAACTTAGTTTACTACAGCTTATTGTCTTCTTGCGTGAATATGTGTGGGTTACCACTTGTTATCTCATTTAACAGCACGCTTTAACTGAACACTGAACTTTAAGCTATTTCCTCCACTCCTATTCACTGCCTGGACGTTATGAACATGTCTTTTTTAAGCAGGTAATTTGGGCGTTTAGAACATGACTTCAAGTACTTACATTACTAAATGTAAATCTATAAATGTTCTTGTACCTTGAGAGAAGTGCTTATTTACGCACCCTCCTCCATTTCTCACCTTTACATATTTATGTAGCTCCGGGCAATCACCTCGCAAGCACAATTTTTATAGTAACTTAAAGTTGAATTGAAATTCTTTCTGCAACTTTAATTTCCTGCTTCAGCTTGTTGGAGAAATATCAGTTCATGTCCATGACTATAAACAATTTTTCCATACTTAACATTTAATACTTAAAGTTTCCATGTAGCAGCCGTTACCATGTAGTCCGGGCGCTGTTCAACACAATACTTATCATTAAGAGTTCACACAAGGAAATTTCCAGTACGCAAGAATTCATTTTCACGAAAGTACTTAACCACTACCATTATAAAATTTCTTTAAGTCTTGGTGGTGAAATAAGCCTTTTACTCTCCCCGTAGCCGGGTCAGTTAATATATAACTCCCTATGTGTGGTTTACTTAAAATAAGGTAAGGACCTTGATACATACTATGTTGCCACTTGCGATTTTTCTTACATATTAAGGATGGCTTGAAATGAGTCTTAAGTAATACCTTTTCGCCTATGTGGTAATTTACAACATTGTTTAATTTTTTATCATACCCTTTCTTCCTTAATTGAGCATTGGTGGTAATAGAACTTAAAGCTTCTCGAATTTTGACATCTGGATCTACCTCAGGGCTAGGTATCTTTGGAAGAGGATCACCTGTTCATCATAAATGTCATTAAAGTCTTGAGCTTCTTTGTCAGGTACAAGGTCATCTCGTAAGTCGGTCTCATGGTCGTACTGAATCGCATTAATATATTCAGAACCAGAGGATTCGTTAGTGCCCCCACTCAAACCCGCAGCGACCTCTAGGAGGCTGAAAGGCGCTGCCTCTAATTGTCCGCAGGATGTTTAGTCTGTTTGTCATTCATGGTCTTAACTGTTTGTTCCGTTTCATATTGGTGTTGGCTATGTGGTACAAATGCCGTAGTAAAGAGGTCAAATTCACTGGATGCATTCACTTGTGAATAAAATTCTTGAGACGGCTGCTGTCAACCCATCTTTTGGTTGCCGGTAAAACCATTTCCTTGTGAAGGAAAGTTCGCATTTGGTGCCGTTTGAAAATTGCTCCGCAGTCCTCTATCCTGTGAAAAGTTGTTCTGATGTTGTGCTGGGTGGCCTCCGCCTTGCCAATGCCACTTGCTATTTTTCCACCTATAACTTTGATTGTACACTGGCCCATTTGAAAAATTACCACTCGTTTGTGGAGAATTTCCATACTGCTCAGGGGCAGAATTAAATAGCCGGTTTCCATTCCTGGTGGTTATAAATTGGGTGGTATCTCTGCTGATTACTGTAATTGGTTTTCTGCTTCCGTTTAAAGCTATTGCCGTTTGCGTTTTCATAACGGCTGGCAGACTGATACCAGCGTTCGCAGTAGCGCGCTGTCTCCTTCGGCGCATTGTTGTCCACGTGCGATGCATTCAGGGAAGAATTTTCCGCTGCCAACCTTGGAGCGCACATCCTCGCTAATTAAATCTAAGGAATCCAGCACAGAAAGGAATGCATCCGTGTCTTCTTCGGACACATTTTCAAATTTCTCTCTGATAGGCACTGTAGACACTGGGAGTTTGCTTTTGAGAATCATAGTTACGTCATTGTAAGTAATCGGAGAATCCCAGAATTTAATTTTTGATAGATACTTCTCAAAGTATCGCCGAAGACTTCCATGCTTCACATTGAAAATTTCCGCACGATACATCTCCTTCCTTAATCTCTGATGTACCCCAATACTCCAAAATGTTTCCAAGAACATTTTCTCAAACTCTCTATAATTCCTACACGTGTCTACCATTCCGTTCCCCATAATGCTGCATCACCGGAAATAAATCCAGTGACGAACTGAACACGCTGTCTGGGAAATATGCCGGAAAAATTCTTTAGAAACACGATCGGGTGTATTTCTCGCTTCTGCGGATGAAAAACAGGAAAAGTGCGTTGCTTAATCATACTTTCCTCTTGCATTAAACTCACAATTGTGGGCGGATCATTTATTTTCCCCACTCGGGGCTGAACAGGGCTGTTGTTTTGCATGTAATCAGGCGGTGAACCATAAGGGGTTGACTAACATTCGTCGCTGTCTAAAGAGTTGTTCCCTATAGTTTGCGTAGGCGTGTGCGAATTTTCTACCCAGTTTCTCAGCATTCTGATTTCGTCCAATACTTGCTGCTTCCACTCAGGAAGATCCCGTGTAAGTGTCCTCTGAACCTGTCCCAATTCAGACACCACTGTGTCTCCCGACTTATCAGGAGGAGCTAAGATTTCATATGTTACATCCTTGACAGTCTCCCTAAGCTCCTCCCTGACCTTCTTTTCGATAAAAATATCTTTACCCTTTATCCATTCACCGCAGTGTTCCGACAATGCCTCCGCGCGTTCTTTCACGGTGTTCTTAACTTGTACTTCGATATTGATTGATTCTATCTGCCTCTATAGATCCTCTACTACACTTTCACCGTTAGTTACCACATTTATAACTGAGTTTATTTCTTTGGTAGCTGCCTGAAGTTTTGTGTTTAATGTTCCAGATACTTCAGCTATTTCACCTTTCATCTGTTTCTGCATTTTCTGAATTTGATTGTTGATCTTAATTTGCGCCTCACCCAACAGGGTATTTAATTCAGCCGTAATTTCTTTATGCAGATCTGTTTTGATTGTGCCTAGCTGTGTTTCTACTGATTCGCTAACAGCATCTAATCGGGTATTAACAGTCTCATTTCGTGTTTTTATAGTCTCATTTACTGCGTCAAACTGTTGTCATTAACGCACCGAAGTCATTTGTAGCTGCAGCGGGAAGAGTTTGGACTTGAGGGTCACATTCCCCTGTCACAGACGTAGTTAGTTCAGTTTCCACACGGCAACCTACCGTTCGCGATCGTAAAGGATATGGAGTACTGTTAACGTCTTCATTTCCGTCTCCTGTTGTCACCTGTCTCTGTTTACTATCCGCCATTTTCATAGTAAGTCACGTGCTACTGATCCACTTTGCAAGGCTTTCGTCGTTTATCAGTGACGTGGTGCGCTGCTTGCTGGGAGTCCTCTAAGAGCACCGCTATCGCGTGAGCAAAAAATGAAATTCTATCTGGCGACAAGACAAGATGGAACCTAAACATTTCAGGCAAATGAATGAAGGTGCTCTTCACAGCAAATTGCACCCAATATCCACGACGTTGAAACTGTAATACAGCTATTCTAACAGTGGAGAAAAAGTTACTGTTATCAGACTACGAAGAATTTTATTTTGAAGGATAAAATAAAACAGATTTTCTACAGCGGGAAGGAGATAGGAAGGATGGGGATCGACTTGGGAAAGCAACGTCGCTACTGAAGCACTACACTGCGTATGCAAAATTCTGACTTACTTTTTGATGGCTTGATTATCACTATGTTGTCTCAGTAAATTCGCGTCTCTTTTCTTTTCCTTCTTCTCGGTATTTAAACTGCGTTATAGACCAGCATATTTTCCAGCATTTACATTCTTTGGCTTCGCTAACTCAGAACCGAGCTTCCACCCTTAGACCTAATCCGGACTTTGAGCTACACTTCGGATCAGTCGGAGACCACAACCAAATCGATAGGTTTCAATTGAATGCCAGTGTTATGCCGTCCAAGTGGACGTTGTGATTGCCAATTCTACTCTCCCATGGGTTTCTTACACGTGGGTGTGACCTCCCGTGACTGACTGAAGGCTTCGAAAGCGGTCGTGCAATAAATAAGAAGTTAGCAGCAGCTGAAGTGGATTTTTTATTTTATACTCTGAACGCCAGTTGTACCACAATCATTTTAGCGACTCGAGTGATAAGGCTGCCTTCGCTGCATCAACAGCTTACTATAGCGCAGTTGTGCCGCTCTTCCGTTGCATTCAGTGGACCCATGTAACAGGAGAAAGTCGGCCAATTCCTCCTCAGTAAAGCAAAGGTTGAAAATACCGCTTCAGTTGTAAATTACTTTATTTTCACACGATCAGTTTAGAACTGTTATAAGCCCATCCTCAGGTGTCGTAGCCGTGCTTAACCCTTAACAGAAAACAACAACTTGAAGATATCAATAAGAAGAGAGAAAGATCATCAGGAAAATTCTACGAGGAAGACATACCCAGGACGGTTATGGGCTACAATCAATTAAAAGAAAGAAAAGTTTTCAAACATCTAAATTGATATTTGGAAAAGGTGGATGAAATTCTTTGGCCATCTCAGCCGACTACCAGAAAATCGATTGACGAAGAGAATAATAGATTATGTTACCTCACTTAAGAATTCCACATCTTGTCTAAATGAAATTAGAAAGGATCTAAATAATGCAAACATAAGACCAGCGACACTGTAGAAAGAGACAAAAAAAATGGTTCAAATGGCTCTGAGCACTATGGGACTTAACTTCTGAGGTCATCAGTCCGCTAGAACTCAGAACTACTGAAACCAAACTAACCTAAGGACATCACACACCTCCATGCCCGAGGCAGGATTCGAACCTGCCCCCGTAGCGGTCGCGTGGTTCCAGACTGGAGCGCCTAGAACCGCTCGGCCACATCGGCCGGCTAGAAAGAGACACCTTCAGACACAAAGTAGACAAATGGGAAGTTATATCAGAGCAACTAAAAGCAAAACAGCACAGACCAAAGCGGTCGGGTGAGCGTAAACAAACCTTTTCGGAAAGAATGAAAGCACATTGGAAGAACAAGAAGAACTCAAAGAATTATTGGTCGAGTTATTTGCTTAACGTTTTCCATTTCTGGGGACAATTTGCCAATAATAATAATAATAATAATAATAATACGGTGTAGGCCCTACAGCAGTGTAGAAACCATTACACAGTTACTGTTTTGTTGTGCTGCCAGTTGGTTCGTTTATTGTTGCAGAGTGAGTAATTAAGCAACTTATGATCCGTTGACAGAACTATCTACAGCTCGCGGAATTAATTTTCATTACTTATTTAAGCACATGTGATGTGTATGTTTCACTTTTACTGTCACAGAAGCCGGCCCTGGGTGGCCGAGCGGTTCTAGGCGCTTAAGTCTGGACCGCGCTACCGCTACGGTCGCAGGTTCGAATCCTGCCTCGGGCATGGATGTGTGTAATGTCCTTAGGTTAGTTAGGTTTAAGTAGTTCTAAGTTCTAGGGGACTGATGACCACAGATGTTAAGTCCCATAGTGCTCAGAGCCATTTGAACCATTTTGAAACAATGTAGCGCGCGGGATTAGCCGTGCGGTCTGAGGCGCTTCAGTCATTGGCTGTGCGGCTGGTCGCAGCGGAGGTTCGAGTCCTCCCTCGGGCATGGGTGTGTGTGTTTGTCCTTAGGATAATTTAGGTTAAGTAGTGTGTAAGCTTAGGGACTGATGACCTTAGCAGTTAAGTCCCATCAGATTTCACACACATTTGAACATTTTTGAAACAATGTAATTACTGGAAATTTATGTAATCAGTATTACAGCCTTATGAAATAGTGATAGTGCTCTTTTAAAAACAGTTTAGTTTCTTGACCGAAACACAAGTAACCCTTTTGATTTTACCCTACAGAAAATTATATTTTACCTCTAAGGAGGTAATTATCCCCAGGTCTGAAATCACTTCTCTTGAGAGCCTCCCAGCCCGACGTGTCACTACGAATTTGTATTACGCAAAAGACGAATGGTAACTGAAGGAGAGTCCTGCAGAGATCTTCGACGAACCTCCGCTTATTGTTGCCAGTATTGTTTATACACAGCCTAGTCACTGTGTACCCAGCATGGCCACTGTTGACCACTGCTCGCTGTGAGTCGGAAGCCACAGCACGCAGCAGTAGCCGCCCGTCACCAGCCACAACATACCAGTCGCCGTCTCCACAAGGACGCCGGCCAGGTGCCAGGTTTTTCTGCCACCGAGTTCCTCCAGCAAAGAGGGCGGGGCCTACCTCCCTCCAACTCTCACTCTACCTGTCGCGGTGCGCACGTCAGGCACGTAAATAAGCGGAGAAACCCGCTACTACTACCTTAAGCTAGTGGCTCAAATGGCTCTGAGCACTGTGGGACTTAACATCTAAGGTCATCAGTCCGCTAGAACTTAGAACTACTTAAAGCTAACTAACCTAAGGACAACACACACATCCATGCCCGAGGCAGGATTCGAACCTGCGACCTAAGCGGTCACGCGGTTCCGGACTGAAGCGCCTAGAACCGCACGGCCACCGCAGCCGGCTAAGCTAGTGGCCACAGATCACCTGAAATAGTACCCCCGTAACTTAGCTAGTAATTTTCGTGACCAAACTGAAATGGAATCACTACCCACAATATATTCTAGGAGAAAAAGCTGCCAGACTGACAAGGTGACAGCACCTGCTCGTCATAACCTATTTCGTTCAGATTTGTGGTATATGCAGAGCTTGGCCAGGAATGAAAGTGATAACAACTGGGAGCACCAGATGGCCAAGAGTTAAAAAATAGCTTTTTTGGCGTGCTTGTGGCATTTACCTTTCAGGCAGCGTTTGGCGCAGCGGAAAGAGTACAGCACGGTAACCCAGGAGTCGTGGGTCGAGTCCATGTTTGTGAACCTTTTTATTTTCAATTTTTACGTTACTTTCATTGCAAATCAACTGAAATAATGCTCAATATATTGTGTTTATTAATATTGTCATAAAAGGCATGAAAAGGAAAGGTCAACGAATGTTGGGGATTGCAAATAAATTTACAGGAAGCAATTTTAAGGCGTACACGAGAACTACGTATATAAAATTAGGTAACTGCAATTTGCATGAAAATGCAAAGGATGGACATTAATAACTTTCAGACGTCTTCACCACACTTATTATCATTTTCAAAATCACCCTACGCGTTTTGACATTCCGTCATTTTCAATTGCTAAAAAATACAGATCAAAACTGGTATTAAAGGATACGAAAATGTTACTTTTCACCATTGATTATGGTCTATGAAACACTGCAAAGTGATTTCCATGAATTGTTTACTGATAAAATTGTGTTACGCAATGTAATGATGAAAGACGTAGTAGTGAGAAACAACTGTACCTTGTACAACGTACCCAGCGCCGCTCGGCGGTTTAGTCTGCTTGGTCTCCAATTTGTTCCTTGGTAGCGGTTTGCACTTGTCTCGTGATTAGCAATCTTGAGGAGATACAATGTATCGAAATGCAACGTGTTTTCGTATCTTTTGATACCAGTTTCTTTGTATGGTATAACCACCGAGAACAACGACGTCGAAACGCGGAAGGCGATTTTAGAAACAAGCAATAGCGCGGTTAAAACATCCGAAAGGTATTACAGTAAAATCAGATACTTTTATTATTTTACAGGTGACCGGGTGATATCCATCGTAAAAACGAGGAAGCAGACATTCTGTCGACCTCTTGCAGACGTCATAAATGCCGCATTTTTATGATTACGCCGGCCGGAGTGGCCGAGCGGTTCTAGGCGCTGCAGTCTGGAACCGCGCGACTTCTACGGTCGCAGGTTTCGAATCCTGCCTCGGGCATGTATGTGTGTGATGTCCTTAGGTTAGTTCGGTTTAAGTAGTTCTAAGTTCTAGGGGACTGATGACCTCAGCAGTTAAATCCCATAGTGCTCAGAGCCATTTTTATGATTACGTGATTGTATTAAAGATTTAAGGAAAGACAAACTGGATTTACTTTCAAAAATTTCTCTCTCGTCCCATGTATGACATTAAACCTCACGTAACGCACCATTTCTCCAATTACTGGCGAGGATAGCCGGTTATGCACAATGATACGATCTTCTCGGGATGTGATTCTTTCTCTCTCTCGACAGGAGCAGTTTTTCCGCTTTTCGATCACATTCCTTCCCTGACGATAAAAATAGACGTCGCCCACGTGCACTAGCGGAGTGCATTTGTGGGAGAATCACTTTAAAACTGCATCATGTCAATCGTTCTCCGTCTTGAATCTCTACGTCGAATTGTGCATTTGTTTGTCCTTCCAAAGAGTCCGTTGACTGAAGAAATCTGTTCTTCTGCACGTAGGGCTTCACCAAATCAGTCAAAAAGTTTTTGTATAAGACTGTTGTATGTTTCCCAGATTTTAGTGAAGTAATGACAACATTCCTATATTCTGTCGTGTTCTCCTCCGCCCTTTTAGGAATCTTCGGTCCAAATCAGCAACTACTCTCTTGTAATCATAGGTAGATTGTTGACAATAAGTTTCCAGAAAGGGTTATAGAGCACATTGCGCGCTATAATGGTGGTTTCGATGTTCTAATCCTGTAGTTTCACGAGATCCCTTTTCGCTCCTCGATGGTCCAGGATTCAGTTATAAATCAGTTGGTAATGAGAACCTGGAAAAAGAACATACGGATGTAAATAGTTATTAAATGCAACGTCAAAAAGAGCGTTTCGATTCACATAAACGTATCAGAATTCTCGACATACCTGTTTGATCGGATAGTTTTGTTTCAATCCCACTTTGGAAAGTTATCTGGAGAGCCCTCCTTTCTTGGAAATTTTTTTGCACTCTCAAATTTTTCATCTGCCTTTCCTTTTCAAGCCTTTTACGAAAATATTAATAATTATTATATACTGAGATTTATTTCGGTTCATTCCCAGGGTTAGTAATGTAACAATTCAAAATAATAAAGACTATGAATAGGGTATCGATCTCAGGGCATTTGGATCACCGTTCTGTACTTTTTCCGCAACGCTAACCGCCGCCTGAAAACTACGGTAACACTAATGACTCATGCCTCGCTCGACCCACGCCGAAAAGTTTTTCTAAGCGCTTGGCCGTCTTGAGCTCTCACTTCATTTCTGGCCAAACCCTGCATATATCGTAAATTTGGACGAAAACGGTGGTGACGAGTAGCTGCTGTCTCCTTGTGAGTGTAGTTGGAAGAATCTTCATCAATGTAATTCATCCATGGAAGAAGTTACAAAATACTTCAACGACTAGTTCTTGAGCATGGGACCGTAACCAGCTTGTATTAATAACAGATATAGAGAAGATTCAACGAAAAGTGGCGCGTTTCGTCGCGGTATCGTTTAGTCTATTAAATGCGAAGTTCACTTTTTAAATTCCAAGAGAGCCCATTACGCTAAGAGTCGGGCAACAATCCCCCGCTTCCCAGAATTCCTCTCTCGATATGATTACTAAGAGCAAATCAAAGAATTTAGTATCTACGCAGAATTTGCCGTTGAATTAGTCGCCCTCTTGATTGTTGATATTTCTAAAAATATTGGAAATTCGGTATATCGATATTTAAATGAATATTGTCATTGGCCCTCGATGTTTGGCAAACAGTATAAATATATCGAAGGAAAAGATATCGATGTACTGGACTATAAAAATATCGGTTACACATTGTAAATATACTGTTGGTTTTAGAGTTGTATATTTAAGTATTGATTTGTTATGATATATTCTGTACATCAACTAGCATGCAGCCTATCCCCTTTAGAGCAAGAATTGAAAGAAAAGCATTTGATTAGAATATTTGTAAGTTGATAATCGAACTTTTTGCAGATGATAAGCTTGTATTACAATGCTTTTTTGGTCAAGTTTTGTATTGTTAATTAACAACTGTGCACATGGTGCGTTGTCATGCAATATCTCGTTCCAGTTCATCTCTCATACCTTATTTTCTTAATTTTTCATTGGCTACATGTCCAAATAAACCTTTTTCACGCTGATTTAGGAAAACTACGTGTGAGCTAAACGTTGCAGTTTACGCTGGGTGCGCCGAGCGCCGGTTACGTCAGTATTTCCCTCGCACTTCTCCACCCGCCGCGAAGATCAATCTTGTCATTTACATTTTTGTTCATTTCCAGCAACCGTTTTTGAAGACTGCAGATGTGAAGAAATAGGACACTAGTTGCGCTAAAAAGGAAGCTCAAAAACTAGTGACTCCTTCACATAGTGAAAGTAAAATTACGTTGTATTACGGTTTCAAAAAAACAGTTTCAAATGTTTACCGAAAATTGAGAAAAAAAACATAAACTAAAATCACCGGCGCTAAATATTGCCATTTTGATATCGATATACAGATGTATCACGGAAGGAAATATCGACGATATGTATCGGTATTTCCCGGGGGGACATATCGATAATTCGATGTTTTATCAGCAGACCTACTCTTGACCACAATTTACAGAAGATTCCTTGACCAGAGATATCTTCCGAAAGTCCAGACGATACAGGAACCATTCCTCACCTGCAGAGGCAGGGGAAGAGGTGTTGTTCCGCTGCGTACAAGGGCACGCGGGAATTCAGGGAAATTAATCAACTGAATCACCGATGTCAGCAGAGTTACCACTTGACACGATACTTTGCTTCAACTTTTTCTGATATTCTAATTCCGACAAAGGGTTAATATTGTTTCTATATGAGGTAGTCTTGTTGTTATTTTGCCATCTGAAGTAACACTACTGGAGAACGTTACCATAGCTGAAAGACAACAAACGTAATTTATGCACTACAAAACACCACCATATTTCCAGTGCCTCATACGACAGCGAAGGGTGTCCCATAGAGGATGCAACTCTGGAAATTCCCTCAATTTCTGTTCTACTAAGTTGGCAACAGCGAACATTGCACTATTTTCATCTGTATCCTTTTTGGTTCAGTAATGGAGTACTTCACGACGAGATATCATATTTTGATACTGAAAATTTATTACTGTTGATAAAACATTGAAAGTACTCTACCTGTTTTGTGGTGGGAATGTTTTTCGCCTTATACCAAGCACTTTTGGGTAACTGAGAGCTAACTGTTGCACAAATACAGTGCTTAACATTTTCTGCATGCCCCTGAATACCAAATCGTCTGCAGCTCCATGAGTATTGTTTAAATGTCGCCCGTAGTTCCCATACTATGGAGAAAAATGCACACTGGACATTTTATTAGCGAACTCCAGAGCGACCGATCAGGGTTTATACTTTACTAAACATCCTTACTAATTTTCTCTCAGAGCATAGGCCTACACGAGGTTATAGTTCACAAGTGAAGCGAAGAATTGGTGGTACGCAGTTGTGGCGAAGTGTGACGAACTAAGTAACTTTATGACGATTTATTTAATAGATTGAGTTGTGGCGCCTTTATATCGCTGCTGTCTGGAGCCTGAGTATCTGGAGAATGACTCACGCGCGCACAGTGACAAATGGTCTGAAGCGGGTTCAATCGAGTACGTAGCTTTATTTTTCATCCACCAGAGTACAGTAGCGGACGGACACATTCAAGAAACAGGTCAAGAGAATGCTTTTGTGACTCGTTCTATTTATTACTTGAAGGCTTTTTTGTTTATGTTTGTGCAGTTTTGTATATGTTTTTAGTAGTGTGAATGACGCATGAATGTGGTCCAAAGTAAATATGTAGATCATTGTTATACTGACAAATGCTGTACGAACTAGCGTGAGAAATTTTTAAGGCTGTGAATGTAGACGATGGGAAATTTTGTATCATAATATGTTAAGTAAGTTTATGGCAAAAGGAAAGCTAATTCGAGTGCAAATGAAAATATTTAATAACGTAACGTAAAAATAAAATACCAGAATGTTAAATATTTATTTCGGAAAAAGTACGATTCGAAAGTGTGTTATTTGTTGATTGGTTTGTCATGGAAAGCGCGGACTAACTAATGTTTTTCTGTTGGCCTTAAAGAAAACTGACCAGTCAGAACGGAGTTTTCTTCGCGCGTCTTTTCTCTTGGTGATAGAGGATGCTTACAGCAGTCTAAAAGAGTCCTTCAATGGTGCGGTCGTGTGTAGTGTGAACTCCGAAGGAAGTTATAGTTTGCCGGTGTTAGTTGTGCTACAGGCCTCAAAAGTGCTTTAAAGTGAAAGCATATTTATTCCGGTGTGTTTGTTTAGAAATTACGGATTTTTAAGAAATTTTGTGTATGAGAAAATCCGTGCTTAGCAGCTGTTCAGATTTCGGGAAATACGTTACCATAAACTTGCTAACGTGAATTAAAGGGTTTGTGCATGACTGTGTTAGGATTGCCACGTGCGCGGCAGTGAACTTCTAATTCCAAACTTCAGAATATACCGAAATTTTTCCAGTATTTCCACCTTTCATTCAAAATTAAGACCTTTTCCTGGTTTTTAGAATAGTTACTTTGTATGCAGCCTGGTGCGAGTCGCTGTACGGTATATTTCTGCTCGGCTTTCCTACCGGCGATTTGCTGCGACGAGTTCACAGGTAGGTGCTGGTAAAAATCCAAGAAAGGAACCGCACCGCCGCAAGTGGGATCCTGAAATTTCATTTACATAGCACACGCACAAAAATATTAATGCTGTGGTGCCATACGAACATACGGTAATAACGTATCAAACATTATTAACCACCAAGGATTTGTGGACTAAGAAAACGCAACATGAGCTCGTATGTGCTCACACACAAAGACTAAAACTCGGCTAGTAGTCGAAAGCAAAGTTCATGGTTTTCCACTAATAACTGAATCGTCCAAGAGGGCTCGTAAGTCATAACGAAAATTAACTGGGCGCACCGTACATAAAGTGATTCGTGACGAGTGGACCAGTTTTGGATTCATCTGAATTTATATAAGTAGAACGATGCTAAAACCAACACTCGCTAGAATCCCCCACTGCTACTAACGTTTGATATCAATCGTTCTAGAGAATCGAAACTCAAAACTAAACCAACTTCCATTCAGAAGTCACTGTTCTCGTGTGCACGGTAGCAGCACGTCACACTTATGTGACCACAGATCAGCGGGTAATGGTGCGACTCGATTCATCCGCTTCCCTGTAACTTCTGTTAAAAAACCGAACTGCCTCGCCTCTGCGTACCGAGAGCGAGCAGAATTGGTGGGGTCGCACTAACCAGTCAGCAAGACCAATTAGGCAGGGATTCCAGACGTTTCTTCCAATCAGAACACAGGAGAGGAAGCGCCGATTTAACGTCTGGAATTCTGAAGACAGCATCGCTACACTTACATTCGGAGGGACCAATGGCGTGGCTGTGCGTCTAGGTATGCGACAGGGAGTTGTGACAGATTGTCGCCACAGGAGCTGGCTTAGAAGGTTACATTCAACCGCCTTTCCAGACTGCTACTGCAAACGTAAACCAAGAATTTCCACTTGAATTTATCCAGTTGCAAGTGTTTGTGATCACAGCCACATTCATTCAAAACGAGCGATCATTCACGTTTAGGACAGGCAGTTATGGATAAATGTTGTGCTGACTATCAGATGCACATTTGAAAAAAGAGACAGATGGAAAAATGTAAGTAACATTTTTATTCTTTCAAAAGTAATCACCGGGTTAATACATTTATCCAACTGTGACAAAAGAGGGCCAGTGCCTTCATGGAAAACTGTTTGCGGTTGCCTGCGGCACGATGATTGTACCCAAGCGTGCAACTCTTTGTCTGAACCAATCGACAGCTACGAATATCTTTCTTCAGAAGTCCAAAAATATGGAAATCCCGTGGAGAGAGGTAGGGACTGCAAAGAGGATGTGTAAGGGCTTCCCAGCGAACCTTGCAGCGCAGCCGAAACGCGGATTTTCTTTGACTGCTAGTGCCTGCTGCTCATTGACACGATTAGCGCCAGAAATAACTCAGCGACACGTGGACACTAAGCAAAAACTGAAGTGTTCCATCAACTCCAAATGACCGGGAATGTTGACGGAAGGCATCATTCTGTCGCAGGTAAATTCCCGCCTACATATTGCCAAGGTTGTTTGCAGTACGCTGAAGAAGGTTCTCTGTAAAACCCTTAGATATCCTCCATACAGTCCCGATCTCCCCCGGTCCGATTTCCATATTTTTGGAGCCCTGAAGAAACATATTCGTGGCCGGCGATTGGCTTCGGAAGAAGAGGTGCAGGCCCGGCTACAATCATGGTTCCGTAGGCAACTGCAAACTCCTTCTACGAATACATATACCGTTTTTTCTCACACTTGGATAAATGTGCTAAGAGTTCTGGCGATTACTTTTGAGGTAATGAAGTTTACTTCCTTTATTTTCTATTTGACTGTCCCTTGCAGTAATACGAATAATCAACACAGTCAATTCCTCACATGGAAAATATAAACAAAAGCAGGCAGAGAGGAGATACTCTGCTGAAACTGACAAAGCAGAACCACACCGGCAGATTGACTGAGGTCTTTCAACGTCAAACGGCGTTTAAGACGAAACATTTACTTGAAATACCACGAGAGTACGACAATAGTAGAAAAATACGTCACGACCATGAAACCACTCAAGAAGTCTTTATAATAACAAGTGACAACCTTAGACAACTACAGGATAGTCACAAACAGTCTAAAAAGCTTGTAAGTGTGTTGCAGGGTAGGTTGAGCTGAGAAATAACTGTTAAGAAAAATAATTCGATACGATGCTCCTTTTCCGAGTTAATTAGCATTGAAGGCAGCCAATCAGGCCGTTGCTTGCGTGAAGTGAAGCGGACTGCCAGAGATGGTGCCGCCAAACGTGTTCTTCGTTTCGTTCCCTCGAACCTGAGAGTGATACAAGAATTCGACATGGGACGGTAGTAAAGATCAAACTCGAGCCAAAGGCTGAGCAGTCTCGTGCGCTGTCATCCACGCTATGAAAATAACTGACACTAACTGTACCTGGCGGGCTGCTTGAATTTGTGGGCGCAACGGCCTGAATGGCTAACTTAAAGTGCCAGTTAACTTGGAAACGACGCAATGTATCGAAGTTTTTCTCAAGTTATTTCTCAGCACAACCTATGGTGCAATAACTTTACAAGTTTTTCGTACTGTTTCTGGTCACCCTGTATAGAACAATGCTGGAAAAACGGTTATACGTTTCCACTCTCCCTCAATCTTTTGTATACATATATGTGTGATGAAGTGAACACAGTACCAACAAGTTAGTTTGTCGCCAGTAACTTTGCAAGCAGACAAGTGGTTTAAAAAGTCCATTTGCAGTCACATATTCTACTTCCATTCAAGAAAGAGTAACACATTTCTGTAATTTACTTTTCCACACGATTGGCTATCCGTGTAGCTTTAGTAGAAGGCCATTTCTTGATAGTTCTGTGCCTCTGTCTGCACCACGATCAGCATCCCCATAAGCTCAATATTACACACTTCACTCTTCTCACACTTATGGTAAATTCCGTGGAATGTTTCGTCAACGTAATGCACCGAATAAGCAAACTGTAATGAGACTGACTGCCATACCTGAGGAAACAGGTTCAACTGTCGACATCTATGGGGCGGAAAATATCGTCATCGTGTGTGATAATGTTACTGTAAGTCTGGAGAAATCTATTCACGGACGTTCACAGTAATATGTTATTCCCAGAACCAGCATGCACTGATTTCTGAAAAGAGATCTGCACCTTTGGGCCTATAAAATCCAACTGACTCAGGAACATAAGCCGAACGACCATGAAAAGCACCGAGCGTCTCCACATAGACTGCTTGCGAAACGAAGAGGGTACAACAATTTCTTCAGGAAAATGTTCGCTGATTATTGGCACTTTCTGTTGAATGGCATCGTGAATAAGCAAAACTGCAGGATTTGGAGCACAGTAAACCCTCGAGTAATTGTGGAGAAGCCATTACATCCACAACGAGTGACTGCGGTGTGAAATTTCGACTGAAGACGTAATTGGTCTCATACTTCTTCGAAGATTACGCCGGAAACGCACTAACAGCGGGAAGCGAACGCTACTGCCATACTTTAAGAGAGTTTTGTGGTCTGAACTGGATCATGTGAATGCTGAAAGTTTTGTTCCAACATGATGGCGCAGCCTACCACACATCAATTACAAAAATGAACTTTTTATGAAAGAGATTCCCTTTGGCCGAGTGATTTCTCGAAATGATGACGTGTATTGGCCATGCAGATATTCTAGTTGGACACCATGTCATTTATTTCTGTGCGGGTATTTGAAATCTTGTGGGTACATCAGCAAACCAGAATCATTTGCAGAGCTCAAGGCAGAGCTTCAGCATGTGATTTCAGAAGTGGAGATGCAAGTAAATCGAAAAGTGGTGGAAAATTTCTTTCAGATAATGGGAGTGCGCCTGCTTAGTAGTTGAGCGGATTTGAGTAGTATAATATTTCATATGTAATCGCAAGTAGCATACACTGCGTTAATATGTAAATTACTAATTTTCTTCAATATATTTGCTTGTTATTACGTATTCAGAAGTTGCGTTCCTTATGTAACACCATTTATCTAACAGACTTTTGATGAACAGCGGATTTTTGTAAGAGGCTCAGTCAGTAGTATGGCCTCACCATTAAGCTGATCTTGATCCTGAAATGACAGCATCTCTGCCGTACTCTGTAATCATCGTTTTTGTTCTACTATGGTCCACTTTCGTCTACTGTGGCATTTTCAACTGACAATTGACTCGCATAGGAACAAGCTAGCAAGCTGTTGAGCAACCAGCACATTGTGGACAAACATAACACACAACAGGTAATCCTGTGTTTGCCCGACATACGCTGGTTGCTGGACAGCTTGCTAGCTTGTCATGCGCGTCAACTGTCACTTGAAAACATTACAGTAGACGAAGCTGGCCGATAATGTAAAATAAACGAAAACTACAGTCAGTGGCGGCATTGCGATTCCAGAATTTTTTGCGATTCTCTTGATCTCTGGCTGTGAGGACATTTAAAGGTATGGGTATATTCTGCACCCATCAACAACAAGCTCACATTACATGAGCGTGTGCCCATCTAATTCAAATGCAGTCAGGAGTATTTGCCTGAGTTTCTGATTCTTTGAGGAAGGCTACTTAAGAATGTGTAAAAATGAACGGTAATCACACCGAGCGCATCACGTAGCGTTTACAGACAGTTGGCTAACACAGTGCAGATTGGCCAAGTCTCAACAAATATTTGGCTCTGAACAGACATATTCATGGGACCTTTTTAGCATGTTTTTATTGGGTCGGTTACTTGTCTCTTTGCTCGATACAAATATTCAGTTGATTTTAAACTAACTTACAATGAACTAGAGACTTCAAACTTCCAACATAGCTCAGAACTGTATGACAAGGCAATATTAACTCGTTTTCTCGTCTGGTGTATTGGGATAGTACTTTGTTTACCACTATAATCTCCCAGTGGGTTGGAGACTTGAAATGTTCAACATAGCTCACAACTGGATGACACTGCAATATTAGCTCGCTTTCTTATCTGGTGTGTGGCGGAGGATACTGTGTGTATCACTGCAGCTCCCCCTTATTCTGTTCCGATTGCGAATGTTTCCTAGTAAGGACGATTGCTGATATGTTTCCATGTGTGCTCGATTTTTTTCTGTTTCATACCTTAGAGGTCTGTTCGTGACATAATCGCAGGAGGAAGCGATCTACTGGTTTCCTCGGGTGAAGAAATGAAATACTCCTGAAATTTACCACCTGTCTTTGTTGTAATCACGTTAAAATGTTTGAAACCGATTGAAAAATGACACACACAAGACTAAAACACAGAAAGTATTTTAAATAATTAACTTTTTAGTATAATGCGTTTTTGTAAAACACTGAAAAGTATAAAATAATTTCTCCTAACCACATACAGATTCCTAACCCCATAAGAGAGCCCTGAAAATTTATGCTTGTGAATTTTTAATAGCTATGGAAGTATTTGGAGAATTTAAAGCGGAAAACGTGGAACCCATGCATTACGTAATCCATGCATAAATAATTCACCACCTTACTATTACATATTGCATGCGCTCCACTTTTTTCGTTTTAAATTCTACAAGTATTTTCATAGCTATTACAAATTCAAGAACCCAAATTTTCAGGACTATCTGTATGGAATTAGGAATCTGTTTAGGGCTAGGAGAAATGGTTTTATACTTTCTGGTCCGTTTTAAAAATATGTTATATTAAAAAGTTTTTTATTCAAATAATTATTTTTTAGTTTTGACCAGTACTGTCTCGTTTAAGAATACGGGTCACTTTATTTTCAGTGTCCAGTATATCTCTTGCCCCGTCTATCTCTCTCCTGCTCTCTGTGAGGCAGTCACGGATCTCCGTGCCGGCACGTTCACAGGAGCTCAGTCCGTCAGTTCACCTGATGATGGCGACATGTATGATCGCCGAAATATTGTGCCCGTTGGACACTATAGACCGGCAGCACACCCGTGGATATTTTGATTATCTTGTGTCATACTGCTGTTGCGATCTATCAATATTGTAAAATGATGTTAGGAAAAATTCCGCTTACTATTGTTTGTTGAAACATGACCGGTTCCGCGGCTTCAAGCGGCATCATCAGGTGAACCAACATGGTAAAAAGCGAAATACAGTGTCACCACATTTTATGGATACTAAAATTAATAAAGGGATGTCTAAAATATACTAACAACGTTAAATGATCCAAGGCATACCCATCGCTCCTAGTGAAAATTTGCTATTCAGAGAATATCGTCAATACTATGGCGAGCGAAAGGCAATGAAGACGTGCTCCATTCTTTAAAATTTTCCTGCATCTAAAAAAAAAAAAAAAAAAAAAAAAAAAAGCCATAGCGAGCGGATCCTAAAAGTTTTTATAAAGAGGCCTGATTGGCGATAAATGTGCAGCGACTAATCATGTTAGCAGTGACAATTCTTTATCCCCAATCCGGCCTCTGTTTCAAAACGATTTTAGCGTCCGCTCACAGCATAATATTTTCTTTTTAGATACAGGCAAATTTTAAAGAATGCAGCACGTCTTCTTTACCTTTCGCTCGCCATAGTCGTGACGATATTCTCTGAATAGTAAATTTTGACTAGGAGCGATGGGTACGCCGATGATCTTTAAATGTTGTGAGTATATTTTAGACATCCGTTATTAATTTTAATACCCAAAAAATGTGGTGACACTGTACTTTGTATTTTACGGTGTAGGTTCACCTGAGGATGCGACTTGAAGCCGCGAAAGCGGTCGTGTTTTAATAAACAACAACTTTACCTGCTGTAAGCGGAGTTCTTCCTAACATCACGCCTTTCAACATCTGCGGTTGCCCGGGATACAAAACAGTACTGTAAAAGTTTCGTGTGATACAGAGAACCCTTCTTAGAACGAGGTCTTGGTGGTCAGAGAGTGCACCTTGCAGCGGTGGATGCCGCGTAGTAATTCCGCCAGCATCATATCCCCCGCAGAGCCGTGTGGCCCGTCGAAACACTGCCAAAGGTTAGAGGGCAGGCGCTTTCCACGGGAGCAACAGGTGGCTGCCCGCCATATCCGCGGATACGAGCTGTTAAGCGCCCAAATGGGGGAGCTCGTTAAGAGACGACGCCAGACATTTACGCCGTTTGCACATGCAGGGGAAAATTTAAACAGTATTTAGCGTGGCTAGAAGACGAAGGACGCAGTGTCATCCTGTCTGATATACTCAAAATAAATACTTCCCCACTACTGAAGTTTGACGCATTGTTTCCTGTCTAAAATCATCGGAAAGCCTGGTTCAGCTCCTTTGAACTTCTTAGTATTGGCTGCGTTAACATTTTTTCCGTCTAATGGCCACTTGCATTCGAAAAGACAAACTCAAATTCTTTTGTGTTAATCATTGTACTTGGTGAAAATCGGATGAAGCTTTGCACAGATGTGTTGGACAGTGTCTTTAGTACGCCTGTGGATAGGGTCACGTCGCCCTTAACAGTCCTGAGCGCACAGTGAGCACATAAAAATGCTTAGAAAATAATGTCTCCTGCCAAGTATGAATGTCTGTGAGATATTTCGCCTGATCTCATGCAATCCACACAACGAAACTGTCGTGTATTTCTTTCTTCATGAGAGTTCTCGGCCGCTCACTACAGAGGCAATGAGGACACTCCAAAAAAAAAAAAAAAGGTTGAAATGGCTCTGAGCACTATGGTACTTAACACCTACACCTGAGGTCATCAGTCCCCTAGAACTTCGAACTACTAAAACCTAACTAACCTAAGGACATCACACACAGCCATGCCCGAGGCAGGATTCGAACCTGCGAGCGTAGCGGTCGCGTGGTTCCAGACTGAACCGCCTAGAACCGCTCGACCACAGCGGCCGGCGAGGACGCTCCCGTAGCGTTTTCGCTGGGAAGTATTTGATCACCCACCATACAGCCCGGAATTGGCTCGTTCTAATTTTCATCTCTGCTCACATTAACCGCTGGCTACGAAGACAGCCTTTTGACACAAACAACCTTTTGACAGATTAGCTTAGAGAATTGGCAGAAGGCACTGGCGGTTGCCTGCTATGACGAGGGCATTGGAAAGCTGGTACAACGCTACGAAAAATGTCTGTCGGAGCGGCTGCTATGTAGAGAAGTAGCTGGAAGATGTAGCCAACTCTTGCAAATAAAACATTTTTCATTTTCACAGCGGTTTCCATTTATCCAGCGAACGGACTTTACTTTCCAAATAGCTCTCGTAATTTGCATCAGAGACCTTGACGTTCTTGGAAACCAAATCATGAAAGCAAAAATAGTAGATAGAAAACTCGTATACATCACATTTCAGTGTCAGTATCACATTTCCACTCCTGCTAGATGAAGGAGCCTATTGTACTTCATGTGAATAGCCGTTAGGTATTAATGTTTAGGATAATAGCATCAAATGCCTTATGGGACAGAATAATTTGTCTACCGATAAACATTCTTTCCTGCGTACAGTAAACATTTTCGTAATTTGTTATCATTACCTGAGGATGCGGATCAACTTTCAAAATAATCTGCTGAACTTAACAACGGACCGAGAAACTGTAAATTCCGTTCTGAATCCTGTACACAAAAGCAGTACACAACAATGTCTCGATGAATTTGCTCTTGCTGACGCATCTATTTGATTTGGAACCCCAATATTCTGCAATAATTTAATACCGAGGAACAGTAATGAGTTTCCTCAGTGGTATATGTAAACTGATCCTATTCTCAGCCGTAGTAACAGAAACAAGAGCATGTCGACTTCATAGTGACACTAATGTACCCAAAAAATCTGTGTAACTGTGAAATTAGATCAAGGTTCATCGAAACGACAATGTCGGAAGCAACGATTAATCACTTCTCCAGAATTTCTATTATACAAGTAATATCTGTATTTAGATCCGTGCATCAAGTGAACCTACTGAGAGGCAGATCGGTCGTTAATTTCCTAAGGCTTAATTAACTTACGCAACCGAGTTCAGTTAACGCAGTTTTAATGAGAAGGTGGTCCTAGCATTATTATATTGAATAATTTCGTGAGTCATCCACTGTTTACGAAATTAAATGCATCGTTCAGCTAAGTCATTATTTTATACACGTTAATGTGTGAGCACAGATTAACAGAAAACATTACATCATTTCATTACACACGCTTTAAGAACACTGTAATGATACATGAATTCGATTGCGAATAAATAAATAAATACAGTAAGGGTTTCGGAAGGCTATTTGAGAAAGAGATGTATGACAATGATGAACTACTTACTATCAGAAACATTGAGCGTATTGGAATCGCATGAATACAGTGACTGCATGATCAAGGAAGAGAAAGAGAATTACAAGTGCACCAACCCTGTGAATTCACTTCTGGTGAGCGTGCGTGAGGCTGGCAACGCCCTAACTGTTGCGACTTAATCCGCCGAAGCTGCCGTGCGATCTTAGTGTCACTGTGACTAAACGAGATGGCTGAAAATGTGTGCGTGGAAGTCACCAGAAATCCGCCTGCTACCAGTCCAGTCGCAGATACTGCCTTCGCCTCTCTCCATCTGTCTCAGAGGTCGCCTGTCCGCTGAGTCTGAGAAAGGAGTCACTTATGTTCTGTGAACACACTGAATCAAAGAGCGAAGCGAAATGAAATGAAAGTAGCGCTCCCAACGTCTGCTCTGCCCGTGATTTCACGGTAAAAACTTTGTCCTCCAATGACATGATTTTTTCCTTACCTACGCCAATCATATTTGCTGTTTTACTCCCACCACGAACTGCAACAAACGTAATTTCCTATCCAGTGCCCGTCAGCCTGCTCTGCACTGAGAACTGCGTGCCTTGAGTCTCCGTCATGAACGCATGGTTTTTGTAGCTAATGGCCGGTCCTTTCGCATGGAAAAATACTGAAACGGTGCGCTATTTTTTAGTTCTCAGGACGTTTCTGTTTGTCATTAGATCGCAAAATTCCTCCCATCCGCCTGCCATGGTGATCGCTAGTTGCCTCTGCACTGGATGGTACAAGCCGACTTACACTATGTCTTTCGGAATGTTTTTACACGCTTTCAGACCACGGGGGAAAATAGGTGTCCACAGAAATGCAGCCCCCTCAGTCCCGTTATCTGTGAATTTTCTGGGTAGCCCACGTGTTCGTGTTAGAGATAACCAGAAAAAGGTAGATGGCTTCTCTGCTGGAAAGATTCGCTACGATTCGACCTTAAATGGAGGTGAAGCTACCAGTGTTGTTCCTTAGTTGCTGAAATCGCTCCACGCTGAGTGCATTCTGCCTGCCAACGTGAGTAGCCTAGAAGTAAATATCCTCGGAGTAGTGAAGCGACTTAAATCACTTAATAAAAGCAAGTCTTCTGGGCCAGACTGTATACCAATTAGGTTCCTGTCAGAGTATGCTGATGCATTAGCTCCATACTTAACAATCATATACAACCGTTCGCTCGACGAAAGATCCGTACCCAAACACTGGAAACTTGGACAGGTCACACCAATATTCAAGAAAGGCAGTAGGAGTAATCCACTTAATTACAGGGCCATATCGTCAATGTCGGGTGCAGCAGGATTTTGGAAAATATATTGTGTTCAAACATTATGAATTACCTCGAAGGAAACTGTCTATTGACACAGAGCTAACAAGGTTTTAGAAAATATCGTTCCTGTAAAACACAACTAGATCTTTATTCGCTTGAAGTTTTGAGTGCTATTGATAAGGGATTTCAGATCGATTCCATATTTCTGGATTTCTGGAAGGCTTTTGACACTGTACCACACAAGCGTCTTGTAGTGAAATTGCGTGCTTATGGCATATCGTCTCAGTTATGTGACTGGACTTGTGACTTCCCGTCAGAGAGGTCACAATTCGTAGTAACTGACGGAAAGTCATAGACTAAAACGGAAGTGATTTATGGCGTTCCCCATAGTAGTGTTATTGGCCCTTTCCTGTTCCTTATCTATATAAACGACTTCGGAGACAATCTGAGCAGCCGTCTTCGGTTGTTTGCAGATGATGCTGTCGTTTATCGACCAATAAAGTCATCACAACAAATTGCAAAACAATGTAGGAAAGATTTTTTGATGGGTCGAAAAATGACAGTTGATACTAATTAACGAAAAGTGTAAGGTCAGGCACATGAGTGCTTAAAGGAATTCGTTAAACTTCGGTTACCTGATAAATCAGTCTAATCAAAAAGCCGTAAATTAGACTAAATACAGAGGTATTACAATTACGAACAACTTAAATTGGAAGGAACACATAGAAAATGTTGTGGGGAAGGCTAACCTAAGACTGCGTTTTATTGGCAGGACACTTAGAAAATGTAACAGACCTACTAAGGAGACTGCCTACACTACGCTTGTCCGTCCTCTTTTAGAATACTGCTGCACGGTGTGGGACCCTTACCAGATAGGACTGAAGGAGTACATCGAAGAAGTTCAAAGAAGGGCGGCACCTTTTGTATTATAGCGAAATACGGCAGAGAGCGTCACTGAAATGATACGGGATTTGGGCTGGACATCATTAAAAGAAAGGCGTTTTTCGTTGCAACGGAATCTTTTCAGGAAATTCCAATCACCAACTTTCTCCTCCGAACCTACATAGGGAGAAACGAGCACCACGATAAAATAAGGGAAATCAGAGCTCGTACGGAAAGATATAGGTGTTCGTTCTTTCGGCGCGCTATACGAGATTGGAATAACAGAGAACTGTGAAGGTGGTTCGATGAACCCTCTGACAGGCACTTAAATGTGATCTGCAGAGCATCGATGTAGATGTAGATGTAGATGTACCTGCAGCGTCCAGCGCTCACTGCTCCGCCTGCCCGTACCCTACGGTGTCGGCCGTGCCGCTTTCCGGGCACACTGTCTTATCGCTTGCCAAAACTGGTTCACAGGGAGAATCAGATCTCTATATAAGCCCTTATTGTTTATTAGAGAAAAGGAATGTCATCTGACCTTACAATCACTGCTACTACTCTCTTAATAAATAATAGAAAGAATCTATCGTATACGTGAGTTGTCGAATTAATCTTTGGATTTGCATATCAGAAACAGAAAAAAATAAGGAGAACCAGGCCAGGGGAGGCCTGGTACTTCTCAATAGTCTAACCTGGCTTCGTGTCTCATTGTGGTTATCAATACAGACCACGACCAAGGCAACTACAGACGTGTTCTGCAAGGCTTCAAATCATTCAGTGGCGCCCAAGTAGAAGACTATACAATCCGATGGAGCATTGCGGCGGGAGATCCAACAAGAAGCATGTAGCATCCTGCAGCACGCAAGTCACCGAAGCGGAGCACATTGATCAGACAGAACATTATGACCACCTATCTAACAGTGGGTATGTCTCACCGTTGCCAGGGATAACAGTAGCGACGCGTCGTCGCATGGAAGCAAGGAGGTCTTACTAGATCGCTAGAGGCGCTACAGTCTGGAGCATAGACTTACTAAATAAAAGTCTGGAGCCGAGCGACCGCTACGGTCGCAGGTTCGAATCCTGTCTCCGGCATGGATGTGTGTGATGTCCTTAGGTTAGTTAGGTTTAATTAGTTCTAAGTTCTAGGCGACTGATGACCTCAGAAGATAAGTCGCATAGTGCTCAGAGCCATTTTGAAGATCGCTAGAGGGCCTTGGTGTCACATCCGCACACACAAGTCACCTAATTCCTGTAAATTCCGAGGAGGGGGGCGATGAGATCTGACGCCGCATTCGATCACATCCAAGATGTATTCGATTGAGTTCACATCTGGCGGTTGGAGGGCCAGCACGTCAGTTGCAACTCGCTCCTGTGTTACTCGAACCACTCCATCGCACTTTTGGCCTTATGACATGGAGCTTTAGTTGCTGAAGAATGCCACTATCGTCGGAAAACATGATCGTAATGAAGAGATGTACGTTGTCTGTAAGCAGTGGATGGCCGGGGTGGTCGAGCGGTCCTAGGCGCTACAGTCTGGAACCGCGCGACTGCTACGGTCGCAGGTTCGAATCCTGCCTCGGGCATGGATGTGTGTGATGCCCTTATGTTAGTTAGGTTTAAGTAGTTCTAAGTTCTAGGCGACTGATGACCTCAGAAGATAAGTCCCATAGTGCTCAGAGCCATTTGAACCATTTTGTAAGCAGTGCACGCTGTTGGTTGAAATGGCTCTGAGCACTATGGGACTTAACATCTGAGAACTTAGAATTACTTAAACCTAACAAATCTGACGACAGCACACATCCATGCCTACGACCGTAGCAGCAGCGCGGTTCCGGACTGAGGCAGTAGAAATTCATTTAGGAAGAATTATATACACTTTGGAATATTATTTCCGCAGTGTGTGGGAGTCGTAAGGTTGCCTCTGATGCGATAGGACGTATATTTGTGTTTTTGTGCGAACAGTCTAATTTCGGCTTTATTAATGTGAAAAATGGAAATACTGTATGATATACTAAAATGTGAGAAATGTATTTACGTAGAAAATGCCGCAACAACGATCTTCAATTTTATCTACTTCAAACCAACCGTGACGGCCTGATTGAGATTTTCAGTTTCAAGAATCAGACCCCTAGACAAGAAGAACGGGCGCCATCTCAACATGAGAAGCTAAGTAAATTTGAAAGTTTATTATAGTCTTCGCTCTTCTCAAATCTTCATAAAAGGCTTTGCTTATTAATTACTTGGACTGGCGATTGTTTAGTGTGGACAATAGAAGGAATCAGAAAGGAGGGGTGAGATTACACACTGGACCCATGGATGAGTACATCAGTGTTCCCCACAGCATAATCGAGTAGCCGCCAGCTTGTCTCCTTGCCGCACTACAAGTATCAAGGAGCTGTTCCCCTGAAAGACGACGGATTCGCGCCCTCACATCGGTATGATGATGAACAAGATATGGGGATTTATCAGATCATGCAACGCTCTGCCTCGGTAGTCGGCTGCGGAGGCCCATCGTTAGGAGTGTTCGATGCACTATATGTTCAGACCCACTTCTACGCTGTCCAGCATTAAAGTCTGATGTTAGTTCCGCCACAGTTCGCCGCCTGTCCAAAAAATGGTTCAAATGGCTCTGAGCACTATGGGACCTAACATCTGTGGTCGTCAGTCCCCTAGACTTAGAACTACTTAAACCTATCTAACCTAAGGACATCACACACATCCGTACCCGAGGCAGGATTGGAACCTGCGACGGTAGCAGCGGCGTGGTTCCGGAGTGAAGCGCCTAGAACCGCTCGGCCACAGCGGCCGGCGCCGCCTGTCCTGTTTTGCCAGTCTGTCCAGCTCACGTCGTCCGACATCTGTAATGAGATGTGGCCGCCCGACCCCATGATGTCTAGACGCGGTTCACATTGGTTTCGCCACATGTTGAACAATCCCATGTAGCACTCCCCGAACTCCCGACAAATCGTGAAGTTTCCGAAATGCTCCGGGCCATCAAAATCTACCCTACATCAGCTTCTGATAGATCACGCGCCTTCTCCATTCTACACACCGACAGCACGCTCACAGAGCGTGTGTCTGACTACCCGTCATTCCTTTCCGGGTGATACTGCTACCGCCTGGGCGGGCTTATATAGACAGTATGTCGGTGGTCATAATGTTCTGGTTGATCAGTGTCTATCGCCTGCAGAAAGAGCGTCCTACAAAGGTCTCAGGATTAACAGTGATATTGTAATCTTACAAGGAACAAAGGAAACTCCGCAGTAGTAATGTGCAACACAACGTATGAAGCTAAAGGGAACGAGTTGCTGAGTGATCCCATTCAACGGACTGAAGAGTGACCCCACAGCGAAGATAGTAAGGAAGACGCAACCATAACTAATAGTTCCAGAGCCTAAGGAGACAAAACTAAACGAATCATGTCAAAGGTTGTAGTGTCACGTTAGACACGCGGGGTACCAAAGGTTCAAAACGACACGCCTTTGCACCATTTGGCTAAATAGTTGGCCCACTCGGTACACAGCCTGGTCGAGCACACAATGTCATACATTAAGGGTTCAACGTATTTCTTTCATGAGACTTGACATGGTCTAGTTTGCACTAGACGCGATCTTAATTTCCAACACAAAATCCGCATTCCTCTAAACGCAAATGTATACAAGGAATGATCAGGCAATCATCTTCGGTAAATTTAGCTTGATTAAAACCACAAACAGCTGTTACTTAATTTATTCGACCACCGGTTTCGCTGTATTAAAGTAACATCTTCAGTTGATACTACATAGAAAAGAAAGCATCCTTGTAGCCTATATAACTAAAATCTTTAGGACAACCAAAAAAAAATATAAATGAAAAGCACTTACACTCATATCAGCACGCGGCGACGCCCCAGCCCCCTTCCCCCCCCCCCCCCCCCCCCGCCAACATTCGTAGTCACATAATCCAACCCCACGAAGAGGGGAAGTAGTCAACATATAGTAACTGGCAAAGCATTGAGGCGAATAGTGCAGGGGATGAGGCCGTATGACAAAAAAAAACTGTAGTTAAATGTAATAAATATGCTTAAACTGTAGTACAAGATCCATTACATAAGATACCACCATTGTAAAAAAAAAGCTTCTGATATGAAATTTTTTATTTCCTTGACAGCGTATATGTATTATACTGGATTACTAGTTTCACACAGGACTAAGCTACCATCTTCAAATCCACAGGATACAGGTAATGAAATCATGCTGTACTCTGTGGAACTGAAGATGGCATCTTAGTCCTGTAGAAACTAGTAATCCAGTGTACATACACGCAGTCAAGAGAATAAAAAACTTTCTATCAGAAGCTTTTCTTACATTGAATTAATCGATAGCTCTCCGGATAACAGTGTCAGGTATTTGCAAAATACCGTCAGTAGACAGTCTGTATGAGGTATGTAACCTATTAACGAGCCCCCTTGCTACAAAGATAAAAACCTTCAAAAGGAAGAAGTAATGCAAGATTAAAAATCGGACGATACCTACCAGTTTAGCATACAGCTGAGCGCCTCGCGTGCTTTATCCTCGCGACAATCTCGTACAGGGTACACAAGTTTCATAAATTAGTATATTAGGACATTCAAGTTATATTAGGAGGTTTATTAATTTGTCCCCCTGGTTTCCCAGCTTTTCCGCTATAAATGGGGTCTTGTACTATCTAATACGTTCATTATGGGTTCCCACTAGTTTGTTCTTGACGAGTGTCTTAGATAAGGCTTATAAACTTATAAGGTTTTTAATAGTTTTCCTCCTTCGCCTGCATTCAGTTTGCACATGGATGTACATGTAGGTCCAATAGCTTAATTAACTTCTCGCTACCGATTTTTAATCTTGCGTACCTTTTTCATTTTGAAGGTTTTTGTCTTTGTAGTAACGGTGTTGGTTAACGGGTTACGTTTCTCAGACGGACTCTCTACTTATGATACTATTTAAGTACTGTTTCATGCTTCTTTTACTACAATTTAATCATATTTATTACATTTAACTACTGTTAGTTTTGCCTTAGTGCCTCGATCCCTGCACTATTCGCCCCAGTGCTCTGCCGGTTATTTTTTGCTGATAACTTCCGCTCTTCATGGGGTTGGATTCCGTGACGACGAATTTTGCAGGCGTCTCCTTGTTTTCATTTAGATTTTTTATTGGTTTTCCTTAAGTTTTAAATATTTAGATTACTAGAATGCTTTTCTTCCTATGTGACATCACCTGATTCTGCTTTAACGCAGCGATACTGATTGTGTGAAAAAATGATAAATTAACACCTGTTTGCGATTTTATTTAAATTCAGTATACCTTGATTTTCAACATCTCTGGCTGGCCATGTTACAAAGTTGTAGGGAATCGTCTTTGGCTCACTAAAACCTTGCTGTAGTTAGAACCTCGTCAATTGTAGTGTACTACATGTACAAAAACAGGTTACACGCCGTGTGATCCAGATGCAGAGTTTCACAGGCTCTAAGAGCTGTATTTTGACTTGGACGCCAATCAGCGACGCATCCTCGATGAATTCCCAATTACGGCGCGCTAACTAGCGACGGGAACAGGCCGTGATCCGGTTCTCCGCAGGGTGTTGTCTGCTGTACTGCAGGGTCGGCCGGAACGCCCTCTGAAGGTCGCAGACCCAGCAAAGGCGTGTATATTTCTCGTTACGCCGCCGGCTTAACGCAACTGATGGTGTCTCATTGTTGCCCACAGACGAATCTGAATGCCGGGTGGTAATTCTACCCACACTCCGCCCGGTATACTGAAGTTCCTCCACATCGCACACTGGTTAACATGCAGATTCAAAGCAACAGCGCTGCGTTGTGTGTAGGCCTGATGTTGACATCCACGTGTAACTGATTACTCTGCAGTTCACACTCAAGTACCTGTCAGAGGGCTCTTCGAAACACGTTCAGGCTGTTTCTCTTCCATTCCATTCTCCAATAGCGCGTGGGAAAAATAAATACTTACATCTTCCTGTACAAGCTCCGTTTTCTCTTATTGTACTATGATCGTTTCTCCCTATGTAGGCTGTTCACAATAAAATATTGTAAAATTCACGGAAGAAACCGGTGATTGAAATTTGGTGAAAAGATCTAGCCGCAACGAAACAAGCCTCTGATTTATTGATTGTCTTCCGAACTCGCTTGTCTTATCGATCACCCTCTCTCCATCATTTAGCAGTAATGCAAGACAAGCTGCAATTCTTTGAGGTTTTACGTTGTTCTCTGTTAATCCTATTTGTTAAGAAACCCTTGCAGCACAGCACACCTAGCAGAGGACGAACAAACGTAGCGCAGGCAGTCTCTTTAGTAGCATTCTGCCTATAAAACGTAGTCTTTGGTTTGCCTTCGCCATAATATTATCTTTGTGATGGTTCCAGTTTGATATTGTATTCCTGGGTATTTAGTTGAATGGAGGGCCTTAAGTTTGTGAGCTTCATCGCGTAACTGAAATTTAACGGATTTCTTCGCACCATACATAAATCGTGTCTTAGTCATTTTCTAATTGTTTTTCATCTTCTATTGACTTTAGTAGACGGCAAATGACAGCATCATCCGGAAACAATCTAACTGGGCGCACAGGCGTGATAAATCTTTTATGTACATTCGAAACGGCAGAGGTTATCTAACACTTCCTTGGGGAACGATTATGTTGTACTCGATAATTTCCCGTTAATTACTACGAAATGTGACCTTTTCGAAGGAAATCATGAATCCAATCGCACAACTGAAGCAATACTCTATCTGCACGCAATCTGATTACAAGTCTCTTGTGAGGAACGGTGTCAAAAGCCTTTTAGAAATCTAAAAATATGAAAGCAATTTGAGAGCCCCTGTCGGTAGCACTCATTTCTTCGTAAGAATAAAGAGCTAGCTGTCCTTCAGAAGAACGAGGTTTTCTGAATCCACGTTGGCTACTTTCCTTGGAGCTAATTCATAATGTTCGAACACAGTATATGCTCCAAAACCGAACTGTAAAACGATGACAGTTCTTGAGTATTGATGTGACCTGCGCAATTTTCCAGTCTATCGTACGGATATTGCGTCGAGCAAGCCGATTATATATGATTGCTTAGTACGGGGCTGTTTTATCAGTGCACACTAAAAGAAACCTAATTGGTATACTATCTGCACTGAAAAACATGCCTTTATTATTTGAAGCTGCTTCGCTGCACTGAGGATCCAAGTTACACATATTGGCAGCTGGCATAGAGTCATGGTCCGGAATTGCTAGGCCTGCGTCTACAATCAGTCAGCCCTTGACCGTGCCCTGACCAATCCTAGCAAAGAGTGCATAGCGATTTAGCCTGGCCATTCCAAGGTGCAATGTGGTTGCTAGTTCTCGACGTCCTCTCTCACCTTCCATATGTGGCACATATGGCTATCAGCACCACCTTCCGTGCCCTCTCCATCATTTTTGCAATAGAGGCGCCTACAGGAAAATTAAAGAGACCTTTGGAGATAAGAGAACGACTTGTATGAATATCAAGAGCTCAGATGGAAACCCAGTTCTAAGCAAAGAAGGGAAAGCAGAAAGGTGGAAGGAGTATATAGAGGGTCTATACAAGGGCGATGTACTTGAGGACAATATTATGGAAATGGAAGAGGATGTAGATGAAGATGAAATGGGAGATACGATACTGCGTGAAGAGTTTGACAGAGCACTGAAAGACCTGAGTCGAAACAAGGCCCCCGGAGTAGACAATATTCCATTGGAACTACTGACGGCCGTGGGAGAGCCAGTCCTGACAAAACTCTACCATCTGGTGAGCAAGATGTATGAAACAGGCGAAATACCCTCAGACTTCAAGAAGAATATAATAATTCCAATCCCAAAGAAAGCAGGTGTTGACAGATGTGAAAATTACCGAACAATCAGTTTAATAAGCCACAGCTGCAAAATACTAACACGAATTCTTTACAGACGAATGGAAAAACTAGTAGAAGCCAACCTCGGGGAAGATCAGTTTGGATTCCGTAGAAACACTGGAACACGTGAGGCAATACTGACCTTACGACTTATCTTAGAAGAAAGATTAAGGAAAGGCAAACCTACGTTTCTAGCATTTGTAGACTTAGAGAAAGCTTTTGACAATGTTAACTGGAATACTCTCTTTCAAATTCTGAAGGTGGCAGGGGTAAAATACAGGGAGCGAAAGGCTATTTACAATTTGTACAGAAACCAGATGGCAGTTATAAGAGTCGAGGGACATGAAAGGGAAGCAGTGGTTGGGAAGGGAGTAAGACAGGGTTGTAGCCTCTCCCCGATGTTGTTCAATCTGTATATTGAGCAAGCAGTAAAGGAAACAAAAGAAAAATTCGGGGTAGGTATTAAAATTCATGGAGAAGAAATAAAAACTTTGAGGTTCGCCGATGACATTGTAATTCTGTCAGAGACAGCAAAGGACTTGGAAGAGCAGTTGAATGGAATGGACAGTGTCTTGAAAGGAGGGTATAAGATGAACATCAACAAAAGCAAAACAAGGATAATGGAATGTAGTCTAATTAAGTCGGGTGATGCTGAGGGAATTAGATTAGGAAATGAGGCACTTAAAGTAGTAAAGGAGTTTTGCTATTTGGGGAGCAAAATAACTGATGATGGTCGAAGTAGAGAGGATATAAAATGTAGGCTGGCAATGGCAAGGAAAGCGTTTCTGAAGAAGAGAAATTTGTTAACATCCAGTATTGATTTAAGTGTCAGGAAGTCATTTCTGAAAGTATTTGTATGGAGTGTAGCCATGTATGGAAGTGAAACATGGACGATAAATAGTTTGGACAAGAAGAGAATAGAAGCTTTCGAAATGTGGTGCTACAGAAGAATGCTGAAGATTAGATGGGTAGATCACATAACTAATGAGGAAGTATTGAATAGGATTGGGGAGAAGAGAAGTTTGTGGCACAACTTGACCAGAAGAAGGGATCGGTTGGTAGGACATGTTCTGAGGCATCAAGGGATCACCAATTTAGTATTGGAGGGCAGCGTGGAGGGTAAAAATCGTAGAGGGAGACCAAGAGATGAATACACTAAGCAGATTCAGAAGGATGTAGGTTGCAATAGGTACTGGGAGATGAAAAAGCTTGCACAGGATAGAGTAGCATGGAGAGCTGCATCAAACCAGTCTCAGGACTGAAGACCACAACAACAACAACCTTACATTCTGGATTTCGACAACGGCTCTCAGTTCAAGGCATCTACGTTCATGAATTTTATACAATCAAAGGTACTGAGAATCTTACCGGCATCCCTTTCCATCCAGCGTCAAATTCGGGAGCCGAGCGAATTTTCAGCACCTTCGAAACGCTAATACGCAAGATAATGACCACAGGCGATTCTGCGGAAGCAGCCACCAGTTTCCTTGCAATCTATCGATCCAGTCCAATAAATGAATGTAATCGGGTCAAAATTGTACACGGTCACAGACCCTGCGCCCTCTTCGACTTGGTGCACCCAACTCGGCGCACCCACAGTCCTCCCACGCAGACGTATTACAGCGAGAACCCCCACGACTGGGTCCACACTTTCGACCGGAGCCTCTGATGGACCCAAAGCATCGTCATCGACAATAGCGGACGACAAATGTTTGTGGTTGTGGCAGACCACAGGAGCTCATCGTCAGGCATCGAAATCTGCTCCGACCCCAGAGAGACATAGCTCTGCCCCCCTCCCCTAAGCAGCCGACTGGGCCTGGCTTCCACAACCGTGCTCGGAGAAAGCCTGCGAATCACCCTGCCTACAACAGCTATCAATCGCCCTCGTTTTAGGAGCCAACAGGAGGTCGACAAATACCAGCGATGGCAACCGATGAAGTTGCAACTACTTCCCCCGCTTACGCCGCTACCAGCTCCCGCCAACACCACAGAATCCCCCACCCAAGAATCGGCGGCAGCTGAACTTTCTCGGACAGAGGTGCCCTTCTGCATCTACACATCTATGTACATACTCCGCAAATCACCGTACGGCGCTTGGCGGAGGATACCTCGTACCGCTACTAGTCATTCCCTGCTCCACTCGCATATATGTCGAGGGAGAAGCATCTATCTACAGGGTGTTACAAAAAGGTACGGCCAAACTTTCAGGAAACATTCCTCACACACACATAAAGAAAAGATGTTATGTGGACATGTGTCCGGAAACGCTTAATTTCCATGTTAGAGCTCATTTTAGTTTGTTCTTCCACCTACGCTCAATGGAGCACGTTATCATGATTTCATACGGGATACTCTACCTGTGCTGCTAGAACATGTGCCTTTACAAGTACGACACAACATGTGGTTCATGCACGATGGAGCTCCTGCACATTTCAGTCGAAGTGTTCGTACGCTTCTCAACAACAGATTCGGTGACCGATGGATTGGTAGAGGCGGACCAATTCCATGGCCTCCACGCTCTCCTCACCTCAACCCTCTTGACTTTCATTTATGGGGGCATTTGAAAGCTCTTGTCTACGCAACCCCGGTACCAAATGTAGAGACTCTTCGTGCTCGTTTGTGGACGGCTGTGATACAATACGCCATTCTCCAGGGCTGCATCAGCGCATCAGGGATTCCATGCGACGGAGGGTGGGTGCATGTATCCTCACTAACGGAGGACATTTTGAACATTTCCTGTAACAAAGTGTTTGAAGTCACGCTGGTACGTTCTGGTGCTGTGTGTTTCCATTCCATGATTAATGTGATTTGAAGAGAAGTAATAAAATGAGCTCTAACATGGAAAGTAAGCGTTTCCGGACACATGTCCACATAACATATTTTCTTTCTTTGTGTGTGAGGAATGTTTCCTGAAAGTTTGGCCGTACCTTTTTGTAACACCCTGTATATGCCCCTCATACAAGGATTAATTTCTCTTAACTTCATGGACCTTACGCAAAATGTATGTTGGCGACAGTAGAATCGTTCTACAGTCAACTTCAGATGCCGGTTCTCTAAATCTTTTCAATAGAGTTTCTCGGAAAGAGCTTCGGCTGCCCTCCAGGTATTACCGTATGAGTTCCCGAAGCATATCCGAGATACCTGTGTGTTATTCGAAGCTACCAGTAACAAATCTAGCAGCCTGACTCTGAATTGCTTCGATGTCTTGTTTTAATCTGACCTGCTGGGGATCCCAAACACTCCAGCAGGAGTCAAGAATGGGTCGCACTAGTGTTCTGCATGCAGCCCCCTTTGCGGATAAACTACACTTTAATAAAACTCTCCAAGTAAACCAAAGACGACCATTCGCCATCTCCACTATAATCTTTACATTCTCATCCAATTTCATATCGCTTTGCAACGTAATGCCTGGAAATTTAATCGACCTGATTGTGTCAAGTAGCACATTAGTAATGCTGTACTCGAACATTATACGGTTGTTCTTCCTACCCATCCGCATTAACTTACATTTTTGCACACTTAGAGCTAGCTGCCGTTCATCCCACCAACCGAAAATTTTCTCTAAGTCGTCTTGTATTTTCCTACATTCACTCAAAGTCGACACCTTACCGTATACTACAGCATCACCAGCAAACAACCGCAGATGGCTGCCCACTCTGTTCATCAGATCATTTATGCGTACAGAAAATACTAGCTCTCCTATCACACTTTCCTTGAACCCACTTTTCAACAGAACACTCGTTGTCATCTGAGGTGAAAGTAAATGGCCACAACGACATAAGCTTGCTTTGCACATCTGTTCTGCCTTTACTGAATTCCTGGCAGCAAAATTTGCACTGGCGTTCCCATTTCATCTACATCATACTCCGCAAGCCATCTAATGGTGTGTGGCGAAAGGTACTTTTGGTGCCACTATTTGATCCCTCCAATCCTGTTCCACTCGCGAATAGTGCGTGGGAAGAATGATTGTCGGTAAGCCTCTGCATTGGCTCTAATTTCTCGCCGTCGTTAATACGCGAGTTGTATGTGGGGGGGGATTAATATGTTGTCCGACTCCTCCTGAAAAGTTCTGTCCCGAAATTTCAATAGCAAATCTCCCCGTGATGCACAACGCCTCTCTTGTAACGTCTGCCAGTGGAGTTTACTTAGCATCTACGTAACGCTCTCTCGCCAGTTACACGATCCCGTGACGAAACGCACAGTTCTTCGCTGGATCTTCTCTACCAGTCCTCCCTGACAGGAATCCCAGATAGATGAACAATACTCAAGAATCGGGCGAACAACCACCTTATAAGCCACTTCTTTCGTGCGCGAGTTACATTTCCTTAAGATTCTTCCGATGAATCTGAGTCTGGTGTCTGCTTTTCCCACTGTTTTATATGGTCATACCACTTAATGTCGCTCTGGATAGTTACGCCTAGATATTTTACGGAAGATGTTATCTCCAGCTGTTTGTCATCAATAGTGTAGCTGTACTGCAGTGGATTTCTTTTCCTATGTATGCTCAATATGCTATATTTATTTACGTGCAGGGTCAACTGCCAGACCCTGCACCATTCATCAAATCTCTGCAGGTCGTTCTGCAAATTGTTACTACCTTCTGGCGTTGCTACTTTGGTATAGACAATTGCATCTGCAAGTAGCCTAAGGAGCAGCCGACACTTCCTACTAGATAATTTATGTATATTGTAGACAGCGACGGTCCTATCACACTTCCCTATGGTACTCCGGATATTACCTTTACATCTGTCAATTTAGTTCCGTTAAGAGCGACGTGTTGAGTTCTATCTGCAAGAAAGTCTTGAACCCAATCGCAGGTCCGCTCTGATACTCCGTAAGCTCGTATTTTTTTTTTTTTTCATTAAAGGGCAATGCGGGATGGTGTCAAATGCATTATTAAAATCAAGGAACACGGCATCAACCTGAGGGCCGTTGTCCGTTGTACTGTGGATCTGATAGAGGAACACAGCGAGCTGAATTTCGCAGGATCTGTGTTTGGGAAATCCATGTTGATTTTTACAGAGGAGATGTTCATTTTCCAAAAACGTCATAATTCTTGAGCTTAGAACATGTTCCATAGTTCTACAACAAATTGCGTCAACGATATATGTCTATAATTGTGTGGATCTGTCTTACGGCCTTTCTTAAAAATGGGAATGACCTGCGCTTTTTTCCAGTCATTAGGTACCTTTCGTTGCTCAAGCGATCTACGATAAGTTACTGCTAGAAAGGAAGCAAGTTCTTTCGCATAATCTTTACAGAACCTTATAGGTACTAAGCTTTTCCTCTACTAAGCGATTGTACCTGCTTTTCAATTCCGCTATCGGTTATCTCAAAATCTGTCATTTCGATGTTCGTACGACGATTGAAAGGATGGACAGTGTTAAGATCTTGCGCGGTGAAATAACTTCGAAAGACCGAATTCAGTATTTCGGTCTTCTCTCTGTTATCTTCCGTTTCGGTGCCGATGTGGTCGCTGAGAGAATGAGTAGATGATTTTGACCCACTTACTGATTTTACATACGACCAAAATCTCTCAGGGAAAAACTCATATCGATCGACAACGCCTTACTTTCAAAATAATGGAACGCTTGTCTCATTGTTCTCCTTACGCTCATTTCCGCTTCGTTCACCTAGGTTTTTACTTCTCTTGAATCTGAGATGAAGTGCTCTTTGTTTACGTAGCGCTTTTCTAACACGGCTATTAAACCATGGTGGATCTTTCCCACTCCTTAAAACCTCACTCGGAACACACTTGTCTAGGGCATATTGAAGGATGCCATTGAAATTTTTTCTATTTGTTCTCCACATCTCCGTCCTCATCACCGAATATTTGACGCTGACTGCTGAGATAATCTGAAATTTGTATCCTGCCACCCTTGCTGAACGAATATATCTTCCTACCTTTCAACGTTCCTTGTAGAACTTGTCGTCATAGGTGCTGTCACAGCCTTATGATCACTGATACCTTCGTCTACGTTAACTGATTCGGTAAGTTCAGGTCTAATAATTTTTTCATAATGCGGGGCCACGTTACGGAGATGATAGATAAACTCCAGTGGAAGACTCTGCAGGAAAGACGCTCAGTAGCTCGGTACGGGGTTTTGTTGAAGTTCCGAGAACATACCTTCACCGAGGAGTCACGCAGTATATTGCTCCCTCCTACATATATCTCGCGAAGAGACCATGAGGATAAAATCAGAGAGATCAGAGCCCACACAGAGGCATACCGACAATCCTTCTTTCCACGAACAATACGAGACTGGAATAGAAGGGAGAAGTGATAGAGGTACTCAAGGTACCCTCCGCCACACACCGTCAGGTGGCTTGCGGAGTATGGATATAGATTTATATGTAGAATATGTGAAGCCGCAAGTTGGGATGCCAGCACATTGCTTTTAACAAGGCGTCCCACTGCAGACTGTTAAAGAAGCTACAAGCACACGGTACAGGTTTCCAGATAAGTGAGCGGCTCGAAGATTACTGAAGGGGCAAAGAAACTGGTACACCTGCCTAATATCGTGTAGGGCCCCCGCGAGCACGCAGAAGTGCCGCAACAGGACCTGACTTGGACTCGACTAACGTTTGAAGTAGTGACGGAGGAAATTGAAACTATGAATCCTGCAGGGCTGTCCATAAATCCGTAAGAGTATGAGGGGGTGGAGATCTCTTCTGAACAGCACTTTGCAAGGCACTTCAGTGTAGAACCCAGTATGTTGTCCTCGATGGCGACTGTCCATCGGATACAAGGGTATCGTCAGAAAGGCACTAGGTTAGTGTCATCGGGCCGGTATAAAACGCGGCAAATAAAAGCGGGAATCTTTCAGGGCTGATAATCTATTGGTGACAGATAGGGTCAAGCGTTTTGGATAAGCCTTGGGATAGGGACCATTTGTATATTGAGCAGAAGAAACGTCTTGGTGTCACTATCCAACAGTGCAGGGTCAAATATTATAGGCGTTCTCCTCCGTAGACAAACTGGAAAAAATCAGTTCTTTTTACATTTTAGGAGGTGTACGTTGGGCCGTAGGGGGCTTAGCGAGGCGCCATTAGTTTATGCGCGTTTTACAATTACTTCATACTAAAACAGAGACAAGGATTCCAAAACGGCTATGCACAGTAAATGGTTCACATTTTTACTATATTCCTACGATCCTGATTTCGAACAACCTTAAATATTTTCCTGATACTTTGAAAGGTGGCTACACTGAGCCACTGCGCCAGAGATTGCGCCAAAGAGTATTATTAAGCCGCCTCCACAGTGCCTGTTAAGAACTCGTAGCAGGCAGTGCGTGGGCAGAGCTCGTAGTAGTGAGTGCTTGTTAAGAACTTGTGGCAGTCAGTGCTTGGAGAGAGCTCGTAGTAGTCAGTGTCTGTCGAGGTCTCCTGGTAGTCTGTGCTGAGATGTTGTAGCAGAGAGTGTTTGTTGAGATGTGCTATTAGGCAGTGCTTGCTGAGATGTGATATTGGAGAGCTCAGTGTGAGATATAATGTAAGGATTAGAGTGATTTTCATCAATATAAATGAGGTAATAAACTCAGTTTCCTTTTTTTTCATGATTTCAGTATCCTAAATAATGCGTCATTACAGGTTCAGTCAACAAAGCATCTGGCGTGTGTTCTTGTATTAGAGTTTAATTCTGCTTTCCTTACGCAATTATAGTTTTTCTAATTTTCTTTTATCATGTCAGTATAATTGGTATTTAAAATTCTTGTCTTGTTGAAGAAGAACCGTGCCAGATGTGCGTTGAGTCATACTACCACATACAGAACAGCTACACTTGTGCCTTGTTGGCTTCGTAGATTTTATAGTTGCTGGGAACTTAATTAATTAATTGTGTTAAGGAAAATTTTCATTTCATTCTTTGTTGTTGTTCTATGCAGTCAGATTGCGTACTAATACTAGTCAGGGCCAGCCGTTTACGAGACTTGCGTATTCGGACTTACAGCTACTAAAAACTAAAAATATTTTCAATCATATTTAATTAAGCCCCCATGCAACTTTTATCCGTGTCCGAGATACAGAAGTTCAAAGTTACCCTAACTGTGCACGTAAAACACGCAAGTAAAATCCGATGTGAGACGAAAACATGATTTATAAAGGGATGTAAGACGGAGAAACATGCGGTAAAGCGTCTCCATCTTCATCAGAAAGGTTCTGGGCAGCCCATATTGTAGTGCTGAGGCGCATGCAAAATTTTTGTGGACGTAAAATCCGGTCTGGGGTGTAAAATTGCATAGTTTTGCATTATTTCAATTTCACCTTAGTAAACTATCTAAATTTTACTGGTCCGTAAAGTTTTTTTCATACGAGTGAGATGTCCTATTGTAACAGGGAAAAAGAAGGGAACCAGTGGAAAAATGCTCCTATCGGACAAAAAAGGGGAACAGGCTCCTGTTTATAAGACTGACTGAAAAGTGGGCTATTAATTTCATCGTTCTCCCTTTTTCAGCACCTTTAAAAATGTTCCTAAAAATTTTGGCATGCTGGTTCTCGCTAAACATAAATTATCTGACGGACAGGGTGAACAGTGATATACACCTTTTTGCTGATGACGCTGCCATATAGGGGAAGGTGTCGGCCTTGAGTGACTGTAGGAGGGTACGAAATGACACAGACAAAATTTCTATTTGGTGTGATGATTGACAGCCAACCCTAAAGGTAGACGGACGTTAACGCAGATGTGTAGGACAAACAATTCCGTAATGTTCGAACACAGCATTAGGTGCGTGCTGCTTCACACAGTCACGTCGATTAAATACCTAGGCGTAACGTTGCAAAGCGATATGCAATAGACCGAGCATATAAGAATTCCAGCAGAGAAGCAAATGATTGACTTCGGTTTATTGGGAGAATTTTGGGTAAAATGTTGTTTATCTGTAAAGGAGGCAGCTTATAGGACACTAGAGCGACCCGTTGTTCAGTACTACTCGAGTGCCTAGGATCACCAGCAGGTAGGGTTGAAGGAAGAGATCGAAACATTTCAGAGGAGGGCTGCTAGATTTGTTAACTGTACATTCGAACGACACATAAGGGAAGGCTGTCAACATACATTTCGCATGTGGATCACGAAGATAAGACAAATTAGGGCTAATGCGAAGGCATATAGATAGTCGTTTTTTCCCTCGCACTGTTTGCCACGCATCGTAACTTGGCTTGGGGAGTATGTACATTGATCCAAGTATAGATATGTAGCTCTCTGAGTCATTGTCTACAGCACAAAACTACAATTGCCTTCGTCTCATTGCATTCGCTCGATAAACTTCCACTAAGTGGCAATGAATTCTGTTATGATGACGACGAACGAGTCGTCACCAATGTTGACTGGTGACCAATGCGAAATAGAAACATATAAATCACAGCAGGTTTGACAGTAACGTCGGTACGGTGCTGGCTGTATGGTCTGGATCTGCAACGACTAAAATAATTAGAAATCGTTGGTAAAAAATACTATGTATTGTACTTAACTTGTTGTACACGATTTCTCTTGGCTGCGTACATATAATTATAAACAAATAGCTATTAAGGCCTCACTTAGGCCATATGTTACTAAGACCCTTGTTAGAGGTTTAGAGGTTGCTTCCTATCAGCTGAAGGCTATGCTACTTTACCACTTGACGTCCCGAGCAAGAGTGGACGAGAGCTGGACAGAAACTTGATACAAGCCGCGGAGCGGCACTGGTCGCGACTCGCAAGTCCAACGATACTAATATGGACCGCGGTCGATAACTGCAACTCCTAACAAGTGTGGTATCGAACGTTGATACCACAAATTCTAACTTTGGACACTGTTCTTTTAACACAGAGTCCTTATTACTCTTCGACTTCCATTCTGGAATATGATGGCGTGCAATACTTAAGGAGGAAAGCAACTTTCACATGTCATTGCCAAGTGACGTTGCTCTATGAAACTTGAACCATACATAGAAAGAACTGCGTCAGTATAGTACAGAAGGTACCTGATAGAAACACGCAATGAGTCGAAAAGAAGTGACACTGAAGTCACCGCGATTAATGATGCCCCCCTGGACATCACAAAAGGTGCGACATCGTTTCTAATGCAGTGTGTGATCACCACGGACGGCGCCGGCCGACGTGACCGAGCGGTTCTAGGCGCTACAGCCTGGAACCGAGCGACCGCTACGGTCGCAGATTCGAATCCTGCCTCGGGCATGGATGTGCATGATGTCCTTAGGTTAGTTAGGTTTAATTAGTTTTAAGTTCTAGGCGACTGATGACCTCAGAAGCTAAGTCGCATAGTGCTCAGAGCCATTTGAGCCGTTTGAGCACGGACGGCAGTGAATGCTCTGCATCGTGCCGCCATGTTGGCCACAAGGTTGAAACATCCCCTTAGAAAATTATAAATTACTGTGCTGGTAAACCTCTTACGTTATTTGATTTTCAAACAGCTGTACAAAACTGAACGTACTCAGACATTTCTCTCTTTACGTATTCTGGTCAACACTAAACTGACACAAAATATTTTTCGCGCAACGCAATCTGACTTTCAATAATACCTACAAAATAATGGCCCTGACTAACAATAATCTGTAAGTTTCATGAATCACTTGCCTCACAAAAATCTTCGTTACTCGAACTACTGCAATACAGCGAGCGCCAATACTGCCAGCTAAATAAAGATTCTAACTACGGAAGGCACTACCTACTGATATGCATAGTTAGCAAATGAAAGATTTTGATAGAGAACAAACAATGTATTTATTTTAATGGTGTTCATATATCAGTTCATGACATCCAGTTTTACCAATTTCGCTTTTCCGACGGACACACGTCCAGATCGTCCGCTCTTATTAACATCTCAAAACTCTGGTTTCTCTCTCCTTACATCCACCACTGCTGGCGGCTCACCTCCAACTGCCCAACGCTACGCGCTGTTCACATCCGACTGCCCAACACTACAATAGCGAACATTCCAACAATGCCAAGCAGCCACAGACTGCACACAGCACAGTCAGTGATTTTCATACAGAGCACTACGTGGCGTTACCAACATAAAAACCTACACTGCCTACCTACAAGGTTGCTAAATGGCTCTTGTTCTAGTGCGCTCCATTTGCCCACCAGTGCGGTTGACATCTACTGGATGGTCGGTGGTACATTTGGATGTGTTACAGTACCTCTACCCAATCCACTCGCACGTGCTCGATGGGATTTAAGTCGGGAGAACGGGAAGCCCACTTGATTCGCAGAATATCCTCTCGTTCCAGGAGTTCCTCCTCCTCCTCCTCCTCCTCCGCCTCCTCTATTCTGTGTGGTCGAGAATTGTCGTCTATAAAGTCAGGATCCAGTGCACCCCTGAAAAAGCACACATAGCGAAGGAGTACAGTGTCTCGATAACGTTGACTCGTGAAAGTACCGTGTTCGAAGATTTGGAGGACACTACGCTCTTGCGTTGGGGAGATGTATTGCAGCACGGCCACATGCATCAACGATCAACCAGCTAGTGGGTGAATGGAACGGCCTACCACAAAAATTTCTTACCACATGGGAGCGGTTGCAGAGCATACACTGCCGACTGTTGAGATCACACATACTATTAAGGATCACGTCCCACCTTTTGTAATATACAGAGGACCATCAGGAATCGCTTTGACTTCAGTGTATTTGGTGCTTTTGAATAAAAATAACAGATACACATAACAGAGACTTTAGTCATCAATAACACACACATTAAAAATGTTTTGCATCACCTAGGTTCCGAGAGTTCCGTAAACTGTATAGAAAATTCGAATAGAGATCAACAGAAACATCATTTCTGCCCTTTTTATTGCTCACTAAAACCACACACTGCATGTTGTACCACCATACAGCGAGACCTTCAGAGGTGGTGGTCCAGATTGCTGTACACACCGTTACCTCTAATACCCAGTAACACGACTTCTTGCACTGATGCATTCCTGTATTCGTTGTGGCATACTATCCACAATTTCATCAAGGCACTGTTGGACCAGATTGTCCCACTCCTCAACGGCGATTCGGTGTAGATCTCTCGGAGTTGTTAGTGCGTCGCGTCCGTCCATAGACAGCCCTTGTCACTCTATACCTGGCATGTTCGATGGGGTTCATGTCTGGAGTACATGCTAGCCACACTAGTCGAGCGATGTCGTTATCCTGAAGGAAATCATTCACTAGACGTGCACGATGGGGGAGCGAATTGTCGTCCATGAAGATGAATGCCTCGCCAAAAAGCTGACGATATGGCTGCAGTATCGGTCGTAGGTTGGCATTCACTTATCGTAGAGCCTGTTACGCTCCCTTCCATGACCACCAGCGTCGTACGTCGGCCACACATAATGCCACCCCAAAACAGCAGGGAACCTCCATCTTGCTGCACTCGCTGGACAGTGTGTCTAAGGCGTTCAGTCTGGCCGGGTTGCCTCCAAACACGTCTCCGACGTTGTCTGGTTGAAGGCATATGCGACATTCATTGGTGAAGAAAACGTGATGCCAAACCTGAGCGGTCCATTCGGCATGTTGTTGGCCCTATCTGTACCGCGTTGCATGGTGTCGTGGTTGCAAAGATGGACCTTGCCATGGACGTCGGGAGTGAAGTTGTGCATTGTGCAGCCTATTTCGCACACTTTGAGTCGTAACACGACGTCCTGTGGCTGCACGAAAAGCATTATTCAACATGGTGGCGTTGCTGTCAGGGTGCCTCCGAGCCATAATCCGTAGGTAGTGGTCATCTACTGCAGTAGTAACTCTTGGGCGGCCTGAGCGAGGCATGTCATCGACAGTTGTTGTCTCTCTGTATCTCCATTGTTCACTCCGAGGAGCCTGGACACTTCCCTTGTTGAGAGCTCTTCCTGGCACAATGTAACAATGCGGACGCGATCGAATCGCGGTATTGGCAGTCTAGGCATGGTTGAACTACAGACAACATGAGCCGTGTACCTCCTTCCTGGTGGAATGACCGGAACTGATCGGCTGTCGGATCCCTTCCGTCTCAAAGGCGCTGCTCATGCACGGTTGTTTACATTTTTGGGCGGTTTTTAGTCACATCTCTGGACAGTCAAAGGGACTGTGTCTGTGATACTATGTCCACAGTCAACGTCTATCTTCAGGAGTTCTCGGAACTTCTTTTGATGTGTGTATATTCTTCGTCACTGTTTACAACAGTCTGCCAATGCTGGAGTACGTTTGCGATCCGAGACCGTTGAAATGACGTGGTTTTGAGACGAAGAACTCGTCTAGTCGTGTTCGGAGCGTATTTCACTCCGGAAAGCAGGTTTCTTGAAGAGTGCTAGAGAGAGGGAGGGAGGGGGAGGGGAAGGTGAAAATCTTGGGATCCAAGATCAGGTGAAGATAGGTGCCGAATGATTTCCCAACTACTGTACAGTGTTTTTTTGTTCACTCTAGCAGAATGCGGGCGGACGTTATCTTGGAGTAGCATCACTTCACGCAGTCTTTCTGGTCGTTGTTCTTGGACTGCGTCTTCAAGACGTCTCAGTTGTTGACAGTAAGTATCAGCAGTGTTGCTTACACCTAGGGGAAACAATTCGTAGCACAGCACACGGTCGCTGTTCCACCAGATGGATAACATTCTTTTGTGGATTCGCGGAGGTCTTTGTTAAAGACGTCAATGCTTTTTTTGCACCCAACCACTTTTTTTTTTCCTTATGTTAGCATGAAGACACCGTATCTCGTTACCAGTAACGATGCGAGATAGGGATGGTCGGTGTTGTTTACGAGCCAACTGATAACGAGCAAGCCGGCCAGAGTGGCCGAGCGGTTCCAGGCGCTACAGTCTGGAACCGCGCGACCGCTACGGTCGCAGGTTCGAATCCTGCCGCGGGTATGGATGTGTGTGATGTCCTTAGATTAGTTAAGTTTAAGTAGTTCTAAGTTCTAGGGGACTGATGACTCCAGATGTTAAGTCCCACAGTGCTCAGAGCCATTTGAACCATTTGATAACGAGCAAGCGGAGATACGTTTATGGTCACCTGCTGACTTTTATAATTCTGGCTTAGAACGCGCGTTACCCATTCAGCCAACTTTTGAACCTACCCTATTGCATGCAAATGTCGCACGTTGGTAGAATGTTCATAACATTGGCCAATTCTTGAGAACACTGACGTTGATCATTGTGGATCAATGCGTGTGAAATGTCTTCATCAAACTCTGAAGATCACTAACATCAAAATGATCCTCCCTAAAACGAGAAAACCATTTCCTTACCGTGCTCTCTCTAGTGGCATTATTCTCATGCATGGCACAGGCGTTTCTGGCTGCCTCCACTCTTGTCACCCGTCTACTAAACTCAGACAGAAGAATATGTCGGAAACGTTCCGAATCCTCCACTTCGCATTCCATTTTCTACCGTCCACAGCTCCACTCACTATCTCAGAATGACAAAATGACTCTATATAAACTCAGACAGCAGCATTTAACTACAAATAAAAAATGACAATCGATGGATAAACCCATAGCAGCTGGAATACCGACTTGCAAAACGAAAACTCTGCAAATGTATGCACCAATCTAATATAAAATTACCTTGTGAGATCTCTCTTCTATTCTTGCTCGCAAATGAGAATTTTTTATCTGGCTCAAGTCATAGTCTATTCAGCGGACAATATACGGCTCAGAGATGGTCAGTGCCCCGCAGAGGCTGTTAATTATGTTCTTTAGCTGTACACAGCAAACAGTAAATGAACGTCAGAAGAAATGTGAAAAGGAATTAAATTTCTGGGAGAGTAAATAAAAATATTAAGGTTTGACGATGACATTTCAATTCCTTCAGACACAGAAAGTAACTTGCAAGATCAGTTGAAAAAATGACCAACGTCTCGAAAAGGGGCTGTAACATGAAGATCAGTTAAAGGAAAACTGGACTTTTGTAATGTAGTCGAATTAGATTAGATATACTGGGGTAACTGGACTAGAAAATGAAAAACTGGAGACCATAAAGTGGCAGTGGGAAGAAACACATCCCTGAAAACGAGAACAATATTAACATAGAACGTAAACGTGTTACGAAATCTTTTCTGAAAGTATTTAGTGGCGAGCAGCTTATATGGAAGTGACTTGTAGGCGGGAAACAGTACAGACAAGATGACAATTGACACTTTCGCAGCGTGTTGCTACAGAAGAATGCTGAAGATTAGATACTAAGTCGAGTAACTAATGTAGACGTACTGAACAGTACTAGGAACACAAGAGCTTTATGGTACAATTCGACTAAAAAACAAGACTGATAGGTGGCACATTTCCTGAGGCATCGGGGAATTGTGATTTTGGTAACGACTGAAAGTGTGGGAAAAGAAGTTCTTGCACTGCGCTTGATCGTATTGCTGACTCTTTGTTCTCAACAATTACGCTGCAGCAACAACGGGAGACGTCCCAGTATACAAAAGAGAAGATGTCCCAAAAATTATTAACTTTTAGAGCTATAACAAGCAGCAAATTAACGAGTGATGCTCATTTATTAACTTTATGGATTTTCTTTGTTCATATTTCTCTTCAAAGTAAGGCACCCCAAAATAATAGCTTAAATTACATCGCCTTATTTGGTGCATTACAGATGTACACTGAGGTGGAAACGTCATGGGATAGCGATACGCATATTGTAAGGTGTCAGGCAAATCCAACACCTTCCATGAAAACCCTGACATGATAAGCAAATCCAGCAGTATGTCACATAGCTCCGAATAAATCGTGACATTAAATTAACCAAAGTAATACGATTAACGAGTGAGCAAATGGAATACCACAGACTAACACAAGAACGCCTAAATGCATGTCATACCTTCCCACCGTGAAACAGACGCAGTTCTGAGGGGAGAAACGAGAACAGAAGCCGAGAGCAGAGTCGTGTAAGCTAGAAGGCCCTACGATAAGGGACAGACACCCACATCGCCGGCCAATCGCCAAAAGCAGCCCCCAGCCCATGTTAAAAGATACAGCCCTCCAGAAGAACAGTGTAGATCTTGCGATAACACTAAAAGGACCACACCAGCTGAAAGTTTTAGCCTGAGACTATACGCATCTCTGTTACGTAGCAAACATTAAAAACATTGCCCCACCACGAAAAGTATAACGTTTCTCATTGGATAGACACAATTTTTGTAGGCGGAGCTTAAGGTTAACATTGAGTCCCTGATTGGTCAGTTGAAAACAGCCAGATATCTTTTTCTTAAACCAACTTCGGTAAATTGTAGTAAAGAGAAATTCGGGAGAGTTGTTACCAAGATGGCGAGGTGTGTGGAGCTGGGCCGCCCGCCGCCCCTTGACGCTGCCTAACCAACGACAAGGTAATGAACGCACGCGATGCCACATGAGAGCGCATAACGCTTCACTCAGAACTGCAGAAGTCTCATCTGCTAACACCCCCTTTTTACGTAATGCTAGTGTCGATCGTCAATTAAATCTCATGGTGTTCACATTTGCTACTTGAAGTAAAAATCTGAAACGCGATGACTTTTCTGTTATATAATTATTGAGAAGCCTCATCAGCCACTGTAATTTACGACAAGTTAGATAAGTAATTAAAGATAATTGAGGGTCACTGTAGACCATTTTGATAGTTTTCTCTTTTGTGAAATTTAATTTAAACCTAGATTATAGATGTGATATGGCATAGGTCATCCTTCAATCCATTGTAGAACTTGGAAACCCATTCAGGGAATATTCGTTCACATTTTTGTTGAACGCAGTTGGTTTTTATCATCCTGTATTAAAACATTTCCATTTATCAATAGTGCAATTTATAAACAATGTTTTGTGAGTAGAATAAAATTTCCAATGGTAAACTTAACTGATTTTTCGACGTTATTTTACCAGCTAACTAAAAATAGGAAATCCTTGAACCCCTTCCACTAAATTCAGTTAGTATTAAGATTCCTTTACAGGGAGTGCAGTGGAGCTGACGCTGAAATCATTAAGTATTTGGTTATATCATCGGTAGTCTCACTGAACTCTTCTGAATTCTACATGTCATGTGTGGTCTGACGTCTCCTTACCAGCAACAGGTCCCAGGTTCAAACTAGTCAGTTCTCTAAAAAACACGCTCAGAGCGTCGTTGCGCGAAAGTGGTAGGGAGACACGGCTTAGAACAAACAGACATCACGCAGAATGTTAGAACATAATAAGATGGTGGTAGGACCGCGTACGCAAGATATAAAAAGGCAGTGCATTGGCGGAGCTGCCATTTGTACTCAGATGATTCATGTGAAAAGGTTTCCGATGTGATTATGGCCGCTCGTTAGGAACTGAACGCGGAATGGTAGTTGGAGCCATACGCAAGGGACATTCCATTTTGAAAATGGGTACGTAATTCAATATTTCGAGATCCACAGTGTCAAGAGTGTGCGGAGAACACCAAACTTCAGGCATTACTTCTCACCACGGACAACGCAGTGACCGACGGCCTTCACTTAACGACCAAGACAGCGACGTTTGCGTAGAGTTATCAGTGCTAGCAGACAAGCAACACCGCGTGAAATGCAAAAATCAGAGTGGGACGTACGACTAGCATACCCATTACGACAGTGCGGCAACATTTGGCTTTATTGGGCTATGGCAGCAGGCGACCAATACCAGTGACTTTGCTAACATCACAACATCGCCTACAACACCTCTCCTCGGTTCATGACTGTATCAGTTAGACCTAAGACGACTGAAAAAGCCGCGGACTGGTCAGATGAGTCCAGATTTCAATCGATAATAACTGATGGCAGGGTTAGAGTGTGGTGCAGACCCCACGAAGCCGGCCGGAGTGGTCGAGCGGTTCTAGGCGCTACAGTCTGGAACAGTGCGACCGCTACAGTCGCAGGTCCGAATCCTGCCTCGGGCATGGATGTGTGTGATGTCCTTAGGTTAGCTAGGTTTAAGTAGTTCTAAGTCCTAGGGGACTGATGACCTCAGAAGTTAAGTCCCATAGTGCTCAGAGCCATTTGAACCATTAGACCCCGCGAAGCCATGGAGCTAACTTGTCAACAAGGCTCTCTGTAAGCTGGTTGTGGCTTCATAATGGTGTGGGCTGTGTTTACATGGAACGGACGGGGTACTCTGGTCCAAATGAACCCATTACTGACTTGCAATGGTTATGTTCGGCTACTAGGAGACCATTTGCAACCATTCACGGATTTCACGTTTCTAACCAATGATGTCATGTCACCGGGATACAATTGTTCGCGATTGGTTTGAAGAACGTTCAGGATAATTCGTGCGAAGGATTTGGTTAGCCAGATTTCCCGACATGAATCCAATCGAACGTTTACAGGACATACTCGAGAATTGAGTTTGTGCACAAAACCCTGTGCCAGCAACACTTAGCATATTTCTGCAGGGGACTTCCAATAGCTTGTTGAGTACACACTACTCCGAGCCAAAGGTGATCCAACAAGATATTAGGAGATATCCCAAGATCTTTGTCATCTCAACTAGTGTTCACTACATTACAGAATAAATATTGCGCTGAAAGATTCAAAAATTTGAATGAATGTAAAACAAAGTTAAGTGCCTCTTGCTCCCCTCCTCTCACACAAATGCTCCTTAAAACTTCTCCCTATCACACATCCTACTATAAAGTGTTTTGTACACACTTTGAAGTTTTCATTGGAGGAACAAACACTTCCATTTTTATTTTCTAGTACCATATATTCATATGTATAAACTTCGTACCCCCGAAGGCAAAATAAAATATGAATCGCACATTATGATTCACATCGTCAGAGGTACTAGTAATATGGCTTCTTATTGTGACATTTTTAAAATAATTTTCATGATTCGAAAATCTGTAAAACACTGAGAAATGACTCTGAAACCCATATTTAAAATTTTCTTGAGCGAAATAATTTACCTGTGTAGGCTGAAGCGTTCCATCTCCTTTCTAAAGACTAAGATATTTCAATAAAAAATTTTCTCAGTAATTCACGATGTGGTGTCACCGCCAGACACCACACTTGCTAGGTGGTAGCCTTTAAATCGGCCGCGGTCCGTTAGTTTACGTCGGACCCGCGTGTCGCCACTATCAGTGATTGCAGACCGAGCGCCGCCACACGGCAGGTCTAGAGAGACTTCCTAGCACTCGCCCCAGTTGTACAACCGACTTTGCTAGTGATGGTTCACTGACAAAATACGCTCTCATTTGCCGAGACGATAGTTAGCATAGCCTTCAGCTACGTCATTTGCTACGACCTAGCAAGGCGCCATGTTCAGTTACTATTGATAGTGTGAATAATGTACAGTCAAGAGCGACGTTCACCATTAATGGATTAAAGTTAAGTATTCCACCAGCTACGTCCGTTTTTCTAAATTCTAATTTCCTTGTCCTGTTCCAGACCTCACGCCAGCCTACGTGAGCTAAAACGCGTGCCTTTCGGCTTCCTCTAGTAACCCGGTTTTGGCTCTCCTGCCAACCCACAACACACGATATGAAGGGACAACGAATACCGAGAAACATTGCGTAACTCGAATACCGCGACGAGAGAGAAAAAGCTCCAAAGGCGATGAATAAAAGTTAATTGCTTTTTAGACAAAATGGTGTAAAATGTTGGATGATTATAATCAGCGTATATTTATGAAGAAATTCATCTCCAAAATTAAATTGTGGGGCTGTGGACATAAGACCTATCAGGCGACTGACGAGGTCATAGTTCGGTGATAGATGACCGATCAGTTTGGCAAAATTCTTACGTAACAATATACTCGAGAATGAGAAAACGATCGGAAAATAAATTTCATGGTGGTTCTGCTCTGTAATAAGGAATAAACAACGAAGGCATACGGAAGTGACCTTTCGTTATACCACAGAATGATCCGCGTTCAATCTTTTCAATACGGCCACTGAAAAAAACAAATAAATAAATACATTAAAAATTTTATTCATACCACAGGAAACGAGTTAGGTGTAGTGTTTTCAAATAAAAATAATCTGCATTAAGAGTACAATATATACTATTTTGGCCCAATAACGGGAGAATGTCACTTACGTTTTCACAGCTGGAGATCAGACAAGAAAGCAGCGCAAATATGCCAACGGAAATAATTAGGGTATGGCTTCTAGATCTTCTATAACTGTGGCTCCTCAATTACTGTCTCTGGCGAAGATACAAAAAAATGATTATCCTAATTTGACTTCAGGTTATTTTTTAAGAGAAAATATATAGATTTCTTTTGCATATTCAAGTGCTTGATTCGTATATTTCCCAAACATCAACCTGTGATGCTTTAAGGTTGTTTTATTTTGAAATTATCACTTTGTTTCACGACTTAGCTATTTTCGAACTCTTGGGCGTTTTCGAGCTACCTCTGTCACTTGCAACACAGTAGCAAGTTGTGAATATGTAGCATGACATTTTCCACACATCTGTGTAGAGAAAGCAACATCTGATGGCACCCAAAATAACGATTTCTCACAACCACGATAGTTATAGGCACAAATATCTCAGACGTGGAGACTGTGTTTGAAATTAATAAAATGCGATCCTTTTGCGGGTTTTGGGACTGGAAATGCAACTAAAGGCTGTATATAAAAACTTAGATGCATATGAAAACTACCCAGAAAAGTGTGTAAGTAGCCTGTTTATGTGTTTGTATGTTGGCAGCGCTATAGACTGCATTATTATCACTGACAGCAATATGCGCTCTCTGTAGGAGACTCTGTGGCTGGTTGGACTCGCATATAGAAGTTAATAGTTAACAATGTTGGAGATTAGCAGTGAGCGACCGGACGGTCTGGACGTGTATCCGTCATGCAGATTTAGTGTTGGTTGGAAATGGATTGTAAAATGATGACTGATGTATCTGCTGATTTTGCGAAATGGAATTATGACGATTATATAATTTTTGGAACTGGATGTCACATGAGTAAGGTGAAATCTAATAATTTTTCATAATGTGGTGCCACAGTCATAATATATTTCTTTAAAGCCAGTACCGCCACTAGACTGTTTTTTATTTGCAGTCTTACATTTACACGATCATGATTATGGCTTAAAATGCCATTATCAAGAGTTTTAATGTTATATAGTGCCTAAGATGGCATACTGTCGTATTTAAAATACCTGTTAAACACAACAGTGTGCCATCTTAGGTCTGTATAACATTAAAACACTTGATAATGGCATTTTAAGCCATAATCGTGATCGTGTAAATGTAAGACTGCAAATAAAAAACAGTCTAGTGGCGGTACCGACTTTAAAGAAAGGTAAAATCTGTTAAATACACTGTTTGCTCTGCAACAAAATCTTTCCTTTGCTAACCGCATGCCTATTAGTAGTTAGAGCCTATAGTAGTTAAAATATTTTTATTTAGCTTGCTGTAGTCACTGCTTTTCGCTGTATTTATTGTGCTTCGAGTCATGAAGATTTTCTGTGAGGTAAGTAACTTAAAAAATGTATGGGTTATTGTTACGATTTCTTCGAATTCAGGGCCATTCTTTTGTGTTAACGTTTTGCAGTCAGATTGCGTTGCGTTTGTATATTGTGGATCACAAATGAATAGAATAAGTCTGAAGTGTATTCGTCAGGGAAAATTCTGTAGGTGAGTGTTAAAATAATAAAAAAAACATGTAACGAGACAGTACGTTCAATTGCACTGAGTAGTTTAAGAAGGTTCAGTAGTTTCATTCAGCAGTTTCGGACTTAAATATAGAAGTTTCAAGTGTACACATTCAACGGTCTGTCTGACAGCACAAACACACGCTACTGAATATATTTAGCATTTGTCTTGTAAATATATGGCGATAAAATTGCATAAATTAGCTCTTCGATGATTACTTTCACTTACATTGTGTCTCAAAACTTGCAACACTGGAGACGTCTCTTACTAGCATGATAACAATAACTTGACGTTTTTGGTGCTTACCTAAGAGTCGTAACTTTCCCTCCTTTGATTTACATCGATACATCTATAGCAACAACAGTTACTCACCATTAATAAATAATTTTTAAGAACAGGATGAATACATTTAATATTAAATTTTCAGTATTAACTAAAAATGTAAACAAACAGCAGTCAGCCATGAGCGTAAATAAACTATAAATATTCACCTTTACGTTTCATTGGGTTTATTGAACCATACTGTGATAATGTTTGGTTTGTGGGGCGATCAACTGCGCGGTCATCAGCACCCGTACAAAGTCCCAATTTTTACACAATCCAATTTTTATACAGGCCAATTTTTTGTGCAATCCAATCTAGCCACTGTCACGGATGATGGTGATGATGATGATGATGATGATGGAATGATAAGGACAACACAAACACCCAGTTCCCGGGCAGAGGAAATCCCCAACCTGGCCAAGAATCAAACCCAGGATCCCGTGTGCCAGAGGCAGCAACGCTAGCCACTAGACCAGGAGCTGCGTTTGAGCCATACTGGCAACACGTTCGTACAGACATAAAGTTATATAAACAAGGAAACCACGCTGTAAATAGTGTGAACAATGATTTAAAATTATTTTACAGTATCCACATAGTTATAATGCTTATTGTTGAGGAATCTTAACTATTATAGACAAATAGAATATGAAAACAAAAGTCAACTGAGATTAGAAAGCATACCATACATCTGGAAACTAGAAAGTCCATACAGGCACAGGTAGTACACCAAATTTCATGTACATATGCTATTATGGGGTATGAAATGGAAACGGGTTTCGTATGCTTGAGGATCTTCATGTCGGAATAAGCAAGCGGGAACTTAGAGAGCCTGAGAGTAGAGGAGCGATGCAAGGAAACAAGTTGCGCTCCCTTCTCGCAGAGATGACAATCTGCATCAATGATTTGTGCTTCTTTGAAAACAGGTCTGACATATCGCCACAGGGATCGGCGTTTTCTACTGGTGTTCTGAGGCTCGTACTCGATCCTCATGATGGCCCAGAATTAGGCTCTTCACTCATTTCGAAATGAGAAAAGAAATTAAGAGGCAACACACAACACAGCGTAAAGCAATGTATACAACAAAGCATTCGCTAACAGCTACCGCACAGTTCCTTACTGAGGTTGCCAGTGCTGTAAATGAAGTAATCCTGACACAGCCCCTCGAGGTTCAGAGGGTAGAGAAGAGTTTCAGATGGTGTGCTAAAATGCGAGGGTTTTGTTGCACAGATACTTTTAGAATTTGGTTATGAACATTTCGTTAGTAAAGATATGCCATCATTGTCACTTGAAGCTGAAAATGCTAGGTAATTATATCATTGTTTTGCATTGCGGTTGACAATATTAAAGTGTTTTATAATTTTAGTTTAAGCGCAATATTTAATAAATGTACATTATATGGAATAAAAGTCTCTAAAATCTGGGTGCATACCAGAGGTGACATACCTCGATGTTCATTGATGTTATATATAGCGTGACGTCTCTCCATTCCACAGTAGGTGCCCTCCTCCTACCGAGTCGACATATCGGAGGGTTATAATTGAACCGACGGTACTCCGAGTGTTGCAGAGCGGACTGCTTACACTGCAGCACGCTGAAACATCGTAGGTATGTTCTTTAATCGGAGCGCTCGTGGAGTATGCTGAAAAAATAATAGTTCCACTTTCTGTCACTAGGTGAAAATATGGCGCTGTAAGTTGTCAGTATGGTGTGGGTGCAGGAAAAGGGGAGGAACGGCCAAACACATGATATGGTGGTTCTAGCACTGTTATTTTGATATGGCCACATGGCAACATGGCTTCAATATGATCTCCCAACTCAACGTCCGTAACACATTATGGTCGACAATTGCTCGCAACATTTCCAGTGTAATCAGACCGATATGTCGTCGTATATTATCCTTGAGTCCCTGGTAGGCATGATCTTTCAGATACCTCAACAACCAGAAGTCACGTGAATTTAGGTCTGGAGGTCTGGAAGGCTACGCCTCTTGAAATCGCCTAGAAATGATACAGTCGTTACAGAAGGTTTCTCTAATCGAATCTTTCATCTGGCAAGCAACATGTGGTATCGCCCCATCTTGCATGAAAATAATGGCGTGGACACAGTTGCGTTCTTGCAAAGTGGGAATCACGTGTTGCACAGGGAGGTCCTTATAATATGCAGATGGCACAATCATTTAACAGACCCGCGAAGTGTCATCTCCTAGAAGAAAAATGGAAACACACTACACACTACATATGGAAGTTGAGTACAGTGGACGTTCCTGCACAACATGTGGCAGAGGAGAGCCCATATGCGATAGTTCTGTGCACTCACGGCACAGTGCAGAGTAAAATGTACCTCGTCCCTACAAAGAACATTACCCGACCACATGTCAACCACTTCCATGACAAGAAACGAAGGGCAATGTAACGGCGTTGTAGCCTGTCATGAGGCTTAACTTAGTGCACATTGGAATCTTGTAGGGATACCAGTGTAAAATGTGCCACAAAATCTTTTCAGCTGTTGACCAGGAGAGAGAGAATTCCCGTGAAACACGTTGAGCATTGGCTGCAGAATTTGAGGCAAGTGTTGCACGGCCGGCTACAGCTAAAGCAAATTCATGGAAATGGGGCGCTTCCCTGTCATTGGTGTACCACCTAATTCACCTGTTTCTTCAAATTTCTTGATCATATTCTTTAGCCCATTTATTGACATGGGGCAACATCGCAGCTGTTTCTGTTGGCGATACTCCCTCAATGCAGCGCCGCTATTGCTGTCCTTCTGATACAGCAACTTGACAGCAGGGCAAAGTCTTTCTTCTCAATAGCCATTGCGTTGAGTAGGGAAAACTTCTATCTTCTTAACCCTTTACTCAGTTCACAAAAGAATCAACACGCGTCGCCAAGCGCCAAACAGCATGCTGACGTCAAAACGGGAAAGATTTCACATTCTGACTGCTTGCAGCGCCATATTTTCACTTGCTGGCAGAAAGTGGAACTATTAATTTGTCAGCATACTCCAAGAGCACTCAGATTAGTGAACGTACCTTCAGCGTCCTACGATGTATACAGCCTGCACAGCAGCACCCGGCGCACCGTTGATTAATACGAACCACCCAGAATATAGAGAAAGTCGCCGACTTTACTTTGTTACAAACACACACACATATATATATATATATATATATATATATATATATATATATATATATATGGGGGGGGGGAGGAGAGAGAGAGAGAGGAAATGAAAGCTATAACATGTCCATTAATTTAGTGCAATTGTCGTGGTTATGGCACCAAGAGATCCATGGCCTTCATTTACGAACGTGCTACGCTTTTGGAACTTATTGCGCCTTCCGTTCTTCGAATATCGGCCCTGGACAGTTGTTCGTATTTGTCGCACATGAACCACTTTCAGAAGCAATTCAATTGGGAATACTCTTGTCACGGGGATCTGGTTGAAGAGGTCCGATCTCTATAATAGATCGCGATAGGTTTGCAGATAAGAATTGCTAGAGGAACTAGAAAAGCTCCAAAGAAGAGCAGCGCGTTACGTCAATGTTCGTTCAATGCGCACGGAAGCGTAACGAAGATACTCATCCAGCTTCAGTAGTAGACATTACAAGAGAGGCATTCTAATGCATCACGCTGTGATGTTGTTAAACTTGCGAATGAGCACTGTCCTAGAATAGTCGACCAACATACTGCTTTCTCCCGCGGAAAGAAAATGAAAGTAAAATTACAGAGGTTCAAGCTCAGACAGACGCCTACCGGCAATCGTTCTTCGCACGCGCCATTTGCGAGTGGAACAGGAAAAGGGGAGAATTACGGTAGTATACAAAGTATTCTCCACCACGCACCATGAGGTGACTGCGCCGGTCGCTGTGGTAGAGCGGTTCTAGGCGCTTCAGTCCGGAACCGCGCTGCTGCTACGGTCGCAGGCTCGTATCCTGCCTCGGGCATGGGTGTGTGTGATGTCCTTAGGTTAGTTAGGTTTAAGTAGTTCTACGTCTAGGAGACTGATGATCTCAGATGTCAAGTCCCATAGTACTTAGAGCCATTTGAACCATGAGGTGACTGCATCGTCAGAATTTCAGAAATTGTTCAGGGGTATTTTATGAGTGTTTTGATGTAAGATACCCGTGGTCACCGGAGGCTCGTTAAGAATAATAACCTAATTGTGTTTATTCGCTTTGTTATCCCAATTATCAATGTTTCTGTTCAAAATTCAAATCAAAATATCCACGGGTATGCTGCCGGTCTATAGTGTCCAACGGGCACAATATTTCGGCGATCAAACATGTCGCCATCATCAGGTGAACTGACGGACTGAGCTCCTGTGAACGTGCCGGCACGGAGATCCGTACGCTATGGCTGCTCAGAGGGAACTGGTTTCGGTCGCGGCGGCGGCCGATTTAAATACCCTCCGCCCGCGGCGCGCTCCCTCCGCCGTCCGCGCCCAGCGCCACGGTCGCGCGGTGGAACAGATTGCGACGGCGTCTGAGATGACGTCGGTGTGATGGCTCTGTCCGCCGTGGTCGTCACAACTATACGTCTGCTCGATTTACTCTTGATTAACCCGATCGCTGGTTCCCAAGCCTTGCTAAGATTATAGCCACAGTCACGGTTTATGAGGTCGTCATTGGTGCGAATTTCGATGGCCTCTCTAACAACGCTGTCCCAGTATCTCGACGTCTGTACCAGAATCCTCGTGCGGTCATACTCCATGGCGTGATTTTCCAACAAACAATGTTCAGCGACCGCCGACTTGCTCGGATACATCAGTCGAGTGTGCCTCTGGTGTTCACGGCATCGATCCTCGACGGTACGCATCGTCTGACCAATATACGACTTGCCACATTGACACGGAATCTGGTACACGCCGGCCTTCCTCAAACCGACGTCATCTTTGGCGCTCCCCACCAGTGCACGAGTTTTATTTGGAGGACAAAACACAGTTCCGACCCGGTGTTTCTTCAGAATGCGGGCGATTTTTCCCGAGAGTGCGCCTGTGTATGGAATAAATGCAGTGCCTACCTCCTCCCTCGTGACTTCATCCATCTCAACAGGTTGTGCTGCAGTTGTTGGGCGGAGAGCACGTTGAATCTGCCACTCTGAGTACCCATTTTTTCGAAATACAGTTCTCAGATGTTCCAATTCCTGGGGTAGACTCTCTGCGTCAGAGATAGTGCGCGCCCTATGTACTAGAGTTTTAAGTACCCCATTCCTCTGTGAATGGTGGTGGCAGCTGTCTGCATGCAAATATAGATCAGTGTGCATAGCCTTCCGATACACCCCATGATCTAGGGTGCCGTCAGCCCTTTTCTTGACCAAGACGTCAAGGAAAGGTAATTTACCCTCCGTTTCAGACTCCATAGTGAATTTGATGTTGGGGTGTATGGAGTTTAGATGTGTAAGGAAGTCAAGGAGTTTATCCATACCATGTGGCCAGATGACGAACGTGTCGTCAACGTAACGGAAAAAGCAAGTAGGTTTCCATACGGATGACGACAGGGCTTCCTCCTCGAAGTTCTCCATGTACAAATTCGCTACCACCGGTGAGAGTGGGCTACCCATGGCGACTCCCTCCGTTTTTTTCGTAGTATTCTCCATTAAAAAGAAAATACGTGGAAGTCAAGACATGCCTAAAAAGTTCAGTGGTCTTCTCGTCAAACTTCTGACTAATCAATTCTAGTGACTCTCGCAGGGGTACCCTCGTAAACAAGGAAACGACGTCAAAACTCACCATGATATCTGACTCATCCAACCTGAAGCTATCAAGGCGTTTAACAAAATCCACGGAATTACGGATGTGATGATGGCATTTACCCACATAAGGACTTAATATTCCCGTCAGGTATTTGGCCAACAAATATGTAGGTGCCCTGATGTTGCTGACAATGGGGCGTAATGGTACCCTCTCTTTGTGAACCTTCGGGAGTCCATATAGTCTAGGCGGTACCGGACCTTGGGGTAACAATTTCTTAGCGTCACCCTCCGGTAAATCTGCGACCTTGAGAAGCGCCCTCGTCTTGTTCTCCACCTTCTTTGTAGGGTCAACGCTGATCTTCCGGTAGGAATCGTCATTTAGCAGGCTCTGCATCTTATCAGTGTAGTCCTTATGGGAGACAACAACTGTAGCATTGCCTTTGTCAGCCGGTAAGACAACAATTTCAGAGCGCTCCCTCAGATCACGAATGGCCGCCCTCTCTTTACTGCTGATATTTGACTTCATCGGCTTGGATTTCGTCAACGCACGACAAGTTGTAACCTCCCCACCGTAATTTTAAAAGAAAATATAGCAATACTTAATAGAAATGGTGGCCAAGTGTAACCTCCCTACAAAAATTTTAAAAGAAAAGGACGATACTAATTAGAAATGCTGATGGACATGGCTCTATGCGTAACCTGCCTACAATCAAATGTACTGACAATGGCAACAAATGTGAAATTCGCAATCTGACTCAATTATAAATCCTTCAAAAAATTAAAGTCCATTCGGTGACAAGAAAATTCAATTAAACCGAAATATCGGTTTTTGGCCCTGTGTAAAACAATCAGAATTAAAGTCTTACCTCAGAATAAATAGATGTCACATATCTGCTCTTGTTGTTGCGCACCGCTCGGAGGAACTGCATTGCAAATAATAATATTCTCCTTTTTTTTGTAATTCTAGTGAAATTTTTCTTCAAAAAGAAGTGGAATGAAATGGGAAGTGCATCGAGATCTTTAGTTCAAAAAAAATTAAACTTTTGAGAAAATGCTTTTGAAATAAAAAATTATTATTGGGAAACTTGTTGGAGAATAATTACAATAAATAAAATTTTTCATTATCTAATGATTATATTAATTAACAGTATACCTTATTCCTCATCTTGACCATTGTTGCCGACCGCCTACATCACACAACCGCACTGGGCTGCTACTACTGACCGACCGCTCTGCATGACGACTACAGACTGAGTACTGCTCTCAACTAGACAGAGCTACAGACTCGCAACGACTGACTGACTGCTACTCTGCATAGCGACAACTAACTCGCAAAGACTACTACTGACTGAGAACCGCTCGCAACACTCGCGCGGTCAAGCGCATACTCTCTGGTCACAGATGCTACAATGCCTCGCCATCGCTGCTGCGTTACATACGTGTTTCATAACCCTCCACTCGGGGGGCAAAAATTTGGCAGCGATGGTGAGTCATTTGGACTTGCCAAGCGCGGCAAAATTTTTCTTTAATTAACAAAATCCTACAACTTACAGAATATTTAAATGTTGTGCACACGCACTAAGTACAAAATATATCAGACAAGGACAAAATGTGAATACTAAACATAGTAGCAAATCAGAAAAAAGTATATACAAACTTTTTGACAGATAAAGTGCACAGGCACTGAAAAAATTCTTTAGCATATGCAGAACAAATAAACAGACTGGCAAGAATAATTAGATGTAGTACATAAAGTAAATGTTGTGCACACGCACTAAGTACAAAATATATCAGACAAAGACAAAATGTGAGTACAAAACATAGTAGCAAATCAGAAGAGTATATACAAATTATTTGACAGATAACAAAGTGCACAGGCACTGAAAAAAATTCTTTAGCATATCCAGAACAAATAAACAGACTGGCAAAATATTATGTTGACAAGTGTACATGCACTGAAAAATGTCTTTAGCATTTTCACAACAAATAAACATAATGGCAAAAAAAATTCATGTCCAAAGTGCACATGCACTGAAAAATGTCTTTAGTATTTTCACAACAAATAAACATAATGGCAAACATCATGTCGACCAGTGACATAAGTGTACTCACACTGGAGTTTAGCGAATCGAAAAATGTATAACCTATGAACATAAATGATGTTACCAAAAAAAATTTTTTCTTTATGTGACAAGAATCAGGATAGGAAAGGGAAGGATTGCATCATGGTTGTAGCACTTTAGATTGCACACAGCTGCTCTGAAAGTCCATATCTTTCCACAGAAGTACAACACCAAGTGACACAACTTGAAGTTCTTTTCCCATCAGAATTTATCAGTGTAGCCAAGACACTGAACTGTCGTAGTAATGTTCCATGTTTTCATTTTGGCAGTACATTAGGTACACCAAACAGTGGGACCAAAATAATGTCTTCATCGCTCATGGTGGTGGACAGCATGTCGTGTCAACACCACACTCTTACAAGGCACACCAACGTAGAATTAGTGCAAAACCAAATATAGTGCTCCATGATCACTGGGATAAACAGGACAAATGGACATTGCAGTAATTCAGGGTAGTCAGCTTATGAGGTGAAGGACATCAAGTCACATAATATTGACAATTACAGTCTTCATTGATAGTTCGTGGCATTCATAGCCCAGTTATTGAACATTTCTGTACCAAGTATGTAGTATTACAGAAAAATGTTCATTAATTGTTTTACATAGAATCAGTAGCCTTCTTTTCCTGGTTACAAAATATTATGAAATAATCGCATTCTTTTCAGTTACAGAGTATAATTAAGAATCATTAACCTTCTCCTAATTACAGTTAATTAATCATTTGTCATTCCAATCTATTAAGAAACATTAGCCTTCTTCTAATTACAAAGCATTATTAAACAATCACATTTATTTCCAATTACAAAGTATGAACATTGAAAACAAGAGTTAATTAATGGCATAATTAATAACAATTTCGTTGATTGACATTAATTATTGGCACTCAGTGGCCATCAAGTATTGAATAGAATAAAACATAGTTCATCATTCAGTATTATTCAGATCATTACAAAGTCATTATTAAAAATCAGTTAATTACAGTCAAATCATTAGTAATCACAGGCATTACAATAAACAGTGGCAGTTATTAGCTAGTGACAAAGCATTATTTTGAATATAGTCTCATTAAGAGGTCATTACTCGAGTGACATGCTAGTCAGAGTTGATCAGTATTATTCAGAATTATCATAAACTAGTGACATTATGTGGGACTGGTAATACATTTTTTGGTAGCAATGCATTGCGTTGGGATCGATAATTAATTGCTGAGGCATAATACTTTTTGCTTTTGACCTATTGCTGCAAATGAGGATAGGTAACGTCATTCGTCATGAGTCAGCTGTAGCAAGATTATGTAACAAGGCAGTACATGTGATCACATTTATAAATGATAAACACAAATGGGTAAAAAATATAAAAATGCAAGTACTAGAACAGGTATAATAAGTAACAGGTTTAGTAAGTGTCATGAAAAACTTCTCCTGGAAAAAATACAAAAACGGATTATTGACCTGAAAGAAGAAACGCACACTATGCTGAAAAGTAGTGAACTTCGAATTAACAAGTAGTGAAATGTGTATAAAATGTGTTCCATAGCTGTCCTTTCCAAAACTTTCCGTCATCCTACTATGCAATGTAACACCTGCTGTCAAAGCAAACTGCAACAAATACTTAAATAACTACGTAGCATAAATACATAACTTCAACATTATCCTCATCTGTAAAGAAAAAACTTCATTATCCATCACTTCATTATCCATATTATCATAACTTCATTATTATCACCACCTGTAAAGAAAAACTTCATTATTCATAACAGCATATCCTTCATCATTATTCATCAGTATTCACTATCATCTGCAAAAAATCACTTCATTACTCATTACCTAACTATTCCTTATCTCTAGCATATTTCATCACTAAAAATAAGATGTGTAGTTCTCTCTGACAGCCTGCATCAATCACCTTGTATTCTGAAAGAAAAAATTAGTTAAGACTGCTATTCTGTGATGAGTATAGTATAGTCTTGTTAATGCTTGTTAATCCTGATCCCTTTACTCTTCCTCATAAAGTTATTGCATCTCCTTTCGTTTATTCCGTAGGTGAAATTCCCATTTATGTTAAATTTATTTCTTAGAATCATCATTCCTTTCTGAAATTGATGAACAAAGATTAATGTCTTGCATTTAAATCCTATACCCACTAAATAATGACTGGTTTATGGTGACACAATTAACCATACAGCATAACATGACAGAAAACGTAATATGTCAAAAACATTGACAGTGTTCAAAAACAAAAATATACACAGAATAATACTATGCAGCAGCAAAAAAATGTGAAACAGTCACGATGTTGAGATGTCATAAGGCAAAAAAATGTCAAAGTCGACTGGTGTGTGTTATATCTTAACTATTTCATAGTCCATACAAACAAAACTGGAGTATAGTCACATACCCAAAAAAATGGAAAATGTGCACGGTCTGATGTGTAACGACAAGAAAAGCGACCTGCTAACCTTACCTTGCCGGGCACTTGCCAAGAAAAAAAATACGATAATCATCAATAAGTAGTCACATAAATATAATTGCAGAAATAGTCGTAAATGTGTAAATTCATCTGGAAAAATATGCATGGTCTGATGTGTAACGACAAGAAGAGCGACCTGCTAACCTTACCTTGCCGGGCACTTGCCAAGAAAAAAAATACGATAATCATCAATAAGTAGTCACATAAATATAATTGCAGAAATAGTCGTAAATGTGTAAATTCATCTGGAAAAATATGCACGGTCTGATGTGTAACGACAAGAAGAGCGACCTGCTAACCTTACCTTGCCGGGCACTTGCCAAGAAAAAAAATACGATAATCATCAATAAGTAGTCACATAAATATAATTGCAGAAATAGTCGTAAATGTGTAAATTCATCTGGAAAAATATGCATGGTCTGATGTGTAACGACAAGAAGAGCGACCTGCTAACCTTACCTTGCCGGGCACTTGCCAAGAAAAAAAATACGATAATCATCAATAATTAGTCAGGTGAATTAATTGCATTAGTAAATGGCATCATAGTGTGTTGAATCATACAGTGGTTTCACTCAATAAACGGTTTAATGTTTGAGATATGGTGATTGCCTTTCGATTTTCTGGTTCTCAAAGTTTCGACGTGTACAACATTGGGGTGAGGGATGCTGCGAATCCGATACGGACCTGCGTATAGAAGTTCAAATTTACTGCACTTACCTTTTAATTTGCTGGATAAATAGTGTGTACGTACTAATATCTTCTGTCCAACGTGAAAGTCGCGGCGTGTACAAACCTGTTTTTGCTGTCTTCTCCGGCGCTCTGCGGCACGTTTGATGTTGTTCAGCGCAATGTCAATTATTTCGTGGTGTCGTAGGCGACGATTTTTGGGGAATTCTATTAATTCTTTAATTTTGTTCGGTGGTTCAACGTTTTTCAGTATAACAGTCGGAGATAGCATAGTGGATTCATTTGGAATGGAATTAATTACATCTTGGAATGAGAGTATGTGTGTATCCCAATCAATATGTCTTTTGTGGCAGTATATTCTGCACAGCTTACCAATTTCCTTCATTAATCTTTCACAAGGGTTCGAAGAAGCGTGGTACTTGGATATATAGATCGGAGAAATGTTTCTAGCTCGTAACATGCGTGTCCATACACTACTACGAAATTAAGATCCATTATCAGAAATTACTTTCATTACATGCCCTACATGAGATAGAAAATGTTTTACAAATGCTTTCGAAACAGTTTTAGCAGTAGCTTTGCGTAACGGAGTGAAAGTAACAAATTTTGAAGTGAGCTCAACAGCGACAAATATGTAGCAAAAACCTCTGTTAGTTCTCGGAATCGGACCAAAAATATCTACTGCGGCCATGTGTCTTAATTTAACAGGTATAATGGGATATAAAGGAGGAATATGTGAAGTGGTGTCTGATTTAGCTTTCTGGCAAATTTTACAAGACGCTAAAACTCGTCGTATACGTTTTTCCATGTTGGTAAAATAACAGTTCTGTCTCAGTATAAGAAAACATTTTCGTGCTCCGTAATGTGCGTAACTTAAATGAGTGTACCAAATTAGTTTGTTAACCAGTTCGTCAGGAATGCATAATAACCAAATGTTGCTGTCAGGATGAGAGCGGCGAAACAGAATGTCATTGCGTACAGTGTAGTGGTTCCTAATCGTAACATTTTTCCTATCTTGCCAAAGGTGTTTAATTTCTTTCCACACATTGTCCTTATCTTGTTCTTGTGCTATGTCCTGTAATGACGATGAAATAAAATTTTCAAATGCAACCTGCTGAATGTACATGACACTGAAATTTGCTTTGCAGAAGTTGGTTGCTACGTCTTGCTGATTGTTACTGAGAGAACGCGATAGTGCGTCTGCTATAACATTTTGCGTACCGGGAATGTGAACTATTGTAAAATTAAATTCCTGTAAATATAGTTTCCATCTGCTTAACCTGTCGTGAGTGAATTTAGCTGAAAGTAAAAATTGTATCGCTCTATGGTCTGTGTAGACGGTGGTATGTCTGCCGTAAAGAAAGTGCCTAAATCTCGTGAAAGCCCATACAACACATAATGTTTCAAGTTCTGTGACGGAATAATTTCGTTCAGCAGGTGACAAAATGCGACTTGCAAATGCGATGTTTTTAATTACTGTAGAACCATCTTCTTCTATTTCCTGGAAAATGTGTACGCCTAAGGCGGTGTTGGAACTGTCGGTAGCAATGGAAAAATTTCTAGTAAGATCGGGGTGCGATAACAGTGGAGCATTCAACAGAGCATGTTTCAGGTTCATGAATTCAAAATGTGCTTGCTTATCCCAAGACCAAATAGTGTTTTTACCCGTTAATTGGCATAGTCTAGGCGTGTCTAAAGCAGAATGGTGAATAAATTTACGAAAAAAGTTAATTAAGCCCAAAAAACTGCGTAATTGCTTTTTTGTTGTAGGAACAGTAATGTCACGTAGAGCTTGAAGTTTTTCCGGATCAGGTGCAATGCCTTCTGCTGAAATTACGTGTCCAAGAAATTTTATAGAAGTTTTGCCAAAGTGCGATTTACTGAGGTTAACTGTGAGTCCTTGTGCATGAAAAGTTTGTAACAGTTGTTCAAGAATCATATTGTGTTCAGACCAGTTAGCTTCTGCGATAAGAATATCGTCTACATACGTCGTAATTCTGTCTTTAAGTTCTGTCGGAAGTATTGTGTTCAAACCGCGAATAAAAGCTGCAGAAGAAATAGTTAAGCCGAACGGTAGTTTGCAAAATTGATAACAGTCGCCGAAACAGAGAAAAGCTGTATATTTTCTACAATTCGGATGAAGTTGAATTTGCCAAAATCCCGATTTCAAATCTAACGTGGAATAAATAGCTGTACCGTGAAATTTCTGTAAAAGTTCCTCTAATGTCTGTGGTCGATCTGTTTCATTAATAATAATGTCATTAATGTGACGTGAATCAAGTACAAGGCGAAGTGAGCCATCTTTTTTCTTAACAATATGTAGCGGGTTTATGTACGGACTAACTGCTGGTTCTATAATTCCTTGGTCGAGCATATCCTGCAATTCTTTTTTAACCTGTTCTCTGTGAATGTATGGAATAGGATAATGCTTTGCTTTAAATGTGTCATGCGGTTTGACTTGAAATTCATACATAAAGCCGGACATAGTACCAGGAATGTTGTCAAAAACTGGAGCTTGCTGTAAAAGAATTTTGTGTAATTGCGTTCGTTCGTCGTCTGTAATTGCACTACTCTCTTTAACTTTATCGGAAATCATTTGTATTACGTCGTAGTCCATTTCGTCTGGAGTATTATAGTTGTGTACGTACGTATCCGTTAACAATGTGGGATTACAGTCTATGTCACGTGTTGCGGAAATGACCTCTGTGCGGTTAATTGTTTGTTCTTCCGCAGATAATGAGTGCTGAAATTCTAAAGCAAGTTGTACATTTTCATCCTTTAACATTAAATAAGAATTCTGAAAATCAATGACTGCTTCGTGTTGTACCAGAAAATTCGTGCCTAAAATAACGTCTGTTGTCAATAAAGGAACAATCCAAAAATTAGAGTGAAACGTGTGACCTGCGATACAAAATGATAAATGTGTCTGTAATTTAACGTCTACTCCTTTACTCGATACTGCTCCTTTCACTTTTGTTTTGCCTAAAGGTAATGTCGGATAAGTATTCTCTTTGTTGCACTCATTAAAAGTCTCCTCATTTATTACTGATATAGGTGATCCGGAATCAATTACTGCTGAGAATTTCGATGAACCAATTTTAATTTCGATAACAGGATGTGAAATGGTTTTCTGAATAACTGGTCTTTCCTGTAAAAGAGTGTCTCTGATGTCGTCAAAAGTAATTACATTTTCGTGAACAACATTTTGCGTGTCTAAGGTAGTGCTTGTGTTATTAGAAAATGCGTCCTGTGCAGTATTTAGTCAGATTCTATCTGACGTGTTATTATTATTAGGAGGATTCTGTGGCATTTCGACTATTTGAACTGTCCTATTACTTCTTCCAGGCGTGTTACGCTCTGGATGGTACCTACTGTCGGGTTCATTCATGAGAATATGTTCTTGCGTATGATTTTGCTGTTGGTATGACCGACTGTTGTTAGATGTTCGCTGAAAATTATCCTCATTATTTTTACGTCTGTCGTAATAGTCATTCCTATACGGTGCATTACGATAGGAATTGAAATATTGTCTTCTTTGTACGTAGTTGTTTCCTTGCTGACGTACGTTACTATTTGTTGGACCAGAGGCTATACGTCCACGCGGCGAAACATTAAAGCCTGGTTGACCTTGTGTATTCCATTGTTGGTTAGGTATGTTAACCGGCTGGTTTTGATGTTGTTGTTGTGAAACACCTCTATTGTTACTAAAGTGTTGTTCCTGTTGCTGAAAATTTTGACGGTATTGATAATTAGAATTTTGCCTGTTATTAAAGTTTTGGTAGTTGTCGTTCCTAAAACGTCGGTTATCTTTCCGATTGGAATTACGTCCCTGATCATAATTGTAGTACTGTTGTTGACCTTGGTTGTTACTCAAAAAGTTTTTGTTTACAAAAGAATAATCAGATTGCTGTACTTCCAAGAGCTGTAAAAGATCTCTGAATGCTGAAATGTTTTCTTTTTGCTGGCCCGTTAGAAGTGACACTCGTAATGACCGTGGTAATTTAGAGATGCATAGTTGTATAAGTGCGGATTCACTGTACGGTTCACTTAGGTACTGGTTTTGTTGTACCATGTGCTCAAAAAATTGCGTTACACTGGGAAAATTTGAGTTCTCGTAGTTTGGCAAACTAATTAGTTGGTCTTTAATTCCGCGCTGTGTCGTCTTCGACCAGTACGCTGACAGAAAAGCATTCTGAAATTCCTCTACCGAGTAACACTGTCTCGCGATCGGTCTCATACGAGTTGCCGGTTCGCCTTCCAAAAAACTGCAAATAAATTCAAGTTTATGTGTTACAGGCCAAGTCGGTGGAAGAGCAAAACTAAACTGTTGAATCCAATCCAGTGGGTGAATCTGCGTTCTATCGTTTTTAAAAACTTTAAACTTTCTCACTGACAGAAAATGTTTGTAGTCGAAATTATCATCTCTGTGTGATGGAACAGGTTCAGGATCGTAAGAGAATCTATTGAACTGTGGTTGATCAGAATCTAAGTCCCGTACTCTCTGTAGATTACCCAAATTATACGCGCTGCGTGAGTCTGACACATGTTCATAAAGTGGCGTCTGTTGTGGTATGTTATTAACTGACATGTTTTTCATCTCTGTTACTTCTTGTTGTAAATTTGATAACTTCCGACGTAACGTGTTGTTAGATGAATCGATTTCATTAATTGTCTGCTGTAAATTTTGAAATTCAGGTGTTTGGATAAAAGAAACCGGTGCAGTATCATCTGATTTATTGTCATTAGTATTTTCGATAACATCAATACGACTGGCCAATTCATCACATTTTTCAGTCAGTATTTTAACCTGATCATCGGTTTTAGAATCAGACGCATTAATCTGTTTTTGCAACTTGCGCGTAGTTTCGCTCAGTTTTTTAACATCGGCTTTGATGACATCGCAATCCTGTGTTAGATCTAGTTGTTCGAATCTATCTGTCACTGTTTGAATATTTACTGTGTGTGTATCTGTTATTGCTTTAAGATCAGAAATTTCATCCCGTAATTCCGCGTTCAATTGTTCTATGGTATTAATTTTGTCGGACACTGTATTAATATTATTGTCTACATACGTCTTCGCTTTCGCGAATATTTTACGTTTGTCCTCTTGTCTTTGTGCAGTGATTGTTTCCATGACTTGTCGTTTTACTTTGTTTTGATCCTGAATAAATCTGCGGAAACGCGTATCACTGTTCTGTATGTGCTGATTAAAGCGCTCGTTAATCTGTGTGTTCTGCTGTTTGAATTTCGCGTCTATCTTTGCGTCCATAGTGCGCGAAAGTTCTATCGTCATTGCTCTAAACTCGTCCCGTAATTGTGCAGCTTTTTCAGAGCATTGTTTAGCGACTCCGCTAATTTCGTCTCTGAGTGTATCTGTTGCGGCTGTTTGCATTTCCCTTAATTCTTGTGCAACAGACTTTATTTCTTCGCTATTTTTTTGTGAACAAGCCTCAATTTCCACGCGCAACTGTTCCTTAGTGTCATGACACTGCGCGGCAACAGCTTTAATTTGTTCACTAAGCTGCCTCGAATTGTCGTCAAATTTTTCATTTTGTTGTCGGACCTGTTCACTAAGTTGCTTGAGGTTTTCATTCTGTTGTTTGTTATCTTCCCTAAGTTGTCTGAGATTTTCGTCATTATTGTCAAGTTTTTTATCTAGTTGTTTGACATCTACACTATTTTCATTAAGTTGTTTACTCATTTGTCGCAACAAAGCCATAATTGGATTCGACTCAAGGTCAGCATTTCTATTCTCCGTGCTGTTCAATAGTGGATCTGGAATTGTTTCACTTTCTGTAACCCTTTGGTCATTTTGAGATTTACAAAAAGGTTTATCAGTCGGACCTACACTGTCACTCACTATTTCGGAATTAAATAAATCCGTCGTACTTTGTGTATCCTGTTCATTTTCATTAGACAAATTTGTCTGTTCGTCACTTGGGTTTTCCAAATCGGGTGTGTTAAGCTCTGCAGCGCTCATTACAATAGAGCGTTCTGCGTCATCAATTGTCGTCAAATTAACAGACGAGACAATTGAGTTCGTTTGTTCATCATTAAGGTGAAAGTCATCATTAATGGTTGGAATGCACTGATTGTTAGTGAACGCAGGATTGTCATCATTACGTTGCGTATCACAATTACTATCGGTCACGTTGTTTAAGTCGGTAATTTCATTCACAATACTTCGCGATACACTATTCACAGTCTTTCGCGGCATTTTTACAATAGTCAAAATTTTTCACAAAGCAAATAAGCACAATGCAAAAGCAACACACAAATACAACAAAGCAGCAAATTGCCGTTGACCTGTAGAAAGAAAGTCACAATATTATTAAAAGCGTTGCGCCAAATCCTAATTATCTAAGCAAATAAGAGCAGATATCTGACTGTCGCTCAAAAGACTCTCAACGAAATACGATCCTGGACTGGGTGTCGCCAAGTGTAACCTCCCCACCGCAATTTTTTTTATAAGAAAATATAGCAATACTTAATAGAAATGGTGGCCAAGTGTAACCTCCCTACAAAAATTTTAAAAGAAAAGGACGATACTAATTAGAAATGCTGATGGACATGGCTCTATGCGTAACCTGCCTACAATCAAATGTACTGACAATGGCAACAAATGTGAAATTCGCAATCTGACTCAATTATAAATCCTTCAAAAAATTAAAGTCCATTCGGTGACAAGAAAATTCAATTAAACCGAAATATCGGTTTTTGGCCCTGTGTAAAACAATCAGAATTAAAGTCTTACCTCAGAATAAATAGATGTCACATATCTGCTCTTGTTGTTGCGCACCGCTCGGAGGAACTGCATTGCAAATAATAATATTCTCCTTTTTTTTGTAATTCTAGTGAAATTTTTCTTCAAAAAGAAGTGGAATGAAATGGGAAGTGCATCGAGATCTTTAGTTCAAAAAAAATTAAACTTTTGAGAAAATGCTTTTGAAATAAAAAATTATTATTGGGAAACTTGTTGGAGAATAATTACAATAAATAAAATTTTTCATTATCTAATGATTATATTAATTAACAGTATACCTTATTCCTCATCTTGACCATTGTTGCCGACCGCCTACATCACACAACCGCACTGGGCTGCTACTACTGACCGACCGCTCTGCATGACGACTACAGACTGAGTACTGCTCTCAACTAGACAGAGCTACAGACTCGCAACGACTGACTGACTGCTACTCTGCATAGCGACAACTAACTCGCAAAGACTACTACTGACTGAGAACCGCTCGCAACACTCGCGCGGTCAAGCGCATACTCTCTGGTCACAGATGCTACAATGCCTCGCCATCGCTGCTGCGTTACATACGTGTTTCAAAGTTTCACGACGTATTTCCTCGGCTGATTCTGGCGGAAGTCGAGCTGCAACCTTTTCAACAGCACTAACAATTTCTGCGACCGGAGTGAACTTGGGGTGGGAGCGAAGTTGAGACCTTTCTGCAAAACCGAGACCGCATCATCACTCAACACCATGCCACTCAAATTGATGACAGTCTTGCACGGAACCTGCAGGGATGGTTTGTCAAGGAGACGTGAGAACTTAGCTGTTTGACGTCCCGTAGCCTTCTTATGGGCGGAATCAGCTGACACCCAGGTGACACCATCAATCTAATCCCAGGAACAAGAAGTGAACTTACTAGCCAGTTGCAAATGTAGTTTGAGTAATTCCTGTGAGATAAACTCAAGGCTCCGGCGGGTGAATTGCACTCTCTCACGTACCAATGCGAGGCTGGCTCGTTTCTTGATTCTCTTAGCTGCTGCAGAATCGATGTGATGCATAACCTTAGCAAAATTTGGAACAACATTCTCGGAACGACATCTCTTTAGAAAGGCAAGAGTACTTAGCAAGCGACATCTACGGTGACGCAACTTTTCAAATTTCTTCATGCTGCGATACATCTCCTCCCCGTAAAGGTGTATGATGTGATTCTTGAGTTTCTCCCGGCGTATTTGATAATCAAAATATCCACGGGTATGCTGCCGGTCTATAGTGTCCAACGGGCACAATATTTCGGCGATCAAACATGTCGCCATCATCAGGTGAACTGACGGACTGAGCTCCTGTGAACGTGCCGGCACGGAGATCCGTACGCTATGGCTGCTCAGAGGGAACTGGGTTCGGTCGCGGCGGCGGCCGATTTAAATACCCTCCGCCCGCGGCGCGCTCCCTCCGCCGTCCGCGCCCAGCGCCACGGTCGCGCGGTGGAACAGATTGCGACGGCGTCTGAGATGACGTCGGTGTGATGGCTCTGTCCGCCGTGGTCGTTACAACAATCAATAGTAAATCGAGCAGACGTATAGTTGTGACGACCACGGCGGACAGAGCCATCACACCGACGTCATCTCAGACGCCGTCGCAATCTGTTCCACCGCGCGACCGTGGCGCTGGGCGCGGACGGCGGAGGGAGCGCGCCGCGGGCGGAGGGTATTTAAATCGGCCGCCGCCGCGACCGAACCCAGTTCCCTCTGAGCAGCCATAGCGTACGGATCTCCGTGCCGGCACGTTCACAGGAGCTCAGTCCGTCAGTTCACCTGATGATGGCGACATGTTTGATCGCCGAAATATTGTGCCCGTTGGACACTATAGACCGGCAGCATACCCGTGGATATTTTGATTATCAAATACGCCGGGAGAAACTCAAGAATCACAAAATTCAAATGTTTGTGAATTCCTAAGGGACCAAACTGCTTTGGTCATCGGTCCCTAGACTTACACACTACTTAAACTGAGTTATGCTAAGAACAACACATATACACCCATGCCCGAGGGAGGACTCGAACCTCCGTTGGGGGGGGGGGGGGCCGCGCAGTCCGTGACAGGATGCCTGAAACCGAGCGGTCACTCAGCGCGCCACATGTTTCTGTGAAGATGCGTTCACAGTAGTGAAAAATTCGGTAATACAGAATAACTTGAAAGTACTACGCACAATACAGAGTGCTCTTTTATCAAAATTTTTTCAGTCTCTTCTGTAGGAGCACATTACAGCGTGTAACAAATGCTTAAATTTTCCTCTTCGTAAATAAAGCCATTCCTACTCCTATGTATCACCTTCGACATATAACCCACATTACCGGAAGAATGAACCCCACTCAGTTCCGTACAGTAATTGGAGATTTGAGACCGAAAAGCAAAGTGGGCGTTACTATTGTGGACAGGAAAACAGCGAATCAATGGAACAAATTTCCAGACGAGACATGCAGGTCATACTCTCTGCATCTCAACTGCTATGCAGGTATTTTCAGTGCAATGAAGGGAAATAAGAGAAAGAAAACAAACGAAATGTAATTACTCTGTAAAAAGCCTCGGAGAGCAAGAGTCCCTTATAGCAAAACAGCTGAAAAATACCTGCAAAAACTCGGAAACTTTGTCTGTGGAGTTCAGGTTCACCTTGTAGATCGCCTGCCTACGAGGGCAGAAATGAAATCTAAAAGAACTGGGTGTCACAACTCGGTAATGAAGGCCCACAGGACATACATTAGAAGAGCACTTGTAGGGGACATTGGAGGGACTGCACATCTGCCACTTTCCCAGACCTTCTCCTGTCAGTCTATCACGCTATCCTTTATCTGTAAACAATAGTCGATAAACTCTATCAGTTACCAAGAAGCTTTTGGGATTCCGTATCTCAATCGGTAAAACACATCCCTTATAGAATCACTTTGTTGCCCGTCCATCTGTTGTCTGTCTGTACGAGTGTTCAGACCCCTATTTCTCAGGAAGGTTGGAGGTATGAGGTTGAAATTTATGTGAAATACTACATTCTACGGTCCCTTGGTGAAACGAGTAAAGGTATCAAGGTGAAATTTATGTCACATACTATGGTCTGAGCTCCCCTGACAGGAAAAATATAAGAGTCCAACTCATTGTCGTCAAAAGATCTGGCCGTCTGTAAAATCTGCTTTTTCTTAGAGACTAGTACAGATATCAACTTGAAATTTATGTAAAATACCAAGATCTACGGCCCTTCGGCAGTGCAAATAATTTACCGCCAAATGTGTCTTGGTGAAACGTATGCGTGAAACCCGAAAGGTCATGGAATCGAATCTCGTTGGGTCACAGGTTTTTCAGCCTTCTTGTAACTTAGCCTTCACCTCTCAATGATGTGAGAAGTCGCCAAGCAAGGTTAACCAGAAGTCCACAGACAAAGCAAGTGGATCGTATTCCACGTTAAATTTTAGGTCGTTTGAGCAATGGAAGACCGTACTAAAGTGGAACTCGAAGTACGCAATCATACAACAGGAATGGCGCAATGTGTACAGAATTCAGCCATCAACACATAAAACATTTTATCGCATTCGGGATAAATTTGAAGCCGACGGTACTGTTCAGGATGTGAATAAGTTTAGGTCTGGCCTAACGAAGAAACAAGTCCAACATCCAGCGCTGCTGTGATGCATTATTAGATTACCTCAAAACACTGTGAAGCATGATGCACGTGAAAGTGGGGTTAGGCGATCAGACGTACGACGAATTCTGAAGGCTGCAAAGTGGAAAGTGTAGATACCACGATCGCTGCAAGCTGTGAACGAGGACGATCCGGATCGAAGTACGGTGTACTGCGAGTAGTTTGAAGGCATGCTTCGCGAGGATGAACTGGTTGCTGGGATGGTTATCTGGTCTGACGAGACGCAACTCAGACTGAACGGTACTGTAAAGAGCTACAACTGCTTGTACTGGGCTCCTGAAAATCACGTGGACAAACATGTTAATCGACGGGGTGTTAATTTGTGGTGTGGCCTCTCGACGTGCAGATTGATTGGCCCATTCTTCTTTGACGGTACCATAACTTGTGAGGTGTATCTTCATATGCTGCAAACATTGATTTTACCTGCCATCCTACAAAAAGATGGCGCTCCGCCTCACTTCCACAGTGATGTCAGAGCTTATTTGGATGAACATCTGCCCCGAAGGTGGGCAGGTCGAAGAGGAGCTCTTGAGTGCCTACCACGGTCTCCAGACCTTACGCCTCTTCATTTCTTCCTATGAAGGACCTTGATAAATGAAGTATAACAACAGCAGCCAGCTATACTGAACGAACTACATGAAACCATCGTGGTATCCTGTGCGACTGTCACGACAGCTGTAGTTTGGTCAACAGTTCTACGACATCGACATAGTTTGGCTGCTAATGAGAGGCGGGGGGGGGGGGGGGGGCTTTTCAGCACATAAAATGACCTCACACCGTGCAAGAATTGTAACAGTATGTCATTTTGTTCCATTAATTAACACTCAGAGAGAGAGCTGTTTTCGCACTTGTGCGTTTTTTTTTCCAACCTAGGTAGACATAGTCTTAGACTCCAAATCATCATATTTCTTTTCTTAAAGATTCCCAACGATGAGACATTTACTTATAAGATAAGACGATGTGTTACACACGAGTTTCTGCTTCCTTTTTTCTTCCATCAGTATTCTGGCTGGCGTGAAGCAGCTCGCCACCATTTCCTCTCTCGTGCCAGCCTCTTCATTTAAGTGCGGACTCGCATCTTTCCTCAATGATTTGTTGGATATATGCCAGTCTACGTCCTCAACTGCCGTTTTTATTTTCTGCAGCTCCCATAAGTTTTATCTTGTATTTTCTTCTTGTCAATTTTTCCACATATTCCTCTCCCTGTCAGTTCGGCGGAAAACCTGCTCATGCCACCTTAGTTTCAATACTATTCTGTAGTACCGCATCTGTAACGCTTCGATGCTTTTCTTCTCCTACAATCTGTGGGTCACCTCCATACAGCCTTCAACTACAAACGTTGCTCTCATGAATTTCATCCTCAAATTAAGGTTAAAATGGCTCTGAGCACTATGGGACTTAACATCTGAGGTCATCAGTCCCCTAGAACTTAGAACTATTTAAACTTAACTAACCTAAGGACATCACACACATCCATGCCCGAGGCAGGATTCGAACCTGCGACCGTAGCAGTCGCGCGGTTCCAGACTGAAGCGCTTAGAACAGAGCGGCCACCGCGGTCGGGTCAAATTAAGGCCTATGTTTGATACTAGTCGTTTTTTTTCACCAGGAATGCTCTTTTCCTGGGCTACTCTGTTTCTTATATCCACCTTGTGCGCCAAGTACCAAAGGAAGTTGGTAACACGCAACGCAACCACGAGGGAAGATAATCGCTGCAAGCCGCAACTAGGAATGAGCCACACCGGCGCAGCCACGCCTACAAAACGTTTCGCTGAGCGGCAGCAGCCGCTCTGTAGCTCCAAGATGGGCATCGACTAATATGGCAGCATCGTCTTCTAGTTTTCCAGCTGTATGATCAATGTATTAGGCAAAGTCTCCGCGAAATTTATTTTCCAGTATACTCTCAGTGAGAAACTTCTGTTTTGTCTGCATCTTGTGATAGTTAATGTTCATAGACAGCTATGAATACTCATGAGATTCCTGCGGAAATGGATTGTGCACAGTCAATTAATTCTTCTTATCTATGTTACAATATAGTGAGCCAATATTTTATGCGTTACAGTTTCCACTGGGTCTCCTCCTGGAGCAAACCAAAGCACCCACCGTTGCACCAGCGAGTGTATTTTCGTCCGGTACGACGCCTTGCTTCGTCCGTCGTACATCATTTTGCTGCCAAGGTAAGAGAATTCCTATACTTCGTCTCCTTCGTGGTCTTAAATTTTGATGTTTACTTTATCGCTAATCTCATTTCAGCCACTAATCATCACTTTCCTCTTTCATCGATGTACCCTCAATCCACTGGCCGTTCACTCCATTCAGCAGATCTTGCAATTCGCTTTCACTTTCACAGGGAAAATATCCGCCCCCGGTAGCTGAGTGGTCAACGCCGCGCAATGTCACTCCTAAGGGCCCCGGTTCGATGCCCGGCTGGGTTGGAGACTTTCTACGCCCATCATTTCATCCCCATCGACGCGCAAGTCGCCGAAGTGGCGTCAAATCGAAAGACTCGCAGCCGGCGAACGGTCCACGCGACGGGAGGCCCTAGTCACAGGACACTGGGGATAGTAATGTCATAATCGAATGTTATCATTGATATACACTACTGGCCATTAAAATTGCTACATCAAGAAGAAATGCAGATGATAAACAGGTATTGGTTCAAATGGCTCTGAGCACTATGGGACTTAACTGCTTTGGTCATCAGTCCCCTAGAACTTAGAACTACTTAAACCTAACTAACCTAAGGACAGCACACAACACCCAGCCATCACGAGGCAGAGAAAATCCCTGACCCCGCCGGGAATCGAACCCGGGAACCCGGGCGTGGGAAGCGAGAACGCTACCGCACGACCACGAGATGCGGGCAAACAGGTATTCATTGGACAAATATATTATACTAGAACTGACATGTGATTGCATATTCACGCAATTTGGGTGCATAGATCCTGAGAAATCAGTACCCAGAACAACCACCTCTGGCCGAAATAACGGCCTTGATACGCCTGGGCATTGAGTCAAACAGAACTTGGATGTCGTGTACAGGTACAGCTGTCCATGCAGCTTCAACACGATACCACACTTCATCAATATTGGTGACTGGCGTATTATGACGAGCCAGTTGCTCGGCCACCATTGACCAGACGTTTTCAGTTGGTAAGAGATCTGGAGAATGTGCTGGCCAGGGCAGCAGCTGAACATTTTCTGTATCCAGAAAGGCCCATACAGGACCTGCAACATGCGGTAGTGCATTATCCTGCTGAAATGTAGGGTTTCGCAGGGATCGAATGAAGGGTAGAGCCACGGGTCGTAACACATCTGAAATGTAAAGTCCACTGTTCAAAGTGCCGTCAGTGCGAACAAGAGGTGAGCGAGACGTGTAACCAATGGCAGCCCATACCATCACGCCAGTATGGCGATGACGAATACACCCTTCCAATGTGCGTTCACCGCGATGTCGCCAAACACGGATGCGACCATCACGATGCTGTAAACAGAACCTGGATTCATTCAAAAAAATGACGGTTTACCATTCGTGCAACCAGATTCGTCGTTGAGTACACCATCGCAGGCGGTCCTGTCTGTGATGCAGCGTCAAGGGTAACCGCAGCCATGGTCTCCGAGCTGATAATCCATGCTGCTGCAAACGTCGTCGAACTGTTCGTGCAGATGGTTGTTGTCTTGCAAACGTCCCCATTTGTTGACTCAGGGATCGAGACGATCCGTACAGCCTTGCGGATAAGATGCCTGTCATCTCGACTGCTAGTGATACGAGGCCGTTGGGATCCAGCACGGCGTTCAGTATTACTCTCCTGAACCCATCGAATCCATATTCTGCTAACAGTCATTGGATCTCGACCAACGCGAGCACCAATGTCGCGATACGATAAGCCGCAGTCGCGATAGGCTACAATCGGTCCTTTATCAAAGTCGGAAACGTGATGGCACGCATTGCTCCTCCTTACACGAGGCATCGCAACAACGTTTCACCAGGCAACGCCGGTCAACTGCTGTTTGTGTATGAGAAATCGGTCGGAAACTTTCCTCATTTAGCTCGTTGTAGGTGTTGCCACCGGCGCCAACCTTCTATGGATGCTCTGAAAAGCTAATCACTTGCATATCACAGCATTTTCTTCCTGTCGGTTAAATTTCGAGTCTGTAGCACGTCATCTTCGTGATGCAGCAATTTTAATGCCCAGTAGTGTACTTCCTCGATGTGTAGATTGATCAGTGGGGAAGAAAGAAAGCCGTCCTGTCTTTCTAATCCGCGCAATTCATTCTTGGCCTTCCATTCAGATTTTTCCCTCATGGTTTTGGTACATACTGCATGTTGCTCGTCTTTTCCTGTAGCTTACATTCATTTTCCTGACAATTTCGAATCACGTAAGTCATTTTACACTGTCGGACGCCTCTTACGCAGCCTAATCTTTTCAAACAAAAAGTTTTATCACGGTCAACAACGCTAGGAACTTTTGCGTAACTCAATAAAACCCTATTTTTTCCCCTTAGGTACGTCTGCAACGGCAGACAGGCCGAGTTACGAGTGCAGCGGCAGCCCCGCCAGTCGCAGATTCCCGACTGCCTCCGAGACATCCAAATAGACGGGCGGAAGTTTCCCGACGATACCCGACGCACGCATTTCTTCTGTCTGTTCTTTCATTTTATCGTGCAAGGATTTTCTCCGTCAGCGTCTGGCGTCGTGCTCTTGACTGTCTGACCGGAGGTCCCCCAGAAATCGAATCGCCGCCGGCCGGAAGGGGCAGCCATCCAGAAAAACGGAATGGACGCAGCGGAGGCCGGAGACGGACGCGGAATCTGCTGTGGAGGCGTCGCGGGGGCGGAACCCCGCGCGCTTTGCAGCGCTGCGCCCTCCAGATAGCTGCACAGTGGTAGCTGCTGCTGACGACAAGCTCAGCGGACAAACTTTGGAGAGTATGTATTCGATACCACCTACCCAGTACAAAATATTAATTACGAGGGTGAGTCAAATGGAAACCTTAAATTTTTTTTAAATATAACTTATTGCGCAGAAGTGGTATTAAGCTGTATCACTTTTCAACATAATCTCCCCCACACTCAATGCAAGTCGTCCAGCGCTTACAAAGTGTATAAATTCCTTTAGAAAAAAATTCTTTTGGTAGTTCAAATGGCTCTGAGCACTATGGGACTCAACTGCTGTGGTCATCAGTCCCCTAGAACTTAGAACTACTTAAACCTAACTAACCTAAGGACATCACACACATCCATGCCCGAGGCAGGATTCGAACCTGCAACCGTAGCAGTCGCACGGTTCCGGACTGCGCGCCTAGAACCGCGAGACCACCGCAGCCGATTTTGGTAGTTCGTGCGACCACTCATGCACCGCGTGGAAGTGAGGAAGACACTCAAAATGCAGGTCTGTGATTGTTGCAACTGTTGTACGGGCAGTGTGGGGCCTTGCATTGTCATGTTGCAAAAGGACACATGCTGACAGCAATCCACGTCGCTTTGATTTGATTGCCGGCGGCAGATGAGTTTTTTAGGAGATCTGTGTATGATGCACTGGTGACAGTGGGCCCTCTAGGCATGTAATTCTCCAAAATGACCCCTTTTTCGTCCCAAAAGAGAGTCAGCATAACCTTCCCTGCTGATGGTTCTGTTCGAAACTTCTTTGGTTTTGGTGATGAGGAATGGCGCCATTCCTTGCTTGCTCTCCTCGTTTCCGGTTGGTGGAAGTGAACCCAGGTTTCGTTCCCAGTAACGATTCTTGCAAGGAAGCCATCACATTCTCGTTCAAAGCGCCGAAGAAGTTCTTCACAAGCGTCAACACGTCGTTTTCTCATTTCAGGAGTCAGCTGCCGTGGCACCCATCTTGCAGACACTTCGTGAAACTGGAGCACGTCATGCACAATGTGCTGTTCTGACCCATGACTAATCTGTAAACATGCTGCAGTGTCATTCAGTGTCACTAGGTGGTTTTCCTTCACTATGGCTTCAACTGCTGCAATGTTCTGTGGAGTCACAACTCGTTGTGCCTGTCCTGCACGAGAAGCATATTCCACTGAAGTCACACCATTTGCGAACTTCCTACTCCATCTGTAGACTTGCTGCTCTGACAAACATGCATCAGCGTACTGAACCTTCATTCTTCGATGAATTTCAGTAGATTTCACACCTTCACTACGCAAAAACCGAATAACAGAACGCCGTTTTTCTCTGGTGCAAGTCGTAAGTAGGGCGGCCATCTTTATACTGATACTGCGGCGCTATGTGTGCATCTGCACTATGCTGCCACCTACAGGACATTCTGCACGCTGTTTATAGCACGCTTACCAACTTACAGGATAACGGCGCGAAATTTCGATTTGTTATTACAAATTTAAGGTTTTCATTTGGCTCATCCTCGTACTTGTTACGTTTGTTTGTGTCTGTCATAGTATGCAATGCTTTTGACTTGCCGTCACAGATTGAAAACTTTATGTCGATACCGTGGAACAAAACTTCTTCTGTGAAAGTTGTTGGTCTGAAGTACAATACTGCGCCCGGTTTAAACTTCCTGCTTCGGCGTACTTCCTACTATTGTTGGTATATGCTATGGCAGAAGTGGAATCTTTAATACTATGCTTCTCTCAGTGTAATGTTTCATTGCGCTTCCCTACATTGCGAGCTAGTTGTGATGTATTGAGTTGGTGCATAAATTCGTAGCGTTTTTCCATAAATAAATATACTTAACAGAGACTTTATTCATCGATAGTACACTGTCCCTCATTATTTACAACAGTCTGCCAACGCTGGGGTAACTTTTTCATCCGCGACTGTAGAAATCATGTGGTTTGGATGCGAAGAACTCGTCATGTACGGAGAGCATTTTCATCCGGAAAGAAAGTTCCTTGAAGGTTGTTTGGTAAAGAACGGAGAACGCGAAAATCTGTGAGCGGAAAATCAGGTTGATGGGGTGGGTGCTGAATGATTTCCCAATCCAACTCCTGTATATTGCTTTTCGTCAGTCTAGCAGAATATGGGTGGGCGTTATCGTGGAGTAGCATTACTTCACGCAGTCATCCTGGTCGTTGTTCTTGAATTTCGTCTGCAAGACGTCTTAGTTGTTGACAGTAAATGTCAGCAGTGATCGTTACATGTCGGGGAAGCAATTCGTAGTACACCACATCGTCGCTATTCAACCAGCTGCTTAACATTACCTTTTGTAGATGCCCACAGATCTTGTATGGGGAGCTGCTGCTTAATTTCGACTCAACCATTCCTTTCTTTTCCTGATGTTAGCATAAAGACACCAATTCCCGTCAACAGCAACGATACAGTTTCGCAATGGTCGGTGTCGTTCATGGGGAAAATGAAGACCAGGAAGCGGAGATACACATATGGCCACCCGAAGATTTTTGAGGTTTTAGCTTAGAGCATGCGGTACCCATACACCCAATTTCTGAACCTTCTCCATTGCATTAAAATTTCACACATTATTGGAATGACCACAGTTCATCACGCTTGCCTGTTCCCGAAGACAATGATGTGGATTATTGTGGAGTAATGCGTTTAAAATGTCTTCATCAAATCCCGAAGAGAAAGTAGAGAGTCACTAATATCAAAATGATCCTCCTTAAAGCGAGAAAACCATTTTCTTGCAATGCTCTGTCCAGTGTCATTATCAACAAATGGTTCAAATGGCTCTGAGCACTATGGGACTTAACTTCTGAGGTCATCAGTCCCCTAGAACTTAGAACTACTTAAACCTAACTAACCTAAGGACATCACACAAATCCATGTCCGAAGCAGGATTCAAACTTGCGACCGTAGCGGTCACGCGGTTGCAGACTGTAGCGCCTAGAACGGCTCGGCCACCACGGCCGGCAGTGGCATTATACCTATAGACAACGCATCGCTCTATGGCACTCCTTTTTGTAGCGTCTACAGTTCCACTCATTATCTCCAAATGGCAAGATGACAATATGTAAACTCAAACACTAACAATGAAATGCAAATAAAAATGACAATTGATAAATAAACCTACAGCAGCCTAACACCATCATGCAAAACAAAAGCGCTGCGAATTTACGCGTCCATCTAACAGCCGTGCTACTTTGAGTACAAAAATCTGATATGTAAATTACTGAACATGAAATAGTACTGAAAGTTCCTAGCGTAACACTCAAAGATTTAATCTGACAATTTTGAAATAAAACTTCACCACCGTGAACAATTTGCATGAAAACTCATTAATGATCACTGTCTTTGTGGACATTGCGTTTTTTCTGGCGTTACGCAACGGTACGCAGTACCGGCACCTTTCTTATTACGTTTTAATAACTGTGTACGATTTATTTAGGGCGAATCGTATTATATATATCCCCGTAGAATTAAATTCCTGATAAGTAGGCATTATACTTTTTTGTTTCATGTGTTGGTATCGGAAAGAGAAGGTTGTGTGCAGTTCATTGGCTAAGAGTACATCGGGGTCTCTTTTCCTGTGGTGTTTTCACTGTTACAGGCAGGTTTTTGGTAGTTGTTCACGGCGATTTTGAGTCATTCTCGCCTGAATCAGTGCTATCATTCTTGAAAATGACTAAATAAGTAGTTTATTTATGTTGATAAGTAAAAAAGGAAGGCCACAAAACAAGGACTTGTTGATTCTGACAAGAAATGTTTTGGTTACGACCGGTCAGAATGTTGGACACTGTTGCAGAAAAATGACTTTTGCGTGAGAAACGTGTGGCCATGTATCAAGAATAAAATTCTGGAATGTAAATTGTGCCATGATGTCGGAAGTCTTGCTGTCGGAAAACAAATGGGTAAGAAAATTTCGACGGAGTCGGCAAATGGCAAAAGCAGTCATTTTGGAGTATCCGGAAACGTTAGCGTCACTGAAAAAAAGATACACGACCTCAGTTTGGACTTTACGATTAATGTTCTCCAAGAGCTTAGCGAACTAAGTCTAGGGCTACGATAGAGAAATATAGACCTGCAAAAAACACAGAGGAGGATAATGAATACAGTTCAGATTTTGAGGAAGCCGCAAATTGTAGTCCATACTACGGCATCTCTCTCCAATGGAAGGAAATCATAAAGGTCAAAAGAATTGAATTCCACAAAAGTGAAAGACACTGTCCTACATTTAGTTCGTCTGATCTTTATATAAGTCTGAAAGAAGCTATTGGAAAGCGTCTGCTTCAAGGAGATGTTAATTTGCCTGGAAGTGACAAGATTTTAAATTCAAAGTATTGACAAGAAAATCCTGGGAAACACCTGATATTTGGTGCAGCCGAAATTCCTCTTAAATGAAATATCTTCAAGGAATTAAATTCCTAGATATATTCTTTCTCTGAAGCACACATTGTGCACAATTGCAATATCTTTAAGCGAATGTGAGCATTTTTTCTCTCAAATGAATCTTATTTACCTCACCTAGGTCATCAAAGCTTGTGTGGACAGTTCATGCTCAGATATTCGTCAGCATGGTAGAATTTTCTCTCATTCAGTTCAAACCAAATAAATATGAAGGATCATGGCTGCTACAGCGTCATCATTCTGCAACTGATTGAGAAAGTAAGCAGTGGCCTAGAAACGATTCTTTTACGACGGAGGATATGTTGAAATTGCGTAAGTTGCTGGGATAACATCTTCTTTGTGATAACATCTTCTTTTATACCAGAAAAAAACTGCAACACTTCAACTTCAAAAACTATAATTCGCAATAAACAGCACAGTGAAATATTGCTGTGGCTGCCCTGAGACTAGAATGCACGCCGAAATGAAGGATACGAGTACTGTCTCACTTTCATTTCATTATATTTGCGACCAAAACCGTCTAAGATCGCCCTTATCGCATTTTTATACGCCAGATTCACTTTCAGTACATACCCTGCAGAGATTTTAGCCCAGAAACGAAATACTTGGCCTGAAAATTACGTTCAATGCGGAAAAAGTGGATGTTGATCTGCATGAATAATTAGAGGCATGAAAGGACTGGTCAAAGCGGTGTCATAAACGTCGCAGATTTACTGTCCCTCGTTAATGCAGGTAATCTCCTGTCATTCGTACTACACACCATATCGTAACAAGTAGTGCTTTTAAGCCGCTTTCAGTGAAGGCATGAGGAAGAAGGAAGTGACTCGGATTAAGTAGCACCTAAACTGACTTCTTTTAATTTGAATCTTTCTGTTAGTTCAAAGAAAACCTAAACTCGACGTGCTACGAACTTATGTTCTCTCAATTTCCAATGCACGAAGAAATAGTTATGATGAAAATGATTCCTTGCACTGAATTCAGACACTTTGATTCATTTAACCTTGCACACTACTTGTCGGTGGTGATAGTTGTGCATGAGTACAAAAACAACGAAAATTCATTTCTTCTAACATCCAGCTTTAGATTTCCACGAAGTAACTGAGATTTACCATGAACCAGTTGCTGGGACACAAAAGCTGATGAGGAGATATGAAATCGATTGCACTCGGGCATACTTTGTCTGCAAACTTAATTGGAAATAAATTCTGGATGAAGCGGCTCAAACAGAAAAAAAGTGAACCATTGATGTACCACTGAAATAAAATCCCAGCAGTTTTCTACTCAGGCTTCAAAAATTGATTTATGAAGCAGTCACCACGTGGTTGTATCACGGGCCAAACTACAGCAGCGTTCACAATGGAAATTATTAAAAAAACCTTGAAATGTGTGTGAATTCCTAAGGCACCAAACTGCTTAGGTCATTGGTTCCTCGACTCACACGCTACTTAAACTAATTTATGCTAAGAACAACACACACACTCCTGCCCGAGGGAGGACTCGAACCTCCGGCAGAAAGGGCCGCGCAGTCCGTGACACGACGTTCAAACCGCGCGGACACTCCGCGCAGCGAAATTATTCAAAAACACGAGATTTCACACGGCTGTTGCGCATCATTATGATTGTTATGACACTCGGAATCAATTGAGAACTGTTCTGGCATAGAGGCAGAATAACGGACCACATGCGTGGTTGAGGGGCACAATAGCAGTGGTTTGGTTCGTAAAGAAAAGTAGTTAAACTTACGAGATTTCACCTGCAAATTGTACACTGATGAACCAAGACATTATGACCACCTAGTTAATAGCTTGTTCGTCTTTGGAATGAAATACAACACTGAAACTGTATATCAGGGAGCCGACAGTTTGTTGGTGGGTTTGTGGAGGTTCAAAATGGTTCAAATGGCTCTGAGCGCTATGGGACTTAACATCTGTGGTCATCAGTCCCCTAGAACTTAGAACTACTTAAACCTAACTAACCTAACGACATCACACACATCCATGCCCGAGGCAGGATTCGAACCTGCGATCGTAGCGGTCACGCGGTTCCAGACTGAAGCGCCTAGAGCCGCACGGCCACACCGGCCGGCATTTGTGGAGGTCTGTGGCATTAGATGTCTACGTGCACGTCAAGTAAATTGCTTAAATAACTGCCCGCTGATTTACGTACGCTGTAATGGCACCCTATAGCGACCCAGATGGTTTCATAGGTTTTACATCAGGCGAATTTGGTCGCCGAGACATCAATGTGCGTCCACTTTAATGCCCCTGAGGCAACTGTAGCTCTGTTCTGGCTCCGGGACATAGACAATTATACTGCTGCAAAATGACATTGCGTCGGGGAAGACATCAAGCATGACGGGACGCAGGTGGTTCGCAGCTGTCAGCGTGTATTCGATTACTAACACAGGTGCCTTTCGAGTGCAGGAGAATGTCACCCATAGCATAATACTGTTCTCATCAGCCTGCGTCCGTGGCACACTACACGATTTCTCTGCCTCGTGATGACTGGGTGTTGTGTGATGTCCTTAGGTTAGTTAGGTTTACGTAGTTCTAAGTTCTAGGGGACTGATGACCATAGATGTTAAGTCCCATAGTGCTCAGAGCCGTTTGAACCATTTGAACACTACGCGATTCGAGCAGCCGTTCATCTCGATGACGGCGTTTGTGGAGGCGACCATCGGCCCAGTTAGCAAAACTTTGATTCAGTCGAACACCCGACACGTTTCCATTGATCGACGGTCGAATCCCGATGGTCCCGTGCTCACTGCAATCGTAATTGACGATGTCGTTGGGTCAACATGTGTACATACGGGGGTAGTCTGCTGCACAGCTCCATATTCAACAATGTACGATAAACGGTGTGCGCCAAAAAACTTGTGGGTGCACCAGTATTGTGCCTTTCCAGGACAGATCACCATCTATGCTGCTTTACAGAGCAGACAAGCCTCCGAACCGCTCGTTCTGTGAAGAGTCGTGGACGTCCAACCATTTGGCGCCTAGTGGTAGTTTACTACCTCTTTCCGTAAATGCTCACGACAGTAGCACGTCAACGTTCAACCAGCTTCGGGATACTTGTTCCCGTGCTCTGCGTAATAATAACATGCCCTCTGTCAAAGCAGCTTATCTCAGTGGATTTTCCTATTGGCTGCCCATATCTTTGCTAGTGTCAGTTCCGCTTACATATATTTTTTCACCACGTCACGTGTCTGCAACGCCACCAGGCGGCATCCAACGCAGTGGTCATAATCTTTTGGCTTATTAGTGTATATTATACTGCTTATTATAACACACGGTATCATTTTATAATCGAGGTAGGATACAGACTAAACACCACTTCGTTGGGTTAAAGCCACAATAGCAAAGATATGGATGACAAAGAAAACTAAAATTAGGAAACTCCACATGGTAATTGTATATCATCATGCTTAATATAATACAAGCAAGCATACTGTAATCCTTCTACAGTGGTAGGAAATAGAGTAAGGACAATGTGGTTGGCTGAAGCCCACAATAGCAAAGACGTGGATTGCAAAGAGAACTAGTTAAAATTACAAAGTTTCAGACGAATATCGACACGAAATATATTTTAACCTACTCAACTGTTGGGAAGTTAAAATGACCCGTAGTAAAGTCTAAAATTTGGTATTTGAAACTGAAAAACGCTACGTACAGCCACGGACATTTTTCCGAAAAATTAAGAGCGCACCTGCCAGAGACCAGCACACCCTACCTGTCTAGCCGCCGGAAACATTGTGTCCCACGCGGCTGTCTGTGTTCTAACGTTCGGACCAGACGGTGGGTGCGGGGAACAGGTACCAACTGCTCTCCATAATGCCTGCGGAAACGGTAGTTCGACCATGCCATCTTTGGTCCCAGCATGCCTACCCAGAAATCTGATTTGGTAAAAATACATCAAACCATACCAGTCTACCAAACGCTCTGACTGAGCTGGTGTCGGTTCTGGACTGCTCTCTTCTGCTTCTTTTCTCATTTGTATAGGGCGGATGACAGGAAGTGGGTCTGTGCAAGGGCAGAACTCCGATAAAAAGTCACGCGGCCAGTCGTTCTCCGGGGGCTCTGTGTTGGACTGGCAGAGTGCCGAATCGAAATATACGATGGTTGGAACTTTAATAGTGGCAACTATTTATTTACAGCTCGTACAAAATAGATATGTGTTTCAAAGTTTTACTGTCCTTCAAAGTAGTCACCAGCATTGTGTATAACCCGTTGCCAGTGATGTGGAAGTCTTAGGATACACTTAGCAGTGCCAGTTGTGTTGACGGTTCGAGCGGCGTGGTCTACTGCCCGACGAATTCGTAGCAGTTCTGAAGCGAATACCGTGAAGTGTTTCCTTCAGTTTAGAAATCGAGTTGAGCTTACGAGGGCTTAGGTCGGGGGGGGGGGGTGCAGTGAGTATAGCACTTAGCAGCCCCATCAGTCAAACAAATCAGTAACAGCTTGCACTGTACGTGCTCGAGCATTGTCCTACAAAATGATGGTCAGGTCCTGCAGGAAGTGTCATCACTTCTGTCTCTAAGCTGGTCGTAGGTTGTGTTCCAAAAATGAATGCTCAAGCATGTACAGTGCGAGCTGTTTCTAATTTGTTTGACTGATGGAGCTGCTAAGTGCTATACCACCTACTGCACTCCCCTGAATTAAGCCATCGTGAATTCTACTCGATTTCTAAACTGAAGGAAACACTTCATGGCATTCGCTTCAGAACTGCTACATATTCGTCGGGCAATAGACCGCGCCGCTCGAACTGTAAACACAACCGGCACTGCTAAGAGTATCCTAAGACTTCCACATCGCTGGCTACGGGCTATACGCAATTCTGGTGACTACTTTGCAGGTCAGTAAAACTTTGAAACACGTATCTATTAGTTACGAGCCGTAAATAAATAGTTGCCAGCACTAAAGTTCCAACGCTCGTACACAAATCCAGCCTGCTAAGGCGAAAATCACACCTAACATTCATGACAGTGTTTCAACCCAACTATTTCAACGACATTTGTTTTCCTAACATGCACGGTTTCATTACTTTAAACTGAATTTGGTATTATGTAATGATTAATAATTTTATTGAAAGTTAAGTATCTGGAAAACACTCAACGACATCCTAAACTACATCAGTTGCGTTTCAAATTTTTACGTGGTTATAAAGTGAACCTTCTGGATTATGTGGAAAGATTGCTGATGATCACTGTTTCCTAATCACAGCAAACAAAGATTCGTCTTGGCCATATAGCTGATTCTTATCCGTGCAATGGAAACATTGCTCTGTTTTGCTCAGCTTCAATGCCTGAAAAGGAATCGCTGATGCCGGCAGCTGTGGCCGAGCGGTTCTAGGCGCTTCAGTCTGGAAACGCGCTCCTGCTACGGTCGCAGGTTCGAATCCTGCCTCGGGCATGGATGTGTGTGATGTCCTTAGGTTAGTTAGGTTTAAGTAGTTCTAAGTCTATGGAACTGATGACCTCAGATGTTAAGTCACATAGTGCTCAGAGCCATTTGAACCATTTTTTTGAATCACTGATGTCACTGCAGAAGCCTCGTGCTTCGCTGATAAATTATATCAAATGCGTGTGGGACAGCAATAATTCACAACAGCAAAAAAAATAGGGGTTTAAATCGATATAAACAAGTAAAGCACTCTCACAATTTTAAATGGGTTCAAATGGCTCTGAGCACTATGGGACTCAACTGCTGAGGTCATTAGTCCCCTAGAACTTAGAACTAGTTAAACCTAACTAACCTAAGAACATCACGAACATCCATGCCCGAGGCAGGATTCGAACCTGCGACCGTAGCGGTCTTGCGGTTCCAGACTGCAGCGCCTTTAACCGCACGGCCACTTCGGCCGGCCACAATTTTAAAACAATCATGACTAGTTGTAAAATATTTCATAGATACAGGACGACCAGCACACACAACTATTGAACGTCACAGGAGATAAAAATTAAAAAAGATTCAAACTGAAGATAACACTTAAAGTGCTGGAACATTTTTGGATAATAACAAAACTATAAAAAAGAATCTCATGTAAAATGGTAATTCTCTGAAGTTTTTCTTAGCAAGTACGGAAAACAAAAAGAGCTGCAACATCTAAAAGGTGATTTTTTTCAGTTTGTCACTCGCAATTTAACGTTCTCGAATTGCTCCACGTGTTTCTCACTGTAAACGAAAACGACAACACAGCACCAAGATACAGGGTGTTTCAAAAATGACCGGTATATTTGAAACGGCAATAAAAACTAAACGAGCAGCGATAGAAATACACCGTTTGTTGCAATATGCTTGGGACAACAGTACATTTTCAGGCGGACAAACTTTCGAAATTACAGTAGTTACAATTTTCAACAACAGATGGCGCTGCAAGTGATGTGAAAGACATAGAAGACAACGCAGTCTGTGGGTGCGCCATTCTGTACGTCGTCTTTCTGCTGTAAGCGTGTGCTGTTCACAACGTGCAAGTGTGCTGTAGACAACAAGGTTTATTCCTTAGAACAGAGGATTTTTCTGGTGTTGGAATTCCACCGCCTGGAACACAGTGTTGTTGCAACAAGACGAAGTTTTCAACGGAGGTTTAATGTAACCAAAGGACCGAAAAGCGATACTATAAAGGATCTGTTTGAAAAATTTCAACGGACTGGGAACGTGACGGATGAACGTGCTGGAAAGGTAGGGCGACCGCGTACGGCAACCACAGAGGGCAACGCGCAGCTAGTGCAGCATGTGATCCAACAGCGGCCTCGGGTTTCCGTTCGCCGTGTTGCAGCTGCGGTCCAAATGACGCCAACGTCCACGTATCGTCTCATGCGCCAGAGTTTACACCTCTATCCATACAAAATTCAAACGCGGCAACCCCTCAGTGCCGCTACCATTGCTGCACGAGAGACATTCGCTAACGATATATTGCACAGGATTGATGACGGCGATATGCATGTGGGCAGCATTTGGTTTACTGACGAAGCTTATTTTTACCTGGACGGCTTCGTCAATAAACAGAACTGGCGCATATGGGGAACCGAAAAGTCCCATGTTGCAGTCCCATCGTCCCTGCATCCTCAAAAAGTACTGGTCTGGGCAGCCATTTCTTCCAAAGGAATCATTGGCCCATTTTTCAGATCCGAAACGATTACTGCATTACGCTATCTGGACATTCTTCGTGAATTTGTGGCGGTACAAACTGCCTTAGACGACACTGCGAACACCTCGTGGTTTATGCAAGATGGTGCCCGGCCACATCGCACGGCCGACGTCTTTAATTTCCTGAATGAATATTTCGATGATCGTGTGATTGCTTTGGGCTACCCGAAACATACAGGAGGCGGCGTGGATTGGCCTCCCTATTCGCTAGACATGAACCCCTGTGACTTCTTTCTGTGGGGACACTTGAAAGACCAGGTGTACCGCCAGAATCCAGAAACAATTGAACAGCTGAAGCAGTACATCTCATCTGCATGTGAAGTCATTCCGCCAGACACGTTGTCGAAGGTTTCGGGTAATTTCATTCAGAGACTACGCCATATTATTGCTACGCATGGTGGATATGTGGAAAATATCGCACTATAGAGTTTCCCAGACCGCAGCGCCATCTGTTGTTGAAAATTGTAACTACTGTAATTTCTAAAGTTTGTCTGCCTGAAAATGTACTGTTGTCCCAAGCATATTGCAACAAACGGTGTATTTCTATCACTGCTCGTTTAGTTTTTATTGCCGTTTCAAATATACCGGTCATTTTTGAAACACCCTGTAAGTATGGACTGGTAAGCATACCTACTTTCATCGGACACGTATTCATTCCTCGCGGAATTTAATCGTGTCAGCATTTTTTTGTTGATTCATCACTGTATGAACAATTTTTAATATATTTGTTAATACCTCAGAAACACTTTTACTTCCACATGAGACGAGCAAAAGCAATAGGAATCAATTTACGATAGGCAATCACAAAGTAGAGCAACAGATTTTTTTTTCTGGAGGAGGTTGGCTTTATTCAATATTTCACTACACCATACTGTTCTCCACTCTTCTGGTGGGAAACCCTAGTTTTTCAACATAGTCTCCGTTCAATACGGCGCCCCACGCCACCTTATTGGAAGGGCCTGTGTGACCGCATGGTACCACTCTAGTGGTTGAGGTCGAAGCCAACGTCTTGCTGCACCAGTAATCTCCCGTCACTCACTTAGTACCTCCCGCGAAGCGTATTCTTCACTGGGCTAAACAGTTTGAAGTCGGAAGGTGTGAGATCGGGGCTGTAGAGTGGATGAGGAAGAACAGTCCAATGAAGTCCTGTGAGCTCCTTTCGCGTGCGCAGACTTGTGTGAGGCCTTGCGTTGTCAGGGAGAAGGAGAAGTCCGTTTACAGTTTCGCGGCAACAAACACGCTGAAGCTGTTTCGTCAATTTCGTGAGGGGAGCACAGCTGTGTGCGGCCGACCGGCACGTGGGAGATCGGACAGATTTGCACGCCTCGCCCAACGATTCACCGTGCCTTTGTTCACTGCCATGTCTCCGTAAAAGTTCTGCAAACGCCTACGAATATCTGCGTGTCTCTGGTTTTTGCCAAAACAAACTCAATCAGAGCTGTCTACTTGGAATGCATCTCCGTTACAGACGCCATTCTGCAAGCTATGTACAGCGCCGCCACGAATCGCAACTTCATGAAACTAGAGCGGCTGGAGCGGGGATGTGCCAAGATGTCCCACAACAAATTCTGCGTTTTCTAAACCGAAGCTGGCCTAGTAAAAAATGGTTTTCATTACGTATTGAACGCCTCTCATATATTCGATTTGACATTTCGTGCCTAATATCGTGATAAAAGATTATGTGTATATGAAGATTGTATCTGTTGTTTCGGACATGCCGAAAGAACAGATACCATCTTCGTATATTTATAGTTAAGGCTCACCGGCCATTTGATCGTCTTCTTCTGTGCGGATGCATAAAAAGTGCCCGAACTCTTACGGGAATCGACGGTAAAGCCGCGAGTAATGAGTATGATGGGCAGGGGCACTATGAATATAGTGTAGGACAATAAGTTGCGAATGTGGGTCTCACGGGAGGCGAGCCAGAGATAAGTCCCTGCTGTTGCGCTCTCCGCTGTGTCCTCGGTGGCTCAGATACATTATGATGATCCAGAAATTCGAATGCGCGGACGGTAGTTCTGCGTGTTCGGTCAGAGAGCTGGTTAGCCTCTGTAATAAAAAAAACTGAGTGGAAGGATCAACTAACGAACGTGAACGGATGACATGTGACGTCTGCAGCGACCAGACACACAACGATAAAAAAAAACAATGGATAGAGCGTGTGCCATCTAAGCAGGAGATCATGCCCGAGGCAGGAATGGAACCTGCGACCGTAGCGGACGCGCGGTTCCAGACTGTAGCGCCTAGAACTGCTCGGCCACCCCGGCTGGCGAGATGCTAGTCAGCTGACACAATATGATGATCTAGTAATTCGAAAAACGGTTGGTTTGTATTAACCAAATATTAGTGGAACAAAATTACACTTGTTGCTTTTCAAACTTGAATAAGAAACAGTTCTACTAAGAAATACTTAAGAGTCCATTAACATAACTTAAATTCTAATTTCATGTGGTATTATGAATTGGCATAACACAATCGAAGTTCCCCATGCCTGCGTTTCTCATTGATAGGTTATTATCTGAAGTTTCTCTTTACATGATGGGACATTCAGAGATATCACGGATATCTAACTTAAAACACCATTAAATGCTAATACATAGCGGGAAAATTATGTGTGATCACGAAAGTTCTAGAAACACAAGAGAATGATACAAAAACACACTTTAAGTCTACATCTGCACTTAGATATGATTTAATAATGACTTATTTATCTCTACAGAAAACTCAATAGAACCACGTAGGCTAGGAACATCACGTTGAAAATTTCAGAACACGTCTTGAAATATGCCATTAATTAATCTGTCGATATGTTTCATAACTCAGCCCAGATAATCTCCAACACGCGCTAAAAACGAAAGTGGTCGATAACAAGAGAAATAACTAATGTTTTGTGTACCTGAATCCACGTTTTTCTATTCCTTATCCTGTCTCAACATATGCCTTGTAGTAGGGATACTTGTTATTTATCTTTAACAGTCTCACCAATAGTTTCAAAGCAAGTAAGTGAGTAGTGTGTGTCTTGTTCTGTGTTTGCACACAAAATCACCGGGCAGAGAATATGAAAGATACCATTCAGCCAAGGTTGGCAGTAGACGTATCAGTGGTATCCTCTGAGCTATAACAGTTAATGAAACAGGTAGAGGGGCGTCTGCGAGTGGTCAACGAAAGGAGGTCAGAACCTACTGAGATGCCCTAACACGGTCGAGTAGTCTTCACACTATTTTTTGCAGTCGTGACGTCAGTAGTGGCCTTTTGACTATTGGCTTTTACGCTAGCGTGTGAACGACCTCTATGTGAACTGTTTCCATTTTGATTGCTCGTTTACTTAGTAGTGTGTGTGGCAAAGTTTGCTGCTCCAAAGTAACGGCACAATGAAAATGTATCATAGGCACATCAACCTTATCATTAAATGTTAGTTAATAACGCAGCACAGATGCAAGGCTTGAAGTACTATGATAAACAAGATATGAGACAACTGTTATATGATTAAGCCATAGCTTAACGGACAATGTCGTGATGTATAGCGTGAACATATGTATGTCCACAGCTCACTACATGCTAATATTTTATGTTTTCATCTCAGTATTAACACACTTTGCGACTTTGTTATGAATGTAATACAAGCACGTTCTGATTTTACATTTCTGTCACATTAAAGAAACAAGGATGAAATAAATACAGGGTGGTCAATTGATATAATACAAGCACGTTCTGATTTTACATTTCTGTCACATTAAAGAAACAAGGATGAAATAAATACAGGGTGGTCAATTGATAGTGACGGGGCCAAATATCTGACGAAATAAGCACCAAACGAAACAACTACAAAGAACGAAACTCCTCTAGCTTGAAGGGGGAGACCAGATGACGCTATGGTTGGCCCGCTAGATGGTGCTGCCGTAGGGAAAACGGATATCAACAGCGTTTTTTTCTAAATAGGAACCCCCATTTTTATTACATATTCGTGTAGAACGTAAAGAAATATGAATGTTTTAGTTGGACCACTTTTTTCGCTTTGTGATAGATGTCACAAACGTATACGTACGTGGTATCACGTAACATTCGGCCAGTGCGGACGGTATTTGCTTCGTGTTACATTACCCGTGTTAAAATGGACCGTTTACCAATTGCGGAAAAGGTCGATATCGTGTTGATGTATGGCTATTGTGATCAAAATGCCCAATGGGCGTGTGCTGTGTATGCTGCTCGGTATCCTGGACGACATCATCCAAGTGTCCGGACCGTTCGCCGGATAGTTACGTTATTTAAGGAAACAGGAAGTGTTCAGCCACATGTGATTTCTTTCTGTGGGGAAAGCTGATGGATATTTGCTATCGTGATCCACCGACAACGCCTGACAACATGCGTCAGCGCATTGTCAATGCCTGTGCCAATATTACGGAAGGAGAATTACTCGCTGTTGAGAGGAATGTCGTCACACGTATTGCCAAATGCTTTGATGTTGACGGACATCATTTTGAGCATTTATTGTATTAATGTGGTATTTACAGGTAATCACGCTGTTACAGCATGCGTTCTCAGAAATGATAAGTTCACAAAGGTACATGTATCACATTGGAACAACCGAAATAAAATGTTCAAACGTACCTACGTTCTGTATTTTAATTTAAAAAAACCTACCGGTTACCAACTGTTTGTCTAAAATTGTGAGCCATATGTTTGTGACTATTACAGCGCCATCTATCACAAAGCGAAAAAAGTGGTCCAACTAAAACATTCATATTTCTTTACGTTCTACAGGAATATGCAATAAAAATGGGGGTTCCTATTTTTAAAAAAACGCAGTTGACATCCGTTTGACCTATGGCAGCGCCATCTATCGGACCAACCATAGCGCCATCTGGTTTCCCCCTTCAAGGCAGATAAGTTTCGTTCTTCGTAGTTTTTTCGTTTGATATTTGGCCCCGTCACGATCAATGGACCACCCTGTATATGGGAGTTTATTTCCGAATGTATAGTGATTACGGAGTATGTGGTTAGGCAGGAAAATAAAATTCATATTCTTCCTTGTCACAAACACTTCGCTGTTTATTTCTGAATATGTGGCGATTTCATGGTATGTGTTTAGGCACAAACCATAGGGGAGAGCTTTAATTCCTGTGACTGAAATGAGCAGCATTAAAATTCGTTTTCTTTCTTCTCACAAAAATTTGGCTCTTTGTTTCCAAATATGTGGTGATTTCCTTGTGTGTGGCTGCCAGGAACCTAAGAGGAGAGCTTAGTGAAATGATGAGCAATAACATTCATATTCTTCCTTGTCATTGTTAGATGGCCCATGTATAGTCACCGATTAAGAGTGAAATGACACTCAGGGAGACAGCTGATTTGTTTTATTAACTTCTTTATTCCGGCCGTCGGCTTTAGCACATGAGGAACAGCTTGGTGGAGGCATCCAGTTGCCTGTCGTCAAAAACAACAGACAGCCGGCATTGCTGACAGCGCAAGGAGCGATGTTGAGCACGGCATCATTCGAATACTGCTGTCAGTGACGTCACTGGCTGCGACCGTGATGACAGCACAGTAGCGTAGGTGGCGATACCACGGAGGTGGCCTTGACCTCCCTCCAGCTAGCAGATGGCTCTCTGTTCTGGCAGCGGCTGCTTTCAATACTCGGAGCAGGCTGCACTATCCTGTTGTGGAACAGCGGACCCCGCACTGCATTTTGGGATGTTGCATTGGGTGCCACAGACTCGTGACATAGGTAATGATATTGAGATGAGAACATTTCAGTACACGAGCGGCTGAGTCCTTGTATGCTCTGGACTACGCTCGATTAGGGACTTAAGACATGTACTCTAAACACTTCTGCTTTGGCAAGTGAGGAAAGGTTTACGTCCTTCCAGTAGCATATCGCAGCATCAGCTGTTGCCATAACGCCGCCAGCTGGCTCTGCTTCGCAACACCTGTCGACCGTGTTTTGCTTCACAACGCGTAATACTCTTGCCTGCCTGCGGCTGGCTGTGTTGCAAATCACTTCCTCTCTGGCGTACTTTTTGAATGAATATGGTCAACACGCTACATCACAAATACTTCGCATGTTGTGCAATCACAAACACATTTCTGTAAAGAGTTCTGGCTAAAACTGTGAGATTCTCCCTCTCATTAACACATCTATTAACATTAACTTGGTGCTATAACGACCGACAAATCGACAGTCTTGTTTTTGGTCGTCTTCAAAGCACCATTATGTCACGATTGCGTCAATTCCTGCAAAAAAATAGTGTCAAACGTACTCGACCCCCCAACCCCCCCCCCCCTAACGCCGTAAATGTTAATAATAAAGTAAACTTGCGAAAAAAGGCTACTTGATTTAGCTACGGATGCGCAAACAGAAGCGAGAAATTAGTTGTTAGTCTCTGCACGTAAATACTTCAGCTAAATCCGCTCTTTTAGTTTAGATGTGGCCTTTTCATTTCGTTGTTTACACTCAATGGCTTCAAACTTTTGTAGGTTCACGAAAAACAGTGCAAGGAAAGACTTCTGGATTAAGCCATTGCTTCAAAAAGATGGCAAGAAACAAAATATGGCACAGTAGGCCCTACGTTCCGAGCATTGATGCCAAGTTGACACTGATCGAACTACGACGCCAAGCGTTCACATCACATCCTATACCATGGTTCAAATGGCTCTAAGCAGTATGGGACTTGACTGCTGAGGTCTTCAGTACCCTAGAACTTAGAACTACTTAAACCTTACTAACCTAAGGACATCACACACATCCATGCCCGAGGCAGGTTCAAAATGGTTCAAATGGCTCTGAGCACTATGGGACTTAACAGGTGTGGTCATCAGTCCCCTAGAACTTAGAACTACTTAAACCTAACTAACCTAAGGACATCACACACATCCATGCCCGAGGCAGGATTCGAACCTGCGACCGTATTAGTCGCGCGGTTCCGGACTGCGCGCCTAGAAGCCCGAGGCAGGATTCGAACCTGCGACCGTAGCGGTCGCGCGGTTCCAGACTGTAGCGCCTAGAAGCGCTCGGCCAATCCGGCCGGCCCGATACCATGGATAGCATTTTTTCATACATGTAGAACATAAGAATGCGCTAATGACTATAATGTTTCAGTGTTAAATAACTATTTATTTAACAGAATTTGATGTTAGACTTGTTTTCCTTTGCTGTTGTCAGATGGTGCTACAACAGCTGCTCACGCATTGCATATTTTAATTCAGTGTTTCCATGTGAGACAATCCAATGAGAGGATGTTGTGATTGGGCAATATACCATTCATTAAAAAATTTCGTCATGTGAATTCCTTTTCTTTTGTACGTATTAAATTGTACTCTGTGCTAATTGTTATGTTCGAAGATTTTTTTCACTTCGGAAACTGCTGCTCCAGAAAGTAGTAACAGTTTCCATGCATCGAAAACTTTGAAACGTCCCCTTTGAACAATTCTACACGAGACTGTGCTTAACCTGACACACAATATTTTGTTAGCGCAACGCAATCTGACTTTCAAAATTCCCTACTAAAGAATGGCCCTGACTAACATTAAACTATACCTTTCACAAATCACTTACCTCACAAAAATCTTCGCTGCTCAAGCTACTGCAATACAGCAAGCGCCACTACTGCCAGCTAAATAAAAGATTCAAACTACTGAAGGCACTAACTACTGATAGGGATAGTTAGCAAATGAAAGATATTAATAGACAACAAACAATGTATTTACCTTAATATCATCACAAGTCATAATATATATATCAGTTCATGACAAATTGCAAACTTCGCCATCTCTCTCCCCACATCCACCACTGCTGGCGGCTCACCTCCAACTGCGCAACGCTACGCGCTGTTCACAGCCAGCTGCCTAACACTACAATGGCGAGTATTACAACAATGCAAAGCAGACACAGACTGCCCACAGCACAGCCAGTGATTGTCATACAGAGGTGGCGTTACCAATAAAAAACCTAAACAGCCTACTTACATAGAGAAAACATAAACAGCCTACTTACATAGCCCCCATGCTCCCCACAAAAATTTTTACAAATGGTGTTGGGCACTGGCCAATACAGATTTGACAAAAATTTTTCACAATTACAGTAACAAAGATATAAAATGCACACACTTATTAATATTATGTTGGTCAAAAGATCAAAATTTCTCACAGTCCATAAAGACAGTCCACATTGTTCATCACAGTAAAAATGCAGAGTTTTTCTCAAAGTCCAAGCAGTAAAAGAAAATGCACATAGAAGTAGTGGATTTCCATGCAGTCTTGAAGAAGTACTGTTGTCCTTCCAACTGAAAGACAGTGCTGACTCTTGACATGCAGACAGGTAATGGGCCACAACAGAGCAAACCCACAGCAGGGCCATTCGAAGTTCTGACGAAGATTGGTAGGTAGGTCATCACAGAGCAGACCCACTGTAGTCCTGGTAGAGAGTATGGTATTGGTGGATCATCAAAGATGTAGACCCACTGTAGTCCTTGCAGAGATAATGGTATTGGTGGGCCACCAGAGGTGCAGACCCACTGTAGTCCTTGTAGAGATGGCCAGCAGCCATCTGTTGCGATTGTGCAGGTGCACATTCACCATCGAAGAGTCTTGCGGAGAATATAGCAAGTCCATAAACCACCACTTGTGCACTCACAAAGTTTTTGGAATTGTCCTTAGAACGAGCAATGCTGTTATCCAGTCCCTTGCTGAATCATTAACACACATGCAAACACTATCAGTCCCTACTTCTCACATATTGTCCATATACTATGACCAACAGAAACGTGTGCAGTGAAATGTAACTTAATTGGAAGAACTGGTAACAATTACAATTTGATAACATAAAAATACAATAACAAAGGCACAAAATACATCATTAAAAACATAATAATATAGATAACATTTGTAGTACAGGCTTTACAAAAGAATAGAAATAAACATATACATCAGTGTTACAAAAATAGTGACATAAGTACATACATAAAATAATGAGAATAGTTTTCGAAACATTAATTTCACACATGAACATTGAAACAGAACAGAATTGTAAACAACTTTACAAAGAAAATAACATATTATTAATGCAACTTATATTTGAGGATAACAGTATTCCTCCTCATAGTGAATATAGCTTAGTATTAGAAGAGAAAAAAATTCTATGAAACAGTACACAGAGACAGGAAGAAAACAAATACACAAGGGTACACAAACACATAGTGGGATAACACCAATAGGAAAGGACAGGGTTCGTTGTCAGTGTAACATGTGGTACTGCAGTCCAACCCAAAACTTCATATATCTTTCCTCTTATTTCATCCTTTGTTTCCACCCAAAAAAATTCTATCTAAGCATGCTTTCTGTATTTATATGTTCATACATTTCTTACCTCATTTTTATTTTCCATTATCTTGCCTCATCATTTATTTCCAAGAAAATCCTACCTAAACCTGTTTTCTCAATGCATTTCTTCCAATTCATCGCAACTCATTCTCTTAGAGGCTACCCCCTCTTAAGCTAACTTAAATCTACTGAGCTCAGATGCTAAACTAAGGAACGAGGCAATGCAGCAGCACAAAACAATTAACACAAGCAGCAATGACAAAAAATACAGATTGGCAAAGCTAGCAGCAGCAAATGTAATAACTTATACCAAAACATGACATAGCTCAAGCAAAAAAAATAGTACACTAAAGATAACAATGCAGATAAGGTAAATGTATAATCACATCTTAATGTCTAAGTAATTAAAGTGGTGCACCACAACAACTTATTGTAAAAAAAATATTACCATGTACTTGAAAAGAAAATTATGAATGCAGTTACTAGTTCCTTCTTATTGTTCTTTCCTTTCCAAGTGCTCCTTTTTTAAAGAATGTGGATCATAAAATAATTATTTAATAGATCTGTTGACAGAAAGTGTTCACATTAGCAAATGCATTTTATTTTATAAAAGCAATGCTGCAACACAGCTGGAAAACAGATGTCAAATGAAATAAGCAACTATGAAAAGCAAAGCATAAAAATATCATTCAGTAGTCATGTGACATTTCATAAGTTAGTAGAAATTCTCTCAACTCTCGTAGAAAGACGCTTGTCATAATCAGGTGTGCAGATGTAAAAATATTTCCGAGGATAATGGCCTCCCCTTTTTTTGTTCTACCTGTGCCGCTGACAAGGGCTCACAATAATGGCTTTTTCTCCAGACGTCTGACACAGCTGGGTGCCCGTGACGCATTACGTGCAGGTGGTCACTTAACTTTCGTATGGAAATATTTACGACAGCACTTTTCGCTAAAGTGACAGTCTCACATAAAAATATTTCACAGGTCAAGAATTAGCGTTGCAAATCTGTATAAACAAAATCCTATAAATATAAGTGTCCAAAAAAGTGTTCAGTGGCATTGTGATACATTCACATATGATTCACACATGTCATAACTCTTAAAGTACGATTCTTGGTTTCCAACATCCTTTTTCACAAGTCAAGAGTCCCTACCCACTATTCATTACTCCTTACCTTATTACACATATACGTATCCATCGACACTCGTCAATATTTCGTCATTATAAATATGAAGCATAATCAAATAACTCATATAGCCTCATCCTATTAATCGTAAACATACCTCAGCAGCATAATACACATCGTCGTCGTAAAAATAACATCATAACACCTCAGTCAAATCTCAAAATCGTCGTAGCTTCCTCCAATAATTAAAAAAATTCTCTGCTCATGTCAAAAGTGTCATCTGCCTCAAACGTACTTTAAAAATCATAATCCCTTTACCAAATCCATCATTCAAAGCTCTCATAGTATCACAATGGTTCCGAAAAATGTGAGCATTTCTCAAAGTACAGACAAAATACAATTTCGTAAGTGTGAAGTTATCCAACTGTGTAATTACGTAAACATGTGTCACTGACGTAGTAAAAAACATGTTTATCTCTCAGTTAAATGATCAGATAGCTGTGTAATTTGTGTGTTAGAGAAATATGGTACCGATGTGTAAAGTTGTATAAGCAAATACCATATTAGCTAGGGCTCCTTGTGCTTGCCAAACACATGGTACACAAAGTAAGCGTGTACCCCCCTGAGGATTAATGTAATTATACCCTCAGGTGTTACAGATTACAGCAATGAAATGAAATGTATCACTGAAAACTTTGTTTGTAATTCAAAAATCTTTAAAAATAAATGTTTTAAGTACAAAATTAATCACTGAAATGCGTGTCCTGTAGCGCTAAATGTGCATATTGTTGTAAGATAATCTCTGTGAAAGTGTCGTAGTTATTTTCCTCCAAAAGCTAAGTTCTGCAGAAGCCAATGTACTTACCTCATGATAAACAAAAGTGAAATGCTTTGCGTAGAGATATCTTAGTTATTATGCTTATTGTTGTGATGAAGAAAGTACTGTACAGTAACGTAATGTTGTGCCACGAAAAAGGCTGTCTCATTGTTGCTATACCACAAAAGTTACTACTAAAACATGTTTTTCTTTCCAGAAGAATTCAGAAAACTGTGCAGATATAAAACAGATACACCGCAAAAGCAACATTGTAAATTGTCACTCATTAGTAGCGTCGTGATATTATATGGCAAAGACAAAGTTAAAAGGCAGATTATCTGTCAATAAATGGTTTTACATGAGAAATGTGGTGCAATCCTTTACTCTTCCTAGTACGCAGACTTTCAACTTCAAAGCAATTATCATGTTGTTTACATCGGTAAAGAATGCTAAATCTTTTCTCAAGGCTAGCGTCTTTGTTATTTTTCCCTGAGCCAGCGGCCGCACGCAGCTGCCTGCTGTGCTAGTCATTGTCTGTCTCTTTGTTGGCGCGCGCCGTTATTGGGATTTGGAGACCTAACTTCTACAAATTCACCGTGACGAGAGGGCCCTGCTCTGTTTGAATCCCGCCAATTCTGATGCAATTCAGGTCTGTCGTTACGATCATATCGTCTGTCGTCATGTCGGTAGATTCCATAGTTTCTTTCTTGTCGGTCACATGGTGGAGAATTTCTCCCTGAATCGTAACTGCGCGCTGGTCCGTTGCGTCTAAAGTTATTCTGTCTCCCTTGATAGTATTTATTTTGGTTCCCATATTGTCTGTTTCTCTTATTGTCTCTGTGATAGTCATTACCACGGAGAGGTGATCTTTCGCTGTAGTTATTACTACTCTGCCAACGGTTGTCATACGGGTGGTGTCTATTTTGGTCACGATTTGTGTTGTGAGAATAGCCTTGTCGCGTCCAGTTATTATTTCTTTCATCGCGGAATTGCGACTGATGTGATCTGTAATTGTTGTGCTCCTGCGTTCCGCGATTGTCAGTGTCACTTTCCAGTTCTTGTAACAGTCCCTGAAAAGCTTCAATGTCGTCTTTGCAACGTCCTGCCAAAATAATATGTCGTAAATGTTCAGGTAATTTGATTAAGCAAATGCGGATGAGTTCTGAGGGGCTGTATGGATTTGACAGGTACTGATTCTTGTGCAACATGTCTTCAAAATATTTCACAAGACTGGAGAATTCAGATTGTTCGAAATGTTTCATCATTATGATGCCATGTTTTACACGGTCTTGTGTAGCTTGCGACCAATATGCTGAGAGGAAGGCATGGTAAAATTCTCCTTCACTGTGGCAATCGTGAATGACCGATCGCATTCTCACAGCTGGTTCATTCTCTAAGTAGCCACACATAAATTCTAATCTGTGCTCCAATGACCAGTTGGGAGGAAAACAATGAGAAAATTGATGGAGCCATGCTTGTGGATGAATGTCGTTGCCAGAATTCTTAAATGTTTTGAATTTACGTGTAGTAATGAACAGCTTATAGTCAAAATCGTCATGTCGGCGAGTCGCATATCGGTCATTGTTAGGTCGTGTCGGCCGTTCCATCTCAAAATTCGGTGCACATTGCCAATTTCTTTCATAATTTCCGAAATACCCTGTGTTATTATTTTGCGGCTTTTCCGTGTTTCTAAGTCCCTCTTCCCGTGTTGGAGCGCGAGTGTCCTCTGAAATACGTAATTCTTGTATTACCTGTGTCAGCTGATCTTGTACTTCCCGGATTTCTCTTTGGTGTTGTGTATTAATTTGATTCTGATTTTGTTTGAATTTTCTTATTTGTTCATACTCTTCTGTGTCAGTGAAGGCTACGGGTCTTGTGTCATTCAGATCATCATCTACCTTTGTAGATAAGTTAGTGACCTGATCCGAAAGTTCGGCTACTTTCTCCGATAGTGTACCTATTTCTTCAGTGTGTTTTTCTGAACCAAGTTTCAGAGTATCTACTGTGTCCTTAAAGTTTTCCTGAGTTTTTGCAAGTTGCGTAACCGAATCGGTAGATGCAACTGAGTCAAATTTAGCTTGCAAGGTCTCATGATTTTCATGAACAATAATTTGCAGTTCTTTTATGGCTGTTTCGTGATTCTGTAATGCATTTTCATGCCGCGAAAAAATAGGTTGAAAATGCTCACAAATTTGTGTTTTTACGTCATTACAGACTTTTTGACGTTTCGATTCAATGTTATGTAACTCAGTAGTTAAATCTTCACGTGTTTGTTCCAATGAGTCTAACTTTTTAAGATTTTGTTCCACTGTGTCTAACTTTTGAAGCTTTTGCTGTGTTTGTCTCTGATTTTGTTCCATTGTGTCTAACTGTTGCTGTGTTTGTCTCTGATTTTGTTCCATTTGTTGCATTAATTGCAATAATAATGTATTAGTGTCTGGAATCTGTTTCTCTACGCTGTTCGGCAGTGCGTTTGCACCGGCAACATTCACATTTTGACAAGCAGAAAATGTGTCTTGACTTATTTGAGAAAACGGTGAGGATCCAAAACCTGAATCTACAGTATTTGCGAGATTGTTTCCTGTCATTTCGGATTCCTGAGGCGAGCTGTTGCCGACCGATCGATCGATAATGCTTCCCTGTTCTCTACATGTTTCAATGTCTACACCATTATTTGACGCCCGCTCCATTTCCCTATGCACAGTTACCAAATTACTACTTTGAATATTTGTTAATTCATTACATGGTGGCGTTAACACACTGCTTTCGTCTTCACTGTCATTTCTCAGTTTACTTTGGAGCCTAGTATTACGTTTTTCACACGCCATTATTGTCAGAGTATTTCACACGATAACAAAGAAAAGCACAATTTGAAGATCAAAAATAAGAGAACACATTAACATAGCACTGAAAATAATATCTAGTTAATTACCAGCGCAGCTGCGAAATACTTGGTGCAAATCTACATGCATGCCACAACTGTTTTACAGTACAACAATGAAAGACTGCAACTACAAAGGAGATTCTCTCTACAATTACGCGCTAGCAATAAACAAAAGCTACACTAAATACACAAACTACAAGAAAAAATCAGAAGATTCCAGTGAGGTATCCTAGGCTAAGGGTCGACATATGAAACGTCCCCTTTGAACAATTCTACACGGGACTGTGCTTAACCTGACACACAATATTTTGTTAGCGCAACGCAATCTGACTTTCAAAATTCCCTACTAAAGAATGGCCCTGACTAACATTAAACTATACCTTTCACAAATCACTTACCTCACAAAAATCTTCGCTGCTCAAGCTACTGCAATACAGCAAGCGCCACTACTGCCAGCTAAATAAAAGATTCAAACTACTGAAGGCACTAACTACTGATAGGGATAGTTAGCAAATGAAAGATATTAATAGAGAACAAACAATGTATTTACCTTAATATCATCACAAGTCATAATATATATATCAGTTCATGACAAATTGCAAAACTTCGCCATCTCTCTCCCCACATCCACCACTGCTGGCGGCTCACCTCCAACTGCGCAACGCTACGCGCTGTTCACAGCCAGCTGCCTAACACTACAATGGCGAGTATTACAACAATGCAAAGCAGACACAGACTGCCCACAGCACAGCCAGTGATTGTCATACAGAGGTGGCGTTACCAATAAAAAACCTAAACAGCCTACTTACATAGAGAAAACATAAACAGCCTACTTACAACTTGACATGTAGTGCTAATACTTTATGTATCCGTTTGTTTTCTAGTGTTTCCAAAACGTGTTCCTCTCCATCCAGTCACACCGTCTCAGGCGGCCACTGTGGCCGAGTGGTTCTAGGCGCTTCAGTCCAGAACCGCCGTGCTGCTACTATCGCAGGTTCGAATCCTGCCTCAGGCATGGATGTGTGTGATGTGCTTATGTTAGTTAGGTTTAAGTAGTTCTAAGATCTAGGGGACTGATGATCTCAGATGTTAAGTACCATAGTTCTTAGAGCCATTTGAACCATACCGTCTCATGACACCGCTGTTCACTTCAAGGGGAGTGGGACACAGTGCGTGAAGTTAACATGCAGTACAGGAAGAAAATCATGCTTCTTCAGCAGACAAACTGTCGCCTCAAATGGCGGAATAGTAATTTGTATTATGTGATAAAGGACTTGCAGAAGAAGAACTAGATAGATGAAGAGGCAGTTTCAGTTGGTATGTGTCTCAGGTTCAAATGACTCTAAGCACTATGGGACTTAATCTAGTACCTCCCGCCGCGGAAGTCGAACAAGCGCCAGAACAAATGGACGTGGCCAGCCCATAGAGGGCTCCGCGTCCACGGCGGCTCGTCCACGCAGCGGCTCTCGTGCAGCGAGGGTGCCACCGCTACACCACGTGCAGACCGCGGCCAATAGCCTCTCCCTCCGGTTTAGTATATAGGGACCCGCTCTGCCCTAATCCAGACCGACACCTCACCTGGACCCCTCATCGCCAGACCATCCAGCAGAAAGCCCATTCCCGCCTCAGCCTTCTGAAACTCCTTTCTGGCCAGACATGGGGATTGCATCCTTCTACCATCCTCCACACCTACAAATTCCTCATCCGTTTTTATGCCAGCGTTGCCTGGATCTCTGCACCCACCCGCTTTTACAAGGAACTCCAAATCCTTGAATGCCATGCGCTCTGCCTTGCCTTCCATCCGCCTTCCTTCCCCTACACGGCTCCTGTATGAACTGATCCCCCTCCCCCACCTCCTCCTGTTCCTCCAACATCTCCACATCCTTTACATTTCCGCTGGCTTGATCCCCCTCACCCTTTGGTTTCCTCCTTCCTCTCCACCCCCCACCTGTTGCCATGCCTCTATCGCTGTATCCCTCCCTCTCTCCACCTCCACACCCTCTAACTCCTTCATTAGGGCAATTTCCAGTGCATCCCCCACCCGGATGATGAACTTCGCCATGACATCTACCCTTCCTTCCAAATATAACCTGGCCTTCTTCCCCCCCCCCCCTTCCCCAGGGTCCCTTTTTTCCTCTTCCCTCCTTCTCCCAGAGCGGATTTTCCTCCTTCCCCCTGAGACCCTGCACCCCATACCTGCCTCTTTCCTTCCCACATCCCTCCCTACCTGGCCCTCTTTAGCGCGCCCCCCGCCCATCTCCCCCCTCTCTACCCCTCCCTCCCTCCCTTCTACCGGTCTCGCTCATCTCCTTGCACCTGGCAGATCCTCCGCTTTGATCATCGTCAATGTGCCACGTCAGTGTTGTGTTTAGTGCTGTTTCTCCTGTGCGTCAAGAGGTGTTATTTTAATCGTGTACTGCCTTGTGGTTCGCTGTCAGTGTTTATGTGCTACGCCATCCGTCGATACTTTTTATGCTCCGGTCTTACTGTGCCTTGTGTTCTTTTACTTTTCGCAGTGTGTGGCTTTTTGTGTGTGCTACTTTTTTACAGTTCTTTATCTCCATTTTACAGTCGCCCCTTTTCTTGTCTATTGCCTTCCATGATGTTCCCCCTTTTTTTATATCTATGTTCACCATATTCTCCCCTTTGTATATTTTTCACTGTCTTCTCTTGTTTGTTCTATGTCTTTCGGCTGGAGAGCAGTGCATATGCTGCTGCCAGCCCACCCCGATGGGGAATTGAAATACAATAAAGAAAAAAAAAACCTAGTCCAGTCAGTCTGGTACTCGTTCTGTATTGCGTCTATATCTCGGCAGTACTGCCTTCTGGTCGTTGTTCGTTGCTGACATTTGCCTGGCTCTGGTTCCGAGTGGATTTACTGTTGGTGTTTGGTGTTGTGGTTTCTACAAGCCTCCGTTGTTTATCTCTTCCTTGTTGTGTCGGTCGTTGTCAGTCGTTGTCGCTCGTTGTCGGTCGTTGTCGGTCGTTGTCGGACTCGTCGTTGTCTTTACCCGGTGGTGCGTGCTCCACCGCCGGCGGCTTCCCCGCCTGGCGGCTCCGATCCGCAGCCCAAGGCGTTCCCACGGTTGGTTTTTGGTTACTACACTTAACATATGAGGTTATCAGTCCCCTAGACTTAGAACTACTTCAACCTAACTAACCAAAGGATGTCACACACATCCATCCCCGAGGCAGGGTTCGAACCTGCGACTGTAGCAGCAGCGCGGTTCCGGACTGAAGCGCTTAGAACCGCTCGGTTACAGCGGCCGGCTGTGTGTCAGGTGCAAATGAAGAGTTGTAATTTCGGTTTGCCAAGACTGCATTTTCTGTATTTACTATGAAATATGGCTCAGCTTTGTAGTCTTTTACATCATCACTTAACATTTTTTTACAAGAGCAAATGATTATGTCAGGGCTGTAAGTAAGTGGCGTTAAAGTCTGGATGATGCAGCGGGCTTCACAAATGATGCAATATGTATGTTTACATAATTCCATTGACTTAATACTGGGTGAAGTTGTTTGTGTAAATAAGACTTTATTCCTGAATTTGTGTGATACATGAGACATCAACTGTCACTTGATAATCACTCGATGCTACTGATAAAAGCCTTATTGTCTATTAAGGCTGATGTAGTGTGAGTGTTAAAAATCTTTGCCTAGAGAAATAAAAAGCACTCCGTCTTCAGGCCACAAGTGGCCCATCGGGCCTATCCGACCTCAGCTAAGGACTCGGATAGGAGGGGCATGTGGTCGGCACACAGCTCTCCCGCTCGTTATGATGGTTTTCTTTGACCGGAGCCGTTTCTATTCGGTCGATTAGCTCCTCAATTGGCATCAAGAGGCTACAAGCAAAATATGAACCTACTTCCAGAATGAAATTTTCACTCTGCAGCGGAGTGTGTGTGGATGTGAAACATGCTGGTAGATTAAAACTGTGTGCCAAGCTAAGAACTCGAGACTTCTGCCTTTCACGGACAAGAGCTCTACCGATTAAGATATCCAAGTATGACATACGACCTGTCCTCACATATTTTCTTCCGCCAGTACCTCGTTTCCTACCTTCCAAACTTCACAACACTTCTTCCGCCAACTTTGCAGCAGTAGCACTACTGGTGGAAAGCATATTGAGGAGACATGGCTGAGCCACAGCTGAGGGATGCTTCCGGAGTGAAATTTCACTCTGAAGCGGAGTGTGCGACGATATCAAACTTCCTGGTAGATTAAAACTGTGTGCCGGACCGACATTCGATCTCGAGACTTTTGCCTTTAGCGGGAAAGTGCTCTACCGACTTAGTTGAGTAGTGACAGTAAATATTTTATTAGTAGCTATAAACAGTACACAGTGAAATATATTTACCGAATAACATGTCAAGAAGCAAATTTTTAGTTTAAAAATCTACTCTTCATTTGAAGGTGTTAGCGTAACGGTCTTGCCATGGTTCATATCCTTGAGGGGAACAGAAGTAATCAGCATAATTGTCTGTGATATTTTTACCGCTATTAGTTCCATATGTCCCATGTGCAGGAATACTTTCCAATCTCAGTGTGTCATCAAAATTGTAGCCATCATGTTGCCTCACAAAACTGTCAAGTGCTCAACGTTCTCGCCGGCCGCTGGTGGCCGAGCGGTTCTGGCGCTACAGTCTGGAACTGCGCGACCGCTACGGTCGCAGGTTCGAATCCTGCCTCGGGCATGGATGTGTGTGATGTCCTTAGGTTAGTTAGGTTTAAGTAGTTCTAAGTTCTAGGGGACTAATGACCTCAGCAGTTGAGTCCCATAGTGCTCAGAGCCATTTTTTTTTGCTCAACGTTCTCGAATAACGGTACCCGCCACATCCACATTAACACTAATTGGACAATGAAAATTTCTCCATTTGTTAGATAAAGTGCAAAATGCACATTTTACATAATGTCGTCCTCGTGATAGCCATTAATATGGCCGCATTAAAATGCCACTCAATACAAAAGCCTCATCACGTAAGGGTTCTCAGTCCACAGGGGACATACGGACTTGATGCTGTTTATGGCAGCTTCAATGTGGAACTGGTTTTTTTCCCAATTCAACTGCTTTGAATATATTAAAGTCTCCTTGAGGACTAAATGTCCCTACGTCTATGAATCTGAACCAATAATTGCTGCTTCCTAAGGTCATTAATACAACAGAAAAGTACTGTTTGTAATTATAATATTTGCTGTCCAATCTCCAAGGTTTAATGGATCTTATGTGTTTCCCATTTATACATCACGCACGGTGAGGGAAGTTTGCTGCCTTCTTATAATGGCGCTGACATTGTTCCACTCTTCTGCGGTCAGTGGTTTGACATATTCCTCGTTTAGCATCTTCCATATGAACGTGCGTGTGTCTCTGATAATAGAGCAATTGTAGATTGGCCGAGAAAACACTCAAAATGCAGAGAAGGAAGGAAGGAAGGAGGTAGATTTGGTTTAACGTCCTCTTTTACATCGATGTCATTAGAAACGAAGCACAAGCTCGGATTGTGTAAAGAATGGGGAAGAAAATCGGCCTTGCCGTTTCAAAGGAATCATCCTGTCATTTGCCTTGAGTGATTTAGGGAAACCACGGAAAACCTAAACCTGGATGGCCGAGCGCGGGTTTGAACCGTCGTCCTCGAAAATGCGAGTCGAGTGTGCTAACCGTAGCGAACGCATCGAATTACCAGTCCCTAGTTATCTGTAAAATACACTCCTGGAAATTGAAATAAGAACACCGTGAATTCATTGTCCCAGGAAGGGGAAACTTTATTGACACATTCCTGGGGTCAGATACATCACATGATCACACTGACAGAACCACAGGCACATAGACACAGGCAACAGAGCATGCACAATGTCGGCACTAGTACAGTGTATATCCACCTTTCGCAGCAATGCAGGCTGCTATTCTCCCATGGAGACGATCGTAGAGATGCTGGATGTAGTCCTGTGGAACGGCTTGCCATGCCATTTCCACCTGGCGCCTCAGTTGGACCAGCGTTCGTGCTGGACGTGCAGACCGCGTGAGACGACGCTTCATCCAGTCCCAAACATGCTCAATGGGGGACAGATCCGGAGATCTTGCTGGCCAGGGTAGTTGACTTACACCTTCTAGAGCACGTTGGGTGGCACGGGATACATGCGGACGTGCATTGTCCTGTTGGAACAGCAAGTTCCCTTGCCGGTCTAGGAATGGTAGAACGATGGGTTCGATGATGGTTTGGATGTACCGTGCACTATTCAGTGTCCCCTCGACGATCACCAGTGGTGTACGGCCAGTGTAGGAGATCGCTCCCCACACCATGATGCCGGGTGTTGGCCCTGTGTGCCTCGGTCGTATGCAGTCCTGATTGTGGCGCTCACCTGCACGGCGCCAAACACGCATACGACCTTCATTGGCACCAAGGCAGAAGCGACTCTCATCGCTGAAGACGACACGTCTCCATTCGTCCCTCCATACACGCCTGTCGCGACACCACTGGAGGCGGGCTGCACGACGTTGGGGCGTGAGCGGAAGACGGCCTAACGGTGTTCGGGACCGTAGCCCAGCTTCATGGAGACGGTTGCGAATGGTCCTCGCCGATACCCCAGGAGCAAGGAGCAACAGTGTCCCTAATTTGCTGGGAAGTGGCGGTGCGGTCCCCTACGGCACTGCGTAGGATCCTACGGTCTTGGCGTGCATCCGTGCGTCGCTGCGGTCCGGTCCCAGGTCGACGGGCACGTGCACCTTCCGCCGACCACTGGCAACAACATCGATGTACTGTGGATATCTCACGCCCCACGTGTTGAGCAATTCGGCGGTACGTCCACCCGGCCTCCCGCATGCCCACTATACGCCCTCGCTCAAAGTCCGTCAACTGCACATACGGTTCACGTCCACGCTGTCGCGGCATGCTACCAGTGTTAAAGACGGCAAACTGGCTGACACTGACGGCGGCGGTGCACAAATGCTGCGCAGCTAGCGCCATTCGACGGCCAACACCGCGGTTCCTGGTGTGTCCGCTGTGCCGTGTGTGTGATCATTGCTTGTACAGCCCTCTCGCAGTGTCCGGAGCAAGTATGGTGGGTCTGACACACCGGTGTCAATGTGTTCTTTTTTCCATTTCCAGGAGTGTATGATTTGACGCATCAGAAATAGTTGGTGGAAGCCTGCGGGTTTTCTTTTTTTATATTTTGCACGACATGTTTCTAAAAATTATTCTCATTTTCAATAGCGTTTTCTGAGAGTTATGGCACTTATCATTTCTTCGTGATGTTTTCGTGTGTGAGATGCTGCATTCTCCTGTTGTCTTTACTGTAAAGTACAAAAACACGCGTAATTAAAGAGTGATCTTAATAAGAAGTTGGTGGTGATTCAAATGGTTCAAATGGCTCTAAGCACTTTTCAATAGACTGTTGTACGATAATTGCCATTTCCTTTTCTTTCGTTTATGCATGAATGGTTTGGGATGACTTTTAAGTAGACTCAAATTTCATACAGAATATTTTTCGATGGAGCCTAGCCATTTGTCATAAGCATTCTATCTTCTTTGCGAACATGTATTTAAGGAAATGATTGCTTGACGTATCTTTTCTTGATAAGATAGATTGCTCTTTTGTATTTGAGGAAGCGTATTTGTTCATTAATTTCTTGGTTCTTTGCCCAACATAAGCTCGCCTGGAATGTTACCTGTGAAAAGGTCTGACAACCACTCACGATCTGTTGAGAGTGACAGTTCTGCCCATTGGGTTTGTCGATTAGGTGTGTAAGTGTGTATAAACCGTTTAAATTCCCGATAAATCATTTCACTAAGGTTTGTTTCCAAATGAAACAAGAATGTTAAAATCTATTTGATTCATATTCCTTTAAGGAAGTTCGCGAAGTTTTTCCAGTAAAATTTGTAGCTTTGTCAGATAGAATAGTTTTTGGCGTTCCGAATCGTGGAAAAAAGTCTTCTTCCAACCTTTTCACAATAGTAGCTGCATTTGTTAATTTTACGGTATATAAATTTACGTCTCTCGTGAACAGACCGTGTACTGCCACCAAGTACTTAATACGTCTCCTCCCTTGAGAGTATTTCCCCTTGCTTAGTTGTCACATTGGTGTGTAGTGGAATATTAGTGGATGCGTTCATTGACTTAGCTCTTTGGCAGTGTTGCAAGTCCTCAGCAATTGGTGTACGTGTCTGTGCAGGTTTGAGAGATAACACTACAGTGCAATCTGTGTCGTGATCACAGAAAACTTTTATGTGATGACCATAGATGCAGTAATTGAATTTACGAAATAACCACTAGCAGCAAGTGCCTAATTCTGTTGCCGAGCCAGCTCTTTCACACTCAGACAACACACTGGTCGCAAAGCTAATAACGTGTATTTCAGTCTTCCCTTCATTCTCTGTTTTTGAAAGAGACATGAGTGAAATCCTGAGCAGGACGCGTCTGACAATACGAAGATCCTTACCATTGTTTGGATGGTGAAGTACACTCCTGGAAATGGAAAAAAGAACACATTGACACCGGTGTGTCAGACCCACCATACTTGCTCCGGACACTGCGAGAGGGCTGTACAAGCAATGATCACACGCACGGCGCAGCGGACACACCAGGAACCGCGGTGTTGGCCGTCGAATGGCGCTAGATGCGCAGCATTTGTGCACTGCCGCCGTCAGTGTCAGCCAGTTTGCCGTGGCATACGGAGCTCCATCGCAGTCTTTAACACTGGTAGCATGCCGCGACAGCGTGGACGTGAACCGTATGTGCAGTTGACGGACTTTGAGCGAGGGCGTATAGTGGGCATGCGGGAGGCCGGGTGGACGTACCGCCGAATTGCTCAACACGTGGGGCGTGAGGTCTCCACAGTACATCGATGTTGTCGCCAGTGGTCGGCGGAAGGTGCACGTGCCCGTCGACCTGGGACCGGACCGCAGCGACGCACGGATGCACGCCAAGACCGTAGGATCCTACGCAGTGCCGTAGGGGACCGCACCGCCACTTCCCAGCAAATTAGGGACACTGTTGCTCCTTGCTCCTGGGGTATCGGCGAGGACCATTCGCAACCGTCTCCATGAAGCTGGGCTACGGTCCCGCACACAGTTAGGCCGTCTTCCGCTCACGCCCCAACATCGTGCAGCCCGCCTCCAGTGGTGTCGCGACAGGCGTGAATGGAGGGACGAATGGAGACGTGTCGTCTTCAGCGATGAGAGTCGCTTCTGCCTTGGTGCCAATGATGGTCGTATGCGTGTTTGGCGCCGTGCAGGTGAGCGCCACAATCAGGACTGCATACGACCGAGGCACACAGGGCCAACACCCGGCATCATGGTGTGGGGAGCGATCTCCTACACTGGCCGTACACCACTGGTGATCGTAGAGGGGACACTGAATGGTGCACGGTACATCCAAACCGTCATCGAACCCATCGTTCTACCATTCCTAGACCGGCAAGGGAACTTGCTGTTCCAACAGGACAATGCACGTCCGCATGTATCCCGTGCCACCCAACGTGCTCTAGAAGGTGTAAGTCAACTACCCTGGCCAGCAAGATCTCCGGATCTGTCCCCCATTGAGCATGTTTGGGACTGGATGAAGCGTCGTCTCACGCGGTCTGCACGTCCAGCACGAACGCTGGTCCAACTGAGGCGCCAGGTGGAAATGGCATGGCAAGCCGTTCCACAGGACTACATCCAGCATCTCTACGATCGTCTCCATGGGAGAATAGCAGCCTGCATTGCTGCGAAAGGTGGATATACACTGTACTAGTGCCGACATTGTGCATGCTCTGTTGCCTGTGTCTATGTGCCTGTGGTTCTGTCAGTGTGATCATGTGATGTATCTGACCCCAGGAATGTGTCAATAAAGTTTCCCCTTCCTGGGACAATGAATTCACGGTGTTCTTATTTCAATTTCCAGGAGTGTATATTGGAAGGTACTACCTCTCTTTTTGCTATCAAAAACTTCCTGGCATTTTCCTGACCGTACCCAGGTAGCATTTTTCTTTAACAGATATAGTAGTTCCTGATTGTTCAGCAGGTGCTTAGGAACAAATTTCCTGAAAAACGACGTGAGGCCATAAAACCCCTAAAATGTGCTCTTCGCTCGTATTCGTAGCAATCAAAAACTCGTAAGAGTATACTGTGACTTTGTGTAACAAATCAGGGACTAAAACGATGTCAATGACTGCAATAAATACACAAGAACTAACGTCTAGTCCATTATGTTAGTATTCTGAACTGCTACGAACGTCAGAAAAAAATGAACGCCGTATTCTCTCGTGTTTCTTCCGATAACGCAACGTGCCATAACGACGATCTCAAATGGATCGTTAATATAAATAAATATTTTAATCCATAAAATCTAGGACGTTGTTCTTCTAGCACTTCTGGTCTGTCAGTAACAGATATTATGATATATTTCATGTTGGGAGCGTCTAGAACCAGACGCACACCTCCTCTTGATTTAGTGACTGATAACAATGGACTGTTGTACAGTGATTCCGAAATTTCTATGATGTTCCAAGGCTAGCTAGCATTTTACGTATTTCCTGTTTGATTGTCTCTATCCGCGCCCTCGGAATGGTATAGGTTTGTTGAGTAAAAGTGTCCTGAAGAACAACGTTCCCAGTCTACAGGAAAATAAATTTACTAATAATATTTCTGAAATCTCGGTTTTCTGCTATCCGCTAAGGCACTGAGATTCTTGTGTCTTAGCTAGAATTTTACTTGTATCAGGTAAATCTTAGCTTACATCAGTTGACACGAGTTTGCCATTACCAATGCAGCAAGGTCAGTTTCTTTTTCTGGCTGTTACCTTTAATTTCAGGTCCTGACAAAATTTACCTTGATTTGCCTTGATGTGCCTTGTCTATATAAAATCAAAAGTAATTTCAAATGGTTCAAATGGCTCTAAGGACTATGGGACTTAACATCTGAAATCATCAGTCCCCTAGACTTAGAACTACTTAATCCTAACTAACCTAAGGACATCACACACATCCATGCCCGAGGCAGGATTCGAACCTGCGACCGTAGTAGGAGTGCCACAGCGGCCGGCAACGTAATTTCTTCTCGCCAACATTTAAATGGCTCTGGAGGTCGACTTTTGCATTCCCTCTTCATAGAAATTGCATACCTACGAAGGACGCAGACAAATCCTTAACTATGAAAAACGTTTATTCTATCGCTCTGCTTTCAAATAACACATCAATCCTGCTTTTCAACCCTTTGTGTTCGCGCACCAGTGGGCCATGAGACAACACAGTTATTCCCTGGCAAAGACGGGACCTTTTTTTCTTTCACATATCTTATTGGAAAAAATGTGAGGCAAGAACATTTAATTTCGCCCTGTGGTGATGTTGTACATCCCACTACAGCGTTTACTGCTGCCTGCATTTGTTCTTCATAACATTCTACAGCTAACATAGGATCGTTACATAATTCGTCTTTCATGTCCATTCCTTCGCTGAACGAATCATGTCCGCCACAGCGTTATTCATGTTGCCACCATACCATTCCGCGGTGGATATCCGTGAGCAGGATAGAACTACCTCTAGTTTAATGCCTGATTCGTGGGTTGACGTCACTCATCCGCTACCTCAGTCAAACCCATTGGTTCGTCTGGCGTGAGGTCGGTCGCTTGACGGCGTGTTCGGTGCGGCCCTGCCCGTTGGCGGCGTCGGGGGTGCAGCGGCAGTCCTCACGAGGGGAAGTGATGCGTCTCTCATAGCCTCTCCTTCCCAAGTGGCTTTTTCCGTCTTCCCGTGGTGCCAGACGTTAAGCTCGGCATTCTGCCTTGCGACAAAAGGGAGAGCTGCGACCCAACCCGATGCGAAAGCGAAGGGTGCGTGGCACAGGGGGAGCTGTGTCGAGGGACCGAACATCAGTCCCTCTCTGTTCGCAGGGCACAGACCAGCAGGTGCTCTGCATGCCGACGACCTCGTTTGTCGGCGTGGGATCGCGGCGCGAATCGGCAAGGGTGCTTCGCCGCGCCCCTGAGTAACCGGGGCGTGTTCTGCCAAACCCAGGAGGTGGTGACATCGCCTGGGCCAGGTTAGATGGGCCCAGACCGCTGAACGACTGGGTGATCGGCCCACCACCTGAGTAGGAGTTGGTCCTTGGCCGATAGGTGGAAGCTCAGGCTAGTAAGCGGCGAAGGGCCAGAGGTGCATCCGCCTCTCCGGAGTGCGGGGTGCAGTTGCCGAGGAGGGTCGGGTGAAATCGTCGACGACGGAACCACCGATGGGGACCAGTGCGCTGGCGACGGCGCGCTGAACCCAGCAGTTCGAGAATGGCCTTGGCCTTGGGGCGAGGCCGGTGGGCGAGCTGCAGGTCAGAGGAGCCGGTCCGGGGCAAGAGACGGGATCCCATCTCTTTTTATCACTCGCTACAACTATGGCGTCCAATGATACGAGTGCGCTTTCGAGGGCTTCTCTTGCGCCTGATCCCTTTCCACAGGACGTGGGACAGGCAGAGGAGGATAATACGGTAATTAAAAGACACGCTTAAGTTACTCTGCTCTTGGAGCAAAGTATCAAGAACGGTAAAATAAGTCAAGCAGCAATATCTCAAATTTAAAACGAATTGGCTGCATGGGCTATTGCCCACGCAAAACTGGAAGGCCGCGTGGAGGAGTTGGAAAAAGAGAACAACAGACTGCGGAAACAACAACCAACCAACACCTGGGCGGCTGTGGCTGTGCAAGTGCCCACTAAGCCAAGCAATACGAAAGACACTATTGACAGGGTGACCAAAAGACAAGACATGGCGGTCTTTCTCAGGACCTTGCCTGGACAGGACGCAAGTGTTAAAAGAATTCAAGAACTTTTAACGACCACAATTGACCCTGTCAAGGATAAAATAAAAATCAAACGAGTTAAACCAAGTCGAAACTCGGTGATTGATGAAGTAGCTTCTGAGGAGGATGAGGATAAATTGCTAAAAAATCCAAAACTAAATGCAGTAGTAAAATGTGAGCCACCCAAGAAAAGAAACCCGTTAGTCATACTGTATGATGTTCCCACAATGATGACGAATGAAGAACTAAGTGAAGCAATAAGAAAACAAAATTTCGAGGGTATGAACGAAGATGACTTTAAAAATTGCTTCAAGCTAAGATTCAAGACGGGTCTTCGGGACCGTGATGTTGTACATCACGTTGCCGAGGTCTCCGCATCAATGAGGAAACAAATTACAGCCATGGGCAGACTATACGTGGGCTTCCACGCAATTAATACGAGAGATTACCTCGTTGTCACAACTGCGGCGACTTGGACCACATTCTGAGGCACTGCACCAGGGGGTCGGCCTGCTCCAAGTGTGGTGAGAGTGGTCACACTCGAAGAGTCTGCAAGGCCACAGGAGTCTGCATTCCTTGTAAAAGTCGTGGCGAAAAGTCTTGTGGAGCCACAGCACGGAACTGCCCTACCTACAGAATGCTCGAGCAAAGGTTAATTTCAAGAACTGATTATGGCTGAAAGCGGCATACCGAGCAGGATGCCTAAGCGTAAATCCCCAAGGAGGAGGGATGCTATGAGAGAAAGCAAATTTAGGGAATTCCTGAAGTCGCTTTCGAGCACTGACAAAACAACAGTCGACAAATCCATACAAACTGAGTTCCCCACAAAGGAAATTGGTATCCAAACTGAGTTCCCCTTGGTGGTCAGAACACCCTCCTCTCAAAGCTGGCATACGATGCCGACTAAAGACCCAAAACGGCAAGAGCATCCTGTGGTAGCGGCAGATAAAGCTGTACATCAACCATTGCAAGGAAATATAATAACAAGCTCCACTGCAAATTCCGTCATACAAGACACCCCAGTAGTTAGGTTGCCACCTGTCGATCCGGTAAGGGTGTACCCTAATCTCGAGTACACCATGCAACTAGCTAGGCTGGAGCAGCCGACTGCCCTGACCACTGCCTTACGACATGTGGTCCGCGTAGGACATGAGAACGGACGAAGGGTAACCTTCTCGGTGATGGAGGCTGTAGACAGAATACAGCAATAGTCGGTGGACCTCCCCACTGACTTCGGAGCACTGCGAGACCTGCTTAAAAAAGTTTTCGAAAGACGAGGAGAGAAATTTGATCTAAATGAAATCTACCGACAATCAGTTATGGCAAATGGACGACTTACATATGACTGGAATAAAACCTGGCCGAATGACCATATACACACCTATTTTCCATGACGACCAAAATAACAATAGGACAACTCAATACTCATAAGAGTCGACTGGTGATGCAGGAGCTCCGTAAGGAAGTGGCGGAAAGGAGACTGGATATACTCTGTTTGCAGGAGCCGTACTCTCTGGCTGGAAAAGTTGCGTTCACTCCCGCAACATGGCAAACCGTCAGCAGTGGGGATACCCCAAAAGCGCCTATTCTAGTAACCAACACCGCACTGCATGTAACACCCTTATCACAACACTCCAACAGTCACTGCAACGTCGTGGAGATACAATCCCGTGCTGGAATCGTAATCCTCATCAACATGTACTTCCAATATGGAGACAGTATTGAGCAGCACTTAGATCATCTTATGAGAGTGGCCACGGCGTTGCGGGGACGCAAAATCATCATAACTGCCGACATAAATGCAAAATCCCCCCACTGTGGTACAGTGGCACAAGGGACGAAAATGGCGGTAAAGCGGAAGAGATGATTATGGCTCTCCAACTAGTGGTGGCAAATAGGCCGGGCAATCCTCCCACCTATGTGGCGGGAGGGGGACAGGGAACAAACACTGACGTGACGCTGGTCATGCCGAATGCGGCTAACACGCTCCAAGATTGGAAAGTGATAGACAACGCCACCACTAGTGGTCACAATCTAATCACTTTCATCCTAGGATACAGAGAGTGCCACTGGGCCATGGGGTGGGAGGTGCAGACGAATTTCAGAAAAACCAATTGGGAGCGCCTAGCCAGAGAGTGCGACATTCCTCCATTACCAGATGGTGACGCACGACAAGACTTTAACGTAGACGACAGGGCCGAGGAGCTGGTGCGTGCAGTAACAAAGGCGATCAAATCGGCCTTACCAACCAGGAGGTGGGCCATGGCGGTCTCACCGTCACCATGGTCAGCCGAGCTACAGGAATGGCGTCATTCTGTCAGAAGACTGAGGAAGCACTACCACCGCAGTTCGCCTGGTGGGAGAAGCAAAGATGGCTGTTGCTATACCGGGAGGCAAATGAAAACTTTCGAAAAGAGCTACAAAAGACTAGGACGAAAAACTGGGAAATGTTCGTAACGAATCAGCTGGCCCTTGACCCTTTGGGAGTGCCCTATAAATTAGTAAGGAAGAAGATCCGTTCCCCAATGATGTTATCAACAGTCAGGCAGAGCGGCGGGATGACGGAATCCTGGCAGGTAACTGCTGAGGTCCTCCTCTGTTCCCTGCTGCCTGATGATGATAGGAATGATGATACTGAAGGACAGCAACAACTACGAAATGAAGACCTTGTTAGGTATGAAAATGATAGAGCGATCTTCCCCTTCTATGAGGAGGAGGTTGCCGCTCTGATCAAGTCACTAAAGAGAGGGAAAGCCCCCGGGCCAGACGGCATTGTGGCGGAGGTGGTGCAGTTCTTAGCCCCACAGCTAGTTGCGCCACTTACACACCTTTTCAATGAATGCCTTAGGAAGGGCAGATTTCCGAAGATCTGGAAAGTTGCTAACGTAGTGATTATTAAGAAAAGCCCTGAGAAGGACCCTGCCGAGGCCAAATCCTACAGACCCATCTGTCTGTTGGATGGCTTTGGCAAACCTCTGGAGAAACTATTAGCTGACAGACTGACCGCTCACCGCATGCTGCATGGGATGAGCAACAGGCAATTCGGTTTCAGGCCCTGGCGATCGGCATCTGATGCAATCGCCTTGGCGGCCGTGGTCTGCGGCTCAGCCCCGTGTAAGTATGTTGTTGGCATCATGGTGGACATCAGTGGCGCCTTCGACAGCCTGTGGTGGTCTTCACTTTTCTCCTGCCTCCGGGAGAAAGTGTGTCCAGGGCTGCTATATGGCTGTCTGAGGAGCTATTGTGAGGATCGGGAGGTATGGCTATCATCCCCTATAGTCCAGTCAAATTGCAGATACACCTTGCAAAAGGTGGGGTAAAAGATTTTATTTTTTTAACTCGTTCATATTCTTGGAAAGGTTACAAAACCAATTTTGCCAGCAAAATTCCTCTTGGGAAAACTTCCTGCAGTCAAAAAACTTCGAAAATTTCAGACTTTTTCAGTTTTTCCAAAATATCTCAGTTCCATTTGCTCCTATCGCTTTAACGGCTATTTTCTTTTTTAAAGATCACTAAATTCTCTACAAGTTTGATTGTTACAATTTTTTTCTACTCCCAGTATCTAAGGCGCTACAGCGCGTCAAAAAATACCAATTTTGCACATTTTGAGCGTAGTGGCAAGATATCTTATTTTTAAACACTATTTTTTCAGTTTCTGTTTGTGTACTATAAATACTTTATACATCATGCTATATGTTGGAATTTATCACCTCGCTTTCAGGTATTCAATTTCTCTGTATGCAACATGAGGATTGCTGGGCACCCAACTATTGTGAGTCTTACATCACTACCTGAAGTTCACTATGGGCCACCTCAGCCCTGGTATTTGTAAAACTGTAAATATAAAAATACATCATTAAGACACACACACACACACACACACACACACACACACACACAAAATAAATTGTCTCAGGAAACTGAACTATTATTAGTGCTGTAGGTAACCTAATTAGGTAGGTAATTATTCTTGTGTATAAAGGCCACACAACTGACATTAAAAATAAGTAGCTTTATTACAATTAAAATGCATTGTCAGTTACTAAAAAATGTTGACAGTTCTGGGTGTGTAATACTTGGAATATCGCACTTTAGCGCACTTGAGACAGGTATGAGCATCACTTCCAACGTTTTGATGGGCCAGGTTACTCAGTGTCACCAGAAATACCTTGAGTTACGGATTCAGGGTCTGTACATATAGTTGATCCCAGATTGACCTCTTCTTTAAACAGCGAGTCAGCCTCAGCAAGTTCGTTGCTTTCGTCAGCGGTTTCCTCAACATCCTCCATAACATCTTCTTCACTGTCTTGATATAAAAAATTTTGGCACGTTTTCACGGTTGACCCCAATACATTTCTTGCAAATTGAAGAACATTTCAAACCCGCTTTTCTGCAGGAGCACGCTCCGCCACAGTTCAGCTTGCATGAGCATGAAACAATGTGAAGAAGTGCTTCAGGTGCTGGATCTTGGCTCATTATAACGGGTATTGGACCGTGGTCACTGTGATTCCAGCCCCATTTGTCAGGAGGTTTCCAGTTTCCCATCCAACTTTGGACTTGTTGGTAACGAATGATGTTGTGCAGCATCTTGTGTAGGTGGCAACCGTGCAAGATTCAGTTTGTTTTTTGTGGCACACTTGGCGAATAGCTGGTACCGCAAATGGTCTAGTGTGTGGGAACTGCTGACACCTCCACTATACAATGCGATAGTAACCTGTTCTCCCGCTGTTATTATTTCTTCAGGGGTAGCATGTGGTTTATTGAACGTGCAAAGCGCTGAGGTTAAGTGTTCATTTTTCGCAACAATATTGCAGCACTTAATTTTTCCAAGACCAAAAAAAGCGGATGTTGCATCACATCCGCTAAATTCGTGAGTGAACAGAATATATTCACTGTCAAACTTGTAAGATGCATTGGAAAACCACTTGTCTCCTGCATTTCCTCTTCCTGGCTTTAAGAAAAATAAGTTTTCAGTGCCTTGCCCCAAACCGGTCATGAGCAAAAGCAGGTCGACATCTTCTCCTACAATGACAACACTTCCAAAATCTTTGGTTCTTGAAATGGCAGATGTTACAATCATAACGTCAGCATCATCTTGTTTCAGCTATCACCACATCTTCACCATATTTCTGGAAAAGACGAGCCTTGACAGTTCGAATATCAGGGCGAGGTGATGTGGGTATTTGCTCTAACAGATCGTCCATAGAAAACTGACATTCTTCCGTATTGGTTTCCAGGTAGGCAAATATAGCCTCCATGCCTTCATCTACTTGTGTTGCAGGTCGGTAACCTCGATTCTGTCCAGTAGCTGAAACAGGGTGAAAGAACTTTCTGTAGCAAAATCTGTGGTATCACCCATCTGCAGCAACCAAATCATTTACATTCTGAATCCGCTCTATCACTTGTTGACCAAATTCATCACCACGTCATTTAGCCTGTTCTAATACTGTCGATTGCACTTCCAATTTCATTACTTTGTGAACAAAATTTCGTTTGGCATATGCTTGGTTAAAAAGTCATCAGAATTCCCTTTTGCAAATAAGAAGCATACCTCTTTGAAATTGAACTGACCTTTTCCTGCGACCGACGTAGCACGCCTGTTGGTTCCTGAGGATGTCGAAGGCTAGCTGCTATCATTCTCTCATTAATGTACTTCTTGTAGCATGCTTCATGCAACATCACTTCACTGAGCGCTTTCAAAAAACGGGTGTGGGCAGACTCCCTGTGTTTAGCACTACAATCGATAAGTGTGATCAGTCCTTTCTTTTTCACAAATGGCTCTGAGCACTATGGGACTAAACATCTGTGGTCATCAGTCCCCTATAATTTAGAACTACTTAAACCTAACTAACCTAAGGACATCACACACATCCATGCACGAGGCAGGATTAGAACCTGCGACCGTAGCGGTCACGCCGTTCCTGACTGAAGCGCCTAGAACCGCACGGCCACACCGGTGGACTTCTTTTTCACATTGCGTCCACCACTCACCACAGTTTTTCGCAAATGTAACACAAACTCATGTCAGACATACTCATTTTCAGCACCACAACATATACTGAATTGAAGCGACTCCAAACTGCAGGACCCTTATTGTTGTATGCTAATAGCTGTCAGCGCACTGTGAACAATCACCAGAGATAATCGCCTTCCGCCCGCCAAAGAATAAATACGCTTTTGTCCGCTAAAGAACAATTCCTACATACTTTTTCTTATAACTGATCATTAACGTCAATCAACTGTAGAAAACGTTCGGCACCTGCATGCAATCGTATTACATATTGCAACATAAATAAACTTCACGCAATCCGACGTGAATGTGTTCCTAGTTACTGAATATGATGCAGTTTGTCCTGGCCCTGCAGCAGAGTGAGATGGTAAATTCCAATGAATAACATGATGCGTAATATTTTTATACTACACAAATAGAAACCGAAATAACAGTGTTCAAAAATTAGGTAGTTGGCCACTTTGCTCGAAATTTGAACAATTGGTATTTTTTGACGTGCTGTAGCGCCTTAGATACTGGGAGTAGAAAAAATGGTAAGAATCAAATTTGTAGAGAATTTTGTGCTCTTTAAAAAAGAAAATAGACGTTAAAGCGATAGGAGCAAATGAAACTGAGATATTTTGAAAAAACTGAAAAAAGTCCGAAATTTTCGAAGTTTTTTGACTGCAGAAGGTTTTCCCAAGAGAAATTTTGTTGGCAAAACTTGGTTTTCTAACCTTTCCAACAATATGAACGAGTTATAAAAATAAAATCTTCTACCCCACCTTTTGCAAGGTATAGGCTTTTTTTCTGACAGTTTCACTGGACTGCTAGCGGGAAAGACGGAAAAACTATCACCAAGGGATGCCCCCAGGGGTCCGTGTTGGGTCCCCTTTTCTGGGACATCCACATGGAGCCTCTTCTGGACAGCTTGCAAGAGAGTGAAGAGGAGCTAGAGGTGATAGCCTACGCTGATGACCTCCTCCTGTTGGTCGGCGGCCGAAGTCGCGAGGACATAGAACCTAAGATAGAGAGGGCAATAGGCAAATTACAATTACGGTGCCATAACACTAAGATGACTATTTCACCTACTAAATCTTCTTACCTCTTACTTAAAGGACAGCTGGGTAGAAACCCAACCGTGAGAATCGAGGGCACGCCAGTTCTTCGGAGACAGGAGACACGTTACTTGGGAATCATCATCGACGAATGGTGGAACTTCGCAAAGCACATTGAAACCGTATCCCAGAAAGCATTACAACTATTAAATAACCTCATTTCCATTGGACATAAAAGATTTCACCTTCCGCCTCATCTAATAAAATTATATCATAACAGTATATTGACGTTAACAGTGGGTTACGGCTCGGGAGTCTGGACTCACAGGCTCACGAGGGTGGTGCCCGCCATGACGATGAGAAGAGTATAAAGGAACATGCTACTAAGATCTTTAGGGGCTTATTGAACATCCCCGGGGGGAGCCCTGTTAGTCATAATGGGGCTCTGTCCTCTGGATATAAAAAAAGAGAGCAGGCCGCATGGTACTGGGCCAAGAAAGACAACATTACAAAAGTAGAAGAAATCATGGGAGCACCTGTTAGGGATAAGGGGGAGATAAGGAGGAGAGGTGAAGATTTATGCCAGGAGTTATGGGAAATAGATGAAACTGGTAGAAGAACTTTTCAGTTCCTACCAAATGTAAGGGAAAGAATGGGAATGAAATATTTTGAGCCAACTCGGAGATTGCTCCACTTCCTCACTGGTCATGGTCCCTATCCGACATATCTATGTCGGTTTGGGAAAAGGGCGACGCCCGCATGTGACTGTGGCGCATCAGAGGGTACTCCTGACCATGTGGTTTATGAGTGCCCCCTTTTCGATGATGTAGCAGCCGCACTACGACAACAACTACCGAGTAACAATACCTACGACCTACTCAGACAAGAAGAGACCTTTCAGAGACTGAACACACTAGCCAACGAGGTATCACGAAAAGTACTAACAATTTTCCTGAGAGACTTTCGTGACTAGTTGGTAATCACCGATCGCATCCAGCACTCCAATGCCGTACCGCCTGTTCGTGGGTGGTGGGTTACTTATGTATAATTATTATTATGGAAATAAAGAATTTTTTAAAAAAACATTGGTTCACTGTTTTGTTTTTGTTGTTGTTGCGGCTGTTGCTGCCAGCTTGGAGGAGACAGAATAGTTTGCTGGTGGTGGACCCCGAAAATCTGGCCGCCACTGATACCTGTAAATGTGGTGTTGACCCCAGTATACCTGATTATAGATATGTCTATTATTCTGATATCCAGGGTGATACTGGTTATGATTATTTTCGTTCCTACGTGCATAACCAGAACCGTTTTGGTGACGATTTTGCGCGTTATAATTTCTGTTGTCTGCAGGAGGCTTCGCAGCATCGGTGCTACCAGCGTGACTCCGTCTACTGTTGCGTTGAAGTGCGGAATGCTGCGCGTCCCCCGCCACTATCGCCTGTTACTATTCACATGTTTTGTATCTTCTTGAATTAAATCAAGACAGTATACAAGTCACAGAAAATTTTCCACAGCGACTTCTGGTGCGTGTATGAGCTTTTCTCGAGTAATAATCGGCAATTTGGTTTTTAGTGTTTCAATGGCATCTTTAAGCACTATGGGATTGTCCCGAGAGCGAGTTTCTCCAAACCATTTTTCGAAGTATTTCCTGAAACTGCCTTCCATTGAATTATAAGCCTTAGTGTTAAACACCCCTCAAACGCTGCTGAATATGACGCGACCAATATTTGTTTAAGAATGCCTGTTAGAATTGTTCAAATATTGAATAGAATTCTGATGTAGCTGCAGCTCACAACGTGGATTGCCCTTGCTTGTATTAGGTTAAGAATTCAATCTTTTGCCTTTCATTCCATGTTTTAGGCAATATTCCTTTAAAACTGCTAATTAAAATTACTGGAGAATTTCTCCTCCGGTGTATATGCTTGGAATCGCCGGTGCTTCAGAAGACACTCTTCTAGAAGTACGGCTGTCGATGTAGGTCGTGCTGCTCGCAGAATCATCGCTACATCCGGCATAGAGACTATTAGGTCTTAAACTGTTCAAGATTTGCTAGTTGTTCGATGGAACATTTCTGTACGTTTGTGTCATGACTGTGGAAGCGTTGTACTATTTCTGGGTTTACTTCCATCACATAAGGAAAAAGAAGCTCTTCTTAGAGCAATTGAGAAGGCAGCAGTAGCAAGATGGCGTAATGTGGTGAGAGGTACCGATGGCAGATGGTTTGTTCGGTACGCGTATCGTGAGAAAAACCGCCTAAAGTGTGGTCCTTCTCCGCGATTGGCTGCTGCATTCGGAAGTTGCGCGCCAAAGTGATAATCGTCTGTTATCAATGTTAGACAAACTAAACAGTGTATTTACTTGCTTTTCAAATTAAAGCATCTCTCAGTAGCATGCTATCATTCCATTATTTCACAAGTATTAATGACCAGCAGAATAATAAACAAGTGCTAAACGGAGAGGCAGGCGAAGCACTTCGGTGGTCTGCGTATCGCACCAAACTTTTTGGATGGCGGGCGAAGTGGTTCGGCTGTAAGATCAGAGCTGGTTCGGCGTGCGGAGGACAGGCACGTTGTCTGCCACGGTTGGTGTCTATTAAGACTTTATTAGCAATGTATGGTTATGTGGAATGTAGTTGAGAACAGTGTGATAGTAATTGCGGAAACACGCTGTTCATTATTTTTTTGAAGAATGGAAATTATTTGTGACTCCAAAGTGGAATGTAATTGTGCAGTTTCTCGAGTTCTGCCAATGATAAGTGAGTTACATACCATATAAACAAATTAATTGGAAATTTAATGATTCACATAACATCAGTTCCTGGCTAAGAGTTTCTTACAGCCTCAAGATAACGGATTCGCGACCTACGTGCTGTTTTCTGCACAGGGGGCAACACCTGTAAGAAGACTGCACGTTAGAGAACATTTATTAGAACATATTCATTCCTCTCGGGACGGTGGAAGCAAATAGGCATCTCGCTTGTAATGCAGTCTTAGCACAAATGAGGTCATTGACACGTATACTCACGGCATTCACCACTGCCCGTATCTCTTTTTCCGCTTTTTCCACAATGTCTGTGTTTTTCTCAGAAATCCACTCGTCGGCTTGAGCAGTCAGACTCTAAGGAATTATCTGAGTTTGCTAAAAGGACAGTTTATCAAAGTGATGGGTAAGATTTGATACGCTAGATTCTGTTTCTATTTGTGTTGTTTTTAACTTTTCACTTCATCCAATAACTGACTGACAACACCTGGTATTTTACGGTACGCGTCGATTAGATTGGAGATCTCTGTTTTGGCCTTGTATAATGTTGTAGTTTTCTGCGTGTTAATGTCTTTATTTGTTGTTCATTCTTACTGATTGTTCATGGTAAAATTGAACAACATTTTCTTTCATTTCATCTGAGTGTTTCTATGAATTTGAGCAAAATTTTTTTCCAGTTTATCTGTGTGTTGCTTGAAAATTTGAGCAAAATTTTCAGTCATTGTATCGGACTGTTCAGTCACAACGGGAGTAACATCCGCTATTATTCGCATAATTAATTCAAGTGATATTAATGGTCGTGTCGGTGGCTTAACTTCCGCGTAAATTTGCAGTTGTGTTCGCTTGCTTCCTTAAATAAGTCGCATACATTCACGACGCCAATTTCTGACATTTCAGTCGGAATCTGCCTTTTCCTTGGAGGACTCGACTCTATTGCCGCCATAGACTGAATTTTGCTTCTGAGTGCCGGGATCCATCTCCATTTTCTCGAGTTTCCCAAAGTTTTTCATATTATTAAAAATGAATCACCGAATTTCAGTATTATTTGCGAAACAGAAAAAAAGACTAATCACTAAATTCACGGTACACTTAAACGCATTATATTACCTAATCTAATAAGACAAGATGGTCGCTCATTTAAAAGACGAAGTATGGCTAGCACTCCAAGTTGCCGTTGCGTTGCTTTATAGCGCCCATGTTGGACGACTTCAGTCTGAACAATGCTTTGTTTAAGTTACTAATTTCAAAAAAATGTATAATATGAACCATACATTATTATTCGAATTTCGGGAAGCTGTCAAGCATGCTAAAAGGTGGGCTAACTCTGCTGGCGCCTCTTAACTTTTCTTTAAAGTTCGTTGTCATGTTGATAATAAATTTTCCTTTCAGCTACGTGTCTCATTTCCTAATCTAATTCCCTCAGCATCACCCGACTTAATTTGACTACATTCCATTATCCTCGTTTTGCTTTTGTTGATGTTCATCTTATATCCTCCTTTCAAGACACTGTCCATTCCGTTCAACTGCTCTTCCAAGTCCTTTGCTGTCTCTGACAGAATTACAATGTCATCGGCGAACCTCAAAGTTTTTACTTCTTCTCCATGAATTTTAATACCTACTCCGAATTTTTCTTTTGTTTCCTTTACTGCATGCTCAATATACAGATTGAATAACATCGGGGAAAGGCTACAACCCTGTCTCACTCCTTTCCCAACCACTGCTTCCCTTTCATGCCCCTCGACTCTTATAACTGCCATCTGGTTTCTGTACAAATTGTAAATAGCCTTTCGCTCCCTGTATTTTACCCCTGCCACCTTCAGTATTCCAGTTAACATTGTCAAAAGCTTTCTCTAAGTCAACAAATGCTAGAAACGTAGGTTTGCCTTTTCTTAATCTTTCTTCTAAGGTCAGTATTGCCTCACGTGTTCCAACATTTCTACGGAATCCAAACTGATCTTCCCCGAGGTCGGCTTCTACCAGTTTTTCCATTCGTCTGTAAAGAATTTGCGTTAGTATTTTGCAGCTGTGACTTATTAAACTGATAGTTCGTTAATTTTCACATCTGTCAACACCTGCTTTCTTTGGGATTGGAATTATTATATTCTTCTTGAAGTCTGTGGGTATTTCGCCTGTCTCATACATCGTGCTCACCAGATGGTAGAGTTTTGTCATGACTGGCTCTCCCGAGGCCATCAGTAGTTCTAATGGAATGTTGTCTACTCCCGGGGCCTTGTTTCGACTCAGGTCTTTCAGTGCTCTGTCAAACTCTTCACGCAGTATCTTATCTCCCATTTCGTCTTCATCTACATCCTCTTCCATTTCCATAATATTGTCCTCAAGTACATCGCCCTTGTATAGACCCTCTATATACTCCTTCCACCTTTCTGCCTTCCCTTCTTTGCTTAGAAGCATATTTAGCGTATTTAATTATAAATCAGTACTATATCCACTACCGAGACACGCAAAATACGTCTGTTCTGTTGAGTAGAGACAAGGAAAGGGAAAATTCAATTTTCTGAGAGGAGCTTCACTCCTCGATTTTTTTCTTTTTTTTTTAACATAAGATAATAGTTTCTTCGATTCGTTTCAGCCACATGCTAATTTCTGTGATCTCTTTGATGTGAATCTACAGTTCATACACATTTTATTACATTTTTATAGACAATTTAAAATATTTCTTTAATAAAAGAGGACACATTCACGCAAGATAATAACTTTGAAATAATTTATATATATGACATTCTTCAAGTAATACACTCAACCTACAACTTTTTAGTGCATCTTATTTAATGTCATACTTCACAAAAAGTGCTTACAGTGCACTGAAAAATCTTTTCCTGTCCGACTTTCTAATTCAAAAATGTCGAAAATGTATTTGCAAGCAACTCCCTCAAAGGACAAACGTAAATATATTATTAAACAAGTTCAACTGGAAATCGTTGTGCCGGGGCTTTCGTCCATCCTGACACCAAAGTTCAGGTCTGTAAGGAAGTGAGCAAGATCTTGTGTCATCTCTTTTCCCGTAAATTTCGGCATGCATGGTCGCAAGCTAGCAAGTAACTGACGTCGCAGCTGAGATTAAAGCACGAAAGTTACGATTCAGTTTGAAATATTAAAATACGTAACACGTCCCCCAGAATTAACCAGCAAACATGTTATTTTAAAATAGTAGAAGTGTTTTAACACTGTCTTTCTACCGCTCCACAAATTTAAATTAAATTTAGAGTTTTACGTACACAATGAGTGGGAAATTATTATCCCTGTTTGGGATGGGTAATTTAAAATCAGAGGATGGGAGCGCTTAATACAGAAAAAAAGGGGGGGGGGGGGGGAAGGAAACCCCACACCACCTCCCGCACGTCGCACACTGCTTGAAAGTGGAAATTATTTCCCGAAATGCGTCATGCACGATATAAATAAACAGAAAACCGTGACTGATAGCAGAAATGCAGAAATCTTATTCCTCAACGTACCTGAGCCGTAATAAAGTTAGCTTTGAAAACCTCGCCGCAGAGCGTAGCGTGAAGCAGTCGCCCTCCGTTTTCTGTTGGTGACGCCGTTGTTGCAATTGAAGGCTTCGGTGTCTCCCTCTAGCGAGAAAGAGGAAAAGTGGGCTGTCCGCCTGGGATTAAGAAGTGTCTGTATGGGCTCTCGTGGAGAGTTGGCCTTCGGGGCATCAAGAAGCGACTTCTCTGCCGGTGCTAGAGGGACAGCACGCAGACCGCGGCATCAGCGTAAGCGACGCGAGCAGCGACTCCGTGGTATGGGGCGTTAACTGCTCGTCGCGAAAGGAATCTTCCCGAGCGCGGGTTCGCGAGGGACCTAATCTGCAGTTCGGGTGTATGCTGTCGACCGGCGAGGAGGTTCTGAAAATCGGTGCGCTTTTCTGCGTCCGTTGAAACGGCTGGCAGCGGGCGGCTCGGCAGAGCATTTGGAGGTTCAATCCTGGGAGTCGTAACGCACCAGAAGTTGAGTATCGATTGTTAACAGATTTTATGAAGTTTAATTGAATTCAATTTACTTATTCTTGTCAATTATATCAGCCGTATTTTTTGGGGGTTTCCCGCCATTCATTCTCGTCTGCCCACCCGCGGTATGGTGGTAATATTAGAAAGGGTGGTCCGTTCGTCCCCTTTTGAGGACGAAAGGGGGGGGGGGGAGAGGGAGTCAGAATAAATCTGTGGTTCGAATTGCTTCTTTCCCCTCCCAGATTACCTACAGGTTTATTTGTCTGTTAGCCTCTGCCGTGTCTGTGAAAGTCTAAGGCACCAATGGCTGTACTGTTTAAAATGCAAGGCACTAAGGCCTGATCCATTCTCTCGCCTGCCATAACTAGTATTACTAGACTCACGTGTAAAAGGTACTACAAGAAAGAAGAAAAATTCCTTTTGCCTCGTGGTAAGAACTAGTCAATTTCATAACGAATTCCTGCTCATCTGGAAGCTGTAACTTACGTAAATTTGTGTTTATGAATATTTGGCTATAATTAAGCAACGTTGTTAATGTACGCCGTACTGGATTTTTTTTGTATTGTTTCTAGTCAGCAAAAACTGTTGTGTGTTTTTCCAGTTCAATACCTTTTAAGGCTTTTACTCAACGTGCTTATGTGTTTTATACAGGCAGTTGGTTATTAGTGTGTTTTCTTGCCATGCAAAGGTTTGCCATTTCATTACGGGTAGAAATTGTTGCCTTGAATGGAGAATGTTGTAAAGGTTCGCAAGTCGTACCTTGCGAGCGTGTGTGTTTGCCGTAAGTTAACGGGCAGAAATTTGTAAAATTTGCTTTTTTTAATATATTTTGGAAATGTTAATGTTATTAACTGTGAGTGTTGTCCTCCCCCCCCCCCCCCCCTCCCCAGTGTGCATGACTCATGCGTTTTGGTTTTCTATTTTGAGAACTTTTGTAAACAGGATTGTCTTTATATGTTGCAGACAAGTTAGATTCTGCGCCATTTAATGAGCCTGAGTGAGGCTGTTGTGGGCGGCCGTAGCTACGGCTGTTGTAAACAAATGGGAAATTTGTCCGCCCAAAAGTGAAGCCATATATTCAAATTGTATTCATTTATTAATAGAGTGAAAGTCACCTGTAATTTAGCTGTGCTTGAAATATTATACTGCGTCGCGTTGTATACGTTAAATTGCTTGCCTGTACTTGCCTTCTACTGGCGTGAAATTTATTTCTAATAATTTAATAATTTAAAAGTCCTTCCATATCGTAAATTGTGAATTATTCGTTAAATGATTGATTTTTTTTTAATATCGTAAAGTCTTGCACCAAATTTGAATAAAGTGTTACTGAAAATTGTGTGTAATTTCACAAGTTATTCTTTGGCACCTACTTACACTTTACATTTTGTGTATTAATTGTGATTAATAACCTTTGGTGAAGCAGTAGTAATTTTACAGTTCAATACCTGTAATATTACTTCATTTTAAATAGCAATTATTAAATAAGTGCCAGATAATTTCATATTTGTAACACTTTTGTTCATTATCTTTTAGGGATAGTACTGCAGAACAGGTGAAAAAGCATGACAGACTCGTATAAGAAATACACGCACGAAAGATTCATATGCGAAGTACGTGGAAAACCAAGGAACAAGTGGTGATTCCGCTACGTCCAAAAGACCATATGCACAGTATTGACCATTGAAATTGCTACACCAATAAGAAATGCAGATGATAAAAGGGTATTCATTGGACAAATATATTATACTAGACCTGACATGTGATTTCATTTTCACGCAATTTGGGTGCATGGATCCTGATAAATCGGTACCCAGAACAACCACATCTGCCCGTAATATCGGCGTTGATGCGCCTGGGCATTGAGTCAAACACAGCTTGGATGGCGTGTACAGGTACAGCTGCCCATGCAGCTTCAACACAATACCACAGTTCACCAAGACTAGTGACTGGCGTATTGTGATGAGCCAGTTGCTCGGTCACCATTGACCAGACGTTTTCAGTTGGGGAGAGATCTGGAGAATGTGCTGGCCAGAGCAGCAGTCGAACAACTTCTGTATCCAGAAAGGCCTGTACAGGACCTGCAACATGCATCGTGCATTATCCTGCTGAAATGTAGGGTTTCGCAAGGATCGAATGAGTGGTAGAGCCACGGGTCGTAACACATCTGAAATGTAACGAACACTGTTCAAAGTGCCGTCAGTGCGAACAAGAGGTGACCGAGACGTGCAATCAATGGCACCCCATGCCATCACGCCGGGTGATACGCCAGTATGGCGATGACGAATACACGCTTCCAATGTGCGTTCACCGCGATGTCGCCAAACACGGATGCGACCACCATGATGCTGTAAACAGAACCTGGATTCATCCGAGAAAATGACGTTTTGCCATTCGTGCACCCAGGTTCGTCGTTGAGTACACCATCGCAGGCGCTCCTGTCTGTGATGTAGCGTCAAGGGTAACCGCAGCCATGGCCTCCGAGCTGATAGTCCATGCTGCTGCAAACGTCGTCGAACTGTTAGTGCAGATGGTTATTGTCTTGCAAACGTCCCCATCTGTTGACTCGGGGATCGAGACTCGGCTGCACGATCCGTTACAGCCATGCGGATAAGATGCCTGTCATCTCGACTGCTAGTGATACGAGGCCGTTGGGATCCAGCACGGCGTTCGGTATTACCCTCCTGATCCAACCGATTCCATATTCCGCTAACAGTCATTGGATCTCGACCAACGCGAACAGCAATGTTGCGATACGATAAACCGCAATTGCGATAGGCTACAATCCGACCTTTATCAAAGTCGGAAACGTGATGGTACGCATTTCTCCTCCTCATACGAGTCATCACAACAACGTGTCACCAGACAACGCCGGTGAACTGCTGTTTGTGTATGAGAAATCGGTTGGAAACTTTCCGCACGTCAGCACGTTGTAGGTGTCGCCACCTGCGCCAACCTTGTGTGAACGCTCTGAAAAGCTTATCGTTTGCATATCACAGCATCTTCTTCCCGTCGGTTAAATTTCGCGTCCGTAGCACGTCATCTTCGTGGTGTAGCAATTTTAATGGTCAGTAGTGTATTTCACAAGGAGTTGTCTTTCCTTGAAGAACTGCCGGCCCCTAGTGGCCGAGCGGTTCTAGGCGCTTCAGTTTGGAACCGCGCGACCGCTACAGTCGCAGTTTCGAATCCTGCCTCGGGCATGGATGTGTGTGATGTCCTTTGGTTAGTTAGGTTTAAGTAGTTCTAAGTTCTAGGGGACTGATGATCTCAGAAGTTAAGTCCCATAGTGCTCAGAGCCATTTCAACCATTTTGAACCTTGAAGGACTGCTTCAACAAAAGACTAGTGAAAACTAAACCAATGATGCCGGGGGACGTAGGCTGTAAGTTTGTTGGTTGAGCTGCAGTAGATGTTTAAATTGGTTCACTTGAGAGAATATTTCGTTAAGTCATACACAGCCAGATAAAAAATTAGTACAGCCTTTTAGAGGTTTCCAATTCATTCAAGATTTATTGTGGCAACAGTGCATGTGGAGTGCATGAAATGACTATATTTACAAATCAATAATACAAGCGGATCGGAGGTACCAGTCATCGGCCGTGAAACACCATTATTATGATGTGGTGCAGCCTACACGGTCAGCAATGCAGGTGTTGACTCTGGCATTCAGTCGATCATGCAGATGGTGAATACAGTCCTGGGATACGTTATCTCACGCCTGCTCAACCTGTTCACATAGTTATGTAAGAGTTGTCAACATGTCTGGGCTCTCAAGCCCTCATACGTGTGCTGTGGTAGCTGTACGATCCGCTACTGCTGCCCTTACAATACGACGATCCTGGCGAGCGTCTATGATGCATGGACGTCCAGTACCTCCCCTATGGATGTTCACTTCACCACTGCATGGACGTCCAGAACCTCGTCTATGGATATTCACTTCACCACTGTTACCAGCATCGTTGCATAACTGACGCAGAACGTCCAACTTCTTCGAAAGGTTCATCCTGCCTTTCAAACTCGCTCATTTGGCTGTAGGAAGCACGAGTGCGTCTCTGTGGCGTGGTTGCCTGCTTTCTTCACACGTTCGCACCACACTGAACTTTCTCACAGTGAGCATTCCCTATTAGACATGGATAATGCTCTGATAGTTATACCACTACACTATCTGTTTGTGGACAACGTTGAAACCAATATCAATACCTCTGCTATCCCTCGGCCGTCACATGCCGTCATTGGATCAAAATCGATGTCGTCTTTACAGCTGTATTTATTTCTTCCGGGAGTGTATACAAACGTCATTTTTCAAAAGAGGTGGAAATATAAAGATCGTTGAAAGTGATCAGACTACAGAGAGCGTACTTGTACCTCAGCCTTAATCCACAGAATGTACGTTGAGGTCAAAATCGATGAAGAAGAAGAAGAAGAAGAAACAGTATTCAGTCGAGGAGAAAATTTTTACAGATGTTAAAATGCCATTTGGCAGTAGCTACGCCTCTCATACATGACGTGGACGAGATGAGTCTCATGCCACATCTACCTGTATTTAGGAATCTTAAATCGAGGACAAATTAGACTTTCAGTTGAAATTCATTCAACTTTTAAAATCATATATCATTTACACATCTTCATCCTCACCGTCTCCACCAAGCTGCGGCACAGTTAATGAGTCTTACGCACAACACTATGAAAGCAATGTATCACAGCGCATCGAACAAAGTAAAGAACCTTCGTCACACTTTTTGATCTGTAATTATAAATTTTGTAAACTGTTCTAGTTCAAAGAATTTTATCACTGGAAAAAATTACTTTAATTAATATTTGTACATGAGCTGACTGAAAAAATAAAAAAAACTCAAATTTTTTTTAGTCCTTTGGGCCACCTGCGTTGTATCTGTCTTTTAAGGACTTGTGTAATTATGATTCCAATAACGCTGCTAGGTCACATTGTTTTATTCTTTACAATAGACGTATTTCGGGTTATCTGTATGCAAATGCTACATAATTTTGGTACGATATTTCTAAGTTACAGTATGTAAATATTAATTACAAAACATTATTATAAAGTTTGTTACATACTTCAGATGGGTTTGACATCCATACGGTGTGGTGGTTTTACTGCAGTCTTTTTGTTTCATTTTGTATTTTTTAGTAGCGAGTTAATTTTATTAGATATATTTCATAGGTATGTAGTTGGTACGTACGCGAATTTCTTTTTGACTGGTGCTTCTATTGAAAATGTGATTTCCTTCCGTATATTAGCGTTTAGTGGTGTGGTATTTTTGCTGTATAGTGAGTGACTATCTGTAGACTATAATAAATCATATCTACTATAACCAACTATATTACTCCAAGAATACTAATGGACTGCAATTAAAATAGAGAGACAGCAACCATGATAAAATGTGAAAGTCAAACACAACTGACTTATGTAACAAATTTTTTGATAGTGCTTTCTAATTAATATTACCTACTATGTTTGAAATATTGTACGAAAATTATGTATTATTTACTTACAAATAATCTGAGGATGTGTGTGTGTGTGTGTGTGTGAAATCTTATGGGACTTAACAGCTAAGTTCATCAGTCCCTAACCTACACACTACTTAACCTAAATTATCCTAAGGACTAACACACACACCCATGCCCGAGGGAGGACTCGAACCTGCGCCGTGACCAGCCGCACAGTCCATGACTGTATCGCCCTAGACCGCTCGGCTAATCCCGCGCGGCTAGTCTGACGATGGTTATTTACCAAAAAATGCTTATTGTAACGAATAGAACGATGTAACTTAACAGTGATTTTGGAATCGTAATGACATACCTTAAAGTTGTTGCGAATTATTCTCTGCACTGATACATACTCTCGTAGTTGTGTTCCTTTCAGAAATTCTGTCTCTGGCCATGCTCAAAAGCGTTTCAAATAACTTAAGAGACATTCTTTAGTATTCAAAAAGCTTTCTGGATTTGTCTTCAGTTTGCTGTGTAAAAGCGCAACCTTTCCCTTTGTTGATATCCCACGTAATATCCGGTGAATCCACCACTTTTTCTCATGCCGTCGCTTCTGACGCCTGTGGACAACTATCGCAGCACGCAGTGCAAGGACAGCTTTCTTATTTAATGAAATTCCGCTCGTAGTTGATACTAACCGCCTACAGGAAATGTTGCCACAGCTTGCTCCGACGCGTTATTGACGGGATTTCTCTGGGCTTCACGCAACGTGAAAAATACGATCGTGTGGCCGTAACCGCAGTTCTGTTCTAGGAGTCAGCCTATAGTCCTGCTAAAAAATTTCTGCCGATTTGTAGACTAATAGGAGTTTTCTTGTAATGAGACAGATCTGAGTTTAAAAAGCTATGACTATTTTAATGGAACAATTCACACGTGCATTTTGTGAACCCGCGCTTTTCATGCAAGTGTAAAAACCTTTCCTCTGTTGTAAAAACGTTTCGTGCAGGGAACATTAGGGAAACCGTGCGTCCGGAAATTGTTAATGCAAATTTGCTAAGTTGCCTGTAGCATTTTGGTCGTGTTGAGACAGCAGTGTTCCTGTTAATTCTTTCAGAATTCCAATACATTTCCAGTCGGGAACGGCAGAACGTTTAACTAATTTTTGATTTTGTTACTTTGTTCCAGTACTTTTTGCTGAAATTTGTCTTTTGTGTCGTTTTTTGATCTGCGAACGCACGCAACAGAATTGATTAAGCGATGTAGCTTGTTTGGATTGGCACTCAGTCATTTCCTCTCTCTATTTTTCGTTTATTTCTCCCGTTCTCTGGCAGTCTGCCGCTCTCTCCCTCCAACCTCCCTCGCTCTCTCTTCCGCGCCTGTGCTAGTTGTGTGACGTACAAACGCACGGGCACTTTCAATGGGTGGAGAGAGGAAAAACGGGGAGGGTATGGGGAGAGGGCGGGGTTGACGTGAGGCAGCTCGGGTGCTCTGACAGACAATCGTGATTCAAAAAAATAAATTAAAAAATATTCACTGCGCCTGTTTCAGTCTAACAGCACAATTTCAATCTCTTTTTAGGACCGTGCCGTCGCGTTGTATGCAAGAGTGACTCTTTGCCTTCAGTTTTCTCTGGCGTTTCTCAAATATCCCTCTAAGAGTGACGTCTAGGTACTCAGTTTAATATTGTAAAATATTTCTCGTTCGGTACACACATTTTTGTAAACCCTGGAGTTTATACAGGGTGTTCGGAAACACCCGTTACAAATTCCGAGGACTTGTAGAGAGGAGTGAGTACATAATTTCTGAATAGGAACCCATGTGCGGAAACGTACCGTTTCGTGCAAGAGCCGTTCGAAAACATGTTTGCTCTGTAGGTGTGCAACAGGGTAGTCATGGAGGGGCTGTTTACACTGGATCGGCTGATGTCATCCGACGTCTGTGCTAACTCTTTAACCTGCTTCGAGTCTCATTCAAGTGTCTGTGTGTGTTAGGCCAACATGGTTGAGCACAAGTTAGCAGAATGCACCAACAATATCCTTCTGAATTGCGAAGCTCACGGTAATGGAAGAGATGCTCGTCGCCTTTATCAAGATCGTTCTCCACAACGTCCAGCTCCATCTTATACCCTGTTCGCCACAGTTACGCAACGGCTTCGAGAAAGAGTTCCTCCACTGTCAGCAATCCTGATTGTGATGCTCCAAGGAGACGCCACACACCCTAATTGGAAGAGGCCGTACTGCATCATTGAAGAGAACCCGACAAGGGATACGCAAGCAATGTCTTTCGCTATTAATGAGTTGAATTGTGAAACAAGTGATGTACTGGGTCAAGACTAATCAGTTACTTGTAAACGTGGTCACGTTACCCGTTGGTCTGATTCAAGAGACTGAGAAGGTCCAAAGAAGAGCGGCAAGATTCGTGACTGGTACATTTAGCCATAGCGAGAGCGTTAAAAGTCTCATAGAAAGTTTGAAGTGGGACACACTTTCAGATAGACGACGCGCTAAACGGAAGCGGCTGCTCACTAAATTCTAAATTCTGATCTTCACCGAGGATGTAGAGCATATATTATTACCACCATCTTTCAAATCGTGCAATGATCACCATTCAAAGATAAGGGAAATTAGAGCTCGTACTGAGGCGTTCAGATAGTCTTTTTTCCCTCGCGCGATCCGCGAGTGGAACAGAGGGAAAGGGGGGAGGGGGGGCAGGTGAAATAACTTTGGAGTGAATAGTGCCCTCCGCCACACACCGCTTTGAGGCCAGCGGAATATATATGTAGATATAGATGTAGATGACTTCAAATGGTTGTAGCACGAAAACAGTACGGTTTCGGGCATGGATTCCAATTCGAAATATTATCTATTCATTCCCTCTACATGTCCGGAAAGTTAGTAACGGGAATTTCCGAACACCCTGTGTAACACGATAGCGGCTATAGCGATTATAGCAAAAAAAGCTACACTGTACTTAGTTACTGGTTCGAACTCAATGTACGTACCCCGAAGTGTGCTTGTCAAATGGTCCTCTCATTGTGCGTCTAAAACGACTATAAAAAGCCATTCTGAAATCTGGAGCATACGATGCAAACTGTCAGCCATGTCATGCTATGCCATTCTGCGTCATTTGGATGCGTTATGGAGGAATATGCAGTCAGCACACGAGTTTCCATACCGTCGCCAGCTTACCAGCCTTTACTAGTTTTCATTCAAGCAGCTTCGCAGACAGACTCACGAGGTTGAGACCACCCCTTGCAGTCCTCCTACCATTAAAAATCGATGATATACTGGGAATAGGACCCAGATCCTCAGTCCCTTCTCTGCAGTCTCGGAATCTCTGTTCTGCAGTCTCGAAGTCAGACCCCTCTACTAGGTTGATCTCTCACCTGTTATTCTGCAATGGCTTCTTTACGTATGTCCGTGCACCCGAGTGGCCAGCTGAGGTTGTTCCTCTCGCCAGTTAAATGACAGTGTCTTATACAAGTGACCTTTGACATACTTTAGAACATAACTGGAGAGAGTCAAACCAAGGAGGGTGTGCTGTCCGAATTTTGAATGCGAAAACTCTTTAAGCTTTTTAAATCTAACAAACGTTTTTAACATTCCACATTCTTATCCTTCATGTCTACATATCTGCAGCCCTTGTAAGGTGTCAGGCAAATCCAACACCTTCCATGAAAACCCTGACATGATAAGCAAATCCAGTAGCATGTCACATAGCTCCGAATAAATCGTGACATTAAATTAACCAAAGTAATACGAGTAACGAGTGAACAAATGGAATACCACAGACTAACACAAGAATGCCTAAATGCATGTCATACCTTCCCACCGTGAGACAGACGCAGCTCCGAGGGGAGAAACGAGAACAGAAGCCGAGAGCAGAACCGTATTAAGCTGGAAGGCCCTACGATAAGGGACGGACACCCACGTCGCCAGCTAATCGCTAGGACCACCCCCCCAGCCCATGTGAAAAGCTAGAGCTCTCCAGAAGAACAGTATAGATCTTAAGACAACACAAAAAGGGCTACCCCAGCCGCAAGTTTTAGCGTGAGACTTTTTCGCGTCTCTGTTACGTCAGGACCACCCCCCAGCCCATGTTAAAAGATAGAGCCCTCCAGAAGAACAGTATGGATATTACGATAACACTAAAAGGACCACACCAGCTGCAAGTTTTAGCGTGAGACTTTTTCGCGTCTCTGTTACGTTGCAAACTTTAAAAACATTGCCCCACCACGAAAAGTATAACGTTTATCATTGGATAGACAGAATTTTTGTAGGCGGAGCTTAAGGTTAACATTGAGACCCTGATTGGTCAGATGAAAACACAGCCAGATAGTTTTTTTAAACCAACTTCGGTAAATTGTAGTAAGGAGAAGTTAGAAGAGAGTTGCTTCCGAGAAAGCGAGGTGAGCGGAGCTGTGCTGTCCACCGCCCCCTGACGAACACCGACAAGGTAATGAACGCACACGATGCCGCATAACAGCACATAAAGCTTCACTCAGAACTGCAGAAGTCTCATCTGTTACACCCCCTTTTTGCGTAATACTAGTGTTGATCGTCAATTAAAGCTCACGGTGTTCACATTTGCCACTTGAAGTAAAAATCTGAAACGCAATGATTTTTCTGTTATATAGTTATTGAGAAGCCACATCAGCCACTGTAATTTACGACAAGTTAGATAAGTAATTAAAGATAATTGAGGCTCACTGTAGACCATTTTGATAGTTTTCTTTTGTGAAACTTAATTTAAACCTAGATTATAGATGTGATATGGCATAGGTCATCCTCCGATCCATTGTAGAACTTGGAAACCCATTCAGGGAATATTCGTTCACATTTTTGTTGAATGCAGTTGGTTTTTACCATCCTGTATTAAAACATTTCCTTTTATCAATAGTGCAATTTATAAAAAATGTTTTGTGAGTAGAATAAAATTTCCAATGGTAAACTTAACTGCTTTTTCGACGTTATTTTACCAGCTAACTAAAAATAGGAAAGCCTTGAAGCCCTTCCACTAAATTTAGTTAGTATTAAGATTCTTTTACAGGGAGTGCAGTGGAGCTGACGCTGAAATCATTAAGTATTTGGTTATATCATTGCTAGTCTCACTGAACTCTTCTGAACTCTACATGTCATGTGTGGTCTGGCGTCTCCTTACCAGCAACAGGTCCCAGGTTCAAACTAGTCAATTCCCTAAAAAACACGCTCAGAGCGTCGTTGCGCGAAAGTGGTAGGGAGACACGATATAGAACAAACAGACACCACGCAGAATGTTAGAGAATGGCGACCCTGCCAGGATGGTAAAATACCTTGATTGAAGGTCGACCACATGCCTAACTAGGTCAGAAAAAATATCCTGTTAAAAAAATTTCGTAATAAAAAAAATGTTTTTGAAAGCCATAAATAGTTGAAAACAGTAGCTGCAGCGATAGATAGTGAGACATTCTAGCAGAGACAATAGCATAATTAAGTTATGAATTTTAAAAATTGTTAGAATTAAGTTTTCTCCTCAATGCAAGCGCACAGGTGGCGGATACATCGTTGACAAGTTGGTTCTGACACAACAAGTAAGTGAATGGATTGTCAGTCTTGGGTATAATAAGTGTCAAGTCGTGTGAACAAAAAGTTTATGAAACGCGTGAGATCGTATGAGCGCGTGTTGACTCGAAGTGGGGCGCGTGAATTGCTTTTAAAACAGAAAATAAGGGATTCGGAAAGATTAGCAATGGCAGATCGAGACCTTGACCGAATTGAGGTAGAGACCCAGCATGAAAATGGACAGAGAATAGGGGACAGTACAACAGACGATGCAGTATCGCGAGAAATAGGACATATAACGCACCATAACGAGGATAATGTACGTCAAGGCATAGAAAACATGTCAGCATACGACAGAGGAGCAGGAAAGTAGAGAGACAGTCGATGAGGATTCTAACTTGCGTCTTGAATACGTAGAACCCATAGTATAAGTAATCAGAGCTCCCTCACCACAGAGTACCAGGAATGCGAGCAGAAACGTGTCACAGCACAGTTCAATGCAATCGGTTGCGAACCAAAACTTGGGCGAAAACACAGAGCGTAGGACGTCGGAAGAAAACGCAGTAGGACCCACCAATCTGGCAGAATTATTACAACAAATTACGGAAACCATGACAAGGCAAAATAAAGACATAGCGAACCAAATTCAATTTCAGAATGCAGAAACCATGAGACAAATGCGTGAGATTAAAGAACAAAACAAAAAAATTCAGTTAAACCTAAGTCATATTGAAGACGAGGCAAAAGAATCTCGAGAAGTGATAGGAAACTTAATAACAGGTCACAATCAATTGAGAACAGACATTGACAAGGTACAAGCGGACGTACAAACATTGCGTAATGACATTCAGGACGAGATCAAAACATTACGTAACAACACCCAGGGAGAAGTCAAGAAACTAGAGAAACAGATAAACGAAATTACTAGACAAGCAGCAAGTACAGCGCGTGAAGTTGTTGAAAACAGTGTGTTACACAAACGTATCACAAAAGCAGCGCTGAAAAGATATGATAACCGCATAGTCAAACTAGAAGCGCAAACGAAGCTACAATTTCAAAAATTGCGAACAGAGTTGCAAACCATTGAAGAGCGTAGTGAACAGGATCGAACAAGCACAGAGTCTGCAACCACATCCGTATCTGTAACAGCACCGGAAAAACAAGCAATTAACGAAGATATTACGCATTTGCGATTCCAATCACAGGCGGAAAGTAATATACGTGAATTCAGACAGCCTGCACAGCAACAAACACGTTTCGAAATTCTTGATGAACAAACGTCGTCACAAACACATGCGGAACCACAAATGTATGTTTCAAGACAGTCTGGATCGTGCAATGAAGCAGCAAGATTAGCCAGACAAGATACCGAACCAATACCTGGCAATGGAAAGCCAGGTCGCGGAGAGTACAGTGCAATGCATTCAGCTACACGTTCACAACCAATGGATGAAAATTATTGCGTACCACCCCAACGATACTACGTAAGGGTAGGCGAAAGTTACAGTGGGCAATATCCAATGGATCTACCACAACCGGAAAGAACGACGGGAGAAATGATCAGAAACAAAAGTGGCAAGGAATCGCGAATTTCATATGGAACTATGACGAAGTACGACAACGATCATTTCCTCACAGTCAGAAAATTTCAACACTTTCGAGAAGGAAACTCATTACATCCACGAACTTTTATTGATCAATTCCGAGTAGGATTACCAAAACACTGGACGCTAGCATACAAAATTGATCAATTCCGAGTAGGATTACCAGAACACTGGACGCTAGCATACAAATAGACTTTATATGTGCACACAAGTCAGGAACAGTCGCAGAAACCATGCAGAATGTTGCAGCGACATGCCGATCGTACGAAGATATCAGAGAGAAGTTTCTCTCACGATATTGGTCCAGCGAAGCACAGAACAGAGTGAAGTACTAATTATTACAGAACCCATATTTTGAAAATTCAGGAGAGAAGAGTCCCGTGAAATTTTTCGAATTAATGGCAAAGAAAAATCAATGCTTAGATGTACCATACAGTGACGGAGAGTTGATTAAATTATGCGCGATGAAGCTACCATTGAAATACCAGCAATCATCAGTAGGTCGCGGAGGCAATGACGTCGAAGCATTTAAAGGTATTCTAAGGGAACTAGAGTTCATATTTTCGGAAGATGACGCAAGAAAAGGACGAAGCGCACGTGAAAACGAAAGCAAAAAGCAGTGGAATCCACAAGACACAGTACGAAGAAACAATAATTACGAACCACGTGATAACGTCGCACCAAGAAACGACAATAGATTTCAACAAAGAACCGGTTATGGATTTAGAAGAGAATATGGCAATAACTATAATTCACCCAGAAACGGCAACATCTATTACAGAGGGAATAGCGACAACCGGAACGGGTACTGGAGAGTCAATAGACCGACAAATTATCAACAAACAAACCACTATCAACAAGCTGAACAAGAAAAGAGAATACAGATAGAAGAGGTGGAGGTAAGACCACCAAACCCCGATAAACGTTCGAATTGACAGCTAAGCGCCCATGCCAAAGAGAATGACACACCGACCCAGGACAATTGCAGCACCTTGAACAGAGAAGTAAAAATCTTATCACGAGAAGAGAAGAAGGAAGAAACAAATCCGCAGGGACCAGATGAAAACGAAGACAAGAAAATAACAATATCGTGTTGCGACGAAATTAATTAGGAGAATACTGACGAGGAAGATGAATTACCAGAGGCATGCACAACGAATGTAAGAGGAAAGGACGAAGTAATGAGTATTGCAGAGCTATTTGAGATGGAAACCAGGGAAAGCGAATTCAATGAGGATAATGCGCAGTGGACAGAAGTTGAAAATAAGTTACGAGTGGGCACACAACCCAACGTATATAATGAAGGAAGTTATGAAGCGATAATTAGAGCATTTAGATGCGATTATGTGGAAGTAGCGACGAAGAAGGAGAAGATAGACGAGGATGAGGAAAAAGTAGAGGAAGTTGAAGAAAGCGTAAATGAAGGAAGAAATAGAGAAGAGGTAATAAAAGAGAGAGAAGTAGCAGTCGAAGCTTAACCTACAGAAAGTTCGAATTCACAAGGGAAATTCCTAAAAAGACATGTATGATTCAGTGGAGGATTCGTTGATGCAAGAAGAAGAAGAACAGAACCAACCCTTTCAAATTCAACCAATTGTGAAGGCCATGGTAAAGCATATCCCAATCAATATTGTAACTGATAGCGGAAGTGAACTGACTGCGATCTCAGAAAATTTATTCATGCAGTGTAATGCCAATGAGGAATTGCCAGTTCTGAAAACACGTAAGATTGAAGTAAGAGGTCCTATTAGAAACAATGCTGCGGAAGTTACGAGACAAACAAGGTTACCTCTTTCGTGCCAAGGTCAAAATATCGAAGCCAACTTCGTGATTATACCTAAACTAACTGTAGATTTGATTATAGGTGCAGATTTTTTAAATGAGAGATGAGCGATAATAGATATGGGGAAAGGTAGCGTAACGTTCGGAATGTCACACATCTCTTTGAGCAAAAGCTAAAATTAGAAGAAATACCAGTTATAAACAAACAATTAAGAATGACGCGAGATAAAGAGGATGAAGAATTAGAATGGTATGCACAAAGGGGGGAATCGCCTCAACTCATGTTAGAAGTCCATAAAGAAATCGGCGAAAAATTGCAAGAAGTTCAAGGTATTTCGGAACACAGTAAAAGAGAATTAGAGGGTATTTTACGAGATAAATCAGAGGTATTTTTACCTAAGACTGGCAGTATTAAACACTTTCAGTACAAGTTTGAAGTAAAACAGCACAAACCATTTAGAGTGCCACCCTATACAATCCCATTAAGCTACAGGAATAAAGTACAGTATTCCAAGAGATATCTAAAATGTTAGATGACGATATTATTGAACCAGCTACCTCCACACATAATAGTCCGCTCCATATTGTACAAAAACGAGATGGGAGCATCAGGTTAGTGCTTGATTCCAGACAGATCAACACAATCATAATCACTGAGACAGATCGCCCAGAAAAATTAGAGGAATTGATACAAAACTTCCACAGTGCTAAGATATTTTCATCAACTGATTTACGGAGTAGTTTCTGGCAAATAGAATTGGCCCCAGAATGTAGAAAATTTACAGCATTTGTCGTATTCCGTAGATGTTACCAGTTTAAACGATTGCCATTTGGTTTAAACATATCATCAGCAGCGTTTATTAGGGGATTTAATACTATACTCAGTCCTGAAATTTTACACTAAATTACTTGTTATGTTGATGATGTGATTATAGCAGAACCCTGTAGGGAACATCACATCGACATATTAAATCAGTTTTTACAGATCATGAAAGAGCATGGGGTCACAGCAAATATAACAAAATCCAAATTTGGAAGGCGCGAGATCAAACTTCTATGACACATAATTTCCGAGAAAGGGGTAATGCTCGACCCAGAAAAACTAACGGCAATCAAAGAATTCTGTACTCCATATAATAAGAAAACTCTCAGAGGATTTCTAGGTCTCACCGGATTCTATAAAAAATGTATTTGGATCGACTCTCTCGCAACACCACGCCTATGTGCACTGACTGGAAAAAACACGCCATGGGTATGGGATCAACAAGCCAATGAAGAATTTTTAAAAGTGAAAGACGCACTAACAACAGCACAGATTTTAGCACATCCTGATCTAACACAAAATTTTTGTATGGCCACTGATAGCGCGAAAACAGGTTTAGGAGTTGTTTTATTCCAAGAATACGAACAGGCAGGGCTAAGATCATATAGAACAATTGCATTTGCCAGTCGGGTACTCACAAAAAGCGAGAAAAACTATTCAGTCACGGAGCTGGAAGCATTGGCCATTGTATGGGGCTTCCAACGTTTTCGATACTTCCTATTCAGAAGAAAAACAAGAGTATACACTGACCACAAAGCATTAGAATTTCTGTTATCCGCCAAACTAACTCATGGGAGGTTAGCCAGATGGATGTTAATACTACAAGAATTTGACTTCACTATTACACACATACCAGGACCAGCGAATGTATTAGCAGATGCTTTATCATGATGCTCACAGGGTGCATACAATAACATAGGTTTGGAAGCAGCAGAAGACCAGTTTACAATGTACTATATGAAACAAGTAACTTTCGAAACCTACATTAGGACAGCATTGAAAAACGTAGGCTAAGAACAGGACAAGGATCCTGAAATACTAGTAATCAAACACAAATGGAGAAGTAACGATTTTCCAGACATTCGACAGCACTATCCCGTAAAAAACAATGTTTTATTTTTTAGACGAAATGTTGCAACGAATGAATGGTTAATTTATATCCCAGATGAAGTAATTAATAAGTACATATGGTATACACATTTAAGTAATGGCCACTTTGGACCAAAGAAATGCTTTTTAAAAATAAAACAAACAAGCCATTTTCCTAATATGGAAAGACGAATTAGAACAGTATTAGTCAAATGCAAAAAATGTATGAGGGCTAAACACATCAGTTTCCAAACCAAACCACCTATGTTTCCAATAATCCCTAAAAGATTAAAACAAATAGATGCAACAAATTTGATGGGGCCCCTCCCATGCAGAAAAAATGGATATATATTCATATTTGTCGTTTTGGAACTTACTTCTAAATATGTTGCCTTGACACCATTAAAATGGGCAACAGGTCTTACTATAAGTAAAGCATTTAGACAAGATTTTCTCAGACAAGTATGTCGAATGGAACGAATAATTTCGGATAATGGCCCACAATACAAATCAGTGCAATGGCAGAACACGTTAAAACAACATAAAATAAAACCCATCTACATATCTAAGTACAAACCTAGCATAAATCCAGCAGCACGATCTATGAAGGACATAGGCACTTTATGCTGATTATATGCAGGCAAAAGACACAACAGTTGGGATATATACCTTAAAGATTGTCAAGAAGTAATAAATGAAATGCCACATAGCACTACACTACTACCTCCAATTACTGTACTTAAAAATATTGAACCCCCAAACACAACCAGAGAAAATGTCAGATTTCCTATTGTACCACGTAGACAGCACAAACAAGTCATAGCAACAGCACTCTCCAACATCAGAAAGGCAGCCATTAAAAGAAAAGAAAGAGGAGATAGAACAGCAATTAAAAGAACATTCTCAGCAGGCCAGAAAGTATTTGTAAAAACACACCATCTCTCCAGCAAACAGAAACACAAAATACATAAGTTTTACGCTGCATACAAAGGACCTGTCATAATTAGCCAAATTGCTCATGATAATGCTGTGAAACTAATGAAGCCAAAAACAGGCAAAACCTTAGGACTTCACCATGTGAGCCATATCAGAAAGTTTGAAGATTAATTTTATTACTGGTAAATAATCAGCACAATATTTCAAGATTATGTTGCAGATAAGACCGTCAGGAGAAGGAAGAATGAAGAGAGAGGAAGGTGGGAAAAAGAAAATAGTTTCAATAAAAACAAAAACGAAAATAACACCAATAGTGCCATAGATTAAGGTGAAGGGATAAAGTGTAGATAGTCTAACAGCATGAAATACTAAAATGCTATACACCACAACACTACACAAAAATAAAAAACGAATTTGAGGATTCTTGTAGACGTTAAGACTCAAAATATCTTAGAATTGTAACATGGAAATGGCGCCGAAATTTGTAAAGCTTTTAAGAAGGTGTAAAACAATGTAGATACTAGACATATGTTAGATAATTATAAGTAAAACTTTTTGTAAGAACCATTGTAAAAACTCCAGCAAGGACGAGATGCAACGACCCATAAGTTGCAATGCGAGAAGTATCAAGAAAGGAAAGGACGTAATTAGCAAGACACGATTCCTACAAGGCAGAAGCGTTGAGAGATGGGAAAGGACAGCGAGACCAACAGAAGGCCCTTGTAGCCGAAGTGAGCAGTAAATAAATCTGCTGCCAAGCTGAACCACAGGGTGGCGGAACCCTGCTGGGACAGTACACGGAACCACACACTGGCGGAACCCTACAGAGACACGACAGGACACCGAACGCCAGAAGGGTCTCCGAATGCCCCGACTCAGCTCAGCGAGCAAAAAACGGCCCGACGAGAAGACCGCTTGGGCAAGCCACCACTGACAAAAAAAAATATGTGTAAAAGTCACACTACTGCTGTTAACCAGCATGCTGATGCACGAAACTGAAGAAAACTTACACAACGTAAAAATGACACGCCCAAACAATTTATCAAACTGTTACTAAGAGGAGAACTTCAAAGCGACTAGTTATCAATGAATATTTCCATATCCTGCCCAGAGAAGAACCAAGAAGCAAGTAAGAAGCAGAGAAAAAGCAGGAAGAACAGAAGTTGAAGATTCGCAAGATTGAGACCAAGAAAGAAGATGGGTGAAGAATAGACGACATACCTTCCCAAATGCCTATCCTATCGTAAACTAGTCGTCTGCGAAGTATTGCAACGAAAAACGACCACTTTCAGCGACACATAACGATAACTTCCACGCATACAAAGCCAGTAAACCACGAGATTCTGCACTCACAGCTCCATTCCATTATGGGACCTCCACAACAGCAACACACACTTGCAAAGCCAACAAGGAACGACGAACGAAGCTGTACATCAAATACTTGCCCACATCCATCTCGATCAAGTCCATCACCTTGTAAGAGGTATGCGCTGTCTGCGATATGAAAATCGCTGACCAGAGAGCAGTGTTGACTGCAGTACAAACTGTGTAACTGTAGCAGTTAGTTGTTGCTAGTCGCTTGTCTGAGGTTGTCTGTGCTTGTCTGCAGTCTGCTCTGGTCGGGAATCTGGAGATGAAGTATTATTGTAGAAGGTAAAGAAGCAGCATCGCGCATATCTAGCAATGTATCTGAACTGTCATCCAAATGTTTTAAAAATGTCCTAATAATAATTTTGGTAATATAAAGCAATTTTTTTTTAAAAAAAAAGCATTCATTTCAAAAAAAATCAGTTGCTTCCTTTCACAAATCACAAATGTATAAGCCAGCATTGCACAGAGCTGTTCCGAAAAAAATTTTGGGTAAGAGCAGATATATTCGCCGTTTTTTTTTATTGAGGTAAGAATTTTTGCTTTTTATTCAGAATGATCTTACAGGGCCACGACGCAGCACTGCTGTCATCCAAATTTTACCAGGTTACTGAATTTATTTTTTTATTATGAGGCTTAGGAATTTTTCTGTTTTGTGCTTACATTAAATGAGAAAAGAATTTTGTGGGTACATTAAATGGGAACCAGTTTTGTTCTGAGGTCACACAAAAATAGAATCGCTATCAATAACAATTATTTTTAATTTCAAATATAAATTTTTCGTGGGGAGGTTACACTTGGCGACATCCGGCCGGGATCGTATTTCTTTGTGAATCTCTGAGAAGTAGTCATATATCTGCTCTTATTTACTTAAATGTAGTTTGCATCTGGCGCAACACATTTACTAATTTGTCACTCTTGCTTTCACAGATCATCGGCAATTTGTTGCTCTTTGTTTTAATTGTGTTTGTTCCATTTTTGCTTTGACTTTGTTTCATTTAGTGCATAATTTTCATTTGAAGGCAACAAATTTTGAAGTGAGTTCAACAGCGACAAAGCAACACAGTTACGCGACGAGTTTAAATTAATGTCAGCAGAACTTTCATGCACACTGGATGCGAAAGTAGACGCGAAATTTGACCAACAGAACAGTCAAATTGACGAACGTTTTAATCACCACCTACAAAACAGTGAAACGCGTTACCGTAAATTTATACAGGAACACAATAAAGTAAAGCGACAAGTAATGGAAACAATTACTGCACAGAGACAGGAAGATAAACGTAAATTGTTTACGAAAGCAAAAACATACGTAGACAATAATATTGCTACAGTATCAGACGAAATTAATACTATCAAACAGTTGAACACCGAATTACATGATGTAATCTCTGATCTTAAAGCAAAAACAGACACACACAAAGTAGACTTTCAGACAATGACCGACAGACTTGAACAATTAGAACTAATACAGGATCCCGATGCCATCAAAGCAGACGTTAAGAAGTTGAACGAAACCACAAGTAAAATACAAAAACAAATTAACGCTTGTGATAATATAAACGACGATCAGGTAAAAGCACTGACTGAAAAATATGATGAATTGGCCAGTCGTGTTGATGTTATCGAAAATAATAATGACACCAAATCAGACGATACGTCACCAGTTTCGTTTAATCAAACACCTGAATTCCAAAATTTACAGCAGACGATCAGTGAGACAGATTCGTCCAATAATACATTACGTAGAAAATTGTCATCTTTACAGCAAGAAGTGACAGAGATGAAAAATGTTTCAGTCACTAACACGTCACAGCATATGCCACATTCCGAACATCCCTCACACTCACACAGCCTGTATAATTTAGGTAATTTACAGAGAGTACGTGAATTAGATGCCGAACAGTCACAGACAAATAGATTCTCATACAATCCTGAACCTGTTCAAACATTCCGAGACGATAATTTTGATTACAAGCATTTTCTATCAGTCAGAAAATTTAAAGTGTTTAAAAATGACAGAACACAGATTCACCCCTTGGATTGCATACAACAATTTAGCTTTGCATTTCCACCAATTTGGCCCGTAACACACAAACTTGAATTTATTTGCAGTTTTTTGGAAGGCCAACCGGCAACTCGTATGAGACTGATCGCGAGACAATGCTACTCGGTAGAAGAATTTCAGAATGCTTTTCTGTCAGCGTATTGGTCGAAGACGACACAGCGCGGAATTAAGGATCAACTAATTAGTTTACCGAATTATGAGAACTCAAATTTTCCCACTGTCACGCAATTTTTTGAACACATGGTCCAACAAAACCAATACTTAAGTGAGCCATACAGTGAATCTGCACTTATTCAATTATGTATTTCTAAATTACCACGATCATTAAGAGTATCACTTTTAACGGGTCAGCAGAAAGAAAATATTTCGGCATTTAGAGATCTGTTACAGCTTTTGGAAGTTCAGCAATCAGATTATTCCTTCATAAACAAAAAATTTTTCATCTAATAACCAAGGTCAACAAGCATACAGCAATTACGATCAGTCACGCTATTTCAATGGCAAAGCTAATAGACGCTTCAGGAACGACAACAACCAGAATTTTAATAACAGACAAAATTTTAATTATCAGTATCGTCAAAATTATCAGCAACAGGAACCACATTTTGGTAACAATAGACGTTTTTCACCGCAACAGCATGAAAGCCAGCCGGTTAGCATACGTAACCAACAATGCAGCTGCAAGGTCAACCAAGCTTTAATGTTTCGCCGCCTACACGTATAGCGTCAGCTCCACCAAATAGTAACGCACAGCAACAAAGAAATATCTACATACAGAAAATACACCATTTCAATTCCCATCGCAACGCGCCATATAGCAATGACTATCATGACAGACGTAAAAATAATGGTCACAATTTTCAGCGTATGTTTAATAACAGTCGGTCTTACCAGCAGCAAAATCATCCGCAACAACATATTATCATGAATGAACCAAACAGTAGATATCATCCCGAACGTAATACGTCAGGAAGAAATAACAGAACAGTACAAATAGTGGAAACGCCACAGCATCCCCCCGAAAATAATAGCACGACAGATAGAATTTGACTAGATACAGTACAGGTTGCATCTTACAGTAACGCAAGCAATGCTTTTGACACGCAGAATCTTGTTCACGAAAATGTTATTACTTTTGACGACATCCGAGACACTGTTTTGAGTCCGCAGCTCGTGGTCGTGCGGTAGCGTTCTCGCTTCCCACGCCCGGGTTCCCGGGTTCGATTCCCGGCGGGGTCAGGGATTTTCTCTGCCTCGTGATGACTGGGTGTTGTGTGCTGTCCTTAGGTTAGTTAGGTTTAAGTAGTTCTAAGTTCTATGGGACAGGAAAGACCAGTTATTCAAAAAACCATTTCACACCCTGTCATTGAAGTAAAGACTGGATCATCCAAATTTTCAGCAGTAATCGATTCTGGATCACCTATGTCAGTTATAAATGAGAAAACTTTCAACGAATGTAACAAAGAGAATACCTATCCTACGTTACCATTAGGCAAAAAAAGGGAGCAGTATCTGGTAAAGGAGTAGATGTAAAATTACAGACACATTTATCATTTTGTATTGCAGGTCATACACTTCACTCAAATTTTTGGATTTTTCCGTTATTGACGACGGACGTTATTTTAGGTAGGAATTTTCTGGTACAACACGACGCAATTATTGACTTTCAAAATTCCTATTTAATGTTAAAGGATGAAAATGTGCAATTGGCTTTAGAGTTTCAGCATTCATTATGCGCGGAAGAACAAACAATTAACCGCACAGAGGTCATTTCCGCAACACACAACATAGACTGTAATCCCACATTGTTCACGGATACGTACGTACACAACTATAATACTCCAGACAAAGCCGACTATGACGTTATGCAAATGATTACTGATAAAGTTAAACAGAGCAGTGCAAATGCAGACGACGAACGCACGCAACTACGCAAAATTCTTTTACAGCAAGCTCCAGTTTTTGACAACGTTCCTGGTACTATGTCCGGTTTTATGTATGAATTTCAAGTTAAACAGCACGACACATTTAAACCCAAACATTATCCCATTCCGTATATTCACAGAGAACAAGTTAAGAAAGAATTGCAAGCTATGTTTGACCAAGGAATTATTGAACCGGCAGTTAGTCCGTACATAAACCCGCTCCATATTGTTAAGAAAAAGGATGGTTCACTTCGCCTCGTACTTGATTCGTGTCACATCAACGACATTATTATTAATGAAACAGATCGCCCACAAACACTAGAAGACCTTCTACAGAAATTTCATGGTACTGCTATTTATTCCACATTAGATTTGAAATCGGGATTTTGGCAAATTCAACTCCATCCGAACTGCAGAAAGTACATGGCTTTTCTCTGTTTTGGTGACTGTTATCAATTTTGTAAATTACCGTTCGGTTTAACTATTTCTTCAGCAGCATTTATTCGCGGTTTGAATACTATACTTCCGACAGAACTTAAAGACAGAATCACAACGTACATAGACGACATTCTTATTGCAGAAGCTAACTGGTCTGAACACAATCTGATTCTTGAACAACTGTTGCAAACTTTTCGTGCACGAGGACTCACAGTTAATCTCAGTAAATTGCACTTTGGCAAAACTTCTATAAAATTTCTTGGACATGTAATCTCAGCAGAAGGCATTGCGCCTGACCCGGAAAAACTTCAAGCTTTACGTGGCAGTACTGTTCCTACGACGAAGAAACAACTACGCAGCTTTTTGGGTTTAATTAACTTTTTTCGTAAATTTATTCATTACTCTGCTTTAGACACCCCTAGATTATGTCAATTGACGGGTAAAAACACTATTTGGTCCTGAATTTGTCAATCTAAAACAAGCTTTGTTGAATGCACCACTTTTATCACATCCAGATCTTACTAGAAATTTTTCCATTGCCACCGACAGTTCTAACACCGCTTTAGGCGTACACATTTTTCAGGAAATTGAAGAAGTAATTAAAAACATCGCCTTTGCAAGTCGCATTCTGTCACCTGCTGAACGCAATTATTCTGTTACAGAACTTGAAACATTATGTGTTGTTTGGGTATTTACGAGCTTTCGGCACTCTCTTTATGGAAGACACACTACCGTTTACACAGATCATAGAGCTATACCGTGCTGTAAGGATGACAATTTTCTACGTAATGTATTATTGGACGAATCTATCTCACTGATTGTCAGCTGTAAATTTTGAAATTCGGGTGTTTGATTAAACGAAACTGGTGAAGTATCGTCTGATTTGGTGTCATTATTACTTTCGATAACATCAATACGACTGGCCAATTCATCATATTTTTCAGTCAGTATTTTTATCTGATCATCGTTTTTAGTCTCGCAATCATTAATTTGTTCTTGTATTGTACGTGTGGTTTTGTTCAACTTTTTAACGTCTGCTTTGATGGCATCGGGATCCTGAATTAGTTCTAATTGTTCAAGTCTGTCGGTCACTGTCTGAAAGTCTATTGTGTGTGTGTGTCTGTTTTTGCTTTAAGATCGGAGATTTCATCATGCAATTCGGTGTTCAACTGTTTGATAGTATTAATTTCGTCTGATACTGTAGCAATATTGTTGTCTACGTATGTCTTTGCCTTCGTAAACAATTTACGTTTATCTTCCTGTCTCTGTGGAGTAATTGTTTCCATTACTTGTCGCTATACTTTATTCTGTTCCTGTATAAATTTACGGTAACGCGTTTCACTGTTTTGTAGGTGGTGATTAAAGCGTTCATCAATTTGGCTGTTCTGTTGGTCAAATTTCGCGTCTACTTTTGCATCCAGTGTGCGTGAAAGTTCTGCTGACATTAATTTAAACTCGTCGCGTAACTGTGTTGCTTTGTCGCTGTTGAACTCACTTCAAAATTTGTTGCCTTCACTCCGTTACGCAAAGCTACTGCTAAAACTGTTTCGAAAGCATTTGTAAAACATTTTTTATTCCATGTAGGGCATGTATAGAAAGTAATATCCGACAATGGATCACAGTTTCGATCTGCTATATGGACACGTATGTTACGAGCTAGAAACATTTCTCCGATCTATATATCCAGGTACCATGCTTCTTCGAACCCTTGTGAACGACTAATGAAAGAAATTGGTAAACTATGTAGAATATACTGCCATAAAAAACATATTGATTGGGACACACACATACTCTCATTCCAGGATGTAATTAATTCCATACCAAATGAATCTACTATGCTATCTCCGACTGTTATATTGAAAAATGTTGAACCACCTAACAAAATTAAAGAATTAGTTACCTTTCCTACATCTCGTCGACTACGACACCATGAAATAATTGACATTGCGCTGAAAAACATCAAACGTGCCGCAGAGCGCCGGAGAAGACAGCAAAAACAGGTTTGTACTCGCCGTGACTTTCACATTGGACAGAAGATATTAGTACGCACACACTAGTTATCCAAATGAGGAAAGAATAGGTGTAGTAAATTTGAGCTTCTATACGCAGGTCCATATCGAATTCGCAGCGTTCCTCACCCCAATGTAGTACATGTCGAAATTTTGAGAACCAGAAAAAGTAAAGGAAGTCACCAAGTCTCCAATATTAAACCCTTTATTAAATGAATATATTTTATGATTTATCACACTGTTATGCTATTTCCTGATTTTTATATGATCAATGATGCAATTATATTTATGTCTACTTACTGATGATTATCGTATTTTTTTTCTTGGCAAGTGCCCGGCAAGGTAAGGTTAGCAGGTCGCTTTTCTTGTCGTTACAAATCAGACCGTGCACATTTTTCCAGATAAACTTACTTATTTTATGACTACTTACGCAATTATATTTATATGAACACTTACTGATGATTATCGTATTTTTTCTTGGCAAGTGCCCGGCAAGGGAAGGTTAGCAGGACGCTTTTCTTGTCGTTACACATCAGACCGTGCACATTTTTCCAGATAAGCTTACATATTTTATGACTACTTATGCGATTATATTTATATGACTACTGACTGATGATTACCGTATTTTTTTCTTGGCAAGTGCGCGGCAAGGTAAAGTCGCTGCAACTGCCGGCCGTAGCGGCCGGCAGTGACTGCGGGCAGTTGACTACTGCTCTTAGGCAAAGCAACGGAACATATGTCGTTGTAACTGCTCGGCAGCCAGCGGTCGTGACGTCATTGCGACTGCCGCGTCTCGGCCGCTGCAGAAGCAGTCAAGCAGTTGGGCAGCGACTGCCAGGTGTGTGAAGACTGCAGAAATCAACGACGCGCTATGTCGAAGAAAGGTTTTCACGATGACGACGACGAATACTTAGTGGAGTATGTGAGCAGATACTCTATACTGTATGATCATAAGCATGCAGATTTCAGCAATGTGATGGCAAAGGATAAGGTGTGGAAGAAGATAGGAGAAGCAATGAAAAAAGATGGTAAGTGTTTTGCATATAGACATTCATTTATTTATGTTTTTTTCCCTACTGTGACAAATTGTACAATATGGAGGCTACAACAATGCTTCCATTCTTTCTGTCACCAAACGATTGCAACAATAGTCGTTACGAGTAGGAACAATAATTTATTTCCTTTATTTGAGCCTTAGTTCTTTTCCAAGTTGTAATCATTGATTTGTAGGTTCACAGAAGTAGAATCCCCCTGTTCGGGGCAGGGGGATTCACGTCATGGTCAAGTTCATAAAAATCTCGTCCTCTTTTCTCTAAATAGGTGTCCCTGAGGAGATTGTGTAGACAGCAACAAGCTGTAACGAGTTTATCACATGTGTTAGGTTGAAGGTTCAGATTTGTGTAGAACACTCGAAATACCTGACACAAAATCCTACAGCGTTTTCAGAAACTCGGCGCGCTCGTGACAGTTTATAGTTGAAGGTCGCTTTTGATGTCAGTTAATGGAAGCTTTTCATCTGCTGGCAACACGTCTCCTTTCATGATCATTTTCCCCATTGCTGACTTATTAAATATGCCACTGTCTCCTTCCTTCCCATATGAACCTACGTCTATCGCAACGAATTTACAGTTCGCATCAACCAATGCCAAAAGTGCTATGTAGAAGTACCCTTTGTAATTCTAGAAAAGGGAACCACTTTTTACAGGACACCGTGTCCTTATATATTTCCCATCAATCACAGCACAGCAGTTAGGGAAACCCCAAAGAGTGTAAAATTCTTTCGCGCCTTCCCTGAAAGATTCTCGAGATGGAGGAGGCAGGAAGATAGGTGCCAAGTGTTGGCACATAGCTTCTACTGTTTCACGAACTATGATGCACACGTAGCTTGGTGATATCTGGAAACCGTATCCAATGGACACGAAACACTCCCCTGTAGCTAGAAACATGTAACACAAACCATAATTATTATTAATACATGAAACATAAATAATGTCTTGTCCTAATTACACAGCTAAACAAATATCGTTCCGTTTTAGGTAACCAGTGTAAGAAGAGATGGAAAGACATCAGAGATCACTACTGGAAAACTATTCGAAAAGAACAACTGCAAACAGGTCCTGCAGCACCAAGTTCAACAACAAAATGGGCGTTGTTCAACAGACTTGACTTTTTGAGAGATGTAGAAAGGGAGCGGTCGTCTTTTTGTAGTGTCCCGCCAAAGGAGCCAACAAGTGTTGAAGGACTGCCATCTGATGAAGACGGACAAAATGCCAATGAAACAGGGCCTGACACTCTACAAGCCATTGCTTCCTTGTTCTCTAGTGACGTAGCTGCTGCCAACTCACCATCTCAGCTCGCAGATCGAGGAAAACACACTGGGATTCAATCAACCAAAGGGGCCAACAACGATTGGAATTGCTGCAGCGCTTGGCTAATTATCGGGAGCCGGAAGATGATGTGGGGCTGTTCATGAGAAGCATCGCAGCGTCCATTAGGAAACTACCACGTCACCTCATTAATAAAGCGAAAATTGACATTTTAAGCTATGTTACGAGACTTGACAGTTCTTCAAAATCATCTCTTGTGCCACTACCTATCATCATCAGTCCTTCCGGCTCGTCTTCCCTTTCATCCCCTTTCGAACAAACTTCATCGGTTGGAGACGATACGTACGCTTTCACCCCATTAATAAACGTCGAACCACAAGCAGGTGATACTACTTTTGAAAATAATTACTAATCATAATGTAAACACAGTGTAAAGATCCTGTAAAAATAAACAACAAACTGTACAGGCCCTGAGTCGTTTCCAAATAAACCTATTATTTTAATAGAAATTTATGTTATTTCATAGAGATACAAAATTATCCATTTTAAACCATTGTTGATGAATACGTATGTTTTTCTACAGCTACTGACTGTAAAGTCACTGCCATTTTTTCGTCGGCTTCTATTGGAGTTTGCACTGCACTGGCAGCTGTTCCTGCTATTATCTTCTTTCATCAGACTTAAAACAAAATCGAACTGAGTCTAAAGAAATTTCTGAACCTCTGTTCATCGTTTCGCAAGTGACCGGTTACTAAGTTAGCATAAATTCCTTCACTTTTCCGTGTTTGGAAAATGCTGTGGGGATAAGATCTTGTAAGCATTGCAATAATTTCCTCTTCTTCTTCCTCGTCCACCAAAAACCTAGAACGGTGTTAGCATCCACGTTGCGAACTCGCGTGCGTGTTGCTTTCACAGAGGTAACTCACTGAGTTCAAAAATGGTTCAAACGTCTTAAAAAACCAAACTTCACGATTAAATAAAGAAAGAAAGAAAATAAACAAAAATAATAATTATAATAGAATAAAAATATTCTTCCCTTGTCAATATAAACATATTTTTGATAATAATGTGGAAGAATATAAAAATATAAATTAGTAATACAAACTAGTGTAGAACAGAATAACGTGGCTGAACAGTAGGCAACAAAATTTAGTTAACGGAATAATTTTAGACAACGATTCAATCGTTGCCTAACTTCAGTACAACAATTAAGTTCGAAGGGTGGTGATATGTAAGGTGTCAGGCAACTCCAACACCTTCCATGAAAACCCTGACATGATAAGCAAATCCAGTAGTATGTCACATAGCTCCGAATAAATCGTGACATTACATTAACCAAAGTAATACGAGTAACGAGTGAGCAAATGGAATACCACAGACTAACACAAGAATGCCTAAATGCATGTCATACCTTCCCACCGTGAGACAGACGCAGTTCCGAGGGGAGAAACGAGAACAGAAGCCGAGAGCAGAACCGTATTATGCTGGAAGGCCCTACGATAAGGGTCGGACACCCACGTCGCCAGCTAATCGCTAGGACCACCCCCCAGCCCACGTTAAAAGCTAGAGCCCTCCAGGAGAACAGTATAGATCTTACGATAACACAAAAAGGGCTACCCAGCCACAAGTTTTAGCGTGAGACTTTTTCGCGTCTCTGTTACGTCAGGACCACCCCCCAGCCCATGTTAAAAGATAGAGCCCTCCAGAAGAACAGTATGGATCTTACGATAACACTAAAAGGACCACACCAGCTGCAAGTTTTAGCGTGAGACTTTTTCGCGTCTCTGTTACGTTGCAAACTTTAAAAACATTGCCCCACCACGAAAAGTATAACGTTTCTCATTGGATAGACAGAATTTTTGTAGGCAGAGCTTAAGGTTAACATTGAGACCCTGATTGGTCAGATGAAAACACAGCCAGATAGTTTTTTTAAACCAACTTCGGTAAATTGTAGTAAGGAGAAGTTAGGAGAGAGTTGCTTCCGAGACAGCGAGGTGAGCGGAGCTGTGCAGTCCACCGCCCCCTGACGAACACCGACAAGCTAATGAACGCACGCGATGCCACATTACAGCGCATAAAGCTTCACTCAGAACTGCAGAAGTCTCATCTGTTACACCCCCTTTTTGCGTAATACTAGTGTCGATCGCCAATTAAAGCTCATGGTGTTCACATTTGCCACTTGAAGTAATAATCTGAAACGCGATGAGTTTTCTGTTATATAGTTATTGAGAAGCCACACCAGCCACTGTAATTTACGACAAGTTAGATAAGTAATTAAAGATTACTGAGGCTCACTGTAGACCATTTTGATAGTTTTCTCTTTTGTGAAACTTAATTTAAACCTAGATTATAGATGTGATATGGCATAGGTCATCCTCCGATCCATTGTAGAACTTGGAAACCCATTCAGGGAATATTCGTTCACATTTTTGTTGAACGCAGTTGGTTTTTACCACCCTGTATTAAAACATTTCCTTTTATCAATAGTGCAATTTATAAACAATGTTTTGTGAGTAGAATAAAAAAAATGGCTCTGAGCACTATCGGACTTAACTGCTGAGGTCATCAGTCCCCTAGAACTTAGAACTACTTAAACCTAACTAACCTAAGGACATCACATACATCCATGCCCGAGGCAGGATTCGATCCTGCGGCCGTAGCGGTCGCGCGGTGCCAGACTGTAGCGCCTAGAACCGCTCGGCCACTCCGGCTGGCGTAGAATAAAATTTCCAATTGTAAACTTAACTGCTTTCTCGACTTTGGTTTACCAGCTAACTAAAAATAGGAAAGCCTTGAACCCCTTCCACTAAATTTAGTTTGTATTAAGATTCTTTTACAGGGAGTTCAGTGGAGCTGACGCTGAATTCGTTAAGTATTTGGTTATATCGTCGCTAGTCTCACTGAACTCTTCTGAACTCTACATGTCATGTGTGGTCTGGCGTCTCCTTACCAGCAACAGGTCCCAGGTTCAAACCAGTCAATTCCCTAATAAACACGCTCAGAGCGTCGTTGCGCGAAAGTGGTAGGGAGACACGATATAGAACAAACAGACACCACGCAGAATGTTAGACCCTCCCCCGCTAGATGCTTCCGAATTGTAGCGCGTAACATGGTGCTTTGTAAGTAATTGACGGTCGCTGTGGCCGAGCGTTTCTAAGCGCTTCAGTCTGGAGCCGCGCGACTGCTACGGTCCCAGGTTGGAATCCTGCCTCGAGCATGGATGTGTGTGATGTCGTTAGGTTAGTTAGGTTTAAGTAGTTCTAAGTTCTAAGGGACTGATGACCTCAGATATTATGTCTCATAGTGCTGAGAGCCATTTGAACCATTTGTAACGTAATTATGTCGATGCGTGAGAAACAACGTGCTGTAATCCAGTTTCGAATTCGAAGAGCTCGTCCACACACGGAGCACCCCTCCTTTAGTATGACAATGCCAGACCACATACGAGCTCTGTGATATTTTCAACAGTCTGACGGCTGGGGTTCACTGTCATCGAATTTCTCTCTGTACCGTCCCGACTTGGCACCTTCCGATTTTTATCTGTTTTCAAAACTTGAAAAACACATTCGACCACTTCACTTTGATAGTGATGAAGCGGTGCAAGCAAAGGTGAGGTTGCGACTCCGTCAACAAAATCAACATTCCACAGTGATGGTATCAACAAACTGATCTCTCGTTGAGAGAAATGTGTTACTCGCCAGGGTGACTATGTTGAGAAAAAAATATGAAGACATGGAGACGAAAGATGTGGAATTCTTATAATGTTTGTTTTATTTAAAAAGCGTTACGAATTTTCACACAAAAAATTTACATACGTTACTTCTCAGCACACCTTCGTACATTTACAGCATTTTCAGATTTAGAGGCTTTAGACAATATAGACTGGAATACACTCTGAAATTTTAAAAGCAGCGTGGATAAATTAAAAAGAGGAAAAAGTAATGTACAACTTATACACAAACAGAACTGGAGTTATGATAGTCGAAGTACAACAAAAATAAGACAACGGTAAAGTAATGTTGGTTAATTACATCGTACGATGGTGATAGAATTAGATTGCGAAATTGAACACTAAAATCTGCTAGATCACTTTTGCTATTTCGGCAGCAAAATTACTGGCAATGTCAGAATTTAGATAGCCTGCATACTGGCAACAGCGAGAGAACGTTTCAGAAAACCGCAGTTTATTAACGTCGAGTATATATTCAAATGTTATAAAAGTATTTTCAGAATATATTTGCGTGGAAAGCAGTCTTTAACAGAAGTGAGCAGCACAAACAACAAGAGACTAGACGCGTAGGAGAAATGGTGCAGCATGAGTCGTACTGGATGTACCGAGACAGGGCACGTGGCAGTACGTCCACTCATCCCAATACAATACAAAAAAAAGTTAAATTCGAGAAAACTTTGGGAATACATTTGTCCAGGTAACATATTTAACTTGTTAACATTGCAAGATCACAAGTTAATGTAAGCGCGAGATACTCCATTGCAGATGTGAAATGCTGTTCATGAATGGCTGCACAGCGGGTCGAATCACCAGACTGACGGACAAATTCTCAGCCATGGTGCATGGACTAACCAGGACAGTGCTCCTGCTGTCAAAAGAAATCGCAAATGGTTCAAGTGGCTCTGAGCACTCTGGGACTTAATATCTGAGGTCATCAGTCCCATAGAACTTAGAACTACTTAAACCTAACTAACCTAAACACATCACACACATCCATGCCCGAGGCAAGATTCGAACCTGCGACCGTAGCGATCGCTTGGCTCCAGACTGTAGCGCCTAGAACCGCACGGCCACAGCCGCCGGCGGGTCTCGATTTCTACATCTGGAGTCTGTTCCGTCGTTTGCAGGTTTGAGCCCTGACTTGATGTGGGCTGCTCTATCACTTTATTAAAATTTTGAGATTGTAGTGTGAATTATTAAAATAAAATGTTTTGGTGAATTGTAATTTTTGGTGAAAAAACTTAAAAGAATATCTAAATTGTTTGCTTCTGGTGTTTCACATTTAATACTTTCTTTAAGAGTGAAAGCTCAGGTTTAATCTTTAATGTGTTTTTTTAGTCAAGCTTTATATTATTTGTTAATAAATTTTTGTAACGAGTACTTGGTAAGAAATTAAGTTCAATATCTTTCCCCAACCCTTCCTCTAGGGTCTGTTGGCTTGTGCCCTCCTAAGATAAAAGCTCTTGTTACCTGTGTCACATCTCATGCACTTCGTAAAGGTTACTTCTGGAAAACCTTACACGATGTCTTTGCAACGTACACTGAAGAGCCAAAGAAACAGGTACACGCGCCCAATATAGTGTAGGGCACCGCGAGCACGCGTGAGTGCCGCAACATGACATGGCATGAACTCGATAATGTCTGAAGTAGTGCTGGAGGGAAGTGGCACCATGCATCCTGCAGGCCTGTCCATAAGAGTATGAGGGGGTGGAGATCTCATCTGAACATCAGTTTGCAAGGCATCAAAGATATGCTCAATAATGTTCATGTGGGGGGAGTTTGGTGGCCAACGGAAGTATTTAAACTCAGAAGAGTGTTCCTGGAGCCACTCTGTAGCAATTCCGGACGTGTGTGGTGTCGCATTGTCCTGATGGAATTGCTGAAGTCCGTCGGAATGCACAATGGACATGAATGGCTGCAGGTGATCACACAGGATGCTTACGTACGTGTCACCCGTCAGAGTCGTATGTAGACGTATCAGGGGTCCAATATCGCTCCAACTGCGCACGCTCCACACCATTACAGAGCCTCCACCAGCTTGATCAGTACCCTGCTGACATGCAGGGTGCGTGGGGGCTTAATTATAAAATGAAAATATAATTTTAGTAGCTGCGTGTCCGGTTGCGAAGTCTCGTAACCGGTTGGCACTGCCTAGTATTAGTACGCAATCTGACTGCATAAAATAACAATAAAGAATGAAAGGAAATTTCCGTTAACACAATTGATGAATTAAGTCCCCTGCAATTATAAAAGCTACGAAACAACAAAGCACAAGTGTAACTGTTCTGTGTGTAGAAGTGTGATTCAACGTACATGTATCTGGCACGCTTCTTCCTCAATACGACAAGATATTTTAAACACCATTTACAATGAAGTAATTAAAAAACCAGAAATACTATAATTGCACATAGAAACCAGAATTACAAGTCTAATACATGAACACGAGCCAGATGCTTTGTTGACTGAACCTGTAACCAAGAGGCATTGTTATTTAGGAAATTTGAAATAAAATTTTTTTTGTTGCCATCATATATATTGACAGAAAATATACTGTGATCATTGCAACATCTTCCATATATACATTACACCAACCGAACAGCATCTGCTGTCTCGCCCAACAGAAGAACAACTGCACACGGCTCGTGGTCGTGCGGTAGCGTTTTCGCTTCCCACGCCCGGGTTCCCGGGTTCGATTCCCGGCGGGGTCAGGGATTTTCTATGCCTCGTGATGGCTGGGTGTTGTGTGATGTCCTTAGGTTAGTTAGGTTTAAGTAGTTCTAAGTTCTAGGGGACTGATGACCATAGATGTTAAGTCCCATAGTGCTCAGAACCATTTGAACCATTTTTGAACTGCACACGACATGCTCTCAACTAGTACTGCTCTCGACATCCTCTCAACAAGTACTGCTCACGCCAACCTCTGAACTACAACTGCCCTCGACATTCTCTGAACAACTACTGCGCCAGTGGAGGCGGCGGAATAATACACTCAGTGTAGCCACCTTTCAAGGGTCCGTGGATTCATGAGGTTGTCTTCATATCTATACACGTCCTTCCACTCGATGTAATTTGAAGTGAGACTCCTGTGACCAGGCAATATGTTTCCAGTCATCAGCAGTCCAATATCAGTGTTGACGGTCACAGGCGAGGCGTAAATCTTTGTGTCGTGCAGTCATCAAGGGTACACGAGCGGGCCTTCGGCTCCGAAAGCCCATATCGATGATGTGTCGTTGCATGGTTCATACGCTCACACTTGTTGATGGCCCAGAATTGCAATATGCAGCAATTTGCGGAACGGTTGCACTTCTGTCACGTTGAACAATTCTCTTCAGTCGTCGTTCACCCCATTCTTGCTGGATCTTTTCTTCAGCCGCAGAGATGTCGGAGATTTGATGTTTTATTGGATTCCTAATATTCACGATAAATGGTTCAAATGGCTCTGAGCACTATGGGACTTAACATCTGTGGTCATCAGTCCCCTAGAACTTAGAACTACTTAAACCTAAATAACCTAAGGACATCACACACATCCATGCCCGAGGCAGGATTCGAACCTGTGACCGTAGCGGTCACGCGGTTCCAGACTGTAGTGCATAGAACCGCACGGCCACACCGGCCGGCCAATATTCACGATACATTCGTAAAACGGTCATACGGGAAAATCCCCACTTCATCGCTATCTCAGAGATGCTGTGTCCCATCGCTCGTTCCCCGACTATAACACCCCGTTCAAACTCACTTAAATCTTGAGAACCTGCCGTTGTAGCAGCAGCAACCGATCGAACAACTGCGTTAGACGCTTGTTGTCTTATATAGGCGTTGCCGACCGCAGCGCCGTATTCTGCCTGTTTATATATCTCTGTATTTGAATATGCATATCTAAACCAGTTTCTTTGGCGCTTCAGTGTGTATTTCGTAGAAGCCAGATACAGCGCGGTGTTCAGAAGCATGCTTTACTCTTGCATTATAGCGAACTGCAGTATATCGAGAGTGAACCGTGAAATGACAAACTAGACGCGGAAAGGCTGGAAATGCACTTAATGCAACGTTATGTTGTACAATACAGGGTGTCCCAGGTAACTCATATATATCCGAAATGAAACAAAATGTGAAAAATACAATTGGTCAGGGACCCACCTATGTCAAGTACTCATACAATGGACAGGAATGCTTAATCCATAAAGATCAACGAGCAACACTTTCAACATTAGGTTACATTTCTTTAACGGCGCATTTATGTTTTTTCTGCAGAAATGGAAATCAGAGGTACAATTAGTAACGCCAGACGTGGTTTCGCGTTTCTAAACCTCATACATTCTGAAATGTCAGACTTTAAAGGCAGGCAACGGCACCGCGGTTCCTGCCCTAATGCGCAAGGCAAAAGTTTCTAGCACTATCCTGCAGCCTGCTGTAAACAGCAGCCTGCCTACACTGTTCAGTCTACAAGAGTCTCCTGTTCGGGCCTGGTATACTGCTACCGGTGTCGAACAGGAAAATACACTGTGCGCGTTTCACATTCGTTTGGTACAGTGCTTTCCGTTTTGGTGTGGCTTCCGACTTTGGTGGTCGTCTCGTCGATATGCCAGTCCTCAGTAACGATGAAAAACTAGAGATGATGTTGATATACGGCCAATGTCACAGAAATACAACCACAGCTGTAGCTGTCTACATTGAACGCTACCCAGATCAGCGCCGGCCTTCAGGTCGTACTACTTCCAGAATCTGCTCAAGTCTCACGGAAACAGGGAGTTGGGCAGCAGGAAAGCGTCAACGCACAAACAGTGCAACTAACAGCGCCAACGAAATAGCTGTTCTGGTCGCTGTAGCGCACAATCCTGAGGCGATTGTATGACAGATTTCACGCAGTTCTGGAATAAGCCGTAGTAATGTATGCAGAATTTTGCATAAGCATACGTTTCATCCGTATCATATCTCACTCCATCAAGAACTGTACGGGAAATGACTTTGAATCCCGCATTGAATTCTGTCGTTTTGCACTTCAACAATTGTAAGGCCATCCTGACCTCGTACGTCATACATTGTTTGCGGATGAAGCTTCGTTCAAAAATTACGGTCCTGTGAATCCGCCGAACATGTACTACTGGTCCGTGCGGCATCCTCACTGGCTTCGGGCGGTTGCTCCCCAGCAACAGTGGTGCGCCGATCTTTGGTGCGGTATCATTGGTACCATTATTCTAAGTCCTTTTTGTCAGAGAACATTAACCTGACGGCGATATGTATCATTTCTACAAGACACTCTAACCTTCACATGAAGACTTGGGACTGGAAAGGCGTCTATTAATGTGGTTCCAGAATGAGATTTTCACTCTGCAGCGGAGTGTGCGCTGATATGAAACTTCCTGGCAGATTAAAACTGTGTGGCGGACCGAGACTCGAACTCGGGACCTTTGCCTTTCGCGGGCAAGTGCTCTACCAACTGAGCTACCGAAGCACGACTCACGCCCGGTTCTCACAGCTTTACTTCTGCCAGTACCTCGTCTCCTACCTTCCAAACTTTACAGAAGCTCTCCTGCGAACCTTGCAAAACTAGCACTCCTGAAAGAAAGGATATTGCGGAGACATGGGTTAGCCACAGCCTGGGGGATGTTTCCAGAATGAGATTTTCACTCTGCAGCGGAGTGTGCGCTGATATGAAACTTCCTGGCAGATTAAAACTGTGTGCCCGACCGAGACTCGAACTCGGGACCTTTGCCTTGGTAGAGCACTTGCCCGCGAAAGGCAAAGGTCCCGAGTTCGAGTCTCGGTCGGGCACACAGTTTTAATCTGCCAGGAAGTTTCAATGTGGCTCCAGTCTGATGGATGTCCTGCACATGTGGCACATATTTCCAGGGAAATTGGGGATGCAGTGTTTCCAGATAGTTGGAATAGGGCGAGGAGGTCTTGTGAGCTGGCCAGCCCAGTCCCCTGACATGACGCCGTTAGACTTGTTTGTCTGGGGCTCGGTGAAAGAGACTGTAAACCACGAACCCCCAACGACACCAGAGAATATGCAGAAACATATTACTGGAGCATGTGCGGCAGTATCTCTGGAACGATTACAATCTGTGGAACGCCCACTTGTGCACCATATCCACAAGTATATTGGTGCAAACGGTAGGCACTTCGAACATCTGTTGAGGAGACGCAGGTTCACTGGACGTTACATTACCGGTTATTTGCGGGTACTTTTTCCATGCTGGATGTCATGTATATACTGGAAGTTTCTGTAGGGTATGTGCCACTAATAACTGTGTTTAGGACACTAGAACCGTTTCTTATCACTAAATTGTACGCCTAGTTTACGTTTCTGTAGAAAAACGTAATATGTCAATTAAATAAAGTAACTTTGTGTTTAAAGTGGTGTTCGACATTCCAGCCCGTTGTGTGAGCCCCAAACATACGTGTATCCCCGGCCAATTGCATTTTTCACATTTTGTTCCATTTCGGAAATGTATGATGTGGCGGAGCTAGCTGGGACAGCCTGTATATTGCACAGTATTTAAATTTAAAGAGCGTTACAAGAAAAACATAAAAAATTGACAAATACAACAATTAGATAAACTTCACGCAAACAGCAAGCAAACTTTTCTATCCCGCCTGGAAGGCGGCGCGTGGGTTCGATCAGGAAAAGGTAAAACACGTCGGTACTGCTGTATAAATTTAAATCCCCTTTACTCAAGCAATAAGAATACATAACTTGCAAGGTGGTGCGAAGTTGGAGCGAAGTTTCCTGGCTGGCTGCACCTGATCAAATGGGGCGAAGCACTCACGGAGCTCGTAGAACTCGACAGCGCCGGCTAGGGGGCTCTGTCGTCTGTGTCTCGCGGTAGTGCCACCCTTTGAAACTATGCATTGCTATCGATACCACACAAACAATAACAATACATTAGCATAAATAAAATAAACAACGCTATATAAAATACAGTCACGTTCAGAAAAAAGTAACACCTTGAACCGTTAAAGATAGGGCGTTCATATTTAGAGGATGTGTACATTAACATCTTCTGCAGAGAAGATTAGTATTTGAACCACGTTCACCCGCGGGTTCCATATTGCGGCGCAACACCACCTACCTGTAAAATGTGCCTGCGACACTCGTCACTATGAACCGAAGGTAAGGGATCAGCGTGACTTGAGCAGACGTGCAGAATGCCTCGCAGACGTAAGCGCTAAACGTACCTTCAAATCAGTGAGTTTGAAAGAGGGTGCATTATTTGCATGAGAGAACGTGATGCATCCATTCGCGAAATTTCTGCTCGTCTGGGACGAAGTGTTTCGGCAGTGCAACGGGTGTGTGCAGATCGGATCACGGAAAACCATAGAACACGACGAGATGGTTCAGGTCGCATTACCCACACCACCCTCCCTTCCCGACAAGATCGACACTTCATCCGAATAACACTGCAGGGCAGATCAGGGTTGTCCTCAAATGGCTCTGAGCACTATGGGACTTAACATCTGAGGTCATCAGTCCCCTAGAACTTAGAACTACTTAAACCTAAGGACATCACACACATCCATGCCGCGGGCAGGATTCGAACCTGCGACCGTAGCGGTCGCGCGGTTCCAAACTGAAGCGCTTAGAACCTCGCGGTCACACCGGCCGGCCAGGGTTCCCCTTGGCTCCGGCGTAACAGTAGAACAGTGGAACAGATCGTTCACTATCGGAGTTGACAGTGCGTTTATTGCAGCATGGTTGTATGTACGTTGTCCACTTCTCCATATATCTTTGAAGACTGCAGAAACATGCTAGACGGATATAGTGTATGGAACGACGTCACTGGAAAAAATGTTCAAATGTGTGTGAATTCCTATGGGACCAAACTGCAGAGGTCAGCGGTCCCTAGACTTACACACTACTTAAACTAACTTACGCTAAGAACAACACACACGCCCTTGCCCAAGGGAGGACTCGGACCTCCAGCGGGAGGGCGGCGCAAGCCGTGACATGGCCTCTCAAACCGCGTGGCCACTCCGCACGGCGATGTCACTGGAGACAGGAATGGCATTAGATAGTATTTTCGGACGAATCCAGGTTGTGTTTGTTTGAAAATGATGGTCGCGTTTCGGTTTGCCGAAGACAAGGGGAGCGGTATCACAGTAACTGCAGTTGCGCATGATATTCCGCGCCAACTCGAGGCCTTATGGTGTGGGATGCTATTGGGTACAATGACAAGTCACAGTTGATGGATATCCAGGGCAATGCGACCAGTGTGACCTACGTGAATGATATCCTGCGACCCGTAGCCGTACCCTTTCAGCGCAATACCTCAGACATCATTTTTCAGCAAGACAAAGCATGACCACATGTTGCTACATGACCACGTGCCTTCTTGGTGCCGCAGGCCCGCCAGATCTCTGGAGTTCTTGCCAATCGAAAATGTGTGGGATATGGCGAAACGACTGGTGTAGCTCGTTGATCCAATGCCAGCCACCACAGATGGACTTCGGAACCAGGTGAATGCAGCATAGATGGCTATTCCACACGACGCCATTCGCGCCTGATAGACGTCGAAACTATCACACACGGAACAAGTTATCAGGGCCCATGGTGACCTGTGCCTCCTAGGGAAGAGGATACATGTTGAAAAGAGGTGACTGAAGTGCTAATAATTTCTGCAGAACATACTGACGTACATGCTCTGTGAATATGAACGTCCTACCTCCAGTCGCTCATAGTGTCCTGTTTCTTCTGAACATGAGTGTACATTACAAAATACACGACTATAAATGACACTGAGCGCAAGCTATTGTAGATTCATGTTTTCACTGCTTTAAAGAAGTCGGTTACCTTTTTTTGAAGGACCGTTTCACGTTCTTTATTTTGTGCGTGTTATTTGACCTTCATCAAATGGTTCAAAAGGCTCTGAGCACTGAGGTCATCAGTCCCCTAGAACTTAGAAATAATTAAATCTAACTAACCTAAGGACATCACACACATCCATGCCCGAGGCAGGATTCGAACCTGCGACCGTGACCTTCATCAAGTGCAACAATTAAATACGGTATGGTTTACATTGTCTCTCCATCCACATAGCCATTTTTTCATATTATCAAATATTTCACGTTTACTGGGAGCGTCTTCTGTGCTTTCTTCTTCGTGATATTGCAGAAGCACTGCATGTAGATTCTAATAATGTTTTTACACAGCATAATATCCGAATATGCGGTGTATGGGACTGGTGTATGTCGGACCAGTTACTGTACTAACATCTTAACCTCTTCTTGAGCTCAATAACTCCCTCATTATCAGTTTTCGGACAAGCAATAGGAAAGTTAGGATACATAGAATGGAAGTCAGACGTCATAGTTCAAAGATCTATTGATGCATAATCAGGATCCAGAACCTGAATATTTCTTTTCAACTGTTTTCAGAACCGCATTTTATATCTTTCACTTACTTCTCATTCAAGTTTACCAAGTATAATTGTCTTGAGAAAAATTAGTAGTAAAAGTCGTTATAGTACTATTGAAGTACATTTTACTATAATTAAAAAATATTATAAAAACTTTAGATAATATACAAATAGCTTAAGTACATAACATAGTTTTAAGAGAAGAATTATTCACCACTTTCTTCGGAATCTACTTCACACTTGGAACATAAAACAGCTCTTTCTTTTTTTTTTTTTTTTTTTTTTCTGTGTTTACCACATGTGTATCTCTTACAGTTGTTGCAGATTATTGTTATTTTGTTCACTTTGTTGTACTTTTCAGCTTTTGAACAGCTTTCACTAACACACAAATGACATCTACCTTTACCTCCATGAGTTTCCTTTGCACCGAAGTTCTGTCTGATTTTCCGTCCGAGAATACCCTCCATACTTGAAACTACAGGCAATATTTGTAGCCCTTTCTTCAATGTATGGTTTCGTGAGCTGTAGTCCCAGTTCTTGAAAATGAAGAAAAAGTCATCGCTTATTAGATTTTTTCTTTATTCCAATCCGGAAAGTTCAACAAAAATAGTGTATAACTATTTACCGCTGCTATGTCCACAAGAGTATAGAAAACAGACAGCGGCCACCTTCTTGTAGCCCTCTTAGTTGACTATTTCCTCACCATTTGATCTATGGTGTCAACGCCACCTTTAGTCTCATAATAACATAAATTTATAACTGTTTCCTTCTTGGTATCAGTAGGTGAACTAGATGCACCGTCGTAATGTTGAGATGATAGAAACAGCAGATTTCTTTTGGGTTTTTTAACGTTGAATATAAGAAACAAGTGTGAATGGAATATTTCCAGAACCAGTATCGCTGGAAGCAAATTTACTAGAATATAATTTTCGTCTTGAGAGGTCTTTCAGTTCTTGACATATATGTTTCCTATTAGTTTTTAATGTTCCCACGAGTTTTATCTTGTGATTCCTCCATAGATATTCGGCCCAATAAACTGAAGTGTAATATCTGTCTGTGGTGACATTTCGCCCGGAATCATGTATAGGAACCACCAGGCGTTTGACCACAGCTGCAGCGGAATTTGATTGTTGTATACCATCATTTCTTTTCCCAGCGTAAAGCTCCATGTTGATTGTGGTGTCACCGCCAGACACCACACTTGCTAGGTGGTAGCCTTTAAATCGGCCGCGGTCCGTTAGTATACGTCGGACCCGCGTGTCGCCACTATCAGTGATTGCACACCGAGCGCCGCCACACGGCAGGTCTAGAGAGACTTCCTAGCACTCGCCCCAGTTGTACAGCCGACTTTGCTAGCGATGGTTCACTGACAAATTAGGCTCTCATTTGCCGAGACGATAGTTAGCATAGCCTTCAGCTACGTCATTTGCTACGACCTGGGAAGGCGCCATTACCAGTTACTATTGATGCTGTAAAACATGTACCGTCAAGAGCGATGTTCACGACTTATGGATTAAGGTTTAGTATTCCACAGCTACGTCCTTTTTTTGCTAGTCTCATTTCGTTAACCTGTTCCAGACCTCACGCCAGCCTGCGTGAGCTGAAACGAGTGCCTTTCGGCTTCCTCTCATAGTGGGTTGGCTCTCTTGCCAATCCACAACACTGATAACAAATCTGGTTTTAACGTCTGTGAGCATGCGCATAAGTATCCCGCATTTACCAGGTTTTTCCTTCATGAAGACCTTGAACGGACACCTGCCGTGGAACTATGACATCATTTCATGAGTAACACTGTGCATCCCAACAGAATAATATTTGGCAGTAATTCATTCATTTTATCAAAAAATTCTCGTATTGCAGCAAATTTATCACGTTCCCTGCGATCACTTCGCGATTCTCTCGTCAAATCTTACTATTTTAGTACGCTGCTGGAATCTGGTTCGGCTCATGGTAACAGTATAAACAAACCTTCCTGACGTGTAGGACCATAAATCTCTAACGTGACTTACTGTCGCCGCGCGGGATTAGCCAAGCGGTCTAGGGGGCTGCAGTCGTGGACTGTGCGGCTGATCCCGGCGGAGGTTCGAGTCCTCCGTCGGGCATGGGTGTGTGTGTTTGTCCTTAGGATGATTTACGTTAAGTAATGTGTATGCGTAGGGACTGATTACCTTAGCAGTTAGGTCCCATAAGATTTCACAGACATTTGATCATTTTTGAACTTGCTGTCGCTTTCCTTCCCCGTAATAATAAATAGCCCTATATATGACATGAACTCAAGTCTGTCTGTCTTGTGTATTTTCTGCCTCAATGCCTCTTCATTCGTATGCTTTATTATGATGTTGACAACTTCGGGTGACAGAAACTTTCCAAATTGTTCTGTTATTGTTCCTACTTCATCTTCGTCTCTTATACCTTGTCTTTCAGTCAATATATTCTGTGCTACTCGTCTTCTAATGCGAGGAGGTTTGGAGGTATAAATTTGCTTGTAATATACTTGTCACTAACCTCGCAACCTACGTGCCTAGAACTCATCTTCAGCGTGTGCAGGTACTCTATCACTGTCCACATCCTCGCACACAAAACATTCCTCTTCAGGTTCACTTCCTACATCGTCCGTTTCATCAAATTCAATTTGAGAATCTGTAAATTCTTCCAAAATCTGAGATGTTTCTGTCAATAAGTGACTGTCGATACATTTTCAATCACAGTTGAACTAAGTGCCACAGAACAGGAAACAATAAAGAACCAAAGGTAAATGAATCATTGTTGAGACCATTGTTGCTGTCAACCCAGAGAAATATAATGTCCATGTGTTCTAAGGTCACGTAATGCTACTATTTGTGGAGTAAGACGACCGTTGTGGGAACTCGCATCTACTACCAGGTGGGGAGACTTTATGACCACCTCCCTTAAACTTAAATTTTCCGATTAAGCTTAAATGAAAAATGTAAAACAATCGCAGAATCTGGAAGACGACTTCATTAAAGACAATAAATGTTTTTTACAAAATTTTAAAGCATAAAGTACTTGAGTAGATATCAATATTTTCAAAAGGTGGGCATAAAGTACCCCCCCCCCCCCCCCTCCCTTGACATTGCGAGGGTTATACTCCGCTCGCCAGGCACAATGATGAGATGGAATGATACGAGAGCACGAAGTATTTATGCTTACACCTTACCGGGTGCAGCGCCGCTGCAGAACTGAGTCGCCATTATTTACTGGCCGGTGACTGGGTGGAATCTCATTTTCCAGCGCGTCGCCCGCTGTCAGACCGCAATGCCTCACGCGTGTGCTGGAGTCTGCAACAACGAGCGCGAAGCGCCGCGACTCCACTCCCGTGAAAAGCTTTCCGCGGCGCTTTCACAGCTTCCCGTACGACACCAGCATATCCTTTCATTTCTTACTGTCATAGTGAAAGGTTATACTAGGAGACGACTCTGAAAACACAGGTAGTTTCAAAATGGAATCAAGACAGTCATCTGCATCTGGTATAAACGAAGAACAATGCTATAACTGGTTTAGAACATAAAATATATTTAATCAGCCAGTATTGCCGTTATTATTAATTTCTTCACCAACGGTTATTTACAAAGTTGTGGTTATACGACGTATCAAACAAAACTTGTGACCTAGTTGTTATACTGAAGTCATCCCCAGAAGTTGAAGTAACATTAGGTGTGCTCCAGGGTAGTGTATTTGGACCAGTGTTGTTAATTTGTGTGTTAATGACGTGACTGACAATATTAATAGTAGCCTCATACTTTTAACAGATGATGTACAAGAGTTTGTAATTACGGTGCAACGATTCACGAAGGACCATTGTGCCTCGTAATTATTGTATTACATAGAACCTTGGTAGATATGCTGATGTGTTCATGCAAAACCGATTTCACTGCAAAACATTTTGGCGACTAGCTGCAAATCTGGCGCTGTGACTGCAGGAAACACGTATAGAAATGTTTTCATATGTAATGAATTTGGAACGGGACATGGGCAGGAAAGATCAAACCAGTGAGAAAGGTATAATGTTATTAACTGTTGTTTACACAGTTTGTTCAGTATGCGTGCTGGAGACATCGATAAGATGCTGCATCCGTAAAACGACGTGATCAACAGTCCTTCGCAACAGTCCCGGTGGAATCTGAGCAACGTGTTGCTGTGTACTGGTCTTCAGATCGGGTAGAGACCGAACGTGTCCCTGGTAAACGAGTTCCTTTAGTTATTCCGAAAGCCAAAATTCACTATAATTCAGATCAGGTGATCTCGCAGGCCACGCATCTGAAAAGCCTCGATCGATAGCAAGTTCGTGGGAAGTTGCATTAAGCAGATTTTTCACTGGGCGAGCGGCATGAATCGTTGCCCCATCTTGCATGAAAACAGTGGTTAAAGCACAGTAGTGCTCTTCCAAAGCAGGATTCACAAGCTGTACAAGGAGCTCTCGATAACGTACAGACGTCACAATACATCTGAATAGGCTGAGAATAAAATTGTTTGTTTCAGTCACACATAACGAGTGCAGTGGCTCTTCTACATCTATATGGATACTCTGCAAAGCACATTTAAGTGCCTGGTAGAGGGTTCATCGAACCACCTTCATAATAATTCTCTATTATTCCAATCTGGTACAGCGCGCGGAGGAAACGAACACCTATATCTTTCCGTGCGAGCCCTGGTTTCCGCTATTCTATCATGATGATCGTTTCTCCCTATGTAGATCGGCGTCATCAAAATATTTTCGCATTCGGAAGAGAAAGTTGGAGACTGAAATTTCGTGAGAAGATTCCGCCCCAAAGAAAAACGCCTTCGTTTTAATGATGTCAACCTCACATCCCATATCATTTCCCTGACAATCTCTTCCTTATTTCGCGATAATACAAAACGTGCTGCCCTTCTTTGAACTTCCTTAATGTACTCCATCAATTCTGGCTCAAAGGATCCCACACCGCGCAGCAATGTTGTAAAAAGAGGACGGACAAACGTAGTGTAGGCATTCTCTTTAGTAGATCTGTTGCATTTTCTAAGTATAGTGCCAATAAAACGCAGTCTTTGGTTAGCCTTCCCCACAACGTTTTCTATGCGTTCCTTCCAAATGGTTGAAATGGCTCTCAGCGCTATGGGACAACGTCTGAGGTCATCAGTCCCCTAGAACTTAGAACTACTTAAACCTAACTATCCTAAGGACATCACACACACCCATGCCCGAGGCAGGATTCGAACCTGCGACCGTAGCGGTCGCGCGGTTCCAGACTGAAGCACCTAGAACCGCTCGGCCACACCGGCCGCCCGTTCCTTCCAGTTTAAGTTGTTCGTAATTGTTATTCCTGGGTATTTATTTGAATTAATCGGCCTTTACATTTGAGTGATTTATCGTGTAACCGAAGTTTAACGGACTCCTTTTAATACTCATGTTGATGACCTTACACTTTTCGTTATTTAGGGTCAATTGCCAGTGTGCAGGAATTCGCACAACACGCGGTTTAACAGTGTCCCAATTGGGCAGTTCTGTGTGTTTACTGCACTCTGTAGTGGAAAGTGTGCCTCGTCACTCCATAGAGTATTTCCAGAAACCGAAGAGCTAATTCAGAACGATGCTACGGATCATGAGGTTTTAAGTTGTTGCACCGTCTGAATCTTGTACCGGTATTATTGTAACGTAGGCCGCAAAACTTTCCGTACTGAGGAAATTGGATAATTTTTTTGTTTCGTCTGTCTCAGTTGCACTGATATAAAATTCAACTACAGTGGTTTCCGGTTTCGGGCTAACACGGCCATTCTCAAACCACACATCTTTCTGTTAAACGTAATTATTCATACAATATGGTCGACATGGCACGAAAAACTTCTCTACAAGCATGTACAGAGGACAACAATTACCCTTATTGATCTTAGCCTACGTGTCCGTTGAAACTGGCTGACACAACGAAATCCCGTACCGTAGACCATGGGACGGAAATTCTCGTGATACTGCACGAGCTCTAGCACTACCCAGGGAACATGCTACACTGTCAGTTACATCGATCGCATCAATAACTTTCGCAGAGATAGAAGGCCTTTCTCTTCCAGGTGCCACACCAAAATCGGCGGTGTTTCCGAATTACGCTAACATCTTTTTTAAAACGTTTAATGACATCGGGCCTCTGCTCAGACGTTTCAGTCGGCGATACTCTCTCAGTGTAGCACTGTAATTGCTGCCGTTCACATAAAGCAATTACACTTACTGCGGTAGTCATAATGTTCGCTGATGTTATGGCTTTTCAAACGAAAGGGTAGATGTCATATCGTCATAGAAACAGTGTACTGTTTGCACCTTGTGGAGAAATTTGGAACTATGTTTTTTTCCATGTAAATCGTTTCCGCATTAATACATTACGGTAATTTCCAAGATTGATTGCCTATCGACGTCGCTGGGTCCAAACGATGCATATCGAACGTGCGATCCTACATCGATCACGACTGTGATGGCGGGCGTTATGAGTATGTTTACGGTGGTCACTGCAGCAATGACAAAAGAAGACCGTTACAGAAACACCTATAATTAGAAGGGAGATGACTTACCTTACTCGTCGTCGGTGTTGTCGTCATGTGAAAGGCCATGTGATGAGTACGCTACGGGAACAAATCCCTTTTTGCCATTAAATCGCGAAGGTATGTAACTTAGAGCAACTAAGGGAACGATGGAAAATAGATAAAAATGAGGATCACCAATAATTTATCGTAACACATGATCGATGTAGGATCGCACGTTCGAAATGTATCGTTTGGACCCCGCGACTTCGATAGGCAAACATTCTTGGAAATTACCCATTACCGTATCTGCCTAGTTCCTCGTAAACTGACCTACGACCGGGAGAGCGGTGTGCTGGCCACATGCCCCTCCATATCCGCATCTAGTGACGCCTATGAACTGAGGATGACACGGCGGCCGGTCGGTTCCGTTGGGCCTTCATGGCCTGTTCGGGCGGAGTATCTACCTAGTTTCGTTGTCATACCATAATTATAGTCAACAGTGGATCTCCATGAGTTGCTGCAATTTAATTATAACCTGCCAGTAGTTATGTATAATGACGTGATGTCTGAAAAAAACGGCAGAAATATTCAATCAGATCTTGATAAGATTTCGAAATGGTGAAAGATTGCAGCCTAGTTTTCACTGTACAGGAATTTATAATTATGTATTTCATAAAACAAAGAACATAGTTTTTTATAACAACAAAATCAATGATTGACAGTTAGAATAAGTCAAATCATATAATTAAGTGGGTGCAAAAATTTGCAGTGATGACCGGAATGATCACATAGGCTCAGCCATAGGATAGGCAACGTGTAGCAGTTCCCCGGTATGGTCTCTTCTAGTGAAAAAGATCGATATAGGGAACGTTCTAGCCGCTATACGTCACTACATCTAAATATGCTAAGCTGTAAGTTGTCCCTTACGTGAAGTTGTATATGGAGAGGTCTGCTGGACAAATTACAAGGGTAAATCCTATCAATCTGCACTTAGTGTTTCGCTGACCGTTCAAGAAGAGCCCTGTTCACCTCGTATCTTCTAAAGGTGTCTCGCTGTCCTCATTCTCCGTAGGTCGCGGCTTCTAACATTCCTAATTTTAACAGTTAAATTCACTGTGGCAGTTGGCATTACTACTACTGTCGGTAAAGTAATGTATAAATTTTTAACTTAAAAAAGGGACGCAACCTTATTTAGTAGTCCGAGGAAATATGGAAATATTTATATCTGACTAACAAAACAATCAGCCCTACGTGAGAACCAGTCGAAATTCGTAAAACAAAGTAATGATTGCAAGATTTGATCATACTATCTCGAGCACCACAGATATGAAATGTAATTTTACTGCTTTTACGTCCGAGTGTTTGAAGATCAAACTGATGTTTTCCTGGCGAAAATTATCATATATGTCACTTTCACGTACGTGCAGTAACTAGTCCATCTGATCATGAGTGATGCATGTTCACATCACAGAGGCTACATGATGATTGATACCTCTATAAGAGGCAGCCCAATGGAAACGAGGCAGATGGGGAAGTAAGAAAACTGTTTATGTTTCAAAAGTAATAGCCATAACTGTTAATACTTTCATCCCACTGTGAGACAAGACGGTCAATGTCTTCACGGAAAACTGTTTTCAGCTGCCTACGGAACCATGATCGTACCCAGGCATGTACCACTTCATCAAAAGCGAATCGCCGGCCGAAAATGCCGACAATGGAATTCGCATGGGGAGGGGTCGGCCCAATTGAGCAGCATGTGTAAGGGCTTCCCAGCGGAATTTCTGCAGTGCAGTTGAAGCAACCTTGGCTACACGAGGGCGGCCGTTATCCTGCGCCAGAATAATGCCGTCTAAAAACATTCTTGGGCGTTTGTACTTGATGATGCGCTTCATTTTTTGTAAAGCACCCACGTACCAGTGTGTGTTAATTGTGGCACCATGTTCTGGAAGTAAATGAGCAGTGAGCCCTTCCAATTAAGGAAAAAGGTGACCATGACTTTCCCTGAACTGGCGTTCCTGTTTTTCCAAGTACGCTGCAGATGTTTCGCTATGGACCCTCACATGTCCTCCATATATATATATACACCAGATCTCTCCAAATGCGATTTCCATATTTTTGGAGCCCTGAAGAAAGACATTCGTGGTCGACTTGCTTCGGACGAAGAAGTGCACGCCTGGATTTTCCATTAAGCACTGACCGTGTGTCCCATAAATGTATTAATAGGTACGGCGATAGCTTTTGCAATAATAAACGGTTTACTTCCCTGCCCTTATACATATTTACATCGCTAAAATTGGTTGATCTACGTCTTCACATCATTCTGGATTATTGATGACTGAGTCACATGTTCACACCGCAATAGCTAATTTATGACTAATGCAGGACTAGACTGTGTCTGTTTCCCACGTCCGCAGATCGTGGTCTAGTGGCTAGCGTTGCTGCCTCTGGATCACGGGGTCCCGGGTTCGATTCCCGGTCGGGTTGGGGATTTTCTCTGCCCGGGGACTGGGTGTCTGTGCTGTCCTCATCATTTATCATCATTCGTGAAAGTGGTAGATTGTACTGTGTATAAGATTGGGACCTTGTACGGGTGCTGACAACCGCGCAGTTGAGCGCCCCACGTGCCCGCGATAGAACTTTCTTTCGTGATAGCTCGGCCATCTCCGCCGAGATTCAGTACACTGATCTAATTCAGTTGTATCTGACAATATTAATTTTTTTAACATAAATTGCGTTTATAAAGAGTCAGCACGGGTAAAGACTTCAGAACTGTTAAACTGGTTATTGTATAAAGGCAGACATTATGTACGCATTTTAACTGGTCGTTAAGCTCCTTGGTGCCAACTTTGACACGGGAGTTCCTCCGATCTACCATCGTTCAGTGGCAAATTATGCTAAGATCAGAGCTTTATCACACTGCGGGTCCACGTGTGGTTACCATCTGTCACTTGCGGAGTAGATAACTTGTGTCGTTACTTACTTTCGCAGCTGCAGCTGCGAATATAATTCTCTATGTACAACAAAGCATGACCAGAGATTAACATAAACGGCAAAAGGCGACAGACTTTGTTTCTGTAGCAAGATTCTGGGAAAATCTACAAACAAATAAAGCTGTCATTAGGATTACATTGCAATTTTAAAAAAATACCAGCACCGAGATTCATCTCACTTATGAAACTAAGCGTTTACTAGCTCAGATGCGCATTCCTTGAATACTAGCGAGCAAACAAAAGCTGGCTCAAATGGCTCTGAGCACTAGAACTTAGAACTACTTAAACCTAACTAACCTAAGGACATCACACACTCCCACGCCCGAGGCAGGATTCGAAACTGCGACCGTAGCGATCGAACGGTTACCGGCCGGCTGTGAGCAAACAAACTCGCCTAGTATTATCAAATTCAAGTTTCTCGAAAACGGTTGAGGTTCAAAAATGGTTCAAATGGCTCTGAGCACTATGGGACTCAACTGCTGAGGTCATTAGTCCCCTAGAACTTAGAACTAGTTAAACCTAACTAACCTAAGGACATCACAAACATCCATGCCCGAGGCAGGATTCGAACCTGCGACCCTAGCGGTCTTGCGGTTCCAGACTGCAGCGCCTTTAACCGCACGGCCACTTCGGCCGGCCGGTTGAGGTTCGTCTTCCTATTTACATATGTTGCAGTCCTACTCGCGTCCAACATACTTGTTAATATGAATCAAATCGGTGAGGGAAAACCGACTGTGGGGCCGAGAGGTTCTAGGCGATTCAGTCTGGAACTGCGCGACCGCTACAGTCGCAGGTTCGAATCCTGCCTTGGGCATCGATGTGTGTGATGTCCTTAGGTTAGTTAGGTTTAAGTAGTTCTAAGTCTAGGGGACTGATGACAGATGTTGATTCCCATAGAGCTCAAAGCCATTTGAACCATTTTTTTGGTGAGGGAAATTCGTAGGGTAGCCTTGTACCTACTATCTGTCATGCATTTTGCAGTGATTTGCAAAGTATGTATGTAGACTAGCTTCGCGGCCCCTGCTTAGATTGTATGGCCTGCAGAGATTTTTTGATTTTTTTTATCTAATCTAATTTTATGTTGTTCATAAATTTCAACGTCTTGTAAACTCTTTATGGTACTTGCCATATAAGCCTGGTCTTTTTCGAATGTAATTCCGAGCAAAAAGCGATTCTGGTAATTGAAGTACAATATTTTTGTTAACCATGGCCTCCCGTCAGGCAGACCGTTCGCCGTGTGGAATTCTTTCGATTTGACGCCACTTCGGCGACCACTATTTTACTCCCTTAGTAGCTGAACTTCCAAAAATGCTGAAGCAGGTATTTTATGTTTTCTGACTGAAAAATCAAATACCAGCTTTCGTAGTTCTATCTTCAAAATACCCTTAATGCGACATACTTTCAAAAGGCCTTTCAACCCCTATTTAACCTCTTAGGAGTGGAATTTCTGGCAATTCCTTCTTAAGCGATGCCTATAGTATACGGTCCACACCCTCTCCAAGCTTCAAGTTTGTCTTTAGCATTTTGGGCTGGGCGATGGTGAGTCAGTGAATCAGTTGTAAGTAGGCTGTTCATGTCATGTTTCGATATAAGCTGCTGTTTGCCAGGCATAGTGCTACTGAACTTTAATTTGTGTTACTCTGCTAAGCCAGATTTATTTTTTTTTTTTTTTTTTTTTTTTGCTGCACAGTGCCCTATATGAGTTGTAATATTGCAATTGCTTTGGCATTTGTATTTTTGTCATTGATGTTTGTGTTAATTGTTTTGTGCTGCTGCATTGCCTCGTCCCTTAGTTTAGCATCTGAGCTCAGTAGATTTAAGTTAGCTTAAGAGGGGGTAGACTATATGAGAAACTGACTATGGAGAATAGGTAAAGAATGCATTGCGAAGTTATATAAAAAGGATTTGGGCCCAAATGAGTATTGTACAATCAGAAATAATTATTTTGAAAGAAATATGAACAGAATACAGAAAGCATGCTTGGATAAGATTTTTTTGGTGGAAGCAAAGGTTGAAATAAGACGAAAGATCTATAGAATGAAGTTTTGGGATGGACTGCAGTACCAAATGTTACACTGAAAACGAACCCTGTCCTTTCCTTTTGTATTATCCCACTATGTGTTTGTGTACCCTTGAGTATTTGTTTTCTTCCTGTCTCTGTGTAGTTTCATAGAATTTTTTCTTCTTTTAATATTAAGCTACATTCACTATGATGAGGAATACTGTTATCCTCGAATATAATTGGCATTAATAATATGTTATTTACTTTGTAAAGATGTTTAGACATTATTTACTCTATTTTGTGTTAATGCTAATGTGTGAAGTTGATGTTTCAAAAGTTATTGTGATCTTTTATGTATGTACTCATGTCATAATTCCTGTAACACTGACGTATATGTCTATTTCTATTCTTTTGTAACGCCTGTTTTACTACAAATGTTATCTGTATTGTTATGTTCTTTAATGATGTATTTTGTACCTTTGTTATTGTATTCTTCTGTTATAAAATTGTAATTGTCACCAGTTCATGATATTATTAACTTGTAAGTTCCATTTCACTGCACACGTTTCTGTTGGTCATAGTATATGGACAATATGTGAGAAGTAGGGACTGATAGTGTTTGCACGTGTGTTGGTAATTCAGCAAGGGACTGGATAACAGCATTGCTGGTTCTAAGGACAATTAAAAGAAAAACTTTCTGAGTGCACAAGTGGTGGTTTATGGACTTGCTATATTCTCTGCAAGAATCTTCGATGGTGATTGTGCACCTGCACAGTCGCAACGGATGGCTGCTGGCCGTCTCTACCAGGACTACAGTGGGTCTGCACCTCTGGTGGCCCACCAATACCATTATCTCTACAAGGACTGCAGTGGGTCTGCACCTCTGGTGGCCCACCAATACCACAATCTCTACCAGGACTCCAGTGGGTCTGCTCTGTGATGACCTACCTACCAATATTCTTCCAAACTTCGAATGACTCTGCTGTGGGTTTGCTCTGTTGTGGCCCATTACCTGTCTGCATGTCGAGAGTCAGCACTGTCTTTCCGTTGGAAGGTCAACACTACTTCTTCAAGACTGCATGGAAATCCACTACTTCTATGTGCATTTTCTTTTACTGCTTGGACTTTGAGAAAAACTCTGCATTTTTACTGTGATGAACAATGTGGACTGTCTTTATGGACTGTGAGAAATTTTGATCTTTTGACCAACATAATATTAATAAGTGTGTGCATTTTATATCTTTGTTACTGTAATTGTGAAAAATTTTTGTCAAATCTGTATTGGCCAGTGCCCAACACCATTTGTAAAAATTTTTGTGGGGAGCATGGGGGCTATGTAAGTAGGCTGTTCATGTTTTCTCTATGTAAGTAGGCTGTTCATGTTTTCTCTATGTAAGTAGGCTGTTTATGTTTTCTCTATGTAAGTAGGCTGTTTATGTTTTCTTATTGGCAACGTTACGTAGCGCTCAATATGAAAATCACTGGCTGTGCTGTGTGCAGTCTGTGGCTGCTTTGCATTGTTGTAATACTCGCCATTGTAGTGTTAGGCAGCTGGCTGTGAACAGCGCGTAGCGTTGCGCAGTTGGAGGTGAGCCGCCAGCAGTGGTGGATGTGGGGAGAGAGATGGCGGAGTTTTGAAATTTGTCATGAACTGCTATATTTATATATGATGATATCAAGGTAAATACATTGTTTGTTCTCTATTAATATCTTTCATTTGCTAACCATCCCTATCAGTAGTTAGTGCCTTCAGTAGTTTGAATCTTTTATTTAGCTGGCAGTAGTGGCGCTCGCTGTATTGCAGTAGCTTGAGCAGCGAAGATTTTTGTGAGGTAAGTGATTTGTGAAAGGTATAGTTTAATGTTAGTCAGGGCCATTCTTTTGTAGGGAATTTTGAAAATCAGATTGCGTTGCGCTAAATATTGTGTGTCAGTTTAAGCACAGTCCTGTATAATTGTTCAAAAAGGGGAAGTTTCACAGTCTGACCCTATTTCACCCCATTAGGGGTTGAATTTCAGAAACAATGAAACTCATATGTTTTTCATCTCTAACAAAGAACCCAGACACCAATTTTTAAAGATTTAGCTTTAAAAATGCTTTCGCTATGAAATATTTTCATAAAATGTTTCAACTGCTATTTCGCCCCCTTAGGGGTTCAAAATTCCAAAAACACCTGTAAGGAGTTGTAACCTCCCCACAAAAAAATAATAAAATAAATATTATGGATAGTGATTCTAATTTTAGTGTAACCTCAGAACAAAATTGGTTCCCATTTATAACCTCCGTACAGAAATTCATTCACATTTAACCTCCACACAAAATTTGTTTTCTCATTTAATGTAAGCTCGAAACAGAAAAATTCCTAAACCTCGTAATAAAAAATAAATTCAGTAACCTGGTAAATTTTGGACGACAGCAGTGCTGCGTCATGGCCCTGTAAGATCATTCTGAATAAAAAAAGAAAAATTCTTACCTTAATAAAGTCGCCAAATATCTGCTCTTACAATAAATTTTTCCGGCACAGCTCTGTGCAATGCTGGCCTATAGATTTGTCATTTATAAAAGGAAGCAACTGATTTTTCTTTTGCAACAATCGGAATGATCATGGATTGGAGAAATTAGTAAATTTTTTAAATTGAAATGAATGCTTGTTAGAAATTACTTTATATGACAAAGATTATTATTAGGACATTTTTTAAAAAAATTTACATGGGAGTTCAGATAACATTACTAGATATGTGCAAGGCTGCTTTTTACCTTATACAATAATACTCAGGCTCCGGCATCGCTGCACCGCAACCGGCCAGCCAACACGATACACTATACCAGACCAGAGCAGACTCCAGACTAGCGCAGACTAGCAACAACTTACTGCTACAGCTACACAGTACCTACTGCAGTCAACACTGCTCTCTGGTCGGCGATTCTCTTATACCTTGCATATCGCAGGCAGCGTATGAGCAATACATCGAAATTACATCTACTCGGACCTCTTAGATAAAATTACATCTGCATTACATCTGCTCAGACCTCTTACATAAAATTACATCTGCTCGGACCTCTTACATAACCCTCCACTGGGGGGCAAAAATTTGGCAGCGATGGTGAGTCAATTGGACTTGCCATGAGCAACAAATTTTTCTATAATCTACTTAATTAACTAAGTTTACAGTCACAGAGTATATACATATATATAAGTGCAGAACATGAAATAAAATAGAGTGCACATGCACTGAGTACAGAACATATCAAGAAATCACAAAATGTATACGCAATGAGTACAAAACATATTAACAAATAACATAAAGTGCACACGTACTGTAGTACTTTTTTTTTACCATTTTACAAGAACTAGGATAGGAAAGGGAAGGATTGCATCATGGTTGTAGCACAGTAGGTTGCACGTAGCTGCACTGAAAGTCCATATCTCTCTACAGAAGCACAACACCAAGTGAGACAATCTGAAGTTCTCTTCCCTGAAGTATTAATCAGTGTAGCCAAAACACTGAAATGTCGTATTAATATTCAATGTTATCATTTGGTAGTACATTAGGTACACCAAACAGTGGGACCATAATAACATCTCTATCGTTCGAGGTGGTGGATAGCATGATGTGTCAACGCCACACTCTTGCAGAATCCATACTCTTTCACCAACGTAAAGTTAGTGCAAAAACCAAGTATAGTGCTCCATGATCATGAGGATGGACAGGACAAACGGATATTGTAGTAATTTCTGGTAATTAGGTCAGAAGGTGAAGGATATTAAGTCTTATGCTAGTCATCATTGAGAATTACACTAGTCTATCAACCGATTTGAGTAATTGGTGGCACTCATTGCCTAGTTACAAAACATTTCTGTACTATGTATGAAGTATTACAGAATATTATTCATAAGTCATCTGATTACAGTGAACATTGGCACTCATTGGCCAGTTACAAACCATTTTTATGCATTATTCAAAAGTGATCATTCAGAGCAAGAGTTAATTAATGGCGTAACATTAACATAATTCATCTAGTTATAGTAATCATTGGCACTCATTGGCCAGTTACAAACCATCAGAAGTCATCATTCAAAACAGGAGCTAATGTGTGTAGCATCAAGCTACTGGTATTCATATATGATATCATGTAAGTGACATAAGACAAATTAAAATACAAGAAACAGTGGCATTCATTGGCGAGTTACAAAGTATTCATATAGTTTATAAAACATTATTCAGTATTATTCAGAAGTCATCATTCAAAATGAAAGTTAATTATTGGCATAGCATTTATAGTGTACAACAAAAATATTATTTACAGAAATTATTGGCATAGCATATATGCATTATTACAAAACATTATTCAGTATTACTCAGAAGTCATCATTCAAAATGAGAGTTAATTATTGGCATAGCATTTATAGAGTATAACAAAAATATTATTTACAGAGATTATTGTCATACCATTTATACATTGTTACAAAACATCATTCAGTATTACTCAAAACTCATCATACAAGTGACATAGGACATATTTAAAATGTAACACACTATAACTATTACTCAAGGTCTGTTGTTAGAAAACATCATTCAGTATTACTCAGAACTCTCTTAAACTGGTAGCATTATATGGGACTGGTAATACATTTTTTTGTGCCAGCAATGCATTGCGTTGAGATCGATAATTAATTGCTGGGGCATGAAAATATTTGCTTTTGACTTATTGCTGCAAATAAGGATTAGTAACGTCATTCGTCATGAGTCAGCTGTAGCAAGGATATGAACAAGTGGAGTATATGTGATCACATTCATGAATGACACACATAAATGGGTAAAAACATGCAAGTACTAGAACAGGTTTAATAATTAACTGCTTATAGCACATTAATTTCATGAATAGCTTCTCCTGGAAAAAATACAAAATGGGTTATTAAGCTGAAAGAAGAAACGCATATTATGCTGAAAAGTTGTGAATTTCGAATTAACAGATAATGAAACGTGTACTCAATATGTATGTACTCTAGCTGTCCTTTCCAAAACATTCAGTCATTATACTATGCGACATAAGACATAATGTCAAAACTGCAACAAATACTTAAATAACTACATAGCATCTCTTAACTAATAGTAAATGTATAAACTTTATCATCATTCTCATCTGCAAGGAAAAACTTCATTATTCATATTACTATAACTTCATTACTATCATCACCTGTAAAGAAAAACTTAATTATTCATATTAGCATATTCTTCATATAACTATTCATCACCATTCATTATCATCTGCAAAAAAGACACTTCATTATTCATTATTCATTTTTTCCATTTACTTCATACAACTATTCATAGTATAGAGTTTCTTATTTCTAGCATATTTCATCACTAAAACTAAGATGTGTAGTTCTGTCTAACAGCCTGCATCAATCGCCTCATATTCTGAAAGAAAAATAATTAGTTAAGACTGCTATCATACGATGTGTATAGTATAGTCTTGTTAACGTTTGTTAATTCTGATCTATTTATTCTTCATGACGAGGTATTGCATCTCCTTTCGTTCATTCCGAAGGTGAAATTCCCATTTCATAGTAATCCACTGTGGTTTGTTTAATGTATTTCTTTTACACGTTATAGCTAGTGATATGATTAAGCATACAGCATAGCATGACAGAAAACGTATTATGTCAAAATTGTAGAGAATGTTCAGGCGCAAAAATGTACACACAGTCTCATAATGCAGTAGCCAAAAGTGTAGAATAGTCAAGATATTGATACATCATAAGGAAAATGTCAAAGTCAACTGGTGTTTGTTACATCTTAAACATTGCATAGTGCATACAGGAAAACAATCATACATACACGAAAAATGGAAAATGTGCACGGTCTGATATATAACGACAAGAAAAGTGACCTGCTAACCTTACCTTGCCGGGCACTTGCCAAGAAAAAAAATATGACAATCATCAGTAAGTAATCACATAGATAGAATTGCATAATTGGTCATAAAATATGTAAGTTTATCCGGAAAAAGGTGCACGGTCTGATGTGTAACGACAAGAAAAGCAACCTGCTAACCTTACCTTGCCGGACACTTGCCAAGAAAAAATACGATAATCATCAGTAAGTGTTCATATAAATATAATTGCATCATTGGTCATATAAAAATCAGAAAATGGCATTACAGTGTGATAAATCATAAAGTATGTTCATTCAATAAAGGGTTTAATATTTGAGACATGGTGATTGCCTTTGCTTTTTCTGGTTCTCAAAATTTCGACGTGTACTACATTGGGGTGAGGAATGCTGCGAATTCGATATGGACCTGCGTATAGAAGCTCAAATTTACTGCATCTATTCTTTCCTCTGATGGATAAATAGCGTGTACGTACTAATATCTTATGCCCAATGTGAAAGTCACGGCGTGTACCAACCTGTTTTTGCTGTCTTCTCCGGCGCTCTGCGGCACGTTTGATGTTGTTCAGCGCAATGTCAATTATTTCATGGTGTCGTAGTCGACGAGATGTAGGAAACGTTACTAATTCTTTAATTTTGTTAGGTGGTTCAACATTTTTCAGTATAACAGTCGGAGATAGCATAGTAGATTCATTTGGTATGGAATTAATTACATCCTGGAATGAGAGTATGTGTATGTCCCAATCAATATGTTTTTTATTGAAGTATATTCTACATAGTTTACCAATTTCTTTCATTAGTCGTTCACAAGGGTTCGAAGAAGCATGGTACCTGGATATATACACTCCTGGAAATGGAAAAAAGAACACATTGACACCGGTGTGTCAGACCCACCATACTTGCTCCGGACACTGCGAGAGGGCTGTACAAGCAATGATCACACGCACGGCACAGCGGACACACCAGGAACCGCGGTGTTGGCCGTCGAATGGCGCTAGCTGCGCAGCATTTGTGCACCGCCGCCGTCAGTGTCAGCCAGTTTGCCGTGGCATACGGAGCTCCATCGCAGTCTTTAACACTGGTAGCATGCCGCGACAGCGTGGACGTGAACCGTATGTGCAGTTGACGGACTTTGAGCGAGGGCGTATAGTGGGCATGCGGGAGGCCGGGTGGACGTACCGCCGAATTGCTCAACACGTGGGGCGTGAGGTCTCCACAGTACATCGATGTTGTCGCCAGTGGTCGGCGGAAGGTGCACGTGCCCGTCGACCTGGGACCGGACCGCAGCGACGCACGGATGCACGCCAAGACCGTAGGATCCTACGCAGTGCCGTAGGGGACCGCACCGCCACTTCCCAGCAAATTAGGGACACTGTTGCTCCTGGGGTATCGGCGAGGACCATTCGCAACCGTCTCCATGAAGCTGGGCTACGGTCTCGCACACCGTTAGGCCGTCTTCCGCTCACGCCCCAACATCGTGCAGCCCGCCTCCAGTGGTGTCGCGACAGGCGTGAATGGAGGGACGAATGGAGACGTGTCGTCTTCAGCGATGAGAGTCGCTTCTGCCTTGGTGCCAATGATGGTCGTATGCGTGTTTGGCGCCGTGCAGGTGAGCGCCACAATCAGGACTGCATACGACCGAGGCACACAGGGCCAACACCCGGCATCATGGTGTGGGGAGCGATCTCCTACACCGGCCGTACACCACTGGCGATCGTCGAGGGGACACTGAATAGTGCACGGTACATCCAAACCGTCATCGAACCCATCGTTCTACCATTCCTAGACCGGCAAGGGAACTTGCTGTTCCAACAGGACAATGCACGTCCGCATGTATCCCGTGCCACCCAACGTGCTCTAGAAGGTGTAAATCAACTACCCTGGCCAGCAAGATCTCCGGATCTGTCCCCCATTGAGCATGTTTGGGACTGGATGAAGCGTCGTCTCACGCGGTCTGCACGTCCAGCACGAACGCTGGTCCAACTGAGGCGCCAGGTGGAAATGGCATGGCAAGCCGTTCCACAGGACTACATCCAGCATCTCTACGATCGTCTCCATGGGAGAATAGCAGCCTGCATTGCTGCGAAAGGTGGATATACACTGTACTAGTGCCGACATTGTGCATGCTCTGTTGCCTGTGTCTATGTGCCTGTGGTTCTGTCAGTGTGATCATGTGATGTATCTGACCCCAGGAATGTGTCAATAAAGTTTCCCCTTCCTGGGACAATGAATTCACGGTGTTCTTATTTCAATTTCCAGGAGTGTAGATCAGAGAAATGTTTCTAGCTCGTAACATATGTGTCCATATAGCAGATCGAAACTGTAATCCATTGTCGGAAATTACTTTCAGTACATGCCCTACACGAAATAAAAAATGTTTAACATACGCATTTGAAATCGATTTAGAAGTAGCTTTGCGTAACGGAGTCAAGGTAACAAATTTCGAAGTGAGTTCAACTGTGACAAAGATGTAGTAAAAACCTCTATTAGTTCTGGGAATCGGACCAAAAATGTCTACAGCGTCCATGTGTCTCAATTTAACAGGTACAATGGGATGTAACGGAGGAATATGTGAAGTCGTCTCTGACTTAGCTTTCTGACAGATTTTACATGACGCTAAAACTCGTCAAATACGTTTCTCCATGTTGGCAAAATAACAGTTCTGTCTCTGTATGAGAAAACGTTTTCTGGCTCCGTAATGTGCGTAACTTAAATGAGTATACCAAATTAATTTGTTAACAAGCTCGTCAGGAATACATAATAACCAATTGTTGCTGTCAGGGTGAGAGCGGCGAAACAGAATATTATTGCGTACAGTGTAATGGTTTCTAATGGTAACATTATTCCTATCTTGCCAAAGGTGTTTAATTTCTTTCCATACGTTGCCTTTACTCTGCTCTTGTGCTATGTCTCGTAATGCCGCCGAAATGAAATTTTCAAATGCAACTTGTTGAATGTACATGACGCTGAAATTTGCTTTGCAGAAGTTGGTTGTGATGTCTTGCTGATTGTTGTTAAGAGAACGGGATAGTGCGTCTGCTACAATATTTTGTGAGCCGGGAATGTGAACAATTGTAAAATTAATTCCTGTAAATAAAGTTTCCATCTGCTTAACCTGTCGTGTGTAAACTTTGCGGAAAGTAAAAACTGGATAGCTCTATGATCTGTGTAAACGGTCGTGTGTCTTCCATAAAGAAAATACCTAATCCCGTAAATGCCCATACAACACATAATGTTTCAAGTTCTGTAACAGAATAATTGAGTTCAGCAGGTGACAGACTGCGACTCGCAAAGGCGATGTTTTTAATTACTGCACAACCATCTTCTTCAATTTCTTGAAAAATGTGTACGCCTAAAGCGGTGTTAGAACTGTCGGTGGCAATGGAAAATTTTTTAGTAAGATCTGAATGTGATAAAAGTGGTGCATTCAACAAAGCTTGTTTTAGATTGACAAATTGAGAATGTGCTTGGCTATCCCAGGACCAAATAGTGTTTTTACCCGTCAATTGACATAATCTGGGGGTGTCTAAAGCAGAGTAATGAATAAATTTACGAAAAAAGTTAATTAATCCCAGAAAGCTGCGTAGTTGGTTATTCGTCGTAGGAACAGTAATGTCACATAAAGCTTGAAGTTTTTCCGGGTCAGGCGCAATGCCTTCTGCTGAAATTACGTGTCCAAGAAATTTTATAGAAGTTTTGCCAAAGTGCGATTCACTGAGATTAACTGTGAGTCCTTGTGCACGAGAAGTTCGTAACAGTTGTTCAAGAATCAGATTGTGTTCAGACCAATTAGCTTCTGCAATAAGAATGTCGTCTACACACGTTGTAATTCTGTCTTTTATGCAAAAGTGTGTATCGGATGTCTTCAAAACTAATAACATTTTCGTGAACAAGATTCTCCGTGTCAAAAGTATTGCTTGCGTTGCTGGAAGATGCAACCTTACTGTATCTAGACAAAATCCATCTGACGTGCTATTATTTGCGGGAGGATGCTGTGGCATTTCAACTATTTGTACTGTTCTGTTATTTCGTCCTGACGTATTACGTTCGGGATTATATCTAGTGTCTGGTTCATTCATGATAATCTGCTGTTGCGGATGATTCTGCTGCTGGTAAGACCGACTGTTATTAAACGTACGCTGAAAATTGTGCTCATTACTTTTACGTCTGTCATAATAATCATTGCTATACGGCGCGTTGCGATAGGAATTGAAATGACGTGTTTTCTGTACTTAGTGATTTCCTTATTGCTGTGCGTTGCTGTTTGGTGTGGCCGACGCTATACGTGTAGGTGGCGAAACATTAAAGCTTGGTTGACCTTGCAGACTGCATTGTTGGTTTGGTATGCTAACCGGTTGGTTTGTTGCTGTTGTTGGGAAAAACCTCTATTGTTGCCAAAAATGCGTCTGCGATAGCTGAAAATTTTGTACATACTGGTGATTACACTTCTGTCTTTCATTAAAATTACGCTGATAGTTCTGGAGTGTCTAAGGAAAATTGTCACTTTCGATAAAACTTGTCATACCAGGTTTTCTTCACTCATTCTTAATCCTAGATAGATCGATAGTTTAAGAGCTGTTTTGATAGATATAAAGGATAGTAAAAGAGAAGGCAGTAGTGCAGAAAACTAAAGATGAAATAGCACTACTATGGCTTGGGGCCCTGTGCACGCTATGGCACATATTCATCGAAGTGTAATGAAACCCCTGAGGTCAATTACGCGCTACAAATAAATTTTAGTTTTTGCGTTACAGGCAATACCAGTGAAAATTCAAAAGCAAAGTGTTGTATTCAGTCCAATTCTAGTTTCTGCGTTGTAGGCCAAGCTGATGAAAATACAAAAGCAAATTGTCGTATCCAGTCCAAACGATGTATTTGTGTTCTGTCACTTTCAAATACCTTAAATTTTTTTACGGATAAAAATTGCTTATAATCAACGTTATCGTCTCTGAATGTGTGAACAGGTTCAGGATTGAATGAGAATCTATTTGTCTGTGTCTGTTCGGATTCTAAGACACGTAGTCTTGTAAATTACCTAAGTTACACTGGCTGTGTGAGTGTGACAAATGTTCGGAATGCGGCGTATGCTGTGACGGGTTAGTGATTGAAACATTTTTCATTTCTGTCACTTTGAAACGTTCGTAAATGTGGCTGTTTTGTTGTTCACATTTTTTATCGACTTCCGCATCCAGAATGTGTGAAAGTTCTGGTGACATTAAATTAAACTCGTCGCGTAACTGTGTTGCTTTTTCAGAACATTGTTCAGTGACTGCACTACTTTCATCTCTAAGTAATTTCGTTGTCGCTACATGTGTACTACTTAATTCTTGTGCAACAGATCTAATTTCTTCACTACTGTTCCTAGCACAAGCCTTAATTTCCTCACGTAATTGTTCTTTAGTATCATGACGTTGCACGGTAACGGCTGTAATCTGTTCACTAAGTTGTTTGTTCTGTTCGTTAAGGTTGTAGCGTTTTTCATTCAACTGTTTGGAATTGTTGTCTTGTTTTTCATTAATTTATTTGAGATTGTTGTTTGGTTTTTCATTCCACTGTTCGAGATTTTCATTACGTCGTTTGTACGATTCATTAATTCGTTTGAGATTTTCATTAAGTTGTTTGTGCTCATTGTCTAGTTTTTCATTGATTTGTAGTAATAATGCCATAACTTGATCCCAGCCAAAATTAGCGGCTCTATTCTCTGTACTGTGTGATGATGTATCTGCATGTGCCACGTTTTGTGTAACCATTTGGTTATTCTGTGATTCTTGAAAAGGTGCACTCTTGGTCACTACACAGGAATCAAATAAATATGACGTATTCCGACTACACTGTTCATTTTCGTTAGAAACATTTATCTGTTCGTTACGTAAAATTTGCAGATCGGGTGTGTCAAACTTGGCAGCGTTCATTGTAACGGAACGTGCCGCGTCATCAATTGTTACATTTACTGTGGACATAATTGAATTTGTTTGTTCATCATTAGGATCAAAATCAATACTAGTGATCGGCACGCACTGATTATCTGTAATTAGGCGATTATCACTGTTACCCTGAGTGTCGCAAGTATTATCGGTCAAATTATTCGAGTCTGCTATTTCACTCATTGCACATCGCGATGTACTGTTAACAGTTTTTCGCGGCATTTTTCACAAATCAAAATTAAGCACAAAATGAAACAAAGACAAAGCAAAAATGCAACAAACACAATTACAACAAAGAGCAATAAATTGCCGATGATCTGTGAAAGAAAGAGTGACAAATTAGTAAATGCGTTGCGCCAGATGCAAACTACATTTAAGTAAATAAGAGCAGATATATGACTACTTCTCAGAGATTCACAAAGAAATACGATCCTGGCCGGTTGTCGCCAAGTGTAACCTCCCCACAAAAAACAATAATAAAATAAATATTATGGATAGTGATTCTAATTTTAGTGTAACCTCAGAACAAAATTGGTTCCCATTTATAACCTCCGTACAGAAATTCATTCACATTTAACCTCCACACAAAATTTGTTTTCTCATTTAATGTAAGCTCGAAACAGAAAAATTCCTAAACCTCGTAATAAAAAATAAATTCAGTAACCTGGTAAATTTTGGACGACAGCAGTGCTGCGTCATGGCCCTGTAAGATCATTCTGAATAAAAAAAGAAAAATTCTTACCTTAATAAAGTCGCCAAATATCTGCTCTTACAATAAATTTTTCCGGCACAGCTCTGTGCAATGCTGGCCTATAGATTTGTCATTTATGAAAGCAAGCAACTGATTTTTCTTTTGCAACAATCGGAATGATCATAGATTGGAGAAATTAGTAAATTCTTTAAATTGAAATGAATGCTTGTTAGAAATTACTTTATATGACAAAGATTATTATTAGGATATTTTTTTTTTAAAATTACATGGGAGTTCAGATAACATTACTAGATATGCGCAAGGCTGCTTTTTACCTTATACAATAATACTCAGGCTCCGGCATCGCTGCACCGCGACAGACCAGCCAGCACGATACACTATACCAGACCAGAGCAGACTCCAGACTAGCGCAGACTAGCAACAACTTACTGCTACAGCTACACAGTACCTACTGCAGTCAACACTGCTCTCTGGTCAGCGATTCTCTTATACCTTGCATATCGCAGGCAGCGTATGAGCAATACATCGAAATTACGTCTGCTCGGACCTCTTACATAAAATTACATCTGCATTACATCTGCTCGGACCTCTTACATAGAATTACATCTGCTCGGACCTCTTACAAAGTATTTTTTAAATTTGAAACAGAGAAGTCAAACACCAGTGTTCATAAAGGTAGCTTTAAAAATACTTTAGTAGTTGAAACTTCCTGGCAGATTAAAACTGTGTGCCCGACCGAGACTCGAACTCGGGTCCTTTGCCTTTCGCGGGCAAGTGGTAGAGCACTTGCCCGCAAAAGGCAAAGGTCCCGAGTTCGAGTCTCGGTCGGGCACACAGTTTTAATCTGCCAGGAAGTTTCATATCAGCGCACACTCCGCTGCAGAGTGAAAATCTCATTCTGGAAACTTTAGTAGTTCTTTACTAACGATGTTAAAAAAAAAGTTCACTCATAGTGTTAAATTTCCAAATATGATGGAACACTTATTTCTTTATTTCTTCCCGAAAAACCAAATTCGTGGGTCTAGCTTCAAAACTGAATTAATAGCGACATTTTTTTAAAGAACCTCCATCCCCTATTTCAGTCCCTTAGGGTTAGAATTTCGAAAAATCCCTTCTTAAACGACGCCTACAGTTTAAGATCCACGTCTTCTCCAAATTTAAAGTTTCTTTCCTTAGCGGTTTGGGCTGAGCGATGATGAGCCAGTCAGTCAATCAGGACACTGCCTTTTATATACAGATATGAGAAAGCAATCTTTCGTGGACAGCGGGATTTGGATTCATCTACAGTTACTGTTGTCAAACTTCTGGGAAATTTGGGTGCGTGGAAATCTCGTAATTTTTACTGAAAGTCAGAAATCTGTCGTTGTTGAAAGTGAAACCAAAGCGTGGAAACTTATTGGTTTACTCTTACCTTTCCAGAAACCCTTAGATATAGAATGTCGTAGTGTTTAGAAAAATGAAGTGAAAAAAAAAATGCTTTGTCTTCGGCAAATACGCTATGAGACATTAAGAATCTGCACAACTATTTTTTTAAATTTGTAACTGGAAATGTGTGATGTGTTTCGGTCAAAATTCTGTAGTACCTTTCCACTTTTGCGTAATTCAAGTGACACCAACAGTTCTTCACAGTCTGGTTGGAGTACGCGTAACACAGGTCTCAGAACTTGGAGAAGGCGACTGGATCAGTCACACAAATTTCTTGCGGAAAGATGGAATAAACAACTCGGCGGTAACCCTGAAAGCACAATATAAACTTTACGGCGCTTCTGAAAGTTATCACACACGAGTTCTGTTCAAAAAAAATTACGGACATTTATTTTTTGGAAATAATTTTACTTATTTGTCTACAATAACAGTTCCTACCAAATGTCATACCACTATGCCAGCGCTTTTTCTAATCCCCGAAACATTATTGGAGGTCGATCTCCTGGATAACTTTAAGCTCCCTCGGCGGTGCGGTCTGGGTCTCATCTTGGCCTTTTACTTTTGAAAACAGAGAAAAGTCAACTGTTTAAGTCGAATATGAAGACTGGGGAATCATGCCAGTATTGCCTGCGAGCAAAAATTAACGAAAGAACAACAACGTGTGAGCTGGTGTATTAACCTACTCCAGTAGCCATGAATCTGGCCAGTTTTTAGGGTTCCTCACCTAAATCGGTAATAACTGAACCGCATTACAGTATCATTTTGTTGTCTGTCTGTCTGCCTGTCCAACTGTTAGGGCAGCTTTTTCTCAGGAACGTGTGGAAATATCAAGTTGAAATTTATGTCAAATACTAAGGTCGCGGTCCCTTGGCAGTGTAAAACTATTCAAGCTTTTAAGTCAATGCAGTCAAAAGACACAGCCATATATATAAGATATTTTGAATGTCGCAAACTCAGTTATCGAAAATTATAGATGAACTACCCATAGATGTACATGTCGGCCTAGTGGTCTAGTTGTAACACATGTTTCCTGCAAACCGACAGGTCGCGGAACAGTGTTGCCATCTAGTTTTGCCATAGCTGTTGGCTATCTCTATTCAGCCCTGTGACGAATCTGTATAGTGCTGTTGGTAAACAAGGCACCTTAGAAACAGCATCTACTTCGGTAAGGGATTCTGTTTCTACCGCATATATACTTTCAGCGCCAAGTGCATTCGGCGAATACGATGAAACATGTGATCTGATTGACAGCTAACAGCAAAACATTTTCGATACTTATAAAACTGTCAGATGCTTTTATTTATTTATTTATTGCTTATTCAGTCTGACCAGATTAGGACCGTAAGGTCCCCTCTTACATCTGACCGGGAACAACATGCACCAAAGACATTACGAAAAACATTCACAGGAATAATAATAATAAAAATAATAATAATAATCCCATGGAGGCCCGGGAAAAGAATAGGCCTCCGGTATGTTCTGCCAGTCGTAAAAGGCGACGAAAAGAACAAACCACTAATAGGGCTAACCCCCCTTTTAGTGTGATTAGTTGGTTCAGGACGGAACTAAAGAAGCCTCGGACAAGCGCCGTCATGGTCGGGGACGACGCTTGAACCCTATGCCCGCCCACAATGGTAACGACACTGCTAGCCAACTGGAAAATGATTTAAATCCAAATAGAGGTGTTTTGGAGGATATGCTTCCTGCAACCACCCTAGAAGGAAAACAAAGACAGAGGATGAGATGACAGATGAAGTTAATCGACACCTCATGTTCTGTTATTACCAAGCAACAAACCTAGGAACCAACACAACTGGATACAGATCACAAGTATACACAACATTTATTACCAGATACCCAGGATTAAATTTTTTAACAGAACAACGACTAGCTGATCAGATCCGTGTAATAATCAAAAATAACAGGATACCCCAGTCAGAATTGGAAAACATCAAACGACAAGTACAACAAATACTAGAACAAAATAATGTGCAATCAGAAGAAGAAGAAAATACAGTAATGGACTCAAACATCCCAGCGCAAACAAACAAAGGACAACACGCATCAATTAAACAATCAGAGGAAAACGAAATCTTAAGACAGCCACAAGAACAAGCACAAATAGAACACGAAGTGACACACATGTTAAATATAGAAGAAAAATTTCAGCTGACATATATAGAATACAACGACACAAATACAGACATTAGACAATTCTTGCATAGACCGCCAAATAACCCACAAGTCGAAACAACAATAAAAACTATCAACACAATCATACACAACAAAATAAATGAAAACACAACTGTGGAAGAGTTACAACTACTGGTTTATATAGGAGCACTCACTACACTAAATATACACACTAGGCACAGATCAGAACCAACCAACACACAGAAGAAACCCACAAAACCAGCATGGCAACACAGGCTACAGATCAGAATAGGAAAACTGAGAAAAGACATCGGACAGCTAACACAATTTATAAGAAATGAAATGTCAGAAAAAAAAACGAAAAAGGTTAGGTAAAATCTCACAACAAGAAGCGATAGAGCAATTAGATGAAAAGAAGCAGAAATTACAAGTATTGGCCAAACGACTTAGAAGATACAAAAAAGTGAAAATAGAAGGAAACAAAACCCACAAACCAAAAGAAATTTTACCAGACAATAGACAACACACACATTAAAACAGACAATCCACCAAACATAACAGACATGGAAAACTTCTGGAGCAACATATGGTCAGACCCGGTACAACATAACAGACACGCACAGTGGATACATGCAGGAACAGACACATACAAGATGATACCACAAATGCCTGAAGTGATAATTTTGCAATATGAAGTAACCCGAGCGATTAATTCTACACACAACTGGAAAGCCGCTGTAAAAGATAAAATACCAAATTTCTGGCTAAAGAAGTTCACCTCAACACATTCACATCTAACTAAATTATTTAACAGTTACATTGCAGACCCATACACATTCCCTGATACACTTACACATGGAATAACTTATCTGAAGCCTAAAGATCAAGCAGACACAGCAAACCCAGCTAAATATCGCCCCATAACGTGCCTACCAACAATATACAAAATATTAACTTCAGTCATTACACAGAAATTAATGACACATACAACACAGAACAAAATTACAAATGAAGAACAAAAAGGCTGTTGCAAAGGAGCACGAGGATGTAAAGAGCAACTGATAATAGATGCAGAGGTGGTGTATCAAGCTAAAACTAAACAAAGGTCGCTACACTACGCATACATTGATTACCAAAAAGTTTTTGATAGTGTACTCCACTCATGGTTACTACAAATATTGGAAATATACAAAGTAGATCCTAAATTGATACAGTTCCTAAACATAGTAATGAAAAATTGGAAAACCACACTTAATATCCAAACAAATTCAAATAATATCACATCACAGCCAATACAGATTAAGTGTGGAATATACCAAGGAGACTCATTAAGTCCTTTCTGGTTCTGCCTTGCTCTGAACCCACTATCCAACATTCCAAATAATACAAATTATGGATACAATATTACTGGAACATACCCACACAAAATCACACATTTGCTTTTCATAGATGATCTAAAACTACTGGCAGCAACAAATCAACAACTCAACCAATTACTAAAGATAACAGAAGTATTCAGCAATGATATAAATATGGCTTTTGGAACAGACAAATGTGAAAAAAATAGCATAGTCAAGGGAAAACACACTAAACAGGAAGATTACATATTGGATAACCACAGCGACTGCACAGAAGCGATGGAAAAAACAGATGCCTATAAATATCTAGGATATGGACAAAAAATAGGAATAGATGATACAAATATTAAAGAGGAACTAAAAGAAAAATATAGACAAAGACTAACAAAAATACTGAAAACAGAATTGACTGCAAGAAATAAGACAAAAGCTATAAATACTTATGCTATACCAATATTGACTTACTCATTTGGAGTAGTGAAATGGAGTAACACAGACCTAGAAGCACTCAATACACTTACACGATCACAATGCCACAAATATAGAATACATCACATAATTCAGCAACTGAAAGATTCACATTAAGCAGAAAGGAAGGGGGAAGGGGATTTATCGACATAAAAAACCTACATTGTGGACAGGTAGACAATTTAAGAAAATTCTTTCTAGAACGAGCAGAAACTAGCAAAATACGCAAAGCAATCACTCATATAAATACATCGGCTACACCACTGCAATTTCATAACCACTTCTACAATCCTTTAGATCACATAACATCAACAGATACGAGGAAAGTAAGTTGGAAAAAGAAAACACTACATGGCAAGCATCCGTATCATCTAACACAGCCACACATCGATCAAGATGCATCCAACACATGGCTAAGAAAAGGCAATACATACAGTGAGACGGAAGGATTCATGACTGCAATACATGATCAAACAATAAACACCAGATATTACAGCAAGCATATTATTAAAGATCCCAATACTACAACAGATAAATGCAGACTTTGCAAACAACAAATAGAAACAGTAGATCACATCACAAGCGGGTGTACAATACTAGCAAATACAGAATACCCCAGAAGACATGACAATGTAGCAAAAATAATACATCAACAGCTTGCCTTACAACATAAACTTATAAAACAACACGTTCCCACATACAAGTATGCACCACAAAATGTACTGGAGAATGATGAATACAAATTATACTGGAACAGAACCATTATAACAGATAAAACAATACCACATAACAAATCTGACATCATACTCACCAATAAAAAGAAGAAGTTAACACAACTAATCGAAATATCCATACCCAATACAACAAATATACAAAGGAAAACAGGAGAAAAAATTGAAAAATACATCCAACTGGCTGAGGAAGTCAGGACATGTGGCATCAGGATAAAGTTGACATTATACCAACTATACTATCAACTACAGGAGTCATACCACACAATATCCACCAGTACATCAATGCAATACAGCTACATCCAAACTTATATATACAACTATAGAAATCTGTAATTATTGATACATGTTCAATTACCCAAAAGTTCCTAAATGCAATATAACATATACCGTACAGTTAAAAGAAAGTGAGACTTGATCAAGGTCCACATCACTTTCCATTTTTAACCAGACTTAATATCTGTGAAAGTAAAGAAATAATAATAGTAATAACATCATAGTAGTAGACACTAATGATGAAAATAATAATTGGTACTACTACTACTACTAATAATAATAATAATAATAATGTGATCAGGCGAAACTGCTCTTGTCCAGCTACAATTGTGGATTCTTTGATTGCTCACGGAGAAGGCTCATGAAAGTATATTACATGGAATATCAGTTCACTTTAGTACATAAATGAATAAAAGATTTACTTAACTTTGACGCACTTGTTTGCCACAGGAGTGCCGGACAATTTACAGCTGTCATCGACTAGCAAAGCATCACTTGATGCACTAATTAACTACTGTTCTCTGCAGGCACAATGTTCAACATTACGAAGTACAGTTCACCTGAAACTTTAACTGCCATTGTTCTGTTCGATGATGCTGACTCCAGTAGCAGAGGTCTTGAACTGGGCAGAGTGTATGCATGCTCGACACTATGTTGACGTCAGTGTGAGGGCGCTGCTATTGCTGAGAGGCTGTGAGGGCGCTGCTGTTGCTGGAGCACCTCCCATACATCATTGTGCGAAATTCATACGCTACCACAATAACGATAACAACAGTGAATAGCATTATTAATTGTACAGATTAATACAGCACATTTGAATACATATTAAGTATTATAGAAGTGGAAGGGGTAAAGAAATTGGAGAAGACTGGAGTGGAATGACAGTGGCTGTTAGAAAAGAATAGAATTTAAATAAAGAACTCTGTCAACAATGGGGAAGGAAATGTTGTGGGGGAGGGGGGATTGATGAGAGTGAGCTGCGGCCTAGTATATGGGAGATATCGCTATTGTGATAAAAGCTGGCACACTAAATGTTTTTTGAAGTCAAGAAGGATTGTAATTTCTCTGATATTTTGAGGAAGATTGTTCCAAAGTCAGGTTCCTGGTGCAGAAAATGATTTAGAGAACACGGCAGTATTATGTGATGGTACAGAGAGGATTTTACTTTACTGAAAGCCAGTATTCCTGCTGTTCTGTTCAGGTAGTAGAGTAAAAGTTGAAGTTAGATGAGAAGGATTGCAATGACTATAGAGCAGACACAGAGTATGATAGTCTCTACACTTATTTGCACGCAATCATGATAACTGTGCGTAGGCAGGAGTGATATCGTCAAAATAGCGTACATCACAAACGCATCGCACTCAAGCACTTATGACGGTCCTATACTGCATGAGCCTTCGTACGAAAGTCCTTGGAGAATATCATCATCATAGGTAGGTATTGGGAGTATTAGTGCCTCTCCTAGTTTTTTTAATCTCGAAAGGAAATACTTTTTTATATTACTGTAGTGAGTGAACAGATGCTGACACCTTCTTACAGACTGCACCTGCGTTCTCAGTCCAGTCCAAGTGAGGGTCCAGAATTAGCCATAAGTTCTTTAAGGACAGAAAAAGGTTATTGCTGTGCCGTAAGGTGGAAGAGATTCTCTGAACTGCGTGGTAATAAGTCTTTCGTGAGTGACTAAAATTACTTGCATTTTAGAAACGTACGCTGTAGCAACGTCTACCAAAAACAACAACGTAAAAATTGCGCGAATCTGCCTAGTACAACAAGCGAAATTACAAAATTTCCCTTTCACCTTGTGGGGTCCTGCCCACTCCTGTAATATAAGGTTCCTAGGAAGCTGTTACCTCGGATAGCTAAACAATAGGCAAGCAAATCATATTAACGGAGTTTATTACAATAATTGAATTGACAATACTGAACTTTGCCTGTTCACAATGAAGTGTCACAAGCAGTTGGCGACATGCAAATAATCAATGACTTTCGCTATATACAATTTCCATGCAAACAATTAATGTAAGGAACAAGTCTCAGCTAAACAGGATGACGGCCCGTCTTCTAGTGCCAGTCTTCTGGTGTGGCGAGGCTATCTGAAGCGGCGCTTATATTCTCTTTGGATGGAGGCCGCTCCTGTCGTGGTGCGGTCCTAGTCAGCGTATCCTAGTCAGCGTACTGCACTACTGGCCATTCAAACTGCTACACCAAGAAGAAATGCAGATGATAAACGGGTATTCATTGGACAAATATATTATACTAGAACTGACATTTGGGTGCATAGATCCTGAGAAATTAGTACCCAGAACAACCACCTTTGGGCGTAATAACGGCCTTGATACGCCTGGGCATTGAGTCAAACACAGCTTGGATGGCGTGTACAGGTACAGCTGCCCATGCAGCTTCAATACGATACCACAGTTCATCAAGAGTAGTGACTGGCGAATTGTGGCGAGCCAGTTGCTCGGTCACCATTGACCAGACGTTTTCAGTTGGGGAGAGATCTGGAGAATGTGCTGGCCAGAGCAGCAGTCGAACATTTTTTGTATCCAGAAAGGCCTGTACAGGACCTGCAACATGCGGTCGCGCATTATCCTGCTGAAATGTAGGGTTTCGCAGGGATCGAATGAAGGGTAGAGCCACGTGTCGTAACACATCTGAAATGTAACGTCCACTGTTCAAAGTGCCGTCAATGCGAACAAGAGGTGACCGAGACGCGTAACCAATGGCACCCCATACCATCATGTCGGGTGATGCGCCAGTATGGCGATGACGAATACACGCTTCCAATGTGCGTTCACCGCGATGTCGCCAAACACGGATGCGACCATCGTGATGCTGTAAACTGAACCTGCATTCATCCGACAAAATGACGTTTTGCCATTCGTGCACCCAGGTTCGTCGTTAAGTACACCATCGCAGGCGCTCCTGTCTGTGATGCAGCGTCAAGGGTAACCGCAGCCGTGGTCTCCGAGCTGATAGTCCATGCTGCTGCAAACGTCGTCGAACTGTTCGTGCAGGTGGTTGTTCTCTTGCAAACGTCCCCATCTGTTGACTCAGGGATCGACACGTGGCTGCACGATTCGTTACAGCCATGCGGATAAGATGCCTTCATCTCGACTGCTAGTGATACGAGGCCGTCGGGATCCAGCACGGCGTTCCGTATTACCCTCCTGAACCCACCGATTCCATATTCTGCTAACAGTCATTGGATCTCGACCAACGCGAGCTGCAATGTCGCGATACGATAAACCGCAATCGCGATAGGCTACAATCCGATATTTATCAAAGTCGGAAACGTGATGGTACGTATTTCTCCTCCTTACACGAGGCATCACAACAACGTTTCATCAGGCAACACCAGTCAACTGCTGTTTGTGTATGAGAAATCGGTTGGAAACTTTCCTCATGTCAGCACGTTGTAGGTGTCGCCACCGGCGCCAACCTTGTGTGAATGCTCTGAAAAGGTAATCATTTGCATATCACAGCATCTTCTTTCTGTCGGTTAAATCTGGCGTCTGTAGCACGTTATCTTCGCGGTGCAGCAATTTTAATGGCCAGTAGTGTATTAGCTGACGTCTTCTCACAGCCTTCTCTGCGATTACGTTCCGTACCGACGTGCCAGCGCTTGATGTTACGCCGGAACACACCTTTTGTACCTCGAAACTCCCAACTCCACTCTTGAAAAAGTGATTGAACAGAGATAGACATACGACGTCGTTTGCTGGCGAACCCAGAAGGTTAACACGAAAGGAATTCTTCCTCCTAACACAGGCAACTCTTTTCACGCGGAGCATGAAAACTGAGACTTGAATACGATGTTTAAGTGAAGCTGAGTGTAGTGTGTGTGTGTGTGTGTGTGTGTGTATGTGTGGATAATGTACTGTCATGTTTGTGTGGATTGGTTATGAGAAAAGGGACGGGGTAAAGCCCACTATCAGCACACAGCCGCCTCTGCTTTAACGTAGCCTACCCATACGACGGACGCATCACGACGGACAGTGTCACATGGTCTCATTTAAAGAGATTCTGTGGAGTGGTTCTGTAAAGACATTTTTCAAAGACGACTCTTTCCTTTCGTCGTTGAAATTTATCTGTACTGGAGGCAACCGGAACAGTGTCATCAGTGAAAACACGGTGGTCGAATACGCTCCACTGTTCCATTAACGCCTATTCCTTATTCTTTTCCCCAACTTTAACAGTTTGAAGGTTTTCTCTAGTGGTGCAGGGAAGAATAAATCACTTATAACGTAAATGGACACACACACACACACACAATGTCGTTGTTAATGTTACTAAGGTTCAGAAGATGACGAACTCGGGGTAAGAAAATTAGAATTTCAACTTGCCTTTAAAATTTAATTCTGCCAAAAGAAACACTAATGTACATTAATTTTACAATGTTCGTGTAACAGCCAAATTGTAGCGGTGACAGCGTTATTTCCAGTTGCGAGGATTCATTATCCCTCGATTGCAAGGATTCATTATCCCTCGAAATACCTCCGATAAATTCATCTGCTGCTGCAAGAGTCGACCGGAGCTTACCTCTCTCCACAGTAATTAATTTCGAGGTAATCGCTGCAAAGTTAGTCAACTACTCGAATCCTGCTGGATTTAGCGCTTTCTCCATCTTTACAATACGGCAACTTAGGCGATTAACTGCATATACACACTCTGGAAGCCTGACGAAATTTTGCCCGCTCAAACAACATTCCGTTTATATGGTTTCGAATCGTTTTGCGATGCTATGTCAGACATGAAAAAGTTTTTGAGGACTCGATGAATTTTTCCAAGGGCAGTTGAGTGCAGGAAAACCGAAATAATGGTTCACTGGGAACGTTTTCTCCGTCTTTAGGCTATTTCAGACTACTGGTCCAACCTGGACTTTTCTTTCCGTTTTTTTTATTTACTTACACACTAGATTCTGAATTTTCACAACCAAATGCAGAGCGGAGAATGGAGAGATGGGATCTACTTTTTGGAAAAAAGAAGTAAAAGGATTTAATTGCCTGAAAGTAATCAGGGTAATTAACAAAAACATAATTAGTTATCTGAGGGAAAGCTGAAATATTCCACGAGCAGCTGGTGCTAGCTATGTAAACGAAGTGACAAAAAGTTATTTCCCTTAATTCAAAAAGTATTTGTCTCTGGACATACTTTTTTCAACGCGAACGGTTCTATAACGCGTCATCCAGGATGAATCTCAAGTCTCCAGCAGTAAATTGTAGAAATCATTGTCTTAGTCACATATTACTTTACAAAAAATCATGACAAATTTCGGGTTTGCAGCCACATCAAGTGTAAAAATGACAAAATCAGAACGAAAAACATATTTAGTTCAACACCCGAAGTTGCAAATTTCCCTTTTATTTACTTGATGACTAGTTTCAGGTTGGAACCCATTTTCAAAAAATCATCCATATAGTCAAAATATTATTTCCCAGAATACAACAACCGTGTCAAGATAATAAACTTATACGTATAACAAAGTGGAAATGAACAGCTGAAGGGCATACTGGACGTTCATAAAAAAACATATTAACAAATTAATGAAATAAGAAAATGGACTTTTTTGATGTGTGACAAAAGGAGAACAAGTTACCCACCGAGTGCAGCAATGACGCGTTGGCGTGTATTTTATATATAAAATGCAGCAGTCAGAGTATTTTTAAAAACGAAGTAAAACCTACAATGCTCGGCGCTATTAGCGCGAGTAAAATACAAATGTGAATTGCGGGCATGAGCCTGCTTCTACGTGAAACACTCTTATATTTTTCCCACCTAGCAACAGGTCGCAACTGCACCTTTGCCTTCCGGAAGGTGAGGAACACGGCATCAATATGGGCGGGATTGCAGACTGCCCTCTGGACCTCATGGTCGAACAGGTCAAGCTGACTTTCAGAATATCTATGTGGTGGTGTTCATGTCAGCTCTTATAGAGATTTTCAAATTCCCCTCGAAATGATGAGAGGAAAAAAATTTATCACTTACTACATTTTCGCTGTTCGTGCAGTAAAACAGCCGCATGACGCTTTAATTTACTACTTCTTTACTGCTACCTGTATTCACGACACATTTTACAGACAGTATGCACATACACCCCTAATTACACCTGCAAAAGTATATTATTGTACGACGCATTGTTTAGGAGACACTGTAATGTTGATGCATTAATTTGTTCTGAAAGCGGTGCTTATATTCAAGACAATAAAAGCGGGTTACAAGGTGTGAGCTATCTGGGGAAGTTAACCTTGCATTACTGAGCAACTGTTTCACCAGGTATCCAGTCTAGCTTACCAAATTCCCAACCAGACTAACATTAATTATAATCTTTTGATAGTCATCTTACGACAACCGGTGGTATATAATTATACAAAAGGAGAATTTAAATTTAAAAAATGAATCAGTTTATATTTGGACATTTATTTTAACATTGATCATTGTTCCGTTAAAATTTCAGCATATTAAACGTGATTTACAACTAAACTGGTGCCTTATTTAGGATTGTGAAAATGTGAGTTTGTAATCTTACGGAACACATCAAATATGGAGCCAAGATTGGGAGACTGCATACAACACTGCATTCATAAAATAACACGAAGAACATTGAAACATATGCAAGAGGAAATTAACCACAACCAACCGATTCAATTTTCACCCAAAGAAGTTGCGTTCGTAGCGCAATCCTGTCCGCCATTAAATTACCACACACTGGAATACTAAATTCATACTAACTCTCTGTGAAATATTCCCGAAAAGAATAGCTGAGGGCTACTTTTATGATTACACCACATGCTTCACGTGGTCAACTTGGTTTACACAAAGAGTGTAACTCCACAATAATTTTCACAACTAAAATAAATTACATCGAAACGCAATTTACAAAAGAAAAACCTCGAACTAGTTACTATCGTCTTACTATTAACCTGATGGGTCAAACAATTGTATAAGCACGTGGTACTGGTCTCACAAAGTGCACCCCACGTGGGTTAAACATAAAGAAAAGTTGCTATAATGAAAAATATTGTCAAGGCGAGACGTTATAATCTCACGCACATTCGCATTTAAGATTGGTGATCTTAGCTAGAGTTACGGATCCTCAACACGTGGTTCCACTATACGCACAAAGTAGTGACAAAGCTACTACTGGAAGATATTCTGAACTTCACACTCGAATTACACTGCGTTGCAATTTAAGATAACATCTAAACCTGAAACAAAGGTGATTAAATTTCCAGTTAGGCTGAACTTAAGAAATCCATTGTCCTACGGACTTAGCAGAGACGTGCTTAGCCAGAGATCTTACCACTTTAGACGCTAGCCGCGGACTGACTGCCCGTGGGCCCCTACCAAGGGTGCTTCCAGATACAAAACGGAAGTGACCAGAGAGGCAGCTTGCTATACCAACACGACAAAGGACGGAAAGGACCATACTAAGAATAGAATCCTCTTTGCTTTTATAAAGCGTAGCTACCTGTTCCGATGTTGGTCCTACTATTCTTTAGGAGACAGGCTTGTCTGCTACCATCAAGCATGCAACTAGAAATACATTTGCTCATTCATCCCTTCACACAGAAGGGAAGGGGGATGACAGCATCTTATCATATACAGTATAAGAAAGAAAGCGGATGTAGGTTCCGTATGAGACTGTGTGGCATGAATTACATATAAACTGTGTTTTAAAGTGTAGTAGTGTGACAGATCGTTCTTGATTATGTGTAAAAGTAACACGTTCCACTGCTCAGTCTCCTCCCAGATAGTCAGTAACACCACAGTAAATTTAGAAGTGGAATGTATGCCGTAAGTGACAACAGTTTTAAGAAATTAACATGAAAGGAATCCAACAGAGACCTTTCAACACGACGTCATAAACACTGAGATGCGTGAAAACGAAACTGCGGGGCTAAATTCGCTAGAGGTACAAGTGAAATATACTACATACACTGAAGCGCCAAAGAAACTGGTATAGACATGCGTATTCAAATACAGAGATATGTAAACAGGCAGAATACAGCGCTGCGGTCGGCAACGTCTATATAAGACAACGAGTGTCTGGCGCACTTGTTAGACGGGTCACTGCTGTTACAATGGCAGGTTACCAAGATTTAAGTGAGTTTGAACGTGGTGTTATAGCCGGCGCACGGGCAGTGGGACACAGGATCTCCGAGGTAGCGATGAAGTGGGGATTTTCCCTACGACCATTTCACGAGTGTACCGTGAATATCAGGTATACGGTAAAACATCAAATTTCCGATAGCGCTGCGGCCGGGGAAAGATCCTGCAAGAACGGGACCAACGACGACCAAAGAGAATCGTTCAACGTGACAGAAGTGCAACTCTTCCGCAAATTTCTGCAGATTTCAGTTCTGGGCAATCAACAAGTATCAGCGTCCGAGCCATTCAACAAAACATCATCGATAGGGGCTTTCGGAGCCGAAGGCCCACTCGTGTACCATTGATGACTGAACGACACAAAAGTCTACGTCTCGCCTGGGCCCGTCAACACCGACATTGGACTGTTGATGACGGGAAACATTTTGCCTGGTTGGACGAGTCGCTTTTCAAATTGTATACGTGTATAGGTATGGAGACAACCTCATGAATGCATGGACCCTGCATGTGAGCAGGGGACTGTTTAAGCTGGTGGGGGCTCTGTAATGGTGTCGGGCACGTGCCGTTGGAGTGATATGGGACCCCTCCTGGTACGTCTAGATACGACGCTGACAGGTGACACGTGCGTAAGCATCCTTTCATATCCATTGTGCATTTCGACGGACTAGGGCAATTCCAGCAGGACAACGCGACACCCCACAAGTCCAGAATTGCTACAGAGTGGCGCCAGGAACACTCTTCTGAGTTTAAACACTTCTGCTGGTCACGAAACTCCCCAGACATCAACATAATTGAGCATATCTAGGATGGCTTGAAACGTGCCGTTCAGAAGTCTCCACCCCATCGTGCTCTTACGGAGCGATCTGGCGCCCTATGTTGTACTACTTGTGCAGACCGATGTGTTCATCTTTTCGAGATGATCAGTCCGAGTTTCAGCTCTGTACAGCCATCATGTGATTTTTGAGAGCACCATCGGTGAAATTTTATGTTGAACTTGTGGAATCTGCAAGTGTGACCCTTGAAAAATTGAAACAGGCCTGTAGGGAACATTCCATATCAAGAGCACAAGTTTTCGCTGGCACAAATCATTTTTTGGAAGGCCGAGAACACGTTGAAGATGAACCTCTCTCAGATAGACCTTCAACTTCAAAACCCGATGGAAACGTCGAACATGTGCGTGCTCTTGTGGGATCAGAATTAATTTGTTCCCTCAGGACAAACTGTCAACAAAGTGTTTTACAAAGGTGTGCTTAAAAGTCTGAGGGAAAGGGCGAATCGAATGAGAGTGGACATTGAATACAAGTGGATGCTGCATCATGACAACGCCCTATGACACACAGACAATTCAATCACGGAATTTCTGACGTCAAAAGGCATTCCTGTTAGTTCATCTGATCTGAGTCCTTGTGACTTTTTTCTTTTGCTGAAGTTGAAAAATGTCTTAAAAGGATGTCATTCCCGGTCTCTGGAGAACGTTCAAATAATGTGTCGGACATGTTAAAGGTCCTACCAGTTAAAGCCTTTCAGCGCTGCTACCACGACTGCGAATAACGACTCCTCCTGTATATAGCTGCTGAAATGAATAACTTTCAATGGGACAACATTGTTGTTTGGAAAAAGTAAAAACTTTGCTAGACAAAAATTCAGTCTCATTACCTTTCTCACACCCCTAGTATTTCAGTCAAACTTGGGATAAATATTACTTACTAACCGAAAAGAAATACTGTGGCAGTAAGGCTCAGCAACCTCCTATTGGGGTGGGGATGATTACATGGAGAGACAAGGATATAAGAAATAGACAGACAGAGAGAGGAGAAAGGAGGGCATGGACACACATATTGGGGAGGAGAAGATGGACGGAGAGAGGGGAAGCTGGAGATGGACAGAGAGTGGAGGTAGGAGGAGACAGACAGAGTATGGGGGAGGGGGGGGGGGGCTGGAGGAGGCAGAGAGAGAGATAGTGGAGAAGGAGATAGACAGAGAGGTGGACACAGGAGATGGGACAGAGAGAGGGGGAAGGAGGATTTGGACAGAGAGTGGGAGTGGAGGAGGTGGAGAGAGAGAGAGATTGGGGAGAAGGAGATGGACGGAGAAGCAAGCAGAGGAGATGGACAGAGAGAGGGAGGAGGAGGAGGAAGGGACCAATATAACTGGAATAAATACATACCTGGGCAACGCCAGATACTCTTTGGTAGATCTAAAAATTTGTGATTCTGTCTGACAGCCCTTCCTGAAAACGCGAAGGCTTGCGTCTTTTTACGAGGCCTGACGTGAAGTTTTAACCATCACCTCGATAAAAAAAAGCGACGTGGATGAATTTTTTGGTGGCTTGCAGGTATTTGTCAGCAATTTTGATGCAAATTCAATTCCCTGCACAGCAGTACCGTAGCACACCACTAGAGGAGACCGAGGAGAGTGGCGATGTAGTGACTGACATCATCTATGCACCAAACACTAGAAGACACTACTTTCAAAGATGATCTACGGTGATGTGGAACCACAGTGGAAATAAACTAACGTGATTAAAACTGTTTAGCTTCATAGCCCTAATAACCCGAAGCAATTTGCGATATCACCGTATATACTGCGTCCAGTGCGTCGAAGTGATGGTTCTCGTACTCGTCTGCGACGATGGAAGAACTCCAGCCACAAATAAACTCTTTCAAAAACACTAGGACCGCAGAAGGTGGTCCTCTGACTAATATACTCTAATAACGTCTCAACGTAAGTATAGTCAGAAGAAGTGCTCTCAATTACTGAACGCTGCGTACTCAAAGCCCAGAATCGTATGGGTTCGCAACAGTACAGTGCCTAACTGTTCTAACTATAAACTCTCCTGAGAGCAAGGACAGCAAGTCCGTCTGTACCAACAAAGCTGATATCGAGCGACCGTCACACATGGGCGCTCACAACTGAAGACCTCGTCTCTCCACCGCTGGCTTCCCAGCAAGGCTCGGCTCCCCCCACCCCCCCCCCCCCCACCAACCCTCCTAATTCCGAAAACGAATCATATTCCTGAAACCACGGAATATTCTCCCTCTCTACAGATTCTTCCGAACGCCGACGAACCATATTTTAGTCTTTTGCCGTCCAGCGCGGAAAGTTTGCGAGGAAAAACCTATACTCGTACAATGGTACCCTTCTGAGCAAAAATCCTTGTAAATAACCCAGCCTGCGTGGTTTCCGACGTGCCGCTTCTTCGTTCCTCTCACCTGCGTCCAAGATGTGCAGAGTTCCCAGTTATCCCTCCGGTCCTGCTACAATAGCGGCCAGCCGTCACCCGTTGTGCTCCAGAGCTCAGGTGCCACATCCGTCTAGCTACTTCCTGTTTTTAAGCAGGATCAACACCTGTACGGGCCTTCCACCCGGAGCTTGAGTTCTACTTGCCGTTTCATCTCCACTGGTGTTCCAACCTCTACTAGTATAGGCAATCATTCATTACGCTGTTTGATAATAAAGACAATCCGTTACCTTTCATGCAATAAGCATTAACAATTATTTACAAGACATATATAACATTGTCAGTCTCCTTTAAATATTCATATATACGATGTACAGCCTATCAAATGATAACTAGTTGTGGCTGTAGTTCACGGCAAAGTATGATGATGAGTGCTTGTAAGGTGCGAAATTATAGCCACCTCACAAGTGTATAGACTGAACGGTAAGGACGAAAGACTACACCCCTGCCTTACACCTTTTTTAATCCGAGAACTTTGTTCTTGGTCAGCCACTCTTATTCTTCCCTCTTAGTTCTTATACACATTGTTTAATACCCATTACTCCCTATAGCTTACCCCTATTATTGTCTTGTACCATTTTACATTGTCGAACGCTTTTTCCAGTCTTGCTTCCCTTATCAGCGGCAATCTCAGAACTGCCTCCATTAGCTTTCCTGAAGCTAAACTGAAAGTCTACATCTACATCTACATTTACATAGATACTCCGCAAGCCACCGTACGGTGCAAAGAGGAGGGCACCCTGTACCACCAGTATCATTTCCTTTCCTATCCTACTCGCAAATATAGCGAGCGTGAAACGACTGTCTATATGCCTCCGTAACGGCCCTAATTTTTCGTATCTTCGCGGTCGTTACGCACAATGTATGCTGGCGGCGGTAGAATCGTGTGGCAGTCAGCTTCAAATGTCGGTTCCCTAAAGTTTCTCAATAGTGTTTCTCGAAAACAACGTCGCCTTCCCTCCAGGGAATTCCATTTGAGTTTCCGAAGCATCTCCATAACACTTACGTGTTTTCCAACTCACCGGTAACAAATCTAGCAGCCCACCTCTGAATTGCTTCGATGTTATCCTTCGATCCGACTTGGTACCGATCCCATACAAACGAGCAGTACTCAAGAACAGGTCGCCCCAGAGTCCTATATGCGGTCTCCCTTACAGGTGAACACAGGTGAACTCTCTTTCCTAAAATTCTCCTAATAAACCGAAGCCTTCCCTACCACAGTTTTCACATGCTCGTTCCATTTCATATCGCTTCGCAACGTTACGCCCAGTAAACAGCCTCAGATTGCTGCCCGCCCTGCCCGCTAAATCATTTACGTATATAGAGAACAACAACGGTCCTGTGACAGTGCCGTGGGGCACTCCTGACGATACCCTTGTCTCTGATGAACGCTGGCTATGGAGGACAACATTCTGGGCTCTATTACTAATGAAGTCTTCGAACAACTCATGTATCCGTGGGCTTATTCCATATTCTCGTACGCTCGTACCTTCGTTAACATCCTCCGATCGAATATATAACACGTCAGCCTCAGTTGCAAATAGAAACCAATCTTTACCTAGGTTTCAGCCAAAATAATTTGGCCTTCTTCAGCAGCTATTGCATGCCGAAGTTTGGCGATGTCAAGTATAAAATTAAAGCATCATATTACCCAGTCATAATCTACATTACTTAGCTAAAGAGAAGCAGCAGGCACCACTGCGCGAACGAAATCGGTAGGCCGCGAGAGCTGCGCCGCAACTAATCGCAGCGAGCAGCTATGTACCGAGTACTGCTGATGGTCATGCGCATGTGCGCGTGGAAATATAGATGCATAACAGTAGCTACCTTTAAACCATTAAAACTGTTAATGGCGTAATATGTAACCGAACTTACTTCTGAGGAGAATGAGAACCCTATAAACGGATTCGGAGCCCGTACGAAAGACTAGCTATTACTCGGCAAAATTATTCCTCAGTTTTGAATACATTACTATTCGAATAAAGAAAGTGGAGTCAGGCGTCGGCGACTGCAAAAAGCAACGTAACATCGGGGCCGGTGAAGCAAATGTTGAAAACCTTCGAAAAAGTTCTTATTTCTCAATTGTAGCTGGTCATTAAGTAGGTTTTCTTTATCACGCAACAGGTGTTTAAACATTTGCAACTCCTCAAGGGTGTCAAGCCTACTGCCTTTAATCTCCAAATTTAATAGCTCTGTGTTATTTGGTGGATTGGGAGCATGGGCAGTTGAACAAGGTGCTCGGCAAAAGTCGAGCCACGCTTGCCATCACCACTTTTCGTGGGAATATGTTCTTTGTATCTAGCTGATAGGGCTCTTCCTATCTGGATGATGTAATAACTCGGGCAATGACTACAGGTGACTTTGTACACCCCATAACGAGATAATTTGTCATTAGTATTCTTCAACTAGTGGACTAAGTTCTTTTTGAGGCTGTTATTCGTAGAATATGCAACCTTAAAGCCGTGCCTCTTTAAGAGGCGCCCTATTTTATAAGATGCTTTGCCAATGAACGGAACAAGAATGAAGCTAGTGGAGTTATCCTCTTGTGCGACACCTAGTGTAGATGAGGTAACAGTTTTTTTACCTGTTTTCTTGTTAAAGAGCTGTCTCGCAATTTCTGGTCTATATCCATTATTACAAGCGATAACTTCCAGGGTTTGTTCCGGCCTACCGACCTCGTCCGTGCAGTGGGGCCTGTTGTTTCTCTTCAGCTGAGTAATGTAGCTTACGACTGGCTGCTGTGGTGCTATAATTTTATACTTGACATGGCCAAACTTGGGCATGCAGTAGTTTAATGTCAATAGCTTCTGAAGAAGACCAAATTATTTTGGCTGAAACCAACGTAAAGATTGGTTTCTATTTGCAACTGAGGCTGGCGTGTTATATGTTTATTTATCACAGTTGCTGACGGGGCTGCACGATTCTAGAAATTCTTATATCCTCCAATGGGTCACCGTGTCAGGTGCTTTCCGGAAATCTAGAAATATAGATCTTGCCTTTTGTCCTTCAACCATAGTTCGCAGTACGTCATGTGAAAAAAGGACAAGCTGAGCTTTGCACGAGCGAAGCTTTCTAAAACCATGCTGATTCGTGGACATAAGCTTCTCAGTCTCAAGTAAGTTTAATATTTTCGAAATGACAATATGTTCAGGGATTCTGCAGCAAACGGAAGTTACGAATATTGGCCATCTAACAGATCCTCAATTTTCTTTCCCAGTCTTATGTATATTAATACTGTCAGCAACTTGGACGTATGAGCTGTTAAGCTGACAGTGCGATTAATTCTCACACTTGTCGGCTCTTGCAGTCTTGGAAATCGTGTGGATGATGGTATATCGCCAGACTCATACATTCCACACACCAACGTCAGTAGTCGTTTAGTTACCATTTCCTCCAATGATTTTTGGAAAATTCCGACCGAATGTTATCCATCCGTTCTGCCTTATTTGATCTTTAGTCGTCCAAAGCAAATACCTATATAGAAGATTAACGCTATTTATTTTGCTCGCTGTGTTCCATAGTTGATAGAATGGACACTGATATGGACTACCTTAGGTAGAGACATACTGCTCGATCAGTTGATAACGTATTGTACATGCAGGCAACAAAAATAAAAACAGCTGATGAAAACTTTCAAACATATATTATTAATGAATAAAGCTGAAAGCCCAAGAATTCCATTTGATATAAATTATCACAAAAATATTATTTTGAAAAATTGTCTATCATATTCAAATGTAAAACTCCGACATTCCTTAGACCTTGTGAACGCCCGTTATAACCTGCGACAAAGCTTCATATTATTAGAAAAATTGGAAGAATACCGTCTAGAAAGAGGTAAACCATGTGGACGAATAAATGGATAAGAGAGTAGACAATCTATCACAGAGAATATTACGAAAATGGAAAGTATTGGATAGCGCCTGTACTTAAAGTGACTGAATATTGGCTAAGTAAACGCCTTTCTGGATTCCTCTTGGTAATAAACGATCTTGTCTGCCACCCGATGGAAAACGAGTACAAGACATTAGGATACAAGGGAGGGCGAACTTTGATGAATATTTGGAAAAGCATATGCGAGCCTTTTATTCTGCAGCGGGTGAAAAATGGCTCATGATAACTTCTTCCATGCTACTAATTTAACCTTAATTCTTTTTGATAGCGTCATAGAGAGAACTCGTCTGAATACTTCCCGCAGTCCATGACCAACGAATTTTTATTCTGTCTGCAACCTATTTTACCGTTCATGTTACTTTGCGTCTAGAATTTTGCTTGAAGAACGCAGTAAATGAATTACACTCTGGGCAATCGGCTTTAATGAGTGCACTGTGCTTTCAGTTTATCATGACATTCTTCCAATTTTTTTAACAGCCCCTACCGAAATCTATCTGAATTCCGCCTGCGAAGTCTTGTATCAGAATCTCTTTGCCCAGTCAGCACTTCGTAGTTACATAATCGTTAGGGTTACGGACTTACGGTCATACGTCACTGCTTCATCAGAAGTTTTGTTTACGCAACGTATCGTTAGGTAAACGAGTGGCTTTCCCTGACGTCCCGTTCTTAAACGATTTACAACGCTCTTTCTCAATGCACACGGTTTACGTAACAAATGCAAAACAGTTTGTCTGCGATTATTTCTTATATAATGTGTCGACAAAAAGAAATACGGAAGCCTGTCGTCTTAATATGCTTCTAAAGTAAAATGTACGACAAAAATAACTCCCGTGCTTACCTCTTCCAATGCTCTGGCTGTAAAGATTCTGCCCATTTTTAACACGATTTTTGGCGCATGTTGAAAGTGAATGCCGGAGCGGAACTCGAACTCGGAACCATGCATTTGGCGAGCAACGTCCTTACCGACTGAGTTATCCAGACATAACTCACAACTTCAGCTCACAGCTTTACTTCCGCCATCATTTCTCCTACCTTCCAAACCTCACATAGCTTTGCTGCACTAGAGCTTTCGGAAGAAACGGTGAAGCCGTTTTCAATACAGCGCACATTCGTCAGCAGCGTGAAAGATTCATTCTGGACATGTTGAAAATAATTATCTCTGTACTCCGTTGCATTAAAGGTCAACAAGGCAAACATGTTGCCTAACTAAAACTCAGAAACAAATTACCAGCTAGACACTGATCGTAGGTACACGTCTTAAAACGTTACTATGAATAAGTTTGACTTTTATATTGGGGTTTTGTATACTCATCGTTGCAGACGATCTGTCGCAGCGGAAGTCCTGGATAACAGCGACTGAAAGATTTAACTAAAAAGTTAAATGAATATCTAATCCGGTATAATGTTTCAGCTGAATATTTATTACAATCTCAAAGTTAATAAGTAGTAACATACTTACAATAATGAAATGAATCTTGCCCAACAAGCTACATGCTTTCTGTCCAATCCCGAACAATCCTCGGCTTGTTTAGGATCGTTTTTTGATAACTAACAATTAAAAATAACATAGAAAAACTGAAAATACATATATAAACGTATGTTTACCCAGAACAGCAAGTACAATTCTATGTTGGGTCATATTTGTGACACTGTTTGAGTATAATTTATCGGATGCATAATTACAATAATGCATTTACATATACCGTTAATTACTTGAGGGTCCCTTCATGGAAATTGTTCCCTTCATTCACCGAGCTTCTACACTTTAAAGTAAATGAAATCAAACAGTTATTTTTGCAGTTATAATTTTTTCTAGACGAGTTACATATCTTTGTATGCATGTGTAATTCCGAATTCATCTGGAGAATGCATGTTTTAAGTGAGTCTAACTGCGCTGTTACGTTTCAGTCTGATTCGTAAGAAAACTTAGCACCAACTGCCCTTTCTGTGGGACGTGGCTCTATTTTCAAACAACACTACTTGCGTTATCAGTTATGAGTCAAACGGCGTGTTAAATCTACATCTACATACATATTTCGCAAGCCACCATACGGTGCATGGCGGAGGGTGCCTTGTACCACTGCTAGTCATTCTCTGTTGTGTTCCACTCCCAAATGGACCGAGGGAAAAACGACTCTTTATATCCCTCCAAACGAGGACCTGATGACTCTTATATTGTCTTCGCGGGACTCACGCGAGATGTACGAGGTGTGTGAGAAAAGTAATGACACTGGTTTTTCATCAACTACAATTTTTGGTTTTCTTCGAGCAACAGCATTGTCCCCTTCAAGTAGTTTGCTTCGGCAGCTATGCATCGGCGGAGTCGTCGTTTCCAGCCTCGGTAGCAGCGTCGAAAGCCTTCAACTTGTAGGAACTTTAAAATGTTGGTCACAGTCTTCTGAATGTTCTCCAGAGTCCTAAAGTACATTTACATCTACATCTACATACATACTCCACAATCCACCATACGGTGGGTGGCGGAGGGTACCTCGTACCACAACTATCATCTTCTCTCCCTGTTCCACTCCCAAACAGAACGAGGGAAAAATGATTGCCTATATGCCTCTGTACGAGCCCTAATCTCCCTTATCTTATCTTTGTGGTCTTTCCGCGAAATGTAAATTGGCGGCAGTAAAATTGTACTGCAGTCAGCCTCAAATTCTGGTTCTCTAAATTTCGTCAGTAGCGATTCACGAAAAGAACGCCTCCTTTCCTCTAGAAACTCCCACCCGAGTTCCTGAAGCATTTCCGTAACACTCGCGTGATGATCAAACCTACCAGTAACAAATCTAGCAGCCCGCCTCTGAATTGCTTCTATGTCCTCCCTCAATTTGACCTGATAGGGATCCCAAACGCTCGAGCAGTACTCAAGAGTAGGTCGTATTAGAGTTTTATAAGCGGTCTCCTTTACAGATGAACCACATCTTCCCAAAATTCTACCAATGAACCGAAGACGACTATCCGCCTTCCCCACAACTGCCATTACATGCTTGTCCCACTTCATATCGCTCTGCAGTGTTACGCCCAAATATTTAATCGACGTGACTGTGTCAAGCGCTACACTACTAATGGAGTATTCAAACATTACAGGATTCTTTTTCCTATTCATCTGCATTAATTTACATTTACCTTTATTTAGAGTTAGCTGCCATTCTTTACACCAATCACAAATCCTGTCCAAGTCATCTTGTATGCTCCTACAGTCACTCAACGACGACACCTTCCCGTACACCACAGCATGATCAGCAAACAGTCGCACGTTGCCATCCACCCTATCCAAAAGATCATTTATGTAGATAAGATATTTTTCAGTTTCGGGAAAAGAAAAAAGTCCCAAGGACTCAGATCAGGTTATTAGGGGGCTGTGAAACTTGTGATAATGCAGCATCCACTTGTCTGCAATGTCCACTCCACCCCTCCCTTTCCCTTTCCCTGAACCTTTCAAGAGCATTTTTGTGCAACACCTGGTTTAGAGGTTGTCCTGGAGGAATAATCTCAAAAATCACGCACACATTCGATGTTTTCGTTGGTTTCTGAAGCTGTAGGTTTGCCTGAGCGAGGTTCATCTTCAGCATACTCTCAGCGTTCCAAAACTGACAGGTGCCAGTGAAAAACTTACGGTCTTCGTAAGGAATGTTCCTCATAGGCCTATTTAAACTTTTCAGATGACACACTCGTGGATTCTCCAAGTTTAAAACAAAACTTGATGGCATAACCTTGCTCTACATTCCACTGTTTCATTTTCGTAACATACAAGAAAAACACAACTTCACTGATGACGCTCTCAAAAATCATGTGATAGCTGTACGGAGTTGAAACTTGGCTCGAGCATCTGGGAGGGACGATCACACTGGTCTACGCACGTAGAACAATACAGCGTTGCCAGATCGCTCGCAGTGTTATCAGTCTCATTACTTTTCTCACACACCTCTTATGATGTTGGCAGCAGGATCGTTCTGCAGTCTGCAGCAAATTCCGTTTCTCTAAACTTCTAAATAGTTTTTTCGCGTAAAGAACGTCTTCTTCCTTCCAGTGATTCCCATTTCAGTTAACTGAGCAACACTCAAGTGTTGATCCAACCTACCAGTAACAAAACTACTAGCAACCGCTGAATTACTTACTCTTCCAGGCTGGGATCCCAAAAACACGAGTATTATTCACGAATTGGTCGCATAACTGTTCTGTATGTGGTCTCCTTATAGCTGAGCTAAGGTTTGCTCGAATTCTCCCAATAAACCGAAGTCGACCATTCGCCTTCTGAACCACGTCCTTAGCCGCTCGTTCAATTTCATGTCGCTTCGCCGTTTTAAGCCTACAAATCGTTGTCATTGTGTGGAGCAGCGCAACACCAATACTGTACCCTCACACGGCTGTTTTTCCTACTCGTCTGCATTAACTTACATTTCTCCAGACCTATATACAGGATGATCAGAAAGTCTGAAAAGATTGTAACAGTGTTGCAGGGTAGGTTGCGCTGAGACATAACTGTTAAGAAAAAAATTCAATACGTTGCGCCGTTTCCGAGTTGATTAGCATTGAACTCAGCCAATCAGGTCATTGCGCGCTCAGATTCGAACGGTCCGATAGATACAATTAGCATCAGTTGTTATAGTATAGATGATGCGATCGAGACTGCTCAGCCTTTGGCTCGGGTTCGATTATTACTACAGTTCCATGTCCAATATTTGTATCCCTCCTCCTCAGAACAACCTACTATGCAACATCGTTACAAGTTTCTCAGGCTGTTTCTGACTACCAAGGTAGGTAATCATTATCATTGTGTCAAACCTCCTCGTGGCGTTAGTTTCAGACCCATTGTGCAAGAAAACTCCATTTGAATCATCATCAACGTAACATTGAGCAACATCTACACCTAAATACGCACCCCGCAAGCCACCTTACGATGTGTGATATAACACTGTCACAACTCTACTCCACTCCCCCCCTCCAACCTTCCAGTTCAAGCGAATGGTGTGCTGGAGGAAAGATTGATGGTGGGCCTCCGTATAAGCTCCAATTATAATTTAGTGGTGCTTTCGCAAGATATAATTAGGCGAAGGCAATATATCGGTTTACTCTTGTAGAATCGTACACTCGCGTTGCTATTTTAACAGTAAATCTCTCTTGTAGCTTCCGCCACTGGAGTTGGATGAGCATGTCCGTGAGGCATTCTTGCCTACTACACGAACCTGTGATGCAATGTATTGCTCCTCCTTGGATCTTCTCTACTTCTTGAATCAATTCGTTTTGCTAGGGGGTCCAGACTGAAGAGCAGTATTCAAGTATCGATCGAACGATTGTTTTGGAGGCTTATTTCTTCGTGGGTAGACTACACTTCCTGATGATTCTCTCATTGAATCCCACTCTGGCATCGGCCTCTCCTACAATTAGTTTTATGTGGTCGTTCCATTTCAAATCGTTCTGTGCGCTTATTCCCTGATATTTAATGGATGTAGCTCTTTCCCGTGTTTGTTCTGCAATCATACTATTGAAAGGCGACACTGATGGGATTATTTAAATGATTGAGAATGTAGGCAAAATGTAGTGTACGAACAACATTTATTTTCCCAAAACAGACTTAAATTATGCATAACAAGTTATTGATTGAACACTGTAAACAACTAACAGGTGATTTAAGACGACAGTAGACAAGGATCTGGCCGAGTGGTTCTAGGAGCTTCAGTACGGAACCACGCGGCCGTTACGGTCGCAGGTTCGAATCCTGCCTCGGGCATGGATGTGTGTGATGTCCTTAGGTTAGTTAGGTTTACATAGTTCTAAGTCTAGGGGACTGATGACTTCAGATGTTAAGTCCCATAGTGCTTAGAGCCATTTGAACCATTTGGACAAGGATACTGGGTGGCAGAGTCAGTTTAACTAGTGGAGTGAGTCAGGAACTCTGGACCCAAAAATGTGGATAACGCAAGCTGAATTGATCTTAAGCTGAGCAGACTTTGATTGGTCAAATCTACTGAAGTTTCTCTACATATGTGCAGCACAGAGCAAGTGGCTATTCCAATATGCATTCCCTGACAATGCTGGAGTGGCAGTGCGTTTCCTTGTGTACTTCTTACGGCGATGTAACTTGCAGCTGGCGATATGTGTGCGTCAGGGGTGAGACGTGGAGGTGGCACCTGTGAATCGATCGCGGACACGAAAGACATGCACAAATCTCACCGTCAAGCGATCAGGCAGACGGATCGCAATTTACTCTCTACCAGATCCCTGAAATCACAGTAGTTTTCAGTGTGTGACACACCTGTCCACTGGTCGTACAAAGGACCAATTTGGCTCACTTATGCGAGAGAGCGCACAAGGATACCAAACATCAAGACTGGTAAACCAAAAACGAATAAGTGTGCCCTCGGCAAACGAAGAGTCCAAGACGTTTGAAGTCACACAGTAAGAACCTCACCACATGCTCGCCGTCTTAACTACTCACAAGTGAAGTCAGTCTCAGGGCAGGTCCCAAGTACCAACCACACATGCCAGAGCTTCGACCAGAAGAGCTTACCATACCAAAGTCCCGCATCCGAGTGCCTCGCACCTCTCCAGAAAAAAAAAATTCTGTTTTCCTCCAAAGTGCGTGAACGATTCCACTCCCACACGACAGCACAAACTCATATCGAACCAGGGCAAGAGTTAAGAAACCTGTGTCTCTGCAAAAAAAAAAAAAAAAAAAAAAAAAAAAAAAAAAAAAAAAAAAAAAAAAAAAAAAAACTGCCAATTACTGGCTTTTTCAAGTTTTCACAGAGGGAGGAGGGAGATGAGTTTTTTCGAAGTCATGTCTCTTCCCACGGCAACAAGTGAACAGATACAATCTCAAAGATCTTTATGTAAATCACCTGTGCCTCGGAGCTTGTTAGTCCTAGTTGTGAGGTGTAATAAAGATTCTATCTCCAGACGTTTCTCGGACGCCATATTTTTCTTATACAACCAAGGCGGCCAGGGCGAGTGGTTCACTGGCCTATTTGCACTATTGGTGAACACAAAAACAGGTGAATTTTTATTACACCTGCCTCTGCACACAAATGCCTGGTTTACAACTCCACTGTGTAGATGCGTTCCTGCAGACCACCACCCCAGTCCAGGCTTCTGCTGGCGCCACAGCAGGTAGCATGGCATTGTTCTGCTGGAGACCTGTCTTGACGAGGGGCTGCCCTGTCTGCCCTGTACAGCTGTGGATGTGTCTGGCAAGATTTACTAAGGGTTGGGCTCGCCGACAATTGCTTTCAGCTCCCAACATGCTGCTTCTATGAGCTAAGATTCATAAAAATACCTCATGCTTTTAACGTCCTACCAGGCTCCATCAACTTCTGCTTAAGCCATTAACTTTCTGGAGTCTCACTCAAGATGCATCAGGTTGTAATGAAATCTTTGATAATTTTCTGTATGCGAAAAATAGGTGAGAGAGTAACTTGTCCTCTCTCACTATCATATGTCTTTTCGCCTAGATATGTGCAGTAGCTTACATTTCTTCATACTGAGGATCAACTGCCAATCCCAGCACAAAGCATCTCTTCTTGCTTTATGCTATAGTTCTCTAGCGCTGCCATGTCTCTATGCTGAGAAATCCCAATCTAGGTACAGAACTGCTATGATGTTCCTTATGCATATATTTCGTTCATTGGACAACGGTGCAGAACTGTACCAAATGCTTTCTGGAAGTCAATGAACTCGGCATCGACAGGCCGTCTGTATTTACTGCCTTTTGGGTCTCGTGGACGAACAAACCAAGCTGGGTACCACAGAATCGTTGTTTGTGTAATCAAAATTATATAGAAACTCCCAGAAATATAACTTTTTAAAGGTAAAAACGGTTAGTTAGCAACCATTAAGACGGAAAAAAGTAAATCACATGAAGCAACTTTATAATGGATGACCAAAAAGTTTCCGCTTGAGTGCATTGCTGCAGCTTACATGCAACCCATTGCGACTCCGATGTGGATATGTAAGAAACGACTTCTAGGCAAGAGGTTAGTGTGGCCTTAGAAAGGAAACTTTTCTGAGATCCCCTTATACAATACTTCTTCCATTGGCCATATCCTGTGTCTTCACAAGATCGGTTTGTTAATCTGGATTTGGATATGTTAATGGCAGAGTGTAGTCTGGTGCCTTTCCTGTCATAGCCCCTTCCACCGTCCCCCACCCTGGGAAGGAATTTGTTATCCCATCTGTCTGTTTGTAGCCTTATCAATGTGAAAGTGTGTGAACGTTTTCTAAATGGTTGTGAATCGTGTAACTGAGGCGGTATGTGGGTATCACCTAGTCGGAATTGGGAAACGGCCTAAAATCCACATCCAGGCTGCTTGACCCCATTCTTAACCCGCCGGGCAAATTCGACCCGGGGCTGGGGCATTTCTCCGAATCCCGGAAGCGGCGTGCACACGCGAGCGGCTATGCCGACGGCTCTGAAGCAGCTTTGCAATGCTTTGTGAAATAAAAATTATATTGAAATTACTTTCTTGAAAATAAGAAAATCGTAATCATAGCCACAGGAAGGACGTCCGGCTACCCTACCTTTGGCTAATTCAGATTAACATGACGACCTTTGAGGACATTGGATATGCCCAGGAAGTAGAAGCGTGCAAGCATTGAAATTATATGACACTAGCGGCGTGAGATGAAGGCATCACAGTTCCTATTGCTCTGTGAGAAGCGGCAGTGAGCGACTGTTTGATACTAACAAAAATTAAGTTTCCCCCCCCCCTCTCTCTCTCTCTCTCTCTTTCTCTCTCTCTCTCTGTCTCTCTCACACACACACACACACACACACACACACACACACAGATTCAGATGTCCACATGCTCCTTAGCATCAAAGTCTATATTGTTAATGTAGACTTTGGTATAAAATCTGCTATTAAGATGCAAATTCGACCAAAGATTATGCTAGTTTATGGGAAAATACGAACAGATGTGGCAGTTAGCATGAAGACCCCAAGGACACGTCAAGGAAGAGGACTACCCTTCCATTCCAGCAGTTGGGATATCTGTTGTTTGGATATCCAGAGACGTTTGTAATTAAGTAAGATGACACACTATATAATAACAATAGGTGTAGTTTTCAAAAACTGCAACAGCAGTTCGAATGAACACCAGCACTTCCACCATCAATGGAGTAGCAATAATAACTCATATTCTCTTGTACACTTTCAGTCAGAAGCTGACAGAAAGTCGTTGTCGACGCTCTGAGTCGAGTGTGAAGTACGAACTTACAACACACCAGACGTGGCTATTGCGACAGCTGTTGCTCACAGATGAGGTTTCTGTCAACCCTGATGATATATTAGGCGTTTGACACTGCAGTATTGCGCTAGATAATCTATTGACGGACTGAACTCTGAGTAGACAGTCATTTGGCTCATTTAACTGCACGCGTTGTTTGTGATGAAACTGTATTTCCTGCTCCTCTGTACTCCGTAGGGCGAAAGAAGATCCCCGACAGGTGACAGTACTTCCGCTATCTGTCAACAAAAAGTCTGCCGTCAGCATTGACTGAATGCCATTGTCGCATATAACTGCAGAAACACTAAGGTGTTCTTAAAGAAATGTAAACAAAGTCGTGTTATGCGATTCGTCATGGTAAACGGCGTGCTGACCACGTCTAGCTGTCAGAGATCTCTCATTTTACGAACCACAGTGTATTTATTATATTCTTAAACGTGTACATTTTACAGGCAAGATAACGAGTCCTTACTGTCGTCGAATCTTCTCCCACCATCATGTCCTCACACTCTATTGTGCAAATAGTTCATCAAATGCCATCATCAGCTATCTCACATTTGAGAAACCTACTTTCTTTTCATTCGTATTAAGAGCTATTAATTTTTTTGTCTTGCAATGTTGACACAGAGCCAAAATACACCGCAGTATTGTAGGATTTTCCTCAGTATACAACGTAACCATTGCTAGCATTATGTTCAAGAGTTACGAAAGACGTTTATAGTGAAAGAGACATGTAGACACTGGAAGGTTTCGTATGGTGAATACCGAAGTAAGAGAGATTTCGAAACCAGGTTCTAAACTGCAAAATATTTCCATGAGCAGATAAGTACTTTGATCATAATTCAATAGTAATTGACTCCAGATTAAAATTGAAGAAATCACATGACGGTAAGAAATTAAGGCCGTGGGGCCTGGATACGTCGAAAGAATCAGGGGTTGTTTTGAAAAGGCGCGTTAGCGCATATTGGCTGAAACAGGAGAAATAAATACAATAGGAGACAAATGGATAGTTCTGAGAGGTATAACCAAAGCACCAGAGGACCTAGGTATAAAGGCAAGCCCCTGTAGAACTCTCTGAATAATACGTAATATACTGAATTTGACAAACGAAAGGAGAAAATCTCAAAAACAGTGAGCAAAACAGTCGAAAGGTACGGTGGCTTGCGGAGTATCGAGGTAGATTTACTTACAGAATACAGATTTATAAAGAAGGCGATTAGCAGGATGTGTGAAAGTTCAAAGCAGAAATGACTACAAGTCAAACGATAAGCAGTAGAAACATACATGAGTAATGGAAAGATAGATGCTGCATATAGAAAAATTACAGAACCCTTTGAAGAAAAGACAAGGGATCGCTTGATGAGGACGATTAGGAATACCAAGAATTGACTACAGTAAGCAGGTTCCAAGTGGATGTAGACAGCAGAAGAAATGAAGAGGCTCGCTAAGGATAGTCTAGCGAGGAGAGATTCATTAAGCCATTCTTCTGACTAAAGACCATAAAAAAAGACACCTAATTCGAACAGTCATGAACTATAAACAGAAGTGTACTATAAATTATGCGTGTCCTTTGGAAATCAGATCTGGAAGCTGGAGAGATCTGGAGAGATTGAATAAGAGTCCCTAACAGTTCTTCCCACCAACCTGTCGTCTTCTAAACTTGTGTGCCCAGCGCAGAACTCAGCTCGTAGGTCATGGGATCTTCTTCGGCGGAGGCTGCTATGCCGTCATCTGGAACCTGTGATTGTGCCTTTTTATGGGATGCCACTTGCTCAGGTTAGTCTCCGTATCTACAGAGGGCAAAATCTGTAGTACTGACAATGATGGTAGGCTACACTTCTCATACTGTATCCTGTTTTGTTATATTTTATATGATCACACTTTTTACACTGTCTTTTACAAAACCAGACATAGCTTTCTTAATTGTACAGCAACTTTTCTGACAACTTCCGATACAGAGTACGGTAGCTCAGCGTGTTCGGTCAGAGAGCCGGTTGGCCTCTGTAATAAAAAACTGAGTGGAACGATCACCCACCGAACTTGAACAGGATGTCTTGCGACGTCCGCAACGACCAAACACAACGATCAATAACGAACAAAATGCAAAAAAAAGTATGGTAGAGCACATGCCCGCAAAAGGCAAAGGTCCCGAGTTCGAGTCTCGGTCGGCACACAGTTTTAATCTGCCAGGAAGTTTCATATCAGCGCACACTCCGCTCCAGAGTGAAAATCTCATTCTGGAATTATTAGGTTCATTTGTAAATTTGCGTACATGTTTTCTATGAGCGAATGGGAAGGAACAAAAAAAACCCTTCAGGAATTAGCTTCGACGTTATGGAAAATTAAAAAAAACCTGTTAATGTTGTGAGAGGATCGAAGTTCCAATTTTTAGAAACTTTTTTGTGGTCTTAATTCACTTTTATGAGTGACCATCTCGCGGGTACACACTGTTCTCTTACATTTTTGTACAATTGTACGTACTTATTGATATTTATTCACTTCTCCAACGCTTTAGGTCACGGTTGAGAAAAAGTTTCAGCTGGGTCAGCATAAAAAGACATCTCAGCACCAGAAAAACGTAACCAAGACACGTTAAAAAATTTACAGCAACCATTGATCTCCTCATTTTCGGAGCATATGGACGACAAAAATGAGTTCAATGAAGATCTTTGCGAGGCTTTAATAAAAGAAAAATAGTCAAAATATAGGTAGGTGCTAAAACGGATATAGTTTGTTTTAGTGTGTACGTCTCCTACGCAGTGTCCACATGTCTGTGTATTTTTTAATTTAGTTTCTCTATTACAGACATTGGAGAATATTAGGAAAGACATTGGCGATTCTCCAGTCTGCCTATCCGTTGACGCAACCACTGATTCTTGCTGTCGGTATATGCTGCACGCCATAGTTGGAAAACTCTCTGCTGACGAGGCTGGATGAGGACACCTCATACTGTGCAAAGAAGTGGAACGAACGACACACGCCACGATTGCACGCACATTGCAGGAAGTATTGTGTAGGTTTCGCCAATACTGAATAGTTTAAAATAAATTATGGGTAACATAAGAGTGCAGTTTTTCACAGCATATCCAGAGCAAATATTTAGTTTTTCGCACCATGTCCCGAACCAATAATAAAATAATTAAAAAACTGTATAATTTTTAAATCCTTTGATTTCTTCCAGGCGTCCTATGGAGAAGTGGAGATCAGAAACATGGGGAGAAAAGGTTTTGGCCATTGTGACGGATACTGCCGCATATATGCTGAAGGCCACAGAGTGTTTCCGGGTGTTTTACCCTAAAGTTATTCACCTCACCTGTCTGGCTCATAGCATCCATCGAGTCGCTGAACAGGTCAGAGCCACATTGCCAGAGATCAACAGCCTTATATCTTCAGCAAAGAAGGTTTTCATCAGGGCACCAAGTCGAGTGAGAGAGTTCAAGACTGCTCACCCTGAGACTGTACTCTGACACCTGAACCAGTCTTGACGAGGTGGGGAACGTGGATTTCAGCTGCAAACATTTATGCAGAGAACCACAGAAAAGTTGAAGAGGTATGGATGCGCATGTAGTCCTGCATAAATTAAATAAGGACAGAATTTCAGCCGAGCGGTTCTAGGCGCTACAGTCTGGAACCGCGCGACCGCTACGGTCGCAGGTTCGAGTCCTGCCTCGGGCATGGATGTGTGTGATGTCCTTAGGTTAGTTAGGTTTTAACTAGTTCTAAGTTCTAGGGCACTGATGACCTCAGAATTTAAGTCCCATAGTGTTCAGAGCCATTTTTAACAGAATTTCAATATTAAGCTTATTTCTCTGTACAGCAGTTTTCACCTTGAAACCGATATTCACTAGATTACTACTTTCTTGTTCCAGATCTTAAAGGGCTTTGTAGATAGATAAAATTTAACCGTACCAAAAGCCAAGGACTCCCTGAACAATTCCAGCGTGTTACACAGCCTATCTTTCATCGGAGAACACTTGGCTGGCCTTCCAAACCTAATTGAGAAACTTGAAACGTCTCCTTAGAACAATTATACATGACTGTGTTTAAACTGACACACAATATTTTTAGCGCAACGCAATCTGACTTTCAGAAATCCCTACAAAAGAATGGCCCTGACTAACATTAACCTATACGTTTCACAAATCACTTACCTCACAAAAATCTTCGTTACTCGAACTACTGCTATACAGCGAGCGCCGCTACTGCCAGCTCAATAGTGTTCAAAAGTCATAATGTATATAGCAGTTCATGACATCCAGTCTTACAAATTTCACAACTCCGCCATCTCTCTCCCCACATCCACCACTGCTGGCGGCTCACCTCCAACTGCGCAACGCTACGCGCTGTTAACAGCCAACAGCCCAACACTACAATGGCAGACAACAATGCAAACTAGCCACAGACTGCACACAGCACAGCCAGTGATTTTCAGAGCGCTACGTGGCTGCGGCGTTACCAGTATAAGAACCTAAACAGCATACTTACAAACTTGTGACTCGTAATATGGAAGTCACGAAGGCAGTGGGTCTCGTCGAAGGACTCAGGACACAGAGTAAGAGTTGGCCAGGTCCGATCGGTGAGAGACTTAGAAGAGTATTGGATGCAGTTCTTCATAGAAATCCTGGTTGGCCTGCGATTAGGAAGATCGCTCAGTTACTGGAAGGAGAGAAACGCTCCGAGAATCTAAATGATTTCACATCGACTGATGTCGCTGCTCTTAAATTTTTACCTGTAGTGTCATGTGATGTTGAACTATCATTTTTAAGATTGAAAATGTTATTATCTGACCACAGGAAAAATTTTCATGTAGAGCCTAGGGAAAAAAATGTTGGTAGTTCAAACAAACTATAATTTTTCGAATTTAGCAAACTTATCGTATAAGTACCTATATTATATGTCATTTTATTCATTGAATTATAGCCATTATTGAAAATATTTGATGGTTATTCATTCATTTTCTCAAGTAAAATGCGTATTTTAAAGAATTTATTTAAGAGAAATACGTAATTACAGAATTTTAGCTGCATATTTAAAGGCGTATACTGGCAACAAGAGCATATTTTAACTGCGTATTTCGAGGGGTTTTGGCGCATATTTCGTGGGTTTTAAGTGCATATCGATCCGAACACTACTCATAACTAGCGAAATTTAATAAACAATAACGGTTGACCATGAAAGATTGTCATACGGAAAGCTGGATTAAATACAATGTAAAGTATATAAATCATTAATAATAAGTTAGGCATATCGGCGCCTTACACCCGAATGTGCCGACCAATCAAAAGCAAGTTCAATACAGTTGGCGCACTTTCCCACATGAGTGGTACATACTGTGTCATCTGTCGCTTATACCTCACTCCACTTTTGCACGATATGCTACTTCACGTGTATCAAGCTGCATCAAGGCGAGCCTCTAGCAAGATAAAGTACTGGCGGCCACAGCCAGGAATATGACAGTACTCCACCGTTGCTTCATCATAGAAGGCTGTGTAGTGCTTTTCAAGGTACTGTTACCAATATCGATGCAATAGCTATTTTCCATGATACATAAGAAGTTTAAAAACATATGTCACCCACTCTTTTTGCATATTGCCTGAAATATTCAGTTGCAAATAATGACTCCTCATTTCAAAATACTCTGTCTGAGATGCTCTGTCGTCAGTGTAAGTTTGATCTGAAGGTTTAGAAAAGACTCTACACCCACAGAGTTCATAACGAAATGAGAGTTTTCCAAGGAATTTCTGTCAGTAGTATCAACGCAGTGAAAGTAATTTCATTTATTTGGAATATTCGTGTCAGTACATGACTGGAACGGTTCTTATTTACGAATAAAGGTGAATGTGTAATTCTTTGTAGCTTTTTGCGTGACCAGCTATGCTGGAATCACCATTTAAGGAAATTTTAGAGATTTTTTAATCACGTCGCAGCTATGAACAGATCGAACTGGCTTCAGGAGAAGCAGTTATTTACCATTGGCACGTGTTCCAAGGCGTGGGTTATTAGGAACAGTAGGTGACAATGAGTGACTCGTATCTGATTTAGTGACGTGGAAAGCAACACTTCTATTTGGCAAAGATAGAGACACCACAGATCAATAGGTGGAAAAGTTCTACAAAATGCTCGAAAAAATTCTTCGACAGTGCTTTGCCACTGCCGTGAAATATGCATGGAAGTATTCCTTTATCTTACTGCATCGCTTCTTGTTTTTAGTGTTAATTTATCAAACCATAATATTAACTAGTGTGATCACAAACAGCAGTGAACAGACTTTAAGCAGCACTATGACTGAAATCGTTGTACGAGGTGAATTCAATAGGAAATGCAACACTTTTTTTCTGAAAGTGGGTTAGTTTTATTCAGGATACCTATATACCATATTAGTCCACACTCTTTTGGCTCTATACCGTATTTTTCAACACAATATTTGGCTACGGCCTTATGTCACGTTATTGTAAGCGCCCGTATGGTACCACTCTACTGGCGATATCGGAGCCAACGTCTTGCTACGTCAGTAACCTTCGCATCATTCTCATACTACTTCCCGCGAAGTGCATCCTTCATTGGGCAAAGCAGATGGAAGTCGGAATGTGCGAGATGCGGGCCGAAGAGTGGAGAGGAAGAACAGTCCAATGAAGTTTTGTGAGCTCCTCTCTCGTGTGTAGACTTGTGTGAGGCCTCGCGTTGTCATGGAGATGTAGAAGTTCGTTTGCACTTTTGTGGCGACGAACATGCTGACGTTTCTTCAATTTCCTGAGGGTAGCACAGTACACATGGGAGTTAATCGTTGCACCATGAGGGACGACATCAAACAGAGTAACCTCTTCAGAGTGCCAGAAGACTGTCAACATGATTTTGCCGGTTGAGGGTGCAGCTGTGAATTTTTTCTTCGGAGGAGAGGTGGTGTGCCGCCATTCCATGGATTGGCGTTTTGTTTCCGGTTCGAAGTGATGAACCCGTGTTTCATAGTCTGGGACGGTGTTCGACAAAAACCCGCACAGATGGTCCTACGCTGCTCTTTATGGTTTTCTGTCAGCCGGCGAGCAACCCCACGAGCACACGCAGCATCGTAACTGAGGGAAGAGTATGTCAGCATTACCAAAAGAGACGTCCAGTTATGCAGTGAGGTTTTCGATTGCGATCCGTCGCTCATCTCGAATAATGGTGTCAGCACGTTCCAAAACTGCAAGAGTCTCAGTTGTGTGCTGCCTGCCGGCACATAGGAGATGAAACTAATTTGCACGATCTTGTTGCGATAATGACAAACGCCTCGCGCGACGACTCACTGCTTTTGTTAACTGCCACGTCTCGGTAGACGGAGACATCCTACAAGCACCTATGAACATCTGCAATGCTCTGGTTTTCTGCCAAAAGAAATTCAATGACAGCTCCTTACTTCAAACGCACGTCCTCTAAATAAGCCATTTTGAAGGCTACGTACAGCGCCGCCAGCTATCGGAAATTCATGAAACGATATGGACTGAAGCAAGGCTATTCCGCGATGTCCCACAACAGATTCCGCATTTTTTTCAACCGAAATTGGCCGAAAAAAAAATTCGTTCCGTTACTTATTAAAAGCCCCTTATATACTAGCAAAGTCAGAGGGCACTTCAAGATGCGCCGTCGGAGAAATTAGACAAGTCTCTATTGAAAAACTTTCTGTCAGAATGGTTGATTATTCCAGTAATATGTTCAGACTGTATTCTTAACTTTGCAAAGTGCACCTAATTCGCGCTGGTAAAACTTATTGGGGGCAATTTTTTTGTCTTTGGTGCGTTTTAACTAATAAATCAAATGACATACCGAAGTATCGATTGTTTTTGTAGAAGCAGTGAACCATTGTCACATTCCAGTACGCCTTTCATGCAGCGACTCAGGATTCAGTTACCGCATCTTTTCTGTGCTGCGGGATAACGAGCTACCAGATCACGTGTAGATGCCATCAGGTTAGTGCTGACCTTCACGCACATGCTGAGAGTCATCATCGCTGCTACGCGTTGGCCTGTACTCACAAGTGACGCCCACTGCAAGCCACATCATAGTTGAGATCTATGTGCCGAAAGGTATGTGGGTTGGACTGCTATAAGATATGACACAGGGACACTACATCATCTGCACGACTGCAATAAGGAAGAGCCTTCCATTAATTATATCACAGATCCTTCGGATTTCAAAATATATAGCTGGAGTCAACCTAAACAAATACTGATCATCACGTCTTTCATGCGGCGTCCATTGCCGACGGAAACCGTCTTTTTTCCGTCACAAGCAAAATTATTTTTTAAGCAGAATTTTGCGTATTCATTAGACAGAGGGGTCCCAAATTAGTGCGATATTCAACTTATCGACATGTGTTAACAGGAACAGTAAAACACGATACATTATCAGTATTCTAGCGGCTACTTGTGTACCGCGCTGGCCCACGCCAACTGGTTGGTTGGTTGGTTGATTTAGGGGAAGGGACCAAACAGCGAGGTCATCGGTCACATCGGATTAGCAAAGGAAGTCGTCCGTACCCTTTCAAAGGAACCATCCCGGCATTTGCCTGAAACGATTTACAGAAATCATGGACAACCTAGATCAGGATGGCAAGACGCAGGTTTGAACCGTCATCCTCCCGAATGCGAGTCCAGTGTGTTAACCACTGCGGCCCCTCGCTCGGTCACACCTACTGGTACCGCCATGCAGCAGCGCTGCCCAGTTGCTACTGGAATACTACAATGAAGTGACAGAAGTCACTGGTTAGCGATGTGCACATATACATGTGGCGGTAGTATCGCGTACACAACGTATAAAAAGGCACTGCATTGCCGGAGCTGTCACTTGAACTCAGGAGATTCACTTGAAAAGGTGATTTCCGTACAACGGTAATTAATACACTTTGAACGTCGGATGGTAGCTTGAGTAAGACGCTTGGGACATTACATTTCGGAAATCGTCAGGAAATTAAATATTTCGAGATTCACAGTGTCAAGAGTGTGCCAAGAATATAAAAGTTCATGCATTGCCTATCACCACGGATAACGCAGTCTTAAGAGCAGAGAGCAGCGGCGTTTGAGTAGAGTTATCAGTGCTAACAAACAGGCAACACTGGGTGAAATAACTACAGAAATTTATGTGGGACATACGACGGACGTATCTACATCTACATCCATACTCAGCAAGCCACCTGACGGTGTGTGGCGGAGGGTACCTTGAGTACCTCTATCGGTTCTCCCTTCTATTCCAGTCTCGTATTGTTCGTGGAAAGAAGGATTGTCGGTATGCCTCTGTGTGGGCTCTAATCTCTCTGATTTTATCCTCATGGTCTCTTCGCGAGATATACGTAGGAGGGAGCAACACACTGCTTGACTCTTCGGTGAAGGTATGTTCTCGAAACTTTGACAAAAGCCCGTACCGAGCTACTGAGCGTCTCTCCTGCAGAGTCTTCCACTGGAGTTTATCTATCATCTCCGTAACGCTTTCGCGATTACTAAATGATCCTGTAACGAAGCGCGCTGCTCTCCGTTGGATCTTCTCTATATCTTCTATCAACCCTATCTGGTAGGACAGTGTAGTGAAATTTGGCGTTAATGGGCTATGGCAGCAGACAACCGACGCGAGTGCATTTGCTAACAGCACGACATCGACTGCAGCGCCTCTCCTGGGCTCGTGACACAGCGGTTGGACACTAGGCTACTGGAAAGCCGTGGCCTGGTCAGATGAGTCCCAATTTCAGTTTGTAAGATCTGATCGTATTGTTCGACTGTGGTGCAGCCTCCACGAAGCCAAGGGTCCAACTTGTCAAGAAGGCGCGGTGCAAGCTGGTGGTGGCTCCATAACGGTGTGGGTTGTCTTTACATCGAATGGACGGGGTCCTCTGGTTCCACTGAACCGATCATTGACTGGAAATGGTTATGTTCGGTTACTTGGAGAACATGTGCAGGCGTTCATTTCATTTCCCAAATAACGTGGAATTTCTATGGATGACAGTAAGCCATGTCAAACGTTCTGGACAGTTCGAGTGAATGATTTGGCCTCCCAGATTGACCGACATAAGTCCCACCGAACATTTGTGGAACATAATCGATAGGTCAGTTCGCGCACAAAATGCTGCGCCGGCAACACTTTCGCAGATACAGCAGGCTATAGAGGCACTGTACCTCAATATTTCTGCAGGGGACTTCCAACGACTTCTTGAGTCCATACCACGTCGTTTTGCTGCAGTACACCGGACGAAAGGAGGTCCAACACAATATATCTTCTCTATATCTTCTATCAACCCTATCTGTTAGGACAGTGTAGTGAAATTTGGCGTTAATGTGCTATGGCAGCAGACAACCGACGCGAGTGCCTTTGCTAACAGCACGACATCGCCTGCAGCTCTCTCCTGGGCTCGTGACACAGCGGTTGGACACTAGACTGACAGACTAAAGGCCGAAATACTAAATGTCTTTTTCCAAAGTTGTTTCACAGAGGAAGATTGCACTGTAGTTCCTTCTCTAGACTGTCGCACAGATGACAAAATGGTAGATATCGAAATAGACGACAGAGGGATAGAGAAACAATTAAAATCGCTCAAAAGAGGAAAGGCCTCTGGACCTGATGGGATACCAGTTCAGTTTTACACAGAGTACGCGAAGGAACTTGCCCCCCTTCTTGCAGCGGTGTACCGTAGGTCTCTAGAAGAGCGTAGGGTTCCAAAGGATTGGAAAAGGGCACAGGTCATCCCCGTTTTCAAGAAGGGACGTCGAGCAGATGTGCAGAACTATACACCTATATCTCTAACGTCGATCAGTTGTAGAATTTTGGAACACGTGTTATGTTCGAGTACAATGACGTTTCTGGAGACTAGAAATCTACTCTGTAGGAATCAGCATGGGTTTCGAAAAAGACGGTCGTGTGAAACCCAGCTCGCGCTATTCGTCCACGAGACTCAGAGGGCCATAGATACGGGTTCACAGGTAGATGCCGTGTTTCTTGACTTCCGCAAGGCGTTCGATACAGTTCCCCACAGTCGTTTAATGAACAAAGTAAGAGCATATGGACTATCAGACCAATTGTGTGATTGGATTGAGGAGTTCCTAGATAACAGGACGCAGCATGTCATTCTCAATGGAGAGAAGTCTTCCGAAGTAAGAGTGATTTCAGGTGTGCCGGAGGGGAGTGTCATAGGACCGTTGCTATTCACAATATACATAAATGACCTTGTGGATGACATCGGAGGTTCACTGAGGCTTTTTGCGGATGATGCTGTGGTGTATCGAGAGGTTGTAACGATGGAAATTGTACTGAAATGCAGGAGGATCTGCAGCGAATTGACGCATGGTGCAGGGAATGGCAATTGAATCTCAATGTAGATAAGTGTAATGTGCTGCGAATACACAGAAAGATAGATCCTTTATCATTTAGCTACAAAATAGCAGGTCAGCAACTGGAAGCAGTTAATACCATAAATTATCTGGGAGTACGCATTAGGAGTCATTTAAAATGGAATGATCATATAATGTTGATCGTCGGTAAAGCAGATGCCAGACTGAGATTCATTGGAAGAATGCTAAGGAAATGCAATCCGAAAACAAAGGAAGTAGGTTACAGTACGCTTGTTCGCCCACTGCTTGAATACTGCTCAGCAGTGTGGGATCCGTACCAGATAAGGTTGATAGAAGATATAGAGAAGATCCAACGGAGAGCAGCGCGCTTCGTTACAGGATCATTTAGTAATCGCGAAAGCGTTACGTAGATGATACATAAACTCCAGTGGAAGACTCTGCAGGAGAGACGCTCAGTAGCTCGGTACGGGCTTTTGTCAAAGTTTCGAGAACATACCTTCACCGAAGAGTCAAGCAGTATATTGCTCCCTCCTACGTATATCTCGCGAGGAGACCATGAGGATAAAATCAGAGAGATTAGAGCCCACACAGAGGCATACCGACAATCCTTCTTTCCACGAACAATACGAGAATGGAATAGAAGGGAGAACCGATAGAGGTACTCAAGGTACCCTCCGCCACGCACCGTCGGATGGCTTGCGGAGTATGGATGTCGATGTAGATGTAGATTATGGGGGTGTCCTATGACTTTTCTCATATCATTGTAGATTCTTCGTGTTTTAATGCCCCTGTTAATGCATGTCGATGAAACGAATATCGCATCTTGGGGGTAAACTGTTGGAGACCAAATGTTCGCGGACACTTCCCGGCGACTCTAAGCATCTTTTCATTGAATTCGCCGGCCCTGGCACGATGAGATCTACATATGAATGACTACTCTGTAATTCACACGTCAGTACCTAGCAGACGGTTCCTCAGACGACTATCACACTATTTCTCTGCCATTCCACTCTCAATCAGAGCCCGGGAGAAACGAACACTTAAATCTTTCCGTGCGAGCTCTGCTTTCTCTTATTTAATTTCGAGAATTGTCGCTCCCTACGCAGGTGGGCGTCAGTAAAATATTTTCGCCTTTGTAATGAAAAAATGAAGTTATCGTATGGCATTTACTGGCCGGGATATCCCCTTCGGGGTTCGGCCAGCGTATTGCAAGTCTTTATAGTTGACGCCACTTTGTCGACTTGCGTGTCAATGATGATGGACACACAACACCCAGTCCCCTGCCGGTAATCGAACCCGGGCCCCCTTGCGTGGTAGGCTGTAACGCTACCTCTGCGCTACGGAGGCGGACACTTTTGTAGGAGAAAGCTGCAAATAGAAATTTCGTGAAATGATCTCGCCGCATAGAAAAACGCCTTTGTTTTAATGACTACCACCACAATTCACGCATCATATCCGGGACACTATCTCGCATTTCACGAGCTGCCCTTATTTGAACTTTTTCGATGTCCAACGTCAGTCCGATATAGTAAGGGTCACATACAACACATCCTCCAGAAGGGGATGGACAAACTTAGAGTGAGCACTCTCTTCAGTAGATCTATTGCATCTTCACAGAGTTCTGCCAATAAAACCCATTCTTTGGTTTGCCTTCCATACAGCGTTTCACCGAACTAGGAGGATCTACTAACCAGGTCCTCTGCATCAGCATACTACCTACCCCAGTACATTGATAGTCGTTTTAATTAAGAAAGCCTTAAGTTTGAGTATTGTAGCGTAAATCTCAAGTTGTTTCATTTAGAGCCTTTTGTATATGCAGTTTGTTTACATACAGCTTTCGAACGGCAAAGTCAAATTAAAAGTTACATTCTATTGTCAATAAGTTAATTAACAGATACCGCAGTTAAGTGAGTACTGAGTTTTTATTGTAAGGGGAAATAATTAACTTTTTATGTTTACCACACCTGAGTGGTTAATCTGGAGGCTTAATCTTTGCGCCTCTAAGTAACGAAAATTCGGATAGTGTGAAATGTGCTGAGCGATTCAATCCTATTTTAAGCATGTAATCCGCGTTGCAATGCGTGAAAATTGAGGTTGATCCTATAGGATAGTCAGAGAAGGAGTTGTATGTTGTAGACTGTGGGTTGGACTTTCACTCGGGTGACTAGTGGGGAACTGAACGTGGAACTCAGCTAGGCTCGCCCATGGAACTGTAGACTTTGCAAAAGAGAGAAAAGAATCGCTGAGCAGGACGCAAAGATTCGTGTCCTTCAGGCTGAGTTAGAGTACGTGAAATTTGAGGTAGACGTGTTTAGTGGTGGAAAAGATGGTGGGAACTGAGTAAATGTAACAAACAATGGGAGAAAGGGAACCAGCTCTTCAACTCTTTCGCCGACATCTGAGTTGAGTGTGTCTAATAAATCTGACTCTGACTTGTTGCCAGAAGTAGGAGGGCAAGAGCGTCATTCAGCTTTGGGCCTCAGTGGGTGCAGCAGACTTCTAGCAAAGAAACTAAGTGTAGGTCGGTACCAAAAGTGGGAGGGAAGATGAGTCTTGCTGGTAGGCAGTAGCCATGGCAGGGGTGAAGGCCAGATGGTACAGGACAGATTAGTAACAGGGCCCCAGGTCACAAGTATTGTGAAGTCAAGTAATAATCTTAGCCAGGTGACAGAGGAATAGATAATTTTTGCAAAGATTTTGGTAAAGAGGATCAGGTTCTTGTAGTAGGTGGAGCGAGGAACAGCCTGGCTAAGGACAGTAATTACAGCATTAGGGTGACCTGGATGAAATAGAAGTAGCAACTACGCAAACAAATGTGAGTTTTGTGGAGGTCCTACAGCGCCATGACCAGCCTGGCTTAACAATGCTGTAAGCCGTATGAAAACAGAGATGTCCGCGGCTCGTGGTCGTGCGGTAGCGTTCTCGCTTCCCGCGCCCGGGTTCCCGGGTTCGATTCCCGGCGGGGCCAGGGATTTTCTCCGCCTCGTGATGACTGGGTGTTGTGTGATGTCCTTAGGTTAGTTAGGTTTAAGTAGTTCTAAGTTCTAGGGGACTGATGACCATAGATGTTAAGTCCCATAGTGCTCAGAGCCATTTGAACCAAAACAGAGATGAGCAGGCTGGTGCGGAACGAAATTAAATCTCTTATGAGCGCAAAGCCTTCTGCTACAGTTTGGAGTTGGGGATATGCTAGACACAGTCTGAATCTGAAAAGGAGAGGGAAAGATAAGCTGGCTCAGCTTCCTGGAGAAAACTGTTGGAAACCACCATCACACAAAGCAAGATCCCTGTAGTTACTGGTGCCAGAGATGTCCCTTTTTTGGCTTACAATCAGCATTTAGGCACATTCTTTTGAAAGAAATAAGCAACACAGAAAATGCTTAAACGGCACAGAAAAGTATGGTTAGCCTGTTTCTTCGATATGTTAGAGGATAGAGTAATAAGTAGAAGAGGTATGTTTCTATTTGGAAAATTTAAAGAACTCTGAAAAATATACATCCTGTGCCTGTTCGAGTACCACATAACCAAAGGGTTCGATAGGTTACATATAGAAGACTACGTTCTAGTATCTCACTGATGCAGAACTAATATGGGAAAAGCGGAAGTTGTTAGATATATTGAGAGAGAACTGAAGTTCCAAAACGTTTACATAAGTAGATTTTGTAGTGGTAAGCAGAGAGAAGTGTGTGCTTGTGAATTAACCACGAAAAATAGTTCACTTTTAACTGTAACTGTGTACAGATTTCCACTGTGAAATACTTGAACTATTTATGAGGAATCTGGATCCCTTACTATGTTATCTGTCAGATAGATGCAGACGGTGACTTCAATGTAGATTTTCTAAAGGATTCTGATAGGAAAACTGATATGGAAACCTCACTTGGATCCTACAATTTGATCTCAGTAATTAACTTTCCAGGAGAGGTGGATAAAGACTGTTGGAATGTAGTTGATAATGATTCATATTATTATTTGCAAACATCTTTTCACATAAGATAATGAGAAAGGACATTAAACAGCTATGTAAAAAAGCATGGATCTCTAAAGCATTAAAGTATCTTATGGAAGGAAAATGGAAATGCGTCTGTTGGAAAGAAAACGTAGAGATCCTGCAGTGGTTGCAAGTTAGAGAAACTATTCAAAATTACCAAGAAAAATTACTAAAAAATTAAGGAACATGCACATAGCGTCAGAAATCAGTACTTCCGACAACAGAGCTAAGGCTGTATGGAATGTAGTAAAATGAGGGACAGGACAGCCAGCCAAAGCACATGATAACATCACTATTGAACGAAACGAAGAGCTAAAATGATGAGTCATAGGTAGCTAATATATTTAATTATCACTTCTTAAATATAGCAGAAAGTGTAGGAAAAAACAATTCAAGAAGCAAATCGCAGTAGTATGTTGAAAAAACCACTCTCATAAAATTCAATCATATGAATGTATCACTATCTTCTGCTTCAAAAGTTAAGGAAATTATATATTCCCTCAAAAATAAAAGACCATCTGATACTCATGGTGTTTAGAATCGAATACTTGCGATTTGTTACCGTATAGTACGCCCTGTCTTATCTGAAACATGTAACGTATAACTGATTCAAGACATTTTTCCAAGGAGATTGAAATATGACTTTATCGAACCTCTCATTAAGCAAGTTGATAGGAGGGACGTCACTAACTACCAACCTGTTTCACTGTTGATATAGTTTTCTAAACTTTTTGAGAAGGTGATTTATTCTAGAAAGGTATCTCACCTGAGCAGCAATAATATCCTCAGCAATTCGCAGTTTAAATTTCAAAAGAGTTGCTCTACCGATAATGCCATTCTCATGTTCATTCACCAAATTTTACAAGCATTAAATGATAAAATATCGCCAGCTGGTATTTTCTGCGACCTGTCTAAGAGATTTTGCTGTGTGATTCACAATATTCTCCTAGATAAAATGAAGTTTAATGAAGCTGAGGGTATAGCCAACCAGTGGACAATGTCATGTCTAACCAAAGTCATATCTAACCAAAAGATTACAAAAAGTTGCACTTAGTAAGCCAACAAATGTAGTGCAGGTAATTATTCTCATTGGGAAGAAAGCTGATGTGTGGTCCCCCAAGGCTCAGTCTCAGGTCTGCTATTATTCCTCATATACATAGACGATTTGCCATCTGATATACAACAAGCAGAATTAGTTCCTTTTGCGGACGACACTGGCATTATAATCAATCCAGACATAAGTGCAGTAACAGAAGAAATGATAAACAATGTTCTCAAAAGTATTACTGAGTGGTTTTCTATGAATGCGGTCACCCTCAATTTTAAAAAGACACAACATATTCAGTTTTGCACATCTAGTGAGGAAGTAATAAACAGAATGGAAGCTTCAACATTCTTAGGTGTCATTATTGATGAGAATTTAAACTAGTAAATGCACATTTTGGAATTCCTAAAACAATTTAACTCAGCCACATTTTCACTTAGAATCATTGCAAATCCCAGGGAGACACAAATCCGAAATTTGACATATTTTGGATTATTTCATTCAACAATTTCATATGAAATAACGTTCTGGGTTAACTCATATTGAAGAAAGAAAGTCTTCATTGCTCATAAACAGGCTGTAAGGATAATACATGGTACTCACTCCCGATCATCTGTTTAAGGAGTTGGGCATTCTGACTACTGCTTCACGGTTTATTTATTCACTCATGAAGTTTGTTCTAAATAATCCACAGCAGTTCAAAAGGAACAGTAGTCTACATATTTACTGTACCAGAAGAAAAAATGACATTCATTACTCCACATTAAGGTTGCACTTAGCACGAAAGGGATGTACAATGCTACAACCAAATTTTTTGGATACTTACCCAGTGTTAGAAAATGACCGACAGCCAACAATGTAAAGTTTGAAGACAGACTGAAAACGTTTCTCCTTCACAATTGCTTATACTCTGTAGGAGAATTTCCATTACCATAATATGTAAAAGCTAGTGGATAGGAATTACTGTATATCTTATCAAATGAAAAGAAAATTTAAAAAAAAATATTCAGCATTTATCTATATTTACATATTAATTTGTAATGTGAATGTTAAACGACTCATTCCATATCAATATAATTATTCTTGCAGGTTTTAACAAGATAATAATAAGTTGTCGTCTCTTCCTCTATGAATAGATGATGAATGCAGCTAGCCGCTAACTTTGTGTAATGTCTTGTCTGTATAGACGTGTATCTGTTGCCTTTAAGACCCTTTCACCTTCACACATAAATCTATACAGTAATGTAAGCGCCTCCCGTGTCTTGGCTGATCCGTGATAAGACAGGCGAAAAGTTAGACTAATGGAGCATTATTAGTATTATCTCTATTTTCATTCGCTCTCTCTCTTTCTCTCCTTTATCTTGTACAGTTTTTATTATAATATTTCATTACGTGAAATCAGCCAAATAGGATCTTTGGTGGAGTTCTTCGTCTTGGTAATCAGCGGCTGGCTTGCTGTAAGAGATCTTTACATTTATTATTACTGTTAAACACTGTATTCAGTCGGGAGAATCAATCGTGTGGACAATCTGTTCCTTTTACGAAAGATAGCGAATTCCAGGTGTGTACGAAGCCTTTTTGAACGATTTAACACACACTCAGTGATTGCAGGCTCTCTTCGACACAGCTGAAACTTCCCCACTAATTACAGGGCTAACGTGATCATCAAATGGTTCAGAAAAAACTCATTCGTTCATTCACTCCGGAATAAAAAGTCACAAACCTTATTTATGAAGGAAATTGTGTATTAATTCCATCTCCATTACATGTCCAGATCTCCGGTGATTCCACGTCTTAATTATTTTCCGTTTACACTCTCTTTCTATTCAAACAAACCGCTAGTGGCACAAAAGTTAATTCGCTCGATTTAGCGAGAAGAAAATCAGAATATGTAATTCTCAGAAATACGTCAATCCCTCAATCCCTACTCCAGAAGCTGTCCTAGTTACCACTCTAACAACCATGGAGAATGCATATATGCATCTCTGTTATTTCAAAGAATAAACGTACTAGAAAATACTTTGGCGTCGTCTAGCTATCGCCGCATATGCTACGAGAAAATCAGATCAGATACTTTTCCAAAGTGAATGAATGTGGATGGTTTGATTGACAATGATTAATTGGTGCGTGGTAGAGGGTATTTTCTGTGGGGACATTACAATGCCCCTCGCAGCGAGCGAAGTTTGTGAACCTAATTTTGATTTACCGAACACACTTCGCGAGCTATCTATTATTGTGGGTAACCCGGAAGTGATGAGTGTCAGTCCTCCGACTGAAAAAGAAATAATTATGTTTAAGACAGACGAAGAAAATAAACATTGGAAACATAAGAAATGAAGAGACAGGTACCGTGGCTGTATTGCTTTTACGTGCATCAAGGTGTTATGTTTGCTGTGCACAACCAAGGAAGATGATCTTTCATGAGACTGTTATCAGGGTCTACCCATTCGGGAACTTTCTTAAGTAGGGAAACCTTGGAAAACCTCTTAAGCCTAGACCCCCAGCCTACGGTACACAGAAGATAGGAAAGCCTACAGAAGAGAAAAAATAATTTTGAAATTGATCTCTAAAGGAAAGATAGGGATCGATTTATATAACGATTTGGAGAAGAGTGATTTGTGGCTCTAGCAAAAAAAAAATTACAATAAATAACTCGAGTTTCTTTTTTTTACAATCTTGTTCCCAGGACAATATCTTGCGATGCTGAAACTCCCCCGGATCTTGCATGTCCCCTACGTCCACTTTTGTAGTCGGTCTTCTACGCGGCGCACAATGGGAAGAGTAGAAGGAACAGGGATACCAGATTTCACATGCAACATTCATTCCAAAAGAATTAGTAATGACCGAAAGGGAAACTCCTCCTGTAAAAGAACTGGTTAGGTTCCACCGTCCAAGATTCTCCTTTTTGAAAACAAAATCCCTATGGCTTCATGTATCCTTTTTCTTACGATGTACTGCAAGGAATTTAGCCATTGACTTAAAGTTTCCATTTATCCATTGACTAATGCTGTTGCCGAAAACATCATAATAATTACTCTTGTTTGAATTTTCTTTTGGACTTCGCATCACCATTTGTGCTTGTAAGTCCAAAAATTCTGACACATTTTCTGTCAATGATTTGTTCTTCGTAATTTAAAGGATTCATGCAACTTGCAGTAGATTTTGGATTCAAATCGTCGAATAATGGAAAGTGTGGTTCATTTTATACAAAGACATAATCCATCATTTCCTTGAAAAGTCATATCATTTATCTATACTCATAAAATTTTTATCCTAAATACATATATTTCTCCGCTTGATTGCTGTAATGTAAAAGTTATTAGTAGTGACGAATGTGGATTCTCTTCTTTCATTTATTCTCTGATTCATCCGGCATTCATACATGCACATATATGGAAATAGGTTTTCAGACAAAATTCCAAAGTGAACAAGACCCATTAAATAACTACTAATTGTATGAATCTTAGTTTCTTTTTACATTCAACAATAAATCAAGAACTCTTAACGTCTAATTATGACACTTTTTTGAAGTTCACATCAATCAGTTTCCCCTCGCGTTTGATGCGAGTCTCTTACAAAGCATATCTGTGTCGTCTATATCGATTATAACTCTCGTGCCGGCGTCAATTGTTTTGCGCGGGAAATTATCTTTGCGGCGTTAACCGTCACTCATGATTCACTGCCTAAACGCATCACTTCACACGGTTACACATCTAAGCGTGCACTTGAAAGTATATATGAACATTCACTGGGACCCTCTTTTGATTATGCAGCGTCATTTTCGGGAAACATTCCTTTCTTCTTGAAGGTCATTCAGATCCTTTATAAATCTTGATGACATTAGCAATGCTAAAGTTCCATGTTTACCCAAACACAGGTGAAGCCTATCTCCACTATCTTCTTTGCAGCACTCGATAGTAATAGTTAGTCACTATTTCTACAATCTGTGTCACTAATTATTTCAGTTTAAAGTTTTCTAACACTAAACACACACAGTTTATTTTTATGTTTTTTCGAGCGTTCATCTCTGTCACTTGCAATGGGGAGCAGTATGGGCTTGTAGAGGGTTCGATCGAACCCCATTTCAACATGCGATCTATTTCCTTTTGAACTTGAGCCTTTAACCTCCAGGGAACAGGATAGAAAGTTCTACAATAAGTTTCGTGCGGCTTAACGTAGAGATGGCATATGTACCCCTTAATAACTCCTGGCCTTTCATCAAAAACGTTTTCATACGTGAATAATAATTCATTGAGCTGCTTCTTCTGATCTTCGGTAATGTAGTCGGATTCATTTAACTTTTCAAACACTAATTGACCGAAATCTTCTTTGACTTGGAACTCATTAATTATGTGCTCTTTAGAATTTTGGGCCGTCCTGATTACTTGCACACTGATCCCACAATTATATTTTCTCGTAAGGCTTTTTTTTCCCCCAACAACTCCAACTCAATTTCTTGTTTATTAACATTCAACCAAATTTTTCCTGTTTTAAAATCTATTCTGCATCCGTATTGACGTAGACTGTCGACTCCGATAATGCAATCTACCACCAAATTTTTCACAACAAGGAATGTGCTTAATATTGCTACATTTCCGACTTCCACACCAAGTAGTGGCTGCACCTTTACATTAGCCGATCGAACCCCAACGGCGCCTATTATTCTGCAATTTTGAACTGGAAAAATTGGTACTCTTCTTATATTTCTGATCCTGTTGAATAGTGACTCCGAAATAACATTTGTGGTTGCTGCTGTGTCTAAAACCGCCACTATAGGTACGGTCTCCATTATGACTTGCACTTCGGCTACTGCCACCTGTTCCTTATCCTCATCTTGTGGTTTTAAGTCCTCGGTCAGTTCATCTGCCAGTAATCGTCCATCATTATACGTTAACATGGGTACACATATCCTGTTGCCCTCAACCAATTGTTGACCGCTCCTCCGGGGCACGAGTGGGTCCTTACAAGTTTGTTGGATTTTGATTTGTCTGCTGGATTACATCATCCGTCACTTCGGTAATTACCGGTTGATTCGTAGATGTCCGTCCCCACTGATGTTGGCTATTTGAATTCATTCCTCCCGGTTGATTCCACTTCCTATTATCGTTATTTTTCCACGCTTGGGGTCTGAAATTTCTTTCGTTCCCCCACACGGGATTGTATATTTTCCCGTTCCTGTTGTTCCTTGAATAGCCCCTCGCAAGACAATTGCCGGGATTACTATTGAGATTTTGAGGGGTTTCTCCATTACTTAACGATCTCTGTTCATTCCTTCTAAGTGTCGATTGATCGCCATTGGCATAACACATACTTCCACCTTGCCTACCGTTTGGCGGAGGTTCTATCTCCCTATATTGGAATCTGTTATTACGGGCTTTCTGGTTGTTCTCTTCGATAATATCTATATGGTCTAACGTCGTGAGGAACGACTCCAAGTCTTTGTCGTTGCCGTAAATCAATTGATTCCGGATGCTAGTTGGTAGTCTTGCCTTAAGTATGTTTATTATGTCTGGCAAAGGCATAGGTCTGTCCCAGTATCTCGTTTTATTTATATATTTTTCGAAATACTTTCTAAGGCTTCCTTTCGAAAAGGAGAAAGGCTCTGGGTAGAGCACCTCCTGCCTTAGGCGTTCCTGTACGCCTTCTGACCAGAACTTTGCTAAAAACGCCTTCTCAAAATCGTCATATGTCGAGCAAACAGAAGTCATGTCCGAGGCCCAGATCGCCCCCGAACCTTGTATATATCCTGTAACAAAACTGATCTTCTGCCACTCCGACCAATTTCTGGGTAACACTCCTCTGAAACTTCGAATAAAAACAACTGGATGGACCCCCCTTTTGTCAGGGTTAAAAATCTAGAATTGCCTATGCTTTATCATTTTTTCTTCGGCATGGCAAAGGCTTTCGTAATCTCCGTTAGATAAGAATTCACGCGAACAGCCCGCTTGTGGCAATTTAATGTTTGAATTACTTACACAGGTCAGTATTGTGTGCGAATGGGCAGTAACTGGCTCTATAGTCGCTGCCAACTTCTGCTGCTGCCCTGTATTCATTTGTTCTGAGCTTTGTTGTGAAGCGCGCATCGACTCTTCTATCGTTTGTTTCCAATGCTCCAAATCAGCACCTAACTGCTGTCGCACCTCCTCAAGTCCTTTCGCAAACAAATTCTCTTCCTGTTTGCCAGATAAACTCTGGAATACTGCCTTAACATTTTGCTCAACGTTTTCACACATTAGCCTTTTGTTTTCTAATGTGATTTCGGATAATTTACCCGTTAATACGTTAATTTGGTGGTCTATAACGTCCTGACGCTCTGTCAGTTGTTCAACGCTTTCCTTTAGGTTAGTCTGTGTACGTGCCAATTCAGGAAGTTGCGCAATTGCACATGACATGGCATCTTGCTTTTGTACTAATTGCGGAACCATTTCCACTTGTTCCCGTACAGTATCTATCTTAATAGCCACATACTCCTTCATTTCGACACGTACGCGGTGAGTAGATTCCTCACATTGTACTTTCACCAATTCTATTTGTGCGGTTAATTTTCGTTCCGTCTCTTCGGCCTGATCTTTGAGTTCCTTGGTCTTTGCCTCTATCCGCTGCTCTAATTCGGAAAAACTGTCTTGTAACTGCTGCTTAATCTCAGTCTGGACTAATTTCATTTCTTCTTGAGTTTGAGTGACTATCACTAATTGTGCTTTAATATCGGTTTTCAAATTTTCCTGCCCTTCAGTAACTGAGGCTAATTTCGTATTCAAATCATTTTGCCCTTCAGTAACTGAGGCCAATTTCGCGTTAATATCGGTTTTCAAAGTATTCATGCTCTCGGTTATCATCTGCATCTGTCTCATGATAATTACCAATGGATCTAATCCCTGCTGTATACTTGCTGCTACACCTCCAGCCGCGTCTACAGGGCGTTCTATTGCGCTATCTGTAGGCATCGGTCCTACAACACTTCTTACTACGTCATTATTATCAATGCTAACAGCTGAAGGCTGTTGCGTGCTGCTTTGCTCTGCTTGACTCATCCTAAACATTGCCCTAGTTAAAACCATATAAATGTTCTACTGCCACTATGTATAACTCCCTTCTACTGTCACTATATGTAACTCCGTTCACACAAAAGTACTTCTGTGTCTACCTTGTCAATGTACATATCCAGATAAATGCAACGGTCGCCATTTTAACAAGATAATAATAAGTTGTCGTCTCTTCCTCTATGAATAGATGATGAATGCAGCTAGCCGCTAACTTTGTGTAATGTCTTGTCTGTATAGACGTGTATCTGTTGCCTTTAAGACCCTTTCACCTTCACACATAAATCTATACAGTAATGTAAGCGCCTCCCGTGTCTTGGCTGATCCGTGATAAGACAGGCGAAAAGTTAGACTAATGGAGCATTATTAGTATTATCTCTATTTTCATTCGCTCTCTCTCTTTCTCTCCTTTATCTTGTACAGTTTTTATTATAATATTTCATTACGTGAAATCAGCCAAATAGGATCTTTGGTGGAGTTCTTCGTCTTGGTAATCAGCGGCTGGCTTGCTGTAAGAGATCTTTACATTTATTATTACTGTTAAACACTGTATTCAGTCGGGAGAATCAATCGTGTGGACAATCTGTTCCTTTTACGAAAGATAGCGAATTCCAGGTGTGTACGAAGCCTTTTTGAACGATTTAACACACACTCAGTGATTGCAGGCTCTCTTCGACACAGCTGAAACTTCCCCACTAATTACAGGGCTAACGTGATCATCAAATGGTTCAGAAAAAACTCATTCGTTCATTCACTCCGGAATAAAAAGTCACAAACCTTATTTATGAAGGAAATTGTGTATTAATTCCATCTCCATTACATGTCCAGATCTCCGGTGATTCCACGTCTTAATTATTTTCCGTTTACACTCTCTTTCTATTCAAACAAACCGCTAGTGGCACAAAAGTTAATTCGCTCGATTTAGCGAGAAGAAAATCAGAATATGTAATTCTCAGAAATACGTCAATCCCTCAATCCCTACTCCAGAAGCTGTCCTAGTTACCACTCTAACAACCATGGAGAATGCATATATGCATCTCTGTTATTTCAAAGAATAAACGTACTAGAAAATACTTTGGCGTCGTCTAGCTATCGCCGCATATGCTACGAGAAAATCAGATCAGATACTTTTCCAAAGTGAATGAATGCCGACCTCTTTTTACGCAGAGATGATTAGACTGTAGGCAACACACACTGCTTAGAAATACTGTAGACTGCCTACGTCCTACTGCCTTTCAGAGACATAACCAGTTTTAAAGACGCATAGTATTGCTGCATGGATCAACGAACATTTTCCTCTGACAAAAGTTATTGGCTTGGTTCAAATGGCTCTGAGCACTATGCGACTCAACTGCTGAGGTCATCAGTCGCCTAGAACTTAGAACTAATTAAACCTAACTAACCTAAGGACAGCACACAACACCCAGCCGTCACGAGGCAGAGAAAATCCCTGACCCCGCCGGGAATCGAACCCGGGAACCCGGGCGTGGGAAGCGAGAACGCTACCGCACGACCACGAGATGCGGGCGACAAAAGTTATTCCCCTTGATGTAATTTATCATCCCCATACAGTTGATACAAAGATTTTAAAACATCCTAAAACACAACTGACAAATTAATAGATGATGTTTATGCACAATTTATTAATTGTTTTGCACAAATGCACTTGCTTTTTTGATGCGAAAAACCACATGTATTTTTGTTCTGTCAAAACGACCACTTATTTAGTATACATAGTGTAACGACAAAAGTAGTAATCTGAGTGAAACATTATGAAGTTTTGGTATCCGTATTGATGAAAGGTTAAAATGGAAAAATGTTTGATGGGCCCAAAAAAGTAACAGATTCTGCTACTTTTGTAGTAAGAATAATCTCTGTTTTTGTAACTATGCAAATTGTACAATTAGTAGGAGTAATATACTAAGTTCTGATGTATTCTTGATAAACTAGTGCGGTAAATTCTCCAAAAGAGACAGTATCAGTGCTTTCGCGAGCAAATAAAAATTCTTTCTGTCTGACAACTACATGACTACGGCGTCTACCAAGTAAATTATCCCTTCTCGATTACTCACAGGACAGGGAAATTTGCCGTATACATTTTCTTTATTCTCAGTCATCATCGGCAGCAGTGCCACAATAGAGTACTTTTCGTATTTTTGTTAAGAATATACTACTTATATTAGTTTCAGGAGCCTACTTTAGTCGTCCAGAAATTGCACAGTAAAACTAAAAAACGATCCGTGGGTTCATATGATACGCTCACACTGCCGTAATGGACTGGAAAGCTGAAAACCGTTTCGCTTATCGAGATTGAATCGCGAATTGCCGTGCAGTCGTTAAGAAGCGTAATCTTGAGACGTAATCTGTTCATATATGGAAGAAACAAATATGTATGTTTGCGATTCCGTTTCGAGCCCCGAGATGTGCGAACTGAAATAAAGTACGCTGTAACTGGCGAGTGGGAATAGTGTTCGTAATTTGTATTTAACAAGTGTGGTGGGCAATGTGGTACGCGTCATTTTCTGTGTGTTAGATCGGATTACCATTTAAATTAACGAAACAGTATATTTATTCATTTTGTAGCGTCATGCGCAGCTTCATGGAGTCTGTCCACGATGAGCTTTCCCGATAAGGGCTTTGGTACTTACTTCTGTGATCGAATCCATACGTGAGAAGCCAAAATGGGTGATCATGTACAGAAAAAAATCCAAAAAAGTTTTGGTTAGGCTTCATCTGCAAACCAAAAAAAATGCAAAAATAGACAGCGTAGCATACTCCGCGAATCGTGGAATCACGTCCGTTACCTTGTCACTATAGTGAATCGTGGAATATCTTTCTGTGGGGTTCTGTACATTAATTATTTTAATAGTATTCTCCGGTGGCAGGAATTTACAACTACCCGAAACTTTCATATTCAGATGTGGAAATCCACCTAAGAACGGTCTGACGTAATTGCTTAAAGTGCTAGCTTCTCACGAAGCTTATCGAGGTGTAATGTGGTAGTAGTTTAAAACAACAGCTCCTAATTAACTTTTCAAAACTGGGATTCACAGTCATGTGAAATTTTTTGAAAGACATCACGTTTACTCCAGTAACTGTTAAACTTTTTATTTCCACGATTGCAATTTCGGCCTTACGCCCTTACCACGTGCAGCTGAAATACAAAATGTTTATAAAATATTTTGAAAAATCGTTGTGTATTTTGACATTCGGCCGATTACACAATTTGAAAACTGTAGCTATGTAACCATGTTTACTTACAGAAATGTTTTGGCTTTTAAGCCATGTCAACTTTATACAAGCTGACATATTTATATGTCGTTGTCATTCGCTGTTATATACATTCGTAACGCTGCTAAGTAGTGCAAGCACACATGTCCATGTATCGTAAAAGAGCACAGTCTGCACATACACATGTTTGTTCCACCATCACTAGTAACTTCTGCACTAAACCACAGCAGCGAACGACTGTTTACAGCGTGTATAAAGTTGACGTGGCTTAAAGCTAAAACATGTAAGTAAACGTGGTTAAATAGCTGCATTTTTCAAATTCTGTAATCGGCCGAATGTCAAAATACACAACGATTTTTGTAAAATATTTTATAAACATTTTGTATTTCAGCTGCACTTGATAATGGCCTAAGGCCGAAATTGCAAGAGTGGAAATAAAAACTTTAACAGTCACTGGCGTAACATGATGTCTTAAAAAAAATTAACAGCCACTTTCGTCGAACAGAACCCATGATCGTTTTCTCTCAACTTCATATGATGTTAACCATAGCTGCTCCTTCTTCCACTGCACCATTTCGCATACTTTCGAGAAAATTTATTTATACTGTGTTCTTACTGATGAACGAAAGTTGAAAGTAATATAGTACTCACCTGTTATTAATAGATTCGTCACGCTGTTTTGCCCTTCTAGTTTTTGCGCAATGCACCAAGGAGATGCTTTCTCCGTATGCTTAAATCATGCAACAGCTGGAGGACCGATTGTGAGGAGCCTTAGCAATTTAATGCTGTTCACGAACCACTTGCAGCGCATTTTTCAAAGTATACTTTTGACAAGGCACTTTAAAAGGCAATTCGAGTGACAATATGGAGATGGTACGTGTCGCATGGATTAAGGCACAAGCAAGCAAGAAGCAAGTTCGTTTTTTCCGTTCTCCGTAAGGCAGAATTTTCTTTTTCTTCGTCTTCTTAGTATCTGAAATGGAGTCGACGAATGGCCCATATTACCAAATAAAAAATTTAAAAGCGTATTACAAGATAAAATTGAAGTTAGTTGGTACAAAGGATATAAAACATAATGAAAATTTCAACACTTTCCTGATCATGAATGTAGATAAATCGAACAGTTACTCTTCACCCATAATTTAATCAGATGAAAGAAGCAGTTAGATAACAAGTCAAAACTTAAATGATACAGCACTAATCACTATGTATTATCGGGGAGTATCCGAAGCAGAGACGTCCGCTAAACTCACCGCCAAGCAGCCAATAATAAGGAAAATATTCATAAAAAATGGTGCATACAATAAAGCCGCAATTAGCTAGAATTTGCCTCTTGGAATTTACCTAAAGAGGCATATGGCAAGTCAAATAGCAAGAAAGAAGCAAGATCAATCTTCCCGTAGTCCACAAGATAGCAAACAATTGTGACCTGTCTTTTCGTAATTTCCGGAGACAATTATCTTTCCTTAGGATACCTTGACGCTGCAGCCTCGACACTGATTAGCGTTGCGCCCAAGAAAACATAAAAATGTCTATGTAATTCTTGTTCTTATTATTATGTACTCAACAGAAAATTCTTCATCACGATCAAAGGCAAGAGTTTCCTATTATTACTGGTAAGTGTGAAAATTGTTTATGAATAAGACAAACATGTTTTATATAAGCTCGACAAAGTACTGAAGCGATGTTTGATATGTCTGTTTTGAGATTTTTTTTAATTTTACCTTCTTTTCAGTAAATTGCATTTTCTAGCGCAATTTGGTAAATCTGTGTTGTTTTTATTTTTACTCCAAAGTCCCTCTGTTTCACGTTACAAATGAACGGTTTTCGAATAAAACCTGAATTAAACATTGACAGTTTCAATGTTGCTATGAATACTGTTTATTTTTGAGTAAAGGAGAGGATACTTCCTATGTAGAACAAAAATGTTCCGTAGGCTACACAGCCTTTTGTATATACCCTCATTCACTTTCTAGACAGCTCACCGCTTCTGGTTTCTAGGGGAATCTAGTAAGACACTGAGCGCATACGGAAACAAAATGATAGCAATGGAGTAATGCTCGATAGGTATGAAACACACTTAACGTTCAGGTATCGCAGTTACGATCTTAACTGCCGATGCTACTAGGAAAACTGCCGTAGTCTCCGCTTACTTATGACAGGTAACAGTAGCCTACGGTAGGCTTACAACTCCACCTCTATCAGATCGCTGCACGCGAAGAGCATTTGCCCTGCATCTCTTAGTCATCGCTAACTGGGCCGACTAATGTAGTGTTGTGCAGTGAAAACGATATTCTCTGCGTCGTCTTACTACAGTAACAGCGGCTCGTTTGCATAAAAATGTAGATATTGGCAACTAAAAGAACAGGAGATGAGTTTTAGGAATTTGAGAAATTGTTAAAGGTACCACACACATTTTGTAAGTGTTCGTCTATTGGACTCGTTATTCTATCAAGAAGTTGAAGCATACATGACAAACCACACACAAACACACACACACACAGACACACACACACACACACACACACACACACACACACATATGGGTGCTAAACTTAGAATTATGCAGGTTAGTACCTGCATGGTGACATCATAGAAACAGCATTACCCCGTTCAGTGATTTACTGTGCTGGAATGTCATATGTGAATAACGTGGCAGAAACTCATCGCAGAGACTTCGTTCTCGATGGGTAGTAAGCCTGGATGCTAAATGTGAGTAGCGACTAGAAACCCGCTGGAAATCTTGGATGTCCAATATACATATGTGATGAATCACTTAAAAATGCAGTGCGAGATTGGACATTTGATCACATTATGTTTATAGGAAGGAGAGCTGTAGTTCAACGTTTTATCACATCAAAGTGTGTCTACAGGAATTACTTAAAAAGTAATAGTGCCATCTGTCAAGAGTGTTTGGGTCGCTATGGTACTGCTGGCTGAGAATCCTACCGTTAGGTGAAACCTATTGTAATCTGAATTCACCACGGAGTCTGCGATTTGAATCTATTGAAACTAGTACAACACAAACTGAACCAAAGTGATCCACATATCTGTATAGACTATTATAACACGTTGTTCTGAACAAACGTTATTACAAATCGTCAGAAATGAGAGGTATGTGTTGTGTGAAGTGTTACAGACTTTGATGCCCCTTCTGTTAAACCTCCGACCTTAGAAATACGACTTATATACTCAACAAGCCTGCATACAACACATTATGGAAATTATATCACCGGTAGTTGAGCACTTACGCTATTCCACCTGCCTATGGTGCAATGCGAAAGCTTTGGAGTGTGGTGAACGAGTGCCACTTGTATTCTGCATTATGGATCGCAATGGCAGATATATCGTAACTGCTCTTCGATTGTGTTGTCAAGTATTTGTAGGAACACAAAGTAAGCGTTCCTGACTTCCGGTCGCTGTTAAACACAGGGAGCGCCGTAGTCTAGCATTTGGCACTAGTGACTGTTTTTTGTGTTGAAATGTCATGTATAAGAAGGGAATGACCCACCATCAGGGGGACGAATGTGCATCTCTTGGTTTTCTCGACACGTGCGTTGAGAGGGAGAAGAGAGAGAGAGAGAGAGAGGGAGGGACAAAAGAGAGAGAGGAGTGGTTTGGCTCTTCTGCTATCCCACTTGGATATGGAGCACTGGGAGAGCGAATACGTCTCTCTGTGAGATAAGTTTAAGCGTTCAGTTGTGGTGGAATTGTGCGACTTGTACTCTGCAATAAGGACCGCTATGGAGGGATTCAGTATATGGTGTTCAAACTTAAAACTATCTTCGATTAGATTGTCAAGCATGTGTTGGAATCCTGCTCAGTGGTTTGCTGTGCTGGAGTGTCATATGTGAATAACCCGTTAGAAATTCATAGCACAGTCTTCTTCTAAAGTGTTCTGATAAATCTGAAATATTTCAGTTGAAGTTTGAGGAAGCAGGAAGTTGATCAATGGAGGCTACATAACACTTCAACTCTCCTACATGTTGCAATAAAGAGAAACATTGTTTCAAAATGTCTAAAAACTGTACTAAAATATCCACCACAAAACATGCCACCCGTAACAAAAGGCATCCTCAACTACGGCTTCCATTATTATCATTGCCTCTCTCAGCACTTTCAACACCACACGAGCGTTCCATACTTCATCTTCCTGGTTGCCAGTCTGCGTTTTCCACCAGTGCAACTGCATCTTATATCATGCTGGTCTAGTTGAGGGTTGTCCATTGCTTCCAGTAAGATATATGCAGTTGTGTCTGAATCTGACAGATGCTAGCTCCAGTTCCTTAGTGCTATGTACAGGGTAATTATAATTAAAGTTAAACTTCCAGACCGCTGTAGAAACAACACCACTGGTCAGAATGATGTCAGGTTGCAACGGAATATTATCGGAGAAGGGGGAAAATCTATGGCAGAAGAAAAATAAACAGTTGCAAAATGTAGCATTATAATTTAATAGATGTCGACTACAAATGACAAATGAATCATACAACAATGCCTGTAGTGTACATTAGACGTTAAACAAACTGTACTAATCAGTGTATATGGGTGTACAGGTATAGTACTGTTAGCTACGAAGCCCACCCACCACGGCAAGGTCATATCACATAGGATGGAAAAAATCGGTTTTTAATTGTCCTGAGGCCAAACACAGCGTAGAAAGCATGAATCAAAATCAGATCGGATTATTAATTTCCGTGTGACTGCTGCAAAACATGTTCAATATGCTGTCCACCGTTTTCTGCAACAAGTTGAAATCCAGAAACAGCATGTTCCACAACTGATCTAAGTGTTTCTGGGGTCACGTTCAGAATGTGTTGTGCAATGCATGCCTTCAATGCAGCTAAGTTTACAATCGGAACACTGAACATAACATCTTTCAGATAGCACCACAGCTAGAAGTCATACGGATTAAGATCAGGTGCTTGGGACGGCCAGGCTGTAACGAATGGCGGCTGATAATTCCAGCATTTCCGAAATGGCGCTTCAGTAGCTGCTTCATTGGATTTGCAATGTGCGGACGTGCGCCATTTTGCATATAAATGATCCCATCCTCACATCCACGCTGTTGGAGAGCTAGAATGACCTAATTGCGCAAACGACGCTCATAGCGCTTACCAGTGATAGTACAAGTAACAGGATCAGAAGCACCTGTCTCTTAGAAAAAATATGGATCTACGATAAAAGATGCCGTAAACCTGCACCACACAGTGACCTTTCCAGGATGAAGTGGTAGTGGTTGATTTGTTTGTGGATTTTTCTTTTCCCATATTCGACAATTCTGTGATTTGATATATCCTGTCAGATGGAAGTGGGCTTTGTCTGTCCACAAAATCTGCCATGGCCAATCATTGTTCACTTCCATGCGAGCAAGAAATTCCAATGCCCGCATCTCGTGGTCGAGCGGTAGCGTTCTCGCTTCCCACGCCCGGGTTCCCGGGTTCGATTCCCGGCGGGGTCAGGGATTTTCTCTGCCTCGTGATGGCTGGGTGTTGTGTGCTGTCCTTAGGTTAGTTAGGTTTAAGTAGTTCTAAGTTCTAGGGGACTTATGACCACAGCAGTTGAGTCCCATAGTGCTCAGAGCCATTTGAACCATTTGAAGAAATTCCAAACCAAAGGTCTCTTTTGCTGGCAGGTCAACAGGAAGCAACTCGTGCATGTGGGTAATTCTGAATGGATAGCAAATAAATATATTTCGTAGGATTTTACGCACCGTGCTCACGGATATGTCCAATGTTTGGGCGATTCTCCATGCACTACACATTTGCACGCAACCACTCGTCTCCTCCCGCATTGCTGTGGACACTGCTTCCACTGACGTCGAATCAATTCGTTTCCTCTTTCTACCATGTTGCACACCAAAAGAACCCATCTTTTAGTATTTCCGAATCATTTTCTCCAGACCCAGAGCAGTCATTGGACCAACGCCTGTTTTCAAACCCTTCAGTGTCCGGAACTTCTGCAGAGCGACGTGTGCACAGTCATCACTCTTTTTTTTTTTTATACTCCGCAAGCCACCTGACGGTGTGTGGCGGAGGCTACCTTGAGTATCGGTTCTCCATTCTATTCCAGTCTCGTATTATTCGTGAAAAGAAGGATTGTCGGTATGCCTCTGTGTGGGCTCTAATCTCTCCGATTTTAGCCTCATGGTCTCTTCGCAAGATATACGTAGGTGGGAGCAATATACTGCTTGACTCTTCGGTGAAGGTATGTTCTCGAAACTTTAACAAAAGCCCGTACCGAACTACTGAGCGTCTCTCCTGCAGAGTCTTCCACTGGAGTTTATCTATCATCTCCGTAACGCTTTCGCGATTACTAAATGATCCTGTAACGAAGCGCGCTGCTCTCCGTTGAAATCTTCTCTATCTCTTCTATCAACCCTATCTGGTACGGATCCCACACTGCTGAGCAGTATTCAAGCAGCGGGCGAACAAGCGTACTGTAACCTACTTCCTTTGTTTTCCGATTGCATTTCCTTAGGATTCTTCCAATGAATCTCAGACTGTCATCTGCCTGAAAACAGGGATGACCTGGCCCTTTTCCAATCCTTTGGAACGCTACGCTCTTCTAGAGACCTACGGTACACCGCTGCAAGAAGGGGCGCAAGTTCCTTCGCGTACTCTGTGTAAAATCGAACTAGTATCCCATCAGGTCCAGCGGCCTTTCCTCTTTTGAGCGATTTTAATTGTTTCTCTATCCCTCTGTCGTCTATTTCGATATCTACCATTTTGTCATCTGTGCGACAATCTAGAGAAGGAACTACAGTGTAGTCTTCCTCTGTGAAACAGATTTGGAAAAAGACATTTAGTATTTCGGCCTTTAGTCTGTCATCCTCTGTTTCAGTACCATTTTGGTCACAGAGTGTCTGGACATTTTGTTTTGAACCACCTACCGCTTTGACATAGACCAAAATTTCTTAAGATTTTCTGCCAAGTCAGTACATAGAACTTTACTTTCGAGTTCATTGAACGCCTCTCGCATAGCCCTCCTCACACTACATTTCGCTTCGCGTAATTTTTGTTTGTCTCCAAGGCTTTGGCTGTGTTTATGTTTGCTGTGAAGTTCCCTTTGCTTCCGCAGCAGTTTTCTAACTCGGTTGTTGTACCACGGTCGCTCTTTTCCATCTCTTACGATCTTGCTTGGCACATACTCATCTAACGCATATTGTACGATGGTTTTGAACTTTGTTCACTGATCCTCAACACTATCTGTACATGAGACAAAACTTTTGTGTTAAGCCGTCAGGTACTCTGAAATCTGCTTTTTGTCACTTTTGCTAAACAGAAAAATCTTCCTACCTTTTTTAATATTTCTATTTACGTCTGAAATCATCGATGCGGTAACCGCTTTATGATCGCTGATTCCCTGTTCTGCGTTAACTGTTTCAATTAGTTCGGGTCTGTTTGTCACCAGAAGGTCTAATATGTTATCGCCACGAGTCGGTTCGCTGTTTAACTGCTCAAGGTAGTTTTCAGATAAAGCACTTAAAAAAATTTCACTGGATTCTTTGTCCCTGCCACCCGTTATGAACGTTTGAGTCTCCCAGTCTATGTCCGGAAAATTAAAATCTCCATCCAGAACTATAACATGGTGGGGAAATCTACTCGAAATATTTTCCAAATTATCCTTCAGGTGCTCAGCCACAACAGCTGCTGAGCCAGGGGGCCTATAGAGACATCCAATTACGATTTCTGAGCCTGCTTTAACCGCGACCTTCACCCAAATTATTTCACATTTCGGATCTCCGTCAATTTCCTTCGATTCTTGTAATACAGCTTTACAAGCAGAGCGCTATGCTGCATAGTCATGGCGTATGCCACAGACGCGAAAGGAGGAAAAGCCTTTTAACTGCCATGTTTATACCAACTTCAGTGGGTCATGCGCATGACAGGTGCTTTCATTTACATATTCTGATTCATACAGCGCCATCTAATGGTCAATTTTCACACTATTTTTTTTCTTCTGCCATACGTTTTCCCCCTTCTCCGATAATACTCCGTTGCAATCTGACCAGTGGTGCTATTTAGAAAGTTTAACTTAAATTATAACCACCCTGTATTTTCACTGTATGTAATGTTTCTTGTTACAGTGTACAGTATTTCTAGTTCTACTTATGTTCAGTAGTTAGCTTTATTTACGTTCAGGTCTCCCTCCAGTTCGCTACCGGCTTCCTGTGGACAACTACACTATGTGATCAAAAGTATCCCGACATCTGGCTGAAAATGACTTACAAGTTCGTGGCGCCCTCCATCGGTAATCCTGGAATTCAATATGGTGTTCATGACACCTTCCACTCGCGCAAGCATACGTTCAGTCAGGTGCTGAAAGGTTTCTTGGGGAATGGCAGCCCATTCTTCATGGAGTGCTGCACTGGCAAGAGGTATCGATGTCTGTCGGTGGGGCCTGGCACGAAGTCGGCGTTCCAAAACATCCCAAAGATGCTCTGTAGGACTCAGATCAGGACTCTGTACAAGCCAGTCCATTACAGGAATGTTATTGTCGTGTAACCACTCCGCCATAGGCCGTTTTTTATGAACAGGTGCTCGATCCTGTTGAAATATGCAATCGCCATCCCCGAATTGCTCTTCAACAGTGGAAAGCAAAAAGGTGCTTAAAACATCAATGTAGGCCTGCGCTGTGACAGTGCCATGCAAAACAACAAGGGGTGCAGGCCCGCTCCTCAAAAACACGACCACACCATAAACACCACCGCCTCCAAATTTTACTGTTGGCACTACACACGCTGGCAGATGACGTTCACCGGGCATTCGCCATACCCAGACCCTGCCATCGGATCACCACATTGTGTACCGTGATTCGTCACTCCACACAATGTTTTTCCACTGTTCAATCGTCCAATGTTTACGCTCGTTACAGCAAGCGAGGCGTCGTTTAGCATTTACCGGCGTGATGTGTGGCTTACGAGCAGCCACTCGACCATGAAATCCACGTTTACTCACCTCCCGCTTATCTGTTGCAGTTTGGAATTCCTGTCTGATGGTCTGGATAGATGTCTGCCTATTACACGTTACGACCCTCTTCAACTGTTGGTAGTCTCTGTCAGTCAACAAACGTGGTCGACCTGTTCGCTTTTGTGCTGTACGTGGCCCTTCACATTTCCACTTCACTATTACATTGAAAACAGTGGACCAAGTGATGTTTAGGAGTGTGGAAATCTCGCGTACAGACATATGACACAAGTGACACCCAATCACCTGACCACATTCAAAGTCCATGAGTTCTGCAGGGCACCACATTCTGCTCTCTCAAGACGTCTAATGAGTACTGAGGTCGCTGATGTGGAGTACCTGGCTGTAGGTGGCAGCACAATGCACCTAATACGTAAAACATATGTTCTTGGGGTGTCAGGATACTTTTGATCACATAGTATATGTCACTTACAAACATCCGAGATCATAAAAATACCCCGTGGTGGATAAAAATGTGCTGGAAATGTTAGATGTTCTACATACAACGTGAAACATTAATAATTTGTGATGATCCACTTACAAATATACCGCTGGCCTTGACGTTTCTTTTTTTCCTTTATTGTATTTCATTTCCCCATCCAGGTCGGGCTGGCAGCAGCATAGGCACTGCTCTTCAGACGAGACATTAAGTATATAATAGAAGATATTTAAATCAATGTAAAAGAGAAAACTTGCTGGAACATAGATATAAAAAGGGGGAACATAATGAAAGAGAGCATACAAAATGGGGTGACTGTAAAAATGGAGATAAAAATCTAAAAAAATATATTACACGAAAAACCACACACTGTAAGGATTAAAAGAACACTAGGCGAAGTACGGCTGGAGCATAAAAGTTGCAGAATGATTAAAACAGCCATGTAATGGGCAGCGTAGCAGAGAACAATCATGGACAGCAAAACTATATACATGATTAAAACCACAGCACTTTACATCAATGTATAATGGCAATGAACACAACTCTGATGCAGCGCACTGATGATGAAGAACAATCTGGGAGGATCTGCCAGGGGTAGGGATATGAGGGAGAAGGGAAGAAAGGGGGAAGGAGCAGTGCTTCTAGCGGGGGGAGAGAAAGGGGTCGGGGTGGGGGGCGGGCCAAAGGGGGGCGGGGACGGAAGGACGGGCGAGGAACACAGCCGAGGAGGGAGTGCAGAGACACAGGGGAGGTAAGGAGGAAAAACCACTCTGGAGAGAAGGAGGGGAGGGAAAAGGGGGGATGGAGAGGTGAGGGGAACAAGGCCAGGCTACAGTCGGTAGGAAGGGTAGACATCACAGTGAAGGGTGGAGGTGCTGGAAATTGCCCTGATGGATAGGGAGCATGTGGAGGTGGAGAGAGGGGGGGGGGGGATACACCGATAGAGGTGCGGCAACAGGTGGGTGGGGGGGATGGAGTAGAAGGAGGACACCAGGGAGTGCGGGGGGGGGGGGGGGGGAGGCTCAAGCCTGCAGACAGTGTAAAGGATGTGCATTTGTTGGTGGAAACAGAGGAGTTGGGGGAAGGGGATGAGGTCGTACAGGAGCTGTGTGGGGGACGAAAGGCAGATACGGAAGGCAAGGCAGAGTGCACAGAGTTCAATAATTTGATGGCCTTATAAAAGTGACGGGGGGTCGAGAATCAGACAATGCTGGCATAACAGAGGATAGGATGGCTGAGGCATCTGTTGTGGAGGATGATAGAAGGATGACCCTGACGTTAGTCCGCACTTCGTTTATAGGAAGGATGGCTACAATTTCATATGCATTGATATCAAATTCCCATCACTCTAAGGTTTAGCTACAGTGGAAATCTCTCTGTTAGTGAAAATATAATACAGCCATCCATCAAAAAAGTGTATGAGTCGCTATGGTACGGCTGACTGAGAATCATCAGTTACGAATCTACTGCTGAAGCTAGTTGTGAACCTTCTGCCATCTATAGCATGAGTCTACCTTATCGAATTCGCCATGGGGCCTACTGTTTGAATCTATTGAATCTACTACAACCGATAGTATGGTAGTAAACCAACTGAGTCAAAGTGACTCTCATGTCTGTATGAACTATTATAGCACATTTTTCTGAACAAGCACTATTACAATTGATTGTAAATGATTTACAATTCTCCTGGAAACATTTCTAGGAATGATGTGAACATACCACAATTTTCAAACCATAATTGGACGTGAATTTCCTAACGCTTGAGGTTGTTCACCTCTGCAAACCTATAAACGAGATGACCAGACAGAATCAAGCTTGTATTTGGTGTCCAAGGTAGTAATTTCACCCTCTTAAAGTTTCTGTTCCAATGTCAATGTATCGTAGAGGTTTTCTGAAACCATTTCTGTGTGCTGCTCCAATTTATCTGACATTGTTTCTGCTATATTGGTTTCAGGTTTTTAGTTGTCCTTCCAATACTACGACCGCTGGGAACTATGTACAGGGTGACAATTATTGAACTATATAAAAAAACATAAATTAGTTATAAAGTACGGTCTGCACACACTTCATTCAACATGTAAACGTCACTAAAGCTTTTCGGATTTACGTTACATGTTCGACATGCCTCCCACCACATGCGATGATGCAGCGCAGACGAATAACGAAATTCTGCATGACCTGCTGAAGTGTCGGAGCACCGATGTTGCCGATGACCTCCTGAATGGCTGTTTTCAGCTCAACAATGGTTTTCGTGTTATTTCTGTATATCTTGTCTTTAATATAGACCCACAGAAAAGAGTCGCATGTGTTCAGATCCAGAGAATATGGCAGCCAATCGAGCCCCATTCCAGTAGCCTCTGGGTACCCCAGAGCCAGAATACGGTCCCCAAACTGCTCCTCCAGGACAACAAAGACTCTCCTGCTTCTATGGATTCGAGCTTCGTCTTGCATGAACAACATCTTGTCGCAATCAGATTCACTTTGGATAATAGGGATGAAATCATATTCCAAAACCTTCACGTACCATTCGGTAATCACCGTGCCATCATGGAATATCACATCGATTATCGCTTGACTGAACATTGCACACCACACAGTCACCCAGTGAGGGTGAAGAGACTTCTCGATCGCGAAATGCGGATTCTCAGTCCTCCAAACGCTCCAGTTTTGCTTGTTAACGAACCCATCCAAATGAAAGTGGGCTTCGTCCCTAAACCAAGCCATATATCACACACTAATTCCCATCACGCCCGTGGCCAACCGTGCAAATTGAACGTCCTACGCAAACGGTTCAGAAAACATGGCTCTGAGCACTATGGGACTTAACATCTGTCGTCATCAGTCCCCTAGAACTTAGAACTACTTAAACCTAACTAACCTAAGGACATCACACACATCCATGCCCGAGGCAGGATTCGAATCTGCGACCGTAGCAGTCGCGCGGTTCCGGACTGAGCGCTTAGAACCGCGCGGCCACCGCGGCCGGCCTATTGTGTTCACATTCCCTCTTTCAGGTGGAGCTGGTAACCCTGATTATAGCCACAGTCATCTACCACCAGATGGCGCTGCTCTCTGTTGGTGATGGCAGTCCAGTTTTTCGTCTTGAAATGTGACGTACGAGAATGGCGTAGACCATTACTCTTGTAGGAAATATAATACTTCCCTATCATATGTATATTTTGACGGTTATTGTTCAACTTGTAAATAAAAATAGATGCTTTTCATTCTCAGCTGCCGATGCTACATTGTTTCCACATATAAGTTCGCGTGTTTGATACCTCTATAAACTGCCCCCTTTTAGAATCTTCAGGTTTTGGCGGCGCAAAGACTGTTCCATTAAGTTTCGGGTGTGCAGCCGCAAGAATTCTCCTTGTTCTTCTAATATTTCGGCCGTATAACGTTCAGCCATCTTCAGAGTGAGCTGCAAGACCGCGGCTCCAGTGCTCACTTCGTCCCTTTATATTCGTGTACCGCGCAGCTGCGCATGCGGCCACAGATGCAAATGCGCTAGAGTCGTTGGTCGGCGGCAGAGATGTGCACAATGCGTGAGTTACATCTATGGCTCCGTAGTCGATCTGTGTTGGCATGTCGATATATCATTGTGAGCTACAATTTGACGGCGTCTTTGTGAGTTTATTACAGCAAGTGCCGGACTCCATGATTTATCAAGGTTAAAACCACTATCTCTATTAATTAAATTCGATGTCAAGCGGATTTCAATTGCCTCCTTGACTATCGAGTCCCAATAAGATGACGCAGGTGCCAAAATTTCGACGTTGTCGTACAACATACTGTGACCAGTGTCAATACGGTGTTCTGCCACTGCCGACTTGTTAGGTTGTAAAAGCCATGTGTACCTCCGGTGTTCTGTGCATCTTTCTTGGACAGTACAGGTTGTTTGTCCAATGTAAGAAAGGCCACATTGACATGGAATTTTGTAAACTTCAGATTTTCGGAGCAGCAAATCATCTTTGACGGAACCCAAGAGTGCAGCTGTCTTGGGTGGAGGACGAAAAATCAGTTTTACTTTGTGTCTGCTGAGAATCAGTCCTATTTTTGATGAGAGGCTACCCACATATGGCAGGAACGCCATAGATTTAAAGGTTTCTTCGTCTTCTTCTGCTTTCTTTGTGGCCTCTTTCGGTTAACGTTATACGGCCGAAATATTAGGAGAAGAAGGAGAATTCTTGAGGCTGTACACCCGAAACATAATGGAACTGCCCCCTTTTTATCGCCTTTTATATGTACAGTTTCCTTCTTTTATATACTGTTATGTCACTTGGCTGAAGAGTGGCGGATTGTGCCACTGTCAGCCCTCCCGTGCCCATATGGGGCAGGCGAATGAAATCCCAATAAAAAATAAAAAAAAGGACCACTGTGTTTGGCTGAAGAGTGGTTTATGTCCGCTGCCATCCCGTCCTCATCCTGAGGAAGTGAAATAACAATAAAGGAAAAAAACAGCTGTCTCTTCTCCTTTATGTCCTCTAGGCTGCTGATATGCCCAAATCATCCCCACCAGTCCGCCACCTTCAGTATGCTGATGATAATGCTTTCCTCGCCCTCTACCCTACAATCCAGAAATCCCAACGATCCCTCCGAAACTACCTTAATCAGTTTACCCCTGGTGTAGCCTTCGGCTCCTCAAGATCAACCCCTCCAAAACCCACGCAATAATTAAAATACAAACCACATGCACCTTCTGCTTCCATGACTTCTACCTCACCATTAGTGACCATCTTATCCAGCTAAGTAACACACTAAAATAACTTGTACTAACCCTCGACCAGGTACTAATGTGAAAAACTCACCTACTAACCATGCAACAGAAAACCCAAAAGACTAAAATTACCAACAGGCTGAACTTGGGAATTACACCGCTCCACTATCCTCCACGCCTACAAAGCCCTGATCTGGCCCATCCTATTTTATGCAAATGCTGCATGGATCTCAGCCCCACCAAAGTTCTATAAGTCCATCCAAATCCTTGAACGCCATCCACTCCATCTCACTTTTCGCATCTGTTTACTTTCTTCCACCTGGATCCTCACCTCTCCTCACCCACAACAAACACCTCAACATCACCTATTCTGTCTGCAAACTAGATTTCCGTCACCCGTTGTCTCACCTCTGATCACCAACCCTGGTATGCAGTCACATCCTTACAAACATATTCCCTCCATTCGTACACCTACACACACTCCGTATCCTATCCCAAATCAACTTCAACCAACTCCCTCTCCCAGACAGTAAGATCTGCCCCAATATTTATCCCTCCAACCAACTTTAACTCATCCCGGCCTATCCTATTCCACATCTAGGTCCCTCTCTTCTTTCCCTCTCCATCTATCCACATCCCTTTCCTGCTGCAACCACTGCCTTACCCACACAACACACGCCTCACCCACTGACTTTCCCACCAATCGTATTTTCCACTATCCACCTCAACTCCTATCTCTCATCTCCATAGTTTTCCTACCTAACAAACCACTATCTTTCTACCCACACCCCTCAACCCTACGGAACTTACTGTCTCCTCCAGCAACACTCCTAACCCTGGTGCCAGTATTTCAGATTTTGAGTGAATGTGCAGTGCTTCAGTGTTATCTGAAGAATTTTACCCTCCTGTGATGTGTTTTTAAAATTTGTGCATTTTTGTCATTTTTAATTGTGCTTCTTTGATTCTTTACTCTAAAACAGAAAACAGCCCCAAATTTTGTTCGTATATTCTCATTATAAATTTTTTTAATTCACTTGGCTGAAGAGCAGAGAGTTGTACCAGTAACAGCCGCCACCTTCACATGTGGGGTGGGGGGGATGAAATAATTTTAAAAAAGAAAAAGAAACAGGTTTGTGGTTGTTGTTTATGTTACTACCACCATCCGTTCCACATGCATTTTTGAGATGAAATTTACAAGCATAGCACCCAAATCCATTTTGTTCAGCTTCAGAGCCTGTGCAAAAGTGTCCACCATGAGGTCAATGAATGTGCATTTCCTGATTTCTCACTTTCCATCCAGACTGTATGTATGCATGTGTGGGTTATAGAGTATTGGTGCTTTTCACTAGCAGTGCTGACATTCATTCCCATTGAGTAGATGTGACTGAAGCACCACTTTGGTGCTTCTCAATCCCAGCATTCCGATCATTTGCTAGGCTACTTGGTAAGGTATTTTTATAAATCTCTCCAGGTGTGGGAAGATCCAAACTTAGAGTTAGGAGAAGCAGTGAATAGTAGCTTCAGGAAAAAATGTCAAGTTGGTTACTAGACAGACCAGTACCTGCACAAACATCCCTTGTCTCTCACAACAATGTGTCAGTATTCCAGAACTTGGATTCGGACAACACAGAGCCTGTGTCCATATTCTGAGTCTTGGATTCTGAAGTCACAGAGCTGCACCAGTGCTTTTCAGTCGCTATCTTGTATTCCAGGCAACCCATCTAGGATTCTGATGTCATGCAGCTGCACCAGCATTCAAGCTCTGGGGCAGTACACCACAATTCTATGCTGTTATCTACATCTACATTTAAACTCCGCAAGTCACCCAATGGTTTGTGGCGGAGGGCATTTTATGTGCCACTGTCATTACCCCCTTTCCTGTTCCAGTCACGTATGGTTCGCGGGAAGAACGACTGCAGGAAAGCCTCCGTGCGCGCTCAAATCTCTCTAATAATTCGTGATCTCCTCGGGAGGTATAAGTAAGGGGAAGCAATATATTCGATACCTCATCCAGAAACGCACTCTTTCGAAACCTGGACAGCAAGCTACACCGCGATGCAGAGCGCCTCTCTTGCAGAGTCTGCCACTAGAGTTTGCTAAACATTTCCGTAACGCTATCATGCTTACCAAATAACCCTGTGACGAAACGCGCCGCTCTTCTTTGGATATTCTTTATCTCCTCTGTTAACCCGACCTGGTACGGATCCCACACTGATGAGTAATACTCAAGTATAGGTGGAACGAGTGATTTGTAAGCCACCTCCTTTGTTGATGGACTCCATTTTCTAAGGACTCTCCCAATGAATCTCAACCTGGCACCCGCCTCATGAACAATTAATTTTATATGATCATTCCACTTCAAATCGTTCTGTACGCATACTCCCAGATATTTTACAGAAGTAACTGCTACCAGTGTTTGTTCCGCTCTCATATAATCATACAATAAAGGATCCTTCTTTCTATGTATTCCCAATACATTACATTTGTCTATGTTAAGGGTCAGTTGCCACTCCCTGCACCAAGTGCCTATCCGCTGCAGATCTTCCTGCATTTCGGTGCAATTTTCTGATGCTGCAACTTCTCTGTATACTAGAGCATCATCCGCGAAAAGCCGCATGGAACTTCCGACACTATCTACTAGGTCATTTATATATATTGTGAAAAGCAATGGTCCCATAACACTCCCCTGTGGCACGCCAGAGGTCACTCTAACGTCTGTAGATGTCTCTCCATTGAGAACAACATGTGTGTTCTGTTTGCTAAAAACTCTTCAATCCAACCACACAGCTGGTCTGATATTCCGTAGGGCTCTTACTTTGTTTATCAGGTGAAAGCGCGGAACTTTATCGAACGCTTTCCGGAAGTCAAGGAAAATGGCATCCACCTGGGAGCCTGTATCTAATATTTTCTGGGTCTCATGAACAAATAAAGCGAGTTGGGTCTCACACGATCGCTGTTTCCGGAATCCATGTTGATTCCTACAGAATAGATTCTGGGTTTCCAGAAATGACATGATACGCGAGCAAAAGACATGTTCTAAAATTCTACAAGGATCGATGTCAGAGATATAGGCCTATAGTTCTGCGCATCTGCTCGACGACCCTTCTTGAAGACTGGGACTACCTGTGCTCTTTTCCAATCATTTGGAACCTTCCGTTCCTCTAGAGACTTGCGGTACGCGGCTGTTAGAAGGGGGCAAGTACTTTCGCGTACTCTTTGCAGAATCGAATTGGTATTCCGTCAGGTCCAGTGGACTTTCCTCTGTTGAGTGATTTCAGTTGCTTTTCTATACCTTGGACACTTATTTCGATGTCAGCCATTTTTTCGTTCGTTCGAGGATTTAGAGAAGGAACTGTGAAATAGCTTTGGAAAAAGGTGTTTAGTATTTCAGCTTTTTGCGTGTCATCCTCTGTTTCAATTCCATTATCATCCCCGAGTGGATATGCTGTTTCGATTCACTTAATAAATAAACAGCCTGACAGGTCTGAGCCGGACAGTCACTTTATAGAGCCAGTATTCCGTGTCAGCCAGCACGACAATGCGTCATCTGAAGCCTGGCCATTATGTCACAATTCTGCACTGTTATTAATTGCTCGACATGTCTGAGCTGGATTGTGACATCATAGAGCCGGTGCCAGTATGCCCTGATTACCATCTTGCATTCCAGTTCAGACATCTTGGATTCTGAAGTCATACTAAGGCTGGTGCTCCAGTCTTGGATCGTGATATACTAGAACCAGGGCCAGTATCCCAGCAGGCCAATGCTACTTTTTGAATTTCCTGCCAAGTCATAATTAGGACAATAGTCCTGCTCCCACATAAAACACGGTACTACAGTTGGGCTAGTTTTTTAATTCCCTGTCAAAATTTTGAATTTCACATCAGAATTTGATTTCCCGACAGTTTATACATAAGGCAATTGGCGTTTTCTGGCGCTTGGGTGTGGGGTGTGGGGGGGGGGGGGAGAGGGGGGGGAGGAATGACATTGGTGACGCACTTTGGGCCACAGTTGTCCCTGTTATGTTACTGGCCCCTGCCAAAGGCGAAAGCACAGACAAAATTCTCTGAAAAAAAAGTCAGAAAGAAAGGAGATTTTAGAAGTAAATTTGAAGGGATTGGGGTTTCGTCTACCCTTATCTCCTGTCTACGAGAAGGAAGGTTACCCTCGGCCTGCCACACCGAACACTCCGTGTTGTCAAGGTGTCGTTTTCTACAGTGTCATTTCGTCCATGTAGCGTCGAAAAGAAACGTCTACAAGCGAACTTTTTTAAACTTACTTCCAAAATTATAAAATCTGCTTAAAAACTGCAGATAGATTGTTTTACGTGCAGCTGAGAGCAGCTTTGGCAGCTCTGACAGGGCAGGATCATCTGCGTACGGCTCTTCTGATGGCACGTCACTTTGTCGTGTGGCACTACTACCATGTGTGCTTTCCATCTCGAAACAACTGATGTCATACTGTTTTCGCACTTCTGAATTAATGACTAAATTACTGACGTCATTTTGCTTGCTGAAAAAGTTACTTCCGTCGCATCGCTGCCCTCGTATTACCCTGGTGTTATTGATGCAGCCACAACGTCTGTACTGAAAAGACTGGATCACACTCCTATAATTCTTTGCGGTGGTAGCCATTTTGCATCGCTATATGACAGTAGCAGACAAAGTCTGTTTATAGTCTCCTTCAGTGAGAGTAAATTTCTGGTGTTGAAAAATTCTAAATGGGATGTTGCGCTGCACCGAATTGTACCAGCAACTCTCCAAATGGAGTAGGGCTATTCAGATTTCCTATAGAAAACAGTCGGAGAGCAAAATGGTCACAAAAACGTAGAGGAGACAAATGAAAACCAACTATGCATACCAACTTGCGTGAGTGAATCGATTAATTTCATAAATACAGTTGTGACATCATACTATTTTTATAGAGTATGAGTACATACAATCTGTATAAGCTTCAGTTTGAAGTTCCACGATTCGAGAAAAATAGAGCTGATGGAAGGAACCTGTTAAAATGAAATGCAGTGTAATTGAAATTTCAGAGTGAACCTTTTCCTGTCCAAAGTCATGCGTAACACAGGTAATTTCTGACTAAAACTATAACCAGGCAGTTGTACCCTTCATGCAAAAACAAAATCCTTTGAGCGCTGCAATTATAATATTCTATTTTTTGTTTTCCCGAATATGCTGTATGTTGGACTTCCAATCATTCAGTCGCAGTGTAAGAGAAACTATTAAGGTGCCGTGCTGTTGTGGCCTGTGTACTTTCACTGTTTGCATTAAATGTGGCGTTTTTATAAGGAGGAATCGTCAAAGACGTCTTGCGTTACTACTGATTGTCGAAATTTTTCATGAAGTTTCCATACGGCTGTGAAATGCACGGTGTTTACTCTGAGAACTGGAATGATTCAAAGGTTATAAAACTCTTGCAGCGAAAACACAGTTTATCTTTGAAATATCTCGGGAATTAATTTCCTGTAAATGTTCCGCTCTCATAAACAAGCACTCAGACTTCTCGACGTAAAAGCTGCACCAGTAATGTGCATTTACAACGGTTTATTCATGTGTTGCACCAGCAAACGTGACAGGCACACCACAATGACGTGGATATTGTTGATGAATTTTTACGCGAAACGTGTAGGTTTGCAGTTTCCCTCTACCTTAATTATCAGCTTGGTATGATGTCCATGATTTACGTGTGATCATAACAATCCAGTTTTCAGTTTAGAACTACCCACAACGCGATGTATACATCCGAAAGCTACTAAATTCTTTCTTATCGATGTTCCACTATGTCGTCTGCTTTAGCCCTAGTATGGTGACTCCATAAGGAACATTGATGTCGAGACTTTTCTTTACAGACCTTGTTCAAGCTAATTTACCTGCGTACATCTCTTCATCTCCGTATAGTTACTGTAACCAACATAGACTTTGATATACCTGCAGTAGTTAATATTTGGTTCCCTCCACAATGTTCAGCCCAACACTTTCATCCATTGCCCAACGACTATGCCTTGATTCTTCGAGATCTGTCCTATCAACCGATCCCTTCTAATAGTCAAGATGTACAGTAAATTCCTTTTTTCTCCAATTGGATTCAGTATCTTATCGCTAGCTACCCGATTTATAAATCTGATCTTCCGCATTCTTCCGTAGCATTGCATTTCAGTAGCTGTTGTTATCTTTTTATCTTTACGTGTTGTCGTTCACGCTTCACTTTAGCGCAAGACCACACTCCATACAAATACCTTTACAAAAGACTACCTAACACTTGACGTATTCCTTTTTTTCAGTAAAGGTTTTCTCGTGATTTCCAGTCTACGTATTACATCACTCTTTCCCTTGTCATCGCTCGTTACTTCCATGTCCAGCAAAATTCGTTTACTACTTTGAGCATCTCATTCTCTGATCTAATTCCCTCGGCGTCACTTGATTTAATTCGACTGCACTCCATTACCCTCGTGTTAATTTTATACATGTCTGTCTTATAGTCTGTTTTCAAAACTCTACCTATCCATTCATCTGACCCTCCAAATCCTTTACTATACCAGACAAAAAGACGTCATCGGCAGACATTAAGATTTTTATTTCTTCTCATTGGACTTGTTTTCCTTTACTGCTTCCTCGATGTCCAGACTGAATAACGTGGAGGATACGCTACACTCCTGTCTAAATTACTTCCATCTTTTCATGGTCCGATTCATAGCAATGCAGTCAAATTTTTCTGCAAGTTAGAGATAAGATTCGCAATCTCTATTTTATCCCTGATGACTTCAGAATTCCAAAAAAGTAATTTTGTCAAAAGCTTAGCTTTAGCATAAGACTAAATAAATATTCCTTTTCGTCGCAGATGATTATTTGGTTTGTCAGTGGTCTTTGCAAAACCTGATATCGATAGGTGAAGGAGACACAATGATTTTTATATATTGTTTGTCATATAATCTTAAATATAAAGTCTCCATCTTAATAAAATACAATACTAACAACGTAGAGATGAACGTTTTCGGTTGATCAACAGCCGTCATAAGTTTCATTGGCACAACACTTAGAAAATGTAACAGACCTACTAAGGAGACTGCCTACACTAAGCTTGTCCGTCCTCTTTTAGAATACTGTTGCGCGGTGTGGGATCCTTACCAGATAGGACTGACTGAGTACATCGAAAAAGTTGAAAGAAAGGCAGCACGTTTTGTATTATCGCGAAATATAGGAGAGAGTGTCACAGAAATGATACAGGATTTGGGATGGACATCATTAAAAGAAAGGCGCTTTATGCTGCGTCGGAATCTTCTCAGGAAATTCCAATCACCAACTTTATCCTCCAAATGCGAAAATATTTTGTTGACACTGACATACATGGGGAGGAACGATCACAAAGATAAAATAAGGGAAATCAGAGCTCGTACGGGAAGATATAGGTGTTCATTCTTCCCGCGCGCTATACGAGATTGGAATAATAAAGAACTGTGAAGGTGGTTCGATAAACCCTCTGCCAGGCTCTTAAATGTGATTTGCAGAGTATCCATGTAGAGGTAGATGTAGATTATCATATGTACATAACAAATAGAAAAATTGCCTGTCAGTTTGGTAACAGTACGTAAAAACCTTCGAAATATTGTTAAAATATGTACAGAAATATTTTTTAAATACAAAACATTAAACACAGTAATACAAAGTACCATACTCTCACTGTAAATGGTTCCAAATACACTGAGGTCCCAAAAGTCGTGGGGTAGCAATACGCATATACAGATGGTGGTAGCATGGTGTACACGAAGTACAAAAGGGCAATGCAGTGGCGGAGCTGTCATTTGAACTAGGTGATTCATGAGAAAGTTTCCTATGTCATTATGGCCACGTGACGGGACTTAACAACTACAAAAGCGGAAATGTAGTGGCAGCTAAACGCATGAGCATTCCATTTCGGAAATCGTTGGGGATTTGACTATTCCGAGATCCACATTGTCAGGAGTGAGCCGAGAATATCGAAGTTAATTACCTCTCACGAAAGACAAAGCAGTGGCTGACGGCCTTCACTTAACAACCGAGAGCAGCGGCGTTCGCGTAGAGTTATCAGTGCTAACAGACATGCATCACTGTGTGAAATAACCGCAGAAATTAATGTGGGATGTACGAAGCACGTGTCCGTTAGCCAATGTGGCGAAATTTGACCTCAGTGGGCTATGGCAGCAGACGACAGCAGACGAGCGACGCGAGTGCCTTTGCTAACAGCACGACATCGCCTGCAGCTCTTCTCCTGGGCTCGTGACCATATCGGTTGGATCCTAGGTGGCTGGAAACCCGTGGCCTGGTCGGATGAGTCCCGATTCCAGTTGGTAAGAGCTGATGGTAGGGTTCGAATGTGGCGCAGACCCCAGGAAGCCATGGACCCAAGTTGTTCACAAGGCACTGTGCAAGCTATTGGTGGCACCATAATGATGTCCATGGACCCAAGTTGTTAACAAGATACTGTGCAAGCTATTGGTGGCACCATAATGGTGTGAACTGCGTTTACATGGAATAGACCTGGTCCTCTGGAGGTTCAACTTCAGGGACTTTTTGCAGCCATTCACGGACTTCATGTTTCGAAACAACGATAGAATGTTTCACTATTACACTACTCAGGTGCTAAAACGCGATGCTACAACTCTCAAATACTACAATACGCCCGAAATCTGTGAATTAAACTATGCAAGTACCCAAAAACACGCAGAGAAATTAAGAATTAAAGTATAAAACAAACAAGTGAGCTAAGAGTGCGACTTGCTGCTGGCTGCTGTTTATCCAACGGTGGCAGGGAGCTCACTCAAGATTCTGGTCGTATTTAAAGTACACCAGAGGCAAAAAACAGTCAGTACCGTCACTGCGCGATAGCGATGGAACTGTTACCGATGACGGTGCCACTAAAGCGGAGTTACTAAATACAGTTTTCAGTAATTCCTTCACGAAAGAAGACGAAGTAAATATTCCAGGATTCGAAACCAGAACACCTGTTAGCATGAGTGACATAAATGTAGATAATCTGGTGTAGCAAAACAACTCAAATCACTCTAGAAAGAAAAGTCTTCCGGTCCAGATGGTATACCAGTCAGTTTCCTTTCAGAGTTTGCAGACACAATAGCACCCTTCTTAACAACCTTATACAATCGCTCACCTGACGAAAGGTCTGTTCCTAAAGACTGGAAAGTAGCACAGGTCACACCAATATTCAAGAAAGGAAATAGGAGTAACCCATTGAATTACAGACCCATATCACTGACCTCAATTTGAAGTAGGATTTTGGAGCATGTACTGTACTTGAACATTATGAATCACCTTGAAGAAAATGACTTATTGACACATAACCAACACGGATTCAGAAAATATAATGAGTGCTGTCGACAAGGGATCTCAGATCGATTCCATATTCCTAGATTTCCAGAAGGCTTTTGATACCGTTCCTCACAATCAAATTGCGTGCATATGGAGTATCGTCTCAGTTGTGTGACTGGATTCGTGATTTCCTCTCAGACAGGCCACAGTTCGTAGTGATAGACGGTAAGTCATCGAGTAGAACAGAAGTGATATCTGGTGTTCCGCACGGTAGCGGCATAGGCCCTCTGCTGTTCCTGATTTACATAAATGATCTAGGTGATAATCTGAGCAGCCCCCTTAGATTGTTTGCAGGTGACGCTGTAATTTACCGTCTAGTAAAATCGTCAGACGATCAATTCCAATTACAAAATGATCTAGAGAGAATTTCTTTATGGTGCGAAAAGCGGCAATTCGCACTAAGCAAAGAAAAGTGTGAGGTCATCCACGGTACTAAAAGAAATCCGATAAATTTTGGGTATACGATAAATCGCACAAAACTAAGGGCTGTCATATCGACTAAATACCTAGGAATTACAATTACGAGCAACTTAAATCGGAAATACCACATAGATAATATTGTGGGGAAGGCGAAACAAAGACTGCGCTTTGTTGGCAGAACACTTAGAAGATGCGACAAACCCACTGAAGAGACAGCCTACGTAACACTTGTCCGTCCTCTGCTGGAATATTGCTGCGCGGTGTGGGATCCTTAACAGGTAGGATTGACGGAGGACATCGAAAACGTGCAAAGAAGGGCAGCTCGTTTCGTGTTATCGCGCGATAGAGGTGTGAGTGTCACTGATATGATACTGGGGTGGCAGTCACTGAAACAAAGGCGGTTTTCTTTGCGGCGAGATCTTTTTACGAAATTTCAATCACCAACTTCCTCTTCGGAATGCGAAAATATTTTGTTGACAGCCACCTACGTAGGGAGAATGATCATCATAATAGAATAAGAGAAATCAGAGCTCGAACGGGAACATTTAGGTGTTCCTTTTTTGCACGTGCCATTAGAGAGTGTAATGGTAGAGAAGTAGTATGAAAACGGTTCAAAATGGCTCTGAGCACTATGGGACTCAACTGCTGAGGTCATTAGTCCCGTAGAACTTAGAACTAGTTAAACCTAACTAACCTAAGGACATCACAAACATCCATGCCCGAGGCAGAATAGATGTAGAATTTTTATGGATGGCAATGCGCCATATCACCAACCGTAACTGTTCGCGATTGTTTTGAAAAACATTCTCGACAATCTGGCCACCCAGAGCGCCCGTATGTATCCCATCGAAAATTTATGATACATAATCGAGAGGTCAGTTCGTGCACAAAATTCTGCACCTGCAACGCTTTGGCAATTATGGACGGCTATAGAGGAAGCACGGCTCAATATTTCCCCGGGGGACTTTGAACGACTTGTTGGGTCCATGCCACGTCGAATTGCTGCACTCTGTGTAAGTGCCTGTTAGACTTTTAACTAACTCAAAACCGTTTTGCTTCATGGTATGCTGGCAATTTCAACTGGTACAGTGGGACAAGGCGCAGGGGGTCTGGCATTCCGTGCTTCGCTGTGTACTGGAGCGGAACAGCTGTTCGCTTTCGCTGCGCGCCAGCTGTTGCACAACCAGCTGAATGCCGGGCACAAGGCCGCCCTGATACAGGCTGAGACCGCACCACACGTCAGCTTTCGTTCCCACACCGATGTCAAACCTTGCACCCCGCGCCGACTACCTGAAAGCATCAATCGTCACGGAGATTACTGCCGCGGAGCTAGGCCCGCTGAACATCAATCACTGACTGCGAAGGCCGTGCGGTAGCGTTCTCGCTTCCCGCGCCCGGGTTCGATTCCCGGCGGGGTCAGGGATTTTCTCTGCCTCGTGATGACTGGGTGTTGTGTGATGTCCCTAGGTTGGTTAGGTTTAAGTAGTTCTAAGTTCTAGGGGACTGATGACCTTAGATGTTAAGTCCCATAGTACTCAGAGCCATTTTTGAACTGACTGCGAGTACTCACCTTCAATCAGTGTCAGGCTGCTCTGTTACTCCTTACAGTGCTGCAGCATCTTCAGAGTGACAATCACCGTAGTCACTTTCGGTATCACTTCCTACGCCACCTAAACGTGTTATTATTTTATCTGTTTCATCGTCGAAAGAGATTTATCGCTGCATATATTCTCGCTCAATTTGTGTAACGTGTTCGCACAACGGAATCCAGTCTTCGTTAGTCATTAAATTAAATTTTTCCTCGCACATATGTCTCACTGATGTTTCGCTACAAAGAACGTTCCTAGCAGCTAACCAGCCTATCACAATAGACCAAATATTTCCTATTGGATTTAATTCCGGGTGGTAAGGAAGAAGGCGTAAAACAACGTGACTTTCAGTTTGTAAAATATTATCAACGGAATAGTCAACGGTGCTTGCTTTGGCTCTTCGAACAAGCTCATATGGAATAGGTTTCGGCGTGTCATCCAAGAACAGGATATGTTCCTTTGTTAGCCGCTACCTGATATCGTCTTTAGTAGAATTAAACATTCGAGCTTTGTTTATTTTAATGTTGTGATACGGAACATTGTCGAGAATTAGTCCAGCTTTAGGTTCTAAATTGGGTCACCTTTCCTGTAAACCACGTTTCATAATGTTGTTGCTTCATGTCATTGTGATGACATCTCGTTGCTTGACTAGAGTTCACATGACAAGCGCATTAGGAATAAAACCATTTTCTCTACCCGCATAATTTATTTTTAGGAGTTGTTCTTTTGATATCAGTTTGAGGAGAGTATGTTGTTATTATCGCTCCACGGTTCCCATTTACGTGTGATGATAAAATGAAGGTTTCATCAACGTAAACAACGTCTCTATTTTACTCCCTAAATTCTTTTAATAGCATCATACACGCAGTTCTTTCTTCTTGGGTGTCGCTTCTCTCTAACAATATAAGCCTGCTTGATTTTTTTTCTACCGAAAACGTAATTTATTTAGTAACAGCCTTACACTAGTGTTGCTACTTTCAACGTCTATACCTTCGTTCACCTTCTTTTTAATTCCATGCACTATATGTGCTCGTTTTGCGATCAAATAAAAGTTGTAAACAATTCTCATAACAACGGCCTCATCAAAACTATCAATGTCGACAGTTTATCTGCATTGACATTTTTTATGTTGAGTTATAAATTTCCTTCCTCCGCCAGATTCCGATGGCCAGTCTTCTCTTTTAATTTTCTGGGGCCTGCTACGCGAAACTCTCGTGGCCTGTTGGGCTGTCAGTGGAACTTACCGCACCGTAATGTTCTTTCCCTGAATAGACCCGTCTTCTACAAACATTAAAAGTTATGTTCAATCTCCCGACACAGACTCTTCGGTTCTCTGCCTTTCAATTTTGAAGTACTAATAGGCCTCATAGTTTCAATCTAAAGTCACTGCATACTAGAAATAAGTACAAAAACGGACAAACACACAACGGACACAAGTGGCATACACAACGCAACCAACGGCAGTTATCTCGCGTTGTAACGGTCCTATATTGTAACAGTAAATCACTGAGCAGGGTAAAATGCTATTTGCGGCAATGCGCCGGCACTTCACTTTAACCTAATGTGCAGTGCCAAGTGTAAATGATTAGAATAACATATTATTACTAAATATACCTAAAGTTTAATTAATGTCTAAGTCGAGTAACGGTCTAGTTACTAAATGCACTTGTACTAGTTACTAAATGTACTGGTTCCCTGATGTGTCTGTAATTCCCGCAGAATAGGACTGTATGTTCGGGAGATACCATCTCCCCACATGAACAAACAGGTGTTTGCTTCAGACTCACACGGTTCTGGTGCGCGGGATAAGGTCCGTGTCCTGTTAAGAAGTTAAGCAAGCAGCGGCTTGGGTCAGCATGTTTCATTCTTAACCGTTCTGATACGTCCGCAAAGAATGTGCAGACTCTCCGTCCCTTGTCACTTATGCCCCATTCATTCCCATCCCATGTCTCCATACGCCAGAGCTTGAGCTGGTGCTTGTTGTTTAAGTGTACATCGGTTATTTGGCTAACTTGGTCTAGTCTATCCATCTTTAACCAGTACTGTGCATCTGGATATCTTATGGTGATAACAATGGGGTAGATTCCGAGCACCACGCGTAGTGCTTAAACATATGTGGTGTTGAAACCTACCGATACACGAGGGACGCTTCTCTGCCCCCGCCTTACCGCGGTAATTTGAACAACAAGCGTCACGCCGGTGGTTGTGTTCTATCTTCGAGATCTCCATAATGTTATCTTTCAACAAGATTACACAAGACTGAATGCTGCCCGAGCTGTCCTGACCTACCGCGATGCCCAGACCAGCTTCAGATCTTCCAAAAAGGGTTCAAATGGCTCTGAACACTATGGGACTTAACATCTGAGGTCATCAGTCCCCTAGAACTTAGAACTACTTAAACCTAACTAACCTACGGACATCACACACATCCATGCCCGAGGCGGGATTCGAAGCTGCGACCGTAGCGGTCGCGCGGTTCCAGACTGAAGCGCCTAGAACAGCTCGGTCACAGCGGCCGGCCCTTCAGATCTCTCACCCACTGTAAACGACTGCCACGCCACCAATTTTCAGTCTCCATCTCTAGCATAGAGTTGAAGTGACACGGAATGACGTACACCTATGTGGCATCCTAGCTCAGTAGAAAAGATATATGGGTTCGATCTGTTGTTATTGACAGAGATGGCAGCTCTGTGCACTAAATTTCGCATATGTTATACCCCTGCACACCCACAAATTTCATCATGTATCCTTCCTACTATACTGTACACTCACAGTAACTAATTACCGTTACTTGCTACCTTTCTTGGTGTTGCAATTTCAATAGCCCTGTTAGTGAGTTATCACACAAAACGTTTGACTTTATGTGTTTGGCTTTCCAGATTCGCCGGCCGGTGTGGCCGAGCGGTTCTAGGTGCTACAGTCTGGAACTGCGCGACCGCTACGGTCGCAGGTTCGAATCCTGCCTTGGGCATGGATGTGTGTGATGTCCTTGGGTTAGTTAGGTTTAAGTAGTTCTAAGTTCTAGGGGACTGATGACCTCAGATGTTAAGTCACATAATGCTCAGAGCCATTTGAACCATTTTTAGCTTTCAAGATAGAAGTTTCTTATGTCAGTCTGTACCCTTAATCATCTTCCCTTAAAACTTTCATCGCTCCTCGGGAACACGTTGTGATAAGCTCAGACGGCAAAAAATCACTCACCCCCGAGGAAATAATTAAAGTCATTATTTAATACCGTGTAATTCCGCCACTGTACTTGATAACCGCCAGTATTCGGTTAAGAAGTGAGTCCACTAGGTTGTCCAGGTTAAGTCACTCGCTGAGGGTCTGATCCCTCAGTTCTGCCAAATAGTGGGGATGCTGATGTCGACGTTTTACCCACTTCTCCTACATGTTTCATACATCGCATTTTCTATGGGGTTTAAGTCAGGTAATTTTTCAGGCCAATCGAGATGTTATATGGTGGAGGGAGTATTCAGGAAATGAGCCACATATTTTTCCAGCCCGATGAACTTTTAGATTTGTGGTCTTTATGTGCCATTGTGAGCAATGGCCTCTTGAGAGGTGACCTACTTCGATGTTCACTGCATGCGGTTCCCGTCACAGTGTTCTCTCGCTAACTAGTGATGATGAACCTTCATTCACTGCCTGCCGCAATTTCTGTCGGGTCTGGAAGCGATTTTGATTCACAAGCCGTGAAACGCATGTCCAGTCCCTCTATAGCAATATCTTTTTCCGACCACAGTTCTGACGTTGTGTTTCGCGATCAAGTGTGTTCCGCCGCTGCTTCTGGTCAAGTTGAAACAGTCCGCCACGAAACACCAACAAATCCAGCAACTTCACTCACCGTACAGCCATTGGTGTGGCCACACTCGATTGCCCCTTCTGCCACTCTGTCACAGCTTGTCTTGCGGTCCGCCTGCTTAGCTGGGTAGTAACGTGCTCGTCTTCTACCCCAGCGGGCCCGGGCTCGATTCCCGGCCGGGTTGAAGATTTTCTCCGCTCTGGGAGTGGGTGTTGTGCTGTCCTCATCCTCATCACCGGCGCGCAAGTCGCCCAATGTGGCGTCGAGTGAAATAAGACTGGCACTTGGCGGCCGAACTTTCCCGAATAGCGGCCTCCCGGCTATCGATGCCGTACGCTCATTTCATTTTTTTATGTCTAACGTCCGCTTGAAAATAAAATGTCTCACTTATCACTACTGCTTTAAGCCCCATTACACGATGCGCCTAAACCGTAAATCTATGCACCAGCGCTCCAAGTGTGCATATCTGTAACTACAGCCTCTCTCTCTCTCTCTCTCTCTCTCTCTCTCTCTCTCTCTCTCTCTCTCTTTTAGTCCTCTACCGTTAGAGGGGGTATTGGTGGAGGTTGTTGTCGCCTTCGGACATTTCCTCCTCTTTTCTTGTGCGTTGTTTTTGTTACTGTGCTTTTGTTGGTTGCTGTTTGTTGAGAGTTGTTAGTTGTTCTCTTTGTGCTACTGCAGGAGTAGCGACTTGGGTCTTTTATATTTGTCCCTATGGGGTTCATATTGCCCAAGGGTGTTTATTAGTTCGTTTTCTGAATTCCGCGCCGTGGCGTAGAACGCTTCTGCCAGGGCGCGGAATCGTGTTGTGAGTGGCTCTATGTCAGCGGCTTCATGCAGGTCTGCCGCGGGGAAGCGCGTGGGGACGTGTAAGGCCCGTCGTAGCGCTCTATTTTGAGCTTTCTGTAGGCGATCTATCGTCGATCTGGCTGCGTAGCCCCATACAGGGCACGCATATTCCAGTATCGGTCGAATTAGACTTCGATAGATCGCTACTCCTGTTGCGGGGTCGAGGGAACTGGTGCTGTTCAAGACAGGGTACAGAATCTGCATCCTGGCGTGAGCCTTTCTGTGAAGCTTCTCTATGTGGCACTTCCATGACAGGCGTCTGTCAAGTGTGACACCGAGGTACTTCGCAGAATTTATCCATGGCAAGTTCTGCCCCTGCAATCGTAGCAGTTGGTATGGTCTTCTTGGGGGTCGGCGTTTCCCATGGCGTCTGGTGAGCAGCATGGCTTGTGTCTTCTCTGAGTTTATTGAGATGCGCCACTGCTTGGCCCAGTTTTCCGTCCTGTTTAGGGCGGTTTGCAGACGCCTTGTAACCAGGTTTCTGTTTGTCGAGCAGGAGAAGAATGCAGTGTCGTCTGCGTATTGTGCAGTGTGTACATGCTGAGTCGTAGGGATGTCAGCAGTGTAGACACTGTAGAGGACGGGTCCCAGGACCGAGCCCTGGGGCACGCCTGCACTGATTCTTCTCCTGGTCCATCGATCTTGACTGAGAAAGTCCTACCGGAGAGATAGTTTTTAACGATTTTGACGATCTTTCCGGGGAAGCCTAGGGTGTACATCTTGTGTAGTATCCCGGTGTGCCAGACTGAGTCGAAGGCTTTTGCTACGTCTAACAAGACGAGCCCGCAGTAGCCCTTTCGGTTGAAGCTGTCCGTGGCTGCTTCAACCACCCTCATGATTTGCTGGGGGGCGGAGTGTCTTTGCCTAAATCCGAATTGGAATTTCGGCAGAATCTGCTCTCTTGTGATATAGTCCTGTATGGGGGTTAGTAGGAGGCGCTCGTAAAGTTTACTGAGGGTAGGCAGTAGACTAATTGGTCTATAGTGTTGCGGGAACACCGGGTCTTTTCCTGGTTTCGCGATCGCAATGACTTCTGCGTGCTTCCACTGCGCCGGGAATTTTTGTGATCGCGTCAGTTCATTAACTATATCGGTCAGGTGGGTGATTGCCAGAGGCGGGAGGAGTTTCAGCACTTCATTTGTGACCTGGTCGTGATCCGGGGTTTTCCCGCCTGGCTCGCGCCGACTTATTATACCATCCACATCGGATACATCTGGCGCACATGCGCATTTCTGTGAGCTAAAGTTTCCTATTTCATAAGAAATTGTTTCTTATAATTACGAATTTATTATGTAATTGTCATTCTCATATGTAGGTTATTACTGTTCTGAATTACAGACTGAACAGTTAGTTTTATATTACGACACTTGGTTACACAGGTATGTGCATATCTAAATTTACATTTATACAGCATTTTGCACATGGAGGACCCACTTGCTTCTAGAGCTATTGCCCTGTCAGCGACAGTAAATCCTCTGATTTGGGCAGAACGACGACGAAGACGAAAAGCCAGAAGTTGTTGGGTTCGATCCTGGCTGAAAAGAAGGGTCGAAGGCAGAGAAATATATTCACGGCTTATGAAAGAACTGAGGCCCGAGAATCCGCAAGAATTTCGGAACTTCCTAAGGATGAGCAAGGCCTGTTTCGAAAAGCTGCTGCCTGTGATAGAAGATCAAACAACTCGCTTGCGAGAAAGCAATCCTTTTTCAATGAAATTACATAAGCCGTCTGACTACAAAACAAAATGGTTCTAAAAATGTTGGCCCTGACTATAGCTAATCTTTATCTTAGTCTTGTAAACAGTCACTGTACCACTTTCTGATAAAGCTGCTCGAAAATTCACAAAAAATGGTTCAAATGGCTCTGAGCGCTATGGGACTTAACATCTGTGGTCATCAGTCCCCTAGAACTTAGAACTACTTAAACCTAACTAACCTAAGGACATCACACACATCCATGCCCGAGGCAGGATTCGAACCTGCGACCGTAGCAGTCGCGCGGTTCCGGACTGAGCGCCTGAACCGCTAGACCACCGCGGCCGGCGAAAATTCACAGAGTAGCACTTTACTGAAATCTTTCAGTGGTCTAAATTTACTGGCATACCAGAGCGCACGGAAGGCTCGTCTACTTTGGCACCTGTTGCTATAAGGAATATTAATATGTGTGCCCAAAACAAAATTTAATTTGCCATACTTGCGATGTTTAATCCAAGACGGTATGTTACCAGTTTTTACAAAAATACTACGGAGTACATAACTCGCGATTTGCAGTGCGAGTATGCAGACAGCCATGAAAGTAAAGAATGAAGAATGAGAAACTTAACTTAACGGCTGATAAATAACCAAGCTTCCTTCAGCTATGACAACAATAAACCTTTTCATAAAGCTCTCACACCAAGACAAATTAGCAAAATATTTCTTAATAACGCTCTTGTATACAACTGCCTTCCTTGACACTTCCTCCACCTAAAAGACAAATCTATGTGCTTCACTATAAAATTTGTGCAGCAAACTTTAACTGTATACAATGTTCTAACAATAAGAAACTAAACAGTTACAAATACAAAACGACTGGATTTGCTTAAAAATTGTCCTTTTGACATTCTTGCTTTCATATCATCTCATTTTCCCAAAATCCTTCTTAAATAGTGCTGCCTCCACTGCACGGTAGGCCAGCTTCCGTTCCTTTCAAATCAAGTACAGTACATAGCCAGACTGTCCAGCACGCACCACACACTGCTACTCTCTGACTTACTCCAACATCTTTGGTCTCAAAACACAGACTTACAAATATTATGATTATATCGATACTGCAGAGTTAGGGTACATTTATCAGTTTCAGAATTTCATTCACATTTATGGCGAAAACTATCTGAAAACAGTCATGGCAAAAGGGATAGCTACCCTTTAAGTTTACATAAGTCGTTCCTTTCCAGAGGAAGTTTAAGTTTTCATTCAATGCGAAAATTCTGTGGACTGTTCTTAATAGCTTTCAGACTTTTTGTGTCTTGTTTCCTTGACGAAACAGTTACGTCCCGTCCTTGGTCGAATCATGTGCAGAGAAACCTGCACGAAGAGATGTTATCGAACCTGGCCTTCCTCAGGCAGCGTTTGTTCCCGAATGATTTACGGCTGTGGGTCCTGGTTGTCCAAGGCAGTGTACTGCAGTAATAACGGCTTCTCCCGTGTCTGCTTGTCCGACACAGGCCACCCAGCAGTGTGTTGCGAATGGATCGGCGTGACCTCCAGTAGCCGCTGCTCACGAACTAACGGCTTACGTAGTGAGCACCCATTCAGTCAAATCAAAAGTCACAGTGGCATTAAGGAATTTTAATTTCAGTGGAATACACAACTACCAGAAGAAAAATACTCCTATCGGAGCACAAAAATGGCGAATATGCTTATATTTAAAAGACTCTGACTTAAAAGTGGGGTACCAGCTGCGTCTTTCTACCTTCGTCAGCAACTTCAGTTTTCCTAAAAAATTTGTGCTTCGGGAGGAGAATTTTTGTGTAGGTTCTGTTATTTTCCTAGTCACAACAAGGCATGTCACTCATATGAAAAGAACTTGATGGTTCACTAAAATTTTGACAGTTTACATAAGTGAAATTGAAATAGTGCAAAACTAATTTTACACCTCAGACCGGATTTTACGTTCTCTAAACTTTTGCACGTGCTTCAAGATTACTATAAGGGGTCCCAAGAACCCTTCTGATAGTAACAGAGACACTTTACAGTGTACTTCTTCGTGATAAACTACGTTTTCACTTCACACCAGATTTTTTGTGAGTACTGTAACGAACTTTGAACCTCCGTATCACGGAATGGATCAAGATATCAACAAAATTTTGAACATTGTTCGAGATCGGGATCTTCAGAAAATATGGTAAAAATTGCACCCATCTGCTGTGCATAGCAGTCTTGGAATCTGCGGGTCGGTTTTGGCACCCAAAATCCACATTTTTGCGTTGTTTCTCAATAATTCATAAAGATTTTTGAAATCGGGAAGATGGAACTTCTATATAAATTCCTAGAGAATATAACGGTAAAATATGAGCAATTTACTGCTGTTACATAATATTTATAATTCGTCTCACACCGGATTTGACTTGCGTAATTTAAGGCGCGTTTACATTGAGTTGAGAACATGTTTTTGTTCCGAACATTGTGTGCAACTTGTTCCCTCAACATGTTGGCAACATTGTTCGTTGTTCGCATTCACGTTGACACTAAAAACCAACATTTCTACGTGTTCGCGTAGTGAATTGATAGGTTACTTTGTGTAGTCACATCAAGAGATACGCTATGTCAAGTGAAGAGGAAGAATTAATGACATTTGGTGCTGCATTAATAATACTTAACAAAATGAACAGACGAAGAAAACGACATAGTCGTCGTTGGTGGACCAAAACATACCATTGAAGACGTGGCGGGAATGACATGCTTTGTGAGCTGAATTTGGAAGACGGTTCTGGCTTTCGCAACTTCACTAGGATGTCACCGTCAGATTTTGAAATGTTGTTGAATATTATGGGACCAAACTTCCTGGCAGATTAAAACTGTGTGCCCGACCGAGACTCGAACTCAGGACCTTTGCCTCTCGCGGGCAAGTGCTCTACCAACTGAGCTACCGAAGTACGACTCACGCCCGTTACTCACAGCTTTACTTCTGCCAGTATCTCGTCTCCTACCTTCCAAACTTTACAGAAGCTCTCCTGCGAACCTTGCAGAACTAGTTTGGAAGGTAGGAGACGAGATACTGGCAGAAGTAAAGCTGTGAGTATCGCGCGTGAGTCGTGCTGTAGCTCAGTTGGTAGAGCACTTGCCCGCGAAAGGCAAAAGTCCCGAGTTCGAGTCTCGGTCGGGCACACAGTTTTAATCTGCCAGGAAGTTTCATATCAGCGCGCACTCCGCCGCAGAGTGAAAATCTCTTCTGGATTATGGGACCAGTTGTATCAAAGAAAGACACAAATTTCAGAAAAGCAATCCCTGTGAACCAAAGACTTGCTGTTACTCTTCGTTTTCTGGCATCAGGAGGCTCCTATCAAAGCCAGCCATATCTCAAATAGTTCCATATCATCCAGGAAACGTAGGTATTTAAATCCAAACCACTTCGTTTCGTGAAGTGTGTCAGTACCACATCCAGATTTTTTACTTTCCTCTATTTTTCTTTTCTCTCGTCAGTACTGAGACAAGAGAGATTTAATTTTTTTGTCCACATAACTGCTGCTGGTGCCAAGCGCCGCAGCAACTTTTTGTAATGAATCATGTTTGATTTTAGTATTTTTGTAACCTGCGCAAAGTACATTCCATAGGCACGCCTCTGCCTCATAGAGCGATATCAATTGGAAAATTTTGTCTCGTGACCACTCCATTTCAAATAAAATTGAAGGGACATAAAATAAACGCACCACTACACTCCAGCAAAACAAACACCAAAACACTCACTCAGAGCAAACGAACACTAGTGCTGCGTAGCGGAATTTAGTGGTAGCAGGCCACGAACAATGTTTCTTTGATCTCTACCGACGCAGCCGTGGGACATTGATTTTGTGTTGTGAACATGTTGCCAACATCTTGCGAACATCGGTAGTCAATTACTAGCCACGAACAATGTTGCGAACAATGTTGTGAACAATGTTGCGAACTCAGTGTAAACACGCCTTTACGTGTACATGTAAGGTAACTTTAAGACTCTGTATATCGGAAACGGGCAAATATGTCAACAAAATTTTCAAGGTTGTTTAAGACCTGTATCTTAGGAATAAGTCGTAAAAATTTCAGCCATTCGCAGTGCATAGGCGTATTGGAACCAGCGGCTCGATATAGTACGATAAAATGGTAAAAGAAACCTTTCTTGGGATTTTCTAAGGAACCTCCATAAACCTATGGGTCTCCATAAGCCTCTTAAGCCCCATCGGAGACAAATCAAATTCAAAAAGAACTGGTCGAGTTTGCTCCATTTGCCTAAGTAGGAGGAAGAACGTCATTTTCAAACTTTGACCCTGTACTGTAGCATAGTGACACTAAGACGATCCTCCTGTCGGATGTACGAATCGTCCCTAGCCCTAGGGCTATCCAAAACACTTGACCCTACCTTTCTATCACCAATAGAACCCGAGGTATGAGTCCCGGAAGAATCCCGTTTTTATGTGCGACGTTTTGGAACATATGAGACAGTGCATGCTGTCACATAAGTACCGATTCTGTAAAATTTGGATGAATTTTACATTTTACAATCAAAACCAATCTTTCCCACTTTAGGGAGATAGCACTATAGACAGAGAGACGTTGGTTACGATGCTTACTGTTACAGCTCATGGGGGACAGTTGGTGCTTTTTCATTTTCTTTTCGGCGAATATTGAATATGGACGCGATTTGTAATCACTAAAGAAATTCAGGACGTTAGGTAAGCCGCCGTTGGGAGGCTGCAAGCGATCATTGCTTTCCCATGGGCAGTCACCCACCGAAGTCACCTGTTGCGACGTGTGTTACGGTAGTGGGGCATAGCGGATTGAGGCATGGTGATCCTCGTCAGAAGACCGGTTGCACCTAGTTACTAAAAAAACGCTTACAGTTTCGGAGCCACAATGGAATGCTTTGATAAAAAAAATATTAAACAACACAGAGGACGGCCACAGATTTCGACCAAGGGGTAAAGCCTAGTTTACACGACGACATTGGGTTCCGCCACTCGTTGCGTGGAATCAGTTGCACGCAAGGGGTTTCATATATGACTGTAGACACGGCGACACCAGTACGCACTTCAGTTTCGTCGTTTTGTGGGTCCCTGGCTCGTGTCTGAAAAGAAAGTTTCGGCAGCTGCGCGTCACACGAGTTGTGATGGAGTTAAAGTTTGTTGCGTGGAATCCTACATAAGAAAAAAAAAAAAAAAGAAACGTGTTTCGATTCGTGACTGAATGAAGAAAAGACGTCAGCTCGGTTGCTCAACATCCTTGCTGAAATAATTTATAATGGGAGATCACAGAAGTTCTTTTACTTATCTTAGAATGTCGCCAGAACTGTTCACATTTCTTCTAAATAGAGTTAATTACGCGATAAGGAATAAAGGTACTGTACTGCATGAAGCACTGTCGCCAGAACTGAAATTCCATATATTGCGTGCATTACAATCGAGAACACTCGGCGTGCTATAATATAGGGTTTTCGTTGGTGATGACGTTATTTCATTAACACCAATAATTATTATCATTAACAGTAATAATTATTAACATTAGCAACAATAATTACTCGAAGCAGGAGCCGGCCGAAGTGGCCGTGCGGTTAAAGGCGCTGCAGTCTGGAACCGCAAGACCGCTACGGTCGCAGGTTCGAATCGTGCCTCGGGCATGGATGTTTGTGATGTCCTTAGGTTAGTTAGGTTTAACTAGTTCTAAGTTCTAGGGGACTAATGACCTCAGCAGTTGAGTCCCATAGTGCTCAGAGCCATTTTTTGAACTCGGAGCAGGCCGCTTTAAGAAGAGAATGATTTGCAAACTACTCTATTGAAGAGAGATCTTTACAGTGGCAATATTTCAAAATTCTAACATATGTGAAGGGGTAGCACTGCAGCGACGTTTTAAACAGATGAATGTTGAATAAAGAATGCAGATACTTGAATTTTATAGTCTTCCCTCCTGTCAACAATATTCCTTAAAGAGTTGGCGAACTCGAACGATGGTATTTTAGTCTCGTAGACTAGAGCATTGCCACAGCTAGAACTACACTTGTTTGTATTTTTCTTAATTCAGTTGTATATGTGCTCCTAACTCAATAAATTTTGCCCTGCATCTCAAATATTGTCAAACTATCTATATTATAATCGCACATGACGGTCTCAGCGGCAGCAATATGTTGCTTATTTTTGTAATCAGCACACTGAAATCCCACAAACATCTATGCAAAGCATATAGATATCCAAAAAGCGAACATTACTCTCCGTTCCTCACTTCATATTTCAGTTTGTCTACACTCTACGAACACACATAACCTCAAACTCACATAACTAGTGTCGCCAAAGTTGGAACACGCCGAAAGTGTTTAGTTTCATCACAGAGTTGCGCAAACGTTCGGCGCGCATGCGCAGTGGCCGGTAGCGCAGTTGCCTGCAACCTAGTGTCGTCGTGTAAACTTGGCTTAAATCTTCTTTTACTTTTCCAGTATTATTTATGTTTCTGATTACCTAAAAAGTGAAAAGTTAAAGAAAACAATTGCTGGAGTGTCACTGGACCAGAAACAGCCGAAGGTGGCACGAAGATCGTCCAAATTACAGTAGTGAAATCTAGTGCGAAAGGGAAGTCAGTGTAGCCGGTGTAACGATAGGCCCAGTGTGTAATTATAGAGTCTGTACGTGTGTTTTAGTAAAAGAAGATAGCACATTTGGCTGCTTCAGATATCATTTAATGGCATTCTTTTTTGTTGCTCACAACATTGCACCACAAACAGTCCTTCACAGGCAAATAAAATTATTTTCAGCTGATAAGCAACAAAACTTGATTAATCATAATACATGTTTTTTTGGAAAATCTGTAACATGTAATTCATGATTAAATAAGTAATGAAAGAATGCACCAGTCACGTATTTTTTCACGCATAGTACGACGCGTTTCGAGAATTTATTCTGATTACCAAGTTCCAGTATTTACATAGGTAATTTTTCATAGTGTTCGAAAGTGTATTGTTCTGCCACTCTTGCCTTGAAGTATTGTTTTTTCTTTGTAGTTTTACTGCTATCGTAAAAGCTTGAAAAATTAAATCTTATGATTTTTTTAACTGCTAATGTTAGAAAATAGTATTTTCGTCTGTCTACTTACGGATACTGTGCCTCCTCCACTATGCAAAAATGCACATAAACACGCTAACCACCATTCGGCTGTTTGTGAGCTCAAGATATGATACAAAGATATTCCGACAGTATGGCTTCCAAAGAGTATGAATACGGCCAAAAGTGTTACATTATTCGTGGATGGCATTATTGATATGGGGCTATGAGAACGCCGTACAGCCCAGAGAAGTCGCCGTGAGCATCGAGGCAATCTTCCAACCGACACACCAGCTTGAAGATACCGGTTTAGTGAAACAATTGCTCTGTTGCGTAAAGAAGTCCGTAACTGCCTGCTGCACATCCTCGTCCGACGGGAACCGCCGACCATTCAAGACCTTTTTCTACGGGTCTGAAGGCATGACACACGCTTGCGGAGAGTCCAGGACTACTGGGCGGGTGCTCGAGTGTCTCCCACTTGTCCGTAACGGATGAGGCTGGCCCCCCAGATCGACCGCCATTTTGTGTCGAACGGCGACGGTCGTTTTCGACAGACTTCGTTCTCCATTAGATTTCTACTGGTTTAACTTCGGCAGCCTAGAAAGAAACAACAGCACGCTGGTCCTGTTTAGGCGCATTTGGTAATAACGTCACCACCTTCATGCTTTCGCGTTTACTGCACGAATTCAAATGGCTCTAAGCACTATGGGACTTAACATCTGAGATCATCAGTCCCCTAGACTTAGAACTACTTAAACCTAACTAACCTAAGGACACCACACATATCCATGCCGGAGGCAGGATTCGAACCTGCGACCGTACCGGTCGCACGGTTCCAGACTGAAGCGCCCAGAACCGCTCGGCCACTCCGGCCGGCTTTACGGCACGCACTTTGGAAAGATACGACTGGCACATGCTTACATGTCGGTGCTTATACACCCGCATCGTAGTCGTGCTATGTTGCATACACGACGCAACAACACACTCGAACGGAAACTTTTTGATCAGTCCTTATACACCAGGTTGTCAATTATTACCATTACTGCCTATTGTTGTTATCGATTACACTTTATAGTCTATTTCATACTATTTCGCCACAGATATTGAGAGGAGTGTATGAAGAAATGAACATATTTATGTATTTTCTATTATTATATACAGAAGAAATACGAGGGTGAGTCAAATGAAAACCTTAAATTTGTAATAACAAATCGAAATTTCGCGCCGTTATCCTGTAAGTTGGTAAGCGTGCTACAAACAGCGTGCAGAATGGCCTGTAGGTGGCACCATAGTGCAGATGCACACATACCGTCACAGATCAGTATAAAGATGGCCGCCCCACTTGCGACTTGCACCAGGGAAGAACAGCGTTCTGTTATTCGGTTTTTGCGTAGTGAAGGTGTGAAACCTATTGAAATTCATCGACGAATGAAGGTTCAGTACGGTGCTGCATGTTTGTCACAGCAGCAAGTCTACGAATGGAGTAGGAAGTTCGCTAATGGTGTGGCTTGAGTGGAAGATGCTCCTCGTCCAGGTCAGGCACAACGATTGTGACTCCACAGAACACTGCATCAGTTGAAGCCGTAGTGAAGGAAAACCGCCGAGTGACACTGAATGACATTGCAGCGTGTTTATCGATTAGTCATGGTGCGTGAGTGGTTGCGCGGTCTACCAAAAGAATTTTTTTCTAAAGGAATTTATGCAATTTGTAAGCGCTGGAGGACTTGCATTGAGCGTGGGGGAGATTATGTTGGAAAGTGATACAGCTTTGTACCACTTCTGCACAATAAATAATATTTAAAAAATATTTAAGGTTTTCATTTGACTCACCCTCGTATTTGAAGAAATTAACCGATTCACTTTACCAACTGCTTTACTAGGCTTGGCCCTTATGGAGCTGACGTGATCTTGCCTTCTTCCGGTTACACGCATCTAATTTTTATGTGTAGCTACATCTTACACTAGTTTATGTTATTTCTCAAACGTCTGTTTATATTTAATTGTTACTTTACTTACATTTTCCCATCCATACTATGGTTCATATGTCAGTTCATTATCAGGCAGTAAGCCAAATACATTTCGGACAAAGTCAGCACCATCCAACGCTTCCCTCTTTAAAAATGAGTCAGTGACACATCAGAGAGCTCGTTTACTGCACCTGAATTGTCAATTAACGATCAAATAAAATTTATCTCCATTGATGATTCCTGTTTGACACATGTTACCGAAACGCGGCTGTATGGTTGGCCTAAATCGGCTGCATGGACTGCCTATATAGAGATCAGTTCAAATGGCTCTGAGCACTATGGGACTTAACATCTGAGGTCATCAGTCCCCTAGAACTTAGAACTACTTAAACCTAACTAACCTAAGGACATCACACACATCCATGCCCGAGGCAGGATTCGAACCTGCGACCGTAGTGGTCACGCGGTTCCAGACTGAAGCGCCTAGAACCGCACGGCCACACTGGCCGGCATAGAGATCAGTGATGAAAGTGTTATGTTATACTAACAGACTTTCTCCCCAGTTTTACTGGATTCCCGTGGTGACAGTGTTTAGCTATCAGACTGAAATCAGAGGGCATTTAGTGATGAGCTTGATTGTCGTCTACGGACTTTCGGTGAATATAAGTGAGGAAGGGGTCTATATCACCTCCTCATGTAATGGTGAGGCGAGGTAACATTTGGCCACTGCTTTTGGCGGTGTCTAGAAGAATGGCAGCCAAGAGATATAATGTTCTTCTTCGTGATGGCGATAACATCATCTGTGATGCAGGTTGAAAGTGTTTGCTGATTTGGAAGGATTGTGCCAAAAATTACTGTACACTGTTCGGTCCATTATTCCCTTGCGTTATCGTTTTATAAAATTAATTTACTTGAACCTTCTTTCTGTTTACTCAGTCGAACCATAAGGCATTTTTAGTCGGTAAATTTCGTAACGATCAGACACACTGTGTGGGAAAGACTACGCGCATGAACGTTTTCAGGGAGCAAGGTTCTTTCACTCTATATGAAAATTTGTCATAAGTTCCTATGGGACCAAACTTCTGAGGTCATCGGTCCCTAGGCTTACAAACTACTTAATCTAGCTTAAACTAACTTACGGTAAGGGCAACACACACACCCATGCCCGAACCTCCAACGGTGGAGGGGGTGGGGGGGGGGGATGATCCGGGGGTAGCCGCGCGTACTGTGGCGAACGCGACTACACCGCGCCGCCCTTCAATATACGAGTGCATAATACAGGCACTTCAAGCCAATTTTGACAACTGTGTACATTATGAATTTTAGTTCTACACCGAAGAGCCAAAGAAACTGGTACACCTGCCTAATATCGTGTAGGACCCCTGTGAGCACGAAGAAGTGCCGCAACACGAGGCGTGGCATGGACTCGACTAACGTCTGAAGTAGTGCTGGAGGGAATTGACATCCTGCAGGGCTGTCCATAAATCCGTAACAGTACGAGGCGGTGGAGATCTCTTCTGAATAGCACACAAGGCATCTCAGATATGCTCTGAGCAGTTTGGTGCCCAGCAGACATGTTTAAACTCAAAAGAGTGTTTCTGGAGCCAATCTGTAGAAATTCTGGACCTATGGGATGTGGCATTGTCGTGATGGAATCGCCCAAGTCCGCCGGAATGCACAATAGACATGAATGGATGCAAGGGATCAGACACGGTACTTACGTACGTGCCACCTGTCAGAGCCGTACCTGGACGTATCAGGGGTCCCACATCACTCCAACTTCAATCGCCCCCCACAATTACAGAGCCTCCGCCACCTTGAACAATCTCCTGCTGACATGCAGGATCCATGGATTAATGAGGTTGTCTCCATACCCGCAAACGTCCATCCGCTCGATAACAATTCGAAACGAGACTCGTCCGACCAGGCAACAAGTTTCCAGTCATCAACAGTCCAATGTCGGTGTTGACGGGCCCAGGCGAGGCGTAAAGCTTTGTTCGTGCAGTCATCAAGAGTACACGACTGGGCTTTCGGCTCCGAGAGCCCATACCGACGGTGTTTCGTTGAATGATTCGCACACTGAGACGTGGTGATGGCTCAGCATTGAAATCTGCAGCAGTTTGCGGAACGGTTGTGTTACTGTCACGTTGAACGATTCTCTTCTTTCGTCGTTTGTTCCGTTCTTCGAGGATCTTTTCCCGGCTGCTATAATGTCAGAGACTTGATGTTTTACCAGATTCCTGATATTCACGGTACACTCATGAAATGGTCTTACTGGAAAATCCCCACTTCATTGCTACCTCGGACATACTGTGTCCCATCGCTCGTACTGTAACACTACGTTATAACGCACTTAAATCTTGACCATCTGCCATTGTAGCAGCAGTGGCATTGTCGCTAACAAATGCGTCAGACACTTGTTGTCTTATATAGGCGTTGCCGACCGCAGCGCCGTATTCTGCTATTTACATACCTCTGTATTTGAATACACATCCCTATGCCAGTTTCTTTGGCGCTTCAGTCTACGTATGGATAGAACACGTGGCCTGGGCTACAGGTCTACAGGTTAGGCGTTGCACTTACTTTTGGACTTCGCTTCTACTTTTTAAATTGGCGGATTATTTGTATCGTAGCATTATATGAATATTGATCCAATAAAAGTAGTTTTTTATTGCTCTTTCCGATTTTGTTGCGGCCACGTAGATGAGGTACCACCTTACAGTCACCTACTTTTCAACCTCATAATAATATGAGCAGACTACAAAGAGCGCGTGACATTAATGCAAACCAGTTGTCACACAATCATTTTTTTACGCCGCCGAACCTTCTCAAAAACTACAACACGAAGGATTCGACCATAAACATTTCCTATCTATAAAGAAATTCAAGGTATTTAGAAATAACGGCACAGATCTGCATCCCCTTGATTGGGTGCAGCAATTTTCATTTTTGCTGCCACCAAGCTGGCCAGTGACACACAAGCTCGAATTTATCTGTAGCTTTTTGGAGGGAGAACCTTCGATGCGTATGAGACCCATAGCAAGGCAATGTCTCGGCGTCGAAGAGTCTCAAAATGCTTTTCTATCTGTGTATTGATCGGAAACGACTCAACGAAGCATTAAAGACCAACTAATCAGTTCACTCACTTTTGAACACCGGTTTTCCAACTATCACGCAGTTTTTTGAGTATATGGTCCAACAAAACCAGTACCTCACCGAACCGTATAGCCAATCTGCAATTATGCATCTCAAAACTTCCACCTTCATTACGAGTTTCCCTTCTCACTGTACAGCAAAAAGGAAGTATTTCAGCATTCAGAGACTTATTACAATTATTAGAAATTCAGCAATCGCACTACTTCTCGAACTTGGTCTATAGTTTCCTGGATGTAAGCATTGAATATAAGAGGAGAGAGAGCACATCCTTGCCTTACCCCTTTTCTAATATTTGCTTCTTGTTCCTGGGGACAGTTCCTAATCACTGCCACCTCATTCTTATAGAAGCTGAGTATCACAGGGACGTCTTTGTACTTTATTCCACTTTTTCTCAGCAGTCTGAACATCTCTTGCCAGATAACGTTTCAAATTCCTTTTCCATATCTACAAAGGCAGTATAAATTGGTTTATTTTTCTGTAATTGCTTTTCGATAACGAGTCTCAGTGCCAGAATCGCCTCTCTTCTTCCCAGTCCCCTTCTGAAGCCAAACTGATCTTCACTCGGCATATCCTCCACCTTCTCTTCAATTCTCTTCAGAACTATTTTTATGAGAATTTTTGATGCGTGTGATATTAGGCTTAGAGTTCGGTACTGTTCGCATTTTGTAGCTGCTGCCTTCTTTTGTATAGGAACAGTGATACATTTCTGGAAGTCTGTCGGTATCTCTCCTGTGTTATAGATGGACCTAATAAGTTTAAGAAGCATCATTTTCATGCTATCACCAGCATTCTTTATTAGTTCTGCAGGGATGTCATCAATACCCGTTGCTTTGTTGTCCTGTAGTTCTTTTAGAGCTCTGTCAAATTCTTCTTGCAGAATGCCACCTCCCTTGTCATCTTCGTCTACTTGCTCTTCTCTTCCTATTACTTCTTCCGAAAGAGGTGTTCCGGCATACAACTCCTCTATGTATTCTTTCCCTCTTTTCACCATGTCTTCACCAAACAGCATTTTCCCCTCTTTATTTTCTATTGTGCCTGCGAGTGTAGTTTTTCGTTTGTTAAAAAATTGATTTGCTGTTCTGTAGGCTAAATCAGTTCTTCTGTTTTGCATATTTTCTTCCACTTCTCTGCACATTTCTTCAAGAAAATTTTCTTTTGCTTTCTTAGCTTCTCTATTAACTAAATTCCTTAGTCTTCTGTATTCAGCTTTTCATTTTACGAGTACATCAGATGCATTTTTTTATAATCTCCTGTTTTCTATAAGCTCAATAATATCTGCTGTAATCCATTTCCTCGTGTTTTTGAGTTCAGTTCTTCCAACTATCTTTTCTGCTGCTTTGTATACAGGGTGTTACAAAAAGGTACGGCCAAACTTTCAGGAAACATTCCTCACACACAAAGAAAGAAAATATGTTATGTGGACATGTGTCCGGAAGCGCTTACTTTCCATGTTAGAGCTCATTTCATTACTTCTCTTCAAATCACTTTAATCATGGAATGGAAACACACAGCAACAGAACGTACCAGAGTGACTTCAAACACTTTGTTACAGGAAATGTTCAAAATGTCCTCCGTTAGCGAGGATACATGCACCCACCCTCCGTCGCATGGAATCCCTGATGCGCTGATGCAGCCCTGGAGAATGGCGTATTGTATCACAGCCGTCCACAATACGAGCACGAAGAGTCTCTACATTTGGTACCGGGGTTGCACAGACAAGAGCTTTCAAATGCCCCCATAAATGAAAGTCAAGAGGGTTGAGGTGAAGAGAGCGTGTAGGCCACGGAATTGGTCCGCCTCTACCAATCCATCGGTCACCGAATCTGTTGTTGAGTAGCGTATGAACACTTCGACTGAAATGTGCAGGAGCTCCATCGTTCATGAACCACATGTTGTGTCGTACTTGTAAAGGCACATGTTCTAGCTGCACAGGTAGAGTATCCCGTATGAAATCATGATAATGTGCTCCATTGAGCGTAGGTGGAAGAACACAATCTAGACATCACCAACAATGCCTGCCCAAACGTTCACAGAAAATCTGTGTTGATGACGATTGCACAATTGCGTGCGGATTCTCGTCAGCCCACACATGTTGATTGTGAAAATTTACAATTTGACCACGTTGGAACGAAGCCTCATCCGTAAAGAGAACATTTCCACTGGAATGAGGATTGACACATTGTTGGATGAACCATTCGCAGAAGTGTACCCGTGGAGGCTAATCAGTTGCTGATAGTGCCTGCACACGCTGTACATGGTACGGAAACAACTGGTTCTCCTGTAGCACTCTCCATACAGTGACGTGGTCAACGTTACCTTGTACAGCAGCAACTTCTCTGACGCTGACATTAGGGTTATCGTCAACTGCACGAAGAATTGCCTCGTCCATTGCAGGTGTCCTCGTCGTTCTAGGTCTTCCCCAGTCGCGAGTCATAGGCTGGAATGTTCCGTGCTCCCTAAGACGCCGATCAATTGCTTCGACCGTCTTCCTGTCGGGACACCTTCGTTCTGGAAATCTGTCTCGATACAAACGTACCGCGCCACGGCTATTGCCCCGTGCTAATCTATACATCAAATGGGCATCTGCCAACTCCGCATTTGTAAACATTGCACTGACTGCAAAACCACGTTCGTGATGAACACTAACCTGTTGATGCTACGTACTGACGTGCTTGATGTACTGTAGAGCCATGAGTCGCATGTCAACACAACCACCGAAGTCAACATTACCTTCCTTCAATTGGGCCAACTGGCTGTGAATCGAGGAAGTACAGTACATACTGACGAAACTAAAATGAGCTCTAACATGGAAATTAAGCGTTTCCGGACACATGTCCACATAACATCTTTTCTTTATTTGTGTGTGAGGAATGTTTCCTGAAAGTTTGGCCGTACCTTTTTGTAACACCCTGGATACCAGATATAATTTGATCCCAGTCTTCATTTACTCCACCATGTTGAAAATTCTTAGCTAGGTTATCTGTTTCATGAGCATAGCGCTTTGCCAGTCCCTCAGTTTTCAGTTTTTCTAGTTCCCATTTAAGTTTTACTGGCTTCTTCTTCAAACGTTTGAATCTCAGTGAACTTTTCATCAGGACCAGGTTATGAGCACTGCCTATGTCTACAGATGGATAGCTCCTGCAATCTTTTATCTGGTTCCTAAAACGTACTTTCACTAGAATGTAATCAATCTGTTGTCTCCTCAGGTCTCCAGGTGCCTTCCATGTGTATCTTCTTCGTTTGTGATGTTGGAAAACTGTGTTTGCAACAACTAATTGGTTCCTCGAGCAGAACTCGATAAGTCGTTCTCCTCTTCCATTTCTTCTTCCAAGTCCATATATGCCAACAATTCCTTCCTCCGGTTCTTCACCCACAATCGCGTTCCAGTCCCCCATGGCAATCAGGTTTTCATCTCCCTTAACATTTCTCATCGCATTACTTATTTCTTAGTTCACTTGTAACGGTGGTAAGTGAAACAGCATTTCAAAAATGTAGCGCCGACAATAGCTGTCCTACTTTTCCACTTGGTAAAATGAAAGATCGAGGCGCAGCCTCCAACAAGGGAGCAGGTGTGAAACTGCAAACCCATCTATCTTTTATACTTGCTGATTACACATTTCATGCTAATTTCTAGATCGTTCCTCTCTTAACAACCGACGTCATACTTGGCATGGATTTCCTTGTCGAACATGTCGCTGTTCTCAACTTTAAGAAGTCATTGCTTAAATTGAAAGCCGATATGCAACAAATATCTGTAACTTTTTCAGAATTCTTTATCAGCTGAGGTGCAACATATTACCAGAGTGGAGGTTGTTTCAGCATCTAAGAATACGAATTGGCATACAACATTCTTTGTGTTGTTGTTGTTGTGGTCTTCAGTCCTGAAACTGGTTTGATGCAGCTCTCCATGCTGCTCTATCCTGTGCAAGCTTCTTCATCTCGCAGTACCTACTGCAACCTACATCCTTCTGAATCTGCTTAGTGTATTCATCTCTTGGTCTCCCTCTACGATTTTTAGCCTCCACGCTGCCCTCCAATGCTAAATTTGTGATCCCTTGATGCCACAGAACCTCTTTACAGACACGTATTTCCATAGTAACAATATCGCTGATGAATTTGACGACGACGTTGTGCAGACGATCAACAGTAAGATAAATGAATGTAAAGCTTCGACCGACGATGAGCGCCAACAGTTACAGAATATTCTTTTACAGTACTCTGAAGTAATTAACAATGTGCCGGGAACAATGTTCAGTTTTGACATATCGTTGAATCGGATGTACTGGCGGTGGTCTGCGTGTTTCTAACACAGTATTTCGACGTCATACCTCGGCGTCTTCATCAGGTGCTGACCTTGTCCCATATTTATGTCTGGACGGTGTCTGGCGTTCCCTACGCCTTCCGCTCCCGCTTCGACCGTATCGGTTGGTCGCCAGATGTTCCGTCTTCGTCCGTGCCCGCTTCCGCTGTTTTCCCCGGTGGCGGCCGTTTCATGGCCGCCAGGCGCGTTCCTAGCGCTGTCGACAGGCTGTGTTTGCTGTTGGTGACCGTTCCGACTTTCTCCCGCGCCCCTGTCATTCTCCTGGTCTTGTGTTTTCTTCCGTTGTTTTGTAATAGGTCCAAAGTCGGGTTCCACGCCGTGCTGAGTTGGTATCCAGCTTCCCGGTTTATCAAGTTCTATGTCATCTTGATTTCGATCGATTCAGTGATGACGCTATTCCAAAATTTGGGGATCTGTGTGCTCAAGTACCAAGCAATGTTCTGCTATTTCCGATTTAGTGGCTTGTAGCCTGGTATGTCTTTGGTACTCTTTACATCTTATGTCAGCGGTCCTGGTGGTCTGACCAATGTAAGACATACCGCATTCACATGGTATATGGCAGATACCAAGTTTTCTCAATCCCAGATGATCCTTAACCGTTCCAAGAAGCGCCGCCCTGATCTTGTTTGGTGGGTAGAACACACTCTTGATGTTGTGCTTTTTCAGTAGTCTGCTGATCTTAGCAGATATAGGTCCTGAATACGGTAGAAAGGTTACCCTCCAGGTCTCTTCGTGTTCTTGTCCCTCAGTATCAGGTCGTCTGGAGGGATGTAGCGCCTTGCGGATGTCCTTTGTTGAGTATCCGTTGTCTGCGAACACTTTCTGTAGGTGTTCTAACTCTGCTGCCAAGCTGTCTGAGTCGGACAGTGTTTTGGCTCAGTGAACAAGTATTCTCAGCTTCCCATTCTTCTGTGCCAGATGATGGCAGCTGTCAGCCTGTAGGTATAAGTCAGTGTGTGTAGTTTTTATACACACACTATGGCCTAATGTGATGTCTGTCTTCCTTTTCACGGCCGTGCGGTTCTAGGCGCTGCAGTCTGGAACCGCGAGACCGCTACGGTCGCAGGTTCGAATCCTGTCTCGGGGATGGATGTGTGTGATGTCCTTAGGTTAGTTAGGTTTAACTAGTTCTAAGTTCTAGGGGACTAATGACCTCAGAAGTTGAGTTCCATAGTGCTCAGAGCCATTTGAACCATTTTTTCCTTTTCACCAGGACATCCAGGAAAGGAAGCTGACCATTATTTTTTGGTTCCATTGTGAACTTAATGCTAGGGTGTCTCGAGTTCAGATGCTCAAGAAACTCGTGCAGTTTTTCCCGACCATGTGGCCAGATGACAAACGTGCCATCAGCCTACCTAAAGAAACAGGTAGGCTTGTAGGCAGCCGTCGTAAGTGCCTCATCCTCGAATCTCTCCATAAACAGGTTTGCCACTACCGGAGATAAGGGACTACCCATCGCCACTCCTTCTGTATGTTCATAAAATTGGCCTCCACATAGGAAATAGGTCGATGTTAAGATATTCTTGAATATGTCCAACACAGCTCCACCAAATTTTTCACTGATCAGATCAAGCGTGTCCTGAAGTGGTATACTAGTGAACAGAGACACAACATCGAAGCTGACCATGATGTCTTTGTTAGATATTCATAGGTTTTTGAGACGTTCCACGTAGTCTGATGAGTTACGGATGTGGTGGACGCACTTTCCCACATACAGTACTAACATCTTCTTAAGGTGGGTGGCTGTAGGATAGGTGGCTGCACCAATATTGCTTACGATAGGACGCAACGGTATATCCTCTTTATGGATCTTGGGCAATCCATATAATCTAGGTGGTACTGGTGCCTTAGCTTTCAGTTGCTTGACAACCTTCTCAGGTCACCAGGGAAGATGAAAGTGTAGTGATGTTACCGGAAGGCAAGGGGAACTCTACTGTCGTACTGTTGAAGGTCGACTATGACCAGAAGATCAGTCAGCTTTTAGAGGATCCTACTTACAGTCCTCAAGAGCACGACCCCAGCAACAGAGTGGACAGGAAAACCAGAGCTCTGCTCAAGGAAACAGGATGGCCTGAGAAGGCTGTTCCCATGAATATGGAAGACTTAAAGCAGGCTCAGGGTGTAGACATGATGACAACCATTCGCTTCTCGCTGATTGCTTTCGACGCTGTGAGTGCGGTGAACATATGCGCCTGAGAACATATGTGTCTGCTCGTCGTACTCACGATTTATTCATATGGAGTTGTAGCAAGGATCGACTATGGCGCTCAATTAGACGAGGAGCATGGTTTGAGAAGTCGAAGCTGGCCTTGAGGGATATAATAAAAATTACATACTGTTGGTGTTTGAGGTATACTGTGTGTTGTGTGTGCATAAATGTCGTGTGAGTGAGCGTACCATTTTAGATTGATATTCGTTTTATAGCGAAGTTTGTGGGGAGGGGAATATATAAAGTATATGGGGTCTTTGGGGCGGGGGGGGGGGGGGGGTAATAGGCGAAATCGATGAGTCTCATTTTGGCAAAACCAGGTACAACAGTAGGGTAATCTGCGGTGGAATTAGGGGTTTGGGGGGCTCTGTAGTATCAGGTCCACAATGTGATGATATAGTCTCTAAAGGAGTTCCTAATCGAACGAAGGAAGTGTTGCTGAAATTAATTGAAGATCATGTTGCAGAGGGTTCTGTACTTATTTCCGATGGTTTTTCTTCATATAGGGATTTGGGAAAGAGGGATTTTCAGCATCTTGTCGTGAATCCTAATACTGAATTCAGATCTTCATCAATTGGAGGTTGTACTAACAGTATAGAAGGTTATTGGTCAGCCATAAAATCTGTTGCAGAGAGGGGGACAAGACGCACTTCGACACTACAGAGCCATTCAGATGAATATACATAATGTACCCGATACATATTGCCCGTTTAGGTGTTTCCTTAAACGTGTTGGGCAAATGTATCGTCCTAAATTTGTTAGTTAATTTCAGGTTGGGATGGCGGGTGGGGAGTGTAACTGATAATTAAGGAAACGGGCGGGTTTGGTGGGGATGGTTAAAATATTGATTTGGATTTTCTGGGATTCATCCATCATTCTTCATTTTCTTAGGTAAATTTCTTCTTTGGATATTTTTTTATTATTTTACTTCATTTCGTTGATGTAACCTTTGGGTTTATATATTTGTATATATGTGTATATGTCTGTTTTTTCGTGGTATTGTCTTTCTTGTGTTTGTGGGTGTGTGATTTTTCTTGATGTCTTTCAAGGTAAGCTTTTGTTTTCTTGCGGAGGAGTTTGCGTACGGTAAGTTTAGTTTTTTTATTTTCATGTTGTACAGAATTTGTCTATTTTGATGTATTTCTTTGTCGTATTACATTGTTATGCGTTAAGCAGGGGTTCGTCAGCTGCAGTATAGAATACAAATCTTGCAGTCGTTGCTCTTTTTCCCTTACTTAGTACTAGTATCACGGTTTTTTCGGTTCTATGCAACGACTACTGAAGGCGAAAAGACCAACATACGTAAAATTTCTATCGCATACTTCAGTTGACGTATACAGGTCAACTGAAATACGGGATACAGGTGCTAGGTAGACGAAAACAGCGACATACATGTCATTTACCTACAGAGGTCAACTGAAGAACAGGATACAAATGTTAGATATGTCACTATATTTCGCCTTCGCTAGCACTAATATCCTATTCTTCAGTTGAGCTGCATCAAACCAGTCTCAGGACTGAAGACCACAACAACAACAACAAGTTGACTTATATAGCTAAATTGTAGAATGGGGTACAAATTTTACTGTCGTCAGTTTTTTGTCGTTGCTTGCAAGACTATAATAATGTTCAGCCGATACTATTAGTATCGAAGGAATATATATATATATATATATATATATATATATATATATATATATATATATATATATATTACAAATTATATATTACAAATGATTGAAGCGATTTCACAGCTCTGCAATAACTTTATTATTTGAGATATTTTCACAATGCTTTGCACACACATACAAAAACTCAAAAACTTTTTTTTAGGCGTTCACAAATGTTCGATATGTGCCCCTTTAGTGATTTGGCAGACATCAAGCCGATAATCAAGTTCCTCCCACACTCGGCGCAGCATGTCCCCATCAATGAGTTCGAAAGCATCGTTGATGTGAGCTCGCAGTTATGGCATGTTTCTTGGTAGAGGAGGTTTAAACACTGAATCTTTCACATAACCCCACAGAAAGAAATCGCATGGGGTTAAGTCGGGAGAGCGTGGAGGCCATGACATGAATTGCTGATCATGATCTCCACCACGACCGATCCATCGGTTTTCCAATCTCCTGTTTAAGAAGTACCGAACATCATGATGGAAGTGCGGTGGAGCACCACCCTGTTGAAAGATGAAGTCGGCGCTGTCGGTCTCCAGTTGTGGCATGAGCCAATTTTCCAGCATGTCCAGATACACGTGTCCTGTAACGTTTTTTTCGCAGAAGAAAAAGGGGCCGTAAACTTTAAACCGTGAGATTGCACAAAACACGTTAACTTTTGGTGAATTGCGAATTTGCTGCACGAATGCGTGAGGATTCTCTACCGCCCAGATTCGCACATTGTGTCTGTTCACTTCACCATTAAGAAAAAATGTTGCTTCATCACTGGAAACAAGTTTCGCACTGAACGCATCCTCTTCCATGAGATGTTGCAACCGCTCCGAAAATTCAAAGCGTTTGACTTTGTCATCGGGTGTCAGGGTTTGTAGCAATTGTAAACGGTAAGGTTTCTGCTTTAGCCTTTTCCGTAAGATTTTCCAAACCGTCGGCTGTGGTACGTTTAGCTCCCTGCTTGCTTTATTCGTCGACTTCCTCGGGCTACGCGTGAAACTTGCCCGCACGCGTTCAAACGTTTCTTCGCTCACTGCACGCTGACCCGTTGATTTCCCCTCACAGAGGCATCCAGAAGCTTTAAACTGCGCATACCATCACCGAATGGAGTTGGCAGTTGGTGGATCTTTGTTGAACTTCGTCCTTAAGTGTCGTTGCACTGTTATGACTGACTGATGTGAGTGCATTTCAAGCACGGCATACGCTTTCTCGGCTCCTGTCGCCATTTTGTCTCACTGCGCTCTCGAGCGCTCTGGCGGCAGAAACCTGAAGTGCAGCTTCAGCCGAACAAAACTTTATGAGTTTTTCTACGTCTCTGTAGTGTGCCGTGACCATATGTCAATGAATGGAGCTACAGTGAATTTATGAAATCGCTTCAATCATTTGTAATAGCCCTGTATATATATGTGTGTGTGTGTGTGTGTGTGTGTATATAGGTCTTTTTGCAAGGTATCATTTTGAGTTCCAGTTGTCGCACTTGTTGAGCTGAACTGTGGCTTCAACTTTACAGTTTGCTGCAGTAGCAGTGCGAAGTGTGTCGTAAAAGCTGGGAAATGTCGTTTATCGTTTGAGACACTACACAGATTTCTTTGTAAAGAATTTATTGAAGGGAAGAAATGGTCCCACTTGCCTGCTTTGATTCAAGACGTCAACATCAAGCTGGCCGCTTGTGTTTGGACCATATTCAGAATGGCAACCACAAGATTCCTCGTATCAGACGTGAACGAACGTAAATAGCATGCGAAATATTTCACTCCAGCAATAAAATGAAACAAACGGGATAACAGGAAGTAGTGGGTTTTTAGTGGTGACAAACTAAATATACGACAGTAAGAAATCGTCTTTCTAACCAAAAAATGCGAAAAACGCTCAATTGAAATCGAATATTGTGGTTGACTTGTATAGGTCAAAGGGAACCTGCAGTACCATCAACCAACACAAAACTCAAAAACTCAGTACCATACAGCATATTTTGCATGATCTGTACACTTTAAATGAAGACAAGACACTCCCATTCACCCATAAAAACTAATACTGCGACTATCACTTCACTTACATGCCCCAACTGTAAAACACAATACCTTCAAACCTCAGAAACTAACAATACCAGACCACAAACCAGAACTCCCATCAATAAATATCCTAAAAATAATACCAAACTCATTGAACATAAATTACAGATCTCATTTCACAGAAAATTACTGGTACTAGTACTACTACTATAACTACTACCACCACCACCACATACACACACTCACAGCCCCCAAAGGCTCACCGAACTTCATAAATTAACAACACACTTCATGATAAAATGAATACCAATCCAATGCAGACCTATCACTCACACCAGTCTCATGTGCACAAAGTCAAAGCAAGTAGCGATAGGACCAACAGTAAGTCACCAATGCTATATTGTGCCTAGATTGCTCAAATCAGGAAACTCTCCTAATAGATCTCTAAACAGTATCTTTGTGACACCTCCATATATTGAGGGCCCTGGTCCAAAGAGAAACTCTTTAAGACAACTTCATAAGGTCCAAACACTGGCAGCACCTAACATGCTCAGTTAGCAAAAGAAGCAATTGTAGAAATTGAATGACACCAGCCATATCTTCTCTCATAGCAGCACATACAGACAGAGTGTGAAATTTTGCAGTGCAGTAAATACCTGCAATGACAAAACACAAAATTCAACTAAATGAACAAATTGGAAGTCTGTAAGTGACAGCTCAAAGCTAGAAACAAATAGACAGCTTATACGGTAACTACTGAAATTAAAAATTACTCACTAATAAAGGGACAATCACCTCAAAAATCCGAAATACTAACACCACAAAGCACACAAATGATACGGTCCAATATAGCTTCTAATGTCACTTCATCCACCTGTCCTAATACCTTTTGGATATGACCAAATTCTAGTCCTTGTATTCTACCCTAACGTATCTAACTTTGGACAAAGTGAAGAAGGCATATATGACCTAATTGTATTTAGCTCTTAGATGATGAAGTTTTGACGATAGTCTCCCAGGCCACTTCTTCTTATTCTTCTTCTTGTGCAAGACTGTAAAAACAAGTTCTGGTTTTATGTTTAAGTGGATCTTCACCTTTAAATAAATAATCTTGGCCATGATGTCAATTTCCACCAAATGGTTTAATTGTAGATTCTGGTATGCTTTCACAACTGATAACAGTATCTGCATATTTAAGTGATGACAACAGTTTATAGAGCGACCCTTTAACACAGGTCCACTTTCGTGCATCCCTGACAACTAAGTATGTCATCTGCATTGATACGTCAAAGACTTCATAAAATCTCCAGGTTCAGACTAGGGTTGTTGTTCTTGTTTTTGTTTACATGCTTTTGACACATGGTAAATCTAGAAAATTGTGAAACATAAGGGTTGTGAATAATACTTGCAGTAACTATTGGTAATTATTTATGGGAATATGATGATTATATTGGGTTGACAATGGTATACTTAATTTGATTTGGGTGTGTTTCCCACTCTGATTGTCAAACAGGTGTTTTGCAATTTTATGTTTTTTCTAGAAATAGATTGCATTTGTTTTATGTTACCTATCATGATTCACAAATAATAAAGGTAATTTTGATGCAAACAGTTTTGATAATCAACTATGTTTCTGAATTCAAAATTATGGAATTTTGTTGCAGTCAGTGGTGAACCAGGGTGTGAATCGGGTGCTGAAAGAAACTATGCTCCCCCTTGAAAATGTCCAATACACATTGGGACAAAACATTGGGTTTTAATGCAAATCCATCTGACCATTACTTAATAGCCCGGAATACATTATTGTGACATTTCTGGCCATGAAACTTCATATTTTATAGCCTACACACCACAAAAAGACAGAGTTAGAAATATGTTAAAGTAGTAATAGATTTCCACAATATTTCAAAATGATAATGGAATCATCAGTAATTTCTCTGATGGATATCCACTTACAAACATGACATAACCTTCTTGTTTATTTGGTATTCTAATTGAAATTGCACCACAAATGCCTGACATTAAGGAAGCAGACTAAATAGCTGCAAAAATTCTCATGTCAATCACAGAAATATTTTGTATGAAGTGCCTGTATCATGCATTGTATGTGAGGGGGGAGTCATATGAAAACCGAACACATACCACCACAGGACCATGGAATGATTCCATTCGAAAATTATTAAAATGATTTGTTGAGCTCCGTGGATAAGGCCATAAATCAGCCCCATTACATCAGGGGAATGGCTCATTGGGGCTGACCTGGGCACAGATCGTGCGCCCTTCCCAAAATTTTCTGTACCACTCGCGCACACACCACTGACATGCAGTGCTCACCATACGGAGCAGACGTGTCATGATGAATTTTACATACTCCAGCACCCTCAGTCACCAGAAAATGAAACACACTCCCACTGGGAGATGAGATAATCAGTTCTCATTTCAGAGAACATGGTCGCCTGTGGACTGATCCACAACAGAACCCACTCTTGCACTTCCTTGTCTGACTGAAACTGATGTCCATGAGTGTCCTCCAGGTTGCCAAAGATATGAAAATCTTGCAGTGAAAAGTGTTAGTTGTGTGGAGGATATTGCAGTGTTTCCCAACCAAACCACTGAAACATAGACTTCATATGATTGAGAGTGTGGGAGCAGGCATTATCATGCAAGAGGGTGATTGCTTTTAATGGCATTTGTGGATGTTTTGACTTTCTGACACATCACAGTTTCTGCAAAGTGTCTTTGTAGTGTTGTGCACTGACAGTGCATTGATTGAGGAACTTGACAAGCAGAGGGCTCAGTTAGTCAAAGGAGGAGGTTATTATGACTTTACTGAAACTTCTATGAACAGCTTTGAATTTCTTTGATGAGGGAGATCTGAGATGTTTCCACTGCTGACTTTATTGTTTGTCTTCAGGCTTGAAATGGCAGCACCATGTTTCATCTCGTAACGATACTGGACAAACACAGCCCTTCTCATCATACCATGGCAGATGACTCAGATTTGACACCATTTTGTTTATTTGTTGCCCCTCCATCACGTGATGCGGTAATGCAAGTGGTCTTTGATGATGGCATGCATGGAGCCGTGGCTAATACTAACCTGAACACGAATTTCATCCCCCATGATTTGTTGGGCTCCATGGATAAGGCCATAAATCAGTCCCATTACATCAGGGGCAATGGCTCAATGGGCCTGTCCTGGGCATGGATCGTGCGTGCTTCCTGAAATTTTCTCTACCACTCGTGCACACGTCACTGACATGCAGTGCTCACCATACAGAGCAGACGTGCGATTATGAATTTTACATACTCCAGCACCCTCAGTCACCAGAAAATGAACCGCACCATTCTGTTCTTACTTACTTGCCTCCATCTCAACTGGATGAACACATTAGAGCAGCCCATCAACAAGTAAGGTCATAACCCAACAACTGCATGCACTTGTGATGTGGCACTATGTTGTTCCCCTACCATTGTGGCGACAGTATTGAAGCATAATAACAATGAGGCTATGTGTTGCATGGATTGTTTTTTATGGCGGGTGTTCAATTTTCATTTGACTATCCCTTATAAAATGTGCAGTCACAAATTGTTACTTGTAAGTCCTGTTGTGGTGCATTTACTACATAAAGTTGAATATGAATTTAAGTACTCTCACATTGCTTTCCTGACATCATTTATTGTACTTGAAACTATTTCAGCTCTATTTCTGAATAAAAATATTTAAAATAAAAGCTGAATATATTTAAGTGTAACTACTATATTGTTACCAGGATGAGCTATGTTTCTGTCCACCATCTTGATTTCCGCTGAGTTTTCAGGACTCACTCCAGATGGCAGTCGTTAGGTATCTTGTTGAATGGAAATGTTCCTATCTTTAGAACGCTTGTCTGCAAGTATGTGAGTGTTGCACGAAGAAATAATGAAGGTTTATGTGACATACTTTATTTAGTACACTGGGGTGAAAGTGTTAGATACTAATTTGTGTGGAAACTGTTAACCCAAGCATCATGTAGGTTTCCACTGTAATGTTTGCTTCATGATGCAGCCTTATTAAAAATACTTAGTACAGCTTTTTCAATTGATGATTGTGATTGTCTAGGGAGTACAAATTGCTACATGTTCATTCAACTGGAGAAAATCATTATTCCTAAAATCCTGCAAAGCTGATGTAATCAATTTGTTCAAAGGGTTTTTCATGTTTAAATTAGGTGTTTACTGTATTACTCTCACCCATTTCACACAGATAATCATAATCATCAGCTTCAACAGACAAGCCACTGGTTTCTTATGGCCAAGACATCTGAACTGTAAACATTAGGAAAAGAAACACCATTTGGAAAAATTAAAGTATCTATGTAGATATGTAGCTATGTAGTAGATGACATTATGCATGTAAAAGGTAAGGGAAGCTGGATGAGGTATATGATTATGGTCACAATTTTCTGGCATCCCTGGGACACATGGCAACTCACTGCAATCAAGATCCTTATTTTGTTGATTACTTAATGTTACATTAAGAATGTGGTAATATCAGCGACAGAATAATTTACACTAGTAGGCATTCAAGTCTGATTGTGCACTAAAAATCTATAGAAAGCAGCTTCAAATTGCTGGGCTGTGGGATTATTATTTTGTCCTCCTCGACTTCTCACAGCACTGAAAAACACTTAAACGTGATTTTGCCTGAGTTTCTGTGTCAATAAAAGTTATTCATGGTGCAAATCTGTTTGTAATAGCCTCGTAGACAGTCAAGGATGAATATAGATAATTGATTATACATATAAATCCAGTTCTTCTTGCTGAGTGTGCCAATAATGTCCCCTCTCCCACCCCCTGCAAAAATTCTTTTAATACAAGTAGCCAGTCTTCTGCTTCCTTTATACATCAGCATAAAGTCTTCTGCTTCCTTAAGTATCAGCACAAATAACTTCATGTAGTTATGTTGGAGGGTCTTCTGCATCTCTTTGAAAATAAGTTCTTGCTGTTTAAAATGTCAAATCCTTTAGTAAGTGACAAATTTAACCGTTTCTTCACAGCCCTAATACCCAAATTGTTGTTACAGTGTGTAAGAGCAATGGCTACACTTTCATTTAATGTCTGTATGACAAGTTTAACTTCCATGGTTTCTTTGTGTCAACTAAGATGGTGTTTAGATATTTGTGTTCCCATATGCAATCCCTATTGAGTCTGTAATTTTTTTAGTTCCATGAGTTAACTCTGTGTTATTGAGCCATCTTCACTGCCTCTTTAGTGGCTAGACAATTTCCAACCAGTGTTAACATGCGGCGAGCATATAATAGAATGTGTACTTTTAGATCTGTTGATGGGTTTACAAACCATGGTATCATACTGTCTGCACTAAGTTCAGCTTCCAAGCAACAACCTATAGACAAATTAGCAGCTGTCCCATCAAATGTTAGGGAGGGAACATTAATTGCAATCTGCTTCAGATAATCAAGACGAGCCAGAACTAAACTGCCTCTTTCACTGCCACTCAAATCACTTGTCATGAAATAGTCTACTAGAATTTTCCAGTTGTCATTCAGTGCAACAACCATGAATACCAAGGCATCTTCAGCCTCAGGTAAATTATTACACATAATTTCTGCACCATGGCCTGTGTATCCAACAAACTGTTTATTGTGAAATTCTCTGCATTTTCTAATGGGCATTTCATCCACCATGACACACAACTACTTTTTTGTCCATGGCTGCCGTGTGGAGTGATTTCAGGGTAAGTGAAATTTTTGCTCCTGCACTTAAGTCTAGTTTCCCACATAGTTCTTGGTACCATTTTTATAGGATACTGGGATGTGGTAAAACATTGTAAAAAATCTGTCTTGGTTATAGCCTTGGCTTGAAAAAATCCTTAAGGCAAATTTACGTAGATCTTCAGGGTACTCCTCTTTCCATGTCTGCCCTTGAAGCTTCACAATAGATGGAAAACTGGTGTAAGAAGATTCTACAAAAAAAAGAACAATTTTTACTATCACTTAAATAACATGTTTGCACAAAAGTAAAAACGCTGACACAACTTATTTGCAGTAGTCATAAGTAAATGACTGGCATATGTTACTGTCCCCAAGCTCCAACTCTTTCCTGTTTGAAAGATTAAATCTACAACACACAAAACAGTTACCACTGTTGCATTATATCATTACCTTGTAGACTTCATAAGCTTGCAGCCCAATATAGGCGATACAACAAAAAATATAGAAATACTGGTTTACCTCTAACAGTTCAGCTGTACTTCGTGTAATCATTTGTTTCTGTTTTAACTTATAGATAAAATATAAGTGAACACTTTCTTCCTGTAGGGTACAATTCATTGTTTTGGTGGGGGTAAGGAGGCAGTACGATGTGGGGCGGGGGATGGATAGAAGGACAGGGTTGGAGGAAGGTGTAGTGTGCTGCTCATGGGAGCATGCATGCTGATGATGGGGATAAGGTGGAGCATCTAGTTGCAGTTGGGAGGATTGGTGGATCTCAGGGGATGCTCCCTCCTGCAGAATTTAGAAAAGCTGGTAGTGGTAGGGAGAATCCAGATAGCACAGGCTGTGAAGCAGTCATTGATATGAAGCACATTGTGTCAGGCAGCATGTCCAACTGTCTTTTGGCCACAGATTGTCAGTGGCCGATCATGTTGACAGTTTGTTAGTTGCCATGTCTACAGAGAAAGCGTTACAGTGGTTGCACATTAGTTTGCAGACCACATACTTGCTTTCACAGATTGCCCTGCCTTTGATGGGGTAGGTGATGCTTGTTACCGGATTGGAGTTGGTGGTGGGTGGAAGATGTAAGGGACAAGTCTTGGATCTAGGTCTATTGCAGGGATATAGGCTATGAGGCAGGGGTTTGGAACAGTAGTGGACTAGGGATGGACAAGGATAACGTGTGGGTTTTGTGGTTGGTGGAAAGGCATTGTGGATGGGGTGGGTAGGATAGTGGGTAGGGTAATCCGCATATCAGGGCGCAACGAGAGATGGCCGAAACCCTTTGAGTTCTCTACCCATTGCACTTTGTTTCCAGGTGTGACTGAAATTACTTACTTGTTACCACCTTCGTATCTAGTGCATCCAGTTTATTTGACAGAATTGTGTAGTCCGCTGTATCAGAGGGTTTGGTAAAGTCAAGGAAGATGCCTTTTATACAGGGTGTGGCAGAAACAACTCTGCTATTAGGGAAACTAAGAACAACAAAACCAAGTAAGATAGGACATTTTTATTTTTATTATCTAAGAATATACATAATGCCATTTAAGAATAAACAATACTAATGTGTTTTAAACTATGATACCCAAATGGCTGCCTGCATTGTTGATGGCTTGATTGAGCTGTACTTTGAAATTGTTCATTACTCCAAGAGTCATGTAGGGCATGATTGCATCAACTTCTTGAGCTATCATTTCCTTGAGGGTTTTCTAAAGTTCGAGGACAATGTTGGCATACTTTGGACTTGAGATAGCCCTACAGAAAGAAGACACAGGGTGCCAAGTCTGGCAAAAGTGATGGCCACCCAATATCACCATGCAAGGAAATGACATGCCCACAAAACATTTCCCTCACCAGCACCAGTGATTGATGTGCTGTGTGGACTGGAGTGCCATCTTGTTGGAACCACACATTCTCAAGGTCATTAAACAGTTCACCTAGTATTCGCTGTAGGAACTCATATAGTGTGGCTTAGTACCAATCCCTGTGAACAGTGACAGTCCCACACACCACACCGTCATTTTGAGACTATGGAATGACCATTGGAGTCCCTGGGGTTTATTTCCAGACCAGTACCTGAAATTTTATTTGTTTACTGCACCAGACAGATGAAACTGTGCCTCGTCTGAAAAAATCGCTTCATCTTCTCAGTGAATGCTCCAAAGAATATATTGATGCAATGTTGTATGGACTTTGTAATCTATTCCACTCAGTTCTTGAACCAACACAGTCTCCTAGGGATGCCTTTTCAAGTCTCAATGCAAGATTCTTCTCACACTTCTATCAGATAATCATAAGACTAATGCGTGCTTTCTTGTGGAACATCGAGGAGATTATTGAACTGAACCTCTCATTTCAGCAACATTTCCAGGGGTGGTAGCACTGTGTCATCAACCTTGGGGGCTTATGTTTCAATGCAGAACCTGTCTGCTGAAAATTCGAAGCCCACAAATAAATGGTTTTCTTATCAAGAACAGGGTCCCAACGACCGAACACAAAGTGAATGAGGAAGGCACGTTGAGTATTTATTGCTGATGCACCGTTTTGAATAAACTGCTTAACATTATAAGTATTATGTTCATCTGATCAAGCAATGGCATGTATGCAGCTATTCGAGGACACGCACACCTGCACCCCACCACCATTATACTGCCGCTGCCCCTCAAATCTGAGAGTTCTTTCTGCCACATCCTGTATGATCTTTGTCGAGTGCTATCAGAACATTTGTAAATTGAGCTGAAGTTGAGCCGGTGCTTTTACCAGGCCTGAAACCAAACTGTTCTGCATACAGAAGATTGTACCTAAAGTACCCCTGAGTCTGATTTTCATTACTTTTGAAAATGATGACAGTGAAGAGATTCGCCTATAATTTTTCATATTTTTTGTTACCTTTGTCAGATTGAAGCAGGAACTTTGGGAAGCAACCTGTGCTGAAGGATTCATTTGTGACATGCACTAAAGGGTCTCTCATATTGTCTATACAGTCTTTCAATAAGGACAAACATGTCATCTATACTTGCTAAGGTTTTATTTCTTAGTTTCCGCACATTGCATAGTTCTCCTAGAGTAGTGATCACAGGATCATTGTAGTAGTAGTAATAATAATATTTATTTATTCAGCATTGAATAATCAGATACAATCCCTAGAAATAATACAGTTTCAGGACATCATACAGATTATTGTTCTGAATACGTCAGTTTATAAATTACAAACTAAAGATTTGTTTGTATTAACAAATTTTAAATTTTGATGCATTTTACATTTGGTAGTGTACAATCATAATATTACAAATATTGTTGATATCAACATTATATTAGTTGTAGGTTACTTAAAACTATGAGCTTGACATACTTATGAAGCACTTTTCGTATAGATATAGTAATTGTCTAGGGAATAAAAAAGATTTTCAATTAGATTTTTTTTAGCTGATCATTTAATTTGCCAGTAGGAGGGCTGTGAGACTTTTTGGTAGGGCATTGGCTAGCTTCAGCCAATCAGGAAGTGCATTTTTTTCATATAAAGCTGTTCTGTGGCTATGTACATGGTATCTGAACTTTTGCCTCGTATCGCATTGGTGTAGGTCGCAGGTGAAATTTGGATTTATTGTTTTCATGAGCAACATGACTTTCAATATGTATACACCTATAATGGTAAGCACACCTAATTTTGGGAACAGATTCTGGCGTGATTCACTAGATTTGGCACCACAAATAATTCTGATAACTTTTTTCTGTAGCATTAATAATGTGCTTAGGTTGGCTTGAGTTGTTGCACCCCATATTTCTACGGCATAGTTTAAATTTGATGACAATAGGGCATGATAAGTAGTTTTTAGTACACTCATATCCTTACAATATTTGCTAATCATATTTACAGCTTACAGGCTAAGGAATTGATATGCATGTCCCATTTGAGGCTGTCCTGGATTGTAATTCCTAAGAACTTAGTCCACTTTTCTTTTTTTACAATGTCATTTCCTATGGATAATTTCATGCCAAATTCTATTTGTTTCTCTGTCTTTGAAGCACTTACATTTAGATGGCTTTCATTAAAATATTGAATGGAATATAATTCAGTGTTTTTATAGGATGTGTGTTATGTTAAATTTCTATTGTAACTTTATATCTATGTTGCAGAAGCATTGATTTGCTAAGTTTAATAGTTACTGTGGTGCTGTTGTGAGGAGATTGTGTGGTTCATTGTTTTGTCATTTCCCTTTTTAATTTTGCTTTTGTGTGGCTCTGCAGTCACTAAAAATTTTGTAAGGTAAAAGATGGTCCATAGTAAGCTGTAACATTCTTTACTAATTGTCCAATCAGCTTATTTAGATGTTTTCATTGTCAAGCACCTAAACAAAAACATACCAATGTGTAACACATTGTAGAACAAATATGCATTTTGTAAATATTACAAGATGACGTAAGCTGTTTCCTCCACTCTCATGGATAACCAGGATAAGATATATCGTCTTTGACATGACATAGATATCAAATTATTATTCCCCATATAGAGCTACACCTTGACATAGTCCATGTACAATGTAATATGTGGATGGAAACAGAGTCCTTATATTACATGACTGCACTCTACAAACTGACAGATGCAATCAGCTGTTCATTAATGTTGTCAAAGACATTCTTCACAGATAGCATTGCTGACTGTCTATGCATCAGAATGCATAACAGTCTTTGCTGTTATGCCAGAAAGTGTTGAAATATTATACATTCTACAGTAGGAAACAAATGACTCAAATTAAGATACAAATGTCTATAACCAATTACATAAGACATTGCATAACATATGAACTATAGTATATTCAGGCTAATGTTGTCATTGCTTTTGTTGTTGTCCTCAGTCCAGAGACAGGCTTGATGCAGCTCGCCATGTCACTGTAACCTGTGCAAACCTCATCATCTCCAAGTAACTACTGTGACCTACATCCTCCTGAATCTGCTTAGTGTATTCATCTCTTGGTCTCCCTCTATGATTTTTACCCTCCACACTGCCCTCCAGTACTAAGTTCGAGATCCCTTGATGCCTTAGAACATGTCCTACCAACGGATCCCTTCTTCTAGTCAAGTTGTCCCACAAATTCCTCTTCTCCCCAATTTGATTCAGTACCACCTCATTCAGGGTAATATGTCCATTAATATTATACTCTTGCCACTACATCAATAGCACTGTCAATTTTACATTCAAAACAGAGAACTACGTTATCATAAAGTCCAAGTTCTACAGATCGAATTCTGCAAGAAATATAAATTAAGATATTTACAACAGTAAAAGACAGTTCTCTACATATTATTAATAATAAACAACTCTATCTTTGTACCATAATAAAATTGATATTTGCACTTATTGTATGCATTGTACATCCAATTTTGTTTTGTCTTCCACTGGGTGACATTTCAGGTTGCATTGATTTTATTTTCTGCTTTTACTATAAATTTCTCATTTTGTGCCTTTTTTGCTACTAGTAACACTTTTGTGTATGTCTCTTTACATATGTAGTAGTAGTTTCGAAATGTAGGCTCATTTAGGTTGTTCATGCTGCTGAGATGTTTCAGGGTTTACAGAAGATTTCCTTACCCTGTTGGTCACTCTGTTATTTTTGTTTTATGCTTTGTCATGTAGTACTCTCAGGAACAGTTCTTCAAATTTGAATTTAAATATTCATAGAAACTTTGAAATCTTCCCATCCATGATAGTCTCCATGTACTCTTCTTCAGATGTTTCATTTTTCATCTATGCGGGAGAGTCAGTTCTTTTTTGCTTAGAAAAAGCCCTTCTGTTGAGTTCTATTTTCTATAGATATGTTTAATTTTAAGATTGACTGGAATGATCTAAAGGCCAAGGTTATACACATCATCATGACAACTTTTGCTGTGACAGATAGTATATGTCAGTGATTGACACTGGATGCTTGTTTACACTAGTGGCAGTGTTAATGACGATTTTCCATAGCTATACATAATGGTCAAGACTGTGTTTCAGAATGCATCTGGGGTCATTGTGTTCATTTTTTAACCTCCAAATACCAGAATTTTTCACTTAGGATAAGAATCATGTCCAATACTTGGATTAATTTTGCAATGAAAGTATCTGTTACCACTGGGAGAATGATAAATGTAGTATAATTAGTCTTTCAAACAAAATGTGCCTTTTTTTACCTCTGTAGCTGATATGTCCACATGTTTTTCATTGCTTAATGAAATAATGCCTTTTCTAACATTATGCATAATTCCTCATTTTACATAATGCATGATCCACCACTAATCACAGTGGTTCTACTGTAATGCTATGCCAGATCACACTGTTCCAGAAAAAAACCATACCTTCATTTTTCTTGGGATATTGTTTGTGGTTATTATTGAAATTGGTGAGTTGAATTCAAATCCATTTTTAAATTTCTTCAATCAGGTACATTTTTGGAGTAATTCAGAATACATAGAGCTTAAAAATTAAAAATACAATAAAAATGTGTATTTTTCCATCATTATACTTTATACATTATACCATTCATACTTTTATTTCCTTCTTTTATGGTAAATGTCTTTGCAGTGTCAAATTATATTCCAGCAGTAATCAGTCAGCATGATAGGTATCCATTTCTCTTTGTACTGATCTTCTAAGGTCTTGATGTCCTCATGGAAACTTTCTTCATGTTCATTAGCTGCAGCTTTCTGGGAAGTTATCCAAATGAGAATGCATGAAATGCACTTCAAGGGACATGTTGCATCCAAATTTTTGGTTTGTGACAAGCCTCTCATTTACCAGTTCTTTGTAGTTCTGTTTCCCCAGAAAGTTGGTTGTGACATTCTTAAAAAATATCAATGCTTGTTTATCTTCTGTCGTCAGGGATTCCTCAAAATTTGGGTCTTGTTGAATTTGTCTCATCTAGAGGCCAACAAACACACCTTCCTTTATCTTTGCTTGTGTAAGATGAGTTTGAGAGGAACACAAATCCTCTTTTACTTTTATCCGTTGCTGTAATAAATTGCTTTGTTAAGACTAGTTTCATATGAAGTGGAGGAAGAAACATATCTACCCAGTTACCAGTTTCTTAGGCAGAAATTTTGTCTCCCAGTTTCCATTTTTGTAGAGGCCATATTTTTTTCATATCATGTCTCGATTATCCCACTCACATATGAAACATGGGTGGTGCAAACACTGTCGAATTTTTACCGTTCCACCAGTTTCTGAGTTTTATAAGGGGTACCCAAAAAAGGAAGTATGTTTTAAAAGCTATATGTTTCCAAATTGTTTACAAAACAACCTTATCCCCTTCAAAATACTCTCCATTACATCCAATACATTTGTCCCACTGGTGCTTCCACTGTTTGAAACATTTATCATCATGTTTAGAAATAGCTGACAGCTTCACCCTCATTTTGTTCTTGACTTCTTTGGTGTTGTCAAATTGGTATCCTTTCACGCCCCTTTTCATGCATGGAAATAAGGAAGTTGCACGGAGCCCGGTCCGTTGAGTAAGGTGTGTGGGACAGTGGAACCACGCTGTTTTTATTCAAAAACTGTCTAACAGAGACGGCTGTGTGTGTGTGCAGGTGCATTGTCATGGTGGAAGAACCAGTCTCCTGTCTCCTACAAATCAGGTCTTTTTAACACTGTTGCACAATCTTCATAGTACTTCCAAATAAAATGTTTGATTGACAATCTGACCTAGGAGAACAAACTCTGAGTCAGCTACACCCTTGGCATCAAAGAAGCAAAATTTGCATTGTTTTGATTTGACTTGACGGCATTTTTTTGAATGGAGTGACAATGAAGTCTTCCGTTGGTTTGACTGTTGCTTTGTATCTGGGTCATAACCACAGTACCATGACTCATCATGAGTAATGATCATCGCCGGCCGAAGTGGCCGTGCGGTTCTTGGCGCTACAGTCTGGAGCCGAGGGACCGCTACGGTCGCAGGTTCGAATCCTGCCTTGGGCATGGATGTGTGTGATGTCCTTAGGTTAGTTAGGTTTAATTAGTTCTAAGTTCTAGGTGACTGATGACCACAGAAGTTAAGTCGCATAGTGCTCAGGGCCATTTCAACCATTTGAACCAGTAATGATCATCGACAGGAAATCTGCATCAGTTTCAAGCCATTGTTTCAAAGCATAACATGTTTAAATCGACGTTCCTTTTGTCAGTCAGAACCAACTTGGCAGCAACCCTTTTCATTCACAAATCTTCCATTAAAATTCATTGAACCAATCTCCAACATAATCAATAGTTTAAGCAGCATTTTTAGCTAGTAGAAAACAATATTTCACAGCTACACGTTGTTCACTTAAACTTGCCATCATAAAAAACGAATCAAGAACAGAAAAGTGCTAGCAAAAACAAACAATACAGATAAACATAAAGCCAGGTCAACAAAACGGGCGGCACTGAACTGGCAATGAGTTGTGCTATATACACATCTAGTGGCAGAAATACATGCTACATAAGCTCTGCCCTTGGCAATGTTATTCCATTTTTTTACCTCTTCGTACGTAACAACTCACACAACAGGTATGTGTTGCCCAGTCATTGTCCTGCCCTCAATGTTCCATTCTTAAGTAATGGCTGTAAGCCTTTTGTATGGTGAGTGAAATTTTCTTCTTCTATCTCTCAACTGTGTACTCTCTACAGACATAGCAGAAAGAGGCTGGATTATTCTGACATGTTCGACAGTGAGGCATTTCACAGGAAAAAAAACTTGTATGGCTGTGGTAAAAAGTACAAAAGATGATGGGACATTTCATTTGTACCAAGAACAAAAAAGAAAAATAAATGTTCTTGATACAAAAGAAGACTCTGTAAACTTAGACTCAATTCTGGAAAGCTGTCTGGTTGTACTTTGGAATGGCAATGATTTTCTTTCTAGATAGAGGGAAAGATTCCTTCAGTAAGTTTTATCATCCCCATACAGATTAATAGGTGCATCACTATGGCTGAAGAAAGGTGTACTCACATGATAAAGTATTTTAACTAGTCTAACACAAGCTCAGTTGTCAATCTCTAACAATGACCTCTACATTACAAATTGTAGAGCGATTCAGAAACAGTGATGCTAACTGTGGCCTCATGATAATGGCAATTTCCCATGCAAAAATGCTTGAGAAACAGTGATTTCCATATCAGAAAATTTTTCTTTGTAGAACAGATTTAAGAGTTTAGAGCTACAGATGTTATTTCAGATCCCCTACATTAATGCTCTGTTGTGCAAAATAGCAACTATCAATAGTCTTCAGTTCCACTTTTAGCTCTTGCACTCCATTTCATATGGATGCGATATTTTGGTGGAGAAATGAGAAGCAGTGAACACTGCTGATGTTGGAGACTTCTTGTTTTTCTGGCCTTCGTCTAAAAAACCATTTGGATGACAAGGAGGTATTATTTTCTTGTCTATCATATCACTATCCATTGTTGCTTCTGTTGGCTCAACACCATCTTTGGAGATTTTGTTGACAACAATGATGGCTCTATAGCTTCTTCCTCTCTTGGAACTGCTGCTGTCCCTTTTGGGGCTGTTGATGGAGTTGCAACTTTTTGTGGTTTTGAAATTATTTTTTTTAAAATATATCCTTTATTATCAGCTTTGCCATTTTTTCCCCCAAGCTGGTCAGATGTGGTCCATGTTGGGCATGGAATTTGCCCTATATTACTTATGTCAACCCACTTAACATTTTAAAAATATCTGTAGATTTTGGTAAACTGATTATATTAAGCACTTCGTACTTACATATTAACATATGACTGCCTCACAAGTCTGTGGCGGTGCAGAATGTTCTCATTTAAGACATTTCTGTATTTGAGGCTTCTTGGACATTATTTAAGCTCATATGAAGCACTAGCTGTTAAATTTTCAAAGATATCATTTAATCCTCTGAAAAGTATGACCATCTTCATCATATAGATTTTTTTATCTATGCAGGTGCAATCATCTTCATAATTTAATCAGTTGGGGGGTTTCAGTTTCACTGCACCACTCATTTATATTAGTTTTCTCTTTTAGTTTATTTGCAAGTCTGTGACCATGGCTGTCTGAAAGCACAAGCAGTTTACTACTGTAGGTGTTTTCAGCTCCAATATTTTCAGTTTGAGCTTTGTACTGTATTGTCTCACTAACCACTTCAGCACAACTTAGGGTCAGCAAATTTTCATTCACACTTTATTTATTTGTCTGAGTCAATAAATTTTTTGTCCACCCTATTCACATTGTCCTATTTATTTTCACGTGTTTCATGAGAAATACACACTACAGTTCCGTAATCTGTGGTGGAAAGCACTTGAAAGAAGATTTTGTGCACAAAACTTTTATTACTTTAATTTTTTCCCATTTTGCACTTTTGCTCTCTGCTATTGCACTTCACTTTTGTCTACTACTCTGTAAGGTTTGAACGACCATGTGGAAATCTGAGCTTGTGCAATTCGTTTATTTCTTCTTGTAGTTATGCAATATCCATTTTCCAACTTCAGATTAAAAACTGTAAATGAGTTACTAATTCTGCTCTATTGAGTCAGTGATAAAGTCTGCAGGAGCAGGGCCATGATTATGTTGGGATTTCTTAATTTTTAATTAACACATAATAAGATGGAGGTTTTGATGTGAATTGCAAACACTTATTCAACTCAAAATTAGGTTGCTGACAGGTTTTCCAAAGTATTACCATAGGACGTTCAACTATCAGTGGAGGGGCCAATAAACTCTTTCCTCAGGAACATAGTAGTTACATCTGCATCCACAAGTGGAATCTTTGTTGGAAATAAAGCTGTGTGTGCGTATGCGCATCACGCCCCCCCCCCCCTCCCCCCCCCCCCCCCCCCCCCCCCCAACATCCACACACAAATTTATTTTACTGCAGCTGTCTTTACATGTCATATTAAAAACTGTTATTTTGGTGAATGAATTGTTACTCACTGAGCCATATTATGTAGTGATAGGTCCTCACTGTGTGCTGGTAAAGTGCATAGAATGTCAGTGGAACTTAAAATTTCTCTTGTGATAACATCCATTTACAACAGCAACTCCAACACAAGATACATGTGTAATTCACATTAATATACAGGATGATTCAAAAGTCCCTTGGCATTTAGGAAAAACACGTGTGTATTAACAAAATTGGAAGTTACAGCTTCATTATACACCACGTGGGGAACACTCATCAATACATTTCAAGGTGATGACCCTGTAGATCTAAGCACAGCTACCATCTCTCTTGTGTGGCATGATACACAGTCACCAACATGTCTTGTGTTATTGCTTCTGCTGCATCGGTTATGTGCTGCATCAACTGGTCTAGGCTATTAATCTTCACATGGTACACCTGTGGCTTTATAAAACTTCAAACAAAAAAGTCCAAAGGCGCCAGGTTAGGAGAGGGAGAAGCCCATAGTCTTTGTGGTGTGCGGCCAATCCATTTAACAGAAAATGTTACCCCCATGTAATCCCAAACGATGATTGGTTTGGTTGCACACACTGTTGAACCATGTCAAGGTAAACTGTTTCTGTAATTGTCTTCTTGGCAGGTATGAAGGTACTCCCATCCACACATTCACTTCAGGTGTGTCACATTCCCAATCCTGAACTGCATTTGGCTGTTCATCCACTCAGATGTGACAGTTGTGTTTATTCATGTTCCTACACGATGTTCACACACATTTTACACTGACCACATGCACAAGATGTCAAGTGGGTAAAACTCACCACATTATAAATGTTTGTCATCTCTAAAATATTTAAAATCACACTGCATCGTGTCCAAAAGGTGATGTCCATATACATATTGCTCCCAGACGCTTGTTACATGAAAAACATATGTACACAGTAGCATATCTGTTTACATTGCCATATAACGTGAGCATATCTAATCTGACAAAAACAAACAAGGAAAAAATATATAAAATATACTAATTTAGTATGTAATTACTAATCATGTACAGTGGCTAAAGCAATAGCACAGCACAGTAATGAATTTGGGGTCATAAGGCAAACTAATCTAAAAATGTTTCGGATTTCATCTGTAATTGCCACACATGTGGCATCGCAGCATGTTACCTAGTTCAGAGGCATCAGATCACATTGCACTCACTATATCATAATGGACTCCATGAAGTGGATACTCCACAATTGTGAAGGCCACAGTGAGACAATGCTGAATCATTCGTGCCCCAAAATACCAGGTCAGTTATATGCCAACCAGTTCTCCATAGATGCCAAGGGAAACCTGCAGTACTGTTTGCTTAATACACACACAAAACTGGCTTGCCGTTGATGTCTGCAGAAGTTGTTAGCCTGTCATGTAGCAGTATAGCAAGCCATTTAGTTCTGATATGTTAATAACTTGAACATGTGAAAAAATTTATCACTGTGCTCATCATGAGGACAGCTCAGTGCCAGCATGGGAAGCATCAGGGACTGGGAGTGCTTCCCATAGCATGCTTGCGAGTAAAACACATGCACTACATCAGAGAAGGCAGGACAGAGAAAACTCTTCACCTAGGATGCTTGCAGATAGTAATCTAGTTTTATGCCAAGTGACGTTTCATCTGCTATAACACATTGTCGATTGCTAGGGCAGATGGGTGGTGGCCACATACTGATAGTAGTGTGTCGCCATAGTTTGTTATGCAATGCAGTGTAATGGAACAGTGAAGTAAATTATCCTAAAAATATAAAAAAGGAAATATAAGCTATGACTACAACTCTTACCCAGAATGTGTAATGCACTCTGAAAGCATCAGATTTGCATATGTGGACACTGCGATAGTGCTTGCCACATTACGTTATTCCGAAGTAACATCAGGAACAGTGACTGCTATGTATTCTGCAGAATGAGATGCCTGTTCCACATTAGAAACTAGAACTGTGTGAACATAAACATATCACTTATGACACAGTCCTTGGCAGACAAGGAAATGCACATGTTGTAGCAGGCAGGAGGCCATTGCTATGTATGGAGGTTATGGGAATAAAAGTTCTGCCATATGGAATTAATAACTAATTTTTCTCTTGGTGGAAGTAGCAAACAATTAATGTAATGACAGCATGAATAATTATTTATACAGAATGAAAGTATACTTAATATTTGCTAACTGAGTGCCATAAACAAGATGGCATGAAAGTGTTAAAACTGCCTTCTCCCACCCATCAATAACGATTAGGACTAATAATCGCTCAAGCCAGTGGTCACATAGCACTGAGCCTGTTCCCCACAATAGCAGAATGTCCACCAGAAACATCACTAATACTGTTAGTAGTCAAGCCTTAAGGCATACCATCACATTAACCTCAGCAATTAAGTGTTGAGGGTCATTGCCAACTAGCATTGTTATTAATATAAGAAAAAAGTAATATATTTTCTAGAATTAAGCTTCATCAGTGTTGAATACTTTGTTCACACTATTTTTGTGTGTGTAGTGTTGTGCCCATGTATCCAGATCGGTAACAAATAGAGGTGATACCATTATGTGGATAAGTTAACAAAAAACTTGGTTCTACATAATTTGCATTTTGAAAGCTTTCCCAGAAACAGTATTGCTACCATACTGGTTCTCTATACAGTCCTAAGGCATAATATCTTTTAAGCAGTGCAGCAGTAATCTCAGTGTTCATTCTGGGGAAGGATGCTATAAGAACTTTGTACAAAGTTGATAAATGTCTTCCAGATGCCTCTTCAGGTACCATGGGATTCTTACACTATCATCCCAGTATATTTGCTCCCTAATGGTACTTTGGGATAACAATGAAAGTAAATTTAGTAGAACACAGATTTGACCTACAAATTTTCTTAATGACAACAGTGACATTCATGAAAACCCTTGACTTCTCTTCTTGACAGCTTCTTGTATTTGCTGCATGGCTCTTTTCACACCGCACAGTGGCTGGAAATATTGTTAAATAACTCCAGTATTCAACTACTCAATGTTTAAATGGTGGTTAAATTTGAAGAAAGCTTTCAGTAGCACTGAGGAACGTACTTTCCATAATAAAAACTAAAACTGCAAGGTAAATTTAAAACACATGCATTAGATAACTGCCAAGTCTCAAAAGTATTTTGATGTGCATTGTGTTACATGTATCATACATAAACTACAAAAATGCAAAGTGTGTCCTCTATTTAACTTGTACCTTGGTAGCAAATGTGCAGCACCACAAATTCGAAGAAATACCTTCATTCTGTCGAAAATGTGACTGCACAAACTCTGGAAACATCCATCAGCTATTCGCTTGGAATGGTGAGGCTTCAAAGAGAAGCATAAATACATCATGTGCATTTATATTCTATAAAAAAATTCAATATTCTAGCTGCAGTCACTTGAACAGGTCAGTTAATTTACCTTACACAACTTGGAATGTATAGTTGGTTTTCATTTCTTCCCCTACAATTTTGCAACCTGCCTGTGTGTTTCAATGCAGTTTCCTTTGGGCTCACACTTCAGAATGTTGTTAAACGTATTCTTGTGTCAACATTCTTTCAGTCCTTGATTTTAGTTTCCTGTCCTGAAAGCCTGCCTTTCCCTTCACTTCCTTAAGAAGTGTTCTGTTTCTTACTGTGCCCATGTCAACACCTACATTTTTATTGCAAATTTTGCAGTTGTCTAATAAGTCATATTTATTTAGTTATTCTTTCATTATTCATAGTGCATGTGTATCCACTGAATTTCAATCTTTTTCTCATGACATGTGTTAACCTTGAAAGTTTCAGATATAGTTCTGTATTAGATCTTAATTTGTATTCTGATTCACTGGTGTCTACTATCTTTCATAGGTTTCTTCTTTCAATTTTTTTGTAATTTTTGAGCTATCTTTTTGTAGTCATTTTAAGACTATAAATAGTCTTTAGAACTATTTCATTGTGTGTTTTCCATGCTCAAGGATAAATATTTTTAGGGTACATAAGGGGCAGTCAAACAAAAAACAAGACAGATTATACAAACAAGTTTGGCTGGGACACTGGTAATGCAGGTGGGTGTATGTATAGAACTGCTCTCTATTGGGAAGCAAGAAGGAACAGTGCAAACAGTCATTGCCATGTCATTTGTCTGTTAGACATGCTCGGTGCTTGACATATCAATGTGCGTGCGTGCACGCTCGTGCGCACGTGTGTGTGTTTTTGTGTGTGTGTGTGTGTGTGTGTGTGTGAGGGGGGGGGGGGAGGGGGGGAGGAGAGCGTGTGAGAGAGAGAGAGAGAGAGAGAGAGAGAGAGAGAGAGAGAGAGAGAGAGAGGGGGAGAGAGACTGACTTACTCATGCCTGAATGTTTTCTGTGTTGGTGAACACAGTATGTGAAGTGTGCATGTGTTTTCACGGAATATGATTTCAGGTTGGTCGGGTGTCATTGAAAGGCATTGGTTGGTTTGTGCAGGTTCATCATATCATTATTCTTTCTGTCAGTGCTGTGGTGGCTGCTCTTATCAGAAATGACCAATGGCAGATGGTGGAAGACATTCAGTTCTTGTTGGGCATCAGTCACAGACTTCTCATGCAATCATGATGGAGCATCTGAAGTTCCAGAAAATCTGCATGCAGTGGGTTCCCCACAGCTTGACAGAGGAGCAGAACTTGAACAGAATGTCTAAATTATAAAGACACTTGTCATGGCATTATGATAAAGAGTAGTGTTTCCTGTCCCATATTGTTGCAGGAGGTGAGATAAGGTGTCATTTTGAGCCACTTGTGGAAGCATATGCATTCACCCCCACTGAAAAAATCACAGCCATGCGTACCAGATGACCTCCTTCTTTGATTGCATGGACTCACTGCTCACAGACTTTCTGGAACGTGATGCCACAAATAATGCACTGTAGTATGTGGACACTGTGGAAAATTTGAGAGGCCCAGGAATGCTGACAACATTCTGTTGCAGGAAAATGCCTGTCCACACATTGACAAGGTTGTTTCAAATATGCTGCAGAAGTTCCACTGGGAAGCACTTAAACATATTCCATACAGTCTCAATCTCTTCCATGCAATTTTTGTGTAGTTGGAGCCCTGAAGACAGACATTCATGGCCGTCAATGTACTTCAAATGAGATGCACACCTGGATACACTCAAGGTTCCACAGGCAGCCACAAACATTTTACCAAGAAGACATTGACTGTTTTGTCTCTGTTGGATAAATGGATTAACTGTTATGGTGATTACTGTTGAAATAATAAACACTTTATTTACTTTTCCCCCATCTTTCTCATTTCCATTTGACTGCCCATTTTTTGTTTCTTGTTACTTGGAAGGCTCTATCTATTTTATGTATTCTACTCTCTGTTGTTGCTTCATGTTTTCTCCTTCATGTTGTTGAATATCTGTTCTAGATATTTAAAAAGAGTGCTTCAGACGTCGTGTTACTGATTTTAAGCTTTTATAGTGAGTGATGCTTCTCATGAACTGTTTTTCAAGTGCCACTCATAATCCTACTTTTGCTGCTTGACGTAGTTCTGATTCGTTCTTGTACACTTTGAAGTTAATCTACATTAATTGCATGTCATCTGCAAACTCTAGATAATAAGCAGTCATCTTGTTTGGCTTTCTTCCTATTTTTATACACTTAAATATTTATGGCCTTCCTCTGTTCTCTAACCACTTTCTCTAATGTACAGTTAAAAAGTAGAGGCAAGCAAGCCATCTGCTTGTCCTACTCCTGCTTTTGTTTCAGGATTTTCTTATAGTTGTCCATAAATTTTACTTTCAGTATTATGCTGGTTACAGTTGGTTTAATTATTTATGTTTTTTATATGGCTTAAGCTCTTTTAAAATGTCAAGTAACGTATTTATACCAGCGTCTTTAAAACTGGTAATCTCAAAAAGTGCTGTGGGAAGTACATAGTAAGACTTCCAAGTTCAGGAAGAATTTGTACAGTGAGGCAATTCCATGACATGAACATAATTTTAAATCTGACAATGTTTGTGACAAAATATTTCTAAACAGCTGCACTTGATCACCCACTAAAATTGACAAGAATTGGGGAAAGAAACACAGTACCACTGTTTAAGGAGGAGTCAATGACAAGGTACATCTACATCATTAAATAAAGTTTTGTTTATGGCTTCAAACAAAGAAAAGGAAAAGATTATGACAAACCAGAAAAAAATTTGCAGATAAGTCACAACTACTATGGAAAAATCAGCTCATTACCAGGTAATGACAAAAGAAAAAATACTTGCAAACCAGTCAGGATAATGTGTCAAAATATTCAGTGCCTCAAAAACAAAGTGCTAGATCTAGAAGTAGCTTTACACAATCTTGATGACGTCTCTTGTATTTGTTTATCTGAACATTGGTGCAAGGCTAGTGAATTAAGTCTCATAAATATAAGCAACTTTAATTTAGCATCACATTATTGCCAAAGTGTTTTTAAAAATGGTGGGGTATGCATTTACTCTAGAGTAGGACTGCAGTTCAAAGTGAAAACAGAATTGGACCATCTAAATACAGAAAAAATTTTGAATCATGTGCCATAGAGTTAAAAACTGAGGAGAATAGTAGAAAACTAGTTGTCATAACAATATATAGATCACCACTGGGTGACAAAAACATATTCTTCAAACAAATTGAATCAGCATTAAACACTTTGTATAGTAATGAAGTGAAATTATTGTTATGTGGGGATTTTAATATTAACCTGTTAATTGAAAGTGATGAAAAAATACAGCTTTTGAGTATACTAAGCAGCTTTAACATGAAACCACCCTTTACAGATGCCACCAGAATAACAGAACTGTCATCTTCTCTTTTAGGCAATATTTTCACAAATATGGATAATGGTATCACTGAGGCACTAAATGTAAACTTAGGTCTTTCGGATCACAATACACTATTAGCATACATAAATTCCTCTGTACCCAAGGCAGTAAAATATAAGTGGGAATACAAAAGGCACTTCTATACAGAAAAAGTGAATACTTTCATCCAGTTGTTAGCTAATGAAACCTGGGAAGATGTCTTTTCACAAACAACAACTGAGGAATCTTTCAATGCTTTTTGTAGTACAGTCATGTCCCTATTTGAGATGTGTTTTCCAAAAAAGCTCACAAAGATCAATGTCATGCCTAAGAACACAAGCCAGTGGATAACACCTGCTATTAGAGTATCTAGTCAAACACTTAAATATATCAGTCAACTCAAAAAAGACAACAAAGATGAACACTTCACAGATTTTGTTAAGACATGTAAGAAAATTTACAGGAAGGTGATCAAAAAAGCCAAGACAATGCACAATGACAGTGTAACTGCTGGGTCAGCAAACAAATTGAAAGCTATATGGAATGTAGTAAAAAGAGAAATATGCCCAAGCAAAAATGTTAGAAATGTAGATGGCTTTGTTTTAAAAGATGATCAAGGTGTGCTAGTCAGAAATCTTACTTTAGCAAATTATGTTAATGTTAGTCCAATCAATCTGAGTAAAAATTGTTCAAGGATCAGTAGAACATCAATCCCAGGAGAACAAAGTGTTAATTCAATATTGCTACCTCCCACAAACAAACTAGAAGTTAATCGAATAATAAAAACAATGAAGAATAAAATGTCCTCAGGGATTGATGAAGTACCTTGTTCAGTCATGAGGAGATGTGCTAGTGTCATATCAGAACCTCTCTCATGCATCATAAACATATCATTGTCAGAAGGAGCCTTTCCACAACGATAAAAAATTGCAAAAATAAAACCATTGTATAAAAAGGGCAATATATATGAAGTGGAAAACTATAGACCAATAGCTTTATTATCGGTATTTTCGAAAGTAATAGAGACAGTCATGAAAACCAGAATTACAAATTACCTCGAGAAATTCAATTTATTGTCTGTAAACCAACACGGCTTTCGCAAAGGAATGAGTACAGAGTCAGCCATCACCCAATTCATTGAAAATATTGTAACAGGGCTAGATAGAAACAACAGTACAATAGGAATAAACCTGGACTTATCAAAGGCATTTGATACTGTCTAACATGATATCCTGCTAGACAAATTAGAATATGTTGGTATACGAGGAGTAGCAAAAAAGTGGTTTCAGTCATATCTCCATAAGAGGAAACAGATAGCAGAAATTGCAATAACAAACAGGAAAAACCAAAGTACTGTTACAGATCGGATATTCAGACTGTGCCAATTGGGGTACCGCAGGGGAGTGTTCTAGGACCTCTCCTATTTCTTCTTTATATAAATGATATCAAGATTCCAGTAATTGGTACTCACATAACCCTGTCTGCAGTTGACACAAACATTGTAGTAACTGACATAAACCGGGTATTGCCAACATCTGCAACCAGAGTTATATAATGTTTGCAAAATTGGTTTTAAATGAATAAATTAACCATAAATATCTCTAAAACTAATTATATCCATTACAGGAAAACAAATTCACACTCAGAATACAAAATAAAGAAACTGTGAGAGTTGCTACCACAAAATTCTTAGGTGTACATATAGACGAAACTTTAGACTGGGAATCCCACATGCTGTATCTCTCTCATAAGTTAAGATCCACTTGCTTTGCATTATGTGTTATTAGCTTTGTATGTAGTAGGGAATGTAGCAGAACTGTTTACATTGCTTATATACATTCTGCTATTACCTATGGCCTCCCCTTCTGGGGTCATAGAAAAATCTCAAAACCATCTTCACTCTACAAAAACGAGCTGTTAGAATAATTACCAACAGTGCAAGGTTAACTCCTTCAAAGCAATTATTTCAACAGCTAAATATTCTACCCCTACCGTGCCTCTATGTCCAAATAGTGTAATTAATGTAAAAAGAAATATTGACAATTTACAATCCAACTTGGATCTACATACAACACAAGAAAGTGCAATGACATTCATATTAAAAGAGTTAACAAGGCTTTGGCACAGAAACAAACAAACATACAAGGAAGAAGGTTGTATAACAAACTACCGGTAAAAGTAAAAGAAATAAAAAAAGTCTTCATTTTAAGAAGCATTCAAATTTTTAATGACCAACTGCTATTATAGTGTAAACAAATACCTGGAATAGCTTCATACGAAACAATTAGATTTATGTACTCTGTGTCAATAGTAATTTTTATCTTACTGTTACTATGATCTAAATACATAATATGTACAGAAGTGTTAGAATTATTATGTGTTATATCTAAATATCAACTGTGTATTCCATGTAAAAAGTCTTTCTCACACATTAATGCAAAATATATATATATTAAAAAAGATGCTATGACTTACCAAATGGGAAAGTGCTGGTAGATAGACACAATAAAAAACACACAAACACACACACAAGTATCAAGCTTTCACAACCCACGGTTGCTTCATCAAGAAAGAAGGAAGGAGAGGGAAATATGAAAGGATGTGGGTTTTAAGGGTGAGGGTAAGGAGTCATTCCAATCCTGGGAGTGGAAAGGGATTGGAATGACTAACATTACAGATGAATAGAAAAACTGGTAGAAGCTGACCTCGGGGAAGATCAATTTGAATTCCATAGAAATATTGGAACACGTGAGGCAATACTGGCCCTACGACTTATCTTAGAAGCTAGATTAAGAAAAGGCAAACCTACGTTTCTAGCATTTGTAGACTTAGAAAGAGCTTTTGACAATGTTGACTGGAATACTCCCTTTCAAATTCCGAAGGTGGCAGGGGTAAAATACAGGGAGTGAAAGGCTATTTACAATTTGTACAGAAACCAAATGGCAGTTATAAGAATAGATGGACATGAGAGGGAAGCAGTCGTTGGGAAGGGAGTGAGACAGGGTTGTAGCCTCTCCCCGATGTTATTTAATCTGTATATTGAGCAAGCAATAAAGGAAACAAAAGAAAAATTCAGAGTAGGTATTAAAAATCCATGGAGAAGAAATAAAAAGTTTAAGGTTCGCCGATGACATTGTAATTCTTTCAGAGACAGCAAAGGACTTGGAAGAGCAATTGAACGGAATGGATAGTGTCTTGAAAGGTGGATAACATGAACATCAACAAAGGCAAAATGAGGACAATGGAATGTAGTCGAGTTCACTCAGGTGATGCTGAGGGAATTAGATTAGGGAATGAGACACTTAAAGTAGTAAAGGAGTTTTACTATTTGGGGAGCAAAATAACTGATGATGGTTGAAGTAGAGAGGATATAAAATGTAGACTGGCAATGGCAAGGAAAGTGTTTCTGAAGAAGAGAAATTTGTTAACATCGAGTATAGATTTAAGTGTCAGGAAGTCATTTTTAAAAGTATTTGTATGGAGTGTAGCCATGTATGAAAGTGAAACATGGACAATAAATAGTTCAGACAAGAAGAGAATAGAAGCTTTCAAAATGTGGTGCTACAGAAGAATGCTGAAGATTAGATGGGTAGATCACATAACTAATGAGGAGGTATTGAATAGAATTGGGGAGAAGAGGAGTTTGTAGCACAACTTGACTAGAAGAAGGGATTGGTTGGTAGGACATGTTCTGAGGCATCAAGGCATCACCAATTTAGTACTGGAGGGCAGTGTGGAGGGTAAAAATCTTAGAGGGAGACCAAGAGATGAATACACTAAGCAGACTCAGAAGGATGTAGGTTGCAGTATGTACTGGGAGATGAAGCAGCTTTCACAGGATAGAGTAGCATGCGGAGCTGCATCAAACCAATCTCAGGACTGAAGACCACAACAACAACAACATAAATTTATTGGTATTGATGTAGTTATGTATTTGTGAAATTTAAAACTTTTCCATGATATAGATTGTTGCATAAAATTTGGTGTGATCTGCTGAATGTCAGTAACTTGCTGCCACAATATTTCGGCACAGTATTCTGGCCATCTTCAGGTGTATACTTTTTTCACTAGTATGCACCTGATGATAGCGAGAAGACTGTGCAAAAATATCGTGGCAAATATTTTTCCTCAGAATTTTATTACTTCCTTATTGTTGAATTGATCAACTCAAAGTGTACCGTAATGCAATAGCTACCAGTCATTTGCCCCAGTATTGTTTTACTGAATATTTGATGTATAGAACTGTGTACAGATACATAAACATGTGACACACATAATTACATTGGAATATTGCAATTCATTCTAATGCACACACTCCACTCCTTCCTTTGCTTCATTGCTATGCAGTTGAAAGTAACTGAAACAATGACGGAAACAGCAACAGGCACATTTCATCTGCACCTGTACATTAATCAAAGTAGTTGTTTGCAAAATATACACTGTCTGATAAAAAGTATCTGGACACTTGTTAGTGGACCTCAACAGTATAGGTTGTTTCCACCCTTCATCTTTATAATGGCTGACTCTTTAAGTGAGGTGTCTGGATGTTTGTGAGGAATGGTAACCTGTTCTTCGTCCAGACTGGAAATAAGGGAAATCAGTAATGTTGGACCCTTGGGTCTGGAGCAAAGTTGCCGTTCTAATTTCAGATGAGTTCAGTTGCATTTAGAGTGGGACTCTGGGCAGGCGAGTCCATTTCAGGAGTGTTATTGTTCACAAACTGTAGTACACAATGCTGTAAAATGTGTTCATATCCTTCTGCAATTGTTCTCTTAAGTACAATAAGAGGACCACACACAAACAATGAAAAACAACCCCATATCATAACACCACTACCTCTGTACTTTATGTTGGCACTACATAAGGTGGCAGGTAACACTCTCCACGTATTTCTCAAACACAAACCCCTCCATCAGATTGCGATGGGATGCATCATCTTTCATTATTCTAAATCACTTGTTTCCAGCCATTCGCTGTCCACTGACATCACTTTTTACAACACCTGAAGCATCACTCATTGACTACAGAGGAACTGCTTCACCTTTGTATCTCATTCTTCTTAACTTCTCCAGCATACAGTCAACTTGTGAGAGATTTTTTTCTGCTGATGTCATGGATGTGTTAAAAAAAAAAAAAAAAAAAGAAAAAAAAGAAAAAAAAAAAAAAAAAAAAAAAAAAGAGCTGCCTCCGCCCACAATGTTCGACAGTTGCTATCTGTCTGTATATGAGGACCCTCTGGTAGTGATTTAGCAGTCATATCACAAAGAGTCAGCTTGGGAAGCTTTAGTACTTGGGCCGAAATTTCTCTTATAGATTTTCTATTGAAGTAACATCTAATGAATGGTTTTTGTACAAACTTGCTAAGCTCTCCTGACCTATGCACACTACTCTTACTGGTACTCTACTGACAACACAGTACACCCTACATCCTGTAATACTGGTTGTTTCTGCCTCTCCTGACATGTAGTGGTCAGTTTTGAACTACACATGTGCCTGGTTACTTTCATCAGATAGTATATATCTAATAACTATTTTCTAAGTATGTTTTTTGTCATTCTACAGACCATTTTGCAACTCGTATATTGAATTGTCCACTATCATTTCCACACATTCTATTCTGTGTATGTTGTTGTAGTGTATGTTACACATTTTTAGTGTTTTGTTAATTTAACTAGTCTCATTCCATAAGTTTAACAAAGTCCTACTGATATTGTTAAGTTAACAATAGCTCACAGGAAGGTAGTTGGTGAATACATTTACTCAATGCACACACACATTTGGTAGTCTTATTAATTTTCTTTGTCCTTTCCTTGTTTTTGAGGTATCCTGTGCAGAATGTGCTGTTTTTATTTGCTGTTTTATGCAAGACCTAAGAAGCCATCTACAATATCAGCATAGGTCACTTACTGAAAGAGAGGAAATGGTTTTTAATTCCATGGAATGTAAGGAAATGTATAAACACTTTAACAATATCACTTTCCAAAAGGATTTACCTGTACTGTATAGAAATTCGCACCTGTTAGTCATCTTATTTTTATTTTCAGAGTTTCCTCAGTGGAAAGGAAAGAGAAAACCTAAGAAGAGTTTTCGTTCATAAGGAAAGGTGTTGCACAAATAGGCAGGAAGAAGTCTGAAGCTGTGTGTCCAGTTTTATATAACACTTACAGACCACAGCTTCTCTCAGAGTTCACTGCATCTTAATCCTGTTAATTGACGATTTTTGCTGATCTAATTGCAAACTGGACTGTCAGAAGCTGCAGTTTAAAAGGAGGTGAAAGCTACTTCAGATGTGTTCATTGTTAGAATGAAGAGATATGTATAACACAGAAAAATATGTAAGCTGTTTTTGTTTAAACTGCGATAAAACAACTAGTGTGAAACTTTGGGAACAGCAGACTCTACACAAATTTTTTTGCAAACTTCAGAGCACAGTACAGACATTCGTTACAGTAACTGTATGGTAGTTCTGTTGACCCCATTTGAAATCAAATATGTATGAATGGTCGTGTTCTACACTATATTATTATCGTGCAAGAATCCCCCTGTAGCTACAATTTCTGTAGAAGTTGCTGTGGAAAAGTTATGGCCTCCTTTACCCTTGTTTTTTGATACTGACTTACATTTCCTGTTTGCTTAAGTTATTGATTCCATTACTGGACAATGAGGACCAGTTAATTCTTGATTGTAAGCAGAGCTTTTCTTCCATGATGAAATAGTTATAGTGGCTTGACTTCATTTGTCCAATGATAGAATATAAAGATGAATGTTTTCTTTGCCACCATCCAGGATATCTTTTATTATTGCACATCTGTCCATAACTGCAGTTTCTCAGGTCACAGTGCTAGCAACTGTTCATGGATGCAGTGGTGCAGTCACTACGGGGTTTGTAAATAAAGTTTCAAGACTGATTGTTTCCTGAGTAGCAGTGTACATGCAGACTGGTCTCACCACCTGCACCAAGTGGTGGTGGGTGTTGGCTAAGCGAGCCAAGCAATAGTATTTGCTGGCAAAACACTGGAATGGAAACATCACGAGTGCAGGGAGCATCCGTTTTTAAACGTCATCGAGAAATCGGAGTATCCAAAATGCAGCACCTCTTGGAGCAGCAGTGTTCGATCAAATTTTGTGTAAAACTGAATGAGATCAGTACAGAAACGTTTGAAATTATTCAAGAGGCTTATAAAGAACATGCCATGTCATGTGCCATGGTTTTCATGTGGCACAAGAGGTTCAAAGATGGCTGCAGAGACTTGGAGTACGATGAACACTCTCGAAGACCTTCAACGAGCAGAACTGACTAAAATCTGGCCAAAGTGTGCCAAGTTTCAAACAGTGACCAATGTCTAAGCATCAGAATGATTGCAGATGGAGTGTGTTGAGGGATCGAGCCCGTCTAGTTCACCCAGAGAAGAAAAGTAACTGGGTACTCCACCATGACAATGTGACTGTTCACACCTGCTTCACCATCCTTAAAGTTTTGGCCTGGTTCAACATGGCAATGCTGCCACAGCCACCCTATAGCACAGAACTTGCCCTCAGTGACTTCTTTTTGTTCCCCCGTGTGGAGAGAGACCTGAAAGGGAAGCACTTTGACAGCATCGCAGCGGCCCAAAAGGCTTCGACAAGTATTTTGAACGGCATTCTGGTTAAGGAGTTCCCAGCGAGCTTACCAGCAGTGGAAATCTTGTCGGGAGTGGTATGTGGGTTCTCAAGGCACCTATTTTGGATAATTTTAATCCAATGTATGAAAGTATTCAATAAATTTTGTGTTCTGAGACCAGTCTTGAAACTTTATTTACACACCCTGTATCTTCTCATGCAGGGCTGTCACCCAACTTTCACTGTCTCAGAAATGACCATTCCATTTCCTTTGTGTATCACTATGGCATGAATATGCTTGCAGAGTGCAATAGCTGTTCACCGTATGACCTTTACTAGAACATGTATGAATGTGCACATACACTGGAAAAATGAAGACTAATTTATCATAAAAATCATACAAAAGGAATTACACATAACAGTTTCACAAATTGTAGCATGAATTGACAAGGTTTGAAGTCATACTGATGCAAATACGAGGTGCATTCAAGTTCTAAGGCCTCCGATTTTTTTTCTCCAGACTGGAAAGAGATAGAAAAATGCGCATTGTTTTAAAATGAGGCCGCGTTCATTGTCAATATGTCCCAGAGATGGCAGCACCGTACGGCAGGTGGAATTTTACCGCCAGCGGCGAGAATGAGAACTGTTTCAAATACTTAAAACGGCGACGTTTTCCTTACTTGAACAGTGTGCAATCATTCGTTTTCTGAATTTACGTGGTGTGAAACCAATTGAAATTCATCGACAGTTGAAGGAGACATGTGGTGATGGAGTTATGGATGTGTCAAAAGTGCGTTCATGGGTGCGACAGTTTAATGAAGGCAGAACATTGTGTGACAACAAACCGAAACAACCTCGAGCTCGCACAAGCCAGTCTGATGACATGATCGAGAAAGTGGAGAGAATTGTTTTGGGGGATCGCCGAATGACTGTTGAACAGATCGCCTCCAGAGTTGGCACTTCTGTGGGTTCTGTGCACACAGTCCTGCATGATGACCTGAAAATGCGAAAAGTGTCATCCAGGTGGGTGCCACGAATGCTGACGGACGACCACATGGCTGCCCGTGTGGCATGTTGCCAAGCAATGTTGACACGCAACGACAGCATGAATGGGACTTTCTTTTCATTGATTGTGACAATGGATGAGACATGGATGCCATTTTTCAATCCAGAAACAAACTGCCAGTCAGCTCAATGGAAGCACACAGATTCACCGCCACCAAGAAAATTTCGGGTAACCGCGAGTGCTGAAAAAATGTTGGTGTCCATGTTCTGGGGCAGCGAGGGCGTAATCCTTACCCATTGCGTTCCAAAGGGCACTACGGTAACAGGTGCATCCTACGAAAATGTTTTGAAGAACAAATTCCTTCCTGCACTGCAACAAAATCGTCCGGGAAGGGCTGCGCGTGTGCTGTTTCACCAAGACAACGCACCCGCACATTGAGCTAACGTTACGCAACAGTTTCTTCATGATAACAACTTTGAAGTGATTCCTCATGCTCCCTACTCTCCTGACCTGGCTCCTAGTGACTTTTGGCTTTTTCCAACATTGAAAGACACTCTCCATGGCCACACATTCACCAACCATGCTGCTATCGCCTCAGCGATTTTCCAGTGGTCAAAACAGACTCCTAAAGAAGCCTACGCCGCCGCCATGGAATCATGGCGTCAGCTTTGTGAAAAATGTGTATGTCTGCAGGGCAATTACGTCAAGAAGCAATGCCAGTTTCATCGATTTCGGGTGAGTAGTTATTTAGAAAAAAAATCGGAGGCCTTAGAACTTGAATGCACCTTGTTGTTACATACCTTACATTTAGAGTAGGACAAAGGACACCCAGGACAAGTTATCTGCAGTAGCCACAGTGAAGGCAAGATGACTTACAGGTGACAGCAACTACTGCTGTCCATCTTCAATACATGAGATCATGTTCTTCTTTATACTCTATCATTCTATGGGTCAGAGTTATTTTTAAAATGCACCCAAATGCTAAATCCTCCTTTGCTATCTATGTCTTACTGACTTCTCCTCTTTAAAATAGCTACTTCCTCCTATGCAATAGGTCCTTAGTACACCTATCTACCCGACAGTTCACTTTCAATGAAAAATAATGCTTCAAAACCCTATAAAGAGCCTCTGAGTACATATTAGTGTTGAGGCAAAGCCCCAGAATGTTCACATTTTTGCATACCTAAGGTATTCACTTCCAAAATCAACTCCAAATTCCTTGGTGGCTGGGTCCTTGGCACACCATCTGAAGAAATCTTTTAATAAATCCTGAAATATGTCCTTATCTTTTTGTAGTTGTAAGGTTTTAACAGCTTTGGGAATATGCTAGTAGAGCATATCTCTCTTTCCCTCACTTATCATTTTGTCTCCATACTGGCAGATATGCCAATTGCACAAAAATCTCTGGTCACTTGGGCTCATTACTCCACCTCAGTCATAACTATTAACATCAGGACTTTGTCATGCAGCTAATATACATGGTAGAAGGAGCAATTTGATCAGGGTACCACATGCCAGCACACTGCATAGTAGTGATTAAGAAGACAATAGATTAAGAAACAATAAGCTGGAGCAGCTCACAAAAAATATGGTTTTAAGATTTTATAAGCAAAGGAAAAACTTAAAGAGTTCACAGACTACATACCATCGTGAATGTGAAGAAGTGGGGCATCACGTAAATAAGAAAGACAATGGTTTGCGTATGATCTATTGAGTTTCTTAAACAGGTACTTTGATGAACTGAGGAAAACCATATCAACCACAAGCAAAGGTGAGGACTTTGAGGTAAGTTCATATTAATTAACCATATGGTGATTCATTCACATTTGGTGTGTCTGTAACTCTCTCTGTGCATGCAGATTTAATACTGAATTAAATACTCAGTGTGTTGTAAGATTTAATTTCCAAACATGTTTTAGTACTATTGTAAGATCATCAGGAAGGTTTTTTTATTCTATCGCTTTGTTTCACAATGTACTGCATTTTATAATATTTTGCATTGTGAGTCAGTATACAGCGTTTCATCCTTGATGTTGTGGTCTTTAATTTAAATTTTTTTGTGCTTGTATTCCATGTTAAGCGTGTTCCCCATATTTTGTTTAGCTGGTGCTGCCTTTATCAGCTCAAGTATCATAACTCTTATTCTCACAAATGCAGTGAACTGTTTTCTGTATTTTGTTAATTGTGATTACCTGGTAAATGATAAAATAAAGGAAAGGCAGCCTTTCACTTACAGTGGATTGATGTATGGAGCACAGAAACGCACAACAGGAAACAGCATTCACATTAGCTTTCAAGCCCTAGTTCTTCTTCAAAAATAGAAAACAGGTTCATACACCCAAACAAAAAGCATACAAGAAACAATAGTTAGCATCAGCAGTGGCCATCAGAACAATGCTTAAAGTCCTTTGTAGTTGAAAACCATACTGCCATTGTTCCTTGGATTTTGAATCACTGTCTGTTTCCCATCACAAGCCCAGATATAGTGTGAGTAGTTCCAGGAAATTGCAGAATTTTTTTTTTGCAGGTTTTCTGCTATCTTCTTCCGTGGAAGAAATTTAAAGAAAGTCCCGTGTTGTGTGACACCTTGTTATGGTGCGATGAACATAGTTGTGACTGGTATCACAGTTTGTTTTCCGCCATCAGAGTTGCTCATGTGCTGGTCTGGGTGATCAGTTTTGGTGTAATCTGTCTGCAGATCAATATTATGAGAAGGAAAGTTGCTAATCATCATATAGTGGAGATGTGGAGTCACAGATAGGCACAACAAAAAGACTGTTCCAAATAAAGCTTTCGATGCATAAGGCCTTTGCCATAAACACACACACACACACACACACACACACACACACACACACACACACACACACACGCGCGTGCGCGCGTGCGCGCACACATGCGCATGCAAATGCGACTCCCACACATGACTGCAGTCTAAAGCAACTGTAGCCACACCATAAATACCATTACAGGATTCATAATTTGTCAGAACTGCATAGCTTCATGCATGTAACAGGTGACTTGTACATACAGTTCTGCACTTTTGACGTACTGTGAACCAGTCCTCAGACTGAAGACCACAACAATAATAAGGACTATTCTAATGATACTTACAGACTGCAGGTGTGTTATGCCTAAAACAAATCACCAGAAATTATTCATTAGAGATGCTGACAGCAATAAACAAATAAAAAATTACTTTACTTACATAGTTGGTTTTACAAGGTGAAGATGCAGCTTCAAGTGCTCTATGTACTACCAGCAGCTTAAGGAATTATGAAATGGTGTCATCACATACATTTTCCACTCGTGATGCAGCTCAGAGAAAAGGGTTTGGCTGTGTAGGTAAAATGTTTCTTTCCCCCAAGAAGATTCAGAAGGACTGTGCATCCTACATCTCCATCAGAACGTGAGGAAGAAATATATGCTGTCTTAAAAGCATCAGCCACAATGCATGAATGTTCAACATGACAGTGAGCTTGCTGGAAATGAGTGATGGCATTAGTCGTGTAGAGCACATGAAACATCACATAACTGTGATACTCCTAACTGCTATGGATAGATGTGATGCAGAAGATCTGCCCAACAGTCCTAAGGAAATTTTAGTTTCTGACAGCAGAAGTGAACTTCACCTTGCTTCACTGATTGAGTCCTGCTCACACAATGGAACAATATCAAGAGAATTTGGATTCTTCTGTTCTGACTGATTTTTTATTTGGAGTAGGAGCTTCATGAACTTAATAAATTCAAATGTGCTATTATGTAATTTGAATAATATTTTTAAAAACTTAAAACTATTAAAGTACCACTTTTCTAACTGAATTGCGCTCTGTTCATTGTGTTTCAATATTAGATGAAGGCAACAGTTTGCAGTGGCACTATTTTCCTACTCACGTGTACAAAATCATGCAGAACATGTATTATAGCTCTGCATGCTTGGGTATGATTCTTGAAATACTAGGTTCTGCGATCTGGACCATGTACATTAGTGAAAGATAAAGATCACCAGCAGCAAAATATCTCACACACTATCATTTGGTGCAGGAAGTACTTACAATCATTCTTGTAAAATTCTTCAACAAAATTTCATTGTTACTCTTCAATTTCCATAAATCATTGCAAGATTCTTGACCATCAGCAAATAATTCTTCTCCATCTTGGTTTTCTTCTGTTACAGCAAAGAACACAGTGGCTGCTAGTTTGCAAAAATTGGTGCACTGTTCAGTGGAATTGACTGAGGTGCACACTACAGACACAAGCATTATCTTACAGCATGAGACATCAGGCAACACATTTTCTGAGCAACAGCAACTTCATAGCATGGTTTCGTGTCATTCACTAAAAAATTGACAACATTTGGAGACATGTAGCATGTGACTTGGGGCAGCGAGTTGGGTAGTGTTGCCTTGGAGGATTCAACTTTTACAGCTATCTGAAATGAAAACCTACAACAAATTAAAAACACATGTTACAGCTAACATTGATCAGATGGTCATACAAGTGCTTAGGCAGTAAGCCATCATGCAACATGTACCAGATTGACTTGCAGTAATAAGTGTGTTTAAATGAAAGTTATACTTATGTGAAGCATGGGTGGTATCTGTTAAAACTTCATCAGAAATGAATTTACTTGCTACTGCAATTTCAGATGGTGTAGGGCTCAATTCTCCATCAGTCCATGTTGATTTAGGTTTTCTATGGTTTCTGTAAATCAGTGACAAGCAAAACACAGTTTGAGAGCCACATGTGGCCTTTGGCCCCTTAGTGTGACTCTTCCACAAAATATCACATGCACATACAGTGTGATTGAATCTTTGTGGCATATCCACAGAAAACAACTTTCAGTCTGGGCAAGTCTATTTCGAAGAAGGGACAGACACATGTATAGATGAAATTACCATTCTCTCTCTATTAGCAATGTACTCTTGCTGCCATCTGCACCGCTTTTGCTGCTTGTGATAAATGTCTTTGAATGTGGAAGACGGGTAATGCTTCGAAGTTAGGTGCATGAGAATTTTTAACTTGCTGAAGTTCATTGAAAATGACCCAGGGGAAGGAATATCTATTCCATTGAAGGGACTGCAAATTTTCCAGTGAAGAGTGAGGAAAAAGTGTGCAATTCAGATGATGATAGTGAACCACCAACAGATCATTTGGAAAGTGATTTAATAACAGCCTGGTTCTAAGTTGAAAATGAGTGAAACATATTATGATAGTTACAGAGAACTATCAGCTTATTTATGTAATAACACATTTAATTGTTGTGAAGTGACTTACAGGGAAAGAATTTCCAGAAAGATAAAATGTTAACACATGTCTTTGCATTATGTTCTGCTCTAGCATATAACTTTCAAGTGCATGTCCATGCAGGAAAGACTAGATTCTAGTTAAAAATGAGTTGGCAGTTCCAAGTGGCTATGTCCTAACTACTTTGAATCCACCTAAACATTCCTCCACCACCGGCATTTTCTTCCTCCGCTCACTGCTGTTCTGCACATTTAGATGCCATGAAGTTTCAATTGTCCTCTACAAGTCAGGGAGGTGCATGCTATCCACGTAAGAATTGAGACAGCAGTCTTTGTGCAGTTCTTATAGTGCTAGTCACGTTATCAAATTGGCTAAAAAAGTACTGTGTGCACAAAAAAGAGCCATAAGGATCATGTGTGGAGTCCATCCTAGAGCCACATGCAGGAATCTTTTGAAGAAGCTTGAAATACTTACATCCACTGCGCAATATATATTCTCATTGATGTGCTTCATAAGAAAAGAAAAATCCATCTTTAAACTGAATAGTGCATATCACAGTCACAGTACTAGAAGGAAACATGATATCCACTATGAACAGCCAAATCTAAGTATGGTGCAGAAAGGAGTCCATTTCTGTGGCTGTAAGATTTTTAATGCCCTCCCTTCAAGAATTAAGTGCTTGGTAGATGATGATCTCCTGTTTAAAAAAACCTTAAGGCAGTTCCTATTGCAAGGATCATTTTATACATTAGAAGAGTTCCTGAACTACAGTGTTTAACATCTCTTGTATTGTAAATTGCAAATGTATGCCCAAATTTGTATTTGTAATACCGAATATTTTTATTGTAAACATATATTTTGCAATATTTATTTCTCTGTAAGACTTATTATTTTGTAATCTCTATCTCTCTCTAAAATGTATTTTTGTAGTGGGACCTAAGTTACAGTTTACTGTTTTTTGTTTTGTAATCTCTAGCTATTTCTAAAATGTATTTTTTTTGTAGTGGGACCTAAGTTACTGTTTACTGTTTTTGTTTTGTTTTATGTATTACCATAAATTCTGGCCAAAAGCTTGTAAAATTGACACGTTCCATATCCTGTGATACTGTCACAATATGGATCACCGGAACAAGAGATAAATAAATAAAAATAAATAAACATGCAGGTATCAAAAATATCTACTTGAAGCAAATAGTTACCCATATTTTTCCAGTTATCTGCAAATCCTACAACCGTTTTTGTCATTAATTTGAGAAATGTAGTCATTTTGTGATGGTGGCTTTTTTACTACAAATTGAAACATTTTTAGGTTCCCTGTTTAACATGGCTACAGAGATGAGGGAAAGAAAAATGAAAGCCATCCGTGAATCTAAAGTTGAATCGACAGAGACTGGGGCATTAATTCAAGACTGGCCTGTGTTTTGTCAGGAAAAATAGGCCCATAACAAGAAATCAGGTTTGGTGAGACACTTTATAGCTAAACACATGTCCTTTAGTACTAAGTATCCTGCCAATAACCAGAGGGCAAAAGCTATTGATGAGCTTTTGAAAAAAAGTAAAGTTTTGTATTAAATTAGTGGATGCACTATTAGAAGTTTTGTGTTAATCAAGATATTTCTAGAAGGGGAAAATTAAATACAGGCAGTGAATATGTAAAAAGTTATTTTCCAAATGTATATGAGGGGTGATTTCAGAATTTTAAGTACAAAGCAAATTTCTAAAAAATTGAAGTATTCGCTGTATCCTTTAAATTTGTTAGACCTTTTGGGGCAATAGTCCTAAAAGTTATTTTTCTTAGGGCCTGTAGATGAAGTAAATTGTTCATTAAGTGAAACTTGCACTGCATCATCTAACAAGACTTGTCAGCTGTTGTTGGTACAGCAGAAACCATCACCTGTGAGCACCTGTCAACCCCGATAAAGCTGAAAACAATTAAATATCTGTGGCTTGAAGGTTGGTTATATTTGAACACATTTAGACAACTCTTTGTTTCACTGTTTTAGCATAGAAAGGTAATTCTCTGCTAAAACAGTGAGAGATAGAATAGTCAAAATATCTTGTGGAGTGCAACGAACCAGCAAGTCAAAGATCTTAAATTGTTTTCAACTTTATCAATAGCAGTTGACGAAGTCTTGTGACATACAGTGCTAGTTTCAGTTTTCACATCGTTTCAGGATCATTACTACTCAAAGGTCAAAAACAGTGAGAGAATATAGCAAATATTATAAATGAGAGCACTGATGAACATTGTATTCCAAAAAAGTCTCAATTTCATAAGTATGACTGGTGTAAGAAACAGGGTTGCTGTTACTTTGAAATAAAGAACTGAATCAAGAGATACTTACCATTCAACAAGAAGCATTTTGTGCAGAGTAATTATCAAGAGAAATTTGTGAAGTTGTGGAATTGGTGATTTAGATAATCAACTTCATTATTGTTAAAGCTCTTTATAATCACCAATTAAAGAATTTTTATCTGAAATGTAGTGAGTACAGATTTTATGTCATATAACAAGGTAAGTATGCCATCGAGAGGAAAAGTGAAACAGTCACTTCCTTATTAACTGAAGTAAAAGTATTTCTTTGTGAGAAGGGTGTTACTATCCAGAACTAATGAATAAGTGGATCCAAAAATTTTATTTCATGGTGGACAACATATCATTTAAATCAGCTTAATCCTTAACTTCAGAGGAAAGGAAACAATGCAGTGTTAGAAGTTATTTCATTATCTCTTTTTGCTCAAGATTTTGAAAGAGTTAGTTTGATTTTCTTTCCAAGCCTATTTGAAAAACAACAAAGAAAACAATTCTGATGTTAATATTTACTGTCTCAAACAAACACTTTAAAATATAAGGGAAGCTTTTCTCAACATGTTTCAGGAATTCAGAAAAAGCAAAGTGACATTAGACTCTGTTTAAAACTTCCTCAATTAACAGAATTAAATTTTTCTCCCTGTAACAGTGACGTAGCCAAAAGGGGAAGGTTCAGGACCCCCGCCCCAAATCATCTAAATGAAATTACACGCGACCTAGTTGCCTTGTGGTGAAACTGACAGATACTTTGAGTTTCAATCACATGATGTGAAAAGGAATACATACTATCAATAGTTAGCAGATTTAAATGAGTTATACATCCATAGCACCGTTGGCTATTGCCCATCCCTATTTTGGCCAAGACCAATTTTTAGCCTTTCTTGAGCTCAGTTGTTTTGCTACCAATTCAGCTCTTACTTGCAGTTGAATTTAATGTAAGTGCTTCTGTTTATTTTTGTGCTGTTGTGATAGTTTATGCATAAGTTTCTACTAAGAAAGATGAGGAAGACTGAATTTGACTCATATACTTGCATTATGATAAGTTAAAAATATGTATGCATTGGAGTCATTAACTGGAGACTGGCAGAAGTATTTCACAAGGCACTGGAGCAGTAAATATCATTACAGACAACGTTAAATTAAAATCAGTTTTGTGTTGCCCAAAATGCACAATCAGTAAAAATATTGCCCAAATAGTGATGGTTGTATTTCATTAAAACATTTGTTCAATATTCTGTCATTTGTAACCCAAATGGCAAAATGTTGTCCAATCTGGTCACCCAGGCAGTATTTAATTATGAAAACCAGTTCCAATACAGAATGATTGTGGAGAGCAGAAGAGGTACATGATGGCAGCACATGCTCTAGTTAGTTTGTTTCTAATAGATTTTTTCAGTGGGCTGCTTGAGTTTGTCAAAGGCAACTGCATCCTGCATCAGTCGTTCCCCCTCTTTTCCAAAATCTATTTACAATCTAGTAATATTATAAGGGACACTCAAAAAGAAACAAGCAGGAGGTATAATTACAGAAACCAGTACCTGTATGTTAGAAGTATTGACCCTGGCTGTTACGACACTTGTCCCACAGTGCCACATGGCAGTGAATGGCTGACTCATAAAATTCCCAGGGCTGTGATGTTAACCATTTCTGCATGCACAGCTGGATGTCATCATCTGAGGTGAATTGTTTGCCCCTCAGAGCCTTTTTAAGGGGACCAAAAATGGCATAATCACAGGGCGAGAAGTCTGGACTGTATTGGGGTTGACCAAGAACCTCCTATTTGAATTTATGCAGGAGTGCCATGACTGTGTTAGCTGTATGACACTTTGCATTGTCATGGAGCAGAATCACCCCACATGTGAGATTGCCTGGTCATTTTGATTTGATCACTTGGCAAAGGGTGGTCAATGTTTGTGAGTAATGGCGGACATTCAATGTTGTCCCATGCTACAGGAAGTGAATCAGAAGGGGGCCATCTTGGTGAAAGAAGAACATCAGCATAACCTCTCCTGCACTCATGTGGATCACCTTGGCTTTTTTTGGTGGTGGTGGCCCTGGATGCTTCCACTGGCGACTTAACCATTTTGATTCTGGTTCGAAGTGATGACACTATGACTCATCTCCAGCCACCACTCGTGCCAGGAATGCTTTCCCTTCCTGAGCATAACGCTGCAGATGATCAAGACAGTGAGCCATTTGACATGCTTCCTGGTGTGGTTGAAGACTGGGGCACCCATTGGGCACACACTTTGTGGATGTGCAGTCGTTCCTTCATAATGGTGTGAACACTTCCAACGCTCATGCTGACCATGGTGGCTATGGCTTTCACTGACACTCAGCGAACCTGGGCAATGAGTGCATCCACCAGCTGGATGATGTCATCGGTAATGCAGTGTGGTGCTCCAGACCGTGCAACATCAGCTAACAACACCCATCCTACCCTGAAGCGCTTGTGCTACACCTTGACCCTTGCAAGGGACATGCAGTGTTCACCGTACACTCGTGATATTTGTTGATGAATATCTGTTTCTCCTTCTCCTTCCACTGTCAGAAAACAAACAACACCTTTTTGTTCCTCTTTTGAGCCTCCATGTCACAGTTTGCAATGTGACTGGCAGTGCTGGACAATTGATGCACGCTGCTGCTAGCTCCGTATAGTCACATGATGTGCACGCGTGCCCTCTAGCAATGGGCTGTGAACTTCCTCGCTCTGATCGGAACCACACCTCATTACACACACCATGATAATACCCTCCTGTCACTGGTTTGCGCATTCCAGACTCCAGCTCGTTTCTTTTTGAATGCCCCGCATATAACTGAAGCCAGCAATTCGATGCACAGTTAAATCTTAAAATATGCATGCACTCATGTACTTTCAGATTACTTAAACATGCACAATTAAGGGAATAACGTGCAATGTCAGAAATTAATCTTTTGTTATGATGCTTTTTATTTTATTGCAAAACAGTGTACTAGAACAAGTTTTCTGAAATTCTCCAGCAACTTGAATTAGCTTTGTGTTAAGCAGCTAGCTAGCAATGGCTGTATTTGAGAGGTGAGGTGGTTTGAACCCACCTACTGGCAACCTTGTAAATGGTTCTCTGTGGTTTCCCATTATCAGTTTAGGGAAATGCCAGGGTAGATCCCTTACTACAGGCCACAGCCAGTTCCTTCCGAATTCCTTTCTTTCCTGACATTCCAATTACCTTATAGAAGCAGCAACTCTGCTTAAATGGAAATAGCTGCATTGAAGGCGAGCTAAGATTCTCTGAGGCTTCTGGCACTGAAATCCATGTTGTTGTTGTTGTGGTCTTCAGTCCTGAGACTGGTTTGATGCAGCTCTCCATGCTACTCTATCCTGTGCAAGCTTTTTCATCTCCCAGTACCTACTGCAACCTACATCCTTCTGAATCTGCTTAGTGTATTCATCTCTTGGTCTCCCTCTACGATTATTACCCTCCACGCTGCCCTCCAATACTAAATTGGTGATCCCTTGATGCCTCAGAACATGTCCTACCAACCGATCCCTTCTTCTGGTCAAGTTGTGCCACAAACTTCTCTTCTCCCCAATCCTATTCAATACTTCCTCATTAGTTATGTGATCTACCCATCTAATCTTCAGCATTCTTCTGTAGCACCACATTTCGAAAGCTTCTATTCTCTTCTTGTCCAAACTATTTATCGTCCATGTTTCACTTCCATACATGGCTACACTCCATACGAATACTTTCAGAAATGACTTTCTGACACTTAAATCAATACTGGATGTTAACAAATTTCTCTTCTTCAGAAACGCTTTCCTTGCCATTGCCAGTCTACATTTTATATCCTCTCTACTTCGACCATCATCAGTTATTTTGCTCCCCAAATAGCAGAACTCCTTTACTACTTTAAGTGCCTCATTTCCTAATCTAATTCCCTCAGCATCACCCGACTTAATTAGACTACATTCCATTATCCTTGTTTTGCTTTTGTTGATGTTCATCTTATATCCTCCTTTCAAGACTCTGTCCATTCCATTCAACTGCTCTTCCAAGTCCTTTGCTGTCTCTGACAGAATTACAATGTCATCGGCGAACCTCAAAGTTTTTATTTCTTCTCCCTGAATTTTAATACCTACTCCGAATTTTTCTTTTGTTTCCTTTACTGCTTGCTCAATATACAGATTGAACAACATCGGGGACAGGCTACAACCCTGTCTTACTCCCTTCCCAACCACTGCTTCCCTTTCATGCCCCTCGACTCTTATAACTGCCATCTGGTTTCTGTACAAATTGTAAATAGCATTTCGCTCCCTGTATTTTTCCCCTGCCACCTTTAGAATTTGAAATCCATATGATAAATAAATAATAATCCAAATTCTTCTTTGCAAGAAGTGACAGATGCATAATTAAATGAGGAAATTTGGGAAAGTGTAAGGTTGAATAATTCCAAATCCTCTGCATTTTCGCCACCAAAAATTGTTCTGGTTTCTCTGTTGAACAGAGATCTCTTTGCCACAAAAGTTCTATCAGTAATAATCATGGAGTCACAAAACATTAGTGTTCATCTAGTCCTGATTGCTTCTTCAGCTCAAATCCAGACTGAAAGAACCTGTAAAACGATCTTGGAGGGTAAAGGGAGATTGGAGTATGACTGATCTTTAGTGTTACTCAAAATACAGCACTCTTGAGTAACAAGATTATATCTACACTTGGTGAAAACTCAGTTCATTCTCAAATAAAATGGTTTGTCATTCTTGAGCCAGATTTTCAAAGTAAATAAAAAAATGAGTTTTTAATATCATCTTTAACAAATCTGTCCCCTCCTTTGACAAAATCCTGGCTACATCCCTGTTACCAGAGATTTACCCTGCTCAATACCACCTCAAAACTGTTAACATTGGTAATTACAGACAGGATGCAGAACTGTATAGAAATGTCAGAAGAACAACAAGGATTCAGGAAAACAAGAGCACAGTAGATGCTAGTTTACTTTAAGACAGATTGTGGACAAATCATAGGGATCAGTAATCCAGTCTATGTGTCTTGGTTAATGTGCAATGTGCAAAAACCTTTGACAAGATTTTTAAGAAAAGAAAAAGGAACCCTTGTCCAGAAATGTAATGTTTCCATTCTACGGCAGTTTTAATTCAGATGTGTAATGCATTCATGTCTGCTCATGGAAAAAGAAAAGCCTTGGAACTGCTTGTCCTGGTATGGAATAGGGCGGACAGGATGGTGTATACTACATCACATGGTCACGTGATGTCACTTGACATATGCAAAGTTTAATTTACGAGACTCTTGTAAAAGCAGAGGAAGATCTCCTGGAATGAGTTCAAGCTGCTGTGCCAAAAACTGAAGACAGCAGATGGGATGGAGAATATGTACTAGAACATGCTTTATTGGTACAATGTTGGTGGTCACCACATTGAGCTGATGATGTAGCGCATCAGTACTGTTCTGTATGTACAGTATGCTAGGTTCTTTTTTGTTTTGGAATAATGTAAACACGTAATGTGTGTTAATACAAACAAATGTGCTAAAGTGGTAAATGGATGATTTATTGTATTTTCTTTCGAATTGTTAGCTAATAATCATACTGTGTCATGCCCATTTTAATTCCTCAAGCAGAAGTGGACGAGTTAAACATGTCAACTGAAACTTCCGTAGAACGGAAAGTGTTTCCAAACATGAGTTCCTGTTTAGAATATTATGTACTCACTCCCCTCTACAAGCTCTAGAAGTTCACAATTGGAATTTGTGAACCCCTGTACACAGGTAATAAAATGACAATTAAAAGGATTCATAGCTGAAATTTTGCTAGATAAAGAAACTAGACAACGACTCATTAAACCCATTCCTGTTCAACTTAATAATGGACCACATCATTGATGACATAAGAAAGAAACCAGGCTAGAAAAATGAGAAAGTTGTGAGCATTATATATTACACTGATGCTGTACTGAGGATAATTTGCAAAAGTTGCTTCACCAGTTTAGTGAAACAGCTACACAATGTAACATGGAAAACTCTTCTAAAAAAACTAAGAGTGTGCTAATGTCAAAAGCATATGCACGATGTAAATTAGAAGTAGATGGTGTGTCAATTGGATAATTGATGAATTGTAGTTGTTTAGGGGCTATTATCACCAGCTATATGCAAGTGAAAAATCAAGTGATAAAGGCAGTAAGGATAGCCTGGATGCCTGCAGAATACAGTATGGAGAAACAAATTTATGACAACAGGGTGGAAAATAAAAACATGCAAAAGAATAGTGTGTCCTGTTTTGACATAGGCAGTAGAAACAAGAGCAGAAATGAAAAAGATAAAATTTAAGGACAGTGGAAATACATGTACTAAAACAGATTCAAGGAGTGACCACATGGGACAAAAGAACAAATGCATTAATAAGGGAACTGCAGAATACTGAGCCATTAGAAGGAATTCAGGGCCACCATTGTATGCAGCAGCCACCACATGGTCCAACAGGATATGTTCAAAGCACTGCCTGGTGGCAAGGTGACCATAAACTAGTTGCATAAGGCTGTCAACACTGAAGCCTCCCCACATCATCACAGAACCTTGGAAATTGGTTGATAACCTGGACAACATTTTGCATGTACCACTTACCATGGGTCTCCATACATGAACACGGCCATCGCCTTGCAGCAGAGCATATCTGGACTCGTCTGTGAATAAGGCATTTCACTGGTCATGAAGTTGCCAACTGACAAGAGAACAGTAGAACAGAAGGCAAGCTGCAAGACATGTCAAGTGGGTACTCGAACAGGACGTCTGTGTCATAGGATTCTTTCTTGTAACCTTTCCTTTACAGTTAGATTGGACACAGTGGCTCCACTGGCCCTTTTGAGATGGTCTTGCTGTGCTGTGGCAGTATCTCTATGATGCTGCAATGCAGAGATGGCTTGTGTACTGACCTGTCTCCCTGTAGCATGTCCACAAAATATGGATGACACATGGAGAGGCATTGAAATTTTTCAGCAACAGTGCCAAAAGTCGATATTTTTTGGATCAAACTGACCACTGTGGCAACTAACACTGCATTAAGATGTTGTATTGCATGTGCTTGGCTGAATATCACTGTCCACAAATGACAACTGCTGTCTGTGTACCTCACTAGAAAATACTGGGACACTGGTCTTTACTTCATTCTGTGGGGTCACCTGACACTAATGCATAATAGAGTCCATACATGGTGAATGACACTAACTGTTGCCTACATTGAAAGTGAAGATATCAAGCCATGCAATTAGACCACAGGTACCACCTGTATCAAAAACACATTTACCATACCAGACACACAAGTAGTCCCCTAATTCTTTTGAACAGTTTATTTAAGATATTCACACCTTGCTTGACTTAGGAGAGACTGGGGCACATTAATGCAGAGCACTTTCCTCGAGAACAATTCTTGCTGGAGCACTACCCTCAATGGAAAATCAGAACTGCCATCCACAGAGGACACTCACAAACTTCACAGAACCAGATGATTGAAGGCCTTTAGCATGAAGAACATATTTGTGTTTTTGTGCAAGATAAGTAAATTTTGTTACTCAAATATTGAAGCCCCTAGGGAGCATAGTAGCATACCTTTTAGGTCTGAGAATAGGTAAATATATGTTCGTTTACAGGACATTATTCTACTTTGCAAGGTACATTTGTATAATCTGGTAGCTAAAAGTTACTATTGTAGCTTGAAAACTAATTGAAATATGGCGATGGGGCATGTTTATGCACTATTTTGCTCTGACAACCAAACTTATACCCCAGTCAAGGAATCTTTAAGGCTACAGCAGATGGAAGCTCAATTTTTTAAAAAAAAAAAAAAAAAAAAAAAAAAAAAAAAAAAAAAAAAAAAAAAAAAAAAGTGATGGCACAGGAGAATAGAAGGAAGAAAGTACCAAAAATAGCCATTTGAACCCGATGAACCTCAAGCAGAAAAAATTATTTCCATGAGAGCAACGACTGATAGGAGCAAAAAATTGCTAGAAGCAAGAACAAGGAAATATGTTGATAGGCCTACTTCTGCCAAAAGGTTTTCATATGGAAACTCACCATGCTATGATTTCTTCTGCTGTCCTCTTCATGTCTGCATAATTTCCACTTCCCTTTACCTCATCTTTAATCTTGCATCTCCTCCTCCCTCTCAGTTACCTCTCACAAACTAGTCCTTCGAAAGCATATGTTAGGAAGCATCCTCATTTTAATGAACGTCCCCTCCAGTTCTTTTCTCTTATAACCTACAGCAGTCTGATAAAGGAATGAAAATTACCTTTATATTTACTTCCTGAAATGATACAGCCAATCAAAAAGAAACTAAGAATGTATCCTGTGCCTCAGATGTCAAAGTGGGTTCACAATGATTTGATTGTGCCTCAGAAAACTCATTATAAGACGAATGCATAGTTTATGTTCTTTTGGACCTGTGCTGGGTGGGAATGGAAGTTGGCCATGGAGCATACCAAGATAATCCATGCATTTGCAATAAAAAACTGTGTCCAGATGGCACAGTGGTTAACACAGCTGCCTAGTAAGCACGAGATTCCAGGCTTAATTCCCATTCTGGTACACATTTTCACTTGTCGCCACTGATTCCACATAAAGTCTCAATGCAGTTCATTGCATCAATTCTTTTGTCCTCTCCCCAGCCCTCCCCACCCCTTCCCCTCCCCTCCCCTCCCCTCCCCTCCCCTCCCCTCACCTCACTTCACCTCACCTCACCTTACCTCACCTCACCTCACCCCACCTCTGCTGCCCTCCACTGCCCTCCCCTCCCCTTTGCTGCCCTGCCCCCTTCCCTGAGCTTAGTTCTTTACTTAAGGTTTCATTTTGAGCAGTTGAAGCTGCACTCTGGGCATCAATTTAGCATTTTGAACTTTGATTAGGTTTACTAATTCAGACCAGTCTGGCCCTTGCTTACTAATTTTCATAGCCATGCCTGGTTCTGACAGTTCTCCAATTTGCTTTTCCTGATCCATATTCTTATGATATTTAGACCAAGTAATCATTTAAAAAAAATTCAACTCTGAGTATAATAATTACACCAATAAAAGTCACTCTACTGTTTGTATCACTTCTTGCTAAGGTACTAAAGTTCTATTTTGTGTTCACCCAGTGTAGAATTCTCGTAACATAGATAAGCAGATGTGACAGCAAGTCAGAACCGGTGAACAGCAAGCTGGTGATGTCAGATGTTGATGTCGGCGTCGGTAGGCAGCTGTGGAATCAGGTCAGCACCGGTTAACCGCAACTGGTGTCAGTGGCGTCGGATGTTGTTTCCTTGTTGGCATCATCATGAAGTGTGTGAGAGCTGTATACTCCCCCCACTGGATCTTCCTAGTTGAATTATTCTCGTCGTATCTCTTCTTAGTCTAATAAGTCAAGATCTTCTTTCCATTCTTTTAATGTTATTCCTTCCTTATGTCTTCCCTTTTGTTGCATCCACAAATTTTTCCATTTGATTTTTGGACTTAATCCAATTACATGAAACAGTTCTCTTGTCTTGTCATATCTGGTTGCTAGGGCAACACATCATATCTTCTTCTTCAATTTCTTCTCAAAATTCCCATTTTTTCGAGTCCTTTTCACTGGTTGCCACGCTCTAGTGGCTTTTTAGATCATAGAATGTGTGGAGTAAATATACAAACTTTATGTTTTCATCGATTAATGATGTACTGGATTATGCAGAATAACATTCTCGCATTTCACCTGTAAACATCTCCATCTTCTCATATTTCACTCGTTTTTGAGCTTTAGAAATGCATTACATTAACATTCATAAGCGAATTGGTTTAAGAACCACTCATAATTTATGAATATGCCTTGCTTCTAGCAAGTCCAACACATGAATTACTTAAAAGTCTAATCTCATTTCTTTGTTTGTCCTTTACAGTCATTACAGTCACTAAAAGCACAGAATAATACATAAACACTCCTTGTTCTTCTCTACACATACACTGAAAATCTATGGATCATACAGCAGGTACTTGTCAGCCACCGTTCGGCCACCATGTCCACATTTTGCTCGTAACAGTTTTTAGACCTGCACACACAAACATGCAATGTGCAGCAGGTCAGATTCATCTCTCTCACACTTCTATTTAAAATATCATGTGTTTGAAATGGAGGAAGGCCAAGTGGTTCTGAAAGCACTACAATGGTGGAAAATGATGAGCATATTATACACCTGGAATACTTCTCGCATAAACCTTATGCTTCAATTACATTTAACAAGCATGATGAAATTAGAATTATCACCCAGCATCAAGGTGCTATAACCCACCTGTGAAAGAGTTTCATGTATCTGGATGGGGCATTTAGCAAAAAGAGTGGTACTGCCTCAATGACATCAAAGCTTACATATAAGGCCTTAACACTCTTGTTTCAGGATATGCAGTATGAACTTAACAGGATCAAGATTGAACATACAAATAATGTAGGCATAGCATCAACCCTTAGAACATATATCTCTGCTTCTCCTTTAGATTTGAATGATTTATAAAATGCTGGGTGGTTTATAGATGAGCCAGTGGGTAGAACAGCATAAGAGTACAGAAGATTTACTGCATGTATACCTCTAAAAATGCTTATGGACTACTTTGAATATCCACAGCAAATTATTGTGAATGTTAAATGGGAACTTATCCTGGTGTGGAGTGCAATGGATAACAACTCCCACATTCAAGGAGCTGATGAGGTGAATAAGGTCACCATCAATAAAATAATATGGAGAATGCTACACATTATTGTACCTGACAAGCAATATTTGAAACTTTTAAAAGTTATGAATGCCATTTTGTTTCTACCATTAACATTCCATTCATGGGAGCTTTTTGAATCCCCAGTGCTTCCAACTGCAGGGAGACATACTTGGACTACTAAAACAGCTGATCAAATGGAGACACTGAGATTCATAATACTTGCATGTCAGACCAACAGGAGAGGGAATATAACAAATGATTCCATTATATTTGAAATTGTGTGTTAACTAATGCCAGAGTCTACCTGAACTATGAATTCTACCTGTATTATAATTTATACCAACATTGGGATGAAAATGTGTACAGTCAAGTATTTGTCATGTATGCAAGGTTCCATGTTTCTTTCTATGAAGAGGAAGGATGTGTACTCTGTCCATAAGAATCCAAGGAGCTGGCACCAATCATCGTAATAAGGTGTTCAAAACAGAACAATGTAATTAAGTCTGGGCCTACAAATGTACAAACTGCATTTGAAGCTTCAGCAAATTTCTCAGTTCTCACTGCAGCATACACTCTAGTTCTACATGACTGTGTGATTAACTATTGACCACTCACTGGTGTAGTGCAGTGAGCAATATAAATGAACAAACATTATGCCATATCCAGAGCATTTCACAACAGCATCTCAAGGTGTGAACATCATTGTGGACATTCAAGGTTTCTATGAGAATGAGTGTAGACAGTTCATATTTAAAGATGTTGCTTTTGTAGCATGCATGGTGGATGCTGGTATAATAGGGACATTCTCAGCAGGCACTGCATCACTGAGACCTTTCCAGGATGCGAGGTGTGCTAAAACATAGAAGAGAGCAAAGTGGTTAACACTTTTCTTCCATGGAATTCACCGGGATAAACCTGGCTTACTCTATAAAGATATGGTGACACATCACTTCTATTATGTAACCACACAGATACCATCACCTGCATCAAAGATGAGGAGATCACATGGATGCATTGAATCTTCAAGTTTTTAGCTATTGAGTACCTTGAATTCTAAGGGTGTCTTGCTCTCTGTTGGCTGAAGAAGATGTGTGAGAAAAATAGTGTTGTATCTGCTCATGAAGATGTAAAATTTATTTTTAAGTTGGATGAGAAATAAATTAATTTTTTACCTCATATTCTGTACTTTTTTTTACTATATAATGGGAATTAGTGAAGTTCAGTGGTGGAAAGAACAAGACTTCTGGACAGGTGAATACAGGGTTATAAATACAAAATCAAATATGGGTAATGCAGGAGTAGGTTTGATACTGAATAAAAAATAGGAACATGGATAAGCTACTATAAACAGCAAAGTAAACGCATTATTGTAGCCAAGATAGACATGAAGCCAATGCCTACCACAGGGGTACAACTTTATATGCCAACTAGTTCTGTAGATGATGAAGATATTGAAGAAATGTATGTAGAATTTTGTACAGAGCACAACTTAATCATAGCTAACACTTGGTTTAAGAATCATGAAAGAAGGATGTATACATGGAAGTGGCCTGGAGACACTGGAAGGTTTCAGATAGATTATATAATTGTAAAATGGAGATTTAGGAACCAGGTGCAGATGTGGACTTAGACCACAATTAATTGGTTATGAACTGTAGATTAAAACTGAAGAAACTGCAAAAAGGTAGGAATTTAAGATGATCTGACCTAGATAAACAAAAAGAGCCAGAGGTTGTAGAGAGTTTCAGAGAGAGCATTAGGGAATGATTGACAACAACAGGAAAAAGAAATGCAACAGAAGAAGAATGGGTAGCTTCGAGAGATGAAAGGGTGAAGGCAGCAGAGGATCAAGTAGGTAAAGAGATGAGGGCTAGTAGAAATCTTTGGACAACAGAAGAGATATTGAATGTAATTGATAAAAAGAGGAAATATAAAAATACAGTAAATGAAACAGTCAAAAAGGAATACAAATGTCTCAAAAATGAGATCGAAAGGAAGTGCAAAATGGCTAAGCAAGGATGGCTAAAGGACAAATGTAAGGCTGTAGGGTAAGATAGATATTACCTGCAGGAAAATTAGAGAGACCTTTGGAGAAAAGAGAAGCAGCTGTATGAATATCAAGAGCTCAGATGGAAAACCAATTCCAAGCAAAGAAGGAAAAGTTGAGAGGTGGAAGGATTATCTAGAGGATCTGTACAAGAGAGATGTTCTTTGAGGGCAATATTATGGAAATGGAATAGAATGTAGATGAAGATGAGAAGGGAGACGTGATACTGCATGGAGAATCTGACAAAGCACTGAAAGACTTAAGTTAAAACAAGGCCCTGGGAGTAAACAGCATTCTGTTAGAGCTGTTGATAGCCTTGGGAGAGCCAGCCATTACAAAACTCTTTCATCTGGTGAGAAAGATGTATGAGACAGCTCAAATACCTTCAGACTTCAAGAAGAATATAATAATTCCAATTCCAAGGAAAGCAGGTGCTGAAAGGCATGAAAATTACTGAAGTACCAGTTTAATATGTCGCAGTTGCAAAATACTAACATGAATTCCTTACAGAAGAATTGAAAAACTGTTGGATGCCAACCTCAGGGAAGATCATTTTGATTCCAGAGAAAGGTAGGAACATGCAAGGTAATACTGAACCTATGACTTCTCATAGAAGATAAGGTAAAGAAAGGGAAACCTACATTTATAGCATTGTATACTTAGAGAAAGATTTTGACAATGTTGACTGGAATACCATCCTTCAAATTCTAAAGATTTCAAGGGTAAAATAGTGGGAGCTTAAGGCTATTTACAATTTGTACAGAAACCAAATGGCAGTTATAAGAGTCGTGGGGCACGAAAGTGAAGCAGTAATTGAGAAGGGAATGAGCCAGGGTTTTACCCTATCCCCGATGTTATTCAATCTGTATATTAAGCAAGCAGTAAAGAAAACAAAAGAAAAATTTGGAGTAGGAATTAAAATCTATTGAGAAGAAATAAAAACTTTGAGGTTTGTTGATGACTTTGTAATTCTGTCAGAACCAGCAAAGAACCTGGAAGAGCAGCTGAATGGAATGGACAGTTTCTTGAAAGGAGGATAAAAAATGAGCATCAACAAAAGCAAAATGATGATAATGGAATGTAGTCAAATTAAATCAGAGAAATTTGTTAACATTGAATATAGGTTTAAGCGTCAGGAAGTCCTTACTGAAAGTATTTATATGGAGTGTAGCTATGTATGGAAGTGAAACATGGACAATAAATAGTTTAGTCAAGAAGAGAATAGAAGCTTTCAAAACATGGTGCTGCAGAAGAATGCTGATGATTAGGTGGATATATCACATAACCAATGAGGAGGTACTGAATAGAATTGGGGAGAAGAGGAACTTGTAGCACAACTTGACTAGATGAAGGGATCTGAGGCACCAAGGGATCACCAGTTTAGTATAGAAGGGAAGTGTGGAGGGTAAAAATCATGGAGGGAGACCAAGGGATGAATACACTAAGCAGATTCAGATGGATCTAGATTTCAGTAGTTACTCAGAGATGAAGAGTCTTGCACAGGATAGAGTGGCATGGAGAGCTGCATCAAATCAGTGTCTGGACTGAAGACGACAACAGTTTTGTCCAGATACCTCCTCTGAGGTTTTCCTCAAGAACAGGTGATATAATTTTAGACATGTTCGCTGTAAGTTTTGGAATTGTCAGGTTCATGTACCACCTTCTCCCTTACCAAAATACGTGCTGCATGATAGGCACACTCCCATGCAACCATTACGCATATTTTGTTATTTACCATATTAAACCTGACATCAGCAGCAGCAAACATTTTCAGAAATACTAACATCTTGCACACCACTTATATATATGAGGGCAGTTCAAGAAGTAAGGCAACTTTTCAAATTGCGCAGGCAATGTACATTCGATTATTGATTTTTTTTTGTCATGTTGGCACACATGTCCCAAACATACATTCACAGTTTCAAGTGCACAGCATACTTTGTTTTTGACAGATAGAAAGGTTAGATGTGTTTAGTGTCCTTGGCAATTTTTGATTATTATAAAAAATGGAGCAAAGAATTTGCATCAAATTTTGTGTGAAAAATGGAATCAAGTGCTCTAAAACACTTGACATGTTGACAGTGGCATACGGTGAATCTGCTCTAAGAAAAAAAAAATGTTTACAAGTGGTACAAGCTCTTCTTAGATGGCTGAGAAGATGCCTCTCTTTGAATGTCCCAGCACATCAACAACAGATGATAACATCAAAGGTGTGAAAAAATTTGTTTTGAAAAGTCGGCAAATTACCATAAGAGAAGTTTCTGAGGATGTTGGCATACTGGTCAGCTCATGTCATCCAATTTTCTTTTTTTAATACTTTTGACGTTTGTTCCAAAACTTCTCAATTTTGATCAGAAGAACCATCGCATGAGAATCACTCAGGAGCTCTTGAATGAGATCACTGATGATCCTGATTTGCTCAAAATGGTCATAATGGGTGACAGAACATGGGTTTATGGTTATAACAATGAAACCAAAGCCCAGTCATCCCAATGGAAGCATCCTAGAGAGCCCATTCATCGTTGCTTGTGAGAGACTTTTTGGCCAAAAACAAAATGACAATCATGCTTCAGCCACCATATTCACCCAACTTGACCCCCTGCAACTTTTTCCTGTCCCAAAAACTGAAGAGGCCTATGAAAGGGCAAAGATTTTCAACATCTGAGGAAATAAAAACTGCATCACTGGAAGTACTCAAGGCTGTACCAAAAAGTGCTTATGAGAAGTGCTTCAAGGATTGGAAGAAGCATTGGCACAAGTGTATTGTATCTGAGGGGGATTACTTTGAAAGGGACAACATGAATATTGATGAATAAATAAATATTTTTTTGTAAAAATATAGTCACCTTACTTTTTGAACACATCTCATATGCGTTGCAGTGGGGATAGGTTTTTTGTAAATGACAACAATAACAAAAACAAATGGTAATGAGTTTTTTCATGTATTCAATTATCCACACATGATTTGGTTCTTAGTGATACAGATGCTTTTTTTTTTTTTTTTGTGGTCTTCAGTCCAAACACTGGTTTGATGCAGCTCTCCATGCTACTGTATCCTGTGCAAGCCTCTTCATCTCTGAGTAACAACTGCAACCTACATCCTTCTAAACCTGCTTACTGTATTCATCCCCTGGTCTCCCTCTGCAATTCACCCCTCCCCCCTCCCACTCTCCCCCCTACACTTCCCTCCAGCCCTAAATTGCTGATCCCTTGATGCCTCAGAATGTATCCTACAAACTGATCCCTTCTTCTAGTCAGGATGTACCACAAATTCCTCTTCTCCCCAATTCTATTCAGTACCTCCTCAATAGTTATGTGATCTACCCATCTAATCTTCAGCATTCTTCTGTCACACCACATTTCAAATGCTTCTGTTACCTTCTCATCCATGTTTCACTTTGATAAATGGCTACACTCCACATGAATACTTACAGAAAGGACTACCTGATATTTAAATCTGTTACACTTGTTGTTAATAAATCTCTCTTCATCAGAAATGCATTTCTTGCCATTGGCAAACTACATTTTATATCATCCATATTTTGACCATCATCAGTTATTTTGCTTCCCAGATAGCAAAACTCATTTACTACTTTAAGTGTCTCATTGCCTAATCCAATTCCCTCTTCATCACCTGATTTAATTCAACTACATTGTAGTATCCTCATTTTGCTTTTGTTGGTGTTCAATTTATATCCTTTCAAGATATTGTCCATTCCATTCAGCTGCTCTTCCAAGTCCTTCGCTGTCTCTAACTGAATTACAATATCATCGGCAAACCTCAAAGTTTTTATTTCTTTCCCTAAACTTTAATTCCCACCCCAAATTTTTCTTTTGTTTCCTTTACTGCTTGCTTAATATACAGATTGAGTAATGCTGGGGATAGGCTACAACCCTGTCTCACTCACTCCTCAACCACTACTTCACTTTCATGCCCATCAACTTTTATAACTGCCATACGGTTTCTGTGCAAATTGTAAGTTGTCTTTTGCTCCCAGTATTTTACCTCTGCCACCTTTAAAATTTGGAAGAGAGTATTCCAGTCAACTTTGTCAAAAGCTTTCTCTAAGTATACAATGCTATAAACATATGTTTCCCTTTCCTTATCCTATCTTCTATGAGAAGTCGTGACTTATTAAACTGATAGTTCAGTGATTATCACACCTATCAGTACCAGCTTTCTTTGGAATTGGAATTATTATTTTCTTTTTGAAGTCTGAGGGTATTTGACCTGTCTCATAAATCTTGCTCACCAGATGGAAGAGTTTTGTAATGGCTGGCCATCCCAAGGCTATCAGTAGCTCTAACAGAATGTTGTCTACTCCTGGGGACTATTTTGACTTATGTCTTTCAGTGTTTTGTCAAATTCTCCTTGCAATATCATATCTCCCTTCTCATCTTCATCTACATCCTTTTCCATTTACATAACATTGCCCTCAAGAACACCCCTCTTGCATAGGCCCTCTAGATACTTCCTCCACCTTTCAGCTTTTCCTTCTTTGTGGGACTGGTTTTCCATCTGAGCTCTTGATATTCATACAGCTGCTTCTCTTTTCTGCCACCTTTTCTGAATATCTCACCTAATCCTTTGACATCTTTTTCAGCCACACACTGAAACCTGCCAGTCAGCAGCAATTGTTGCATTGGGACCCCATGTAAGTTACTCACTTCAAAGCACATAATGTAACTAGGCACATCAGATGCACTGAACATCTCACCCATCTGTGGGATATTTGCCTTAGTGTGCCTATGGATCCAATGGCAAAATCATCCACAGATCACTTGCTCAAAGAAAAGAACTTGTCCACATTGGTCAATAGCCCAATGGTTTTCTTTGTTTTCTTAACCACTGCACACGAGGACAAACCTGGTGTTGTGCATTACAAGGCAGAGTCAAGTGTACCACATTGTTGTTCAGGTCAGTACTTTCCTGCAATTTCATCATGGGGATGATGTCTATGATGAGCTTATCAACCTCCCATGAAAGTTTTTTGGCCCCAGTGAGCAACCAAATCACACAATTATCCCCAATATGCACTACTGGCTATTAAAATTGCTACACCACGAAGATGAAGTGCTACAGAAGTGAAATTTAACTGACAGGAATAAGATGCTGTGTTATGGAAATGATTAGCTGTCCAGAGAATTCACACAAGGTGGGCACTGGTGGCGACACCTAAAACGCGCAGACATGAGGGAAGTTTCCAACCAATTTCTCATACACAAACAGCAGTTGACCGGCGTTGCCTGGTGAAACGTTGTTGTGATTCCTCATGTAAGGAGGAGATATGCGTACCATCACATTTCCAACTTTGATAAAGGTCGGATTGTAGCCTAGCGCGATTGCGGTTTATCGCATAGCGATATTGCTGCTTGCATTGGTTGAGATCCAATGACTGTTAACAGAATATGGAATTGGTGGGTTCAGGAGGGTAATACGGAATGCCGTGCTGGATCCCAATGGCCTCGTATCACTAGCATTCACGATGACAGGCATCTTATCTGTACGGCTGTAACGGATCGTGCAGCCACGTCTCGATCCCTGAGTCAACAGATGGGGACGTTTGCAAGACAACAACCATCTGCACGAACAGTTTGATGACGTTTGCAGCAGTATGAACTATCAGCTCGGAGACCATGGCTGCGGTTACCCTTGATGCCGCATCACAGGCAGGAGCACCTGCAGTGGTGTACTCTATGATGAACCTGGGTGCACGAATGGCAAAACGTCATTTTTCTGGATGAATCCAGGTTCTGTTTACAGCATCATGATGGTTGCATCCGTGTTTGGCGACATCACGGTGAACGTACATTGGAAGCGTATATTCATCATCGCCATACTGGCGTATCACCCGGCATGATGGTATGGGGTGCCTCTGGTTACACATCTTGGTTACTTCTTGTTCACATTGACGGCACTTTGAACAGTGGATATTATATTTCAGATGTGTTATAACCTGTGGCTCTACCCTTCATTCGATCCCTGCGAAACTCTACATTTCAGCAGGATAACGCACGACCGCGTGTTGCAGGTCCTGTACAGGCCTTTCTAGGTACAGAAAATGTTTGACTGCTGCCCTGGCCAGCACATTCTCCAGATCTCTCACCAATTGAAAATGTCTGGTCGATGGTGACCGAGCAACTGGCTCGTCATAATACGCCAGTCACTACTCTTGATGAACTGTGGTATCGTGTTGAAGTTGCATGGGTAGCTGTACCTGTACATGTCATCCAAGCTCTGTTTGACTCAATGCCCAGGCGTATCATGGCTGTTATTACTGCCAGAGGTGGTTGTTCTGGATACTGATTTCTCAGGATCTATGCATGCAAATTGTGTTAAAATGTAATCACATGTCAGTTCTAGTATAATATATTTGTCCAATGAATACCCATTTATCATCTGCATTTCTTCTTGGTGTAGCAATTTTAATGGCCAGTAGTGTATGATCTACGATGGTTGAGATAAAACAAGGGTACATACTGCCTTGTACACTGCTACATACAATATTTGCTTTTCAGTGAGAGTTGTATGTGAGGCTTTGGGTCCCCCTTCACATCGTGTCACAGGTTCAAGCCAGCATACACTACAAAGGGACATTGCGCCTGGTGGTGGTTGTGGTGGTGGTGGTGGTGGTGGTGGTGGTGGTGGTTGTTGTTAAACTTAAAGAATTTGTTTTCCTCTGTTGGCATTTCAACATGTACCACACCCTTCAAAGAGCAATCAATAGTATGCTTTGCTAATGACTTGGTTGAGGAAAAGTCATTATGGCTCCTTTAGCAAAAATTATTTTTATCATTGTGTTTACTCTGTTGGGTGGAAAGGAGTTGGGACATATCCTTGACCAACAGAGAGTGTTGACTTTCATTCTCATCTGAGATTAAAAGCCTGTTGACATGCCACTTGCACTGCCTGCAAAATAGGATAAATGGAGGGGTCCAATTACTTTGTGACTGATTTTACAATCATCATCATCTGGCTTGTTCTTTTTCAGGCCAAATATGTTAACTCAAATATCTTCATTTTGCCGTTCAAATGTAAAATCAAATATCTTCATTTTGCCTCTCAATTTTTTTTTCTGACATGTTCCATACCGACGAGAATCATCTCATTTTTTGGGTCTCTGGAATGAATAATGAATCTAATCTAATCGAATCTAATGTCAAATTTGGATATGTCCTGAAGTTTGATGGGGAAATCAATACCACCAAAGTTGTAGGATGTATTAATAACACAAACATGGTAATTGTCTGGATGCTCTGGATGTTGAGTATAATTTCTTTCACAAGCCACAACTGACCACATGAAACACGCATTGTCTGTTTTATTTTGGACATTGATAAACACCTTCTTGTCAGCTATAACTTTCATTTGTTTGATATAGCTAGACCTTCCATTTATTGGGTCAAGGAGATGTAAGTGGATGTCAACATGTAAGATACAGCTGAGTGCTTCACCAGATTCTCTACTGGCCATCTCCAAAAGCTTGGTCTGAATAGCACCCAAGATAAGATCATGGAACCACTCAGTGATCAAGATGCTCTGCAACATCACAACATTTTCCTCCCAAAGATAGACAATACTTGTCTTTTCAAGAGCACCTTCCTCTTTTGAGGAATGCAGTAGTTCACGGCATAGTATTACAATGCATTTCATGGAGAGGTATTACAGGTCATTTATGAGTTTGATGGGCTCTCTCTCCAGGAAATGGTGGCATGCCAACTGGAAACCTGTAACATGTACCATCCTGCTGGATTCTCGACCATTGTAAATCAGATGCACTCATCAAACACTTCCTCGATCACTACACAATCTATTTCTGGCATGATATTTGTAATCTGATGACCTGTAATAGGATGGAGGAGGAGGCTACTCCTAGCCATATCGCTATCACTATTACTACTAGAACTAACTGAAGGTAATGGTGACGGTGTAGGATGAAAGTGTGGAATACTGGGCCCTGGCTTGGCCAGAATGAACAGCCTGATTGAGGAGAAGCCAACCATTGCTATTGTGACTGTGGCTGTGGGTTGCATCACCACTGTTTCTCTGAGCCGTGGTGGGTGGGTCTGTCTGTGATAGGTACAGCAGGCTTTCTTGCAGGCCGTGCATGTGGCACCCGCATGGGGGTCAAGTGCAGAGGTAGCCTGCCACCAAATACTGCTGGTTGACTACTTACTAACTGTTGAATGAAAAAGTGCATTAATTAAACACATAGATTTGTTGGCTGTAGAGGGAGAAAGAATAATGCACTGATTTAAGTTAAAGGAGTCAGCAGCGCAACTAATGTCATTGTTCTGGTGCCAGAAGGCAATCATCTCCTCCAAGTTCTCAGACACTGCATGGGCCCGTTCATGTAGGGGCAGCTCAAACCTTGATTCACAGGCAATCTTGACATCTCAGAGTTCTCCTCCCTCCTATACTATAGACACATACAAAACATATTTTAGCACTACAGAAATATTTATTTCTACTTACACGAATGGTGAGATGATTGAGTAGGATCCGGACTCTGTTCCAGCACCTGTAGCTGCTGGAGACCAGCCACCAGCTTGAGATCTAATTTTTCCAAGACATCAGTGATGTGTACTATAACAAAAAGATCACATAATGACAATGATGGAATTATTATTATTATTATTATTATTATTATTATTATTATTATTATTATCGTCATCATCTATACATATGTGACTGATGCAGTGGAGAATTCACTGCTGAAGGCTGATCCACAGCATGCTGCTGCTGCTGCTTCTGATGTTGTTATTATTATTATTGTCATTTTTCAGCCTCTAACATTGCCTCCAGCTCAGTCTGCATTCCTGGCAAGTAAGCTCTATCAAGAACAAAATTTTGAATATCAAACCTCTACTACCACAAGAACAAATTGCACTACCATGATGAAAAATTACAAATCAGTCCTGGCTGTAAGTTTTCAACAGGAGGCTGGACCTCAACAGGAACAGGCTGGAGAGTCTGCCATAGTCCATCCTTGTCCTCTTCCCATCTCTCCTCACACTCCAAAATAAAATCCTGGGGCTGTGCTGTAACAAGGGAAAACAAACAGAATTACTGATGAGAAATTCACTATGGAATTAAACACATGAAAAGTTTTTTCCTATTTCTACAACATAATCATAGATCCACAAAAAAATTATTTACATACATGGCTGTTCACCTTGAGCAAAAGAGAGGGAGAGAGAGAGAGAGAGAGAGAGAGAGAGAGATAGAGAGCAGACAGGAGCAGAGTGATGATGAGGTGAATGGGTGGTGTTTTATACAGACTCATCATATTTCACAGGCAGCCAATCAGAGGGCTTCATTTTGAATGGACATCCAATCAGCAAGTGAAATTTATGGAAAGTTCCAAGACGTCACACATGGCTTTGTTTGAGACATGTGTAAACAGAACAGAGTATTTTCAGGAACCAATGAGGTTCAAACTTTGAAGGAAAGTTCAGGAAGCCCCTTGTTTGACTGGGAATTGGTGTGATCTTTGACATGACACTTATTTGTCAGGACTGCAGATTGTAGTGACATCAGAGTGAGACAAGACATTAGAAGTATCTCTCTCTCTCTCTCTCTCTCTCTCTCTCTCTCTCTCTGTCCAACAGGTCTTTGTATTGGACATTTGGTCCATTATAGATCTGCGGGTGACATCACAATGGGCAAGGACCAAACATCTGGCTGGGAGCCCATTCAGCAGTGGACAGTGCTGGCAACCGGTTGAACAGTGTACAACATTCTTGTTGCATTCAAGAAAGCACATATGGCTGCAGGACACAGTATTTGATGCTTCTCCTGGATAATGAAGCAAACAACTAGTGGTTATTAAGCACATGACTTTGTTTTTTCAAGAATTTCTCATCTGTAGGACAGCATTTTGAATTCTATCATCTTTTGGGATGATGTATTTCATAATGAGGTAAGGTGAATATTAAAGAGAGATCTCAAATGTTTGATAGTGTGCTAGTTCTTACAGAAAGTCTTTGTGTCATCCACAAAATGGAATCCACCATTTACCTGTGTGAGGGCAAAGGGATGGGGAAGACTGTGGGTACAAAGCAAAGTTAGAGGAAGAGGGGTGGCTGCTTCTGCCAGCACTCTCTGCTGCTTGAAATGTGAACCTACCACTTTCCACCAGTTGGGGTACTGTGTGTTTCAGTTGCCAAGGTTCTTGTTCACATAAGCAGCCATAGTTACTACCTCCAGTTGCACACCAGTCACAGTTACTCCCGCTGGTAAGACGCCAGTTTTAGTATCTCCTGCTTGTTGCCCACCACACTACCACCAGTTACCTATCTGTCATAGTTACTACTGCTGACTACCCACCAGTCATACTTACCCCTTAACTGCCAGTCATATAGTCATACTTACTACCAATGGTGAACCACCAGTCATAGTTACTCCTGTCAGTTACCAATCAGTCATAGTATTCCTGCCATTTACCTGCTGTTAATAGTTACCCACCAGCCATAGTTACTACTCTGATTACCATCCAGTCATAGTTACTCCCTCCAGTTACATGACTGTCATAGATACTAATGCAAGCCAATCACCAATCATAGTTACACCCACCAGTTACCCACCAGTCATAGCTACTCTAGCCAGTTACCCATGAGTCATAGTTACGCTCACTGGTTACCTACCAGTCATATTACTACCGCTGTTTACCTGCTACTGATAGTCACTCCCGGTGGTTACCTGCCAGTAATAGTTACTACTGCCAGTTACACTCCAGTCTTAGTTACCACCTCTGGTTACCCATCAGTCATGGTTACTCCTGCCAATAAGATGCCAGTCATAGTATCTCCTGCCAGTTACTCGCCATTTGTAGTTAATACTGTTGGTTACCCGCCACTCATAGTCACTGCTGTCCCTTATCTGCCAGTCATAGTTACTACCTCTGGTTACCCACCAGTCATAGTAACTACCGCCAGGTACCCACCAGCCATAGTTACTACTGCCCCTTATCTGCCAGTCATATTTACTACTGTTGATTACCTTCGACTCATAGTTACTACTTCTGGTTACCCATCAGTCTTGGTTACTCCCGACATTTACCCACCAGTCATAGTTCTCCTGCCATTTATCTGCCTTTGGTAGTTACTACTGCTGGTTACTCAGCAGTCATAGTTACTACCACTGGTTACCTGCCAGTTACTAACCTGTTGGTTACTACTGCCAGTTACCCTGGTGTCATAGTTACTCCTTCCAGTTGCACAATTGTCATAGATGCTAATGCCAGTTAACTGCCAATCGTAGTTACTCCCACTAGCTACCCAACAGTTATAGCTACTCCTGCTGGTTACCTGTCAGTCATAGTTACACTCACCGGTTACCTGCCAATATCCCTCCAGCAGCACCTGTCTGTGTTTGATGAGGTTCTTTTGTTAGCTATAGAAGATGCTGCTCCCAAGATTGTGATTCTCACTTCCTTACACCATACTGTACTGCGGCTTTTGCATGTTGGTCATTGGGGGACCTCTCACACCAAAGCTCTGGCCCACTGGAATGTGTATTGGCTCATCATAGATGGGGACATTACATGGCTTATTGCTACTTGCACTCACTGTGTTCAGCAATATGGGGTCCCGCAGGCATCTATTTGCTGCTGACCTATGCTGCATCTCCCGTGGGAGCATCTATATGTTGATTTTGCTGGGCCCTTCCTAAATCAGTATTGGTTCATTGTAGTGGATGCCATTCCAAGTTTCCCTACATGGCATGTTGTCCATACACTATTTTGGCCTGTCTAAGTTTTTTTGCAGCTGAGGGACTTCTGTATGCTGTGGTTACCAATAACACCGTGCAGCTTGTTCCTTGAGAATTTGCATCATTTTGTCAGGCTAATGATGTTCACCATCTCACAGCTGCCCCATTCCATTCTGAATCTGATGGTGGGGCCAAACGCCATGGTTTGGATGTTAAAACTCAGATGTGGAAGTATATATCTGGCAGGCCCCTTAAGCTGCTTTAGACCATTTTTTTGAGTTTTTACCATTTCACTCCAATGGGCAACAAGAGCACTGTGGAGCTACTACATGGATGCCAACCGAGAACCCTATTTCACCTACTGCATCTGACGCTGCGTCTGCTGCCACTGCCAGCTCCGTGATGGTTCCGGCTGGGTACGCCTGTCTGGGCTCATGGTTTGGGCCTCTGGCCAAACCGGGTTCCTGGCATCATCAAGCATCCTCGAGGCCAGTACCTGTGTGTCATATCCATCCCTGATGGGTGGACGTCCCGTCACTTTCACCAGCTGTGGTCATGAATGGTGGGATCTGTTCCAGAGGATCCTCTGCATTCCCCACTCCAGCTGCCACCAATGCTTGTTCCTGTGCCACAGATGGCCCAATTTACACTGCTGCGAGGATCAATGCCTACCCTCTCTCCACCCTGTCCCTGCTCGCTCTCACTAGCAGCACTTTACTGTTCCCCACCACAACTCTGATATCCCTCCCCCTCCCCACCGGTTGCCTCTCCCATCATGAGCTGCTGCTTGCAGTGTGGCCCAGCAGCCAGAGACTGTGGGCATGTGTGTGTGTGTGTGTGTGTGTGTGTGTGTGTGTGTGTGTGTGTGTGTGTGTGTGTGTGGTGTCACCGATGAAGGCCTTGTTGGCTGAAAGCTCATTTTATTTGCCTATCTGCGACTCAGCATCTCTGCTTAATTTCTCTTATCCTATCTGTGTCATCCTTATGTGAGATGTACACTGGTGGCAGCAGAATCATTCTGCAGTCAGATTCGAATGCTGGTTCTCTAAATTTTCTCAGTAGTGTTCCTCAAAAAGAATGTCACCCGCCCTCTGGTTACTGCGATTTGAGTTCCCAAAGCACTTTCTTAATACTTGCATGTTGCTCTAAGCTAGGACAACACCCCCCCCCCCCCCCCCCCCCCCCTCTGAATTACTTCAGCATCTTCCTTAAATCCTATCTAGTGCAGATCCCAAACACCCAAGCAACACTCACAAGAGGTGAGTACTCTAGTGTCCTATATGCAGTCTCCTTTACAGATGAACAACACTTTCAAAAATTATCCCAATAAAGCAAAGATGACCTTTCCCCTTCCCTACTACAATGCTTACATGCTCATTTCATTACATATCACTTCACAACATTATTCCCAGATGTTTAAGTTAAATGACTGTGTTAAGCAGAACACTGTTGATGATGTATTCAGAGCATTACCTGTTTGTTTTTCTAACTTATCTGCAGTTACTTATATTTTTCTATACTTAAAGCTAGCTGCCACACATCACACAAATGTGAAGCTGAAGTCATCTTGTATCATCCTACAACTGCTCAATGATGACATCTTCACGTACGCCACAGCATTATCAGCATACAACCACAGACTGCTGCTCACCTTGTCTGCCAGATCATTTATGTATATAGAAAATAACTGTGATCCTATCACATTTTCCTGGGGCAGTCTTGATCATATGCTTTTCTCTGTTAAACACTTGCTGTCAAGGACAGTGAACTATGTTCTGTTACTTAAGACATCTTTGAGCAACTCATGTTTCTGGGAATCTAACTCGTATGTTCATGCCTTCATTAACAATCTGCATTGGGCACTGTGTCAAGAGCTTTTCAGAAATCTAGGAATATGACATCTGCCTGTTGCCCTAGTTCTCAGTATATCATTTGAAAAAAGGGCAAGCTGAGTTTTACAAAAGTGATGCTTTTTAAACCATGCTGATTTGTGGCCATAAGGTTCTCTGTCTCAAGAAAATTTATTATTTTTGGACTGAAAATGTGTTTAAGAATGCTGCAGCAAACTGATGTTAAAGATATTGGTCTGTAATTTTGCAGGTTTGTCCTTTTAATCCTCAAACATAATGTAGTTGCCTGCATTTTTTTCAAGTTATGTGGGACTTCACACTGTTCAAGTGATTCATGATCAATGTAAGCTAAGTAAGGGACCACAGCCATAGAGTAATCTTTTTAAAACTAAGTGTGATTCCATCCAGACCTGGTGATTTATTTCTTTTAAACTCTTTCAGTTGTTTATCTGCACCAGGGATACCTATTACTACGTCCTCTGTATGGGAATTTGTGCAATTGTCAGAATGTTTATACAATATTCATACAAAAAGGTACTGGCAGAAGTGAAGCTGTGAGGACGGGGTGTGAGTCGTGCTTGGGTAGCTCAGTTGGTAGAGCACTTGCCCGCGAAAGGCAAAGGTCCCGAGTTCGAGTCTCAGTCTGGCACACAGTTTTAATCTGCCAGGAAGTTTCATATCAGCGCACACTCTGCTACAGAGTTAAAATCTCATTCTGGAAACATCCCCCAGGCTGTGGCTAAGCCATGTCTCCACAATATCCTTTCTTTCAGGGCTGCTAGTTCTGCAAGGTTCGCAGAAGAGCTTTTGTAAAGTTTGGAAGGTAGGAGATGAGGTACTGGCAGAAGGGAAGCTGTGAAGATGGGGCATGAGTCGTGCTTGGGTAGCTCAGTTAGTAGAGCACTTGCCCGTGAACGCAAAGGTTCCAATTTCGAGTCTCAGTCTGGCACACAGTTTTAATCTGCCAGGAAGTTTTATAGCAGTGCACACTCTGCTGCAGAGTGAATATCTCATTCTGGAATATTTATACAATTACTCTGTGTGAACGATTTATCAAACACAAAATTTAAAATTCAACTTTCCTATTGCTATCTTCTACTCCCACACCAGCAGGGGATACTTTACAGGCTGTGGTTGCACTGTTGGCCCCACAACCTTTGATACAACTGAAATGGTGATGGAACCACTTGGCTTGACAAGCATGCTTCTTGCAAGCAATTTTGTAGAAGCTCGAATAAACTGTTCGTGTAATCATATGTTGGGATAAGTTATGCTGACATCATTTTGACCATGCTTATGCTTGTGATTCAACATGAAAGAGGAAACGTATGTAGTCCAAACAGAAGCTATAAAATAAATTCTTATACCCTCATTAACTTACTCGATGAATACACTGCTGGCCATTAAGCTTGCAACATCATGAAGACTAGTCAACAAGGTCAAAAAACACGCAGAAACTGTGGTATAAAGAATGGAAACAGTTCATAGAAGAAAGATCAAACAACTCAAGAAACTCCAGTCGCAACACAATATCTTTACACACAACCAAGAAAAACACACACATAAATTCTACCCAAAGTTAGTGAACCCTACAATGACACAACTAAACAGTAAAGAAAGAGAGCTGTTGGAGAAAGGGTTAAAATACAATCTGAATTCAGAGATAGGTGAAGAATATGTAGAAAATCTAATTATGCAAGCAGAAAGTGTTTTGACAAGGGAAGATAGGAATGAAAACAGCAGTGTCAACATTGGACTAACTAGAGAACTAGTAAAAAAAGAAATCCATAATATAATAACCAGTATAAAAACACAAAAACAGAATCTGCAACACTCAGAAAGCTTAGGAGAAAATTTCAAAATGAAAATGTTATAATTTCAAAAGTATACCAGGGGAACACAGTAGTACTGATAGATACATTGAAGAAACACAAGGATTCATCTTACAAAGTAACATAACAAAATTAAAATCAAACCCAGCAAACAGATTCCAGACAAAAGTAAAAAGCACTCTGAAAAATATAGACAGCATACTGGATAACCTGAAGAAAAGTAAGTTGACACAGATTAATCCCACTGCACCTGTCCTCAGAAGCCAACCAAAGATCTACAAACCGAATCTTCGTTTGAGACCAAACTGGATTTCAGGAATCCCCCCTCCCCCTTCCAAGCTTGCAGATGTATGTTAAAATTATTCTCTGAAAATTTCAAAGTACAAGAAGATAGAACCATTAAAAACACTACAGAGCTAATACAAGCAGATGTAGAAAACCCCAACACAGCAATGCTCCTCTCATTTGATATAGAAAGCATGCATTCCAACATACCAATACCAGAAACAATAGAAATTATAGATAAGAACTTGAAAACTTTTAGTCAGCTCCCTGATGAATAGATTAAGGAAATATGCACATTAATAAAGCTTATAACAGAAAAAAGTATTCCAATTCAATAATGAATTTTATTTAGAAGAAGGTGGATTACCAATGGGTTCCCCAGTTTCAGGAGCCATAGCAAATATTTTTGTAAACCACATTGAACAGATCATTTTCACAAAAAGGGTAGCAAAAGAATACAACCTACTGTTCAACTATTCAACACTCTACTCAAACCACTAATTACCCCCCCCCCCCCCCCCCCCACACACACACAATAAAAACACAGAAAAAAGAAGTATATACACAATATTCAGGTTTCTCTCTTTCTCTCTCTCTCTCTCTCTCTCTCTCTCTCTCTCTCTCTCTCTCACACACACACACACACACACACACACACACATACAAAATCACACAATGTAAGCATCATGAATAGAAGTTGGTTTTGAACATGTACAGGTAATGAAGTTACAATATTTACTTGTTTAAAGCACAGTGTACAAAGAAATAGCTATGACAAGTGGCAAGAGAATAATAGTACACCACAAAAAAGAAGGAGAAACATGGTGTACAGTGTGAAGAAGTTCAGAATACAAAATTGTGCTTATGTGTCAGTAATAAAGTGGCAATGTGATCTCCGGACCAGATGAAAGGAAACACAGATCACAGCAAACAGTAAGTAATTACTTATTTACATAAAAATTTGTGAGATGAACTATTTGATAATCTACAAATAACAAAACTGTATCTTTATAGAGCCTATTTATGATGCATTAGAGCAAGAAAAAGGTGAAACACATCTGGGAAAAATAAATTTAAGTTGCAGCAAGAAAAAGCCATTTTACTTACAAAACAAGTATATCATGAAGACTACTACAAGCTTGGATATTGTAACCTCTAAATCCTCCAAAAATAAATGAAAAATACACTTATTCAAAAAAGCACATAAAAATTCACTTGACGCCTTCCTGAGAGACAATCTCCTCTCTTTCCAAACTAATAATATAACTGTAGACCAGATGTAGTTTGAATTCAGAGAAACAGTATCAGCAGCAATTGAGAGATTTATACCAAATAAATTAACAAATGACAGAGCTGATCCTCCTTGGTACACAAAACAGGTCAGAACACTGTTGCAGAAGCAATGAAACAAACATGCCAAATTTAAAGAGATGCAAAATCCACAAGATTGGCAATCTTTTGCAGAAGCTCGAAATTTAGCTTGACTTCAATGCGAGATGCTTATAAAAGTTTCCACAATGAAACTTTGTCTCGAAACCTGGCAGAAAATCCAAAGAGATTCTGGTTATATGTGAAGTATGTTAGTGGCAAGAAACAATCAATGCCTTCTCTGTGCAATAGCAATGGAGATACTATCAAAGACTGTGCTGCCAAAGCAGAATTACTAAACACAGCCCTCTGAAATGTAACAGATCTACTAAGGAGACTGCCTACACTACGCTTGTCCATCCTTTTTTAGAATGCTGCTGTGCAGTGTGAGATCCTTACCAGATAGGACTGATGGAGTACATCGAAAATGTTCAAAGAAGGCCAGCACATTTTGTATTATTGCAAAATATGGGAGAGAGTGTCACTGAAATGATACTGGAATTCGGTTGTACATCATTAAAAGAAAGGAGTTTTTTGTTGTGACAGAATCTTCTCACGAAATTCCAATCACCAACTTTCTCCTCTGAATGTGAAAATATTTTGTTGACACCAACCTACATAGGGAGAAACAATCACCACAATAAAATAATTTGAGGTTGGAATAATAGAGAATTGTGAAGGTGGTTCGATGAACCCTCTGCCAGGCACTTATATTTGATTTGTAGAGTACCCATGTAGATGTAGATGTATATGTTTATCTGGCCAGCAAGTTCTCCAGATCTCTCACTCATTAAAAATGTGTGGTCATGGATTGCCAAAAGACTGGTTTTCCTCTATTCACCAGGCTAGAGACAGCCCATAATAATCAACTGGTGACAGAAGTGAGCCATGTCAAATTCTTGGGCCTAAACCTTGATAAAAGTTTAAACTGGAAGACACATATAGACTTCCTGGCAAATAAATTAAATTCCCTAGCTTTTGCAATGTTTATTTTATCTGGCGCCACTCATATGAACACAAGCAAGACAGTCCACCACATTTATTTTGAATCTGTTATTCAGTATGGGATAATTTTCTGGGGAAACTCTAGAAGCAGTACAAGGCTGCTAATTCTTCAGAAGAAAATCATTAGAAACATGTGTGCTGCCCACAAAAATGAGTCACGTTGCCCATTGTTCAAGAAATTAAAAATACTAACAATTACTTCTTTGCACAGTTTTGAAATTTTGATTTTTGTATATAATAATCAACGTAATCTTAAAAAGTACCGTTTTAGGCATAGCTATGGTACTCGTCTTATGGAAAACTTCAAATTTCCTTCACATCATTTAAAGCTTTATGCTCGGACACCTCTGTATATGGGACTAAAAATGTTAAACAAATTAAAAGGAAGAAACATATTAACAATAGTCCTTGGTTTGCTGAAAAGTTTACTCCAAAATATTTTAATAAGGAAACGTTACTACACCATTGAAGAATTCTTGGAAGACAGTCTGACACTTTCAACAATAAGAATCTATAGCTAATATTGCAGTATTGTCTGTGTACAACAAAGCAAATTGGTAAACTGTTAATTTATAGTAAATATTGTAGTGTTGTATTTATTGGCTTTATTGTTAAAATAGTGCAAAAAGAATTTCTGTAAATGATTATATTTTTGTTAAACTTGACATGTCTTCTGTACAACAGATCATATGATCTGTACAATTTATGTAATGAGACTAACAAATCACATTTTAAATTTACATTTTGGTAGTTAATGGACTCTGGCAGAAGTTGAAGCAGCATGAAATATCATATCTATATCTGTCCTCCGAGCTCAGTTCAAATCAATGCTAAGCAGTGTTAAAACCATTTTTGTCACCAGAGCATGCAGCTCTTGTCTACTAAATTTTACACCTGTACATCCCCAAATCACTTACAAACTTAACCTCCTCTTAACCCAGGGAAAAATATTTTTGAAAATGTTTCCATTTTGTTTCATTCTATGATAAATAACATTCTAAAAAGGTTTCAAAAATAGTTTAATAAAAAATCCTGCATCTTTACTTTTTATAAAAACTCACATCCCCAACAGGGTACATCAGGACACTGTGAAACACAATTCCCAGTATAAGACATGATGTTTAACAATACAGTTTATATTAATTTCCTTTTATTTATTTGTGTTAATGATTGTATGAAGTGATTATACACTAAATAAAGTGTTAAACAGGAATTTCAGTGTAGTTTCCTTCCTAACCCACACATAAAGATAAACATCTTGTAATAAACATTTTGAGATGTAACTAAAAATAGCATTTTTTAAAATCAAAGTCTTAGATTTATAATTCTGGACTGAAGTAAATGTAACACAAATTTTTCACATTTTTAACCACCAGAGTCAAAGGTCATGTTAAAGTCTGAAACAGTTGCATGTGTTTTGCAACCACAAGGACACTTTCCAAATACGACATCAATTCATGCATTGTTAGGTGAGAATCATGAAAAATGGCAGTAGCGTTTGGTGACAGGTTCAGGAAATTCTAGCAGATGCAATGTATGCTTTGTTTGTAGAGTATCTGGTGGCTCAGGAACTATGGTCTGGAATCTGTTGCACCCTGGTGCTGGGAAGTTCATTGACTGTATCCGTTTTGGATGCTTAATCATTTTGGACAGTATGGCAGAGAGATTCTCAATATTTTTCCCTCAACTTAAGACAGTCTAAAACGTCTTTCTTGGGGGTTTTTAGGGACTCCTCATCATGTCTGTCCTCTTTCCACAAAGAACAGATTGCAAAATCAATAAAATGCATAGTCACTCACGCAGTCCATTTTCTTGTTCTATTTGTTATTCTATACAGGCTAATAAGTCTATACAAGAAGTCAATGCCATCCATATTTGTATTTTATGCCTGTATGACCTGAAGGCATTTCACTTCTAAATACTTCTCTTCTTTTTGTCACCATCACTAGCACTTTGCCAACAGGAATGACTCCTTACTCCTTCTTTACTGGACATTGGCACTGCAAGGTGATTATCTACCCAATTCACAATTGATGTTTGCCATAATTTCAGACTGTCTGATCTGTTGAACCCCTTTTCCTTTTCTGCATATCTTTGTCACCCACAATCTACTACTACCTTTTTACAATGTCCCTGTACTCTGACACTCAGTTTCACTGTGTAACATATCCACAAGAAGTTCATATGTGATGTACCATGCATATATATTATCATCCCTGGGGGAAGAGTTATTGCGGGTTTTAAAACCACTTTTCCAACTGCATCCAAATTTTTAGAACAGCAGTCGCAATCATATCACCTTTGTCTTGATGAAAAAAATAAAATAAAATAAAAAATAAGAAAATAATAAAACAATCCAGGTGTTGTACATCAGGTGCAGGTTTTATAAGCTGCAGAGCTGATACATGGTCCCAGAAAGGTATCATTTGTTCATCCACTGGATCATTTGGAAGTCTTGGATTTAACCTACATCCTTTCAAAACACATTGCTAAATGGGTTTAATTTTCCTAAACTTGTTCCTTTGTTTGTTGGTTTGTACCACTTTGTCATCATTGACAAGTATCAGGTACTTCTTTATCATGAAATATCTGCCACAGCTGCTATTTTCAGCAACAGCACCTATTCTAGTTTTATTGGCCCAATAAATCCTAATCCTGGAGTATGGAGTATCTGAGGCATAATATCATTACTGTTGCAGAAAATTTTTTTTTCATTTCTACTTGTGTACACTTTACAGATTTCCTGGTTTCTTTTAATTATCTTCTGTTAGTGCAGTCAGTAACTGTAACACAGATATCTTTAGGGAGGTATTTATTCACATATGGTTGAGGGCTGAAATGCATAGGAATTACCACTAGTTACTTTGTCCATATGTATTATCATCCCTGGAGAAAGAGTTACTTCAAGTTTTAAAACCACAGTTCCACACACATCCAAATTTTTGTGACAGTCACCACACCATAGAGCAAAGACCAGGCATGCTGGTATGATTTCTTTAAGTTCTAATGTGTGCTGCCATCTTACACCTATGTGTTGAAATGCCTAGCAATGTGACAAGTGCTTGAATCTAGTCACCAAAATCTTTTAAAAAGTTTTTTCAAATGTTCTATGTCCCCTACAGGATATTTATTACCATAGCTGGATTGTTTTCAAGTCAAGACTGGATAGACCGCCTCAGTGTTACACAAGCATTATAATACAAAACCAAATTAGCATAAGTATGCACAATAATATAGAACAAATCTGCAAAAGTGTAACAATCAGTGGTCAAATTTGGCATAACAAATTGCAAAAAGACTTACGTGTCTATGATGGAAATATCTTTAAAACAAAAATCAAATTATTCCTGGCAAAGAAATGTTTGTACTCTCTGTCTGAATTCTAAGTTGAAAACATGTGATCTTATAGTTTGTATCAGAAATTAGAAATATTTTGGTTGTATACCTACTCCTGTGACACTACATTCCCTTTGTGTTCTTGTATTATTGTCTTGCTAATTTATATCAACTATTTGTTTTTTCGTTTTGTATTTTAAGAACATCTTCATAATTATGTAAACAACACTGATGTTTGCAATATTCATCATTTTTGTTGACTCTATGCAAAAAAATTAAATAAATAAATAATTGAATGACATGTGGAGTAAGAACTTTTTAAGGAGTACATATTCATTCCATTTCATATGGCAGTGCATTGTTTATGGAGTCCAAATTACTGTATCACTGTCAAAGAACTCTTTTAAACTGTACAGTGGTTTTTGGTGTAGATTTTGTGACATCTTTCCTGAAAATTTTGCCTATTCCAAGGACTGCATTTTAGTATTTGACTAGTTGACCATTTTAATAGCTGCTGTTAGGAAACTGTCTCATGTCATGGAGAGCCAACAGCTTGCAATGTCTATCTTTCCGTACTGAGCATGTTATAATTGTGGATGCCACTCCTGTTGATGAATGTTCCATGATTTTCTTTCACATGCTGAGACAAGTGAAGACATATTGACTGAAAATAGTCATCATTCCTAGACATGTGAAAATGGGTTTGCAGTGATCCAGTTTCCTGCTTGATGCTATGATCCTTATTGCCTCTCTCTCTCTCTCTCTCTCTCTCTCTCTCTCTCTCTCTCTCTCTCTCTCTCACACACACACACACACACACACACACACACACACACACACACACCACATACACACACACACACACACACACACACACACACAGTTTTTTATTTACAAGGAGAATTTTCTTGAAGCCTATAGAGTGACCCCCTAGTAAAAGGGTATAGCTGATAACATCTGTGGAACAGTGAATAATACACTATAAGCAGGTGCTGATCAGTTATCATGTGCTTGTTTTCTCAGGAGGTATATGACTTCTGACAATTTGTCACACATATGTGTGCAGCGAGTTCTTGCTAAGTGAGTCTAGTATCCACCATGAGCCCCAGAAGCTTCACAGCTCCTGCATTTTTTAGATATCCTTTGTTGCAGAGGCTACATATCAATTTTTGGGGTTTTCTTCATTTATTTTCATTTTGTTTATAATAAACCATTTCTTTCTAGCATCAAACAAAGCATCTACTTCTACTTGAGCCTTGCTACCATCAATGCCTTTTGAGTACAGAGTTGTGTCATCTGTGAATTGCAAGTATTGTCCATGAGAGCTTAAATCATTTAGAAATATTAGGAATGGAAGGGGACACATTAGTGATCCCTGTGGCGTGCTGTATTCCAACTTCCATACACGTGATTGTGGCCCTTGGACTGAGGAAGTTAATCATGTGTGCTTCCTATTGTACTGTATATGCCCACTAAGTAAAATTAAATTTGAAAAAAGAAAAAAGTATTTGGTATCCTTCCTGGAGTTGCAGTTATAATGACCAGTAGTGTACATCCACAAGATGGCATAATTAACAAAGAATGAATGAAAAGATGCATCTGATTAATTTATTAATCACTACCACCTTGACCTAAAGATAAGGTACAACTGCGAGAGAAGATGTAGCAACACACAATAGATTGGCAGTGGCATTGCAATTTCTTAGGATGGGAAAGAGCTATGAGAATGTCAAATAAGCAGCTGCCATTTTACGATATGCTTTGGGTTATATACTTCCTGACATGTAAGCGATCCTAAAAACTAAATAATGTACAGGGCACCGTATGTAATGTGGGCGCTGTAGAGTAGATGGTAGTGTCAGAAGCAATTGAAATACATGAACAGAATTTTGCATTAGCAGTAATATGTTTAATATTTGGATCCTCCAGGAAGATGTTCTTAATCTGCATGTCAATCTCTTGGGCAACGGGAGTCAGTGGCAAAAGCTAAATATATTTGGGGAAAATAATAGATAAAGAATAGAGGTAGATGGCCTGTCTGCTCTAGAGCAGAATCAAAGTAGAAGATCCAGCCAAGTGGCTCTCTGCAGGCAGATGTGGGAGGCAGTTGCATGGCCTCTCTCCCACGCCTCCATATTAGATATTGAAAGAATGATGGACTATGTAACATCTTTGTATTGACTTTGTACCATCCTTGGATCACCAATTCATCACTTATGTAGCAGAATGGATGCCTGACTAGAACAACTGGGTACAAGAATGAGAAATTTAGGAATGATGAAAAATTATTAAATTCTAATGGTTCACATTGAGACCGATGACTCTGGTTGTACAGCAATGGCGCAGCATGGGTTTATACATTTTTTTCATGCCGCTCTGCGACATGAAAATATTCCCCATTTTTACTTCCTTTCTCTACTAAAATCTGTACTCAAGGAGTTAATTTTCTTGACGATGGAGTCTTTGTCAGTGGTCTGATAGATTGTTTTACATTTCAGTAACAGACTATAATATGTTGCCACACATTCAATCTTATCATTTGATTTTGAAATGCAGTATGTTGCATTTCGAAATCTTTTCTGTCGTCTTATTTTCCTCTTTCTGTTTTTGCCAGTAGGTAAGTCTTTCCACTCCCGGGATTGGAATGACTCCTTACCCTCTCCCTTAAAACCCACTTCCTTTCGTCTTCCCCTCTCCTTCCCTCTTTCCTGATGAGGCAACAGTTTGTTGCGAAAGCTTGAATTTTGTGTGTATGTTTGTGTTTGTTTGTGTGTCTATCGACCTGCCAGCGCTTTCGTTCGGTAAGTCACCTCATCTTTGTTTTTATATATAATTATCATTTGATTTCATTCACCAAAGACATGACTGGCATGGACATGCTCCAATAAAATCTTTGAACACATTACGACTGATCTGTTTGAAAGAAGGAAGATTAGTTTTAATGACCACTCACAACAAGGCCATTAGAAATGGAGCAAATGCTTGGATTTGGGAAGATTGGGGAACAAAACTGGCCATGGCCTTTAAAAGGAACAATACGTTGCATTTGCCTCCAGTAGGGACATCACAAAATTCTAAAAATCGATGGACAGGCAAGAATTTGAACTGCTGCACTCCAGAATATGAGTCCTGTGTTACTGCTGCTCCACTTTACTCAGTCTGATCTGTTTGCTATGCTGCTGTTAGTTGAGAACTGGTCTTTGCTTGCATCAACATGTACACTTTTGCCACACACGCTCAAGCATGGACTCTTGCACAAGATTGCATAATTGAAAATCGTTCATGTGTATTGAATAGTTAAAATGATTGTACAAACTTTCCCCAAAGATGATAAAGTATGCTTATGCCACATGTTTGTGCATGTGTGCTTGTCAAGCTTACAGTAACCTGTGAGTCTGCCTTTACTTTCAACTGTGACCTTATGCTACTTTCACAATGGCACAAGCAATGAATGGCAGATGTCGTCATCACCAGAGGTCACCCAATAACGTCAAGTGACAGCTTGGTCACAGTACATACAATCCCCTTCATCAAATTTTGGTAGGATCAAGAGGGTTTGGTTAGGTTACAACCTTTTCTCATAAGGAAGTTAGAATCTAGTTTAACCTCTGTGGGCTCGATGGATATCACAACACATCTGTACTTTTAGATGAGTAATCCACTGTGGATTTTTCTATTAAAAAGATGCTGAATGCATGTGACTAGCTATATGCATATCGAAAGGAAAGAGGCAGATACTGTACACTCTTTCCTCAGTTACTGGATTAACTAGACAAATTTGAACTGTATACAAAATGAAGAGCGGAATGTTCTATTGATTTGATTGATTTGAACAGGAATATTAAAACAACAGTGGTCCTAGCCCTCTGCTGCCTGCACTGAAACAGGGTTTTTTTGTGCAGTTTCACTTACTATGGTCTTTTAGTTGCTGATATGACTCTAGCACTCCTGTAGCTTCCTGAAACATTTGAGAGAAAGCATTGACATTATGAATGAGGTTTTGTTTTGTGATTTCCTTATTTGGCAGTCTTCCAAAAAGTGCGCAGATCTGTAAGACCCAGCCCAACCATTTACATTACTGATTTCTGCTGGTGTGTTCCCCTTTTTGTCATGGTATATCATTGAGATACTATCTGTGATGTTATAACATCAAATTATCTTTGTCAATAGTTTAAATTATAAAATGGCAACAGAAAATGTTTCAAAAAGTGAAATTGACAGAATTTATATGATTATGAGAGTGAAGTAGATGATTCTGATGCTGACGCAGACTTTGAAATAAATAATGATCATGATAGTAATAGTGCAATAGGTGGTGAATAAGAGGAAGATGATCAGATGTCATTATCTTTCAAGCCTCAGCCTTTTTCCAGCACTGATGCACCTACTGTGACTGCCTCATACAAGGACCCGAATGTGCCTAGGCCTACAAGTTTTGATGAGCTGAAAGCATATTTTGACCTATTTTACTAGCTGGAACATTACATGGTGGTAAAATGAATATTGAAGAATTTGGGAATACAGATGGGACTGTAATACAAATATTTTAAGCTAGTATGTCATTGAAAAGGTTCAGAATTTTGACTTATTGTATCAGGTTTGACAACATTTATATGAAGGAAGACAGAAAATAGTAAGATACTCTTACTGCCAAAAAAATCGTTTTTGGATATGTTTATCTCCAACTGCAACACACATTTTGCTCCATCAGAAAATGCTACATTGGATGAAATGCTTATTCCATATAGAAGCAAGTGCAGGTTCAGGATGTATATCCCAAATAAAGCTGCCAAGTATGGGATTAAAGTTTCATCCTGGCTTGTTCAGAAATGTAATAAGCGAAATATTTGGAAGTCTATGCAGAGGCACATTTTACTAAAGAAATCTAAAAGAGAGTAATCAAGTTTAGATTTCAGGAAGACATCACATTACTTTCAAAGCGCCAAAGCTAAACAAATCATTACTGCTCCTTTCATCAGTGCATCATGATGATGAAATTGACAGTGACAGTGACAAAAAGAAAAAAAAAAAAACACCAAGTATAATAACGTACTACAACAAAACTAAGATCTGCAGAGATATTGTTGATGCTGTGTGTGGTGGATACACTGTTGCTAGAGGGACAAGGCAGTGGTCTCTCTGTCTCTTTTTTCAGTTGTTGAACACTGCAGCTCTCAATGGCTACATTGTGTTCAAAGCAAACCATTAGAAAACATCAAAACTCTAGGAAAGTCTCTTACTACACCACATTTGACAATGCGCACAACCCAGCCAAACCTCCTGCATGAAACTCACAGGCTTACCTCTAACCTTGCCAGCACCCACAGCCAGGCAAAAGGGGAAGGGAAGACAGTACAAATGCAAGGACAACAAAAGTAAATACTTTTGCAAAGTTTGATTATGCTTGGTGCATGCAGAAATTGTTTGTGGCTACTGTTTTGACAAGTGATGATTTTAGTGAATGACATCTCTCAAACTATTCATTATATTCACAATTTCTGTTTATATAATAAAAATTCAACATTTTTACATCATAGTTCTACAATTTATTCTCATTTATAGTTGTATTTCAATCAAATTTACTTATATTTCCTGTTTACTAACATTTAGTACTACAAAAAGTGTGTTTTAAAATTTTTTTTTAAATACTGTATAATTCAAAAAGTTAAAATAATGTCATTATAGCGTTTAGTAGTACGTAAACAAATTAAAAATTGGTCATTTGATGTAAATATACTGTTTGTCACTTGTTATAAGTGTTTCATTTATTGCGTCCCGAAGACCTAGCCAAACCTTTCTGGAAACTATTTTTCACCTGATGGTTTGAGGGTTAAAGACTAGAATCTCCTTTATTAGTTTTTCATTAGACACAACTTCTTCAGGGCTTGATGGCTCAAATATTCCATGCCTTTTGATCTCTTATGCTTTGCATTGGAAGATAAGGTGTGTTGCAGTTTCATCACCCTCACCACACAGACTAAAGATAGGAGCTTCTTTCTCTATACCCATCATATATAGGACATCCTCAAATTTTTCGTGGTCTGTCATTAGTCCTACCACGAGTTTAGTCTGTCTCCAGTTCAAGCCAAGGATTGCAGAACTTCTCTTAAAACATGGCTTTGGCATTGTTAACTTGACGCGTTTCTGTTTTTGGTTCATAATCCAATATTCTACATGCTGCCCTCTGGTCCAGTTTCTTAGTTTTGATTTAACCATCACTCTAGTGATGATAAGGAAAGGTTCTGGTCCAGTAAATGGAGTCCTTCCACCTGTTCTGGCAAGCTATCAGCTTGCTCATTGCCATTGATTCCCCAGTAATCAAGGGCCCAAAGCAAGTTTATCCTGTTGCTTATCCCTACTCTCACAATGGTTTTGTGCCTCTGCAACGCCTATGTGACATTACTATCATCGCCGTTGGCGGCGCATGGTTCCTGTGTACAAGTCTTTGAAAGCAATAGACATTGATCTTGCTGGCCAATTCAGTAAGCAGCAGCTTATTGGTGGCCAAGATGTCTTTCGTGGACTCAGAATGCAGTTCACGTGATGTTACTGCTGTCTTTGGAGGCAGTACATGGTTGACCTTCGCTGTTGGGTGTGTGGGGAAGGGAGGAGGGGGGGGGGGGGGGGGAGGGACCAGCAGGCTATGGTGGTGGCTTTGAAGCTTTCCGTGATGCAAATATTATACCATTACACTTGTTAAGGTCCCTTATGGTACTTTGGTTCCAGATAAGCCCTTTGTTTTGTCAATAAGGAGAAAGAAGAAGCTGAATGGTGATGAGTACCTGTTTATTTATAACAAACTGTTATAGAGTTTCCTTCATCTCAGTACAAGTTCTGATGACACATTACTGGACATTGCTTTATTAAAAAAAAGTTTAATGTCGTGTGCTCTATTATTTCAGAAAACTAGAATAGTATTATGAAGGCCAATTCACACTGGTCGTCATGTCACCTCCAGCGTCGCCAACTTGATGGATTTCCCATTAAATTTGACGGAATTTCATGTTGTGTGGTCGGTAAAATTTAGTTTTGATGGTTGACATATATTATTAAAACTGGGTCTTTTTTAGCGGATTTTTCTGGTTTAATTTAATTTTGGAAAAAAGTTGCTTTGATGAAACTATTACGAATGCAAATCTTTGTGCACCTGTAAGACAGTGTCATGGATGTATTGCACTAGTTTCACTCAATGTGTTGCAAAAATGGGCTGTATTTCTGATTTGTTCATTCAAATTACATACATGTAGGATATAATCGAAAACTGAACAGAAATTAACTCCTTAAAAGGTACGTTTACACTGGGATACATGTATCGCGACATGTATGAGCGACATGTCAACTTGACATGTCGCGATACATCACCTCATACAAAAATTCACGGAACTTGTATGCGGACCGTCGAGTTCATACATGTCGCGTATACATTTTGTACATCGCTTTTTGGCCATATACGCGACATGTATGAGTGACATTTGAAGAACTCGCGCATGCGCAGTACTATCATTTCCTGTCGTCATGTCACCTGCCGCTTATTTTGACGATTAGCGTATGCGTAGTACCAGGCGCTTTGGCGGCTGTTAAGAGTTTTGGAGGTGCCGACTGTCGTTTGTTGTGTAGGTATTTGTGTATTGTGTCATGTGTTGTGCCCGCGTGTAATACTTTAAAATTTGCCATGATTCCTTGGTCAAAACAAAATACACTGCATTTTATAGAGGCAGTGCGCAGGCATCCCTGTACATGGGATGTGAAACTAGGAGACAATAAGAACACTCAGAAACGGTACGACGAGTGGGAGGAAATTGCTAAGGCATTTAACGTGTCAAGGAAGGAATGTGAGGACAAGTGACATAATTTAAAAAGCCAATATAGTCGCGAGTTAGCGAAAAGGAAGAGCAGCAAAGGAACTGGAAGTGCTACAAGCAATGTGTACCACTCTACATGGTATGCTTTTGAAAGTATGCAGTTCATAAGAGACAATTACAAACCACTCTCTCATAAGAGCACACATGAAGTAGTACCAGTAAGTAAATTTGTTATATTATTTTATTAATCATACATTTGGCAACATTTTTTCGTGCTAATGCTTTACATAATGTGAATATTTACAATTTCACTGAAAAACATGATTCTCCATACTGCTATGGTTTGAAGTCCTGAATACTGCAGAAGAATAGAGCATATTCCTTTATGTCATCATTTAACAATGATGTGGAACTTATTTTCCACACTGCCAGGGAATGGAGCCCCGAATACTGCAGAAGTATTCAGCATATTCTCTTCTGTTGCCATTCAGCAATTAAGTTCTTCGGCCAGTTCTGGTTGGTTGGTTGGTGGTTTAAAGATTAAAGGGACCAAACTGCAAAGGTCACCGGTCCCTTGTTTCAGAAACACACAGAGCACAGTGAAACCATCCATTAGTCATCGGCCAGTTCTGGGCAGTGGCTCCAGCACAGTAGGGGTGTCCCTCCAGGACCCAGGTATTATGTTGCCATCACCTCCCTCTCTGTCGTATGTTCCTGCTGGACAATACCTTTGAGATTTTCTGTTTTGAAGAAAATTATGTAAATAAACACAGGCTAGTGCCACCACTGTAGCCTTTTCCGGACTGAGAAGCATTTGCTTCCTCAGCATTCTGTAAACAGCACTTATAACCCCAAATACAATTTCTATTACTCTTCTTGCTCTGTATGCTCTATAGTTAAAAATACGTTGCCAACTATTTTTTTCATGCAGACTTGGAAATGGTTTCACAATATTTTCCTCTAGGCCAAAGGCTTCGTCAGCGATGAAAACATATGGAACAGGCTTGCTCCTACCAGAAAGAGGAGTTGATGGTGGTATATTTAGAGTTTTGGTTTCTAACATTTTGTAAAATGTGGTGTCTTTAAGGACACCACCATCTGATATCCTCCCCTGTGTGCCAACATCAGCGTAAATTATTCTATAATTAGCATCAGCAACTGCTAGCAAAACAATGCTGAAGCGCTCTTTATAATTAAAATAAACTGTTCTACTGTTGGCTGGTGCCACAACGTCAACGTGCCTCCTATCTATACCTCCCAAACACCTGGGGAAATTCCATTTTTCTTCATATTCTTTGGCAATTTTCAGCCATTCCTTTTCAGTAGCAGGAAGCTGGAAAGAAAATTGTTACTTTTTTAATTTAATTTACGCACGGACACTCAAAAAATTATCAATACATTAAGATACTTTGATTATAATGTATGTATAACATATATCTCACTTAGCTTAGAAATGTGTTATGTATCTTAAAGGCCATGGAAGTCCCAGCCACAGAAGGAGATGGTGAAGGAGAAGGAAGCATTAGTTTTCCTTTCGATGTAACAGAAATGGAGGAGGTGACATTTGCCAGGCCCCCACAAGACATTGTGGAAGTGGAAACCACTCCAGTCATCTCTGTGCCTCCACATGAAAGTGGATCAGCAACCGTGTCACCCTGTACCACTCCAAGCCTGAGTGGAAGTGGTAGATCAAGTGCACTGAAGAGAGCCTGATGAGAGCCTGGATCTGCAACCGTGTCACCCTGTACTATTCCAAGCCTGAGTCCTTTGATTAACTGCTCAAGGCAGTTCTTGGATAAAGCACATAGAACAGGTTTACACAATTCCCTGTCCCTACTACCCGCTTTAGTCACTTGAGTCTCCCAGTCTATAACCGATAAGTCGAGGTCGTCACCTAATATCACATCACCAGGAAATATACGGGAATATTCTCAAAGTTTCCCCACTACTGCTGGTGAGGCAGGGGATCCATAAAAGCATCTATTGACCACGTTTGTCCAACCTTCAATATTCCTTGTCTTCATTCAAATTATTTTGCATTCGGAATCTGTACTAATCTCACAAGATATTGTAGTACCATTTCAAGCTGTCACTCCTGACCTGATCGGCAGAAGCAGAAATAAGTTCATTGAATATCACTTGGCACACAATGCACTTGTAAATTCTTTCCACTTCTCACTCTCTGACCACACTAATGTACAAGAACCGGATTATAGTTACTCAAAAATCTAATATTCCGAGTATATATATATATATATATATATATATATATATATATATATATATATATATATATATACATTATTTGGATCTCCACTTTTGTGAGATGAATTTCTGAGGGCCAAGCCTCTTTGAGCAAATAATAATATCGCACCAAGTAAAACGAGAGTTTCTACACTATGTGATCAAAAGTATCCGGACACCCGAAAAAACATACGTTTTTTATATTAGGTGCATTGTGTTGCCACCTACTGCCAGGTACTCCATATCAGTGACTTCAGTAGTCATAGACATCGTGAGACAGCAGAATGGGGCACTCCACGGAATTCATGGACTTCGAAGGTGGTCAGGTGATTGGGTGTCACTTGTGTCGTATGTCTGTATGCGAGATGTCCACATTTCTAAACATCCATACGTCCGCTGTTTCCGATGTGATAGTGAAGTGAAAACGTGAAGAGATACGTACAGCAAATTATTTACAATATTTTCAAACGGTTTAATAAGTTCTATGCATCGTGTGCTTTGTGTACTAGCATAACTTCATATAAATCGATTGGTGTCTCTGAAAATGCTTACATCTGGGTTACTTTGAATTTGGTACTGGGATATTAACATGTGCTAAGATGTCCGTAATACTATTGTCGTGTAGAAAATCTCCCAATTTGTTGCACGTAAAATTCCATGCATTGTCAGTCAGGAATGTAACAGGCTTGCCAACTGTTGGCAAGTTATGTTAGTACACAAATCACACGATGGATAGAACTTATTAAACCGTTTGAAAATATTGTAGATAATTTACCTATTTACACAACACCATACACACCTGCAGAAATACTTAATAACCATAAGGAAACCAACGAACAGATGAACCCATTGCCAAGACTGCAAAAAGAAGAACCCGCTCTGGAGGAAAATGTAAGGAACACAGTTGATGCACTCATTGATCATGCCAGAATTAGAAAAAAAACATACAAAAAAGATTAGGCTAGTTCAGAAATATTTATTTGGAAACACCGTACTACTTAAATCTCACCCGAAATCGTCTGCTTTACAGAAGAGAAATAGCTAAAGTTAATTACTCTATACAGAACCCTAGTGAACTGTCAACATACTACACACAAGTAGTTACATTTTGGTCTTTCCAAAAACTGGTAAAACTAAAGGACTCTATTGTATCAAGATCCGAAAAGATCTCTACATGTTGTTGTTGTAGTCTTCAGTCCAGAGACTGAAACGTAGGTTTGCCTTTCCATAATCTATCTTATAACATAAGTCGTAAGGTCAGTATTGCCTCACGTGTTCCAATATTGCTATGAAATCCAAACTGATCTTCCCCGAGGTCGGCTTCTACCAGTTTTTCCATTCGCCTGTAAAGAATTCGTGTTAGTATTTTGCAACCATGTCTTATTAAACTGATAGTTCGGTAATTTTAACAAGTGTCAACACCTGATTTCTTTGGGATTGGAATTATTATATTCTTCTTGAAGTCTGATGGTATTTCGGCTGTCTCATGCATATTGCTCACCAGATGGTAGAGTTTTGTCATGGTTGGCTCTCCGAAGGCTATCAGTAGTTCTAATGGAATGTTGTCTACTCCCAGGGCCTTGTTTCGACTTAGGTCTTTCAGTGCTCTGTCAAACTCATCACGCAGTATCATATCTCCCATTTCACCTTCATCTACATCCTCTTCCATTTCCATAATATTGTCCTCAAGAACATCGCCCCTGTATAGACCCTCTATATACTCCTTCCATCTTTCTGCCTTCCGTTCTTTGCTTAGAACTGGTTTTCCATCTGAGCTCTTGATATTCATATAAGCGGTCTCTTTCAATTTTCCTGTAGGCAGTATCTATCTTACCCCTAGTGATATATGCGTCTACATCCTTACATTTGTCCTATAGCCATCCCTGTTTAGTCATTTTGCATTTCCTGTCGATCTCATTTATGAGACGTTTGTATTCCTTTTTGCGTGCTTCATTTACTGCATTTTTGTATTTTCTCCTTCCATCAATTAAATTCAATATCTCTTCTGTTACCCAAGGATTTCTACTAGCCCTCGTCTTTTTACCTACTTGACCCTCTGCTGCCTTCACTATTTCATCTCTCAAAGCTACCCATTCGTCTTCTACTGTATTTCTTTCCCCCGTTCTTGTGAATCGTTCCCTAATACTCTCTCTGAAACTCTCTACTACCCCTGGTTCTTTTAATTTATCCAGGTCCCAGCTCCTTAAATTACCGCCTTTTTGCAGTTTCTTCAGTTTTAATATACTGCTCATAACCAACAGATTGTGGTCAAAGTCCACATCTGTCCCTGAAAATGTCTTATAATTTAAAACCTGGTTCCTAAATCTCTGTCTTACCATTATATAATCTACCAGAAACCTTCCAGTGTCTGCAGGCCTCTTCCACGTATACAACCTTCTTTCATGATTCTTGAACCAAGTGTTAGCTATGCTTTAGTTATGCTCTGTGCAAAATTCTACCAGGCGACTTACTCTTTCATTCCTTACCCCCATTCCATATTCACCTACTACTTTTCCTTCTCTTTCTTTTCCTACTATCGAATTCCAGTCCCCCATGCCTATTAAATTTTCGTCTCCCTTCAGTATTTGAATAATTTCTTTTGACTCATCACACATGTCTTCAATCTCGTCGTCATCTGCGGAGCTAGTTGTCGTTAATACTTGTACTACTGTGGTAGGCGTGGGCTTCGTGTCTATCTTGGCTACAATAATGCGTTCACTGTGCTGTTCGTAGAAACTTACCCGTGCTCCTATTTGTTTATTCACTATTGCTGTGGCCTTCTCCACCAGACATCACGGCGCCTAGAGTATCAGCAACCAAACTGACAGCCTGCAGCCGCGGGTTGCCAGCGTCGCGGGCACACCGAAGCACTACACAACCTACAGGCAATATTGATGAACGGCCACAGCAACAACCACAACAACACCACAGCAAAGACACCAGCGGCCACTACCGGCCCACAAAAACATAAGGAAGAGGTCGCTGCAGATCCCGGAACTATTTTCACACGTCAAACCACGTGATGGAAAATAGTTCCGAGGTACTCATCCGCCGAAGCGCTATAAAGGTCGGCGCTCGGCCGCACATCGGCAGTTCATCGACCGCCGGCAGACTTGGATAGCTGCCGCCCCGGCAGCCCCGCTTGGATCTTCTCGCTGATCTCTGGATTAGGCTTGGTATATCGGAGAAGTCTCTGGCCTAGACTAGTAGGAAATTATTTCAGTTGTTCTCTATCTTATTCTTGTATGTAGTTGTGATTCGAAGACGGATCACTGTTTTGTGTTGGTGTTATACTTGGAGAATTTGTTTTGGTTAATTGAACAGTCCAATAAATTGTTTTCGGACTTCGATCGTTAGTTTCTTCTGCTTACGGAGACATATCAATTATTAAACCTACTCCTGCATTACTCCTATTTGATTTTGTATTTATAACCCTGTATTTACCTGACCGGAAGTTTTGTTCCTCCTGCTGCCGAACTTCGCTAATTCCCACTATATCTTATTTTAATCTATCCATTTTCCTTTTTGAAATTCCAACCTACCTGCCCGATTAAGGGACCTGATATTCCACGCTCCGATCCGCAGAACTCCTGATAACGACATCCTCCTGAGTAGTCCTCGCCCGGAGATCCGAATGGGGGACTATTTTACCTCCGGAATATTTTACACAAGAGTACGCCATCATCATTTAACCATACAGTAAAGCTGCATGCCCTCGGGAAAAATTACGGCTGTAGTTTCCCCTTGCTTTCAACCGTTCGCAGTACCAGCACAGCAAGACCGTTTTGGTTAATGTTACAAGGCCAGATCTGTCAATCATCCAGACTGTTGCCCATGCAGCTACTGAAAAGGCTGCTGCCCCTCTTCAGGAACCATATATTTGTCTGCCTCTCAACGGCTACCCCGCCGTTGTGGTTGCACCTACAGTACGGCTAAGTGTATCGCTGAGGCACGCATGCCTCCCCACTAACGGCATGGTCCATGGTTCATGCGGGGGGAGAGATATTTACATATGTATCACTAATGATCTTGTTTCCTGATTTGAGAAAACATTAAATGTACTAACGTCTTTTACAAATGGCACATGTGAAAATTGAAGTAAACAAAGAACGAAATCTACGTTTTTGTATAGCGAATTTTAGATTAATCGAATACGTGTAAGAAAAGTACAGAGGAATAGATCACTACTTAAAGTAATCCTGTTGCCTGTAGCGAATACTGCTTTTATGTACTGTACGAATTAATGTGGGATCAGAGGTCCTCTGAATCTTACTACATTTGTAAAGAAATTACTTTACGATTCTAGTTACTGTAGATACAATAAGCTTAAATGTGAAATTAACAGAAAACTGAGATGAAAAGCAATGAAGTGTCAACCTACAAAGTGTATTTATGAAAGGACTCGTGTTATCTTCATACAAAGCCTAATAAGAAGTCTTAATTTTTTTCTTACTTACTATTTATTCATTAGCAGACAGTAGATGTATATATTAATCTTTAAGTTCTTTTATGCAAAAGAATGGTCCCCTTAAGCATGACCTGAATTGACTGAAACTAGTATGAGCTCGAGAAGAGCACTAACAGTAAAATGTAAGTATTTCAGATTGAGTAAGTATCTTAAGATGTAGATGCACTATTGTCTACCAATCTATTTTTGAAAAATGAAATCCTTGAGCGTAGGTTAGGCACTGATTCATTATCTTAAAGTGGATAAGTAATTTTGAATAATGCGGAATGGACGAATATTTCACTACGCAGTTGTGCGTACGCTAAGACGCAATGCTGTTTACAAGGGAAACTCCCATCGGACCGTCCTCAGATTTCAGATTTAGTGGTAAGAGGGCTCAGTTGACAGCCCGTCAAACAAGCATGAATACAGGCTGAAGGTGTACTGCAGTATGAAAAAAAAAATGCAAAATAGAAACAGTGAACGGTCCAAGCACAACAAGTGCAACATAGGGCAGATTCAAATATCCACGGGGTCGTTGGATACGTGAAGCGGTATGAACTGTAAAGAAGGCGAGCCGTGTTCAAAACTTCCTCGTCCCAATAATTTTTCGCTGTATTCAAATTTGTGTCTGTGTCGTGGCGTAACATCCGTTTGCAAGAGCGAGGTGTAAGTGAGGTGCCCGTAACGAAAGTTGATTCTGCGCAGCTACTCCATTAGCAGCCGAAAGGAAGTGGCTTTCGAATGGGAACCGCAAACGTTCGAGGACAAGGCGGCAACCCAACGAATTCCTCCACCGGAGAACACGTCTGGTGTATCATACACGGCATTAGTGACAGTGGGTGTGTCATATGGTGGGAATCTCCTATCGACGCATCTAACTTGTACGACTGGTGAGTGAGTGAAATGTACCCCCTTGCCCGATTTAGGAGTGCGTATGAATCTGAATTTGATCACTCCCGAGGAAATGATGAAAATATAGTGGTTTGCCACATAAGCTGGAACAAATGAACGCAATAGTTTCACAATCACACGGTTTTTCTTGTGCTCTGTCAAAACATATGCTTTTACCGTTTTTGATGTTGCGTTCCGTTTTGGACGTTTTGACTCTTGAATTTCTTTGTTCACACCCATTTATTTGTTGTTTTCATTTCTGTGAGACCACTGTTTACTATCTTGCCTCAAAAATGTTCAAATGTGTGTGAAATCTTATGGGACTTAACTGCTAAGGTCATCAGTCCCTAAGCTTACGCACTACTTAACCTAAATTATCCTAAGGACAAACACACACACCCATGCCCGAGGGAGGACTCGAACCTCCGCCGGAACCAGCCGCATAGTCCATGACTGCAGCGCCTCAGACCGCTCGGCTAATACCTCGCGGCTATCTTGCCTGCTCTCATTATACATCACTTTTCCTTGCGACAGTAATGTGTTCTTACTGCATGGCTCGTATTCTATAACCAGTGTGTAGTATGACTTTTGCCAAGACTGCAGAAAGAGAACAAACACAACCTCTGCTATCCGAAATATTGGATTTGAAGTATTTAACCGTTGGTTACGATTTTCAGCATATTTCCAAATAGAACCCAGTACGTTGTCCTCGATGGTGAGTGTTCATCGGAGGTGAGGGTATCATCTGGAGTGCCCCAAGGAAGTGTGGCAGGTCCGCTGCTGTTTTCTATCTACATAAATGATCTTTTGGATAGGGTGGATAGCAATGTGCGGCTGTTTGCTGATGATGCTGTGGTGTACGGGAAGGTGTCGTCGTTCAGTGACTGTAGGAGGATACAAGATGACTTGGACAGGATATGTGATTGGTGTAAAGAATGGCAGCTAACTCTAAATATAGATAAATGTAAATTAATGCAGATGAATAGGAGAAAGAATCCCGTGATGTCTGAATACTCCATTAGTAGTGTAGCGCTTGACACAGTCACGTCGATTAAATATTTGGGCGTAACATTGCAGAGCGATATGAAGTGGGACAAGCATGTAATGCCAGTTGTGGGGAAGGCGGATAGTCGTCTTCGGTTCATTGGTAGAATTTTGGGAAGATGTGGTTCATCTGTAAAGGTGACCGCTTATAAAACACTAATACGACCTATTCTTGAGTACTGCTCGAACGTTTGGGATCCCTATCAGGTCGGATTGAGGGAGGACATAGAAGCAATTCAGAGGCGGGCTGCTAGATTTGTTACAGGTAGGTTTGATCATCACGCGAGTGTTACGGAAATGCTTCAGGAACTCGGGTGGGAGACTCTGGAGGAAAGGAGGCGTTCTTTTCGTGAATCGCTACTGAAGAAATTTAGAGAACCAGCATTTGAGACTGACTGCAGTACAATTTTACTGCCGCCAACTTACATTTCGCGGAAAGACCACAAAGATAAGATAAGAGAGATTAGGGCTCGTGCAGAGGCATATAGGCAGTCATTTTTCCCTCGTTCTGTTTGGGAGTGGAACAGGGAGAGAAGATGCTAGTTGTGGTACGAGGTACCCTCCGCCACGCACCGTATGGTAGATTGCGGAGTACGTATGTAGATATAGATGTAGATCCTCCTGTAGTCACAATGTTGGCTCATTTTAAAGTGTACAATTTCTATGTAAGAATAATAGTCTAGGAAAATAGCATGCCTATTCTGCCTCATAAACGATGCTGTGTGGCATGCATGCATGATCCACGTTGCAGCGTTGTTTTTTGCTCGTGGATATCTCAGTATTTGTGGCTGAATGATCTCTAAAAGGTCTATACCACTGGGCGTCGTACGGTCTACCACCGACAATCATTGACGATAAAACTGGTCTTTCGTTGAGAGAAATGCGTTCGTCGAAGGAAAGAAGGAGATTAATGTTTAACGTCCCGTCGACAACGAAGTCATTAGAGATGGAACACAAGCTCGGATTAGGGAAGGATGGGGAAGGAAATCGGCCGTGTCTTTCATAGGAACCATCCCGGCATTTGCCTGAATCGATTTAAGGAAATCACGGAAAACCTAAATCAGGATGGCCGGAGACGGGTTTGAACCGCAGTCCTCCCGAATGCATCACAGATCTGCCCTTGAACTCGATGCTGCACTTATTAGCCTTGCACCGTTCTCTGTTTCTATTTTGCTTTTCTCTTTTTCGCACTTGAGTATAACTTTTTACGTTTTCATGCTTGATCTGTGTTCATTTTTTGGCGGGTGGAGGTGCGATGGGGAGTTTCCTCTGTTAGTCTGAGCTACTCTTTAACTTTCGGTTTGCTTTACGTGTATTTCTGCACGTACACGTGTCTTTGATCTGCTGTGTCCAGATTATCTACTTCGTAGTACAGGAACCGCCTGTTGCCCACACCTTAAATATTGATGAACCCTCCTATTAGAAAACTTCAAAGAAAATCGGCTTAATCTCACCTGAACGATTGTCCGTTAATTTCAAAGTTCAACGTAAATATTCTCGTACTGGACAAGGAGAAGGCTGAGAAATACATATGAAATACTGACTTCTTTACGTAAATACGCTAAAAACATATTTTATTTCATGGCTAATAGCGACATACGGAAGGACCAGTTATAATTTAAACTGTGTAACTTAAATGACAAAACTCTGAGCTATAAACTACTCACTTAAGTTACCGTGAAGTCATAACGTGTTAAAAAGGGAACCAGTAAGTGTTTGTGGCTGAGGTGGAGAACCTACGAAAGACACAAAGTTTAAGTGAAATCCTGTGTTTGGCAAGCGTTACTATGTGTAATCTAAACATTTCGCCGACACGGACGTGTAAGAAGAAGGTGAACACTTTGCTTACCTGGACTTGATCCTATGAGCACCTGGCTGGCTGTGGTTTAATATGTAGATGAGGGATGTCCTTGCAAGGTCCTGCAAGGCATTCCATATGAACGCGGTTACGCGAGCACATTATCCATTTTACGCCGGTACTGTAGAAGTTTGTCGCGCCTGCCTGGGCGAACTTTACACTCCCAGCTGTGCAATGCAGGCGAGGGTGTCAAGACAGGCTGTTGCCTACGCAGCGGCGTCATGAAAATTCAAATTATGTAAATAAAATGAACACCAAGTGCAAACATCATATAGACACGAACTGCGCCTAATGTAAATTTTCGTAACATGTCACATTATCTCGGCACTTCTTGCGCTGTATGATTAAAAAGAAATTCGCTTCCCTGAATAAAACTGAGCGGATCTCTTAAGATGTTATAGAACCTCTTAAGATCGCTTAAGATTTATCAAAATGAATATAGAAATGTGTGTACATATATTTACAAGTTGTCTTAGAAACTGAAATCTTGTACCCTTTATATTTAAAAATCTTTATTTCAGCACAAATGTCTCGAGACGTGCAAAGGAATCACTGATTCTGTCTTACAATTGTTTCATGATCCCAGCCTATATAGAAGATTTGACGACTACCTAAATGGCGTCCTGGTCGCGTTGTGACATCCAGAAACAGTACAGACAAGAAACTCATCTCCTGGATCCCATTTACCTAAGTGAAACAGCCCGCCAACCTCTGTCGGTTCCTGATATCTGACTTTCCTGGGCATGTGATGTGCCTTTTCATCCATCAGTGATAAAACAGACTGTGTCAATTAATCTAATTTACTTAAATACTGAAACATTATAAGACATGACAAACAATCTATTCAAAAGAAAGAAAAAATTTTCCTATTTACCTATATGAACAATTTCTACCTACGCAAATGAAATCAGTATATGTTGATTTGTGTATGTGATAAAATATACTGAGTGTTGTATGTGAGTTCAAGAGAAAGAAGGAATGAACAGACATTATTTATGACTTGCTGAACAGCGTTGTCAAATCCATTGTGAAGAATTGTGCCAGTGCCATTCAAGGGGCCTCGGTAATCCCTCGTATGACAGATCTCCGATCTCAGAGATGCTGCATGACTTATTTACGATATGATTTTGTTTTATGAATAAGTCAAGTTTCTCAACGTCACCTTGTACGAGGATGAGTCAAATGAAAAACTAGTCTAGTTTCTCAACGTCACCTTGTACGAGGATGTGTCAAATGAAAAACTTAAATTTGTAATAACAAATCGAAATTTCGCGCCGTTATCCTGTAAGTTGGTAAGCGTGCTACAAACAGCGTGCAGAATGGCCTGTAGGTGGTAGCATAGTGCAGATGCACACATACCGTCGCAGTATCAGTATAAAGATGGCCGTCCCACTTGCGATTTGCACCAGGGAAGAACGGCATTATGTTATTCGGATTTGCGTAGTGAAAGTGTGAAACCTATTGAAATTCATCGACGAATGAAGGTTTATTACGGTGATGTCTGTTTGTCACAGCAGGAAGTCTATGAATGGAGTAGGAAGTTTGCAATGGTGTGACTTCAGTGGAAGATACTCCTCGTCCAGGTCAGGCACAACGCGTTGTGACTCCACAGAACATTGCAGCAGTTGAAGCCATAGTGAAGGAAAAGCGCCGAGTGACACTGAATGACATTGCAGCATGTTTACAGATTAGTCATGGGTCAGCACACCACACTGTGCATGATATGCTCCAGTTTCACAAAGTGTCTGCAAGATGGGTGCCACAGCAGCTGTCTCCTGAAATGCTTGTGAAGAACTTCTTCGGTGCTTTGAACGAGAAGGTGATGGCTTCCTTGCAAGAATCGTTACTGGTGACGAAACCTGGCCTCACTTCCACCAACCGGAAACGAAGAGAGCGAGCAAGGAATGGCGCCATTCATCATCACCAAAACCAAAGAAGTTTCGAACAGAACCATCAGTAGGGAAGGTTATGCTGACTCTCTTTTGGGACGAAAAAGGCGTCATTTTGGAGCATTACATGCCTAGAGGGACCACTGCCACCAGTGCATCATACACAGATCTCCTAAAAAATCATCTGCGGCCTGCAATCAAATCAAAGCGACGTGGATTGCTGTCAGCAGGTGTCCTTTTGCAACATGACAATGCAAGGCCCCACACTGCCCGTACAACAGCTGGAACAGTCACAGACCTGCATTTTGTGTGTCTTCCTCATCCACCATACTCATCAGACCTTGCTCCAAGTGATTTCCATATGTTTGGACCACTCAAAGTTGCAGTGGGAGGAAAGAAGTTCCGTTCTGATGAAGAGGTACGCCACGCGGTGCATGAGTGATTGCGCGGACTATCAAAAAAATTTTTTTCTAATGGAATTTATGCGCTTTGTAAGAGCTGGAGGACTTGCATCGAACGTGAGACAGATGCTGTTGAAAAGTGATACAGCATTGTACCACTTCTGAACAATAAATAATATTTTAAAAAACATTTAAGGTTTTCATTTGACTCACCCTCGTACTCTCCTCTTCTGTTGTAGCCGTCTCAGGGAACGGTTGTAATAAAAGGTTGTGTCTTACGATGTTAATTTAGATAATTTAGATAACTGGAATAGTATGAACATTTACTTTATTCAGCTGTGTTATTTAATTTACCCCTTCTTATCATTTAATAATTTTTAATGTTTTTCAGCAAATATCCGTTGCTGGCCTTCTTAATACTATGATCCAGTGGATCGATCGCCATTGTCGCAGCATTAAGTGCTCACAGCACGTTCCAGAAAACGAATCTCTCTTCAGCTAATTACGTCAGAACGATGTCTGATGCCGATTTATAAGTGTCATTTTATTGTAAAGTTAACTATGAGGCATGAAACTGATTCATCATCTTTCCACGCTCACGTATCATCCTGTTGAAGACAAGCCTACAACACAAGCTTCGTCGATTTTCGCCAGTCATCTCATCATTATAATCGCCCTTTTCTCTCTTCCGACTTCTATCTTTTCCGATTTTTACTTAAGCAACTATAAGTCCTTCCTCAGTTCTCATTTGCAGTAGAATTTTGGAATTTATATTGTGTTCAAACATTATTAATCACCTCGAAAAAAATTATTTATTGACAAGTAGCCGACAAAATATCGTTCTTGGGAATTCCAGAAGGCTTTTGACGCCGTTCTTCACAAGAGACTTCTAATCAGATTGCGTGCCTATGGAGTATCGCTTCAGTTATGCGACTGGATTCGTGATTTCCCTTCAAAAAGTTCACAGTACGTAGTAATCGACGGAAAATCATCGAATAAAACAGAAATGATATCTGGCGTTCCCAAAGTTAGTGTTACGGCCCTCTGCTGTTCCTAACCTAAATAAACGATTTAGGAGACAACCTGACCAGCCCTCTTAAATTGTGTGCGGGTGGTGCTGTAGTTTAATGTCTAGTAGTCATCTGAAGATCAAAACCAACTGCAATATGATATAGACAAAACATCTGTATGATGCGAAAAGTGGCAATTATCTCTGAATAAGGACAAGTGTAAGGCCATCAATACGAGTACGAAAATAAATTCGTTAAATTTATGTTGCATGATAAATCACTCGAATCTAAAGACTGTCAGACCAACTAAATACCTAGGAATTACCATTACGAGCAACTTAATTCGAACGATCACGTTTATAATGCTGTTGGCAAGGCGAACCAAAGATCGCGTTTTATTGGTAGAACACTTAGAAGGTTCAACAGGTGTACTAAAGGGGCTGCCTTCACTACGCTTGTTCGTTCTCTGATAGCGTACTGCTGTGTGGTATGGAATCCTTACGAGGGAGGGCTGATGGAGGACATTGAAAAAGAAGTGCAGTTTGTTTTGTATTATCGTGAAATAGGGGGAGGGGGGGGGGGGGAGAATGTCACGGATACGATAAACGAGTTGGGGTGGCACTAGTCAAAAAAAAAAAAAAAGTGGTTTTTCGCTGCAGAGAGATCTTTTCACGAAATTTCAGTTACGAAGTTTCTCTTCTTAATGTGTAAACGTTTTACTGTTGGCAATCTACATAGGGAGAAGTGATCATCGTAATAAAAAAAGGGAAATAGGAGGTCGTATGGCAAGATTTTTCCAATGCGCTGTTCGGGAGTGGAAATGTAGAGAGGTTCGGAGAACTGTCTGCCAGGCACGTAAGTGTGAATTTCAGACTAGTGATGTAGATGGAACATCGTGGTACACCATACGCAATTACTTCGCTGTCGGACGGCGACTGATAGCTTAATGCAGAACTCTTTCCTATTGACACCCTTCGTATTGTATCAGAAAGATACGAACTGATCCATTTTGCAGTAATGCCTATTACACAGCTATATTCTAATTTACTCAAAAGTAAGATGGGCGCTCAATAATTAATGCAAAACCTTTTTTTTTGAAAGGAGATTGGTTTTATTCGTGATTTATATCCACCGTATTATTCACCTCTCTTCTGGCTACAAAACCCTATTTTTCAGCATAATCTCCGTTCAGTGCGGCAGCCTTACGCCGTCTTACTGGGAGGGCCAGTTTACCCGCGTGGTACCAATGTATTGGTCGCCGTCGGAGCCAATGTCTTGCTCATCAATAACCTCCCCGTCATCCACGTATTGGAGTACACCCTTCATTGGGCCAACAGATGGTGTGGGATCCGAGCTGCTGGCTGGATCAGGAATTACAGTCCATTGAAGTTTTGTAAGTTCCTTCGGAGAGCCAACCATGACAAAACTCTACCATCTGGTGAGCAAGATGCATGAGACAGCCGAAATACCATCAGACTTCAAGAAGAATATACTTGTGAGTGGTCTTGTGTTGTCATAGAGAAGGAAGTTCGGTTACATTTTTGTGGTGACGAACACGCTGAAGTCGTTTCCTGAGGGTAGGCTAATACACGTCAGAGTTGATAGTCGCACCATGAGCGACGACGTCAGGCATAATAACCCCTTCAGAGTCTCAGAAAACTGTCACCATGACTTTATCGGGTGACGATCGGTCTTTGAACTTCTTCTTCGGCGGAGGGGTGGTGTGATGTCACTACATGGATTGCCGTTTTGTTTCCAGTTCGAAGTGATGAATCCACGTTTCATGGCCTGTGACGATGTTCGACAAAAAAATCATCGCGAACGTCCTAGTAACGCACAAGCAATTCCGCACGCTGCGTTCTTCGTTGTTCTTTATGGTCTTCTGTTAGGCGTCTCAGTGGGAACCCACCTTTGAGTACCCTAACTGGTGGACGAGTGTGTCAGCACTACCAACAGAGCTGTCCAGTTGAACAGCGAGGTGTTCCATTATGATCCGTCGATTACCTCGAATGAGAGTGTCCACACGTTCCGACATTTCATGAAACAAAGCTGTGTACTGCCGCCCGGAACGCGGGAGATCGGACAGGACTCCACAGACACTCTGCAAGTGCCTGTGAATATCTAAGATGTTCTGGCTTTCGGCTAAAAGAAACTTAATGATACCTCTCTGCTTGAAATGCACCTCCGCTACAGGCGCCATTTAGAAAGCTGCGTATAGCGCCGCCACCTATCGAAATTTCGTGAAACTAGAGGGGCTGAAACGGAAATATTCCACGGTGTCTCACAACGAGTTCCGCATTTTTTCAGCCGAAAATGTTGCATTACTTATTGAATGCCCCTCGTATATCCTGGATTTCCGGAAGGCTTTTGGCACTGTACCACACAAGCGGCTTGTAGTGAAATTGCGTGCTTATGGAATATCGTCTCAGTTATATGACTGGATTTGCGATTTCCAGTCAGAGAGGTCACAGTTCGTAGTAATTGACGATAAGTCATCGAGTAAAACAGAAGTGATTTCAGGCGTTCCCCAAGGTAGTGTTATAGGCCCTGTGCTGTTCCTAATCTATATAAACGACTTGGGAGACAATCTGAGCAGCCGTCTTCGCTTGTTTGCGGATGCCGCTGTCGTTTATCGACTAATAAAGTCATCAGAAGATCAAAACGAACTGCAAAACGATTTAGAAAAAATATCTGAATTGTGCGAAAAGTGGCAGTTGACCCTAAATAACGAAAAGTGTGAGGTCATCCACATGAGTGCGAAAAGGAACTCGTTAAACGTCGGTTACACCATAAATCAGTCTAATCTAAAATCCGTAAATTCAACTAAATACTTAGGTATTACAATCACGAACAAGTTAAATTGGAAAGAACATACAGAAAATGTTGTGGGGAAGGCTAACCAAAGGCTGCGTTTTATTGGCAGGACACTTAGAAAATGTAACAGACCTACTAAAGAGACTGCCTACACTACGCTTGTCCGTCCTCTTTTAGAATACTGCTGCGCGGTATGGGATCCTTACCAGGTAGGACTGACGGAGTACACGGAAAAAATTCAAAGAAAGGCAGCACGTTTTGTATTATCGCGAAATATGGGAGAGAGTGTCACAGAAATGATACAGGATTTGGGCTGGAAATCATTAAAAGAAAGGCGTTTTTCGTTGCGACGGAATCGTCTCACGAAATTCCAATCATCAACTTTCTCCTCCGAATGCGAAAATTTTTTGTTGACACCGACCTGCATAGGGCGAAACGGTCACCACGATACAATAAGGGAAATCAGAGCTCGTACGCCCTATACGAGATTGTAATAATAGAAAATTGTGAAGGTGGTTCGGTGAACCCTCTGCCAGGCACTTAAAGGGGGCACGACGTCAAGCGGGCCGACTTGGAGCAGGAGAGGCACCACAGGACATTTTATTTTCTATTGTCTATACTTTTACAAATAAATTCATAAAACTTTGTCAGCATGACCAGGAAGGATTCAGAAATCACACTCATAGCAGTGGAAGTGCAAAAACATAACAAAATAATTTTTTTTAGCTATGAAATTTCATCATTTTTTCACTTACTGTTGGCTGCATTTGTTGGTATTGGTACATTTTTCTTCACAAGTAAGAGAGATTCTTTGATGAATTTTGGACAGCATACAAACCATACTTACAGGAGTATGAAACTCTAGAATTTTCCAAATCTAGTAAAAACTGTGGTAAAAGTTGAGATAATTAACTACATAATTTGATTTTTTCTAAACATAAAGTTTAAACGTAACATCTCATTCATTTTTTCATAAATTAAATAGATTCTAGAGTTTCAGACACCTGTAAGTATGGTTTGTATGCTGTGCAAAATTCATCGGACAGTCTCTCTCACTTATGAAGAAAAGTGTACCTATAGCAACAAATGCAGCCAATAGTAAGTGAAAAATGATGAAATTTCACATGTAAAAAAAATTATTTTGTTATGGTTTTGAACCTTCGCTGCTACGAGCGTGAATCCTGAATCCTTCCTGGTCATGCTGACAAAGTTTTATGAATTTACTTGTAAAAGAATAGACAGTGGAAATTAAAATATCCTGTGGCGCCTCTCCTGCTCCAAGTCGTCCCGTTTGACGTCCTACCCCCGTTAAATGTGATTTGCAGAGTATCCATGTAGATGTAGATATATTGTGATTTGCGCAGTCCAGTGTCTTTGCCAGATCGCAGAATATCTACATCTACATCTACAATCATATTCCGCAAGCCACCTGACGGTGTGTGGCGGAGGGTACCGTGAGTACCTCTATCGGTTCTCCCTTCTATTCCAGTTTCGTATTGTTCGTGGATAGAAGGACTGTCGGTATGCTTCTGTGTGGGCTCTAATCTCTCTGATTTTATCCTCATGGTCTCTTCGTGAGATATACGTAGGAGGGAGCAATATACTGCTTGACTCTTCGGTGAAGGTATGCGAAACAAAAGCCCGTACCGACCTACTGAGCGCCTCTGCTGCAGAGTCTTCCACTGAAGTTTATCTATCATCTCCGTAACGCTTTCGCGATTACTAAATGATCCTGTAACGAAACGCGCTGCTCTCCATTGGATCTTCTCTATCTCTTCTATCAATCCTATCTGGTACGGATCCCACACAGCTGAGCAGTATTCAAGCAGTGGGCGAACAAGCTACTGTAATCTACTTCCTTTGTTTTCGGATTGCATTTCCTTAGCATTCTTCCAATGAATCTCAGTCTGGCATCTGATTTACCGACGATCAACTTTATATGATCATTCCATTTTAAATCACTCCTAATGCGTACTTCCAGATAATTTATGGAATTAACTGCTTCCAATTGCTGACCTGCTATTTTGTAGCTAAATGATAAGGATCTATTTTTCTATGTATTCGCAGCACATTACACTTGTCTACATTGAGATTCAATTACCATTCCCTGCACCATGCGTCAATTCGCTGCAGATCCTCCTGCATTTCACTGCAATTTTCCATTGTTACAACCTCTCGATATACCACAGCATCATCTGCAAAAAGCCTCAGTGAACTTCCGATGTCATCCACAAGGTCATTTATGTATATTGTGAATAGTAACGGTCCTACAACACTCCCCTGCGGCACACCTGAAATCACTCTTACTTCGGAAGACTTCTCTCCATTGAGAATGACATGCTGCGTTCTGTTGTCTAGGAACTCTTCAATCCAGTCGCAAATTGGTGTGATAGTCCATATGCTCTTACTTTGTTCATTAAACGACTGTGGGGAACTGTATCGAACGCCTTGCGGAGGTCAAGAAACACGGCATCTACCAGTGAACCCGTGTCTATGGCCCTCTTGAGTCTCGTGGAACTGTTCAGGATTATGTCAGAAGGCACAGCGCAGCTGTGGAAAGGACAAGTGTTTGGTAAGTGAGAGAACACGGCGTTATATTGATACGGACGTTTTATTGCTTGTACAGAGACGCAGAACTATTGCGGCCCGCTGTCGGCGGGCGACATGGGCAGCGAGGTGACGGGCAGCGCGAGCGGCGGCCGGGTGGCCCTGCGGCGCGTCCTGGTGAGCCGCAGCGGGCCGGGCTGCCCCCTGGCCACGTGCTGCGCCGCCTCGCGCCACCAGCGGCGCGCGTCCGCGCCCCTCCAGGCGCGCAGGTGCGCCTCCATGCGCGGGCACGTGACCGCGTCGCCCTCCAGGCCGACCGCCGACCGCAGCAGCGAGGCGCGCGTCGGCCTGGCCAGCCGCTCCAGCTCCGCCGAGCTGCGCCGCCTCTTGCCGCTGCTGCCCTGCGACGCCGCCGCCGCGGACGCAGCCGCTGACGCCGCCGCCTGCTCGCGCCGTCGCCGCCCGGCCGCCGACTTCTTGGCGCCCGCCGGAACGCCGAACAGCCCGCGCGACTCCGCTATGTCGATCATGTACTTGTTGTCGAGCCGGACCACCTCCTGTACACAACCACCATCCATCCTTTGCACACCCTGTGCGGGTACGTATTCACGGACTCACTGTCTTAACAAGACCATTTAGCAAACTTTCACGGCACACAGCGACTGACGAAGACGCGCGTCATATCGAAAGCATACCATTATCAAGCGTGCTTCTAGAGACAGGCTATTGAGATTTATAAAACCGTAATGCACTACTGGCCATTAAAACTGCTACACCTAGAAGATGACGTGCTACAGACGCGAAATTTTACCGACAGGAAAAAGATGCTGTGATATGCAAATGATTAGCTTTCCAGAGCATTCACTCAAGGTTGGCGCCGGTGGCGACATCTACAACGTGCTCACATGAGGAAAGTTTCCAACCGATTTCTGATACACAAACAGCAGCTGACCGGCGTTGCCTGGTGAAACGTTGTTGTGATGCCTCGTGTAAGGAGGAGAAATGCGCACCATCACGTTTCCCACTTTGATAAGGGTTGGATTGCAGCCTATCGCGATTTCGGTTTATCGTATCGCGACATTGCTGCTCGCGTTGGTCGAGATCCAATGACTGTTAGCAGAACATGGAATCGGTGGGTTCAGTAGGGTAATACGGAACGCCGTGCTGGATCCCAACGGCCTCGTTTCACTAGCAGTCGAGATGACAGGCATCTTATCCGCATGGCTCTAACGGATCGTGCAGCCACGTCTCTATCCCTGAGTCAACAGATGGGGACGTTTGCGAGACAACGACCATCTGCACGAACAGTTCGACGACTTTCCCAGCAGCATGGACTACCAGCTAGGAGACCATGGCTGCCTACGGTCGCAGGTTCGAATGCTGCCGCGGGCATGGATGTGTGTGATGTCCTTAGATTAGTTAGGTTTAAGTAGTTCTAAGTTCTAGGGGACTGATGACCTCAGAAGTTGAGTCCCATAGTGCTCTTAAAAAAAATAAAAAAAATAAAAAACCATGGCTGCAGTTACCCTTGACGCTGCGTCACAGACACGAGCGCCTGCGATGGTGTACTCAACGACGAACCTGGGTGCACGAATGGCAAAACGTAATTTTTTCGGATGAATTCATGTTCTTTTTACAGCATCATGATGGTCGCATCCATGTTTGACGACAATGCTGCATCCGTGTTTGGCGACAATGCGCTGAACGCACATTGGAAGCGTGTGTTCGTCATTGCCATACTGGCGTATCACCCGGCGTGATGGTATGGGGTGCCATTGGTTACATGTCTCGGTCACCTCTTGTTCGCACTGACGGCACTTTGAATTGTCCTTACATTTCAGATGTGTTACGACCCGTGGCTCTACACTTCATTCGATCCCTGCGAAACCCTACATTTCAGCAGGATAATGCACGACCGCATGTTGCAGGTCCTGTACGTGCCTTTCTGGATACGGAAAATGTTCGACTGCTGCCCTGGCCAGCACATTCTCCAGATCTCTCACCAACTGAAAACGTCTGGTCAATGGTGGCCAAGCAACTGGCTTATCACAATACGCCAGGCACTACTCTTGATGAACTGTGGTATCGTGTTGAAGCTGCATGGGCAGCTGTACTTGTACACGCCAGCCAAGCTCTGTTTGGCTCCATGCCCAGAGATATCAAGGCCGTTATTACGGCCAGAGGTGGTAGTTCTGGGTACTGATTTCTCAGGATCTATGCACCCAAATTGCGTGAAAATGTAATCACATGTCAGTTCTAGTATAATATATTTGTCCAATGAATACACGTTTACCATCTGCATTTCTTCTTGGTATAGCAATTTTAATGGCCATTAGTGAAGTTTTAACAGAAAAGAGGGGAAGGTGTCAATAGATAAAATATGGATGTCGACTTCGCACCGACGGAATGACAATCGATTACTGTCAGTCGAGAATGTTGGCACTACCGCAGACAGTCTCATAGCCGCCGTCATGTGAAGCACTGTGGTGCCTTCTACAATGCCTATACATTCGGCACTCCCACGAGTTTTGATTTAATTACAGGACCAACCAGCGGCACCTTCCATCTGCACGACTGCTGCTCCACTATTTACAACCGTGCTGTCTAGCTAATTACCACACTAAAATACCTTTGACTAACCTTCCACCAGCAACTAACGTGGAAACCTCACCTACCATCCGTCTGACAGAAAGCCCACAACAGATTGAAACTACTAACTGGCCAAATATGTGGACTGCACCCAAACACTGTCCTCCACACATACAAATCCTAGTTCTGCCCCATCGTTTGCTATGAAAATGTTGCATGGGTCGCCCCACCCAAGTGCTTTAAGTCCCTCCAGATCCTCGAACGCCATGCTTTCTGCCTAGCTTTCCGCATCAGCTTATCTTCTACAACAAGGAATGTTTACCAGCTCATCAATTTCCAACCTCTCCTCCCTCACATTGAACACATCCGAATAAACTACACCATCCGCAAACTCGACTCCAACAACCCTACTGTGTCCCCTCTCTTTTCCAATCCCAGTGTGCTGCCACGCCTGTATCTACACATCCCACCAACCCTCCACTAGCACACCCTCCACATCCTCTCCCAAAGAAATTTCAACTGTCTCCCTCTCTCCAACCACAGAATTTGCGCCAATTTTTGTATTACTCTATTGTACAGGTCACGATTTCAATATCCCAAGTGCTAGAAGACGTTACTGCTCTTTGTAGCTGTAGCCTGACGATTCTCAAACAGCTATGTAGGACTGTCTCAACTACTGACCATTCTGACTGTGGTGAAAAAGGCTCCATCCAAGAAAAATACATTCACGGAAAAGTGAGGATCGGCCACACATTACTGCACCACCCATTGGCTCAACGCAACGCAGCACTCTTTTTGATACGGTCGAAGAAATAAGCAGTTAACTGTACAGTCTTCTCAAGATTTACAAGATGTTCTGGGGATGTTTGAAAGGATTTGTAACTCACTGCAGAGACAAGGGCAGTATTGCACCCAAAACGCGAGGACATAAGGTGGAGCACTTCCCTTAATAGATACGGCTGTACAGTAAATTGTAACGTGTAACCCGTTGAAGTAATATTGCTTTTCCTAATAATGTAGGGCATGGGTGAAATTTGAGGCCTATTAGATGAGGACTTGATCGAAAAGTTTGATTTTCGAATGGCTCTGAGCACTATGGGACTTAACATCTGAGGTCATCAGTCCCCTAGAACTTAGAACTACTTAAACCTACGGACATCACAGACATCCATGCCCGAGGCAGGATTCGAACCTGCGACCGTAGCAGTCGCGCGGTTCCGGACTGAAGTGCCTAGAACCGCTCGACCACAACAGCCGGCAGTTTGATTTTCGGATACGTTTTACTGACTAGGACAATATTTCATACTGAAGCCAATGGCGGTGTGTAACCACACTTTCCACAGTTTAGATTTTCACGGTGGGTATTAATTTCACTTAAAATTTCCAGGCTGACAGGCAGTGGTCGATATGTAAGACTTTCCTCAGACGTTTCATCTGCGGCTGCGAGAGATATCCACGGTGGTGAAGTGGCGAACTGCAGTCAGAACTCTTTTTTTTTTTTCATTCACTGTTATTTCCTCCGCCCTCGCCCCATGTGGGTGGAGGAATGGGCTGACAGCGGTACAATCAGCCCACTCTTCAGCCAATAGATATTATTCTTTATCTCTGACGCTAAACACAAAACAAGGAGACATATTTACCATGAATTTAAAATTGTTTTAAAAGGTGATGTTCATAGGAGAACTAACTACCAAATCTGAATCCAACCCACCTTATTCAACCCCAAAGGGCTCCTCCTAGTCTTCTCCCCATACCCCCTTTTCCTCTTCCCTGACGCCTCCACCACCCTTTCTTTTCAAATTTGTAGATTCCAGTACCAGCTACATCTCTTTCCTTGTCGCCCACAGCCACCCCTGTCTCATCACCACCTCTAACTAGTCCTCTGACCTCTTCCCCACCCGTCTCCTATCTCTCTCCGTATCCACCTTTCTTTTCATCGCCGGCCGGTGTTGCCGTGCGGTTCTAGGCGCTTCAGTCTGGAACCACGTGACCTCTACGGTCGCAGGTTCGAATCCTGCCTCGGGCATGGATGTGTGTGATTTCCTTAGGTTAGTTAGGTTTAAGTAGTTCTAAGTTCTAGGGGACTGATGACCTTAGAAGTTAAGTCGCATAGTGCTCAGAACGTTTGAACCATTTCTTTTCATCAACAACCCACCATCCGAGGGAAGGTCCTTTTCCAGTTTTAGTGAGACTGTACTGTGCTCCGTTTTTAATGGTCAGTGCTCCTTCTGTCGTGTTCAGTGTTTTTTAAGTGTTTAGTGTTCTTCGAGTGTTTTTAACTGTATTGTCTGTCCACACTTTCATCAATGGTGTTAAACTACTCGTGAAGACAGTCTCCTATGAACATCACCTTTTAAAACAAGTTTAAATTCATGGTATATATGTCTCCTTGTTTTGTGTTTAGCATCAGAGATAAAGAATAATATCTATTGGCTGAAGAGTGGGCTGATTGTACAGCTGGCAGCCCACTCCTCCACCCACATGAGGCGAGGGGGGATGAAATAACAGTAAAGAAAAAAAAAAAGAGTTCTGACTGCAGTTCGCCACTTCACCACCGTGGTTATCTCTCTGGCCGGCCGCAGTGGCCCAGCGGTTCTATATGAATTTTCATCATCCTCAGTAGATCAAAGGAAAATTTTAAGTTCTTTCATTTTCTTTGATAAATTTCGACAGAATCGTTTCTGGATCAGGATTCCTATAATGAATTGATACATTTACACTTATCCATTATTCTTTAATATCTGTATCATAGTAACTGAAACACAATGTAGAATTCAGAGTGTGTAAAAGCAAATAACAAATTTTAATTAAAAACTAAAACGGCATGGTCGCTTTTCGACAGCTGCCAAAGTTTCAATCCCTGACAACCATATCTGAGTTTTTTTACTTCTGCGCCACTTCTAGAGAAGTATTGTTTCTAAAATTAAAATTATTAATAACTGAAACTTGTTCAATGTAAAATCTTCACCACTGAAATACGTGTGGACTGATGAGCAAAACCAGTGCTAAAAGTTTTAAACGAGAGTTTTTGGTATAATCGAAGCAAAAGACCTTTAGTGACAGGACTGTCCATGACCAATTAAATACCGTTCAGCAGTGCTATATAACACTGAGTAAACAATTATACATAACGGAAGCTACAACAATGACTCCAAGCGCTCTAAATTTCAGTCATTACCTCTCATCGCTGTCTTGCCTGTGGAGATCATTGGTAAAGTCGTCTTGCTTATTCCAACATTCCTTATGAAAGCAAAGATGTTTAGGTATGAGTTTATGGAACCCAAACATTATAATTTGTTTCTCCAGTGTCTACAGCAATGCTTACAAGAGAGCACACAACAATGGGATTTTTGTAATTTTTTTATATGTATAATACATAAAGTTGAGAACTCAAACATCGATTTGCACAATCTCCAAGAGCAGTTCGACACGAATTAAGACATTCTCGAGAAAATCGATTTTTAAGTTTCTGAGCCACTTTAATTCACTAAAGGAAGGACAACTGCCGACGTGCCGCATAGTTCTATCGATACTGATGTTTGAGTCCTCAACACCACGTAGTGGCAGAATTTTCACCAGTCATACCAAGGTACAACAAATTATAATAAATCATTAAACTAGTTCACTTCTTTGCATAATATTAATTTCGTGAAAACCACACCTTATTAGTATTTAATTATCTAATTTCACATTATATTGTAAAACCTGAGAAATGGGGAATAATATTTCACATATAAAAATTAGTCGTAAATAAATATCTAACAGCTTGAACAGGGTGTTCGGAAATCTCCGTTACAAAGTTTTGTAGAGGGGAGTGCGTACGTAACACTTTGAATAGGAACCCATGTCCGGAAACGTACCGTTTCCGTGCTATATCAGTTTCGTAACATGTTGGTAACGCGACCACTTTTACAAGTACTTTATTTGGCGTGAACCAGTACAACACTTGTTTTTACAGTTCCACTCACTAATAACCAAAGAAACAAAAAGAGAACTTAATTAGTTTTCACAAACACTCTTCCAATTCGGATGTTCGTTGTATTCTTGGAGTATCACAGTCACGCCTGCTGACGGTGAAGGTACCCATTTCTCGAAGCCGTTGTGTACTTGTGGTGCAAAGGGTATGCGATGGGTCGTACTTTGTGGAGGAATATCTTTATAAAGACAACGACCAACTATTCCATTACCGTGACTTTCGCCACATAGAAAGTTCTTGTCGGTGTATTCTGGAAACGTGTTTTCAACCATGCGCCTCTAACACTCGCAGACGCATGAATGAGGCTCGAACCACGTCAGGGAGGTAAGATAGACATGAAATGACATCAGCAGATCCGACATAACCATCCCCACTATGACTACCGTGTTGCATACCTACCTGTCGACTTGATTTCAAACAGCTGCAGCATTGGAAGGATACGTTTTCGGACATTGGTTCCTCTTCAAAATATTATGAACTCACTCCCCTCTACAAATCGAACTCGTTTATAACGGAAATTTCCGAGCACACTGTATTTATTTCACGTACAAAATCTAGTTGTGAATGGCTTATAAAATTTTATGCTTTGCGTAAATTGCGTACGTGGTTAGCCTCGTCCTCACTGTCGACACCTGCACGTGGATTGCGAGCCGACTTGATGCACACAGTACATTTGCTCCAGCTCTATTCAAAGTAATCAAAACAATAAAGGCATTCATCGGCTTCTTTGAATTGACCACTACCGTTAGACGTAAATGAGGATGTTTTGGAGCTTCTCTTCTTAGTTATTGACGATGCAGATGTAGCTTTACACTTCTTGCATTCTTCTTCAGACTCTTTCTGGTACATGAACTAATTCAAGCTGCCTTTTTGCGGACTTAGGGCTATACGGCTTAGATTTCTTCTTAGTTTCTTCAACCTCTGCTTTTATTGTAAGGATAAGAGGTCAAAATAACTATTTTACCTGTATTTATTGACACCCTTTTGTTGTTCTTTGCTATTTTCGAAACAGGTAGTATGCTCTCTGGACGGGATACTTGGAAACTACACACATCAAAAAACATTATGCATCACCTCAGTTCCAATAGTTTCGGAACCTGTACAGAAAATTGGAATAGAGATCAACATAAACATCACTGCTCATGAAAACCACACATTGCATGTTGAACCACCAAACAGCGAGACCTTCAGAGGTGGTGGTCCAGATTGCTGTACACACTGGTACTTCTAATACCCAGTAGCACGTCCGCTTGCATTGATTCATGCCTGTATTCGTCGTGGCATACTATCCACAAGTTCATCAAGGCACTGTTGGTCGAGATTGTCCTACTCCTCAACGGAGATTCGGCGTAGATCCCTCAGAGCGATTGGTGGGTCATGTCGTCCATAAACAGCCCTTTTCAAACTATCCCAGACATGTCCGATAGGGTTCATATCTGGAGAAGATGCTGGCCACTCTAGTCGAGCAATGTCGTTATCCTGAAGGAAGTAGCCGGGCGGTGTGGCCGTGCGGTTCTAGGCGCTTCAGTCTGGAACCGCGTGACCGCTATGGTCGCAGGCTCGAATCCTGCCTCGGGCATGGATGTGTGTGATGTCCTTAGGTTAGTTAGGTTTAAGTAGTTCTAAGTTCTAGGGGACTGATGACCTCAGCTGTTAAGTCCCATAGTGCTCATAGCCATTCAGCCATTCAGCCTGAAGGAAGTAATTCACAAGATGCCCCCGATGGGGACGCGAATTGTCGTCCATGAACATGAATGTCTCGCCAGTATGCTGCCGATATGGTTGTACTATCGGTCGGAGGATGGCATTCACGTATTGTACAGCTGTTACGGCGCCTTCCATTACAACCACCGGTGTACGTCGGCTCCACATAATGTCACCCCAAAACAGCAAGGAACCTCCACCTTGCTGCACTCGCTGGACAGTGTGTCTAAGGCGTTCAGCCTGAGCGGGTTGCGTCCAAACACGTCTCCGTCGACTGTCTTGTTGAAGGCATATGCGATCCTCATCGGTGAAGAGAACGTGATGCCGATCCTGAGCGGTCCATTAGGCATGTTGTTGGGCCCATCTGTCCCGCTCTGCATGGTGTCATGGTTGCAAAGGTGGACCTCACCATGGACGTCGGGAGTGAAGTTGCGCATCATGCAGCCTAATGCGCACAGTTTGAGTCGTAACACGACGTCTTGTGGCTGCACGAAAAGCATTAATCAACATGGTGGCGTTGCTGTCAGGATTCCTAATAATCCGTAGGTAGCGGTCACCCACTGCAATAGTAGCCCTTGGGAGGCCTGAACGAGGCATGTCATCGACAGTTCCTGTCTCTCTGTCTTTCCTCCATGTCCAAACAACATCGCTTTGGATCACTCCGAGACGCCTGGACACTATCGTTGTTGAGATCCCTTCCTGGCACAAAGTAACAATGTGGACGCGATCGAACTGGTTGTTTACATCTTTGGGCGGGTTTAGTGGCATCTCTAAACCGTCAAAGGAACTGTGTCTGCTATACAATATACACAGTCAGCGTTTATCTTCATGAGTTCTGGGAACCGTGGTGACGCAAAACTTTTTTATGTGCATATATTTTGAAAGTATTGCTATTCCATAAGGAGGCACGTTGCATGAGTGTGATGTGGGTGTTTCAGCTATGGAGGAGGTCCCAGTTCCGGTGTGTTAGGTCCTGCTTAAGTTTTCTTTGGAGTTTGCAGCTCATTATCATTGGTTGCTGATGGTAGGAAATCTTCAGTTCTTGTTGTTGTTGGTTGGTTTGGGGAAGGAGACCAGACAGCGTGGTCATCGGTCTCATCCTTTCAGAGGAACCATCCCGGCATTTGCCTGGAGTGATTTAGGGAAATCACGGAAAACCTAAATCAGGATGGCCGGACGCGGGATTGAACCGTCGTCCTTCCGAATGCGAGTCCAGTGTCTAACCACTGCGCCACCTCGCTCGGTCTTCAGTTCTAAAGACATTTCTCTCAACAGTCCATATTCTAGATTTTCGAAAACCATTGATAGCGTTTAACGTTGTTGATGACTGCAAATGTATACTGCCAAGCAAGGTAGCAATTTCAAACAATGTGATCGTTTTTTTTTTTCGGGATATGGTCTTAACTATTTATGAATTTTATCCTCGTAACACTTGCTAAGGGGTTTCGGATAGGCTGTATTCAACTGCTAGACTCTGCGAGAGGTTGGCAGCGGCAAACGCAAAAGTATAATTCCGTTATTTCTTGCTAGCTCGATTAGTTCCAAATTTTTTGTGTGAGAGAATTCTCGTCAAGAGTGAGAAGACCTGGATTTTATTTATTCACCTATGTCGTGAATCTCTGATAGCGCACCGGCTGGGAGACCAGTCTGGAACTCCTGCCTCATCTGTTCCCTTGGAAGGACGTACATACTAAATGTGAGAAAGAAGATCGTCACTGTCACAATATCACCTCTTTCAGCTGAGGTGAAAGTCCCCAATTTCCTACGCCGTTTCAGAGCATGTATTCTTCAGTGACATCTAGGGTTCGCTGATATTCGAGCCTCAACAAAATTCCTCTCATCGACAACACTAACCTGCAAATCAAAGAATTTGTCAATTGCTGATTTATTACAACACATAGCTCGAGCCACTGAAGTCGCTTCTGATTTCCGTAAACTCAGTGTTTCATGGAGTCGCAAAAATCCTCTTACCCACTGCAATCATACTTTTCTGTCGTTGCCAAACTGAGTGAGGTAAATTGTTACGAACAGCCAATTCATAGGCTGATTCTTGAAGTTCGTTAATCGTTAGACTAAATATTTTTTGTTTGCATTATAGTCAAATACCCGACTAATTTAGCCTTTTATTGTAAAGTAAAAACATAATTAAATAGGCCACTGCTTTTTTTGATACAACAATCTTTGTTTTCACATTTTTTCTTTGCATAACAGTCTGATGAGGTGTGAAGAAAGTTGAACTGAGCTGCTGCTTTCTTATAGTCCATTCTTCCAGTTATTACATCTGCTACAGCCTCTTGCATAGATATAAATAATATTTAAACTACGTAAAAATGGTGCTTAGCAAACAATCAAGAGAATGGTAATGATTTAGTTTAACTGTAACTAACCAATATTTAGTTATTTATGAGATATTAACATCTGCGTATCGCGGATACACGCAAGAAAAACACTTGAAACAAGATGCAGCCGGCTGGAGTGGCCGAGCGGTTCTAGGGCTACAGTCTGGAACCGCGCGACCGCTACGGTCGCAGGTTCGAATCCTGCCTTGGTCATGGTTGTGTGTGATGTCCTTAGGTTAGTTAGGTTTAAGTAGTTCTACGTTCTAGGGGACCATAGTGCTCAGAGGCATTTTTTTTAACCAAGATGCAGGAACACTGCGCGTAATGGCGTCGATGCATTGTTCGATACTTCGCCTCAGCCTCTCGATATGGTTCTAACAATATCTGAGAGATAGCACATATGAAAGAAACGCCGTTGTTCCGTTATGCTTCACTAACCTTTTCAAAAAAAAAAAAAAACTGCCATTTGGTATCCTTGTTATAATTAGTAGAGTTACCTTTCTCTGGAGGACGGCCAGATAGCAACCCTCTTCTTCGAAGTTATGGTGATCTTCGCCATTGGGGCCCATATCAGGGAGTGTACCAACTTCGAACAGATCGCAGGGTGGCACCTGAAAGCAAGGAAAAGTGATCCTCGTTTTTTCTTGCAAAACACTGGGTTGTGTTTCGAATCTACCATTCTGTACGATGAAAGGATCATTTTTTAGATAAAGTATTCTTCCTGTATGTTTTATATGTTACATATTGACAGGCATCGTGAAAGAGAAGCTGGCCAAGGTCTCGTGAAAGGAAAATATTAGCATTTCTTATGTTTATCCTTTATTTTATAACATAGGTATAATAAAAGTTAAGAAATGATTCTCAAATTGCGATTATGGTTCTGCAACAGCTGTAGAATATTTCAGAGCAAATTAAAATGTGTGTCGGACCCGGACACGAAACGGCTTTTCTCCTTTCGCAAGAGGTCTCGTTAAACAGACGGCTGCTGTGACCGAGCGGTTCTCGGTGCTTCAGTCCGGAACCGCGCTGGTGCTACGGTCGCAAGTTCGAATCCTGCTTCTGGTATGGATGTGTGTGATGCCCTTAGGTTAGTTAGGTTTAAGTAGTTCTAAGTCTAGGGGACTGATGACAAATTTTCTTTTGTTCTGAAATATACTACAGGTGATGCGGAACTATAATCACAATTTGCGAATCATTTTTTAATTAAAATGCGGCTGTTGATCGTCAATGCAGTGTCTGTTCCTTCGGACATGCTAAGCAACTTTGCTTAGAACTATATAGTTCAACAGCGACACTGCACTGTCGTACAATAATAAAAGTTACAGAAACTCAGAGTCACTGATAGTTGAGACGCAGTAGTCAGATTAAATGGATGACTAAGTTATAGGAAGTCTAAATAACTGACTCCTGGTTACTAATAAATAAATCTTCTAACAGGAATATTACTGAGCTAATTACTGGTATCAGCAAAGCTCATAGTCACTCACTCAATGGGCAGGCGGGAGCGCACGTTATTGAATTAAAACAAAATGATCCAGTGTAGTAGAAAGTGGCATGATTTTGCAACTACGTAGACCCAAAAATAAGAAGTAGCAATTCACACTCAACTGAGCTCGCTACACCTCGATTGTACATGCAGTAACATCCATTTCTCAGTATTACGGCGTTTGAGCCAGCTGCACACAGAGCACTGACATGAAGTACCACGTGGACTGCTCGCGCTCTTCTTCTGTGTCCGATTCTCAGAGCATCTCGTTAGCAAACGCCTCAAACATGCCTCCCTTTCCAACCCTATTTCGCTATGCGGATGGAAGTCCTGCGATGTCACGTCCCTCGAGCAAAGCATGTACCAAACCTAACGTAAAATACGACCTTCGTAAAAGTATTGATACTAGCGGCGACGGTCGATCTATGTGTACTGAGGAATCTACCGACATTAATTTGGCATTTCGAAATACGGCAGTTTTTAACATCGCAGGAATGTCCAAATTTCCTAAGTATTATGATTTCTGGACCCATGAGTTTCTAGTAAATTCGAATAGGCTACACCTGGATAGTAACTTGGACAATCGATTCTATAAGTGTATAAAAGTTCTGTTTTGTCTGTTCCAGGTATCATACTCTTTGGCTGCAGTTGTACTGAAAAATCTGATCTACATACTAATAGTTATAAAAATATGCAATGTATGTGGAACTTTTTTATATTATTTAAACTGAATGCAAACGAAGAAACACGTCCCCCAAGTTTTTAAAGAAAACTGAACAGAAGAACGCAGTGTCCCCCGACTGTAAGAGAATAACTCTGAACATTATTTTAGCAAATCCTCTAGAAAAAGTTAATTATCTACAGGATATTGCATCGTCATCCCACTCTGTATCACCGAATGGCCAAAACGGTAACCCACTTACAGCTGCAGGTAACCTAACTAACGACTTCCAGGGGCAGCAAAAATTTCTTCTCAGTCCTTCATATAATTATTGATCGTATTTTAAAATTTAAAATACTGTCATAATCTGCTGATGAAGGGGTATCACCTTACGTTAGAGGTTTAACAGTATTACAATCAGAAACTGTGTAAATGTATTGAGGCAGTGTTACTCACAGCTCGCAAATTACGCATACTATATTCATCTACACCTACATCTATATGTATACCCTGCAAATCACACTTAAGTGCCTGGCAGAGGGTTCATCGAACCACCTTCGCAATAATTCTCTATTATTCCAATTTCGAACAGCGTGCGGAAGAAACGAACACCTGTATCTTTCCGTGCGATCTCTGTTTTCCGTTCTTTCATTATCATGGTCGTTTCCCCCTGTGTAAGTCGGCGTCAACAAAATATTTTCGCATTTGAAGGAAAAAGTTGCTGACTGAAGTTTCGTAAGAAGATTCCGCCGAAATGAAAAACACCTGATGAAAAATATTATTTAAAGGCAAGAAAACATTTTATTAGCTTTGTAATTACACCCTGGATACGAAAAAAAACACATTTACTGTAAGAAAAAACACAGAAGTTACACACAAGCCAAGAATAAAGATATTGACAGCAGAGTCATGGAGCAGCACATAAATATAGACGTCAAGGAATTTTTTCTTTTCTTTTGGAGGAAGTGTTAAAAGAAAAGAAAAAATTCCTTGACGTCTATATTTATGTGCTGCTCCATGACTCTGCTGTCAATATCTTTATTCTTGGCTTGTGTGTAACTTCTGTGTTTTTTCTTACAGTAAATGTGTTTTTCTTCGTATCCAGGGTGTAATTACAAAGCTAATAAAATGTTTTCTTGCATTTAAATAATATTTTTCATCAGGTTATGGGCCCAGTACACGTGTAAAGGCAAACAACACAGTTTAATTAAAACAATATTTGAAATGAGCGTATGTCTGTAAAGAAACATGACTGCTAGCGGCGATTATAAGATCAGCATTGATAAGCTTGAAGGACCTGACGACTGGGCCAAATGGAAATGGCATGTTTCTATGGCGCTACGTTCATATGGACTAGAAGATATTATTAACGGTACACGTGAACGTGTAGAGTTGCCGCAAGATGCGACAAGTGAACAAAAAGAAGCGTATGTGGAATGGCTCAAGGACGACGCAAAGGCAGCAAGTCTTATAGCAAGTGCGCTAAGTAAACCTGTTGCAGAACTCGTCTTAACGTGCAAGAATGCTAAAGAAATCTGGGACAAATTACGCGCCCGATTTGACGTAGCAGTACTCAGCGTTTGAATATGTTGATTGAAACATTTTTCCGTGTTAAACGTAATGAATCGGAAGATATTAGTGCACATGTCGCCAAACTGCAAAAGTTATTTTTGGACCTGAACGATGAATTATCAAAATATGAGGAAAATACGCTAGCTGAAAGAATCTTAAATGGTCGAATTTTGTCTACACTGGGAAAAAGACTACGACAATTTTAAGGATCTCTGGGATACGATACCGACAGAAAAGCAAAGCTTGAATTTATTGATTGAAAAACTCTGTACTATTGAACTGCGTGAACAAGACGTTAACGGAAGTGCAGCTTTTGTCGTTTCTAAAACAAGAAAACGGCAAACAAGTAATCAGCAAGTAAAGATGACGAAGACACAATTAAAACAGAAGTTTCCGTGTAATAAATGCAAACAATTAGGTCACTGGGCAGCAGAGTGTCCACAGAACACTCGTGACAGCAATAAAGAACTGGAGGCTGCCCCGACATTTCTACTAATTCTGATAGCAGACGACGTAACCAAACTAACTCTTTTGCTCCTTCACTAGCTGCAATTATTTCCGCCTCGGTTGTGGATGTGGCCACTACTTTCTGCAACTGACTTGTCCATGACACTGCACCACCTGAGTACTTTGCAAGAATTCCAGTTGTTGAGCGCCTTGTCCGGTTATCACCTGCGAAATCTGCATCAGCGTAAATCTTTAACTCTTCTTTTTTATTATATACAATTCCAAAATTTAAGTACACCAAATCGTGTATCATGTCAGTGATGCTCTCCTCCCTATTTCGCGTAGATACAAAAAGCGCTACTCTTCTTTGAACTTTATGTACTCCATTCATCCTATCTAGTAAGGATCTCAGACGGTGCAGCAATACTCCAAAGGAGGACGGACAAGCGTAGTGCAGGCAGTCTCTTAAGTAGTTCTGTTACGTTTTCTAAGTGTTCTGACAATAAAACGTAGTCTCTAGTTTGCCTTGCCCACAACATTTTCTATGTGTTCTTTCCAATTTAAGTTCAAAATGGCTCTGAGCACTATGGGACTTAACATCTAAGGTCATCAGTCTCCAATTTAAGTAGTTCGTAATTGTAATTCCTAGGTATTTAGTAGAATATACGGCCTTTAGATTTGACTGATTTATCGCGTAACCGAAGCACTCATGTGGATGACCACACACTTTTCGTTATTTAGTGTCAACTGCCAATTTTCGCACCTTTCAGGTATCGTTTGTAAATCGTTTTGCAATTTGTTTTGATCTTCTGATGACTTTACTAGACGATAAACGACAGCATCAGCTGCAAAACAACCTAAGACGACTCGTCAGATTATCTCCTAAATCGTTTATATACATAACGAACAGCACACGGCCTATAAAGCTACCCTGGTGAACGACAGAAATCACTTATATTTTAGTCGATGACTTTCCGTCAGTTACTAGAAGAAATCATCCAGTTACTTAACTGAAGCGATATTCCATAAGCACCCAATTTGACTAAAAGACGTTTGTGAGGTACAGTGTCAAAAGCTATCTGGAAATCTAGAAATACGCAATCAATTTGAAATCCCTTGTCAATAACAGTCAACACTTCGTGTGTGTAAAGAGCTAGTTGTGTTTCACAGGAACGATGTTTTCTAAATCTGTGTTCACTGTGTGTCAATGGACCGTTCTCTTCGAGGTAATACATAAAGTTCGAACACAATATATGTTCAAAAATCCTGCTGCATATCGACGTTAATGATATGGCTCTGTAATATTCACCTAGAATTTGAGAATGGGAGCACTTCGTGACTTTCAATTAAACTTAACCATAATTTCAAGCCACTTCTAAATCTTTTCTCACTGACACCTACCTCCCCCAAATAATCAAACGAAATTAGTTTATCACTTATTACATCTTCGCTTTTCATACATTAAAACTTCAGCATTAGACACGGCGTTTTAATCTATTGCTTCTTTTCTACTAATTATATTGTCAACACTTTTGCACAGAGCATCCACTTCTATCACTCAATGTGCCTGCAAAATTATATCATTGTGTGACACACTGATAGTTCAGGAGATAAGCCATCATTAACACTGAGATGCTTTTTTTTTTAAAATGGAGCGTAAATTACCCACAGTATACTCGGCTAGTGTTTGATAAAGAGAGCACTTAATGACTCCCAACGAACATTAAACTTAATTTCGAACATTTTATAAATTTTCCCTCTGTAATCTCATTTTGCTATGATCAAGCCGAAAATAAACGGCTTCACACTATGCCCTATTCGCGAAAAAGGTCTTACGTGAACAAATAAAGGAAATAAAGGTGTTATCACTTTTTTGGTTTACCATTTTTGGTTCTGACTTTTTCATTATTTATGGATGAATAATCCTAAACAAATAAAAGCAAAACAAAATCAGAGTTTTGCATCTTAAAGCATAAAGGTTTTTCATGCCTTAACATTTAATGCAGTAACTAATTTGTAAAGTAATCGGACGTTTCAAGGTGTTTTACATGTGGCACTTCGAATCTTTAAAGAATCTGAGGTGGAGAGAGTAGGTACTGGTAAAGCTTATAAGGTAATAGGTATCAAAGAGCATAGCTTACAGAAATGAGAAGTGGCGCGCCTGAAAAGTAAAGCGCAGTTGCAGCTACATTTTTTCACGTTCATTACATCATTCCCAAGTTTGTCACCGCAGTAACAAAAGGCAAACACGGAACCACCTGAGTAAGGTAAAATACAAAGGGCTAATATATACGGCTTCCACGATTACATTAGTTCATAATTATGTTCATTTAAATGAGTAACAGTTAATTTATTTACTCAGATCACAATTTGGTAGGGCTCATTTCAAAAGTACACATAATTTTCGACACTGTAATTTTTTTATATTTTAGCACTATAAGTTCGTACCAGTAGTTTCCAAATTAAATTAAATTATATTCTATAATAATGAACAAAATGTCATTTTGTATGTTTGTCTATGAAAAAAGAGAAATTAATGTCAAGACGAAGGTTCGTCTTGTTTGGAGAATTTTAAATAGTGAGTGAGGACTGATAAAATGTTTTTAACACACGAAATTAAAAACAGTCTGGATCAGAGAAACAACCAAAAAGAGCCTGAAAAGAAACAAAACTCAAAAATTAGGCGTAAAAGGGAGAGAGAGAAAATTTGTAAGAATAAACTACTACATTTAAAAGTATCCCTTTAGGGTAAATGTAAGACATCATTAGCAGCATGAATAGTACAACGGAGATGACAACACGAAGAGAAGATGAAAGAATGGTGGGAAAATAAGAAATAACAAGAAAGAAGACGAACTGAAATTGGATTCGTAATTTCGTTGGGCAACATGGGAATAAAAATGGAAATATATAATGGAGGACTTTTTATCTCCTGCAGTCTTACACATGACTACTCTACTACTACTTATACTTATGATTGAGGGTGAATTGAAGGTGATTGGGGTAGAACGTTTTTCACAAATTTATTTGTGTCCACCAAATGAATTATGAAGAACTTTCGCACTTCTTCCCGACATAACTTACACGAAATGTTCAGCACCAAGCGTCGACTACAACAAGAGCCAAGGCCCACCTGGAGGTCCTGGAAGAGGTGGTCTGGGGGCGGCACCCCGGGCTGCAGGGGCCTCCCACGCTCCTCGGCGTGCCGCTCCAGCGCCGCGTGGTTCACCTCTCGCACCAGCCTCGACACCATGTCACTGTTCTCCGCAGCCACGATAGAGTGCGTCTCGTACAGCACCACCTGGATCTGTAACGCCATACACGATCTCGTGACATAATCAACTATTGGTATCTGTGTACAGAAGACCAACTGGTACGAGTGGGACATAGAAAATGTAGCTGTCTTCTAAGATATAGTACGGAAGGTGGGGGAGGGGGAGAGACTACAGCTGCCTCGGTGGAGACACTACCATTTCACTCGATATGACGCGTGAGCTGCAAGGCTTGTGTGTTTAGTTGGAGCAATAAAATTTTCTTAATTCTGAATCCCGAAGACTGTACAACTTATTTTCAGAAATCACTTCAACGTTGCTCATCTACATCTACATCTACATGGATACTCCGCAAATCACATTTAAGTGCCTGGCAGAGGGTTCATCGAACCACCTTCACAATTCTCTATTATTCCAATCTCGTATAGAGCGCGGGAAGAATGAACACCTATATCTTTCTGTACGAGCTCTGATGTCCCTTATTTTATGTTGGTGATCGTTCCTCCCTATGTAAGTCGGCGTCAAAAAAATATTTTCGCTTTCGGAGGAGAAAGTTGGTGATTGGAATTTCGTGAGAAGATTCCGTCGCAACGAAAACCGCCTTTCTTTTAATGACGTCCATCCCAAATCCTATATCATTTCTGTGACACTCTCGCTATTTCGCGATAATACAAAACGTGCTGCCTTTCTTTGAACTTTTTCGATGTACTCCGTCAGTCCTACCCAGTAAGGATACCACAGCGCGCAGCAGTATTCTAAAAGAGGACGGACAAGCGTAGTGTAGGCAGTCTCCTTAGTAGGTCTGTTACGTTTTCTAAGCATCCTGCCAATTAAATTCAGTCTTTGGTTAGCCTTCCCCACAACATTTTCTGTGTGTCCCTTCCAATTGAAGTTGTTCGTAATTGTAATACCTAGGTGTTTAGTTGTATTTACTGCTTTTACATTAGACTGATTTATCGTGTAACCGACGTTTAACGAGTTCCTTTTAGCACTCATATGCATATTTAAGGTCAACTGCCACTTTTCGCACCATTCCGATATTTCTTCTAAATCGTTTTGCAGTTTGTTTTGATCTTCTGAAGACTTTATTAGTCGATAAACGACAGCGTCATCTGCAAAGAACCGAAGACGGCTGTTCAGATTGTCTCCCAAATCGTTTATATACATAAGGAACAGCAAAGGGCCTATAACACTACGTTGGGGAACGCCACAGATCACTTCTGTTTTATTGGATGACTTTCCATCAATTACTACGAACTGTGACCTCTCTGACAGGAAATCACAGATCCAATCACATAACTGAGACGATATTCCATAAGCACACAATTTCACTACGAGCTGCTTGTGTGGTACAGTGTCAAAAGCCTTCTGGAAATCAAGAAATACGGAATTGTTTTAGCCTCATGTCGTCCGACATTCTGGAAGAGCAATAGAGTGAAAGATAACTGTCGTCACCCGAACGCCCGAAACCGTGGAAGAGATGAGACAGGAAGTTCTTGCTGGTTAGTGAAGTACTACGCACTGCCATGTAAGTCTTCGGTGTGACCAGTGATCTCTATTGTAGCTGGATGTAGAACTCCGGTCCCTGAGCATACAACTGTAGCGTGACTGCAGATTCCTGTCATCTTCATCATTCGCCCTCTTGTAGTAAGGCAAAACATTTCCATCGACGCCAACGTGATTAAGAAAAAATTACCCAGTCAGATTATAAACCTGACGTCATGGCTATAAGAGTGGGAGAAGCAGCGAATTGTCAGATCAGCTTGAGATTGCAATACTTCATTAAAAGACGCTCACATATCCACAATAATTGCTACTTTCATCTGACTTACGCATTTCGCAATATCTCTCGTAGTTTTGTTCCCGCAAATTGTAACAGGAAACTGTTACGTGTGCATTGTATCTCTGCTGTGCATATTACGCAGAAAATTGACAATCATTTGCAACATCATTTCCGGAGTCTGTTGTCTGTCACTTTGTCGAAGTAGACCACATGCAGTCCCCGTAAGAGCAGATACTTTATTTTACCCATTATGGTTAGAGAACACCGGAGCGGTCTCGTAAAATACGCTGTAATAAATACTGCAACCGCCACAAGTTATTTTAGAAAAACATTTGTTGTATGTGTCCCCAGATAAGTCTTCGTTGCTCATAGAGGTTCAGTTCGAAGCGGGACTCATCTCTGAAGAAAATTCTGCTTCAGTGAATGAGACTGCATGCCTAAGACGAGTCTGGAGATGGCCTGGGCACCGGTGGGATAACAACCAGACTGTCGGCCGCTATCCGGTTCCACAACCAGGAATGACGGTCTGGGGTGCCATTTCATTTCATAGCAGGACCCCTTCGGTTGCCATCCGCAGCACCATTCTAGCACAACGGTTCGTCGACGATATTATATGCCCCGTTCTGTTACCCTCCATGGAAAACCATCTCGGGCCTACATTTCAACAAGAAAAAAAAAATGGTTCAAATGGCTTTCAGCACTATGGGACTTAACATCTCAGGTCATCAGTCCCCTAGAACTTAGAACTACTTAAACCTAACTAACCTAAGGACATCACACACATCCATGCCAGAGGCAGGATTCGAACCTGTGACCGTAGCAGTAGTGCGGTTCTGGACTGAATCGCATAGAACCGCTCGGCCACCACGGCCGGACATTTCAACCAGATAATGTCCGCCAGCACTGTTGCATGTATTCGTGCTTGCCAAACCCTACTTTGAGCAGCAAGGTCAAAGGATCTTTCTCTAATTGCGCCCATCCAGGTCGGGTATTTGAAGATATAACGTTCTTATTAGACAGATCTTGTAAGGTATCCATTACGAAGTCATTAAACAACTCTCTCAGCCAATAACACGCAGGCCGATACTCGTAACCGCTCGCGTAAGAGCCACAGGTGGACCAACGCGTTACTGACTAGCTCAATTTGTGAAGCTCTTTCTTTTAAATACTTAAATCACTCATTTCTTCTGAAATTTTATTTATTTGTTTGTGCACCACATCTACCAGTTTCCGTCCCACTCGGATAATTCCTTCGTGGTGAGTCGTTTCTTTATTTTTTTATATTATTTTTAGAGTGTATTTATTTTATTGCACTCTTTTGCAGCCCATGTCGTTTGTTTGGGCAATGAAAGAATCAATTTTCTGATCGGTCTGTCAACGTCCAGTTCACACAAGATTTTTGAAATGATGCAGCAGAATTATACTGCCTTACTGAAAAGTGAAGCACCGAGAAGACATTGTCGGATGTCACTACAACTTCGTACATGTACAGTCGGTGGCAGAGTTCGGGTGTCACCTCGCCTTATCTTTATGCTGAACTGCACAGTTTTACTGTCTCTGATACAGTATAACGTGCGAGGCGACGAATTGCTACCAACGTATTGTCTACAGGAGTGAATTCGAAAAACTATCTGAGCATTGTTAGACTGCTTTAGATAATTTGGGAGAATATATTGTTGCTGAGTAATTTACCTCTTACATTTATTTGTTGTGTTCGTATAGTAGCGACAAATCACTATTTATCAGGAACTGAACTAATAGATATGAAACAGAGTATCCGGAATTGTCACGAATTAGCAGGATAATATACCCTTTTGCCTTCGAAAAGATCTGTGTCTACGTTCAGACCACAGTCATACTGAAGCAGCCTTACAGAAAGTAGTATCACAAAAGTACGCAAACGTAGCAGTATGGTTAGATACGTAAAATCCACTAACCAAATCACGTAGCGCCACAATTAAGTCAATACAGTTGACAGAAGCGGAAGGAGCAGGCATTAACGAATGTGCGATTCTCCAACTTCTTAACCTACAGATCTACAGGGTACAGAATCAAAGTAGCGTCAAAACTTATGGGGAACAAGCTGTCTTACGATCTCTTTACTTTATATCTGCCTGCTAGCGGCTCTTTCACACAAGAGAAACAGATCTTGGTTGGTTGGTTGATTTGGGGGAGGAGACCAAACAGCGAGATCATCGGTCCCACCGGATTAGGGAATGATGGGGAAAGAAATGGTTCATGGCTCTGTGCACTATGGGACTTAACATCTGAGGTGATCAGTCCCCTAGAACTTAGAACTACTTAAACCAAACTAATCTAAGGAAATCACACACATCCATGCCAGAGACAGGATTCGAACCTGCGACCGTAGCGGTCGAGCTGTTCCAGACTGAAGCGCCTAGAACCTCTCGGTCACACCTACCGGCGATGGGGAAAGAAGTCGGCCGTGTACTATCACAGGAACCATCCCGCCATTTACCTGAAGCGATTTAGGGAAATCACGGGAAACCAAAATCAGTATGGCCGGACGCGGGTTTGAACCGTCGCCCCCCCGAATGCGAGTGCAGTGTGCAAACCACAGCACCATCTCGCTCGGTAACAAAACTCGACCCCAGCGATATTAGAACCGAAAACTAAGTATTTCCCTTGAGGGACGAACACTTTACAGCCTTTTTTTAGTTTCCACTCTGATTTTGTCCATTTTTTCATCTACCAATATTTTTGTCCTTTTTGAAAAAAACTAAGCGTTTACTAGATTTCTTTCTTTTTTGATTTTTTAAATCTCCTCTGAACAGGAAAGGGAAACTGCGAAAAAAAAAAGATCTATTTGCCACCGTCACTTGCGTTCTAAGGTAGAAAAGAACTGCACCTCTTCAGGCGAGCACCTGTCTATGCCTAACCCAAAACAATTAAACTATCAGTAAAGGGAGGGGGTACAAAAGGAAGAAAGTAGGGGGAGAGAACACACTGAGGAGCGATGAAAATGAAGGCAGTTGTGTTGGGGCTTCTTTTTTATTTTTTTTATTTTAATTTTTTGTTTCTTTAACTTCTTATTTTATTTTCATTTTTTAAATATTATTGTTGTGGCGTATCGACAAGCGCCATCACGAAGACGAAGAATGCAAGACCAGAGAAGGCGATGAGACGACGTCAGCCAATAGCCAGATGACAAGGACCGCACCACGACAGGAGCGCGCTCTAGCCGAAGAGAATATAAGTGCCGCTGCTGCCAGCCTCGGCCAGACAGTATTCGGACAGTACTAGGAGAACATTACGACAGCAGTGACGTGATCCATATCAATTGCTTACATGTACCTTTTATATAGCAAAGGACATTGATTGTTTGCATGTCACCCATCGCTTGCGACACCGTTGTAAATTCAAACTTAAGTATTGTCAATCTTCTTACCTGTAATGAAAATTGCTAATGTGAGTTTGCTTGAATTGTTGTACAGCATTCTGAGAACGCAACATACTTTAGGTACCCTATACGAGACGAGTGAGCAGGACCCCACAATCATTATTACATACCTGTGTTCCAGGAGTTGCTCGCGCTTCGGTTGGTGGAACTTCCAGCATGTCTTCTTGAAATTTTTATGGAGATTTCGTTTGCAGTTCCTTCAGAGATTCTTGTCGGCAAAGTACGCATCAGCATCTCATAGCTTGGACATTCCAGCTAGAAGGCGGGTCATGAAAAGTGCTCTATAGAAAATTTGAAAAGAAATGTAAGGTTTCGAACAAGTGCACAGTATCCATCGTCAAGGTACGTCCAATAATCCAGTTCCAATTTTTCGTCGGGACCAAAGAGGTAGCAGACCGTAGGGCCGCGCATCCAATTAACAGCATTAGTTTTCGTTGCGGGTTAGTGTATCACATCCGGGAATAAAAGCGTGTGGAAAGCAATCTGAACAGGTGGCTGTCGGATAAGGAGAGGTAAGACAGGCTCGCGACCCTCCAGACGTCAGACGACGGACCACATGAGAATCGGTGGGCGTCTCTGTCGCTCACACCACAGTGAACGTACTGGGATGTGTGAGCAAGGCGGATACACTGCAAACGAGACTGGTTGACGCGTTGCCATCGACGTTGATATGTCAGGTGGATTGGACCCTTGTGTTGAGAAAGCCCGCATGCTTTCTTCACCTACAGATCTACAGGGTACAAAATGTCTGATAACACGAGTCGGACTGACATGGAGACTGACATATATTCATGCAAAAGCGAGGCTCATCGGGTAATGGCGCCGCATTATCAGTTGGGAACTAACAAAAAGCACTGTATTTCTGTCTGGCACATGGAGTAAGCCAATCCCATCACGCTACCACGTGAGGGAAAGGGAAGCACGCTGGTACAGACAAAGGATTCCATCACGATGGGTGAAGGTAATCGGGAATGAGAACACTTGTGCAACGTGAGGGATGCGAGAGGTGTGGTAGATATTCACGTATTTTGCATGCTGTACAATGTCGAGGAATCTAAGCCGGTGATCAACAAGGAGATGTCTGCTGTTTGTTGCCGCCGAACGACGAAGAGCATTCGTAAAGTCGATGCCTGAGCGGCGGACGGTGGTGGCCAGTTAGAGGAATGACACATCTCTGCCGGCCAGGGTGGCCGAGCGGTTCTAGGCGCCACAGTCTGGAACCGCGCGACCGCTATGGTCGCAGGTTCGAATCCTGCCTCGGGCATGGATGTGTGTGATGTCCTTAAGTTAGTTAGGTTCTAGGGGACTGATGACCTTAGACGTTAAGTCCCATAGTGCTCAGGCCATTTGAACCATTTTTTGACACATCTCTCAAGCAGACTCTCACCAATGAGCAGAACCTGCGATTTGGGAAAGTTAAGAGAAATGCCCGAAACCTCACCATATGTCGCTATCCATGTCAGAGCCGTGCGGGCATCATCTCAACTGGATATGTAAATCACGAGATCGTCAGCACAGGCTGTACAACAGAAGCGGTGTACGTGCAATGACAGACCCACCAGGCTTTGGCGAAGTCCCTGGAGGAGGGGTTTTAAAGCCAAAGCATGCAGTGTTGGGGAAAGTGGGCAACCCTGTCGGAAAGAGCTCTCTATCGCTAGAGGGTGTGAGGCGTCGGTTACAGAGTATTCTCGAAGTCGCGCAGTTCAAGAGGTAGATTACCACTGTTACTACAAACATCAAAACAAGTTTTGCATCTCTCCAGTACCCCGAACTCCCGAACACAGACACTGACTGTGGATATTGTATCACACACATGGAACATTTGACTGTTCAGAGCTGTTATTCAACCCGCCCAAAGATGTAAACAACTATGCATGAGTAGCGCCTATTACACGGAGGGGGTCCGACAGCCAATCAGTTCCAGCCACTCCAACAAGAAGGAGGTACACGGCTCGTGTTGTCTGTAGTTCAACCATGCCTAGACGGTCAATACCGTGGTTCGATCGCATCCACGTCATTACTTTGTGCCAGGAAGGGCTCACAACAAGGGAAGTGTACAGTGGTCTCTGAGTGAACCAAAGCGATGTTGGTTGGACATGGAGGAGATGCAGGAATTGTCGATGACATGCCTCGCTCATGCCACCCAAGGGCTACTACTGCAATGGATCACCGCTATCTACGGATTATGGCTCGGGGGAACCCTGTCAGCAACGCCACCATGTTGAATAACGCTTTTCGTGCAGCCACAGGACGTCGTTTACGACTCAAACTGCGCGCAATAGGCTGCATGATGCGCAACTTCACTCCTGACGTCCATGGCGAGGACCAACTTTGCAGCCACGACACCATGCAGCGCGGTACAGATGGGCCCAACAACACGGCGAATGGACTGCTCAGGATTGAAATCACTTTCTCTTCACCGATGAGTGTCGCATATGCCTTCAACCAGACAACCGTCGGAGACGTGTTTGGAGACAACCCCGTCAGGCTGTCTAGCGAGGGCAGCAAGGTGGAGGTTCCCTGCTGTTTTGGGGTGGCAGTATGTGGTGCCGACGTACGCGGCGGGTGGTCATGGAAGGCGCCGTAACAGCTGTACGATACGTCAATGCCATCCTCCGACCGATAGTGCAACCATATTGGCAGCATATTGGCAAGGCATTCGTCTCCGTGGACGATATTTTGCGCCCACATCGTGCACATCTTGTGATAACGCCATCGCTCGACTAGCCAGCATGTTCTCCAGACGTAAACTCTATCGAACATGCTTGGCATCGATTGAAAAGGGCCGTTTATAGACGATGCGACCCACCAATCACTCTGAGGGATCTACGCCGAATCGTCATTGAGGAGTGGGACAATCTGGACCAACAGTGCCTTGGTGAACGTGTGGATAGTATGTCACGACGAATACAGCATGCATCAATGCAAGAGGACATGCTACTGGGTATTAGAGGTACTGGTGTGTACATTAATCTGGACCACCACCTCTGAAGGTATCACTCCAGGTGTGGTTTTCATGAGGAATAAAAAGGGTGGATATGATTTTTATGTTGATCTCGATCCCAATTTTCTGTACAAGCTACGGAATTCTCGGAACCAAGGTGATGCAAAACTTTTTTGATGGAAAACTCATGTTCTGAGGGATCACCTTCAAAAAAATGTGATCAACATGGTCGGATGCCTGACTGAAGTCAAGTGATGCCAGTGCACCAGGCATATGTGACCTGGTGAGTGCAGTCATGTCATTATAATGTCAAAGGGCCATATGAATGTTGTAACCACTCAGGGAAGTCTGATCAAGAGACATACAAGTAGGTGAAAATTTTCGTGTCACAGTTGAGTAGAGTGATGGGCCGGTAATCACATATCCATGATCGCCCATGCAGTTTAGGGACTGGGATAGTGACCCCATCTAGGAAGGTGACTGGGATCAAAAGTGGTTCAAATGGCTCTGAGCAATATGGGACTTAACAGCTGAGGTAATCAGTCCCCTACAACTTAGAACTACTTACACCTAACTTACATCACACACATCCATGCCCGAGGCAGGATTCGAAGCTGCGACCGTGACGGTCGCGCGGTTCCAGACTGAAGCGCCTAGAACCGTGGCTGGGATCATCATTGTTGGGGACATCAGTTCACGACAGGTGGACATCCAAGTAGGTACCAGCAGATAGCTAAAACTCTTGTATATTCGAGTAGGATGCCGTCAGGTCCAGGGAACATATTGGTGGCTCCTGCCTCGATAGCATCTAAAAGTTCATCCAGGGTCACATCATGCTGAAGTTTTTGAGCCATGTCCTCTGGTTTGGTGTTTACAGTAAGTGCTGCTACCTTCTCAATTAAGATTGGGTGATGTGGGATGTCAGTGAACAGATGGGTGAAATGAGAATGGAAACTGTGACCAGTGGCGCTTAGTGTTGTATATAGTCGTCATTCCGGACCAAGGAGGTTGTGTATGAGAGCTCGACAAAGACGCTGGCGCTCTGTGAGGAGCGTTTTCTAGGGCATACGGTCATTGGTGCAGGACCTGACAAGGGCCTCTTCCAAATGTTGTATCCGTGAAGTGATCTGAACTTTAGCATGATGCATTATCACCTGACAGATGGGAGAGAGTACCATTGAAGTGCAGTCAAGAAGGATCACATAATAAAAGTCCATGGTGCTCAAATGGAGAGCCTTGACAACTTTGCTGTATCCCATCAATGCCTTACATCGAGCTGGTTTCATGCAGGATAGCCACCAGGATAGGGTTGATGCATAGGTGGGGCAACATTGACAACAGAGGGCCCATGTGTCCTCAACAATCTGCCGGCAGTTACGTGGGCAACGATTAATTTTCACTGGTCGTGACTGTGCCACACCAGTTGACAGGCAAGGACGACACCACAGATGTAGACCTCGTGGTCGGAAAAAATCAGAGGCCAAACTTTGGCAAGTTGAGCGTTTCTGGCAATGGAATGTGTGATGTACAGGCAGTTGAGGCAACTGGGTGAGTGCACCGTATAATATGAAAAACCTGCATGGGTTCCATGAACCTTCATCCATGTACTGATAAGCAGAAGAGAATCAATGGTGACAGAGAGGGTCTCACAAGGAGAATGTCATGAGAGTTGATCAGTAGGTCGTTGTGTGGAATTAAAGTCCCCACCAAAGACCAGATCATCCAGAGGACCCTCAAAAAGCGGCGTTACCACATCAGCGAAGAAGGTGTGTCATTCGCGACGTCAGCTGGAGCCAGATAGTGGATATACAGTACATTTAAGATTTGGACGCCGAACAACATGAGGCCCATACCCCTATCATTAGGAAGGTACAATACACATCCAGTGGAGATCCTTGCGTAATGTAGGATGACCACTCTGCTACCATAGTCGGAGGCATAGGATATATAGGCTGTGTAGCCAGTGGGAGTGTAGAAATCAGCGACAAACACTTCTTGGAGGAGGACAATGTCGATGTCAGCAGCATAAATGGTGTCTCTGAACATTATGAGTTTATGTGAAGCCAGAATGGTGACCAGATTCATTGTCACAATGTGGTAGTGTTGTGGATGTGCTTCCCTTATCGGCACGGAGGGCCCTGTGGAGATGTCCAGCTGTTGTGAACCATCCAAGGCTGCCTCTGTGGCCGCTATGACTGGGTGGGAGCTGTTTTGGGTGCCACAGTGGGGCACTCCCTGATGGGCGGACCAGCATCCTGATCTGCTCTGTTGTCGACATCATCAGCCCAGGAGATCAAAACTGATGGCTGGTGACTGTCGCACCCATCGAGGACTAGGGGTGGTGACGCTGCCATGAAGGGATCTGGGGAACCTCCCTCCATGGAATACATTGTTACCTTGTGGGATCGCAAGCAGTGAAAGAATGCTACCCAGATGGGACATCGGGAGCGGCCACTGCTGTCGTCGGAGCACTCAAAGGGAGATCGGTATCTGGTCCACTACTCATGATGCTACAGGAAAGAGTGTGTCGTTGGAGAGAGTTCGACTTCGCTTCTTCCGTTTTTTGGGCGACCGCTGCTCTAGGGGGTGTTGTTCCATGTCAGAATGTGTCTCTTCACAGTCCAAAGTTGTGCCCGTCTGAAGGAGAGCAGAGGTAGGCACCACACTCGGTTTGATGTGCATCGCGGTGAGTGGGCCGTTCATCGAGCTCTGGAGAGTTGTGGGTTTCATCAGAGGGGATAACGCTGGTGAGGTCCCGTCCCCGCCATACATGATGATGGCTCGCACCCTCCTATCAGTAGATAAGGTAGTACGTGTTTTGACAGTTCGGTCTTGATCTGTCGGACTCCAATTAGCACCTGGTATGTCGTGAACTTCTGCCATTTTTCCGCGATGTGTTGCTGTAGGGTCGGAAAGCTTCAACGACCACGTCTTGGGGCATTTCGAAAGGGAGCTCGAGCACCCGTATTGTTCGAAGACTGAAACCAGTGTGGTCCTGTCATCTCTCCAGTATACCCGTCGGAATATTTAAACTTAAGTCCGCGTGCGTGCTGCCGAACTACGGTAGCACATGCTTCCTCCGCTTTCATTTTAATGCAGAAGATGCTGCCGGTGATAGAGAAGAACGAGTACGAGTACCTATCACTTCTTGTGGGTGCAGGCGTAGCTCTTCGCAAATGAATTGTTCAATTTCATAACCGCGTTGTCGTGCATGTTCGGCTTGGAATGTAACTTTAACTGTCGCTCGGCGGTAATGGTGCACCATGAGGTACAATGTTATTGGACGTTATAGAACATAAATACCGTGACGCGGAAGTAAACAACTCCGTTAGCGGAGCGCTGCCCGGCGCGCGGAGTAGGTCGGCACGCGACCGCGGCCGAAAGCCGACTGCACTAGGCTAGCACACAACTCAAACAAAGAAATCTATCATCAGTTTTGGACACAGTATCGCGACCTTAAGTAAAAACGGAGCCTTTTCTGTACATTACTGGTTCGTGGGATGAGCAAAACTATCCTTCCTTATAGGATGGTCTGGTTGTCGGTGAAGTCAGAATATCGACGTGTTCTCAAAACTACACTCCTGGAAATGGAAAAAAGAACACATTGACACCGGTGTGTCAGACCCACCATACTTGCTCCGGACACTGCGAGAGGGCTGTACAAGCAATGATAACACGCACGGCACAGCGGACACACCAGGAACCGCGGTGTTGGCCGTCGAATGGCGCTAGCTGCGCAGCATTTGTGCACCGCCGCCGTCAGTGTCAGCCAGTTTGCCGTGACATACGGAGCTCCATCGCAGCCTTTAACACTGGTAGCATGCCGCAACAGCGTGGACGTGAACCGTATGTGCAGTTGACGGACTTTGAGCGAGGGCGTATAGTGGGCACGCGGGAGGCCGGGTGGACGTACCGCCGAATTGCTCAACACGTGGGGCGTGAGGTCTCCACAGTACATCGATGTTGTCGCCAGTGGTCGGCGGAAGGTGCACGTGCCCGTCGACCTGGGACCGGACCGCAGCGACGCACGGATGCACGCCAAGACCGTAGGATCCTACGCAGTGCCGTAGGGGACCGCACCGCCACTTCCCAGCAAATTAGGGACACTGTTGCTCCTGGGGTATCGGCGAGGACCATTCGCAACCGTCTCCATGAAGCTGGGCTACGGTCCCGCACACCGTTAGGCCGTCTTCCGCTCACGCCCCAACATCGTGCAGCCCGCCTCCAGTGGTGTCGCGACAGGCGTGAATGGAGGGACGAATGGAGACGTGTCGTCTTCAGCGATGAGAGTCGCTTCTGCCTTGGTGCCAATGATGGTCGTATGCGTGTTTGGCGCCGTGCAGGTGAGCGCCACAATCAGGACTGCATACGACCGAGGCACACAGAGCCAACACCCGGCATCATGGTGTGGGGAGCGATCTCCTACACTGGCCGTACACCACTGGTGATCGTCGAGGGGACACTGAATAGTGCACGGTACATCCAAACCGTCATCGAACCCATCGTTCTACCATTCCTAGACCGGCAAGGGAACTTGCTGTTCCAACAGGACAATGCACGTCCGCATGTATCCCGTGCCACCCAACGTGCTCTAGAAGGTGTAAGTCAACTACCCTGGCCAGCAAGATCTCCGGATCTGTCCCCCATTGAGCATGTTTGGGACTGGATGAAGCGTCGTCTCACGCGGTCTGCACGCCCAGCACGAACGCTGGTCCAACTGAGGCGCCAGGTGGAAATGGCATGGCAAGCCGTTCCACAGGACTACATCCAGCATCTCTACGATCGTCTCCATGGGAGAATAGCAGCCTGCATTGCTGCGAAAGGTGGATATACACTGTACTAGTGCCGACATTGTGCATGCTCTGTTGCCTGTGTCTATGTGCCTGTGGTTCTGTCAGTGTGATCATGTGATGTATCTGACCCCAGGAATGTGTCAATAAAGTTTCCCCTTCCTGGGACAATGAATTCACGGTGTTCTTATTTCAATTTCCAGGAGTGTAATTCCGCAAAGCATACGCCGTTCTATCAACCATACAATGTATACTTTTACTCACAGGTGAAGAATTACATTCGCCCATTACAGAAGTGCCCTAGTCTCACCTTACAGCAAACAAAAATCGCAAGTAGAAGCGATGCAATTAATAAAACGCACGCCTTGATCCGTAATCAGTTGCAGGCACCATCTTACGAGAAAATGTTTTGATATGCTTGATTTGCCGCAAAGTTATCACCAGAGCGTGAGGGGTTTAGCAAGGTTAATGGGGTTCTTCCTTTTCTTAATGGTATTCGCACTAAAATATATTACTATGGTATATTTGTAAAATGTGAGCTTTCAGAGTCGCAAATGTCACAGTTAATAAATGGTTCCAGGCTATTATGCCGTGGTCTAATTGATTTCACCCTTAAATCCAGAGTTTCGTCCCCATCTGCGGAGTACATTTTCAACGGCATAATAAATCGGAACATTTTGTTAATTGTGGCACATAAAGGCCTTCACACGTTGCTCGTGGTGCTACGGAGGTTTATACTATTAATGATTTTACGATATATATCACCTTGGAGAATGGACTGACTCTGTTGGAGTATACAAGTAAAAAAATCCAAGCAAACAATGAAATCTAAAATTTATATGTTTTTCATTTTGAATTATTGTTAATTATACAATATTATATAATATGAGTGACGATAAAATCTGATTTTAATAAAATTTGACATGCTTTTTTCCTTTTATCAATGATACCATTCTGTTTCTCGATGTGAACAAAATGTTGATATCATTTATGTTACATACTTCCGTGATAGTAAGAGAAAAAAGAAACATACGATTGGATTTGAACATGGAGCGCAAAGTTCGAAACTGTGCTCTAATCCACTACAGTGCCGACTCGCTTGGTTTAATGAACGCGCGTGAACTGATGAAGTGCCGTCAATACTTTGACTGTCATTTTTTCGGATACTGTTGACTGTTGACACCTAAGAAAGTATAGGTGTCCCTTTATTTTCACCCTTCTTTCACAAAGCGAAGTTTCGGCTACGTTAGCGAGCCGCATTTTCCAATGAAATTGCAGGGTGCTCATTGGACGTTATGTGGAGACTGAAGCGGTGCATGTTTTCGGTTCAGTAGTACGAATTGGGAGCTTACGGGAAGCTAATCCGATTGCTATAGAGCTAACAGTGTTATAGAACTGATCACTTGTTTAGCCTCACTTCGAGCGCCAAGGCGGGACACGTGAGTCCTGTCCAAACTATTGCGTTAGTACCATGGCGAAGGTCATTGATATGGTTTCAAAAACAATGTTTTCCAATTATGTTATAATTGCGTCACTTAGTAAGATTGCATGCAGCATCGCACCAAGACTGCGTTGATGATACTACTGCATGGCGGATACTCCCCACTGTGACCACGAGTTACGAAGTAAGCATCTAAAACGACTCGAAGAGCTCTCCAGTGTCACGTACTTGGTGCTTGTTAGCTTTACAGGGGTGCTGCAAAACAGGCAGTGTTATAGGTTTTATCTCTAAATGTTTAATTTATTTGATCAACCTCATTTCATCTAGATTCGTAGCTTTGCCAATGTTCAGCTCTTTGAAGTTGTTCCACAGTGATGAAAAAAGTGAGGTGCCTAGTCTCCATTTCCATTTGACGTTCTGGTTTTGCGCTATTTATGTGACTCTGAACTTTCACTTAAGCAAGAGCCGATGAGCAGTTGTGACAGAGACAAGCTGAAGTGATGTGTGCAGGATCTCTCTTAAAACCATTATTAAGCCTTTCCATTAGTCTCCAACATGAACCGAAATTACAATTAGCGTTGTACGTTGAGTCACATTCCGCCGCAATCTACCGCAATTCTTTTTAACAATTAGCTAAAAGCGTCGACAGCGTGAAGCAACCGGGATGTGCCAATTGCGAGATAGTGCACAGAGATTCCGTCCCAAGCTCACCTTGGTTAACCTCTTCTTGTTACTTTGGTTTCTCCCCACCAAAAGTTGTCTGTAAATTGTAAATCTCATTGATCGGGCGCCTTTTGCCTTTAATGACAAAGCATCACCAGTAATTATATAGTAGTTGTTACGAGTAGCCGATGCTTTTCGCCCATTTGGTTTTTATACAGTGAATCACAGTTTTACTTAAGGAAAAATTATTCGAGTCATTACTGTTGTCTCGTTTCATGTTATCAGAAGCTGGAACAGAGCTTGTACTGTCTTAATTTTCTTCGCAGCTTTTGAGCCCTACTTTTCTGTCAATGCATAAGATTTCCTTACACGGTTTGCTTTTCTGACCTGAAATATATGTTCTTCACAGTGTATGAAATTTCTTTGTGGATGTTTGCGTTTCGTAATCAGTGTTCTGTTGTCTTTACATTTGTGTTATTAAGGGTCTTCAAGAAGAATATAATAATTCCAATCCCAAAGAAAGCAGGTGTTGACAGATGTGAAAATTACCGAACTATCAGTTTAATAAGTCACAGCTGCAAAATATTAACGCGAATTCTTTACAGACGAATGGAAAAACTGGTAGAAGCGGACCTCGGGGAAGATCAGTTTGGATTCCGTAGAAATGTTGGAACGCGTGAGGCAATACTAACCTTACGACTTATCTTAGAAGAAAGATTAAGAAAAGGCAAACCACCGTTTCTAGCATTTGTAGACTTAGAGAACGCTTTGGACAATGTTGACTGGAATACTCTCTTTCAAATTCTGAAGGTGGCAGGGGTAAAATACAGGGAGCGAAAGGCTATTTACAATTTGTACTGAAACCAGATGGCAGTTATAAGAGTCGAGGGGCATGAAAGGGAAGCAGTGGTTGGGAAAGGAGTGAGACAGGGTTGTAGCCTCTCCCCGATGTTATTCAATCTGTATATTGAGCAAGCAGTAAAGGAAACAAAAGAAAAATTCGGAGTAGGTATTAAAATTCATGGAGAAGAAGTAAAAACTTTGAGGTTCGCCGATGACATTGTAATTCTGTCAGAGACAGCAAAGGACTTGGAAGAGCAGTTGAACGGAATGGACAGTGTCTTGAAAGGAGGATATAAGATGAACATCAACAAAAGCAAAACGAGGATAATGGAATGTAGTCAAATTAAATCGGGTGATGCTGAGGGGATTAAAAAAAATGGCTCTGAGCACTATGGGACTCAACTGCTGAGGTCATTAGTCCCCTAGAACTTAGAACTAGTTAAACCTAACTAACCTAAGGACATCACAAACATCCATGCCCGAGGCAGGATTCGAACCTGCGACCGTAGCGGTCTTGCGGTTCCAGACTGCAGCGCCTTTAACCGCACGGCCACTTCGGCCGGCCTGAGGGGATTAGATTAGGTAATGAGACACTTAAAGTAGTAAAGGAGTTTTGCTATTTAGGGAGTAAAATAACTGATGATGGTCGAAGTAGAGAGGATATAAAATGTAGACTGGCAATGGCAAGGAAATCGTTTCTGAAGATCAGAAATTTGTTAACATCGAGTATAGATTTAAGTGTCAGGAAGTCGTTTCTGAAAGTATTTGTATGGAGTGTAGCCATGTATGGAAGTGAAACATGGACGATAACCAGTTTGGACAAGAAGAGAATAGAAGCTTTCGAAATGTGGTGCTACAGAAGAATGCTGAAGATAAGGTGGGTAGATCACGTAACTAATGAGGAGGTATTGAATAGGATTGGGGAGAAGAGAAGTTTGTGGCACAACTTGACGAGAAGAAGGGATCGGTTGGTAGGACATGTTTTGAGGCATCAAGGGATCACAAATTTATTATTGGAGGGCAGCGTGGAGGGTAAAAATCGTAGAGGGAGACCAAGAGATCAATACACTAAGCAGATTCAGAAGGATGTAGGTTGCAGTAGGTACTGGGAGATGAAGAAGCTTGCACAGGATAGAGTAGCATGGAGAGCTGCATCAAACCAGTCTCAGGACTGAAGACCACAACAACAACAATGTCATAAGAGCAGATTCCTTTTATATACTTTAAGCTTTTTCTTAGCACAGCCGCAAAGTGTGTTTCTGGCACAAACAAGTAGCATTTAAGTAACCAGATGGGGTAAATTGAAATTGATCTATTTTCTAAACAACAATAAACTCTGCAATTTGTCTAGTGGCAGCGGTATACAACTTTGAGAGACACAATCCACTGACGTTAACACCCCAACACAAATGGCTGCATTTGGAGTGGTGCCGTGACAGAAAAGCAAGGAATGCTGATGAATGGCGTCACACTGTGTTCAACGATGAATGACAGTCCTATACTACCCCAGATTGTCGGCGAGCATGGCGGCGTACTGGGGACAGGTCCCTTGTTGACCAGTCGGCGTGGCAGTTGAAGATAGGAAAACGAAAGACGAAGTTTTAAATTTCACGTTCAAGAAGTCGTTCACACAGGAGAGCCGTACGAAAATTTCGTCATTTGACCATCTGACAGACTCCCGTATGGACGACATAATACTAGGCATCCCTGATGTAGAGAAGCAAGTGAAAGGTTTTGAAGCAAATAAATCACCAGGGCCGGGTGGAATCCCAGTTCCATTTTACAAAGAGTGCTTTATGCTCTGGCCCCTTACCTAGCTTACATTTATCGTGAATCTCTCGCCCAGCACAACGTCCCAAGCGACTGGAAAAAAGCGCACGTGACTCCATATACGAGGGTGAGTCAAATGAAAACCTTAAATTTGTAATAACAAATCAAAATTTCGCGCCGTTATCCTGTAAGTTGGTAAGCGTGCTACAAACAGCGTGCCGAGTGGCCTGTAGGTGGCAGCATAGTGCAGATGCACACATACCGTCGCAGTATCAGTATAAAGATGGCCGTCCCACTTGCGATTTGCACCAGGGAAGAACGGCGTTCTGTTATTCGGATTTTGCGTAGTGAAGGTATGAAACCTATTGAAATTCATCGACAAATGAAGGTTTAGTACGGTGATGCATGTTTGTCACAGCAGCAAGTCTATGAATGGAGTAGGAAGTTTGCAAATGGTGTGACTTCAGTGGAAGATGCTCCTCGTCCAGGTCAGGCACAACGAGTTGTGACTCCACAGAACATTGCAGCAGTTGAAGCCATAGTGAAGGAAAACCGCCGAGTGACACTGAATGACATTACAGCATGTTTACAGATTAGTCATGGGTGAGCACACCACATTGTGCATGATATGCTCCAGTTTCACAAAGTGTCGCAATATGGGTGCCACAGCAGCCGACTCCTAAAATGCTTGGGAAGAACTTCTTCGGTGCTTTGAACGAGAAGGTGATGGCTTCCTTGCAAGAATCGTTACTGGTGACGAAACCTGGGCTCACTTCCACCAACCGGAAACGAAGAGAGCGAGCAAGGAATGGCGCCATTCCTCATCACCATAACCAAAGAAGTTTCGAGCAAAACCACGAGCGGGGAAGGTTATGCTGACTCTCTTTTGGGACGAAAACGGCATCATTTTGGAGCATTACATGCCTAGAGGGACCACTATCACCAGTGCATCATACACAGATCTCCTAAAAATACATTTGCGGCCTGCAATCAAATCAAAGCGACGTGGATTGCTGTCAGCAGGTGTCCTTTTGCAACATGACAATTCAAGGCCCCACATTGCCCGTACAACAGTTGCAACAATCACAGACCTGCATTTTGAGTGTCTTCTTCATCCACCATGCTCACCAGACCTTGCTCCAAGTGACTTCCATATGTCTGGACCACTCAAAGACGTAATCAGAGGAAAGAAGTTCCTTTCTGATGAAGAAGTACACCACGCGGTGCATGAGAGGTTGTGCGGACTACCAAAAGAATATTTTTCTAAAGGAATTTCTACACTTTGTAAGCGCTGGAAGACTTGCATTCATCGTGGGGGAGATCATGTTGAAAAATGATACAGCTTTGTACCACTTCTGCACAATAAATAATATTTTAAAAAATATTTAAGGTTTTCATTTGACTCACCCTCGTATAAGAAGGGTAAAAGGACAGATCCGCAAAATTACAGACTAATTTCTGTTTGCTGCTGAATCCTTGAAGATATTCTCCGTTCAAGAGTAATTAACTTTCTTGAGACTGAGAAGCTTTGTAAGGTGTCAGGCAAATCCAACACCTACCATGAAAACCCTGACATGATAGCAAATCCGGCAGTATGTCACATAGCTCCAAATAAATCCTGACATTAAATTAACCAAAGTAATACGATCAACGAGTGAGCAAATGGAATACCACAGACTAACACAAGAACGCCTAAATGCATGTCATACCTTCCCATCGTGAAACAGACGCAGTTCCGAGGGGAGAAACGAGAACAGAAGCCGAGAGCAGAACCGTGTTAAGCTAGAAGGCCCTACGATAAGGGACAGACACCAACATCGCCGGCCAACCGCCAAGACCACCCCCCAGCCCATGTTAAAAGATAGAGCCCTCCAGAAGAACAGTATAGATCTTATGATAACACCGAAAGGGCCACACCAGCTGCAAGTTTTAGCGTGAGACTATACGCTTTTCTGTTACGTTGCAAATGTTAAAAACATTGCCCCACCACGAAAAGTATAATGTTTCTCATTGGATAGACAGAATTTTTGTAGGCGGAGCTTAAGGTTAACATTGAGACCCTGACTGGTCAGTTGAAAACACAGCCAGATACCTTTTTCTGAAACCAGCATCGGTAAATTGTTGTAAGGAGAAGTTAGAGAAGAGTTGCTTTCGAGACGGCGAGGTGTGTGGAGTTGCACCGCCCGCCGCCCCTGACGCTGCCTAACCAAGGACAAGGTAATGAACGCACCCAATGCTGCATAATAGTCATAAGGCTTCACTCAGAACTGCAGAAGTCTCATCTGTTACATCCCCCTTTTTCGTAATACTAGTGTCGATAACAATTAAACTTCATGGTATTCACATTTGCTATAAGAAGTTAAAAATCTGAAACGCGATGATTTTTCTGTTATATAATTATTGAGAAGCCACATCAGCCACTGTAATTTACGACAAGTTACATAAGTAATTAAAGATAATTGAGGGACACTGTAGACCATTTTCGATAGTTTTCTCTTTCATGAAACTTCATTTAAACCTAGATTATAAACGTGATATGGCATAGGTCATCCTTCGATTCATTATAGAACTTGGAAACCCATTCAGGGAATATTCGTTCACATTTTTTGTTGAACGCAATTGGTTTTCATCATCCTGTATTAAAATATTTCCTTTTATCAATAGTGCAATTTATAAACAATGTTTTGTGAGTAGAATAAAAATTCCAATGGTAAACTTAACTACTTTCTCGACGTTATTTTACCAGCTAACTAAAAATAGGAAAGCCTTGAACCTCTTCCACTAAATTGAGTTAGTATTAAGATTCTTTTACAGGGAGTGCAGTGGAGCTGACGCTGAAATCATTAAGTATTTGGTTATATCATCGCTAGTCTCACTGAACTCTTCTGAACTCTGCATATCATGTGTGGTCTGGCGTCTCCTTACCAGCAACAGGTCCCAGGTTCAAACTAGTCAATTCCCTAAAAAACACGCTCAGAGCGTCATTGCGCGAAAGTGGTAGGGAGACACGACTTGAAACAGTCGCAGAAATCACGCAGAATGTTAGAGCTTATGTCCACGAATCAGCGTGGTTTTCGAAGGCATCGCTCGTGTGAAACTCAGCTTACCTTTTTCTCAAATGATTTATTGAGAACTATGGATGAAGAGCAAAAGGCAGACTCTATATTTCTAGATTCCCGGAAAGCATTTGAACCGGTGCCCCAATGCGGGCTGTAGCGAAGGTACGAGGATGTTGAATAAGTTCACAGATATGTGAGTGGCTTGAAGATCTCTTAGATAATAGAACCTAGCGTGTTGTCCTCGACGACAAGTGTTCATGAGAGACAAGGGTATCGTCAGGAGTACCGCAGGGAAGTGTGGTAAGACCGCTGTTGTTCTCCACATACATAAATGATTTGGCGGACAGAGCGGGCAGCAAGCTGTGGCTGTTTACTGATGGTGCTGTGGTGGACAGTAGGGTGTCGAATTTGAGTGACTGTACGAAGATACAAGACGACTTAGACAAAATTTCCAGTTGTAGTGTTCACGGCAGCTAGTCCTAAATGTGGAAAAATGTAAGTTAATGCGGATGAGTAGGAAGATCAAACCAGTAATGTTGGGATACAGTGTTACTAGTGTCCTGCTTGACACAGTCAAGTCGTTTAAATATCTGGGCGTAACGTTGTAAAGCCGTATGAGATGGAACGAGCACGTGAAAACTGTGGTGGGGAAGGCGAATGGTCGACTTCGGTTTATTGGGAGAATTTTAGGAAAGAACGGTTCATCTGTAAAGGAGAGTGCATATAGGACTGGTGCGACCTATTCTTGCGCAATGCTCGAGTGTTTGGGATCCTTACCACGTCGGATTGAAGGCAGGTATCGAAGAAGTTCAAAGGCGGGCTGCTAGATTTATTACCGGCAGGTTCGAACAACGTGTAAGTGTTACGAAGATGCTTCGGGAACACAAATGGCAATCGCTGGAGGGAAGGCGACGTTCTTTTCGAGAAACACTATCGAGAAAATTTAGAGCTGACTGACGAACAATTATACTGCCGCCAACACACATTGCGCGTAAGGACCACGAAGATAAGATTCGAAAAATTAGGGCTCTTACTGAGGCATACAGACAGTCGTTTTCCCTTTGCTCTATTTGCGAGTGGAACAGGAAAGGAAATGACATACAGGGTACCTTCCGCTACGCACCGTACGGTGGTTTGCGGAGTATCTATGTAGATATAGATGTAGAGCTCTTGTTCTTCCAATGTTTCGGAGTGACAGAACGCTATTACTCCTAGTGTCATGATATGATGAGCCATTGGTTTTGACTTTAGGTTACAGTTGGTAGTGACTGAGGGAAATCTGGTGGCACAATGGTTACCTCTCAAGTAGCAGTATCGTGGTGCCATCTTTCAATTGGACAACATTCATGCACACAGGGCATGCGTCTCTATGAACTGACTGGCTTATGTTGCTGTACTCTTATGGCAATATCCCCAGATCTTCCTCAGTAGGGCATGTGACGGTCCAGGTCAGACATAAACTCAAACCCAGTGCCAATAACCGGGGCTTAAAGTATCACTTACAACATTTGTAGGCCAGCTTGCCTCAGGAGGGGATAAACGGCATTTCGACACCCTTCGTAACCGAATTAGTGTATGCATCCAAGCCAGAGGGAGTTCTAAGTGATACTGATAAGTGGCTCATATAGCCAAGTTCTTTGTAAATTTGAGTCGATTCCTGTAATCTCTGAAATAACATCATGTACCCTATCAATCCAAGAAGTTTCCTTTCGTTTCATCCTCCCCTACTGGGTGTTTCAATGGTTTAATTATTCGGTGTATCGTTATGTTTTGTGCTAGTCTTGAGGCTGTTCATCTTGTTCATCGCTAGGAATCTGGAATATATGAAGTGGTAGGCTCATGTGAGAGCAGGATCGGGAATTATTTTCTTTTGCTATCTTGTGACACTTCGTTGGTGCCATATTGTTGTTGGGAAGGATATGGAGTAAGAGGATATTGGCCGGCACACTTCCACAGCTGGATGTCGACATCCAGTTTACGTAGATATCACTAAATATAAAGCTGTGGTTCTATAGTGGATACAAGAGCGAGGAACAGAAGCCATTCATGAAAAGAGAATTCAGATATTAATTTATTCTACATCTAATATAAAACCGTAATAACAGTGTAAGTTGCTAACAACAGATTTGAATGTGGAAATATATACGAGATACAAAAGATTTATGGCCGGCCGGTGTGACCGAGCGGTTCTAGGCGCTTCAGTCTGGAACCGCGCGACCGCTACGGTCGCAGGTACGAATCCTGCCTCGGGCATGTGATGTCCTTAGGTTAGTTAGGTTTAAGTAGTTCTAAGTTCTAGGGGACTGATGACCTCAGATGTTAAGTCCCATAGTGCTCAGAGCCATTTGAACCATTTGAACAAGAGATTTATAAATCTCTCACTCTTCAATACAATGTCTATTCAGGAGATCTCGAGCCCTGGCCACTATGAAAGTCTTCAGATGTTATTCAACTGGCATACACACAAAAAGGGATCAGTGCGTAAATGTCCGAAGTGAAGTACACACGCCGCTGCAGCTCAGGAGAGGGGCTGCTTCCATCTCATTGGCAGCGGCATAATCGTTCGTGGCAGCGCCCTCATTCCGCAGTGACGGATATACAGGGTGTTACAAAAAGGTACGGCCAAACTTTCAGGAAACATTCCTCACACACAAAGAAAGAAAATATGTTATGTGGACATGTGTCCGGAAACGCTTACTTTCCATGTTAGAGCTCGTTTTATTACTTCTCTTCAAATCACATTAATCATGGAATGGAAACACACAGCAACAGAACGTACCAGCGTGACTTCAAACACTTTGTTACAGGAAATGTTCAAAATGTCCTCCGTTAGCGAGGATACATGCATCCACTCTCCGTCGCATGGAATCCCTGATGCGCTGATGCAGCCCTGGAGAATGGTGTATTGTATCACAGCCGTCCACAATACGAGCACGAAGAGTCTCTACATTTGGTACCGGGGTTCCGTAGACAAGAGCTTTCAAATGCCCCCATAAATTAAAGTCAAGGGGGTTGAGGTGAGGAGATCGTGGAGGCCATGGAATTGGTCCTCCTCTATCAATCCATCGGTCACCGAATCTGTTGCTGAGAAGCGTACGAACACTTCGACTGAAATGTGCAGGAGCTCCATCGTGCATGGACCACATGTTGTGTCGTACTTGTAAAGGCACATGTTCTAGCAGCACAGGTAGAGTATCCCGTATGAAATCATGATAACGTGCTCCATTGAGCGTAGGTGGATGAACATGGGGCCCAATCAAGACATCACCAACAATGCCTGCCCAAACGTTCACAGAAAATCTGTGTTGATGACGTGATTGCACAATTGCGTGCGGATTCTCGCCAGCCCACACATGTTGATTGTGAAAATTTACAATTTGATCACGTTGGAATGAAGCCTCATCCGTAAAGAGAACATTTGACTGAAATGAGGATTGACACATTGTTGGTTGAACCATTCGCAGAAGTGTACCTGTGGAGGCCAATCAGCTGCTGATAGTGCCTGCACACGCTGTACATGGTACGGAAACAACTGGTTCTCCCGTAGCACTCTCCATACAGTGACGTAGTCAACGTTACCTTGTACAGCAGCAACTTCTCTGACGCTGACATTAGGGTTATCGTCAACTGCACGAAGATTGCCTCGTCCATTGCAGGTGTCCTCGTCGTTCTAGGTCTTCCGCAGTCGCGAGTCATAGGCTGGAATGTTCTGTGCTCCCTAAGATGCCGATCAATTGCTTCGAACGTCTTCCTGTCGGGACACCTTCGTTCTGGAAATCTGTCTCGATACAAACGTACCGCGTCACGGCTATTTCCCCGTGCTAATCCATACATCAAATGGGCATCTGGCAACTCCGCATTTGTAAACGTTGCACTGACTGCAAAACCACGTTCGTGATGAACACTAACCTGTTGATGCTACGTACTGATGTGATTGATGCTAGTACTGTAGAGCAAGGAGTCGCATTTCAACACAAGCACCGAAGTCAACATTACCTTCCTTCAATTGGGCCAACTGGTGGTGAATCGAGGATTCACAGTACATGCTGACGAAACTAAAATGAGCTCTAACATGGAAATTAAGCATTTCCGGACACATGTCCACATAACATCTTTTCTTTCTTTGTGTGTGAGGAATGTTTTCTGAAAGTTTGGCCGTACCTTTTTGTAACACCCTGTAGAAACACGGCGGCTTAATTGGCGGAGCGCATATTTGAAACTGCGGCCGACTGGATCTTGACTGATACTGCAGAGGGAACGTCATCTACGTGTTTGCGTAGTGTGTATCTGAGGCGCCACATGCGTACCAGCCTGGTATCCATTTAGTTGGGTGTGAGAAACCACCTAAAGATCGTTCATCGTTAATCCATTAGGTAGATTTAATCTGGGGATTGCTCATGTCCCTGAATCCCGTAAGTAGTGCGTTAAAGCGTTCGGCTATCCGAGTGGGTCGAATAGTGCAGTGTGCTGCGCTAGTATTAGTCTTAGTTGTAGAAAAGGGGAATTTTGTTAAAATTCAGTAAAGGTGCGGTTGGGCGATGAAGTCTGGTGCGCTGGCAGTGTGTGGTAACAATCGGCAGCCAGTAGACCAGACAGGGTAAACATGGCGCGGAGCTGTGACGGCGTTATTGCACGCACCATGTGTTTGGCGTGAACCAACAGCGAGACAGGAAACTGCAGCGTTGCTTGAAGTTATTGCGATGTATGAGGCAGGGGCACTAGGCCAGAGCCAGGAGAGTCATGTGTAAGTGGCTGACGTATGGGAATTGACCCCTGCCATAGTTTCTGTCTCTGACGCTACATCAGAGGCATTATAAAAAGACAGTTTTAGCTAGAAAATGGCTCAAATGGCTCTGAGCACTATGGGACTCAACTGCTGTGGTCATAAGTCCCCTAGAACTTAGAACTACTTAAACCGAACTAACCTAAGGACAGCACACAACACCCAGCCATCACGAGGCAGAGAAAATCCCTGACCCCGCCGGGAATCGAACCCGGGAACCCGGGCGTGGGAAGCGAGAACGCTACCGCACGACCACGAGATGCGGGCTTTTAGCTAGAGACAAGTGTGTGCCAGGTCAGATGGGAGTCGGTTCGGACCTCTGCTGGTCTACGCTTATAGGGGCCAGTCTGGCAGCAATGTTGTGAACATTCTGTGTAACCTGTTCTTTATTTCTATGTACTTGTTCGGGCTGTATTCCGTCTCTGGGGACAAAACACCAGGGTGGGACAGAATGGCAGCCGGGTACTTGAAGACTGCACAGTCTGTCTGAAGGAGGGCAGCGGCAGTGGTCTGTAGCGGGTCCAGGACGGACCACATTCGCTTCCCACCTGGCGTTCCGTGGTCTGGGCGAGGTGTACACTGCAGGAGGCGCAGCAGCGCTGGAGCAGCGCCGGAGGTGGCGGCGGGTGTTGCCAACCGGCAAGTTGCAGCACCGCATCCAGGAGGGCGCGGGTTCAAGTCTGGTCCTGTCCTGGAAGCAGCAGAGCCGAGGGCCATGGGTGACCAGTACAACATCTTCGTCCCATGGTCAGACAGAACAGGGCAAACGGGGCAGAGGGCGGTGGGGACCAGGGACTGTAACAGTCTTCGGAATTGCGGGCAGCTACACGGTGCAAGACGCGACGCATCGTGGGTGGCGACCGGGTGAGCGTGGCTGAGCTCCAGCTGAGCGGCCTTCCAGATGGCAGCAGTGGTGCCAGCATACCCGGAGTTGTTGAGCCGGCTGGACTCGCAGAACAGCGCACCAACATTACGCTTCTGTAAATTATGTGAATAAAAATAAGCTTCTGAATACCGCTGTATTACTCTGCACTGCCCCTTGACGTTATTGAACTTGCACGGCCTCATCACAAGAAGCGGCACGGTGGGCCCCAGCTTCAGCTCAGCCATCTGGAGTCTTAGGTTCGACCATCGACACCCCCGCAACAAGTGAATATCTGCTTATATACTCGTATTTCTCTGGAAACTGCTCCCTCCTGAGAAGATTCCCGCAATATTATTTCCAACTTAATGTTAATCTGACGTCTTTAGAAAGTTTCTATCCTATGAGGAAAACCAACCAATGAGATCCAAACTGGCAGAAAAAGCGAAACCACTAGCTCACGGGCACAGGTGTCAGCAGAATCTTACCCAGGATAGTGAAGGAACGAGGGATGGCAGAGGAGTGGCAAGGCTCGAAAAATGTCACTTTTGATACAAATTAGTCGATCAGTTTCGAGACGTGTCATGCCAGAATAACTAAATTTTATACATTAAATGTATTCGCAGTTGCGAATTCGAACAACCACCAGCTGTCTAATGGAACGTTAAATCATTCTTCTTAACAACACAGGCACAACAACACCGTATTTATCCGCCAATACCGGGCAGCGACTCCAAATTTAAATGTCCTACCCTGTACAATAGGAATCACATAATGTGTGTACAAGTACAGGTTGTGATGCAGGAACGACGACATGTGGATGTTTGGATCTATCCATGAGCGGCACAGGAATAGCCAGAGTGGTTAAGGTGAACGCTCGCGTAAAGCGGGAAATCTGGGTTCGCGTCCCACTCCGGCACAAATTTTCATTGTTTTCATTTCCCTATGCACCTGATGGTTGCTCATACCTGCGCAACTACGGATACATTGCATGTCCGAAGAAACACTGCATCGTTCTTCTAAACAACACAAGCAGTGCAATATCATAGATTTTCCAAGAGACACAAAAAACTTCTTATATTCCAGAAACGTGATGGTTATCCATTCAGTATATCTCATATATTGATTGTGTCTATAAGTATATGAGACTTCTGCGGTGAATAAAACCTCTGTACTCCAGATTCCAAGGGGGAGGGAGGGGGTGAATGGAAAAGTGCCCCTCCTTGCCTCCCTTCCCTTAAGCAAACCTATGCTCACAGGTAATATGGTAAGTTCTTGCAAGATGATGGTGACAGGAAATTCATAAATGCCAGAGGAGGGAAACAAAAAAAAATATTCAGAAAATCCAATGGTAATTCCACATCTAAAATATGCAAACGGTGTCGCTATTTCAATGTGAAGAAATGTTATTGGTAGTTATTAGTATGCACTGTCATCAACACTTTTACAAAATTTTTCATAGTGTTTCATCTTAGCAAGCGCGAATTAAAGTAACAAGGAGAAAATGTATCATGTTCTAAACTAAAAGAAAAAAATCATTTGAATGTGTGCTGTTTGTCCGAAAGAACAGACACCACGTGAAATCCACAGTTATGATGCACATTATGTAAACTGAATGTGGAGTGAAAGAAAGGAAAAGAAAGGAACTACTGATGGCAGCCGCATCGGACATTTATGCAAAATCAGCAGTGATAAGTGAAAACATGTGCCAGCCCAGTATTTGAACCTGAGATCTCCCGGTTACTAGACAGTTGTGTTAATCACTGCGCCATCTGTGCACACTGTTTATCGCAGTTGGACGGGCTATCTCGACACGCCTCCTGGCCGTTCTAGACTTATGCTCAGCGCCCCCTATCCGCAGACTCATCCGTGTCCTCCATGCTCGTTACTTTGAGATTACCGCAGGAGGTCCAACGCAAATGTACAACCACAGTGAGGGTGATGGATTCTTTGCCCATCGAAACGAATCAATTACAGGAATACATGGTGTCTGTTCTTACGGACATTCCATGTGAGATCTGCAGCAGTGATACACATTAGGCATACACAGGACATGGACCTGGACTGCGCTTAGGTGATGCTAGGTGGGAATGGGGTTTGGCTGGGAGGCATGCTAAGATAGTCTGCGCAGTTCTGATAAACACTGTGTCCGGTAGATGGAGTGGTTAACGCAACTGCCTAGTAAGCAAGAGTTTCAGGGTTGGAATAGCGATCACACATTTTCTCTTGTCACCGCAGATTCCGCAAAAAGTCCCGAATCAGCTGATATATCAACCGTTCTTTCCCTTTCCTTTCCTTTTCACCTCTCCACCTTCAATTTACAGAATATAATCTGTGATACTGATAAGAAATTATTACTTCTTATTGAAAATATTGGGCTTAGCAGAGGTTATGTACAATCAAAATTTTCGTTGAGGATTGCCATCTTTACCAATCTGAACTACGTGACCAAGACAATCTAAAACTGTATTTTTCGTTATCAACTACTAAATAACACTTTGGTTGTTGTTTAACAAGTGTTACTTAAAGTAAACGTTTAATCAGTAGTGCCAATAAGGAATCCATGCGTGTTTTTTAAATCTTATAAAACTATCAATTTATGACAGTAGTGCCATGTGTGTTTTGTGATCGAAATCTTACATATTTTGAGAGATAATAGAACTTTATTTTGCCGCAAAGTTCGAATTTAAGTTTTAGATATGAGATCTGTAATTATACTTGCATATTATATAAGTAACCTGCATTTATTTCGTACTCGATAAATTGTAAATAATTTATTTTGGCGATAAAAAAGTTTGGTTTTGAGTTATTGTACTTCTGTGTCAGTCCTGTCTCACCATTGTCTTTTTCTGTGTTTCAACTCTGTCTTCTTCCAGCACTGTCTTTGGTCATGCTGTGATGAAGAATGTAACCATGGCAGAAGCTCTTGTCATGTATTACGAAAAAATACAGTTTAAATGGTGCATTCAACAAAATCTTGCCAAAACACCTCCTTCCGTCCTATCTTCGTTCATAGAATTATGTATCGCCAGTTTATTTGCCTTTTGGCTATGTCGAGCGTGAATGTAGTGTTTTTACAAACTATATTTTTGTTAGATTTTGGTTTTATTTTGTAGTTGATTACAAAAAAATTGAGTTTTAGAGAGTCTTGACACCACAGTTCCGATTGGTAAATGTAGGAGAAAGTTGTTATTGTACATAAACTTGACAACGCCCATTAACTTTTTATAAAAATCGATAACTACTAATCAGTATCATAGACTAAAGTTTTCTCGTGTGGAACATGTACATTACATCCTTCCCTCTTAAGTGGTGTTTGTAAGCTGAAAAATTACGCAAAAACGTGTAGAAACGTTAGGTGATGACAGTTCTATGTACCATCAATAACATTTCCTCAGTTTGAAATGACAACAGCATTTCCAAAGGTTTCTATGTGGAGCTGCTATAGTATCATTACACAATAATCATAGAAAAAATTAGATTCCAAAATATTTATCTCAAGGCAGTATTGTGTCCTGCACCAAGAGTAGGCGTAAATGAAGGAATTAATTCCTTTCATCCTGCACCTGGCAATAATTCAGAATACCTGTTTGTTTCTGGGTTTGCTTTCTTAGCATAGCATTTCAGCAAACATGAACCGGATGCTTATAATTAAAGTGCAGCTACTCACAAAGGTCCAGTGTATGTTGTAATTATCATATGAAAGCGAAACTCTGTCGATATGCTAATGCGACTTACATTGGAAGAAGCTATTTCCAATTTTTGCCACCAGGTCAAATCTGGCACTGTGAATGTAAGGAAGAAGAACAAAAATGTTTCCATATGTTATGGATTAGGGATGGGCAGAAATGGTAAAACCAGTGAGAAAGCCATAGTCTTGATTTTATTGTTGACTGATGCTTACACATTTTGGTCAACATGAGCACTGGAGACGTCGACGAAATGCTGCATCCGTAAAACGACGTAACGAACAGTTGTTTACAGTCCCAGTGGAATCTAAGCAACGTGCTCGTGTATACTGGCCTCCTGATCCGGTATGCACCAAATGTGTCCCTAGTAAAAGCATTCTTTTATATATTCACAGTACAAAAAGTCATATGTCTCCATATCAAGTGATGCTGCAAGCCATGCATCTAGAAAATCTCTGGAGATGACATGTCTGTGGAAGGTTACATTAAGCAGATCTTTCACTAGGCAAATGATCTGAGATGTTGCAATCTCACATGTTGTACAAGGAAGTCTTGATAACGTGCAGACGTCAGGGTACACCACACAGGCCTTCTGAGTGTTTTCTCTTCAAAGAAAAATCGGCGGGGAATAAAGGTGCTCGTGAATCCACACCACAGATGTGACGAGTGCAATGGTTCTTTGTGCACAACACGCGATTTAACAGTACCACAAATTCGGCATTGCTGTGTATTCACTGTGCCCTGTGGTTTAAAATGTGTTTCGTCACGCCACAGAATATTGCCCGCCACATGTCATCAACTTCGATCCGTGCCGGAAACTGAAGAGCAGATTCAGAACATTGCTGCGGATCATGAGGTTTCAGTTGCTGCACTGTCTGGAACTTGTACGGGTACCAGCGTAGTATAGACCACGAAACTTTCTGTACCGTTGACCATCGGATGGACAATGCTTGTGGCACTGCAAAGGCACTAGCAGTATCCGGGGCATGCGCTGCATTTTCAGTTACAACAACAGCAGCGTCGTGAATATCTTCCAATGGGATAGGACACCTTCCTCTTCCAGACGCCAGACCAAGGCCATGCTTGTTTTCTTTAACCATTTAATAACGGCGGGTCTCTCCTCTGACCTTTCAGTCGTCGATACTCTCATAATGTAGCACTGTAATTGCTGATGTTCACATAAAACAGTTTCACTAAGCACGCAGAGTCTCTCCTCTCGACATCCATAATGTTCACTCTCATTATGGCTTTTCATACGACAGTGTGGATGTCATACCGTCACGCAAAAACTGTGCAGCGGGACATCTGCACCTGGTGGTCATAACTAGAACCAATTTTTTCCAGGGTACATCAGTTCCGCATTGATGCACTAGCATATCTGCCAAGTTATGCTCCCATACGACAATTACACCCCACAGCAGATCTTCGTGAGTAGTTGCACTTTATTTAAAACTACTCAGTATTTTCTGCAGTCCTAAGCCTTCTCAAGTTCGTTTTAGTACGTCGCTGTTTTAGGCCTAATTTGAAATGTCAACTGTCTGTTTAGCATGTTATTTGTAACTATTTATACATGGAAATAAGATTGGGGAATTTATTATAGAGTACATAAGCATGTGTAGCAACCAATTTGACAGATTTGTGTTTTTGAGTGCGTGTGGAAGATATAATTGTGATATGTGATGAAACATTTCACTTTTTATGTTGGTGATGTAGTTTTGCAGACGTTTACACGTGGAAACAACATTCAGACTTGACAAGCATTAAAGAAAAATTTAGGTATAGCTACAAACCACAAATAGGCTAGGCCAAACTTCTACTTTAAAAAAATATTGTATACGTATTTTTTGAATTTCCTGCCATCTTGCGTTTTTAAATTTCCCATCAACTGCCATATTTGATTTTTGAAATTCCCACCACTGCCAGAAATTGCATCGCTGCCTCTGTGGCGCCTACTAACGATGGAAACTTGGGCTATATGCTGCAATCCCCATAGAATGCTATTTACTGAGGTGCGTAAGCAATGAGTAACTGTACTGCCCCTCACTTAGGAAATAATATTTCCTGACATATTCTGAAGAACCAAGAAATTATGACCACCTGCTTTATAGCTTCTTGGTCCACCTTTGGAACATAACACAGTAGCGATTTTGCATGGCATGAACTTGACAATTCCTTAGTAGGTTCCGAAGGCATGTCTACACACAGTTTAAGAAATTCCAGTTAATTATAGGCTGATAGTTCACGGGCGTAGAGAAGCTGTCGTACAGTGGACCAGATGTGTTCCATCAGGTTCAGAGCATGCCACCATCGGCCTGCTTCCACGGCACATTTTATGTTCGAGCAGCAGATCGTCTTGATGACACCGTATCTGGACTCGACTATCGACCTGGTGTAACAAGATTCATCCGAAGAGGCTACAAGTTTCACTGGTACACGGCCAAATCCTTATGATCCCATGCGCACTGCAGTCGTAATTGATGATGTCATGGGGCCAACGTTGGATTGCCTAGGGTCATCTGCTATGGAGTCCAATGTTCAGTAATGGGCACTGAACAGTGTACTCCCAGACACTTGCGCCTAGACCAGCATTGTAATCTGCCATCAGATCTGCCACAGTTCGCTGCCTAGCCAGCGTTACAGAGTGGGCGAGCCTCTGACCTCCACTTTCTGTGGTGGGGCATGGACATACGACACTTTGTCACCTACTTATGGTTTCACTGTCTTTCAACCACTTTCCATCGATGCTCACGATGGTAGCATATGAACAGTCGACATGCTTAGCTATTCCTGAGATGCTCATTGTGAGGTGTTGGACCGTAACAATCTGCCCTCTGTCAATGTGCTTTACGTCAGTGGAAATATCAGTGGAAATACCTCATTCAAAGCCTGTACAGTCCTAGGATGATTCGTCAATCGTCTCCGGCACTTATTAACTTGATTTACCACGTCACACACACACAAAGCCACCAGGCGGCAATGGATTTCCGTGATGAGTATAGGTCATAATGTTTTGGTTCATCAGTGTGTATTTAAGTGCTTTTGATGCCATGTTTTCCATTAAGCAAAGCGATGCAACGTTAAGTCTCTGGATTAGTATTGAGGAATAAGGTGGTTCAATTTCCAGTCTAGACATACAGATTTGGTTTTGTGAATCCAAGGCGTCTGTTCTTATGCGGAATCTGCAGGTGTGATACATATTATGTTTATTGAATGTGGAGGGGGAGGGGAGAAAGGAAAGGGGAAGGGAAAGAACTATTGATGCCAGCTGCATCAGGACTTTACGCGAAATCAGCAGCGACAAGTGAAGATATGTGCCAGATCAGTATTCGAACTGGGGATCTCCTGCTTAGTAGGTACTTGCATTAACCACTACGCCTTGCGGATAGTTACCCACAAACTCCGACTTCATCACGTACCCTTTTCGTCACTATTAAACAACGGATTCGAGAAAGGGGTAATTTCACAGACAGCAGACATGATCGTGTTGCTCCAAGGAGACGCGGCATACACGAATTGGAAGAGAGCTTATGGTAAACAACAGTGCTTGTAAAAATTTATGAAGTTTTATTTTTATTTTTTTGGTTATTAATGCGTGTAAGTACCTGTTGTTCGGGTGTCAGTCACGTTCCTTTTCATGAGCGTGACCGACGCCCGAACAACAGAGACTTATATTCATCGCGAATAGAAAACAGTGCATTGATAATGGCTAGCCACTAGCCGAAATCTGGATTTAGGTAAAAAAATCTAAAAAAGAACGACTGATTGCTGCACTCTATAATTTATAAGGCACACAACAGTCGCTGAGTGCACCCACTTTCCGAATGGAAGGTAAACTGATGAACATCCGGTCTGTTCTTTTATATAGATAACAGACTAAAAGAAAATAGCATATAAATAATAAAAGATAATAATCATATTTTGCCGGCCCAGAAACAGCGTGCCAAGTGCTATGTCCGCGGACCTAACCGAATCACGCGCGCCCTGCCGTCGCTCAGCCCGGCCGCACATGAGCGGTGGTCGGCCTTAGCTTCACGTCGCGGCCGCCGGAGATTCATGGCGCTACCTCCGGCTGAAGATGTCGCGCCATTCAATAGTTTTTGCCTTCAGCTCCCTATATGGCCACAAGATATAACTGGAGCACAGACCTGACGCCACGGCCACTCGTTCTTGCTCGCTAGCTGTGTTAATATCGAAGTGTTATTGTATAGATATTTAATGACAACCTTGGGCTTAGAACATAGTTACGATTTGGATTGCACTGTGGATTTATGAATTGTACTGTGAACTTAATTACGTAGCTACTTGCTATGAGAGCAAGAGACGGTGCCTCCTTCAGTGTGGAGAATAAAGATATGTAATCTTCCTGATCGCTGGCTTCTTACTTTGAGACTAATCTTTTCTCGGCCATCAGATCTTGCGTCACAGCCCGGTCACGTCCCGCTACCAACTACAACTTATGTCTGCCACTCCAGGCAGACATAAAACCAAGCACGCGGCACGCCTGTGATGGCTGCTCGCAGTGCTCTGTAAACCCCGCGTCTTCACATCAACAAGTCAATTACGTCTATCTGTGAAGGTCATCATCGTGCCCTATAAGCTTAACAGTCTCCCGACTTTTGTTCACCTCAAACTTTTCTGTAATATCGATTCAGACTTGGTTGTTTACTGCTATCCACAAGTTCTGGTATTCGCACGATCTGCGCTTCGTGAATTACCGTCACTCGTGAACCAAGTCTATGAGTAACTGAAGCAGGCCTCTATTGGCCATAACAACAAACTTTTGTATTTGGCCTCAGAGTCGCTTCAAGATGATCCTACTATCCTGGCAAAAATGACAAAGCTGCGCCCTTCCCCCACCCCTTACCCTATTAAACTACCTTTTTCTATTCTTTTTTACACAGATTTATCAAATTACACAGTTTTGCCAGAAGGTTTGATTAACATGAAACATTACTGAAAAATATTACTTAAACGAACTTTACTGATGAAAAAAATTGCACACAATAAAGTAAATGCATCATTGTGTTAAATAAGTTACAAAATGTGTAACCTTTCTAAAAAAACTGAACGTAAAACAAAATCTATATCTGCTGTTTATGGCAACTACTATACAATGTCGCAAACAGGCACGACTTCCAGGCCCAATGGACCGAGCGCTGTGGTGAAGTGGTTAGCACACTAGACTGGCATTCGGGAGGACGACCGTGCAAACCCGAGTCCGGCCATCCTGATTTAAGTTTTCCGTGATTTCCCTAAATCGCTCCAGGCAAATGCTGGGATGGTTCCTTTCAAAGGGCACGGCCGACTTCCTTCCCCGTCCTTCCCTAATCCGATGAGACCGATGACCTCGCTGTCTGGTCTCCTTCCCCGAAACAACCAACCAACCAACCCTAAATCGTTTCAGGTTCCTTTGAAAGAGCACAGCCGATTTCCGTCCACATCCTTCCCTAATCCGATGGGGCCGAAGACCTCGCATTTTCCTCTCCTCCCCCAAATCTACATCTACATCCATACTCCGCAAGCCACCTGACGGTGTGTGGCGGAGGGTACCTTGAGTACCTCTATCGGTTCTCCCTTCTATTCCAGTCTCGTATTGTTCGTGGAAAGGATTGTCGGTATGCTTCTGTGTGGGCTCTAATCTCCCTGATTTTATCCTCATGGTCTCTTCGCGAGATATACGTAGGAGGGACCAATATACTGCTTGACTCTTCGGTGAAGGTATGTTTTCGAAACTTTAACAAAAGCCCGTACCGAGCTACTGAGCGTCTCTCCTGCAGAGTCTTCCACTGGAGTTTATCTGTCATCTCCGTAACGCTTTCAGGAATACTAAATGATCCTGTAACGAAGCGCGCTGCTCTCCGTTGGATTTTCTCTATCTCTTCTATCAACCCTATCTGGCACGGATCCCACACTGCCGAGCAGTAGTCAAGGAGTGGGCGAACAAGCGTACTGTAACCTACTTCCTTTGTTTTCGGATTGCATTTCCTTAGGATTCTTCCAATGAACCTCAGTCTGGCATCTGCTTTACCGACGATCAAGTTTATATGATCATTCCATTTTAAATCACTCCTAATGCGTACTCCCAGATAATTTATGGAATCAACTGCTTCCAGTTGTTAACCTGCTATTCTGTAGCTAAATGATAAGGGATCTATCTTTCTACGTATTCGCAGCACATTACACTTGTCTACATTGAGATTGAATTGCCATTCCCTGCACCATGCGTCAATTCGCTGCAGATCCTTCTGCATTTCAGTACAATTTTCCGTTGTTACAACCTCTCGATACACCACAGCATCATCTGCAAAAAGCCTCAGTGAACTTCCAGTGTCATCCACAAGGTCATTTATGTATATTGTGAATAGCAACGGTCCTATGACACTCCCCTGCGGCACACCTGAAAACACTCTTACTTCGGAAGACTTCTCTCCATTGAGAATGACATGTTGCGTTCTGTTATCTAGGAACTCTTCAATCCAATCACACAATTGGTCTGATAGCCCATATGCTCTTACTTTGTGCATTAAACGGCTGTGGGGAACTGTATCGAACGCCTTGCGGAAGTCAAGAAACACGGCATCTACCTGGGAACCCGTGTCTATGGCCGTCTGAGTCTCGTGGACGAATAGCGCGAGCTGGGTTTCACACGACCGTCTTTTTCGAAACCCATGCTGATTCCTACAGAGTAGATTTCTAGTCTCCAGAAAAGTCATTATACTCGAACATATTACGTGTTCCAAAATTCTACAACTGATCGACGTTAGAGATATAGGTGTATAGTTCTGCACATCTGTTCGACGTCCCTTCTTGAAAACGGGGATGACCTGTGCTCTTTTCCAATCCTTTGGAACGCTACGCTCTTCTAGAGACCTACGGTGCACCGCTGCAAAAAGGGGGCAAGTTCCTTCGCGTACTCTGTGTAAAATCGAACTGGTATCCCATCAGGACCAGCGGCCTTTCCTCTTTTGAGCGATTTTAATTGTTTCTCTATTCCTCTGTCGTCTGTTTCAACATCTACCATTTTGTCATCTGTGCGACAATCTAGAGAAGGAACTACAGTGCAGTCTTCCTCTGTGAAACAGCTTTGGAAAAAGACATTTAGTATTTCGGCCTTTCGTCTGTCATCCTCTGTTTCAGTACCATTTTGGTCACAGAGTGTCTGGACATTTTGTTTTGATCCACCTACCGCTTTGACATAAGACCAAAATTTCTTAGAATTTTCTGTCAAGTCAGTACATAGAACTTTACTTTCGAATTCATTGAACGCCTCTCGCATAGCCCTCCTCACACTACATTTCGCTTCGCGTAATTTTTGTTTGTCTGCAAGGCTTTGGCTATGTTTATGTTTGCTGTGAAGTTCCCTTTGGTTCCGCAGCAGTTTTATAACTCGGTTGTTGTACCACGGTGGCTCTTTTCCATCTCTTACGATCTTGCTTGGCACATACTCATCTAACGCATATTTACGATGGTTTTGAACTTTGTCCACTGATCCTTTACATTTTCTGTACTTGAGACATAACTTTTGTGTTGAGCCGTCAGGTACTCTGTAATCTGCTTTTTGTCACTTTTGCTAAACAGAAAAATCTTCCTACCTTTTTTAATATTTCTATTTACGTCTGAAATCATCGATGCAGTAACCGCCTTATGATCGCTGATTCCCTGTTCTGCGTTAACTGTTTCAAATAGTTCGGGTCTGTTTGTCACCAGAAGGTCTAATATGTTATCGCCACGAGTCGGTTCTCTGTTTAACTGCTCAAGGTAAAGGAAATGAGCGTGGGCCCGGATGATATCCTCGTCAGTTTTGACGTTGTGTCGTTATTTACCATGACTCCGGTAAACGAAGCTATCTTATGCATAGCGGATATTTTTCCTACCGATATTGTGGCATTATTCCGACACTGCCTCACCACAACCTACTTTCAATACAATAATAACTTTTATGAACAGATTGACGGGGTGGCTATGGGCAGTCCTCTCAGTCCTGCTGTGGCTAACTTATTTATGGAGACTTTTGAACAACGGGCGTTGCAGACTGCCAGTAAGAGACCAGCCAGATGGTATCGCTACGTCGATGACACGTTCGTAGTATGGACACACGGAGCAGAGGAGTTGGATGCCTTCCTAACACATTTAAACAGCATTAATCCGAAAATCCAATTCACTATGGAGACGGAAAGGAATGGGCAATTGAACTTCCTGGATGTGTCTGTGATTAAACGACGGGACGGAACGTTGGGCCATAAGGTTCTTAGAAAGCCCATACATACTGATCGTTATCTACACAAAGAATCAAACCACCACCCTAGACAAAAAAGAGGTGTAATGAAAACTTTGGTAGACAGGGCGTACAAACTTTGTGAACCTGTTTATTTAAAAGATGAGATTGAACATCTACGGTCAACGTTCGTGAAGAATGGCTATTCTAGCAAGGATATAGATCGAGCACTTCGCTCTAGGCAGAGAATCAGGAGTAACGACGAACAACAGTCGTCCAAGGGCAAAGTTTTTCTTCCGTTCATTAGTAAGATCACAGACCGCATTGGGAAAGTTTTAGGCAAGTATGGGGTGGAAACTATTTTCAGTCCCACCAGAAAAATAAAAGAATTTTTAAGGTCGGCAAAAGATGCACGAGACCCTTTGGCTACACCGGGGGTATATAAAATTCCTTGTAGTTGTGGACTGGTTTACATCGGCACCACGAAGAGAAGTGTGAACACCCGTCTTGTTGAACTTAAGAGGAATTGCCGCCTGGGTCACACGGATAAATCGGCCGTAGCGGAAGATGTTTACCAGGAAGGTGATCATGAAATAAAATTCAGCGAGACGAGCGTCATATCAAAAACCTCACATTATTATGCACGCTTGTATAGAGAGGCTATCGAGATTGATAAACATCGTAATAATTTTAACAGGAAAGACGAAGGTGTTAAACTGGATAAAATTTGGATGTCAGCGTTGCACCGCAAGCGTGACGATCGATTACTTTCAATCGAGAATGTTGGCATTACCAGAGACAATCTCATAGCCGACGCCACGTGATCGACTGTGGCGCCCTCTGTACTGCTTATATAATCAGCGCTTCGTCGAGTTCTCTTCGCAGTTCGCCGCTTTACCTCCGAGGATGTCTCCCGCAGTCGGAGACGAAACGTCAGGAGAGAGTTTTATGCTTCGACCACGGCCTATCAGCCCGGAAGTTTTAAGTGAAGAAAAATGCTCAAGGTAGTTTTCAGATAAAGCACTTAAAAAAATTCCACTGGATTCTTTGTCCCTGCCACCCGTTATGAACGTTTGAGTATCCCAGTCTGTATCCGGCAAATTAAAATCTCCACCCAGATCTATAACATGGTGGGGAAATCTACTCGAAATATGTTCCAAATTATCCTTCAGGTGCTCAGCCACAACAGCTGCTGAGCCAGGGGGCCCATAGAGACATCCAATTACCATGTCTGAGCCTGCTTTAACCGTGACCTTCACCCAAATTATTTCACATCTCGGATCTCCGTCAATTTCCTTCGATACTATTGCACTTCTTATCGCTATAAACACGCCTCCCCCTTCACTGTCCAGCCTGTCTCTGCAGTATACATTCCAATCTGAGTTTAGGATTTCATTACTGTTTACGTCTGGTTTCAGCCAACTTTCTGTCCCTGGTGCTATATGGGCATTGTGACCGTTTATTAATGAGAGCAGTTCTGGGACCTTTCTGTAGACGCTCCTGCAGTTTACTATTAGCACATTAATATTGTTATTCCCTGTTGCATTTTGCCTACTGCTACCTTGCCGCGTCTCAGGAGGCGTCTTGTTGGGCCTAGGGAGGGAATTCTCTAACCAAAAAAACCCACATGTGCACTCCACACGTACTCCGCTACCCTTGTAGCCGCTTCCGGCGTGTAGTGCACGCCTGCCTATTCAGGAGGACCATACATTTCTCCACCCAATAGCGGAGGTCGAGAAATTTGCACCCCAGATCTCCACAGAATCGTCTGAGCCTCTGGTTTAAGCCTTCTACTCGGCTCCAAACCAGAGGACCGCATCGGTTCTGGGAACGATACTACAAATAGTTAGCTCAGATTCCACCCCGCGAGCGAGGCTTTCCGCCTTCACCAACTCCGCCAACCGCCTGTACGAACTGAGGATGACCTCTGAACCCAGACGGCAGGAGTCATTGGTGCCGACATGAGCAACAGTTTGCAGTCGGGTGCACCCAGCGCTCTCTATCGCCGCCGGCAGGACCTCCTCCACATCTTGGATGAGACCCCCCGGCAAGCAGACAGAGTGAACACTGGCCTTCTTCCCCGACCTTTCCGCTGTTTCCCTAAGGGGCTCCATCACCCGCCTAACGTTGGAGCTCCCAATAACTAATAAACCCCTCCCCCCGTGTGTCTGCTCGGACCTTGCTGAAGGAGCGGCCTTATGTCCACGCACAGGCAGAGCGGGCGATGCCACACGGCCAGCCTCCACATTGGCCCTCCGCCTCGTGCGCCGCGAACGCCGCTGAACCCACCACTTCCCTTGGGGAGAGGGTGGCCAAACCGTGCCCGGTACTCGCGAAGACGTCTCGACAGCAGGGACAGTGGGTGAAGCATGTAACACCTGGGGTGTACCATGCGACGCACCAGACTCCCCACTGCCGCTACACTCCGAGGCATCAGCCTGAAGACGACTGACCGCGGCCATCAACACGCTCAGCTGTTCGCGAACAGTGGCCAGCTCCTCCTGCGTCCGTACACAGCAGTCACACATCCTATCCATCCTAAGAAATCAATTTACAGTAGAGATTTAATCAACTTTTAACTAGACTGCTAATTCACTAAAGGCGGCTGATAGTTGACTAAACTGTGGTTGCTAGACAGTTCTTGTAGAGAACAGTGAAAATAGCACTACCTGTCTCTGGTCTGTATTGAAAACAAACACTAGCACTACTGGCACTATGGTTGACTAAACGGACTCTCTCTAACTGTATTCAAAACAAACACGAAATCTATGGAACACTATTACTTTTTTTTTTTTTTTTTTTTTTTTTTTTTTTGTCATCAGTCTACTGACGGGTTTGATGCGGCCCGCCACGAATTTCTTTCCTGTGCTAACCTCTTCGTCTCAGAGTAGCACTTGCAACCTACGTCCTCAATTATTTGCTTGTCGTATTCCAATCTCTGTCTTCCTCTACAGTTTTTGCCCTCTACAGCTCCCTCTAGTACCATGGAAGTCATTCCCTCATGTCTTAGCAGATGTCCTATCATCCTGTCCCTTCTCCTTATCAGTGTTTTCCACATATTCCTTTCCTCTCCGATTCTGCGTAGAACCTCCTCATTCCTTACCTTATCAGTCCACCTAATTTTCAACATTCATCTATAGCACCACATCTCAAATGCTTCGATTCTCTTCTGTTCCGGTTTTCCCACAGTCCATGTTTCACTACCATACAATGCTGTACTCCAGACGTACATCCTCAGAAATTTCTTCCTCAAATTAAGGCCGGTATTTGATATTAGTAGACTTCTCTTGGCCAGAAATGCCTTTTTTGCCATAGCGAGTCTGCTTTTGATGTCCTCCTTGCTCCGTCCGTCATTGGTTATTTTACTGCCTAGGTAGCAGAATTCCTTAACTTCATTGACTTCGTGACCATTAATCCTGATGTTAAGTTTCTCGCTGTTCTCATTTCTACTACTTCTCATTACTTTCGTCTTTCTCCGATTTACTCTCAAACCATACTGTGCACTCATTAGACTGTTCATTCCGTTCAGCAGATCATTTAATTCTTCTTCACTTTCACTCAGGATAGCAATGTCATCTACGAATCGTATCATTGATATCCTTTCACCTTGCATTTTAATTCCACTGCTGAACCTTTCTTTTATTTCCATCATTGCTTCCTCGATGTACAGATCGGAGAGTAGGGGCGAAAGGCTATAGCCTTGTCTTACACCCTTCTTAATACGAGCACTTCGTTCTTGATCGTCCACTCTTATTATTCCCTCTTGGTTGTTGTACATATTGTATATGACCCGTCTCTCCCTACAGCTTACCCCTACTTTTTTCAGAATCTCGAACAGCTTGCACCATTTTATATTGTCGAACGCTTTTTCCAGGTCGACAAATCCTATGAAAGTGTCTTGATTTTTATTTAGCCTTGCTTCCATTATTAGCCGTAACGTCAGAATTGCCTCTCTCGTCCCTTTGCTTTTCCTAAAGCCAAACTGATCTTCACCTAGCGCATTCTCAATTTTCTTTTCCATTCTTCTGTATATTATTCTTGTAAGCAGCTTCGATGCGTGAGCTGTTAAGCTGATTGTGCGATAATTCTCGCACTTATCAGCTCTTGCCGTCTTCGGAATTGTGTGGATGATGCCTTTCCGAAAGTCAGATGGTATATCGCCAGACTCATATATTCTACACACCAACGTGAATAGTCGTTTTGTTGCCACTTCCCCGAATGATTTTAGAAATTCTGATGGAATGTTATCTATCCCTTCTGCCTTATTTGACCGTAAGTCCTCCAAAGCTCTTTTAAATTCCGATTCTAATACTGGATCCTCTATCTCTTCTAAGTCGACTCCTGTGTCTTCTTCTATCACATCAGACAAATCTTCACCCTCATAGAGGCTTTCAATATATTCTTTCCACCTATCTGCTCTCTCCTCTGCATTTAACAGTGGAATTCCCGTTGCACTCTTAATGTTACCACCGTTGCTTTTAATGTCACCAAAGGTTGTTTTGACTTTCCTGTATGCTGAGTCTGTCCTTCCGACAGTCATATCTTTTTCGATGTCTTCACATTTTTCCTGCAGCCATTTCGTCTTAGCTTCCCTGCACTTCCTATTTATTTCATTCCTCAGCGACTTGATTTCTGTATTCCTGATTTTCCCGGAACATGTTTGTACTTCCTCCTTTCATCAATCAACTGAAGTATTTCTTCTGTTACCCATGGTTTCTTCGCAGCTACCTTCTTTGTACCTATGTTTTCCTTCCCAACTTCTGTGATGGCCCTTTTTAGAGATGTCCATTCCTCTTCAACTGTACTGGCTACTGCGCTATTCCTTATTGCTGTATCTACAGCGTTAGAGAACTTCAAACGTATCTCGTCATTCCTTAGTACTTCCGTATCCCACTTCTTTGCGTATTGATTCTTCCTGACTAATGTCTTGAACTTCAGCCTACTCTTCATCACTACTATATTGTGATCTGAGTCTATATCTGCTCCTGGGTACGCATTACAATCCAGTATCTGATTTCGGAATCTCTGTCTGACCATGATGTAATCTAAATGAAATCTTCTCGTATCTCCCGGCCTTTTCCAAGTATACCTCCTCCTCTTGTGATTCTTGAACAGGGTATTCGCTATTACTAGCTGAAACTTGTTACAGAACTCAATTAGTCTTTCTGCTCTTTCATTCCTTGTCCCAAGGCCATATTCTCCTGTAACCTTTTCTTCTACTCCTCCCCCTACAACTGCATTCCAGTCGCCCATAACTATTAGATTTTCGTCCCCCTTTACATACTGCATTACCCTTTCAATATCCTCATACACTTTCTCTATCTGTTCATCTTCAGCTTGCGACGTCGGCATGTATACCTGAACTATCGTTGTCGGTGTTGGTCTGCTGTCGATTCTGATTAGAACAACCCGGTCACTGAACTGTTCACAGTAACACATCCTCTGCCCTACCTTCCTATTCATAACGAATCCTACACCTGTTATACCATTTTCTGCTGCTGTTGATATTACCCGATACTCATCTGACCAGAAATCCTTGTCTTCCTTCCACTTCACTTCACTGACCCCTACTATATGTAGATTGCATTTCCCTTTTCAGATTTTCTAGTTTCCCTACCACGTTCAAGCTTCTGACATTCCACGCCCCGACTCGTAGAACGTTATCCTTTCGTTGATTATTCAATCTGTTTCTCATGGTAACCTCCCCCTTGGCGGTCCCCTCCCGGAGATCCGAATGGGGGACTATTCCGGAATCTTTTGCCAATGGAGAGATCATCATGACACTTCTTCAATTACAGGCCACATGTCCTGTGGATACACGTTGCTAGCACTCGACAATTAAAGCTTCCTAAAAGCAAATACACACGGAAGAAGAAGTGACAAGTAAGATAAATACAGTTAATACTTAAATTAACGTAGCTCGCTGCACAGCAGACGTGAAGCAGACGGCAGTTACGACGACACTGACACTACTGGCACTAAGGCTGACTAAAGGGACTCTCTCTGACTGTATTGAAAACAAACACGAAATCTATGGAACACTATTACTAGCACTCGACAATTAAAGCTTCCTAAAAGCGAAACCAACCAACCGGGCAGAGTGAAACCAACTGTCCAGTGAGATTGAATACAAGGACTACATGGGTTAAGCGTTTAGGTTAGTGATTAGCAAAGAAACTTACAATTTTTATTGCTTTTGCATGTGACACCATTCCAGTCCTGCTCGAGTAACAACGAAATACCTACCTTCAGTGTTCAAATGGTTCAAATGGCTCTGAGCACTATGGGACTTAACAGCTGAGGTCATCAGTCCCCTAGAACTTAGAACTACTTAAACCTAACTAACCTAGGTACATCACACACATCCATGCCCGAGACAGGATTCGAACCTGCGACCGTAGCGGTCGCGCGGTTCCAGACTGAAGCGCCTAGAACCGCTCAGCCACACCGGCCGGCCACTTTCAGTGTTCTTAAACCAGATGTTTGAGCAAGGCAGCCGGTAACCAACTGCAGATTATACATTTCGTTGTGTACAGGAATTCTGCGTACTCGGTTCGCTAGACAAACAATCAAACAACTCGTATTAATGTGTTTCATTACAACAAAATTGCAATACTTAACTTTGCTAGATGGGGCACAATCAAAGGGCGACATACAAAATAATCAGTCTTTGCAGTGACTGCTGGTGTCCGACAAAAGTCTGTCCTGAACTGCTATCGAAGCGCCTATCGTTGAAGCTGCTGTCCAAGTGGGCTCCACCAATCGGGCGCGGCGCTTATGTGCTCTTCACCTAGGGACCGCTGCTGTTGCGTTGTCATCTTGGAAAGAACGTAGGTCAGTGTGCGATTGGCTGACTTCTTCTCACAGCCTTTCCTTCCTGTCGTTCCTGATTGGCGTGCTGGCGCTTGACTTTATGCCGTAAGACATTTATTTACACAAGGGCTTATCTTGGAAATAAAGAGTGCATCTGTACACTGGGATGGCTAGCAACTCCGGAAATACGATTAGTCAGCCACATAAGTCTTAATCTTGAACTCTGTTTCATTAACATAGTATATCGTTGCAGCAGAAACTCGGGAACACCAGAAGTTCTGGCTCGAGTGCAAGTCTTCGGTCGGAATAAATCGCTAAATAATGGAAGCCTTCGGCCAAACAGTATACTTGCTCCAACTTGCTTCAGCATCTAGACGCCCGCTTTTGAGATCCTACTGTACCGAAGTGAATTAGTAGCAAGAGCTCCGTTGTTGCTCATGAACGAGCTGTGTAGGCGGCCGCTTGCGACTGAAATGCACTACATGAATATACGAAGATGGTATCTGTTCTTTCGGACATATCCGAAAGAACAAATACCATCTGAGGTTAAGGCTAACTGGCCATTGACCTTCTTCTGTGAGGATGCACACGCATTGCCCGAACTCTTACGGGACTTGGTAACATTGTCTGCCGCGAGTAATGAGTGTAATGGGCAGGAGCACTACGAATGTAGTGTGTGGACATTAAGTTGGTAATGTGGGTCTCACGGGGAGCGTGCAAGGGATAAATCCCTGCAGTCACACTGTCCTCTGTCTCCTTGGTGGCTCAGAAATTGACAAGAAGGCTGGGATAATGTGTTAGTCTTCCCATTCAGAATTTAATAATTGTTTGTGCTTGAACTAATTTGTTGATTTTTTTTGCAGGTGACAATAAATGATGATTTGATTATGGTTGTTGATTTTCATGAAAATACCGAATCTGATAATAAAAAAAAGACGGATAGAGATCCCGTGTTCGAGTCCCCGTTGATGTATATCAACGCCTGTCGGCGTTATTATTTCATTCAAATGCACTGTTGTCACATAAACCATGTTAGGGACAGGCATCTATTCGCTAGAAGATTTATAATGTTACTTGTACGAAATGACGCTGTGAGAAAAGTGTGCGTTAACAGTCGCGGGCTGGACCGACAGGTGTGGCCGAGCGGTTCTAGGCGCTTCAGTCCGGGACAGCGCTACTGCTACGGTCGCAGTTTCGAATCCTGCCTCGGGCATGGATGTGTGTGATGTCCTTAAGTTAGTTATGTTTAAGTACACTACTGGCCATTAAAATTGCTACACCACGAAGATGACGTGCTACAGAAGCGAAATTTAACCGGCGGGAAGAAGATGCTGTGATATGCAAATGATTAGCTTTTCAGAGCATTCACACATGGTTAGCGCCTGTGACGACACGTAGAACGTGCCTGGTGAAACGTTGTTGTGATGCCTCGTTTAAGGAGGAGAAATGCGTACCATCACGTTTCCGACTTTGTTAAAGGTGGGATTGTAGCCTGTCGCGATTGCGGTTTATCGTATCGCAACATTGCTGCTCGCGTTGGTCGAGATCCAATGACTGTTAGCAGAATATGGAATCGGTGGCTTCAGGAGGGTAATACGGAACGCCGTGCTGGATCCCAACAGCCTCGTTTCACTAGCAGTCGAGATGACAGGCATCTTATCCGCATGGCTGTAACGGATCGTGCAGCCACGTCTCGATCCCTGAGTCAACAGATGAGGACGTTTGCAAGACACCAGCCATCTGCACGAACAGTTCGACGACGTTTGCAGCAGTATGGACTATCAGCTCGGAGACCATGGCTGCGGTTACCCTTGACGTTGCATCACAGACAGGAGCGCCTGCGATGATGTACTCAACGACGAACCTGAGTGCACGAATATCAAAACGTCATTTTTTCGGATGAATCCAGGTTCTGTTTGCAGCATCATGATGGTCGCATCCGTGTTTGGTGACATCGTGGTTAACGCACATTGGAAGCGTGTATTCGTTATCGCCATATTGGCGTATCACGCGGCGTGATGGTATGGGGTGCCATTGGTTACACGTCTCGGTCACCTCTTGTTCGCATTGACGGCACTTTGAACAGTGGACGTTACATTTCAGATGTGTTACGACCCGTGCCTCTACCCTTCATTCAGTCCCTGCGAAACCCTACATTTGAGCAGGATAATGCACGACCGCATGTCGCAGATCCTGTACGGGCCTTTCTGGATACAGAAAATGTTCGACTGCTACCCTGGCCAGCACATTCTCCAGATCTCTCACCCATTGAAAACGTCTGGTCAATGGTGGTCGAGCAACTGGCTCGTCACCATACGCCAATCACTACTCTTGATGAACTGTGGTATCGTGTTGAAGCTGCATCGGCAGCTGTACCTGTACGCGCCATCCAAGCTCTGTTTGACTCAATGCCCAGGCGTATCAAGGCCGTTATTACGGCCAGAGGTGGTTGTTCTCGGTACTGATTTCTCAGGATCTATGCACCCAAATTGCGTGAAAACGTAATCACATGTCAGTTGTAGTATAATATATTTGTCCAATGAATACCCGTTTATCATCTGCATTTCTTATTGGTGTAGCAATTTTAATGGCCAGTAGTGTAGTTCTAAGTCTAGGGGACTGATGACCTCAGATGTTAAGTCCCATAGTGCTTAGAGTCAGTCGCGGGCTAAGGGAAAGGCTCCTTATCACTAAACAGAGAGGAGGATAATGCCACTGTCTCTCCCGGTTGTCAGTTAAGCTGACTGTATTTTGTATCTTTATCTTCAGGTGAATTCCCCCCCCCCCCCCCCCCACACACACACACACTTTTCTTGTGTTTGCGGCTCTCTCGTCGCGCCCTCGGTGCGTCCTTGAGAGCACGGTACCACAGCTGGCGTGTCGTTAGCAGCAAGGAGCGACTCTGGCCCTGAAGCCTCCTACCTGTGGCCGCGACATGGCGCGCAGCAGCGTCTGTCGCTGCTCGTCGAGGATGGCGGCGACGCGCCCCCTGGCGGCGGAGCCCGCGTCGCTGTCTGTGAGCAGCTGCAGCACGGAGAGGTCCCCGCCGCGCGAGCACGCCAGCTCCACCGGGTCGGCGACGCCGGAGTACGTGCTGGGCGGCGTCGCCAGCACCGCCACCACCGACGACAGCGGGCCCTCGTCGCCGCTCGCCGACCACATCTCCTCTGACGCCGTCAGCGCTGCGCTGTCGCCTGACAAATTTACTAACACCCCGACATTTATTACAACACTCTGCCAGATATTACGACTGTCATTCAATAATTAAAGAGACAAATTGGCCTGGTGAAAAAAGAGGTTTTTTTTTGTTTTTTTTTTTTTTTTTTTTTTGAAAAACAATACTTTTTCTTCATTAAGTAAAACTTCCGGGCAGAATTTCCGTGGTCCATATACAGGGTGTTCCAAAAAGTTATGACCAAACTTTCAGGAAACATTCCTCACACACAAAGAAAGAAAATATGTTATGTGGACATGTGTCCGGAAACGCTTACTTTACATGTCAGAGCTCATTTTATTGCTTCTCCTCAAATCACTTTAATCATGGAATGGAAAGACACAGCAACAGAACGTACCAGCGCGTCTTCAAACACTTTGTTACAGGAAATGTTCAAAATGTCCTCCATTAGCGAGGATACATGCATCCACCCTCCGTCGCATGGAATCCCTGATGCGCTGATGCAGCCCTGGAGAATGGCGTATTGTATCACAGCCGTCCACAATACGAGCACGAAGAGTCTCGACATTTGGTACCGGGGTTCCGTAGACAAGAGCTTTCAAATGCCCCCATAAATTAAAGTCAAGGGGGTTGAGGTGAGGAGAGCGTGGAGGCCATGGAATTGGTCCTCCTCTATCAATCCATCGGTCACCGAATCTGTTCCTGAGAAGCGTAAGAACACTTCGACTGAAATGTGCAGGAGCTCCATCGTGCATGGACCACATGTTGTGTCGTACTTGTAAAGGCTCATGTTCTAGCAGCACAGGTAGAGTATCCCGTATGAAATCATGATAACGTGCTCCATTGAGCGTAGGAGGAAGAACATGGGGCCCAATCAAGACATCACCAACAATGCCTGCCCAAACGTTCACAGAAAATCTGTGTTGATGACGTGATTGCACAATTGCGTGCGGATTCTCGCCAGCCCACACATGTTGATTGTGAAAATTTACAATTTGATCACGTTGGAATGAAGCCTCATCCGTAAAGAGAACATTTGTACTGAAATGAGGATTGACACATTGTTGGTTGAACCATTCGCAGAAGTGTACCTGTGGAGGCCAATCAGCTGCTGATAGTGCCTGCACACGCTGTACATGGTACGGAAACAACTGGTTCTCCCGTAGCACTCTCCATACAGTGACGTGGTCAACGTTACCTTGTACAGCAGCAACTTCTCTGACGCTGACATTAGGGTTATCGTCAACTGCATGAAGATTGCCTCGTCCATTGCAGGTGTCTTCGTCGTTCTAGGTCTTCCTCAGTCGCGAGTCATAGGCTGGAATGTTCCGTGCTCCCTAAGATGCCGATCAATTTCTTCGAACGTCTTCCTGTCGGGACACCTTCGTTCTGGAAATCTGTCTCGATACAAACGTACCGCGTCACGGCTATTGCCCCGTGCTAATCCATACATCAAATGGGCATCTGCCAGCTCCGCATTTGTAAACGTTGCACTGACTGCAAAACCACGTTCGTGATGAACACTAACCTGTTGATGCTACGTACTGATGTGATTGATGCTAGTACTGTAGAGCAATGAGTCGCACGTCAACACAAGCACCGAAGTCAACATTACCTTCCTTCAATTGTGTAAACTGGCGGTGAATCGAGGAAGTACAGTACATACTGACGAAACTTAAATGAGCTCTAACATGGAAATTGAGCATTTCCGGACACATGTCCACGTAACATCTTTTCTTTATTTGTGTGTGAGGAATGTTTTCTGAAAGTTTGGCCGTACCTTTTTGTAACACCCTGCATAAAATTGCTGCTCCTTCCTGACGTTTCATTGCCTACTGCGGGCAACATCTTCTGAGGTGAGTCGGCGACTGGCTGCTAGGCGCTGGAGGTCCCGCTTATATAGAGCGCTTAGATGGCGCCACCACTCATCATGTGCTTTCGACTTTAAAACTATCTCTGGCTAGTGCCATCTCTCTCGATTACAGGTAATCGACAGTCACTTCATACGTACAGAGTCGACCGCTATATCTTGTCTAGTTTTAATCCTTCTTCTTTTTTATTAAAATTATTTTTGTGCTTGTAGATCTCTGTAGCTTCTCTATACATGCGGGTATAATAATGTGAGGTTCTAGCTATCATGTTTGTCTCACTATATTTTATTTCGTGATCACCGTCTTTGAAAACGTGTTCCGCTACTCTGTACCATTGAAGTGACTATCGATTACCTATAACTGAGAGAGATGGCACTAGCCAGAGATAGTTTTAAAGTCGAAAGCACGTGATGAGTGGTGGCGCCATCTGCACTTGTTCCAACGGGCTACAAGCTTTTTAATTCCGGCTGCAGAGAACTCTATATCTTGATGTTTGAACCAATGTTAAACGAACTATTTCACGTCCTCGTTGTCCTGGAACCTCTTCCCACGTAATGCCTCCTTCAGTCCAACAAATAAATGGAAGTCACTAGGTACTAAATCAGTGCTGTAAGGGGGATGGGGCAATACTTCCCAGCCCATTTTGTCGATGGTTTCACGAGTTGGTTGAGCAATAAGTGGACGTGCGTTGTCTTGCTAAAGAATCACACCTCTCCTCTGAGATCCATGACGTCTATCTCTCATGGCTGGCTTCACCTACACTCATGCTCATAAATTAAGGATAATTGCAAAATATGATGCCACACAACGTGGCACTACACAAAGCTGGCGCTAATAGCATAGGCACATAGGGAACACAAACGACACAGATCTGTAAGTCCACGGTGTTGGTGATAAGTTGAGAAAACCGTCCCGAAACACATGTGCTACAAAACTCCACTGTTTCTTGCACATGTACCCCAACATCAGTATGGAATATAATCACCATACACACGAACACAGGCCTCACAACAGGCGGTCGAGCAGCTGCTGGGAAATAGCCTCCCATTCTTGTACCAGTGCCTGTCGGAGCTCCTGAAGTATCATAGGAGTTTGAAGACGTCCAGCGATACGTAGACCGAGATCATCCCAGACGTGCTCGATGGGGTTTAGGTCCGGAGAACAGGCAGGCCACTCCATTCCCCTGATATCTTCTGTTTCAAGGTACTCCTCCACGATGGTAGCTCGGTTGGGCCGTGTGTTATCATCCATCAGGAGGAAGGTGGGATCCACTGCACCCCTGAAAAGGCGGACACACTGGTGCAAAATGACGTACCAACAAACCTGACCTGTTACAGTTCCTCTGTCAAAGAGATGCAGGGGTGTACTTGCACCAATCATAATACCACCCCATACCATCACCTCCGTACAGGTCCCTTTCAAGGACATTAAGGGATTGGTATCTGGTTCCTTGTTCACGCCAGATGAAAACCCGGCGAGAATCACTGTTCTGTGAACATAACCTGGGACCACTGTTCTACTGACCATGTACTGTGTTCTTGACGCGAGGCTTTACGGGCTACCGCGGGGGTCAGTGGAATGCATCTTGCAGGTCTCCCAGCAAATAAACCATGTCTGTTCAGTCGTGTCTGGAGACAACTGTTCCAGTGGCTGCAGTAAGGTCACGAGCAAGGCTACCTGCAGTACTCCGTGGCCGTCTGCGGGCACTGATGGTGAGATATCGGTCTTCTTGTGGTGTTGTACTCTGTGGACGTCCCGTACTGTAGCGACTGGACACGTTTACTGTCTGCTAGAATCGTTACCATAATCTTGAGATCACACTTTGTCGCACACGGAGGGCCCGTGCTACGACCTGCTGTGTTTGACCAGCCTTTAGTCGCCCTAGTATTCTACCGCTCATAATGTAATCAATATGTGTTCTTTGAGCCATTTTCATCACATAGTCACCATTAGCACGTCTGAAACCGTCTGCACACTTACTCACTGCACCGAACTCTGACATTCACCAACACACCTCTGCTTATGTGGACTGCTGCCAGCGCCACCGTGCGACGACCGCAGGTCAAATACACCGCATGGTCATACCCTGAGGTGATTTAAACCCGCAAACTGCCTACCAGAGCGTTGTTTCACTAAGTATCAGCATTATCCTTAATTTACGAGCATGAGTACAGATTAAAAGCAAATCCGAGTAGTATTGGCTGTTAATTGTACGCTGCTCTTCGAGATAATCACTCTATGCTTTGTCGTTTTGATTCTGGTTCATAACAGTGAACCCAAGTTTCATCACAAGTTAAAATTTTGTTGAGCAAGTGCTCAGCTTTTCTTTCATAACGTTCCTTTAACTCTGTGCACACTCTCAACCTTTTTTCCTTGTGCAGCCGCGTCAACTCCTTTAGGACCCACTATGCACGTGTTTTGCGGTACTTCAGCTTGTTACAGATAACTATATAAGCTGTACCAGTACTAAATTTAACCTTTTCAACTATCATTTCCACAGTCACACGGCGGTCGGCACGAATAATTTCATCAATTCGACTTTCAAGTGAGGGTGTTGAAACTGCGACTGGTCGGCCAGAACGGTGTTAGTCAGTCACTCAGTCGCCGCCATTTTTGAACTGCTCTACCCACTTGTAAAAATTTTTACGATTCGTAAAACCTTCACCATAAACTTTAGGCATTCTACAGTATATATTCACTGGTTTCTCGCCTTCAGCAAGTAAAAATCGAATAACAGAACGTTGTTCAACTGATGTGGTCGTTTCAAGCGGACTCGCCATTTTGAAATGTACTTTTTTGGTTGTAAACAAAACAATGTTGATACATCAGCTGATCAGGGCTCATCCCAGCGATGCAAACTAAAAGCCATAAAAGTACCAAACTTGCCCTACCCGCAGGTTTTTCCCCAGATTTTATCAGTGGGGATGATGGAAAGGCGGAGTCTACAAAGAAAAAGTAAACACAAGACGAGAACTTATCGTTGGGATTATGAATAATGCTGCCCTTATTGAAGAACGCCAAGACGACGTAAGAACTGGATACAAGTTACATAGAATATTTTATTCGAAATAGTTTACATCAGTGGTCGTCAAACTGTTTTGCTCCTGAGCCAATACTGACATTGTGGGGCCACTCATGTATCGATCATATAATGAGTTGCTATCGTACATACATTAGTGTTATGAACCCCCAATAAACGATAAGTTGGCCGCTGGGCACTAAGTACTGATCGTTAAAAGTCGGCACCATTCGGAACACTTCGTGTCGATAGTTTTCTGTTTCATATTGCTGCCACCCTCAGCGACCCCAAAGCTGTGACACTGTATTTGGCTCATGAAGTGTTGGTGTGTTGTCTGTGTGGGCGGAAGATCAATTGATTAGTAACTAACTACTATACTTAAGTGCTTTATGCAAGATGAGACACGATCACAAATGTTTACCATATGTTTTAAATATCGTTTCCCTCTACTCACTACGTTGTATAACCTTAATTAATTTAATTTTCCTTGCTACATTTGAAGATACATGACCTAATTTACTTGGCTCACGGGCGAATTCGTCAACGTCAATTAAAATTAAGCACATCTTAAAATAATACTGCCCCTGTCAGCATGTTTCTTTCTTACTGAGCAGGGAAACTACACACTGTTTAGAAGTTCTCAACGTTAGTTGAAGTTTTTGGATTCGGCTGTTAGTTGCTACATGCATGTTATTGTCAAATACGGCTGAGAACCGTGGGCCGCAGTTAGACGACCGCTGGTCTCTACTTTCTCTCTCTTCAGTGTTCAACTCTGAGATGGGTTTGTAGCAGTACTTCATTTCCCCTCTTCAGGCTGCCTTCCTTTTCAACCCCCCGTATATAGTGCATGTCCGCAGCTCGTGGTCTTGCAGTAGCGTTCTCGCTTCCCTCACACGGGCTCCTGGGTTCGATTCCCGGCGGGGCCAGCTACTTTTCCTGTCTCGGGATGACTGAGTGTTGTTTTGTCGTTTTCATCATCATAATTCATCCCCATTACGGACGGAGGAAGGTAATGGCAAAACTAGGACCATGCCTAGTACGGCAGTAGGAGTCTCCCGCATCGCCCCCTACGCTCCTCGGAGCATAGGACCTCATCATCATCATATAGTGCATCCCACATGATTCATTATCTGCTGCGTGTACGGCATCATTGGCCGTCCTCGGCGATTTCTTCTGGTACTGTCACAGCGATGTTATTCTGTTGTAAAATGTATCCTACGAGTTTGTATCTTCTCCTTTCGATGTGACTCTACAGAGACCTGGTTTCCTGCGCTCTTCTCAGAACCTCTTCATTGGTATCTCTGTCTCTCCAGCTGATCTTCAACATCCTGCAGCATCATGTCTCCAAGACTTCTACCCATCTTTTCTTTTGTTTTGGTATTGTCCAGGTTTCACACTCGAGCCGGCTGCGGTGGCCGAGCGGTTCTAGGGGCTTCAGTCCGGAAACGCGCGACTGCTACGGTTGCAGGTTCGAATCCTATTTCGGTCATGGATGTGTGTGATGTCCTTAGGTTAGTTAGGTTTAAGTAGTTCTAAGTTCTAGGGGACTGATGATCTCAAATGTTAAGTCCCATAGTGCTCAGAGCCATTTTTCACACCCATATAGGTTCACACACCAAACAAATCCTTTCCTAATCCGATTTTTACGCCCAGACTGATGTTATTGCTGGTGAGTAAGTTCTTTCTTAAATAAAATGGAATTTTGACCTTTTGTATTCGGCTCGCAATTTATTTCTCACTTATACCATTCACTGTAATCTTACTTCTTAAATAGGTTAATGCCTCTCTCATTTCTAGCTCCTCTCTTATACAGGGTGTAAATTTTAAGTTGACAAACAAGAATAACTCCAAAAATAAGCTTCACACGAAAAAATGTGTAGAATCCAAAGTTGATTATTTTCGAGGGGGACATCTGCTGGTGCTAAAATTAGCCCGCCACCCCAGCCCCCTGGGGGTGGGACGAGAGGCAGCTTTAAAAGTTCAAATGGGAACCCCCATTTTTATTGCAGAATCAGATTCTACATAAAAACCTACGTAAATTTTGCCTTAAACATTTGTTTTTATTCTTGGTACTTGGCGCTGTAATTCAAGAAAATCCACGTTCTCATTTTCTGCGTGGAAAATGGTTGCGGATGTATAAAAAATACTTATTTACTTCGTAAATTTTGATTCGCTAAAACTAAAACTTTCCCTCTCTTCCCACAGGGTGGGGTTTCGGCGAGAGGAATTAGAGTTTTACGAATGTTGATCCAAATATTAATTTTTTCCGCAGTCTCGGATAAGTTTTGTTTGTTTCGTGGTCATGAGGCCCCACAACTTTTAATTAACAAACAAATCATCTGACTAGCTAACTAACTAACCAAACATCCTACGAAGTAAATAAGCATTTTTTGTTTATCCGTAACCATTTTCCACGCAAAAATGAGAACATGGATTTTCTTGAATACAGCGCCAACTACCAAGAATAAAATCAAATGTTTAAGACAAAATGTGTGGGGGTTATTTTTTTTTTTTTACTGATTCTGCAATAATAAATGGGGGTTCCCATTTGAAATTTTAAAGCTGTCTCCCGCCTCATCCCCTAGGGGACTGGGGCGGCGAGCTAATGCGAGCCAATTTTAGTACCAGGAGATGTCCCCCTCGAAAATAATCAACTTTGGATTCTACACATTTTTTCGTGTGAAGCTTACTTTTGGAGTTATTCTTGTTTGTGAACTTAAAATTTTCCATATTCTTCTTGGGTTGGGGGGGAGAGGGCTGTACTGTATACCCTAACTTTAGTTTATCGCTTCTTTATTCTCATACCATATTAAGTAAAGAAAATCCTTTCCATTATGGTGAGAACCTCCTCTAGACCCTCTTTCGCCTCTGTGGTCACAGCAGCATCATCTGCACAACACATCACCTGGTCATTAATTTTGATCCCTGACTGAGCAGTTCCACAAACTTGGTGTATAGCTTTCTGGACGCAAGATTGAATATAAGAGGAAAAAGAGCACATCCTCGTCTCACGCCTATTCTATACTATCACCTCCTAAAATATTTACCACTAGCTGTTGCCTGTAGCTATGCTCGCGTACCAGTAGTTTTGTTACGATGAGTGACGATGAATAAGTGAACTACTGTACGTGCAATAACATGCACTCCCCGCTCTCCCCCTTCCCAAGCTGTTCCACCCAACCCACGATGCGTCGACGTGCACAGCATCGCTGCGAGCAGTGCATACAAAGGGGCATGGACAGGACTGTGCATCTACGCATCGTGCTATTCAAGTAGTGTGGAAGTATGGATTAAACACATCGAAGATCGTACAAGCATTGTATTCATTACTTTGAATTGTATCACGTAGCACACATATCAAAGAGTATAAGCATTTTGACAAATATGACGTACGAGTAGTTCGAAAGCCAAAGAGTAAACATTTTCTCTGATTGGCATAATATTCTTCAGATCAGTAAGTATTTTTTACTACACACTTTCTCAAGTAGTCTGTGCTCTTCCTAAGGGTTCAAGCTGTCTCTTTACCAAATTTCACTGAAATCGGTTCTTTGGTTATTGGCTCTGGCTCGGAGAACTATGGGACTTAACATCTATGGTCATCAGTCCCCTAGAACTTAGAACTACTTAAACCTAACTAACCTAAGGACATCACACAACACCCAGTCATCACGAGGCAGAGAAAATCCCTGACCCCGCCGGGAATCGAACCCGGGACTTTGGTTATTAATAATAAATTTAAACTTCGTGCATGATGTGGCAGTTTTGTTGCCGCAGCTCAGTGTTTATGACGTCGTATATACTGAACTAAGTGTCAAACAATTATATAATTTTGCACATGTGTTCAGTGTTATAATTGAACACTTTTTGCATAATGTGGTGGGAATACAGTTACTAGTTAAGAAATAATAAATTAAAGTGTGAGGCAGTTTCAGTGTATGTAGCGGGAAAGTCCAGTTAGCGATAAACGTTTTTCCTTTCGTCATTTTGTGGAAGATCTAAGCGAGAAAAAGTTTCGTAAAGGATTGATGTTATGTGTAAGTTTATTGCAAGGCATTAAGTGCTCTCGTTCTCAAATAGTGGAAGAATAAAATCTAGGTATTCGCCTACACTTCTTTTTCATCCCCACCCTCATTCCTTTGATAGGTAAGTGGTTCTCACTACCAAAGCTGTCCGCCCCGGTAGTGCTGACAAGTTAGCTCAGCGGATTCGGTCGGAGAGCTGGTTGGCCTTTGCAATAAAAAAAACTAAGTGGAAGGATCAACAAACGAACTTGAACGGATGTCATGTGACGTCCGCAACGACCAAACACAACGATCAACAGCGAACAAAATGTAGCTGAATGGTCAGCGTGACGGATTGTCAATCCTTTAGGCCAGGGTTCGATTCCCGGCTGGGTCGGGGAATTTTCTCCGCCCAGGGGCTGGGTGTTGTGCTGTCATCATCATCCTATCATCCTCATCGACTGCAGGTCGCCGAAGTGGCGTCAGATTGAAAGACCGGCACCCGGCGAACGACCTGCCCGGTGGGAGGCCCTAACAATACGGTTAAATAAAATAAAAATCTCCCAAAGCGATTCTTCTCAGACAGTATGTGATATGTGTTGTACCATGTTTGGCTAAAATCGGTCCGGTGATTTCGGAGGAGATGTGCAACATATATACTTTTTTATAATATGTATGGATGTCTTTCTTTCGTGGTCCGATTTTGATTAAGTATAGCCTGTACTGTACCCAAAGCTATACTCAAAGTACCTGTGAAAACACCATGAAAATTAGTCTAGTAGTTTTAGAGGTTAGCGTGTTAAAACAGACAGATAGACAGGCAAGAAAGTTTTAGTAAAACTTTAAATTAGGGTATCTCTTTTTCCGCGATCTTATACAGTGCCCCAAACTATTCTCAAGTTACCTGCGAAAACAACATGAAAATGCGTCTAGTAATTTTGGACTGCAGCACCATTCCCCCTTTCAATTTACGAACAAACGAAAGGATGGGTGACATAGTGTTTAGTGTATCTGGGATTGTAAAACAGTTAAGATCCTTAGTCGCCAGAAAGGCATCTGGCCCAGACGGTATCCCCGTAAGATTCTATGTTGACTATGCTACAAATATAGCACCATTCTTATCCGTCATCTATCAGAGATCATTGGAACGGCGGAAAGTTCCACGGGACTGGAAGGAGGCCCAGGTCATAACAATCTACAAAAAGGGTAGAAAATCGGATGCACCTAATTACCGGCCAATTTCACTGACATCGATCTGTTGTAAAATCGTGGAACATATTTTGTGTTCAGATATAATGACCTTTCTAGATTGTGAGAAGCTCATCTGCAGAAACCAGCACGGTTTTAGGAAACAGCGGTCATGCCAGACACAGCTGGCCTTCTTTGTGCATGATAATACAATAGGCTCTAGATACCGGCTCCCAGGTTGATGCCATATTTCTCGACTATCGAAAGGCTTTCGACTCAGTTCCGCATTGTCGCTTGCTACAAAAAGTGCGCGCTTACGGTCTGTCCAATGGCGTAAACGGTTGGATAGAAAGTTTTCTAACAGACAGGGAGCAGTATGTCTCCCTGTACGGGGTAACTTCAACAGAAACAAGAGTAACTTCAGGTGTGCCCGAGGGCAGCGTAATAGGTGCTCTGCTTTTTACGCTTTACATAAACGATCTGGTTGATGGTATTGACAGCGGCCTAAGACTGTTTGCCGATGATGCTGTAGTCTACAGGAAAGTAGTATCACATGAAAGTTGTGAACAAATCAATGAGGATTTGCAGAAAATAAATGCGTGGTGTAATGACTGGCAGTTATCTCTCAATATTAGTGAGTGTAACCTACTGCGTATAACAAGGCGAAAATCCCCATTAATGTACCATATGAGTACAAAATAAATGATCAGTCTTTGGAAGCGGCAATATCAGTCAAGTATCTGAGTGTGACTATTCGAAATGATCTAAAATGGAATGATCAGATTACACAAGTAACAGGAAAGGCGAACTCTAGATTGCGGTTTATGGGTAGAAGCCTGAAGCGATGGAGTCCTTCAACAAAGGAAATAGCTTACAATACGTTAGTTCGTCCAGTCTTGGAGTATTGTTCGTCTGTATGGGACCCTTACCAGTTGGGCCTGATTCAAGAGATTGAGAAGGTCCAAAGAAGAGCGGCAAGATTCGTGACTGGTACATTTAGCCATCGCGAGAGCGTTACAAATCCCATAGAAAGTTTGAAGTGGGACACACTTGCAGGTAGACGACGCGCTAAACAGAAGGGGCTGCTCACTAAATTCCGAAATCCAATCTTCACCGAGGATGCAGAGCATATATTATTACCACCAACTTTCAAATCACGTAGTGATCATCATTCAAAGATAAGGGAAATAAGAGCTTGTACTGAGGCGTTCAGACAGTCGTTTTTCCCTTGCGCGATCCGCGAGCGGAACAGAGGGAGGGAAATATGACTGTGGCGCGAATTGTGCCCTCCAGCACACACCGCTTGGTGGCTAGCGGAGTATATATGTAGATGTATATGTAGATATTAGCGTGTTCAAAGCCGAACAGACAGTCACGATGGTTTTACAGCTTTATTTTTGGTATGGATTCTTCCAATACTGAAAGATCTGAGTATCTAATGGAGCTGAGGCGAGTGAAACTCTTTGGCCTTTGGGCAAAGTGAATACGTTTGTAACAGTTTGATCTCTCCTTTTATGTGGTGGGCGCCCTCTCACCGATGTCTTCGGAGACGGCGGTCTCCGTGTCCTCCTCGGCAGCCCTGGCTGAGGCCGTGTGCTGCGCCGCCGCCTCCACGAAGCTCTCGGCGTGCACCTCCACGTTCTGCACTCCCAGCGCCCGCAGGTACGCCTCGTACTCCTCCTTCCTGAAACACCGTCACTTCCTTAGCTAGGTTGTCCAGGTTTATTTTTGGTATGGAATCTTCCAATACGGAATGATCTGAATACCTAATGGAGCTGAGTTTGGGTGTACAGCCGTCAGTTACGCTGTGGCAGTAGTACTCACTGTAATCGAAGTCCAGATATTTTATTCCCAAATCATTCAGCTGAAGTAACTGGGGTCGCATTCCCGGATCTCAGTGCCGCATATGACACAGTTAACCATAAGTTGCTTACCCAGAAAGTGTATAATGTCATTAAGGACTACACTCTTTCTATGTTCGTGCAAAGCATGCTACAGAACAGACGCTACTATGTAACCTTACAGCCGGCCGGAGTGGCCGTGCGGTTCTAGGCGCTACAGTCTGGAGCCGAGCGACCGCTACGGTCGCAGGTTCGAATCCTGCCCCGGGCATGGATGTGTGTGATGTCCTTAGGTAGTTAGGTTTAATTAGTTCTAAGTTCTAGGCGACTGATGACCTCAGAACTTAAGTCGCATAGTGCTCAGAGCCATTTGAACCATTTTTTTGCAATCTTACAATCTAAAAACAGCCGATGGAGGACACAGAAAAATGGACTTGCACAGGGTAGTGTCTCCAAAATTATTTAACATCTATACGAATGACCTTCCCATCAGCCACCAGACACGAATGTTCATTTATGCCGATGATGCAGCAGTGGCCACACAGGATAAAACTTTTGAAGAAGTGGAGGAGAATCTCACAGGAGCCTTAACAGAACTTGCTATCTACTAAGAAGGCAATAATCTCAAACCAAACCCTAGTAAATCTCAAGCATCCGCCTTCCATCTTAGGAACAAACAAGCCAAACGGAAACTCTGAGTCATGTGGCAAGGGGAAGAGTTGAAACATACAAACACCCCAAAATGCCTGGAAGTAAGATTGGATAGAGCGCTTACTTTCAAGTAGCACTGTCACAGTACTAAAAAAAAAGGTCTGTGCCAGGAACAGTATACTGCGGAAGCTAACAGGTTCATCGTCGGGAGCTCAACCACACGTTTTGCGCACCACGGGTCTGGCGCTGAGTATCTCAGCCAGTTTGGAGGAACTCTGCTCACACTAAGCAAGTTGACGTCGCCGCAAACGAAACTGTACGTATTGCCACAGGATGCCTCAAACCAACTCCTAACGACAAAATTTATCCCATCATAGGCATAGCACCACCCACTATCCGCAGAGAAGTAGCCGCCGAGATCGAAAGATCAAAACAAAAGAATGATCCTCGACACCCGATGCATATGCACCGAAAACAACGTGTCTGGCTGAAATCCCGGAGGAGTTTCATTGAAACTACTGAAGAGCTCGCCACCAAGCCCGTCGCAAGGCGGCTTTCTCTCTGGGAAGAAATGGTGCCACACTCCACAATGGAACTACTTGAGAGGGATCTGCAGGATTTCAACTACCTTTTCCAACTTGGAGGTCATTAAACCGGCTGCGCACTGGAGTAACTGGGTGCAAATCAAACCTATTTAAATGGGGCTACAGTGATATCGATAGGTGTGAATGCGGAGCAATACAGGACTTGGACCACCTATTGATTTGCACAGATATGTCTATAACATGCACTAAAGACGATGTTTTGAAAGTCAATGACAAAGCAACCTACGTTGCTAATTACTGGGGAGGGAAGATATAATTGGTGCATACGGATACGGAAGAAGAAGAAGAAGAAGAAGAAATCATTCAGCTTAAGAATCGCCTCCGGAAGTTATAGTATGAGAGCCCACGACAAAAACCGTGTCTCATCGTTTTACGGCTAAAACCGCACAAAATCGTTAGACAGTACAACCGAAAAACAACTTAAGTTATGAATTTCACTTTTATTTACTTAGTGACTGGTTTCAGGTCGATACCCATTTTCAAATTATCCCGACAGTCAAAATGATATCGTCCAAAATATAAGAGCCATGTCAATGTAACAAACACATATGTAAAACAAAGTGCAAATGAACAGTACAGACCATACTGACTGCACCTCCAGAGTTATCTGTATGCTCTACACTCTGTATGCTCTGGAGTGTTAATTTATTAGCGCTTTGTTATACGTATATGTTTGTTATCTTACATGGTTCTTATATTTTGCGAAATACCAATTTGATTATCTGGATGATGTTTAAAATGGGTCCCGACCCGAAACCAGTCACCAAGTAAATAAAAGTAAATTCGCAAATTCAGCTGTTTTTCAATTGTATTGATTAACTCAAGTTGCTGCCCTACAATCGTAAAATCATCAGAGCAGTTGATCCTGAATCCGACTATGTGGTCAGTAATGGTCAAAAATATCACAGTTCTGCGGGGGTCCATTTCTCTTACGTCAGAAAAAAAATCACAATACGTCTGATATTAAAAATGTTCACAGATTCTGTCGTTTTATTACGGAAATGTTTGTTTTCAGCCATTTTCGAAGTCGCCTATACTTCTAGAAACGAAAATAACGTTCCAGCGCCCTCTATGTTGAGAGCTACTATCTACTTGTGAAGTTCTTGTCCCTCGACTCATATCTCACGATCGCAACAAGTTAGATCCCCGGATTTCGCAGACGAATTGAAAAATATAAAATTTAAAAAAGCTCTGTCGGATCTTTATTTAATATTGGGTCACAACAGGTCATGGCACAGATTATCGCGAACAACACCGTCTATAATCGCGACAAGTGCTACGAATACTGGGTTGAATATGTTACTCAAAGAATTAATGAAGATCTTGTCAGCAACACGAGGAAGCAAACACTAAGATTGTTATTTGTCAAATTACTTAACGAGGTCGAGTATCTACTCAATATTCACATCTGATATTTTAATTATTAAACTTGGGAATATGGAATTCGTAAAAAGTTTCTTAAAGATTCGGACTGATGCTGGCATTTGTAATTCCCGCCGTTACATTGATGTTTCGAGTCTGTGTTTAACAATCGCACTGCTCTAGCAAAATCTTTACCTGCTTTTCATGCTACGGCTGGCTGCGATTGCAGTCCTGCATTCTCTCGCAAGAGGGAAGAAGCTTTACATATTTGGCAGATATACTTCTGACAATGGAAAAGTGCTAAACGTCTTAGAAGAATTCACGTGTAGATTGAACGACGAAAAAAATTATTGATGTCAATTCGGTTGGATTAAACATTTTTACGCAAGCATATAAAATGAATAGTGAACATTCTTCTGCAGCTCTAAATCTGGATTTACCTATCGCCGTGTAAAACACAATTGAAATAGCGTTTACTGAAAATAACATATATATCGTAAATGTGGAGCAACGCTCACACGAAAAATCTTACAGATGCAAAACCCACAGCTTTCGAAATTTCGTTATTATCAGGTAGGCAGTTACGAGAAATAAGCGACATTATGTTAGAGGAAGATCGACATCCACAAAAGGTATAGCTGACATGAATTTTACTATAAGATTTTTATAAAGAAATGAGTAATTTTGACAAACTATATATGTTTTTCAGAAGAAGGCATAGAAGATACTAGTAATGACCTAGAGAGCGATTTTGGTGATGCTTATAATGTTGATGAGTCCGAGAATGATTAAAGGCGTTCAATTTTTTGTCTTTGAATAAACTGTATATTCAGAACTTTATCCCAATTTATTTTTTTTGCAATTTGTTTAAAAAGTTCTTTATTATTCGTAGCAGAATTTGAGGGGTGCAGCTTATTCATTGGTTTACAACATTATCTTTCATACATCTTAATCTGGTAATGATTTTTGAGTGTCGAAAAGTTATCTGATTAGTACGGTGTCGCACTAAATTTGTATCAGACCAATTTTTTCTGCATCTGGACAACTTATCACATCCACCAGTTTTCTAACGTAATGCTTTCCTACCGATCGGTAATTTTTTTAATGTCTTCGCCTCAAAATGGAAGGTGCTCATATTTTCTTCTGAAAAATTATATTTGCCCATTAATCGACGAAAATTAACAGATTTTCAGACGGTTTGCTAAGATTTTGCTTTTGTTTTCATTTTTTATTTTACCAAATGATTTCCCACGTTTGTGCTATGCTACAGGGGTCTGAGAAACGTGTTTTTGATGTCTTAAAGCTATTATTTAACTATATTCCAAAAATCGAACGTATACGTATGATATCGCTTGATAAAATTTCTTTACATTCTTGAAAATGCCATCAGATCAAATGTGACGCGAAAAAATTCTGAAATTAGTATTTTTTGGTTTAAGGTAATCGAATCTAACGATCTGATATGGTTTTGACCGTACCATTATAAGTCACAAATTTTGGTCGTGATGAGCATCTGTGTGTAATCTAGATAGTTACGAGTGATATATTGGTCCTGAAGACAATCTGCAGCTGATCTGAACCATTTTTCTTTCAAGGTTCGGCTGTACTCTTCAAATCCTTCCATTATGTTTTCTGGCTTCTCTGAAAGTATTTTATTTATCAAAGCACTCAAATGGTCATACAGACTAACGCCCGATTTTGAGAGCTGATTCTGAAGGAACATTTTAGCATTCAAGACTGTTGGGGCTAGAGCCGCAGGTGAGCTTATGTCCACAGGCCTCTTTTTCCTGTGCAACGAGCTTTAACTGCAATGTCACCAGCCTCCAGCAACGCTGCTGCTTTTCTATTAATCGTTAATCCAACATCCAGCTCTGATATGTACGCGTTGTATTTTGACGCCTCCTGCAACCAGCATTGGCTCGGCGGGCATTCGAATTCTACGGCCGTCGAATTTTTTTCTCAGCATAGGAAGCAGATAGAAACACGCGATTTGTCACGCGGGCATTCTTTGTATATGCGAGCAACAATGGGTCCATTGTAACGCAGGGCACTAGCGGCTGCGCCGAGAGTGAGGAGCGATTTTGAGGCTAGAAATGGTGACGTACTCAGCACAAGAACAGCGCAGCATCATACGTTTCCTCCACTTGCTACCCATTGAACTTCATCAACAGTTAAGTGAGAATTGTGAAGGACGTACGTCCGTGGGTGCGGCAGTTCAAAGAAAGCCGAAGGTCGTGTGGCAATGAACCAAAACGATTTCGGCCTCGCACCAGCCGGTAAGACAACATGGTCATCATGTCAGGAGAGACTTGATTTGGAGGAGCACCGATTAAGTGTGAAAGATAAAGCGTCCATAGTTGGCATTACCGTGGTACCTGTGTACACAGTCCTGCATGAAAATATGGAAGAGGCTCTCGTATCGGTTTTCACGATGCTTGAATTAAAATCGATTCCAAGTTTCTCTCCTCGTTCATGCAGAAAACATGCTCTTGTCAAATTGTATAAACGTTCTTATTCTCTGATTATTTGAGTGGGCTGCCTATAATGACATACCATGAAACAAACAATACTTCCAACTTTTATTGTTCCCTCTAAATCCTGGAGTGTTGCGCACGCTTTCATTTTCTGTATCCGACAACCGTCTCCCGTTCGCATCCTGTACCCGTATTTCCCCAAAAGCCTTCGCCTCTTCTGCATCTTCCATAATCATGAGACGGAACATCCCGTAGTCCACCCTCCCAAACCTTGAAAACCCCTACCTGCTGGTGTGCCTGTGACAGGACGTCCTACATTACCTTCAACTCCAAACTCTCTCTGTCTTCCCGTGTGTAATTTGGATCGATAACCTTTCTACCTATGCCTTCAGATGTGGAGACTCGGACCCACTCTCACCTTGCTGAAAAGATTCCACTCATCTCCTAAAACCCACATCAAATCAGTTCTTTTACACATAGATATTTCACATCCTTATTCAGATTATATACTCTCAATACTTACCACAGCAGGTTGAGATAAGTATCCGCCATCACATCATCCTCATAATAAAGAAAATATAAATGGCATCACTATAATATTGGCATAAACATACTCTCATATTTTTCTTCCTAAATGTTTTCTATGGAACCTACCTGTTTCCAGTCAATATTTTCTGCGGCTCAGTCTCGTTAGAAGGAAAAGAAAAAAAATTTGTAAGGAAATATATGGGATATACGTTGTAGTCTTCTTCACCAACCTGCCACGGTCCTTTCCTCCTCGCCCTTCTCTTTGTCCATTTTCTCCTTCCCCCCCCCCCCTCTCCATTTGCTACTGCCCCCTCTCTCTTCCACTCTTTCTATCCATCACCTCCTACCCCCTTTTTATGTCCATCTTCGCCTCCTCCCTCACTCTCCACCTCCTCCTCGGACCTCTCTCTGTTCATCTTCTGCTTTCTGTGTCCATTTCCTCCCACTCTTCTATCCGTCTCCTTTTCCCTCCTCTCTCTGGCCTTGAGTCTTGTTATTGTTGTTGCAAATTCAGATTCTGTAGTAGTATTTTAATCATAAGTGATAAACCATAAACACAAATTCCCTGTTTGCCTACAACATAAAGGTATTATATATTCATTTATTTGTTTATTGTATATATTAAAATATATAGCTTGTACGTGTCCAAATGCTTATTACAGTAGCGTGTAAAAATTTGAAATAAATCTGTCGAGTACTTTCTAAGGTTTTTTGGTAATAATGTCTCCCGTTTATATATTACAGGGTGATCAGAAAGTATGAGAAGCTTGTAATGGTGTTGCAGGTTAGACTGTGCTGAGAAATAATTGTTCAGAAAAAAGTTCGATACGTTATGCCGTTTCCGAGTTAATTAGTATTTACGTTAGCCAGTCAGGCAGTTGCGTGCGCAAATTCAAGTGGACTGCCAGATGGAATTAATGACAGTTGTTCTCATAGCGTAAATGACATCGGACGACACTACTCAGGCTTTGGCTCAGGTTCGATCGTTATTACTGCCCCATGTCCAATTTTTATATCGCCCGCTTCTTCGGTTTTAGGAAACTAAGTGAAGCACACGCTTGACGATACCATCTCTGGTGGGCAACTTGAATTTGCGCGCACAACGGCCTGGCTAACTAACTTCAATGCTAATTAACTCGGAAACGGCGCAAATCACCGAAGTTTTTCTTAACAACTGTTTCTCAACACGACCTAGCCTGCTACACCGTTACAAGTTCTTGAGACTGTTCCTGACCACCCTGTATTTTGATTTATTACGTACGCTGATCAGCCAGAACATTATGACCGCCTACCTCATAGCCGGTATGTCCACGTTTCGCACGGATAAAAGTGGCGATGCCTTGTGGTATGGAAGCAATAAAGCCTTGCTAGGTAGCTGGAGGGAGCTGGCAACACATCTACACACACAAGTCACCTAACTCCGTAAATTTCTGGGAGGGGGTCGATGGGCTCTGACACCACGTTCAATCACATCTCAGATTTGTTCGATATGGTTCAGGTCTGACGAGTTAGGTGGCCAGCACATCAATTGGAAGTCTCTACAGTGTTACTCAAACAACTGCATCACACTCCTGGCCTTGTGACGTGGCGCGTTATCTGGTTGAAAAATGCCACTGCCGATCGTCATGAAGGGGTGTACGTGGTCTGCAACCAGTGTACGATACTCCTCGGCCGTCATGGCACCTTGCACGATCTCCACTGGACTGGACCCATGGATTGTCACGTGCCCATTTCAGTCGTAGATGCCGATGTAGTGGTATTAACATTGTCACTAGCATGGGTCGTCGTCTGTGGAGGCCCATTGTTAGGAGTGTTGGGTGCACTGTGTCTTCAAATGGTTCAAATGGCTCTGAGCTCTATGGGACTTAACTTCTGAGGTCATCAGTCCCCTAGAACTCAGAACTACTTAAACCTAACTAACCTAAGGGCATCACACACATAAATGCCCGAGGCAGGAATCGAACCTGCGACCGTAGCGGTCGCGCGGTTCCAGACTGTAGCGCCTAGAACCGCTCGACCACCCCGGCCGGCGCACTGTGTGTTCAGACACTCGCACTCTGCCCAGCATTAAAGTCTGATGTTAGTTCCGCCACAGTTTGCCGCCTGTCCTGTTTTACCGGCCCGTCCAGTCTACGACGTCTGGACGTGTTTTCACCTTTTTCGCCACGTGTTGAAGACACTCACTACAGCACTCTCCGAACCCTCGGTAAGTTCAGCAGTTTCCGAAATGTTCATGTCATGCCTCCCTGCCATCATAATCTGTAACCGCGCTTCCCATTCTACACATGGACAGCACGCTCACTATTATTACATGCACCGTGCTTGGATCTGACTAGAAGTAATTCCCCGCCAGGTGGCGCTTCTATAGCCTGGATGAGTTTATATTGAAGCAGGTCGATGCTCATAATGTGCTGGCTGATCAGTGTAGATTTAAAATATGTAGCCTATGTCTATCCAAATGTTCATTAGAGTATTGTGTAAAAATCTGAAGTAAACCGGTAGAGAATCTTTCGAGATTATTGGTAATAAGGATTTACCTTTATACATATTATTTGCACTGAAGCGCCAAAGAAACTGGTATAGACATGCGTATTCAAATACAGAGATACGTAACAGGCAGAATACAGCGCTGCGGTCGGCAACGCCTATATAAGACAACAAGTGTCTGGCGCAGTTCTTAGATCGTTTACTGCTGCTACAATGGTAGGTCATCAAAACTTGGTGAGTTTGAACCTGGTGTTATAGTCGGCGCACGAGCGATGGGACGCAGCATCTCAGACGTAGTGATGAAGTGGGTATTTTCCCGTACGACCATTTCACGAGCGTACCGTGAATATCAGGAATCCGGTAAAACATCAAATCTCTGACATCGCTGCGGTCGGAAAAAGATCCTGCAAGAACTAGACCAACGACAATTGAAGAGAATTATTCACGTGATAGAAGTGCAATCCTTCCGCAAATTGCTGCATATTACAATGCTTGACCATTAACAAGTGTCTGCGTGGGAACCATTCAATGAAACATCATCGATATGGGCTTTCAGCGCCGAAGGCCAACTCATGTACAATTGATGACTGCACGACACAAAACTTTACGCCTCCTCTGGGCCCGTCAACACCGACATTAGACTGTTGACGACAGTAACGTGTTGCCTGGTCGGAGAGTCTCGTTTCAAATTGTATTGAGCGGATGGACGTATACGGGTATGGAGACAACCTCATGAATCCGTGGACCCTGCATATCAGCAGCGGGTGCAGCTGGAATTATATGGGACCCCTGATACGTCTAGATACGACTCTGACAGGTGATACGTACGTAAGCATCCTGTCTGTTACCCTGCGTCCATTCATGTCCATTGTGCATTGAGAGGACTTGGGCTATTCCAGCAGGGCGATGCGACACCCCACACGTCCGGAATTACTACAGAGTGGCTCCAGGAACACTCTTCTGAGTTTATAAACTTCCGATGGCCACCAAACATATTGAGCGTATCCGGGATACCTTGCAACGTGCTGTTCATAAGAGATCTCCACCCCCCGTACTCTTACTGATTTACGGACAGCCCTGCAGGATTCATGGTGTCAGTTCCCACCAGCACTACTTCAGACATTAGTCGAGTCCATACCACGCAGCCTTGCGGCACGTTTGCGTGCTCGGGGCCCTATACGATATTAGGCAGTTGTACCAGTTTCTTTGGCTCTTCAGTGTATACAGGGTGGTCCACTGATAGTGACTGGGCCAAATATCTCACGAAATAAGCATCAAACGAAAACACTATAAAGAACGAAACTCATGTAGCTTGAAGGGGAAAACCAAATGGAGCTATGGTTGGCCCGCTACATGGCGCTGCCATAGGTCAAACGGATATCAACTGCGTTTTTTAAAAAAATAGGAACTCCCATTTTTATTACATATTCGTTTAGTACGTAAAGAAATGTGTATGTTTCAGTTGGACCACTTTTTTTGCTTTGTGGTAGATGGCGCTGTAATAGTCACAAACGTATAAGTACCTGGTATCACGTAACATTCCGCCAGTGCGGACGGTATTAGCTTCGTGGTATATTACCTGTGTTAAGATGGACCGTTTACCAATTGCGGAAAAGGTCGATATCGTGTTGACATATAGCTATTGTGATCAAAATGCCCAACGGACGTGTGCTATGTATGCTGCTCGGTATCCTGGACGACACCATCCAAGTGTCCGGACCGTTCGCCGGATAGTTATGTTATTTAAGGAAACAGGAAGTGTTCAGCCACATGTGAAACGTCAATCACGACCTGCAACAAATGATGATGCCCAAGTGGGTATTTTAGCTGCTGTCGCTGCTAATCCGCACATCAGTAGCGGACAAATTGTGCGAGAATCGGGAATCTCAAAAAAGTCGATGTTGAGAATGCTACATCAATATCGATTGCACCCGTACCATATTTCTATGCACCAGGAATTGCATGGCGACGACTTTAAACGTCGTGTACAGTTCTGCCACTGTGCACATGAAAAATTACGGGAGGATGACAGATTTTTGGCACGCGTTCTATTTAGCGACGAAACGTCTTTCGCCAAAAGCGGTAACGTAAACTGGTATAATATGCACTATTGGGAAACGGAAAATCCACAATGCCTGCGACAAATCAAACATCAGCGACCTTGGCGCATTAATGTATGGTGCGGCATTATAGGAGGAAGGATAACTGGCCTCCATTTTATTGATGGCAATCTAAATGGTGCAATGCATGCTGATTTCGTGCGTAATGTTCTACCGATGTTACTACAGGATGTTTCACTGCATGATAGAATTGCGATGTACTTCCAACGTGCGGTTGAAGCGGTATTGAATAGCATATTTCATGACAGGTGGACTGGTCGTCGAAGCACCATACCACGGCCCGCACGTTCACCGGATCTGACGTCCCCGGATTTCTTTCTGTGGGGAAAGTTGAAGGATATTTGCTATCGTGATCCACCGACAACGCCTGACAACATGCGTCAGTGCATTGTCAATGCATGTGCGAACATTACAGAAGGCGAACTACTCGCTGTTGAGAGGAATATTGTTACACGTATTGCCAAATGCATTGAGGTTGACGGACATCATTTAGAGCATTTATTGCATTAATGTGGTATTTACAGGTAATCACGCTGTAACAGCATGCGTTCTCAGAAATGATAAGTTCACAAAGGTACATGTATCACATTGGAACAACGGAAATAAAATGTTCATAGGTACTTACGTTCTGTATTTTAATTTAAGAAACCTACCTGTTACCAACTGTTCGTCTAAAATTGTGAGCCACATGTTTGTGACTATTACAGTGCCATCTATTACAAAGCGAAAAAAGTGATCCAACTAAAACATTCATATTTCTTTACGTACTACACGAATATGTAATAAAAAATGGGGGTTCCCATTTAAAAAAAACGCAGTTGATATCCGTTTGACCTATGGCAGCGCCATCTAGCGGGCCAACCATAGTGCCATCTGGTTTCCCCCTTCAAGCTAGGCGAGTTTCGTTCTTTGTAGTTTTTTCGTTTGACGCTTATTTCTTGAGATATTTGGCCCGGTCACGATTGATGGTCCACCCTGTATAATACCTTTTTAAAAATAGTATACAGAAACACGAGAATATTCAAAAGCAATGTTGTGTCAAAGTTACGAAGCAATCGGCGAAGAACTTTCGAAGATTTACGGTACTGTACAAATCAACGTTTACATGTTTTTTTATACAGATTGTAATTGTTTCAGTGCAAAGGCTGCAGCGCGGCCAGCCCGCCCTCCGTGGAGTGGTGCTATAGCGGCAGACCTGTCTCCGGCGCCGAAGGCGAGCAGCTTGTGGACGCTGTCGTCGTCTGAGAGGAGGGCAGCCAGGTAGGCGGTGGTGCGCGCCGAGTTGATGTGCGTCTGAGCCACGCAGCCGCGCAGCTCCAGTTTCCGCAGCGTGCGCGCCATTGCGGACGGGCCCAGGCAGAACGTGCGGTCCTGCGCACACAACAGCAACAATAGCAACACCTGCGGCCTTCCAAAAAGCAGAGGGCGCACTCTACCGCTGGGGTAGCATACACTACTGGCCATTAAAATTGCTATACCAAGAAGAAATGCAGATGATACACCGGTATTCATTGGACAAATATATTATACTAGAACTGACATGTGATTACATTTTCACGCAATTTGGCTGCATAGATCCTGAGAAATCAGTACCCAGAACAACCACCTCTGGCCGTAATAACGGCCTTGATGCACTTGGCCATTGAGTCAAACAGAGCTTGGATGGCGTGTACAGGGTCAGCTGCCCATGCAGCTTCAACACGATACCACAGTTCATCAAGAATAGTGACTGGCGTATTGTGACGAGCCAGTTGCTCGCCCACCTTTGACCAGACGTTTTCAATTGGTGACAGATCTGGAGAATGTGCTGGCCAGGGCAGCAGTCGAACATTTTCTGTATCCAGAAAGGCCCGTACAGGACCTGCAACAAGCAGTCGTGCATTATCCTGGTGGAATGTACGGTTTCGCAGGGACCGAATGAAGGGTAGAGCCACGGGTAGTAACACATCTGAAATGTAACGTCCACTGTTCAAAGTGCCGTCAATGCGAACAAGAGGTGACAGAGACGTGTAACCAATGGCACCCCATACCATCACGCCGGGTGACACTGCAGTATGGCGATGACGAATACACGCTTCCAATATGCGTACATCACGATGTCGCCAAACACAGATGCGACGATAATGATGCTGTAAACAGAATCTGGGTTCATCCGAAAAAATGGCGTTTTGATATTCGTGCACCCAGGTTCGTCGTTGAGTACACCACCGCAGGCGCTCCTGTCTGTGATGCAGCGCCAAGGGTAACCGCGGCCATGGGTCTCCGAGCTGATAGTCCATGCTGCTGCAAACGTCGTCGAACTGTTCGTGCAGATGGTTGTTGTCTTGCAAACGCCCCCGTCTGTTGACTCAGGGATGGAGACGAGACTGCAGGATCCGTTACAGTCATGCGGATAAGATGCCTGTCATCTCGACTACTAGTGATACGAGGCCGTTGGGATCTAGTACGGCGTTCCGTATTACCTTCCTGAAGCCACCGATTCCATATTCTGCTAACAGTCATTGGATCTCGACCAACGCGAGCAGCAATGTTGCAGTATGATAAACCGCAATCGTGATAGGCTACAATCCGACCTTTATCAAAGTCGGAAACGTGATGGTATGCATTTCTCCTCCTTACACGAGGCATCACAACAACGTTTCACCAGGCAATGCTGGTCAACTGCTGTTTGTGTATGAGAAATCGGTTGGAAACGTTCCTCATGTCAGCACGTTGTAGGTGTCGCCACCGGTGCCAACCTTGTGTGAATGCCCTGAAAAGCTAATCATTCGCATATCACAGCATCTTCTTCCTGTTGGATAAATTTAGCGTCTGTACCACGTCATCTTCGAGGTGTAGTAATTTTAATGGCCAGTAGTGTATTAGGACCACCTGTATAGATCAGTGTCTGTCGCAATAGTGTTAGTCGTGAGAAAAAATTCTCTTTGCTGACGAGAGCAAAGGGCCGTGAAGCGGGGGCGGCGTAGATACTGTTAGCTTGTCGGCTCCTGAGGACCCGCCCGTGCCAATCGTCGGACTCCCATATGGGCGTACCAGAACTTTTAAACACACTAGTGTGCAAAACTTAAAGATGAATGTAACATTCACACGCTGTATCACTGCAATGATTCATACTTCCATGAAATCTGCCGGCCGCGGTGGCCGTGCGGTTCTGGCGCTGCAGTCCGGAACCGCGGGACTGCTACGGTCGCAGGTTCGAATCCTGCCTCGGGCATGGCTGTGTGTGATGTCCTTAGGTTAGTTAGGTTTAAGTAGTTCTAAGTTCTAGGGGACTTATAACCTATGATGTTGACTCCCATAGCGCTCAGAGCCATTTTTTTCCATGAAATCTGGATTGTACAGAGAAAGGAATGCTACAGCATAGAAAGTCCTGAACTTAACAATACGAATATGACATTTATTGTGAAAGTCAGGCCCACAACTAGGACTTACATTTTGGCTTAAGTTTTACTCAAAAAATTAAAACAATTACGGAACGAGTACAAGAAATCTTTTTTTTTCAAAATTTTAAAATATAAAATACGTAACTGCATTACAATGTCTTCAAAAAGTGGGGACAAGTACCCCCTGCCCCCTTAGTATTCTGAAGGTTAAAAACAGGAAGTTCAATAAAAGGGTATCCGTTTGCATCTATGGCCCGAGTTAAAATATATTGAACCTCTTGCGCCTGAAAAGTCTTCAGAATGAAGCCTGAAATTACCGTGTCTCAATAAAAATGACTTGAGCTCATCTCGCTATAGCTGCTACATCTCACCATGCTAACCTGCAGGTGGAAGCTGAAGTAGTGGCAAAATCAGTTATTGGTTTCGTAGCAACAATTTGCATATGCACCTGAATTCGAATCAGCCAGAGAAATGCCTAAGTCGCCAGCTCATCAAGTGCTCACTGAGGGACCTAGCTGCAGAGACACCTGGCTGTAGAGAGGGTTTGGTGAAAAGACACCTGGCAGATGAGACTTGGCTGAAGAGTGATTTTGTGCTGTCTGCTTTCTACAAGGAAGACTCGTGTCTCTACATTTTTCTTTTAACATGTAACTTGATGGGCTAAGCGACAGACACTCCAAGTGCCGACCAGTGGAAAGCTGTCTGAAAAGACCCTGGTCTCCTTCCCTTTCCCCAATGTCACGTGCGTAACTAGTAACAAGGGCTACCTAGCACCTGGAACTGACAAAACTATCTCTCACTGTCTTTCTGTCTCTGTTGGGTTGGGTTGTTTTGGGGAAGGAGACCAGACAGCGAGGTCATCGGTCTCATCGGATTAGGGAAAGACGGGGAAGGAAGTCAGCCGTGCCCTTTCAAAGGAACCATCCTGGCATTTACCTGGAGCGATTTAGGGAAATCACTGAAAACCTAAATCAGGATGGCCGGACGCGGGATTGGATAGTTGTCCTCCCGAATGCGAGTCCACTGTGCTAGCCACTGCGCCACCTCGTTCGGTTTTCTGTCTCTGTCTGTGGCCAATGAGGATGGACCTCAGTGAGCACTGCCGTGTTTTTCTCCACACTTCGAATTGTTTATGTTACCATTAATGGCGGTTTTCAGATTGTGTTAAACATTTTGTCTAGCAGTGCCTGAGCTCGGTGGTCACGTTCCACAACTTCAAAGGTGTCCAAAGCTGTGCTGTTCCTCATTGCACTCTCAGATGTTATCTACAGCGGTCTGTGTATTTCGAAGAAATCCGGCTTTCCAGCGTTCCATCCGCAAAAGCATTCTTCCAGGTCTACGCCGAAGATGGCATACCCCCCCCCCCCCTCCCCCGCCACACACAGCTCATTAAAACATATTCTGGGGTCATAGTGTCACCACATGACATACCACCTGTTCTGTTTCTTTTAGCATCTGGTACTGAGGGGCGGCTTTCTTAAAGCATGGGACACTCTGCGTAACGTTCGGTTTTTCCAGGTGTCAGAGCCCCTTCCGCGAATTTTCCTGCTCCCGGCCCAGAGTAAGATGCTTTCACAGAGCTTTTTATTTGTGTATTGTGTATTAAACTGGGGACCTAGAAACGACGGAGAGGCTTCGTCCCGTCGTAGCCCTCTGTGGTTCACAACCCCACAATAGGCCACGGTAGTCCACCCACCCCACCGCCGCCCCACACCCAACCTAGGGTTATTGTGCGGTTCGGCCGTAATTATGGTGTACGCGTACGTGGAGACAGTGTTTCAGCAGCAATCGCAGACACAGGAGCTTTTTATTTAGACGAATATGTAATTAAGTATGAAAATGTAATCTACTCTAATTGAGTACTGTTAAGCAATAGGAGTGAAGAAGAATTACATGACTTCCTGAATGTAATGAACAGTCTAATGAGTGTTTTCCATGTATATACGCAACCAATTGCCAACTGTCCTTTGTTCATTACGGTCTTTGTGTACATTACTTTTCGCGGAACGTGCGTAGTGGCCGCGCGGTTTGAGGCGCCGTGTAACGGAATGCGTGGCTTTTCCCGCCGGAGGTTCGAGCCTTCCCTCGGGCATGGGTGTGTGTGTTGTTCTTAGCATAAGTTAGTTTAAATAGTGTGCACGTCTAGGGACTGATGACCTCAGCAGCTTGGTCCCTTAGGAATTCACACAGCCGGCCGTGGTAGCCGAGCACTTCTAGGCGCTACAGTCTGGAACCGCGCGACCGCTACGATGGCAGGTTCGAATCCTGCCTCGGGCATGGACGTGTGTGATGTCCTTAGATTAGTTAGGTTTAAGTAGTTCTAAGTTCTAGGGGACTGATGACCACGGAAGTTAAGTCCCATAGTGCTCAGAGCCATATGAACCATTTGAATTCACACACATTTCAACATTTGAAATTTTCGCGGCCCATAGCTCTGGTCGTAGTTGTGTCGCATTTATGAAGTTCATGGTTGTCAGTTCTGTTGGACCAAAGCAAAATATCAACGCAAACATTTCATTTTTATTTCATACGCCCTTAACACGTTGAGCATGGAGCCGATTTTCCTGGGCTTTCTGTTTTGGCGGCAATGGCTTTGTGGCGAATCGATTATTCTTGCGGCCTGCGCCTCTCAGCTCTATTTTATAATAAAATGCATCTAGCAACTAACAGCCATATCCAAAAACTCACTAAAAGTAAGAGCTTTTTAAGAGTGAAGTTTTCCTGCTCAGCAACAAACAAAGATATTTACAGAGACAGTAATATTTTAAGACGTGTTTAACTTTAATTAACATTGGTAAATTCGGCCGTGAGCTAATTAAAACCAACCGTTTGCCTCAAGGATAGAGGTTAAGCGGTGCTGCCATTGCGGGGTTAGAGGATACGAGAGGGGGAATATTTTACTCTTTGTCTTGCAGTACTGACAACCCACGGATGTGAGCGTCTCATACCGATCAACTGATGTTGTACAAATTTTGACACGGAAGGTGTCTTTAGTTGAATTTACGGCTTTTAGATTAGACTGTTTTATCGTGTAACCGAAGTTTAACGAGTTCCTTTTAGCACTCATGTGGATGACCTCACACTTTTCGTTCTTTTTGGTCAGCTACCTCTTTTCGCACCATTCAGATACCTTTTCTAAATAGTTTTGCAGTTTGTTTTGATCTTCAGATGACTTTATTAGTCGATAAACGACACCGTCATCTGCAAACAACCGAAGACGGCTGCTCAGATTGTCTCCCAAATCGTTTATATAGATAAACATTGCTCATTTCACTCTAATGTTTGCTGGAATGAACCAAAAAGTTTATTTTGTCTTTCCATTTCAGGACCGTAATTCCCTGATTATTCTCTTTTGCAATCAGTTCCCCGCGTTTCATTTTGGTTGTTACAGTTTCTTTGGGTTTTCCTTTGCGATTTAGTCGAGCGGTACCAGCCAAATGCATGCTCTTTGTTACGAGCTTTCTTGCCAAACCTACAAGTTTATATGAATTAACAGTATTGTATGGCCTTTACTGAAAACGTAATGACACAATCATCCAATGCAGGTTTTCACGGCTGGCGTCTTCTTCAGTAAAAACTCCCTGGCTGAGATGCCGTGGTCGATGTATAGAACATCTTCCTGACGCTTGGTGTCCCACTGCGGGACACATCTTCCGAGCTAAAACGCCTACTGACACTTAGGCTTGAGGGGGCTCTAGCATTAATATCCCGTAAGTTTTAACCGAACATTCTGACACAAATTCATCACAACATTTGTGGGTGTGGTATTTTTTTTACTATTCGAAAACTATCGCAGTATCTACTATCGTACCACAATTTAAACATTTTGATGCCATGCTTGAGTCTCTTTTGTTTCAAGTATTGCCTGAATGTAATTCGTCCTTTGAATGGTCGTAGAGACCCATCAATACATATAAGAGACGATAAAAAAGTTTCCGTTTCGGGGCGTTGCTGCACTGAATATGCAACCCAGCGCGACTCTGACGCGAGTGTATAAGCACCAAAATGTAGGCAATGGGTTAGTATGGCCTTCGAACGAAAACATTTTGGTCGCCTCTTACAGTGTTTCACCAGGATCATAATATTTTTGTTAAAATTTTTGTTTGGTTCGTCGACGAGGATTGAACTTTTGAGAGACAATCCAAAGTAGTGGTCATCAAACATTTTTGCTCAGGAGACAATTCTGACATTGTTGAGCGGCACTTGGCCCGCATATATACTCGTCTTATTATTAATTAGTAACATACATAAATTAATACATTACGAATCCCAAACAGACTCCACAAAGGGCGCTATAAATTGGCCTCCGGCCCCAAGTACTGATCGTTAAAAGTCGGCACCATTCAGAGCATTTTGTGTCGACTTATCTCTGAGACAGATGCCACCTCAGCAATCCCACAGTTGTAACAATGTAATTGCCTGACGACGTGTTGTTTGTCCTCTCTGTGAGCAGATGTTTAGTTGGTTTATAACAGTAACTGTACTTATATTTAAATGCATTATGCAAAATGAGATACGTGCATAAACTTTGGTTAAAATAATTTTGGTACTGAGTCACGTCGTTGTAAACTAGTAAAACAATTAAATTGCAGAAGTTTCTACAGATTCGCTGCAATTCTCTTCAAGGCGGTTCACTGCCTTGCAAGCCTACAAACGTGTATAAATGTTTACTATATGTGTTCAGGGTCATTTTTCTTCTACTCAATGCGTTGTTTTGGAACAGGCTTAATTTAATTTCATGTTCGTTGCTACAAATAGGAACTGCATTTAAAGATGATAATCTCTCTAACGCGCATTCACGAATCCACTAGCGAACTTCCACGGGTTGTCAATACTGGAAGACAAACAGTAAGACGTTCTACCTATTATATCGACTAATACGGCAGTGACCCTCTGCCAGTGAATTTGGCTGTTAGTTTCTAGACGCATACTATTATAAAATACGGCTGACAATCGTGGGCAGCACGAGTAATTGATTCGGTAGCATTCGACCTGCAGGCCGAAGTTTGACGACGACTGATGTACGGTCATGGTTTGAAGATGGACGTAATGGTCCGAAAGCAATCACCACAAGGAAATCACTGTTCACGCAACTATGACGGATATCGGAAGAAAATCCGGCCCTCTCCCCCTCCCGGATGATGCCCTCTCTCCCTCCATTTATCCCTCCTATCAACTCTGATGATAATCTTCCCCTCCTTTCCTCTGTCCTTTCCCTGGGCTCCCTCTTCCCCTCCTTCCATCCTGTTTTTTCCCCACCTACCCTCTCTCTGCCTCCCTTCCTCCCCCCCCCCCCCCGATTCCTTTTGCATTTCCCTCCTCTGCCTTTCCCAACTCCCTCTCCTGTCTGCCCAGTCCCCCCCCCCCCCCCCACTCTTATGAGTCCACGTCCTCCGTTGGCTCCTCCCCCCCCCCCCCACTTCGTTTTTCCTCTCCTTCCCCCGTTTTCTTTCCCATCATCTCTCCAGGTTCCCCCCATCTGCCCTCGGCTGTGGTGTGTCATATTTCTGCATACTTTTTAGTGCAGTGTTCAAGTGAGTGTTCAGTGTTGTGCGTCTTTCCAAAGTGTTGTGAACAGAAATCATGCTGTCACTGGGTGTGAATTTTATATCTCTTGCAAACAGAAACCAGGCTGTCGCCGTGTTTTTTAATTGTCTGTCTATTATTTTACCTCTCTGCTTCCTGTGTATTTTATTAGCATCACCAACCCTTTGTTTTATGTTTTAAGTTCCAGAATTTTCCGCCATTTTACCGTTTAAGTCACCAATTTCATTGCCTGCTTTCATTATTTATTATCTTCGTTGTTTTAAAACAAATTCTGTTGGCTGAAGAGCAGCGTACTAAGCTGCTGCCGGCCCGCCCCATTCGGGGGAATCGAAACTCAATAAAGGAAAAAAAAAAGGTTGCTGGCCCTATCTTCCATCAGTATGCTGGAACTTCAAAAATTTGTTTTTTACTCTAGACAATGGCGTTCCTACGCAATGACGTCTTCTTAACCAAAAGTGTGCTGTCAGTCCCCATGGACTGACTTTGCCTAAACGAAAAGAACGCTGTCAGGCCCAGGATACTCATGGCATACTTAACATGTTAATGAATTCCTTGATTTTTTCCGCCAAAGATTTGCAAATGTCTGGTCCCAAGAGACATATAGGTCAGAAGTGCACCTAGAAAATGCACAACGAACTTTTGCACGAATCACGAGTAGCGAAAAACGGGAGGGTATCGCCAATCAGTTTGTAAGCTGATCTACAGTCTTTCATATTAGTATTGGTCTTCACAATTTCCGGACGAACTCCTTTACGATGTTTCCAGAATGAGATTTTCACTCTGCAGCGGAGTGTGCGCTGATATGAAACTTTCTGGCAGATTAAAACTGTGTGCCGGACAGAGACTCGAACTCCCGAGTTCGAGTCTCGGTCTGGCACACAGTTTTAATCTGCCAGAAAGTTTCCTTTATGATGTATTCAAAATCCTACTTCAGTATTCTTTTAAAGGTACAGGAGTTGGACGAAAATATGGGAATACCGCGAGAAATGCAAGCGTGAACATTAATGCATAAGCTAAGCAAACCAGAAGGTGGCGGCTCTGTTGTATTAGACTACGAACGGCATTGTGCAATGCCCTCAATAGGTTGTGTCAGACGTGGTTCGAACAGTGTTCTGCGTAGTTGTGAGTCCATTATGTCAACGCTAAGAGGACTGGAACGTGGACAGATTGTTTCTGCTCGTATGGTGGGCACTACTGTAACAATGGTAGCCCAAATATTCGGTGTTTCAAGAGACACAGTATTGAAGATTAATACCTCATACAGCGAAAGCGGAAAAACATCATCCGCTAAGTCACAACGCGGACGAAAGTGTGTGTTATCGTGATGGACGGTCATTGACGAGGATTGTCACCAAAAATAAAAGGACTACAGCTGCAAAACTCAATGGAACTGAATGTCACACTCGCGAACCCGGTCAGCATAAAAACAACACGAAGGTAGCTCTATAAGATGGGAATTGCAGGACCAGCAGGAATTCCACGACCACCCATCACTGATATAAATGCATGGTGGTGCCAAAACCATAAAGCTGCAACATGGAGCAATGGAAGGAGGATATTTGGTCGGATGAGTCTTGTTTCATACTATTTTCAATTTCTGGCCGATCTTACGTCTAAGAGTGAAACATGGCGGAGATTCAGTGATGGTTTGGCCAGCCACATCGAGGCATTGCCTCATTTGGGCCCCATTGGTATTCTCTGGAGTTGCATTACTGCCATGGGCTGATCAGGTCCATCCCTTAGTACAATATTTGTGCCCAAGCTGTGGTGCAAGACAACAAGGCTCCTGTCCACACAGCTCCCTTCGTTCAGGACAGTTTTTGTGACCGTACTTCTACGCAGCTACTCTGGCATACCCCCGTCATCAGTGTCGGTTAGATCGTCGTCGAGAGCGCACAGCTAGTTCCTTCTACTAATAAGGCGAGTACGCCGTTCGCTTGTTACATATTTGTACAAGCTTCAAACAGGAGCGACTTATTAAGGTTATCGGCACCGTCCCTCACAAGCATCTTCTACATCTACATCTACATCTACATCTATACTCCGCGAGCCACCTTACGGTGTGTGGCGGAGGGTACTTATTGTACCACTATCTGATTCCCCCTTCCCTGTTCCATTCACGAATTGTGCGTGGGAAGAACGACTGCTTGTAAGTCTCCGTATTTGCTCTAATTTCTCGGATCTTTTCGTTGTGATCATTACGCGAGATATATGTGGGCGGTAGTAATATGTTGCCCATCTCTTCCCGGAATGTGCTCTCTCGTAATTTCGATAATAAACCTCTCCGTATTGCGTAACGCCTTTCTTGAAGTGTCCGCCACTGGAGCTTGTTCAGCATCTCCGTAACGCTCTCGCGCTGACTAAATGTCCCCATGACGAATCGCGCTGCTTTTCGCTGGATCATGTCTATCTCTTCTATTAATCCAACCTGGTAAGGGTCCCATACTGATGAGCAATACTCAAGAATCGGACGAACAAGCGTTTTGTAAGCTACTTCTTTCGTCGATGAGTCACATTTTCTTAGAATTCTTCCTATGAATCTCAACCTGGCGCCTGCTTTTCCCACTATTTGTTTTATGTGATCATTCCACTTCAGATCGCTCCGGATAGTAACTCCTAAGTATTTTACGGTCGTTACCGCTTCCAATGATTTACCACCTATGGCATAATCGTACTGGAATGGATTTTTGCCCCTATGTATGCGCATTATATTACATTTATCTACGTTTAGGGAAAGCTGCCAGCTGTCGCACCATGCATTAATCCTCTGCAGGTCCTCCTGGAGTACGTACGAGTCTTCTGATGTTGCTACTTTCTTGTAGACAACCGTGTCATCTGCAAATAGCCTCACGGAGCTACCGATGTTGTCAACTAAGTCATTTATGTATATTGTAAACAATAAAGGTCCTATCACGCTTCCCTGCGGTACTCCCGAAATTACCTCTACATCTGCAGATTTTGAACCGTTAAGAATGACATGTTGTGTTCTTTCTTCTAGGAAATCCTGAATCCAATCACAAACCTGGTCCGATATTCCGTAAGCTCGCATTTTTTTCACTAAACGTAAGTGCGGAACCGTATCAAATGCCTTCCTGAAGTCCAGGAATACGGCATCAATCTGATCGCCAGTGTCTACGGCACTGTGAATTTCTTGGGCAAATAGGGCGAGCTGAGTTTCACATGATCTCTGTTTGCGGAATCCATGTTGGTTATGATGAAGGAGATTTGTATTATCTAAGAACGTCATAATACGAGAACACAAAACATGTTCCATTATTCTACAACAGATTGACGTAAGCGAAATAGGCCTATAATTATTCGCATCTGATTTATGACCCTTCTTGAAAATGGGAACGACCTGCGCTTTCTTCCAGTCGCTAGGTACTTTACGTTCTTCCAGCGATCTACGATAAATTGCTGATAGAAAGGGGGCAAGTTCTTTAGCATAATCACTGTAGAATCTTAAGGGTATCTCGTCTGGTCCGGATGCTTTTCCGCTACTAAGTGATAGCAGTTGTTTTTCAATTCCGATATCGTTTATTTCAATATTTTCCATTTTGGCGTCCGTGCGACGGCTGAAGTCAGGGACCGTGTTACGATTTTCCGCAGTGAAACAGTTTCGGAACACTGAATTCAGTATTTCTGCCTTTCTTCGGTCGTCCTCCGTTTCGGTGCCATCGTGGTCAACGAGTGACTGAATAGGGGATTTAGATCCGCTTACCGATTTTACATATGACCAAAACTTTTTAGGGTTCTTGTTTAGATTGTTTGCCAATGTTTTATGTTCGAATTCGTTGAATGCTTCTCTCATTGCTCTCTTTACGCTCTTTTTCGCTTCGTTCAGCTTTTCCTTATCAGCTATGATTCGACTACTCTTAAACCTATGATGAAGCTTTCTTTGTTTCCGTAGTACCTTTCGTACATGATTGTTATACCACGGTGGATCTTTCCCCTCGCTTTGGACCTTAGTCGGTACGAACTTATCTAAGGCGTACTGGACGATGTTTCTGAATTTTTTCCATTTTTGTTCCACATCCTCTTCCTCAGAAATGAACGTTTGATGGTGGTCACTCAGATATTCTGCGATTTGTGCCCTATCACTCTTGTTAAGCAAATATATTTTCCTTCCTTTCTTGGCATTTCTTATTACACTTGTAGTCATTGATGCAACCACTGACTTATGATCACTGATACCCTCTTCTACATTCACGGAGTCGAAAAGTTCCGGTCTATTTGTTGCTATGAGGTCTAAAACGTTAGCTTCACGAGTTGGTTCTCTAACTATCTGCTCGAAGTAATTCTCGGACAAGGCAGTCAGGATAATGTCACAAGAGTCTCTGTCCCTGGCTCCAGTTCTGATTGTGTGACTATCCCATTCTATACTTGGTAGATTGAAGTCTCCCCCTATTACAATAGTATGATCACGTTCTGCAGGTTCTCTCTGAGGCGCTCAACTACTACGGTTGCTGATGCAGGTGGTCTATAGAAGCATCCGACTATCATATCTGACCCACCTTTGATACTTAACTTAACCCAGATTATTTCACATTCGCATTCGCTAATAACTTCACTGGATATTATTGAATTCTTTACTGCTATAAATACTCCTCCACCATTGGCGTTTATCCTATCCTTGCGGTATATATTCCATTCTGTGTCTAGGATTTCGTTACTGTTCACTTCCGGTTTTAACCAACTTTCCGTTCCTAATACTATATGCGCACTATTTCCTTCAATAAGAGATACTAATTCAGGAACCTTGCCCTGGATACTCCTGCAGTTTACCAATATTACGTTAACTTTTCCTGTTTTTGGTCTCTGAGGACGGACGTTCTTTATCAACGATGATAATGTCCTCTCTGGTAAGCCGTCAGGTATTTTATCGTTTCGCCCAAGGGGGGGTCCCTCTAACCTAAAAAACCCCCGTGTGCACGCCACACGTACTCTGCTACCCTAGTAGCTGCTTCCGGTGTGTAGTGCACGCCTGACCTGTCTAGGGGGGCCCTACAGTTCTCCACCCAATAACGGAGGTCGATGAATTTGCAACCATTATAGTCGCAGAGTCGTCTGAGCCTCTGGTTTAGACCCTCCACACGGCTCCAAACCAGAGGACCGCGATCGACTCTGGGCACTATGCTGCAGATATTAAGCTCAGCTTGCACTCCGCGTGCGATGCTGGTTGTCTTCACCAAATCAGCCAGCCGCCGGAAGGAACCAAGGATGGCCTCAGAACCCAAGCGGCAGGCGTCATTCGTTCCGACATGTGCTACTATCTGCAGCCGGTCACACCCAGTGCGTTCAATAGCTGCCGGAAGGGCCTCCTCCACATTACGGACGAGACCCCCCGGCAAGCACACCGAGTGCACACTGGCATTCTTCCCCGACCTACCTGCTATTTTCCTAAGGGGCTCCATAACCCGCCTAACGTTGGAGCTCCCTATAACTAATAGGCCCGCCCTCTGTGACTGTCGGGACCTTGCCGGAGAATCGGCCACTGGCCCAACAGGCGAGGCATCCTGTGGTGGCTCGGAAACGATGTCATCACCACTAGGAAGCACCCCGTACCTGTTGGAAAGGGGTAAGGCAGCTGCCACGCGGCCAGATCCCACCTTCGCCTTTCGGCCAGGCACGCGCGAGCCCACCACTGTCCGCCATTCACCCTGGAGTGATGGCTGACCGGTAAGATGCTCACTGCCGGAAGACGCAGCGACATCAGGGGTTCCATGTGATTTCAAGGCCACCGAAGTAGGCATAGGTCTCACCACAGTTGCCCCAACGCCACTACGAGCCGACGCCTGCGCCTCGAGCTCGATGAGCCTAACAGACAAAGCCTCCACCTGCCCCCGAAGAGTGGCCAATTCTCCTTGCGTCCGCTCACAACAACCACAGTCCCTACACATGACTATGTTTACCCTACTCTATACGGTGACAAATTCCCAAGATAATCTTCTGATGAGCTACTCTGATAATCAAGAAACACTCACTGAAATACGAGACGCGAAAACTACGCTAGGTTTTCCCAGAAAAACTATTTAAAAGCTAAGCGCAGCAAATAAGTACAAAAACGCTTTATACAAACAGTACCTTCTAACCAAACTGCGTGCCTACGGAGTATCGCCTCAGTTGTGCGACTGGATTCGTGATTTCCTGTCAGAAAGGTCACAGTTCGTAGTAATAGACGGAAAGTCATCGAGTAAAACAGAAGTAATATCCGGCGTTCCCCAAGGAAGTGTTATAGGCCCTCTATTCTTCCTGATCCATATTAACGACACGGGAGACAATCTGAGTAGCCGTCTTAGATTGTTTGCAGAGGATTCTGTCATTTACCGTCTTGTAATGTCATCAGATGATCAAAATGACATGCAAAATATGAAACCTCCTGCTCTACCATCTGAGCTACCGAAGCACGATTCACGGCCGGTACTCACAGCTTTACTTCTGCCAGTATCTCGTCTCCTACCTTCCAAACTTTACAGAACCTCTCCTGCGAGCCTTGCAGAACTACCACTCCTGAGAGAAAGGATACTGTGGAGACATGGCTTAGCCACAGCCTGGGGGATGTTTTCAGAATGAGATTTTCACTTTGCAGCGGAAAGGCAAAGGTCCCGAGTTCGAGTCTCGGTCGGGCACACAGTTTTAATCTGCCAGGAAGTTTCATATCAGCGCACACTCCACTGCAGAGTGAAAATCTCATTCTGGAAACATCCCCCAGGCTGTGGCTAAGCCATGTCTCCACAGTATCCTTTCTTTCAGGAGTGCTAGTTCTGCAAGGTTCACAGGAGAGCTTCTGTAAAGTTTGGAAGGTAGGAGACGAGATACTGGCAGAAGTAAAGCTGTGAGTACCGGCCGTGAGTCCGGTAGCTCAGATGGTAGAGCACTTGCCCGCGAAAGGCAAAGGTCCCGAGTTCGAGTCACGGTCGGGCACACAGTTTTAATCTGCCAGGAAGTTTCATATCAGCGCACACTCCGCTGCAGAGTGAAAATGTCATTCTGGGACATGCAAAATGATTGAGATAAGATATCTGTATGGTGCGAAAAGTGGTAATTGACCCTGAATAAAGAAAAGTATGAAGTTATTCACATGAGTCCTAAAAGAAATCAGCTAAATTTCGTTTACACGATATTTCACACAAATCTAAAGGCTGTAATTTCAGCTAAATACTTAGGGATTACAATTACAAATAACCTAAATTGGAACGATCACATAGACAATATTGTGGGTAGAGCAAACCAAAGACCGTAATTTATTGGCAGAACACTTTGAAGGCGCAACAGGTCTACTAAAGAGACTGCTTACACCACGCTTGTCCGCCCTATTCTGGAGTATTGCTGTGCAGTGTGGGATCTGCATCAGGTGGGACTGATGGATGACATCGAAAAAGTGCAAAGAAGGGCAGCACGTTTTGTATTATCGCGAAATAGGGGAGATAGTGTCACAGACATGATACATGAATTGGAGTGGCAATCATTAAAACAAAGGCGTTTTTCGTTGCGACAGGGTCTTCTCATAAAATTTCAATCACCAGTTTACTCCTCCAATATCGAAAACATTCTGTTGCCACCCACCAACATAGGGCGAAATGATCGTCATGATAAAATAAGAGAAATCAGGGCTCACACAGGAAAATTTAAGTGCTCGTTTTTCCGCGTGCCGTTCGAGAGTGGAACACTAGAGAGACAGCTTGAAGGTCTGTTGGCACCAACCTACGTAGGGAGAAATGATCATCACGATAAAATAAGAGAAATCAGGGCTCGCACAGAAAAATGCTCGTTTTTCCCGCGTACCGTTCGAGAGTGGAATGGTAGGGAGACAACTTGAAGGTGGTTCATTGAACCCTGTGCCAGACACTTTATTGTGAATAGCAGAGTAATCACGTAGATGTAGATCTCAGTATTATTGAGTCTTTGTGCACCACTTTGGAGAGAAGTGCGCGTGAACGCTATCCAACTCAACGTTACGTGAACTTGCCATAATCTTAGGGGAGAATGGCGTAAGATTCCCCTGAAAATCGTACAGATCTCATATTTATCCAATCCGAGACGACTGAAAGGTGTTTTGAACGTCAGCGGTTCTCCGACACCGTATTAGACAGGGTAATGAGCTGAGTTTCTGGTGTATCCAAATTTTGGCCATCTCTGTATGCACTGAGCATCGTTTCGCCAGGAGTTAGTCTCGGAAGCAATCCGCGAAGTTGGAAAAACTCGTGTTCTCTTTTTCTTGTTAACTTTCTTTCTCGTGGAATGCAAATACAGAAGAGCCGGATTCATTTCTACATCTACATCTACATTTATACTCCGCAAGCCACCCAACGGTGTGTGGCGGAGGACACTCTACGTGCTACCGTCATTACCTCCGTTTCCTGTTCCAGTCGCGTATGGTTCGCGGGAAGAACGACTGCCGGAAAGCCTCCGTGCGCGCTCGAATCTCTCTAATTTTACATTCGTGATTTCCTCGGGAGGTATAAGTAGGGGGAAGCAATATGTTCGATACCTCATCCAGAAACGCACCCTCTCGAAACCTGGACAGCAAGCTACACCGCGATGCAGAGCTCCTCTCTTGCAAAGTCTGCCACTTGGGTTTGCTAAACATCTCCGTAACGCTATCACGCTTACCAAATAACCGTGTGACGAAACGCGCCGCTCTTCTTTGGATTTTCTCCTCTGACAACCCGACCTGGAACGGATCCCACACTGATGAGCAATAATCAAGTATAGGTCGAACGAGTGTTTTGTAAGCCACCTCCTTTGTTGATGGACTACGTTTTGTAAGGACTCTCCCAATGAATCTCAACCTGGCACCCGGCTTACCAACAATTAATTTTGTATGATCATTCCACTTCAAATCATTCCAATAGCTTTCGTCCATTTTGCGGCCACAATGTTATCCTTGGAAATACTTCTCGCGCAAACATTGCCGGCAACAGTTGCCGACAATGTTGCCGAATATGTAGCTGCAGTTCTATTACCGGCAATGTTGCTGGGCTATATTTTTGTCAATATGCAATTTCTGTGACCCATGTGAAGATACATTTACAACATAGGCTTAAAAATGGAGGCTACTCAGGGACAGCACATCCCTGGTACCTGCAGGATGAGCTGGTAGTCGCGCACGACGCGGCTCTGGGCCAGGTCGGCGCGCCGGTCTGGGTGGAACAGGATGACCCTGGGACAGGCGCCGTCGGCCGTGAAGGTGTCCCGTGTGAGGTGGAACTCGCCCACCGCCAGCGGCCGCAGACCCGCCTCCTCCAGCAGCTGCAGGGGCACCTTGTCTCTGTAACATATACCACGCGCTCTCATTTTGTAGTCGATGCCTGTCACGTAGACTTTGCCCCCCAACAGTCGAGGCAATTTCGAGCACTTTATCGGCCCACAAGTGACAGCGAATGCTGAATACGTCTACAGCGGTGGCATGCCCTAAGCCAGGGGTTCCCAACAAAATTTTCTCGAGGACCCCCTCCTCGAGCATGATTGGTTCCTTGTTACATCACAGTATCAATTATTACCTAAAACAGCCAAATTAAGTCTTTTTATACTTTTTCCATTTTTGGTACTTAGAAAAAACATTGACATACTCATCATTGAAAAAATATTGAGCTTAAAACTTTTTCAATTTTTGATTATTGCTCAAAATCTTTGTCTTCAAATCTGGTTGTTTAGTATAACAAACTCCTTAAAAAAATAAAAATTGAGTATGAACTGAAAGTGACAGGAAAAAAATTAAAACTGAGTGTATTGGCCTTTCAAGTGCGCTACACTTGAGATTGCATTGAGTAGACACGTGTGAAAAATAAGAAAACACTAATTTCATACAAGGTATTATTTATTTGAAAAAATACAGTTACAACAGAGTGCCCAATCAGTAGACACTGACCTTTGAGTCCATTATTTCTGAAATATTAGGTTCCAATCTTGAAACTTTCACTCTGAAATCCGACCGCATGTCTGCCAGGCAGACTACACTCAAGACACCCCTGTGTACCATATAACATACACAAGCACTTGCAGGCGCAACCGAGAGGAAGACAATTCTTCAAAATAAACAGAACTTGCTAGAGACTAATGCGAACCTTTTTCTGCAGAGGTCGCCTCACAGACACAGGGAAAGATGGAGTACTCCGCCGACCTCTGCCAGCTTTATAAGGCCAGCGCAACAGCAGTACAGTCACCCGGTCTCCATCTCTCCACCCTCCATACCCTCTCCCAAGGTGGCTTCCGCCAGCTCCCTCTCCCTGATGATGTCCTCGTCCCCTCCATCTACCCCTCCTATCAACTTTGACCCTGCCCCGCCCCCCACTTCCCGTGTCCTTTCCTTTCGGCACCCTCCCTCCCTTCTCTTCTCTTCCCTTCTTTTTCCGTCTCCCTGTCCCCTCCCTTCCCCCTCTTCCCCCGGGCTTCCTCTCCCCCTTCCTCCCTCCCCTCTATCTCCCCTGCCCGTGGCATCTCTGCTCTCCCCTCTCGCTCTCCCACTCCCCTTCCTCCTCCTCCTCTCTTGGCAGGTCCCCGGACTCGCACACGTATAGTGAACATTCGCGCGCCGGAGATCGTCGCCTTTTGTGTCTCGTGTGTGTGACGTCGTATAGTGTTTTTGGTGTCCGCCGTCCCACTCCTACGTTCACTTGTGCCATCGGACTCATCAGTGTTTTGTGCGCCGTGCCGACGTGTTTTCCGTGTTGTTATCGTCACATGTGAACGACTCCGTGTTTTTTATGTCTCTGTGACCTCTCTCTTTTGCCCGTCACTTTGTTCTTTGTCATTCACCATGTTTTATACTCTTGTAAAACGCTATGGCTGAAGAGCGGCGTAGTGTGCCGCTGCCAGCCTACCTGAGTTGTACAGGTTTTAAAATAACAATAAAGTAAAAAAAAAAAAAAAAAAAAAGCAGTACAGTCAGTTCCTCGCCGAGCTAGGACCAGCTCCGACGGACCTCACCGACGCTCTTGATGAATAGTCGTCTACATGATATTTGTTTTCTTTGTGTGTATATAGTGATTGTTCGAGAAGTGTAGTTAAGTTTCAATAAACGACCTTATACTGAGTGTTCTACAATACTGAGTATTCTTCAACATGGAAGAAAATGCTTGCTCACACCGATATGTGGCTGCAAATGGAAGGATCTTTTTCATTGCCTTATCTTCAAGTTTCTTGTAGTTCGTGAGTTCTGATGCCCAGAAGTCCGTAATTTTGTCACTGATGAAAATGTTTATCATCGTACCACAGCTGGACAGATCCACAAGTTGATCTTGCTCTTCTTCAGTGAGGCCTTGGATTTTGTCTATTTCTTCACAGCTGAAGGGATTTCTAATCCAGTCGTCAGAGTCAGGTTCAGGGAAATACTCTCTAAAAGTATGGCTACGCTGCGTAGATGCTCGGCTACAATGATCTTGATCTGGTCAGTCAAACTCTCCTCTGATGACTCCAAGAGTTGTTTTAAAGTAGAAAAGTTAGTTAGTGACTCGTTTATCCTTGACGCCCAGATCTGACGCTTTTTGACCATAGCACTAATCTTATCTTCAGCTTTGAACATGTCTGCATTTTTCCCTTGTAAACTGAAATTTATCACATTCAAGTGTTCAAACACATCAGTTGAGTACGCAACTGAGCAAAGCCAAGAGAAATTAGTGAGAATATCCGCGTACTTTGTGTCAAGAAGGAAGAAACGAACCTCGTCTCTAAGTTAAAAAAACCTTGACAAGATCCTACCTCGAGAAAGCCATCTTACTTCCGTATGAATAAGAAGTTGCTCATGCACACTGCCGATCTCCTTACACTCTAGGAAGACGCTAGACGCAGAAGTTAGCGTTCGCTAAAGCTCTGCTCATGCAGGAAGCGGCCAAAACAAAAAATCTGTTATCATACGAAATATATTTTTTATTCTGATAGCATCTTGCGGACCCCTTTGGCATAGCTCGCGGACCCCCGGGGGTCCGCGGACCACCTTTTGGAAACCACTGCCCTAAGCAGCACTGGCCGGACCGGCCGCAGACAGGGATGCGGAATTTCAACTAGGTGTTGCGTGGAATTCGCCACTGGCGGCCATTAAATTAAAACGGGAGACACAAAAACCTCCAATTTTTGACCCGATGCAGAGCATTACAAAGTTATTTCGGCTTTTAACCGCAGCAGCATTCTGCAGCACCGTCATCGCCTAATACGCACGCAGGGATGGCATCTTTTCGTCTCCCGACAACTGGCCCTGTGAACACTACTTTCGTGCAACTGTGAGCACTTTTCCGTGTACCCACAATTCCTGCTTGCAGCTACGATAAATTTCGACGCCGAGGAGCGATTACCATCACTCGAGTGTTGCAACAGTGACGAGAATGACCACCACCACCCGATAACATCGAAAAGCTGCTTCGAAGAAATATTGTGGGAGATGCACAGTGTTAATCCGGTGGCAAACCCGAGAAGTGTATCTGCAGTAGGGGCGCCAAGAAAGCCTGACAAACCACAACTCAAATGCTGCTTAAAGGTAAACTTAATACAAATACGAGCGCTTTTTCTTTCGTTCAACCTACAATCGGTCGCGAAAGTAAAACCACAATGAAAGTCCGATGAAGCTTTGTGATTTGCTGCGCAGCTTCTCTAGTGTCCTGTCGATCGCGTTACGTCGCACTTTTCAGTTCTGAGAGCACAGTGAGGACACAAAGATGCGCAGAGCAACAGAATCTCCCACCAAGTGCTGTCATTCGGTTCCTTCTGCCAGAGGCTTCCGCCTGATTTCAAGCAGCCCATATAATGTAAATGATATGCGTGTTCTTCTTCAAAGCAATGCTTGGCTGAACACAGCAGGTGCAACAGAGACGCTCCTGCAGCATCTCGGTAGGTAGTGTTCAAATGTGTGTGAAATCTTATGGGACTTAACTGCAAAGGTCATCAGTCCCTAAGCTTACACACTACTTAACCTAAATTATCCTAAGGACAAACACACACACCCATGCCCGAGGGAGGACTTGAACCTCCGCCGGGACCATCCGCACAGTCCATGATGAACACCACGTACTGAGTAACTAACTGCAGGTGCTGGTGGATATTATGAACGCTGAAGACCAACATAAGTAGCGCACAACATCCAATGTGCAGACATGTGAAATGCACTCACCAGTCAACAAACTGTTACATACTGCACACTTGTGTAAGGAAATGACACGTGCTGAACAAGGTCAGAGTCTCGAATCTAGAATGGCTGTGAACAGGAGCAGTGCTAAACAACTTCCTGTACTATTGGTTAGCAATACGTTGACAGTATTGTAAAGTGCCGCTCAAAGCCACTGGAACCATCAGACAGATACCGGAAAAATCGATAACAGCGTGTTCCAAGCCCTACTGGAGTGCCCAGGAGGATCTGATGGAGATCCAGCGCCCATTTTCTTATGTGGTTCAAGACGATAAGATCCCAGTCAAAGTGGCATGACAAACTGACTATTCGGCAGGACCCACTGTCTGCAGATGCAGCAGAAACAAAAAGTAACTTACGATAATGCAAGAATGCTTTGGATGGGGAGTTTTATTCCAAGTATATGTGTCTGTCACTTTGGGAAAATATAATGTTATGGCGACGTAGGGAAAATAATTCGACTGCGAGATGAAGGATGGGAGGTGGCCTACACGATGCAGCAATTTTGGCAGAATGCTACGGGAATGGTAGAGACTGCCGCTGGGCTCCGTGAGGGACATTTCGCTGCTAGGACTGATGCAGGGCGTTTCTTCTCCGAGGATACTATGGACTTTGAATCTGAGCACAATGAACACCAAAGCAAGCAGGAGTCTGGCTCAGTTAAGTGCGACAGCTGCTTCAGCCACAGTTGCCGCCTTCACACTACGTCAGCCGATAGCATTGAGTGGATCGGGCTGTTTAGTATTGGTGATCAAGAGGTAGTCGATGTTGTACTTCATTAAACAGTATTGAGCTCTGACGACCTGAACAGAAGATTAATAACCAACAAAACTCTGACCACATGTAAGATAGGGGTCCTTCCCTGTAATTCAATCATATTTTCTTGAACTTGTGTAAAAAATTTAAATAAACACTTCTTTCATAAATGAAGTTCTATTAATTTAACTGTTGTGTCACGATATATTTTTTCTCAGTAGATGTATAAATTTTGCTTATTTATAAATTGCGCTTTTATTGTTAATTTTTAAAGAGAAATGTGTCATTTGGAGACGATTTACATAACGCCCCTGTGAAATTGTACTTTTCATGCTATTTTATTAGTAAATGATACCGAAATATGTAACCATGTCGTTCGTCTGATCAAAAACTTTATATGTGAAAATAAATAAACTCGTTGTAAACACCTATTTAAAATTGTCAGAATTGAATATGTGATCGTAAAACATTAACACAGTTAATGACAAAAAGCTGTAAAATTCAGAAGTCAATATTCTTAAAAAAATGCTTTTTTGTATCTATTTTCTTGCTTTTGAACCCGTCAACAGCCGGCCGTTGTGGCCGAGCGATTCTAGGCGCCTCAGTCTGGAACCGCGCAACCGCTACGGTCGCAGGTTCGAATCCTGCCTCGGGCATGGATGTGTGTGATGTCCTTAGGTTAGTTAGGTTTAAGTAGTTCTAAGTCTAGGGGACTGATGACCTCAGATGTTAAGTTCCATAGTGCTCAGGGCCATCATTTGAACCATTTTGAACCCGTCATTGCTGAGAGACATGTGTGTGAGCTTATAATCAACGGTTCTAGGTTGAAGCCCATCTTTGAAAGAGAAGGTGGAGAGATAATAGAAAAAATGATTGAATTCAAAAAGTAGAATTCTTCGCGACAAGATGCAAATGATTTATGTGAGGACATTGGACAGCGAAGTGTAAAATGGAACAAAGCGAGATACAAAACTTGAATTTTATTTGCAAAAATATTTCTTCAGTTTTTGCGTGTTTCATATACCTGTATGTTCCCAGGACAGTGGCTAACAAACCAGGTAAGTACTCTACAGAGGTGAATCCAGAGGAGTGGCTATAGGGTTTGAACCCCCTCCAGAACTACACTCAATTCTTCTTAATCTAAAAAGAAAACTGTCTCGAAAATTACTCGCAACTGTAATTAGTATTGTAACTGATTAAGAAGACTCTTCGTTTACTCTAGAGAATTTGGTGACACAAATTTTCTATGAGCTCTGCCGCCTTTCCCCAACCACCCTCCGTCAAAGTCCTGCATTCGACTCTGGTACTCAATTGTAATTGTATTGAATTAATCGAACTTCAGAATTTCGAACATTTTTTTCGCGCCTTTTCTCTCTGCCTGCGCCCTCTCGGGGCTTTACTACGCGCCTCCTAGGTACTTTCCTATGGCACAACGGCCACATTCGCAGACTCAGCGACGCGGGGTTCCCTGACGGGCTGGTGCGTCTCATAGACTCATACCTCACAGACAGGCGTTTCAACACTGACGTGCAGGGAAAACAATCAACACGACACGGTACACACGCGGGAGTACCCCAGGGAAGCATCCTAGGGCCCCTACTGTTTAACCTCTACATAAACGATCTCCCAGCCACACACAACACAACGATGGCAATCTACGCAGATGACACAGACATACTCGCGCAAGATTGGAAGCCATCAAACATTACGTCACGCTTACAGACCGCACTAAGAGTGGCTGATCCTTGGTTAGAGAAGTGGCGTGTTAGAGTAAACATCGACAAGCGCGAATCCGTTCTGTTCACTAGAAGACCGAAGCAACTGCGCAAACACCGATACTGCAGACCAAAAACTCTACACGCACGCCCAATACGTTTCCGTGAGAAAGGACCTCGGTGTCTGGCTGGACCGGAAATTACTCTGGGGGAACCACATACAACACATGACCAACCGAGGAAGCGCGAGGCTCAAACACCTCTACCCTATGCTCAACAGGCGTAGCACACTGAACATAAGGGTGTCGAGGTCCATTTACATGACACTTATTCGACCCCTGATGACGTACGCAGCCCCTGTCTGGGGATACGCTGCGCCCACACGCCTGCGCCGTCTGCAGATCATACAAAACAAAGTACTCAAAATTATAAGCAATGCTCCACTATACACACGCATCGCGGACCTTCACCGGGAATACCGACTTGAGACTCTCACGGAGGTAATCCACAAACTCACCACAAGACTATATACAGAAACTCTAGACATTCACAGAACCCGTTTGTTCTGAATCTGGGAACTACGACCACAACCGTAGATGGCAACATAAAAGACCAAAAGACATACTTGTAAGGACCTATCATCTATGGCGAAGTTGACGCAAAGACAACAGTACAGGTGAGCCCCTGTTAAACAGCCACCATTACTGGATATCCAGCTGGAACACACTTGCCGAATAACTGGCACCACGCAGGGAAGCCGTACCGTACACTACATTCAGACACGCTCCACACACACCTCACACAGTGAGATGATCAATGGCCAATCTCCCACTAATATATAACGATCCCGATTGTTCCAGGAGTGCAGCAGCTGCAGCAAACTCGGATACCTGGCCATCGCCTGCCACGGTAATGATGAATGATACCCATACTAACAAACCCAACCTTGTATGAACTATCGCAGCAAGTAACCCACTACTGCTCTTGCTACCCATTTCACTGTCGCAGAGGTTTTTTTCCCACGGCACGAGCCTTGGCACTTTTTTCCCTCTGCTCTGCAAATTGCTACCCTCATTCGCGTTTCGTCCACTATCTATCACCTGATGGACCGTGTTAATGCGTAGTCTTACCCAGATGCACGGATAACATCACAGCCCAGCATACTGTGATCCACCTATCCAGTATCAGTTGCAAAGCGATATAGAAAAGATTGCTGTATGGTGTGGCAGGTGGCAGTTGACGCTAAATAACGAAAAGTGTGAGGTGATCCACATGAGTTCCAAAAGAAATCCGTTGGAATTCGATTACTCAATAAATAGTACAATTCTCAAGGCTGTCAATTCAACTAAGTACCTGGCTGTAAAAATCACGAACAACTTCAGTTGGAAAGACCACATAGATAATATTGTGGGGAAGGCGAGCCAAAGGTTGCGTTTCATTGGGAGGACACTTAGAAGATGCATCAAGTCCACTAAAGAGACAGCCTACACTAGACTCGTTCCTCCTCTGTTAGAATATTGCTGCGCGGTGTGGGATCCTTACCAGGTGGGATTGACGGAGGACATCGAAAGGGTGCAAAAAAAGGGCAGCTCGTTTTGTATTATCACGTAGTAGGGGAGAGAGTGTGTCAGATATGATACGCGAGTTGGGATGGAAGCCATTAAAGCAAAGACGTTTTTCGTCGCGGCGAGATCTATTTGCGAAATTTCAGTCACCAACTTTCTCTTCCGAATGCGAAAATATTTTGTTGAGCCCCACCTACGTAGGTAGGAATGATCACCAAAATAAAATAAGAGAAATCAGAGCTCGAACAGAAAGGTTTAGGTGTTCGTTTTTCCTGCGCACTGTTCGGGAGTGGAATGGTAGGGAGATAGTATGATTGTGGTTTGCCGAACCCTCTGCCAAGCACTTAAATGTGAATTGCAGAGTAATCATGTAGATGTAGATGTAGATGTGGATAACTAACATGTTGACGGAGGTGAAGTAGAACTTTTGGTTTGGTCACCATGTTGGTGCGGGCGTGGAGAGGCCCCACCTCTCTATCAGGTACTTTTCTCGCTTAAGGATCCTAACACACTTGTAGACTGAAGCTGCCACACGGCCAGCAGTGGCGGTTGAGGAGGTTCAGGCAGTGAGGTGCGGCTGAGGCTCACCTGGTGCGAAAGGGGTTGAGCCAGGCGGAGACGAAGGCGCTGTCGATGGCGACGACGCGGTGGTCGCGCAGGTGCGGCGGCAGTAGCAGCTCGAGGCGCGGCGCGCGGTGCTTGATGCGCATGCGCGCGAGCGCGGCCGCCAGGCGCACGTGCGCCGCCCACAGCGCCGCCTCGGCGTCGGCGAGCCCGGCCTGCGCCAGAAGGGGCGCCGGCTCCCGCGCTTTGAAGTCGCGCTGCCACAGGTCGAACAGCAGCAGCCACACCTGGCTGCGCTGGCCCCGCAGCTGTCGGCAGCATGTGGCGTTAGTGCCATGCCCCACGACCCACTGTATAACAACAACATACAATTTCGTAGCCGCGCTGTAGACGAACGTAGAACCATTTCCCACTGTCCGGAAGAGGGGGTTGTTTGTTCGGCTGGCAGATGGTTGGCAGTCCGTCCGAGATGACTGGATTAAGGGTTTCTGATTACAAGTATCCAGACACATATTATGTTAACCGGGGACCTAGAAACGACGGAGAGGCTCCGTCCCCGCCGCAGCCGCAGTGTTCCACAACACCACGACGACCACCGCAGTCCACTTTACTCCTCCGCCGCCCCACACCGAACCCTGGGTTAATGTGTGGTTCGGCCCCCGGTGGACCCCCCCCCCCCCCCAGACGAGCGTAACCCCTATGTTTGCGTGGTAGGGTAATGGTGGTGTACGCGTACGTCGAGAACTTGTTTGCGCAGCAATCACCGACATTGTGTAGCTGAGGCGGAATAAGGGGAACCAGCCCGCATTTGCCGAGGCAGATGGAAAACCACCTAAAAAGTATCCACAGACTGGCTGGCTCACCGGACCTCTACACAAATCCGCCAGGCGGATTCGTGCTGGGGACAGGCGCTCCTTCCCGTCCAGAAAGCCGTGCGTTAGACCGCACGGCCAATCGGGCGGGCCAGACACATATTAGTGGACATGAATATGGGCTGTGTTCGCCCTTCGCATTTATAACAGCTTGAAATCTGGCAGAGGCATCTTTCAATGCCTGTGGTGGGATGGTTGTCTTGTGACAGCCAGAGCGAGAGCACCAGCAGCAGCGAGTACTGTTTGTATAAAGCGTTTATTTTGCATTTTGTTTACGACCTTCCACTAAGGAAGGGATTCTATTTGCGTTTATCTGCTCTGCATAGTAACTAACAGTTCTTGATAAAACTTTACGTAGTTTTCGTGTTAGATTTCTTAGTGTTTTCTTGATCGTTTAGAACAGAAAGCGCCCTAAAACCGTCTTTTGTTTGTTTCGCGGCCGTTAGCCACTAGTCACTTGAATCAGCAGTTGTCTTGTGACAGCCAGAGCGAGAGCACCAGCAGCAGCGAGTACTGTTTGTATAAAGCGTTTTTGTACTTATTTGCTGCGCTTAGCTTTTAAATAGTTTTTCTGGGAAAACCTAGCGTAGTTTTCGCGTCTCGTATTTCAGTGAGTGTTTCTTGATTATCAGAGTAGCTCATCAGAAGATTATCTTGGGAATTTGTCACCGTATAGAGTAGGGTAAACATAGTCATGTGTAGGGACTGTGGTTGTTGTGAGCGGACGCAAGGAGAATTGGCCACTCTTCGGGGGCAGGTGGAGGCTTTGTCTGTTAGGCTCATCGAGCTCGAGGCGCAGGCGTCGGCTCGTAGTGGCGTTGGGGCAACTGTGGTGAGACCTATGCCTACTTCGGTGGCCTTGGAATCACATGGAACCCCTGATGTCGCTGCGTCTTCCGGCAGTGAGCATCTTACCGGTCAGCCATCACTCCAGGGTGAATGGCGGACAGTGGTGGGCTCACGCGTGCCTGGCCGAAAGGCGAAGGTGGGATCTGGCCGCGTGGCAGCTGCCTTATCCCTTTCCAACAGGTACGGGGTGCTTCCTAGTGGTGATGACATCGTTTCCGAGCCACCACAGGATGCCTCGCCTGTTGGGCCAGTGGCCGATTCTCCGGAAAGGTCCCGACAGTCACAGAGGGCGGGCCTATTAGTTATAGGGAGCTCCAACGTTAGGCGGGCTATGGAGCCCCTCAGGAAAATAGCGGGTAGGTCGGGGAAGAATGCCAGTGTGCAGTCGGTGTGCTTGCCGGGGGGTCTCGTCCGTAATGTGGAGGAGGCCCTTCCGGCAGCTATTGAACGCACTGGGTGTGACCGGCTGCAGATAGTAGCACATGTCGGAACGAATGACGCCTGCCGCTTGGGTTCTGAGGCCATCCTTGGTTCCTTCCGGCGGCTGGCTGATTTGGTGAAGACAACCAGCATCGCACGCGGAGTGCAAGCTGAGCTTAATATCTGCAGCATAGTGCCCAGAGTCGATCGCGGTCCTCTGGTTTGGAGCCGTGTGGAGGGTCTAAACCAGAGGCTCAGACGACTCTGCGACTATAATGGTTGCAAATTCATCGACCTCCGTTATTGGGTGGAGAACTGTAGGGCCCCCCTAGACAGGTCAGGCGTGCACTACACACCGGAAGCAGCTACTAGGGTAGCAGAGTACGTGTGGCGTGCACACGGGGGTTTTTTAGGTTAGAGGGACCCCCCCTTGGGCGAAACGATAAAATACCTGACGGCTTACCAGAGAGGACATTATCATCGTTGATAAAGAACGTCCGTCCTCAGAGACCAAAAACAGGAAAAGTTAACGTAATATTGGTAAACTGCAGGAGTATCCAGGGCAAGGTTCCTGAATTAGTATCTCTTATTGAAGGAAATAGTGCGCATATAGTATTAGGAACGGAAAGTTGGTTAAAACCGGAAGTGAACAGTAACGAAATCCTAGACACAGAATGGAATATATACCGCAAGGATAGGATAAACGCCAATGGTGGAGGAGTATTTATAGCAGTAAAGAATTCAATAATATCCAGTGAAGTTATTAGCGAATGCGAATGTGAAATAATCTGGGTTAAGTTAAGTATCAAAGGTGGGTCAGATATGATAGTCGGATGCTTCTATAGACCACCTGCATCAGCAACCGTAGTAGTTGAGCGCCTCAGAGAGAACCTGCAGAACGTCGTGAAGAAGTTTCGTGATCATACTATTGTAATAGGGGGAGACTTCAATCTACCCGGTATAGAATGGGATAGTCACACAATCAGAACTGGAGCCAGGGACAGAGACTCTTGTGACATTATCCTGACTGCCTTGTCCGAGAATTACTTCGAGCAGATAGTTAGAGAACCAACTCGTGAAGCTAACGTTTTAGACCTCATAGCAACAAATAGACCGGAACTTTTCGACTCCGTGAATGTAGAAGAGGGTATCAGTGATCATAAGTCAGTGGTTGCATCAATGACTACAAGTGTAATAAGAAATGCCAAGAAAGGAAGGAAAATATATTTGCTTAACAAGAGTGATAGGGCACAAATCGCAGAATATCTGAGTGACCACCATCAAACGTTCATTTCTGAGGAAGAGGATGTGGAACAAAAATGGAAAAAATTCAGAAACATCGTCCAGTACGCCTTAGATAAGTTCGTACCGACTAAGGTCCAAAGCGAGGGGAAAGATCCACCGTGGTATAACAATCATGTACGAAAGGTACTACGGAAACAAAGAAAGCTTCATCATAGGTTTAAGAGTAGTCGAATCATAGCTGATAAGGAAAAGCTGAACGAAGCGAAAAAGAGCGTAAAGAGAGCAATGAGAGAAGCATTCAACGAATTCGAACATAAAACATTGGCAAACAATCTAAACAAGAACCCTAAAAGGTTTTGGTCATATGTAAAATCGGTAAGCGGATCTAAATCCCCTATTCAGTCACTCGTTGACCACGATGGCACCGAAACAGAGGACGACCGAAGAAAGGCAGAAATACTGAATTCAGTGTTCCGAAACTGTTTCACTGCGGAAAATCGTAACACGGTCCCTGACTTCAGCCGTCGCACGGACGCCAAAATGGAAAATATTGAAATAAACGATATCGGAATTGAAAAACAACTGCTATCACTTAGTAGCGGAAAAGCATCCGGACCAGACGAGATACCCTTAAGATTCTACAGTGATTATGCTAAAGAACTTGCCCCCTTTCTATCAGCAATTTATCGTAGATCGCTGGAAGAACGTAAAGTACCTAGCGACTGGAAGAAAGCGCAGGTCGTTCCCATTTTCAAGAAGGGTCATAAATCAGATGCGAATAATTATAGGCCAATTCGCTTACGTCAATCTGTTGTAGAATAATGGAACATGTTTTGTGTTCTCGTATTACGACGTTCTTAGATAATACAAATCTCCTTCATCATAACCAACATGGATTCCGCAAACAGAGATCATGTGAAACTCAGCTCGCCCTATTTGCCCAAGAAATTCACAGTGCCGTAGACACTGGCGAGCAGATTGATGCCGTATTCCTGGACTTCAGGAAGGCATTTGATACGGTTCCGCACTTACGTTTAGTGAAAAAAATACGAGCTTACGGAATATCGGACCAGGTTTGTGATTGGATTCAGGATTTCCTAGAAGAAAGAACACAACATGTCATTCTTAACGGTTCAAAATCTGCAGATGTAGAGGTAATTTCGGGAGTACCGCAGGGAAGCGTGATAGGACCTTTATTGTTTACAATATACATAAATGACTTAGTTGACAACATCGGTAGCTCCGTGAGGCTATTTGCAGATGACACGGTTGTCTACAAGAAAGTAGCAACATCAGAAGACTCGTACGTACTCCAGGAGGACCTGCAGAGGATTAATGCATGGTGCGACAGCTGGCAGCTTTCCCTAAACGTAGATAAATGTAATATAATGCGCATACATAGGGGCAAAAATCCATTCCAGTACGATTATGCCATAGGTGGTAAATCATTGGAAGCGGTAACGACCGTAAAATACTTAGGAGTTACTATCCGGAGCGATCTGAAGTGGAATGATCACATAAAACAAATAGTGGGAAAAGCAGGCGCCAGGTTGAGATTCATAGGAAGAATTCTAAGAAAATGTGACTCATCGACGAAAGAAGTAGCTTACAAAACGCTTGTTCGTCCGATTCTTGAGTATTGCTCATCAGTATGGGACCCTTACCAGGTTGGATTAATAGAAGAGATAGACATGATCCAGCGAAAAGCAGCGCGATTCGTCATGGGGACATTGAGCCAGCGCGAGAGCGTTACGGAGATGCTGAACAAGCTCCAGTGGCGGACACTTCAAGAAAGGCGTTACGCAATACGGAGAGGTTTATTATCGAAATTACGAGAGAGCACATTCCGGGAAGAGATGGGCAACATATTACTACCGCCCACATATATCTCGCGTAATGATCACAACGAAAAGATCCGAGAAATTAGAGCAAATACGGAGACTTACAAGCAGTCGTTCTTCCCACGCACAATTCGTGAATGGAACAGGGAAGGGGGGATCAGATAGTGGTACAATAAGTACCCTCCGCCACACACCGTAAGGTGGCTCGCGGAGTATAGATGTAGATGTAGATGTAGCCCAGTTCTCAGTGAGAGATGAATCCAGAGAAGGTAGTGATCTTGGACTCTGGGGTCTGGCGCGAAGTCAACGTTCCAAGTCATCCCTAAGATGTTCCATTGGATTCCAGTTAGGACGCTGGGCAGGTAGGTCAGTTTCAGAAGATTCCCTCACAAAATGGCTCTGAGCACTATGGGACTTAACTTCTGAGGTCATCAGTCCCCTATAACTTAGAACTACTTAAACCTAACTAACCTAAGGACATCACACACAACCATGCCCGAGGCAGGATTCGAACCTGCGACCGTAGCGGTCGCGCGGTTCCAGACTGCAGCGCCTAGAACCGCTCGGCCACTCCGGCCGGCAAATTCCCTCACACTTACTGCTTTATGTCAAAGTGCACTGTCAAGCTGTTACAAACTGTCATTATCTCCAAATAGTTACTCTATTGTACACAGCGCACATCGAACGTTTTCTCAAGTATGGTAAGGGGATCACACATCCACCCAGTTAGTTTTGTGTGTTAAAGAGCTGCTTCTGGGACAATGAGGTGTAGCGGCCCCGGATTGGAACCACCCGGAAGATTAACGACGCGAATCCGCGTGCCAGCTAGCCTGTATGTGGTTTGCAGGCGGTTTCCCACATCTCACAAGGTGAATGCTGGGCTGGGTCCCAGGTCCTGCCTCAGTTACACGATTCGCAAACTTTTAGAACAATTTCATTTATTTTCACGTGCATACAAGTACACGAAGGCAGTTAGGGTGTAAATCTTCCGTCCTAGGGTAAGGGGGGGGGGGGGGGAAATCGTAATGGGGTGGAGACCGGGAGAACATTTAGCCACTCCTTAAATTAACCATGACAAATCAGTCAATAGCCATACCGAACCTCCGCCGATGTCACCAGGAAAAGAAGAAAATAAGGGGACCACACCCCAACCACGAAAAACACTCCCACACCATAACACGACTTCCTCTGTACTTCACTGTTGGCACTACACGTGATGGCAGATAAAGTTCTCCAGGCTTTCGCCAAACGCAAACCCTTCCATCTTTCAAAATCACTCGTTTGCAATGATCTATGGCGTTACTCTTTCCAGCACGTCAGGCGTCACTTAGGACTGACTATAGAAATGTATGGCTTTTGAGGGGTTGTTCGACCATAGTACCCCATTCTTTTTAACTCCACACGCAACGTCATTGTGCCAACTGGACTGCTAGTAGCAGTTTGGAACTCAAGAATGATTCCTTTTGCTGATTTCTTGCAACTTTTTACTACTAATCTCAGCAATGCTCGGCGGTCCCTGTCCGCTAGTACATGGAGTCAACCTGGTCTTGTTTCAGCTGCGGTTGTTACTTCGCGCCAGCCGTTGTGGCCGAGCGGCTCTAGGCGCTTCAGTCTGGAACCGCGCGACCGCTACGGTCACAAGTTCGAATCCTGCCCTAGGCATGGATGTGTGTGATGTCCTTATGTTAGTTAGGTTTAAGTAGTTCTAAGTTCTAGGGGACTGATGACCTCAGATGTTAAGTCCCATAGTGCTCAGAGTCATTTGAACCATTTTTTTGGATGAAAATGCCTATTGTTCCTCCTGCGGCAGATTTTCTGAAACGGCTAAATATTAAATAATTCAGAGTCTTCATTTGTGCAGCCGCAGTGACTGCAGTAGCTCTGGAATTATTAAAGGCAATCAAAAAACAGAGATAGCACATTTTACGGGGAGAAAATAAACAGCCGCTAGTGACTATACATATAGTCGTATTTTATGACAAGAAATATGTAGTGCTGCAAATCAACGTGAAATTAGGTCAGAAACATCAGTACCAACCTCAAAAATACCTAACAAATGCCCAGATGTAACCGTAAATCAGACAAGAATGCTACCACTGTCGATATTTTAAATAAATCGAAAATTTATAGATGCATTTTCCAGTAGCTGCAAAGACGGATTTTAAATATCTTTAATAAAAGTTAAGCAATTTAGTGGGCTAGTTTGGAACCAGCGAAACCGAGTAATCGGCCACAAGTCGTGGAATGTAGAAGCCTCTTGCCCTCTGGCGCACAGGTGCTGCTTCCCTAGATTGTTTCTGAAGCCGGGGACACGTGATCTTTTATGATCAACCGAGTTATTTGTTGCAATATGGAATTGCAAGTACAGCGATGCAAGAATTAATCTGGGTCCGCCATTAACCGTTTCCGATTTAGTCTACAGAGACAGTCTGATCCGAATACTAGAAACCAGGAAGGTCCTTAGCTGCACTCAATGTGGACTCAGGGGGCATTGATCCAATTTCGTGAAACTGAGCCTGCTGTAGGTGCTGTGCATTAGGCTGTCTTACAAAGATAGCATTCAACTGTGATATCTTTCGATATTTAAAACCGGTACAACAATAAGTGGAGGCACACCACTGTAAGACAGCTCCATCGATGGGGCTTCCATCCCCCTCTGCTTACATTCCTATCGTCCTACAACACCTTCCACTCGTTGCAGTAACGCAGATTAGCCGTGCACGCGAGGGAGGTTGTTGGAACTGAACTACATCAGAACCATCTCGCACTATTTATCTGTAAGGTGCTGACCACGCATCTTGTACAGACGTCTCTTTCACTGTAGTGGACACACCTGGTCGTGGCATCGTTGAGAATTGGCGCTGTAACAGCGAGGATCGTAGGAAAATCCTTAACTACTTTTGAGTAAACAGCAAACAATTATCGTTCCATGGGACAAGGTCACCCATACACAGGGGCAAGGCGAAGACGTACATCCTCCTCCCTGGCTCCCAGGGAAAGGAAAAAATATAGGTACTCCGCTGTTCTCCTTTCAAGGAAATTATTTAAATGTCGGCATTACGCAGTGTTTCAACAGAGTCGAAACTGAAACTTTTTTATGGCTTCTTACAAATCGCCATTCGTCTTCCAAAATATTAAAAGTACTCCACACCCCCCCACATCTAGTCCCTCCTCCCTTACAAACTACTGTATGGGCGCCCAGAGCAAGGGATGCCTTTTATTAAGTGTTAAACAATGGAAAATCCAGGCTGGAATAATGACAATATTATGAAAACAATAACTGCTACTCACCATAGAGCAAAGATGCTGAGTTGCAGGTAGCCACAACAAAAGACTATCAGCAAATAAGCTTTTGCTCGAAAAGGCCTTCATCAGTAACAAACACACACACACAGACAGACACACAAATACACTCAATGAAACGCAACTCACCCACACACGACCACAGTCTCTGGCTGCTGAGGCCAGACTGTGTGCAGCAGTGTGTGGTGGGAGAAGCAACTGGGTGGTAAGCCTAAGGAGGAGGCTGGGGAGGGCAGGGATAGCAGCTGGGTGGTGGGGGTAAGGAGGAGGCTAACCCTGCCCTCCCCAGCCTCCTCCTTACCCCCACCACCCAGTTGCTTCTCCCACCACACACTGCTGCGCACAGTCTGGCCTCAGCAGCCAGAGACTGTGGGCATGTGTGTATGAGTTGTGTTTGTGTCAGTGCATGTGTGTGTATGTTGTTTATTTCTGATGAAGGCCTTTTTGGGGTGAAAGCTTACTTACTGACAAACTTTTTGTTGTGCCTATCTATGGCTCAACGTTTACTAACTGTTGTGATTTTTAATGCAGGATATTCAGCATTAAACATGTGTTTTGCACAACATGGCACATATGTTGATCTGTACAGTGCATTCATAAACAATGATGATCTCGAACTCTGTTTATTACTAATAACTGTCCATTTATGCTGCCGCACTCAGATCTGGTCTATGCCTGAATCACATCATTAACCTGGATCTCAACTTCTGAACAGTGACTGGTGCAACCAATCACTGCGGCCACCGTCAGCCAACTCCTTAGTAACGCAAGAATTAACACATTTTGCAAGCTTTCAAGCAACGTCCTTACATGAGTGACCGTTCGCTGTGGCCATCACCACTAGACACTTACATAAAACAATATTTCGTAAGAATCGACTGGAGCCACAACCGATGTTAATTTCCTCCTTGGCTGTCGCCTCCCAACTTCAGCTGCAGATACAAGGGAGTTTCTAGCTCGAGTGTTTTACCCAATCGCAGAAAAGGAAATTTCATGGTGGACCTTTGCTTAGCCAATATCAACCAAGGACGCTCTTACCAGGTGGGTGGTGACGCTGCAAACGTCAGCAAACCACCTCCCAGTGAACACCACATTGTCGTTCTGCACGTCATAAAAAAGGCACGCTGACCTTCTGCCCAAACTGTAGGTCTTATGACACATCGCACCATATTACTATTACTCGATATCTGTTTTAATATAAGTGTTATGTCCCTCATATCCAAACATTTTTTTAGATGTATGTAGTTGAAATATTATCTCATAGGTCAGGAAATGATGTCCTTAGAAGAACTATTTTAATTGCTGTGCTCTTCCCAATTACCATTATTAAATAAATGAAATTTTGCAATTCAAACAGCAATAGAAACTTGCCATTGAAGATGTACAGTTAGGAGGTTGGACAAGTGGACTAAAGGGATTGGTTTTAGCTTTTCTACAGATAAATATTTGTGTATGTGTGTGTGTGTGTGTGTGTGTGTGTGTGTATGTGTGTGTGTGTGTGAGGATTTTAACCACTCAATTTTTACCTTGCCTGACTTTAAATTTAGCGATGCTGCTCTGAACTGGAAGACTTCAAGTCTTGCTTCATAATTGCTATCGAAGATCTGCTCTGAACTGGAAGACTTCAAATCTTGCTTCATAATTGCTATCGAAGATCTGCTCTGAACTGGAAGATTTCAAATCCTGTTTCATAATTGCTATCTAAGATAGACTTATGATGAATTTTGAGACTAGGTGACGTTTTTGGGACTTGATTCTAAGCTTTTGTGATTACTCTGCGGGAAAGTGACCTGAAGGATAGCCCCTTTAAAACGCAGAACACCTCGAAGTGCCATAATCACAGATCTTGGAGAGCATACAAGGCATATCTGCTGCAGTTTTATAAGGCTTTGGAAAGTCTCAGCTAGATTATGGGTGCACAGCATACACATCAGTGAGGCCTAAGGGACTGAAAATCAACTACGCCATCCGTCATGTGGGAATTAGGCTGGTCAGGCGTGCCTGTTGGGCCATTTCCGTACTTGACTTCTGTGCTGAGGTCTGATAGCCGCCATCTGGCATTTGCAGCAGTTTCTCAGCGTGTTTGAGTTGCACAGGGTACCACAGAATCCTTGCAAGCGGGAAAACTGAACGTCCAATCCTTGTTGGGCTATCTAGATTACTTAAGGCATCTACTGAGATGGTTACCCGGCCAATTTCCTTCTTCATCCTTTGTCATTCCAAGTTTACGCTTCTTCTCTAGTGATTTCACCATCGACGAGACACTAGAGTTTAACCTTGTTTGCTCCTTTTTGTCCCAGAAGCGTCAGATACAAAACTGTTGCTTGCCCTACTACAAATTTGTTCCCATAAATTGGTTGTGAATAACGATGCCATTTAAAGCAAGGTAGGAAGATTATGGTTTAACATCTCGTCATTGACGAAGTCACAAGAGTCAGAACACAAACTCACATTGGGGGAGAATGTGGACGAAAATTTGTAGTGCTCTATTTCAAAGGAACTGTTTTGGCATTTACCTTAAGTGATTGAAGGAAACTAACATTGGCAGTGCTTTCTTTCAAAGGAACTATCTTGATATTTGTCTTAAGCGATTTAAGGACGCGAGTGAAGACCTACGTCTCGATGGCGAGGTGGGACATGGTCCTCGTCCTCCTACGTCACGAGATGAGGCCTTTTGAGATCTGCCCAAAGTGCAACCTACTGGTATTTGGTGTGGTAAAAATAGCAACCCTTAGCTATGGTCAAAACTGACTTCTACTCTGGTTCCCGAAGGAAGTCAGATTATTTTAAATTTATTGAGGTACAAAAATATGACATTCCTGAACCCATTTTCGTCTCTGTATTTCAGAAAATTTCGAATCAGAATCTGAATAATAAGCCTGTATTTACGAAAGGGTATAACAAGGCAGACTCTCTTGTCTTCTCTGTCGTTCTCCGTGAAGATGTCCTCAATATTAATTTATCAATTGAATAGACAGTAAATGATACACAGACACATCCAGTCTTAGAATCATTCTAGCGAATGAGATGGGCTCATATAGAAAAATCTCCCATGTATCCTGGTTCCCTGGGTACCATGCACTCTATACAACTCGTGTACACAGCAGATAAATAATTCCTGATTTTGGACATTACTCTTCATTCATAAACGCTGTATAAGTAATTGTTGTTCTACTGGGCACTAGAATATGTAGACATTCAGGAATACGAATTATCAGATGTACCTGCCAAGGCTGCACTTGAAAATTGTGTGGCTCAATGACCCATCCCCATAGGGGCATGTTGTCATTTCACTGTTGGGGTACAGCTACGTATCATTAGGGAAAAGAGTGGCTGTGGGTGACGAAGAATAGGTTGTGGCTAGATAAATCAGCTGCTCAGCCGCTTTCTACTCTCTCCTTAGCCTAGGTCAAGTCCTCCTTACTCCACTCTGAGTAAGTTATCATTAAAGGACACATGACTTCCAGCTCCAGTAAAAGGAATCTCCACTATGTCGTTCTTTTGGAATGCAGATTTCAGTACGCCGTATTTTAAAAGAGAATGTACTGTAGACAGAAGCTAATTTATCGCACCCACTATTTTAGAAGATGTAGAGTTGAAAGTAACTTGATATTCAATATCATAAAGAGTCTAAACATCTTCCTTAAGTCAAAAATTTTTTGCAAGCGACTATCAGCAGCATCGATATACATGGAGAAATCCATGGTACAACTGTACTGTCTTATATTTACTCACAACCAGTTTCGATCAATGATTATCTTCGCAGTAGAAAAATATTGTGACAGCTTCACATCTCATATATACAATTTATCCAGAATAGACACCATAGCTGACTTGCAAACGACAAAAAAAGATACTTTACGCCATAATGCCGGCTTAAGGAAGCAGAAAAATTGAAAATATGAAACCATGTAACAATAGTAAGTGCACAAGTTACTTGTTTTCAGTGTTTTCTGCTTACTTAAGTCGGTATTATGGCGTGAAGTGTCTTTTTCTGTCGTTTGCAAGTCAGCTATAGCGTCTTTTCTGGTTAAATGGCATCTTTATACATGAAGCTGTCACAATATTTTTCCACTGCGAAGGCGATCAACTATCGAAACTGGTTGTGAATAAATATATTGTAAGACAGCGCAGTTGTACCATGAGTTTCTCCAAGTCTTCCTAAAGTATTAGAGACGAGAGTATATTGTTTTTTCAGTTTACTCGGATGATTTACTTGTTTTTCCCCCTTTGCGACAGTCACAAATTATTGAGTGTATTTTAGCTTTCACTTAGTTACGCTATTCAATTTCAAACACTGATGATATTTGCAATTTGAGCTAATGAATGAATGTTTGCTGGATGCAAGTGAAAATAGGAGACGCTGAGTACGATTTTAAACGACTTTGTATTTTATATTTTTTTGTGAGGGGGGAGGGAGTCTACGCATTTTAACCTCTTTATCCCAAACAATATTTTTAAGTGGGCTGGTAACTTTAATGTTGAGCAATCTCGATCCATAAACACCCCATCATCCCAGCCTCTATTATTTTGTGAATCAGCGCATTAGTTTTAACTCCAACATCTACCAAATGGAAGAGGCTGTGGCTCTTGAATCTATGCAACAATTACCTGTTATAAGTACTCTGAGCCACATACACTTTATGCTACAATCTCTTCCACTCGGTGACACTGACTGCTGGTACATCTACTAAGAGTGATTTTGACAGAGGCTTCTCAATGAGACTCTCTGTTAGTGATCGGTTTAATATATAATGGGTTCTAAATATATCCATCAATAGTGTACATACGTCGGGATTTCATGGAGTATTGCTTTTCATTGTTAGAACTGGAAGATTTCAAACCCTGCTTCATAACTGCTATCGAAGATCGACTTTATGGTGAATGCCGTAAATGACGTAGGTCCCTGAAGACTACTAACCACTTTCGTGTCTTCTTAAAATATTATTAGTCAATTTTTGAAAACTTTATACTTGCTCTGGGCTCTGCTCCTCTAGCATAATTCGCAACTAATAGGATCTGGAACAAAATGCTTCACGTCCATGTACCATAGCCTCGCTGATGACTTATTAGTTGTACCTTTGCAGAGAAAATGGTGACAATTTTACGTAGTCTCAGATTTCTTTCAGTTGTGATGATATAATAGCTTCATCTAGTTCCATTGATCTATCTGGAGAAACTAAAGTGCTATAGTGCCATTGAAGATTTCGATGCATCTTGTAACGCAAAAAGAGATACTACTACTTTGTTTAGTATGAGGGACTCTGCCTTCAGTGTTGATTAGAAACCTCGATTGCAAAGATCAACAGTTTCCAATAAAATATTACAAGGAAAGGCTCGGTGGCATTAAATTAATGCTTAAGAGGTAACACTCAAAGTAACTGGAATATGTGCAGTCATACCCACGAGGGGGAAGTAATTTAATGAAACATGACAACAATTAGATATATGTTCCAGTTACATCACGATATCTCTAAATACTTACATGTGGATTAAGCTGGAAGAACGACACGTCTATGAGGGCTTGGTCCATCACACTCTTATCTGTAAAACAAAAACAAATCTGTAACAAGTGTAAGGGAATAAAAAATTGACAGTTACAGAAGAGAACTTGCCAATAAAGGAAGCGACAAAAAAATTGTTAAGTGAACAAACAGTAGTAAGGCTGGTAAAAAACTGTCAAACAAACGGAGGCTCTACATGAAAAGGATGCTGCACTCATCGTATGATGAGCTAGATTAATTAGAAATACAACCTTTAGAAAATTTTGAAATATTTTCACGATTCGTAATGTAATTATATCGTATTGCATGCAGACATTGGATTGTAAAACGCTTCTCTTAGAAATTATTCTTGGCTTCTGATCAACATCATCATTTGTTTCCATAATAAATAGAAAATTGACTTCAGCAATGGTTCTCTTGAGTACTGTAGAAGGGATTTAGTATTTGCATCACAGGTGAGTCTGAAGAAATTATATTAGTAGGTTTTTGTTCAACACGTAAACTTGATAAAAGTAATAATTAGCTACAACAGAATGACAAAATCATTGTAATTCCTGTAGGATGCTACGTTTTTACAGAACCAATAAATCTGTTCCAAAGAGGAATTCAAAACTTACTTAACTCTAGACAAATCACTCAAAAAAATTCTATTACAAACTAATATATCTGTAAATCAGTGTAGGAACTTCGTTACAAATTTATAAAAGTGCTGTTGCACATTGTTAATGATGGTTTTGGATAATATTTTCAAGGTTATTACTTAGGAAACAATTTCATTCTGACCTTAAGTGATATCACTTCTTTCAGAAAACAGCTGAATTAGGTTTGACAACATCTATGAAGAAGTGTATCTTCAGTTTGTGACATTTCATGACAATGATTGGAATATTATAGCATGCGTTCTATATCATTTGAGAATCTCATTCAAGTTCATAGTGTTAATGGAGCAAATGTCACAATGGTCTTGAAGATCATGTAACATAGATGTTTCTCTTACTTTTCCCCATATAAATTATTAAAAACTATAGCTGGCATTCTGAATAATTCTTCATAATTGGGAACACAATGAAAATTATAAGTGTTTTCTCACTAAAGAGGATTTGTTATACCATAATAATGCTCAGTTATGTGTAATATTTACTGTTCTTGTAGTTAAGTGGAAGAGATGGAGTGTCAAAATAAGTACAATGTTTAACTCATAGACAATTTATAATCCAATCTGTGGGTTTTTATCAAAATCAGGAAAAATTATAATGTTTTACAATGAGCTTAACATCAACACATTTTTTACTATTTTTCTTTCTTTGAAAACATGTATACAAAACAAGACAAGTAGTGGCTATAATGAGTTATTATAGAAAGGTGATATAAAAATTTTCTTTACTTGGAATTCATGTAATGGTGATTGTTTGTCATATTGTCATTAGCAACTGATGGAATTTATATTTCTGTCTTTTACATACACAAGATATGATTTTATACAAAAGCGAGGAATTTTGAATTATAGTTCTTAAATATGAACCTGAACATGAGTTAGAAGTAAAACAGAATGATCTTAAGGAGTCACAAATACAAATTTTACTAACTGATATGCAGAGACAAGAGACTGCTAGGCTCTAAGGAATGAGCTATATTAAAGTCAAGAGTGGAAATAAATACAATTAAATGTAGTTTGACATGTCACAGTTTGCACTGATTGTTTACCAGATAGATAGGCATAACAGGCAAATTAAAGTCCTATTATTGTATGCTAATGTTAAAGTTTCAAATGTATTTCTCAAAAATGGTAGTAATTAAGTTATCCTTGTAGAGACATGGAGTTTAGAGTCTTCTGAATGATGTCACAGAGATTATGATACCACCATATACATTAAATCAATTTCTCTTTTGGAAGGAAGGTGTGCAAGTACCAAATAAAGGACTCCTGGGGATGAAAAGATTAAAATGATAGAGAGTGACAGAGCATTTGGAACAAATTACCTGAGGTATCTGAAAAGCAGTGGGGCTCATATGATACTAGCCATTGAAAGCTGGCTAAAACTCAGAATTGAATGCACTGAGATTTTTGGGTTAAGTGTGAGTGTATATTGAAAGGACAGGCCGATGGCAAATTGAAGTGGCATATTTCTCGCATTAGATAAGAAACTTAAATTCACCAAGTAATAAAGTGAAGCTGCATGAGAGAGTGTTTGAGCACGACTCAATATCAAGAAGGGTGGGCACAAACATAGTTGGATCTACGTCACTCACCATACACATGCTCTACATGTTACTGAAAACAGAAAAAAACTTGAGTTCATTATAGCACTTTCTTCGTTAATTATACTGTTATCATTGGAGGAGACTTTAAAACATCCAACAGTTTACTGAGATAACTATAGCTTTGAATTTGGATGACGTGACAAGACATCCTGCGGAACATTACTACATGACATTTCTGAAAACTACCTAGAACATGTAGTTCGAAAACTACTAATGACGGAGGTGTGTTGGACCTCAAGGCTACAAACCGACCTCACCTCTTTGAGGAGATCCCTATTGAAACTGGTGTCAGTGACAGTGAGACTGTTGTATCAGCCATGTTTACTGACGTACAAACAACAGCTAAAACAAACAAGTAGGCAAATTTGCATGTTTAATGAGATATACAAAGAGGGAATCATGTCATATCTTAACGACAGACTCAAAACCTTTACCTCTGGGAAGGAGCATGTAGAACCGTGGCTCAAGTTTAAAAGAATAATTGCCCATGCAACGTATAGGTAATTATGTACCTAGCAGCACCTTTCATAAAGGTCAGGAGCTTCCTTGGTATACAGTCACTATAAATTATGCAGTGTGTTTACATTTCGCGGCGTGCTATTGCAGCTGTAGCGGTTATAAAGCTAAGTACAGGTACTGTCAAAGTTGTGCACTGTATTCGAATATTAAATTCAGCAGTTGTCTGCCCCCGGTAGCTGAGTTGTCAGCGCGACAGAATGTCAATCCTAAGGGCCCGGTTGGGTCGGAGATTTTCTCCGTCCAGGGACTGGGCCTTGTGTTGCCCTAATCATCATCATCTCATCCCCATCGACGCGCAAGTCGCCGAAGTGGCGTCAAATCGAAAGACTTGCACCCGACGAACGGTGTACCCGACGGGAGGCCCTAGTCAAAAGACATTTATTTTATTTAGCAGTTTTCAATCTTCATCCAAATATTAGCAGTGTGTTTACATATCGCGGCGTGCAGTTGCAGCTATAGCGGTTCTTAAGTTATGTTCTGACAAAGTTGTTTGTGCACTGTTATACAGTTATTAAATTTAGTAGTTTTCAACGGAGTCTCGTGCTGTTTGTGTTGAAATAACTCAGCTGAGTGTTCCAGTGGCCGCTTGAATTTTTGGTTTATCTAAAAAACTATGTGAAGTTTTGGTGCAAATGGTATTAGTTATGGTTTAGTAGTATTAATAAAAGTCATTGCTTTCTTAGTAGAGAGAGAATTTCGAGACCACTATTGTTAGTTCTATAAATAGTTCTACTGAAGTAATTAACTTAGGTAATGTTTAACTTTTCCAGTAACTGTAAACTGTTACCATCAGTGAGAAGTGTGGGCTTTGTCGTAGGTTTGTGAGTAGTGGGTTACACTGTGGGATTTTTTCAAAGTATTTTCGTTGAGGGAATGCAGTGGGGAAGCCAGTGGGCATTCTAGCAAGATTCTCTCCTGGGAATGCAGAATCTGCAGCCGAAATAAGTTGATAGAGGAGCAGGAGCGTAAGGAGGAACTACATAGATTGAGGAGGGTGAAGGGTGCTGGAGAATGGGAACTGGCAGTTGGCAAGAAGACAGCTAGCAGGAGGAGGTATTCAGACAGCTGTACTCCGCGTAGATGCAACAGATTTGACCAATCTTCAGAGTTAAGAGGAGAGGAGCCTCCTGTAGCAGTAGCTGTAGGAAACATCCAGCAGTCCTCAGCAGTTAGGAAGCGTAAGTCAGTTGCAAAGTCTAACAGAAAGAAGACGGTTCTGCTGCTAGGTAGTTCGCACGGCAGAGATGTGAGTCAGCAGCTGCACGAAGTGTTGGTGAGTGAGTACCAGGTCACCAGCATTGTGAAGCCTAGTGCAGGGTTGGCTCAGGGGAGGTATGTACGAGTTTTACGAAAGAGGATCAGTTACTGATTGTGGGTAGAGCAGGGAATAGTCTTGATAGGGACGAGGAAAATGATGTAGCTGGTGACCTGGTAAAGATAGCTACTCAAACTGGTGGCACTAATGTGCGCTTTATGCAGCAGTTTCAGTGTCATGATCGGTCTCATCTTAATGCTGCTGTTAGGCGTGTTAGCATGGGGCTGGAGAAGATACTGATGGCAGAGGGCATGGGTCACATTGCATCGGTGCCAATTGAGTCTATCAATATATCAGGTTTCACTAGGCATGGTCTGCAATCTTAATAGGTTTAGGAAGAGGAGGCTGGCAAAGCTTACAGGTGACTGTGTAGTGGGTGGTGGTGGGATCACTCATGGAAAAATTCCTGTAGTAGTTGGTGTCAGAGCTGCACCTTTTTCAGATTGAAGTCAGCTGACAGAAATACCTGCTTAAAGGAAGTCCTTCTAACAAAGGAATCACCTTCACAGGAGGTCAGGTATCAAAGTAGAGAAGGAATTAGCATATTTCATCAAAATATGTGAAGTATTAGAGATAAAGTTAGTGAACAGCTTGTAGATGTTAACTCTGACATTATCGATACATCGGAACACCACTTAAATAATTAAAAGGTTTTCTTTACCAGGATACAGATTAGGTGGATGGTTTTCAAGAAGTTCCTTGCGGAGTGGGGGAGTGGCCATGTATGTCAGAAGCAGTATTCCATTTGAGTCTGTAGACTTATCATGGCACTGCACTGAACAGATATTTGAATGCTGTGCAGGGGCAGTTGAATTTAGTGAAACTAAACTTTTAATTGGTGTTGTTTATAGGTCCCCTAACTCACTTCTTCAGAACATTTCTTCTTAAGCTAGACAAGGTTCTTGGTCCACTTTATAGGAAGTACCAAAAATTAGTTATTTATGTAGTGACTGCAATATTAATTTTGCATATGATTTTGCAAGAAAAAAGATGTTGGTAGATCTCCTAAACTCATATGATCTGATGCAGACACTGTTTCTTCCAACCATGGTGCCGGGGAACAGTAGCACAGCCATAGACAATATTTTTATTCGTTCGTCATTACTAAATGGGCATTCTGTCAGTAAAAGGGTGAATGGCCTTTCAGACTATGATGCACAAATTTTAACTCTAAAAGGCTTTTGTACTCAAAAAAAATGTATGTAGGAATGCTAATCCAATAGCAATAGAGAGTTTTTTAAACCTCTTTAAGGAACAAGAGCTGCAGGATGTTTATAGTGCCGATAACATAGATGATAAACATAATGCTTTCCTTAACACATTTCTCACGCTCTTTGAGAGTTGCTTTCCATTAGAACGTTCTAAACGGGGCAATAGCAGTAAAAGGCAGTCTCGGTGGCTGACTAGTGGGATAAGCATGTTATGTAGAGCAAAGTGGGAATTATATCAAAATGCTAGAAGCAATCACAATCAATCTACAGTAGCCCATTACAAACAGTATTGCAACGGGCTTAAAAGTGTTATTAGGAAGGCAAGAATAGTTAATTCACAGGATAAAATTAAAACCATATGGTCAGTTGTGAAGGAAGTGTCTCATCAGTAGCTCAAGCTGGGCGATATAAAGTCAGTTCGTAGTAAAAATATTTCGTTACTGATAAGTCAGATGTATGTACAGTATTTAACAACCTTTTCTGAGCATTTCTGGTGAATTAAATAAAAACTTAGTTTCTACAGGGAATTATATAACTCTCTTCGAAAATGCCTTTCCGAGACTAATTTCTGAAATACTACTCTGTGATACTGACAAGGGGGGAGATTGAGTCAATACTTAAATCACTGAAGACTAAGGACTCTCATGGACATGATGGAGAGCCTAGCAGGATATTTAAGTGCTGTGCTACACATGTACTTAGACATATTTGTAATTTTTACATTAAGAATGGTCAGTCCCTGAACGGTTCAGCACTCAGTAGTAAAGCTGCTTTATAATTAGGGAGAAAGGGATAATGCAGACAATTGTACACCTGTTTCTATGCCATCAGTGTTTGCCAATATTACTGAAAAGACTGTATATGTAAGGATAATTGACATTTTGTAACACATAATTTGCTATCAGATGTACAGTTCGGCTTTAGAAGTCGTTTAACAACTAAATATGCTATATTATCTTTTCTCTAGGAGGTACTGGAAGGATTAAACAAAAGGTTTCGAACGGTAGGCATTTTTTTTTATTTAACTAAGGCATTTGATTGTCTTGATCGCAAAATATTGCTCCATAAGTTAGACCATTATGGAATACGGGAAGTAGCTCACAATTGGTTCATTTCTTACTTTAACAACAGACAGCAAAAGGTCATTATTCATAATGTTAAGAATGGTTGTGAAGTGGGGTCTGAGTGGGGTAAAGTCAGATGGGGGGGGGGGGGGGGGGGTTGCCCCAGGGTTCAGTGTTGGGGCCACTCCTGTTTCTTATTTATATAAATGATATGGCCTCTAGTATTACAGGTAATTCTAAAATATTACTGTTTGCTGATGACACTAGCTTGGTATTAAAGGATGTTGTGTGTAACATTGGCTCTGTTTCATATAGTGCAGTTCATGTCATAAGTTTATGGCTTTGAGAAAATAAACTAACGCTAAATCACAATAAGATACAGTTTTTACAGTTTCTAACACACAATTCAACAAAACCCGACGTTTTGATTTCACAGAATGAGCATATGGTTAGTGAAACTGAACAATTCAAGTTTCAAGGTGTTCAGATAGATAGTAAACTGTCGTGGAAAGTCCACATTCACTATCTTGTACAAAGACTTAATGCTGCCATTTTTACTATTTGAACGGTATCTGAAGTAAGTGATCGTTCGACACGAAAATTTTGGTGTCACCGCCAGACACCACACTTGCTAGGTGGTAGCCTTTAAATCGGCCGCGGTCCGTTAGTATACATCGGACCCGCGTGTCGCCACTGTCAGTGATTGCAGACCGAGCGCCGCCACACGGCAGGTCTAGAGACACTTCCTAGCACTCGCCCTAGTTGTACAGCCAACTTTGCTAGCGATGGTTCACTGACAAATTACGCTCTCATTTGCCGAGACGATAGTTAGCGTAGCCTTCAGCTACGTCATTTGCTACGACCTAGCAAGGCGCCATTATTAATTGCTATTTATCTTGTGATGCCTGTACCGTCAGACCGATGTTCACCAATTATGGATTAAAGTTAAGTATTCCAACAGATACGTACTTTTCTTGCTAGTATAATTACTTTACCTGTTCCAGACCTCACGCCAGCCTGCGTGAGCTCAAACGCGTGCCTTTCGGCTACCCGTCACTGTGGATTGGCTGTCTTGCCAGTCCACAACGAAAATTAGTCTACTTTGCTTATTTTCATTCCCGTATGTCATGTGGTATTATATTTTGGGGTAACTCTTCCCATTCTCAAAGGGTAGCCGTGCAGTCTGGGGCGCCTTGTCAGGGTCCGTGCGGCTACCCCCGTCGGAGGTTCGAGTCCTCCTTCGGGCATGGGTGTGTATGTTGTCCATAACGTAAGTTAGTTGTAGTTAGATTAAGTAGTGTGTAGGCTTAGGGACTGACGACCTCAGCAGTTTGGTTCCATAAGACCTTACCACAAATTTCCAAATTTCTCAAAGGGTATCTTTGGCTCAGAAGCTGGCAGTTCGGGTAATATGCGGTGTAAGTTCGCGAACCTCTAGTCGACCCCTGTTCACTAGTCTTATTATTCTGACATTGGCTTCTCAATATATATATTCTTTACTGTCGTTTCTTGTTAACAACATAAGCTTACTCCCAAGAGTTAGCAGCTTTCACTCAGTTAATATTAGGCAGAAACCCAATCTTCATTTGGATCGCACTTCCTTAACTCTTGTGCAGAAAGATGTGCAGTATACCGCTGCATTCATTTTCAATAAGCTACCACAAGAACTCAAAAATCTTAGCAGTGATCCACGCGCATTTAAATCGAAACTGAAGAGTTATCTCATGGGTCACTACTATTCTGTTGAGGAGTTCGTTGAAAAAGTATGCTGATTCCTATGTTGTTGATTGCGTTTACTTAAACTTATGGACTGACATTTTTGGGTTCATAAACATTTTATTTTATCTGTTATTACTTCCAAAATTTAATTTCATGTATTGACACGTCCATGACCTTGGAGATTTGCTCCTCAATTTGGTCCTACGGAACATGACATGTAAATAAAATAAAATAAAATTGTCTAAAAAACAACGACTACTGCTTAATGGCTGTAAAAAAGAATATGACTATAGACAGAGAAATGATGAATAAAGCGTATTTGGCTGTGAAGAGTGTAATGTTTGAAGCCTTTAGTGGTTATTATGACAGGATCTTTTAGAAAGAAAACTAAAAAAAGTATAGTAGTATGTACAGACTGCCAGTGGCAAGGAAGTCATTGATGATAAAAAAGCGAAATTTAAGTTAGCAAATCAAATAACAAAACGTTAATTCCATTTTCAAATGATCTTTTATCCAGGAAGACATAAATACTGACTCTGACTACTTCTCGTAAGACTGCTGTTGATATTACTGTCACAGGCACTGAGACACAGCTAAAATCGCTAAAATTCAACAAGCCTCCAGGACGCGCAGGAATACCAGTCAGATTCCATACAGAACTAGCAGCTGAGTTAGCTCTCATTTTTAACTGTAATTTACCGTAGATCCTTTGAACAAAAAACTGCCCGGAGACTGGAGAAAAGCACAAGTCAACACGTCTACAAGGGGATGGCTGAAGTGTTACACAAAACTACCGTCCGGACTAATTGACATTCATCTGATGCAGAACGTAAGAACATATTCTGAACTCCAACATAATGAGGTATCTGGAACAGAATTTCTTCATTCATGCCAACCAACAAGGATTCCGAGAGCGTCCATCATGAGAAACCCAACGGCGCTTATCTTACGTGTCATCCTGAAAGCCACGGGTCAAGGAAATTAAGTGGATACAGTATTTTGTGACTTCCCTCAAGCATTTGACTCGCTATCATGCCAACGATTATTAATAAAGGTACGATAATACATCTTCTTTCCTTTAGCGTTTGGCTCATTTGAGTTACAGGCTCCACTGCACTCAATTTTCGTAATTGTACAGTACTGGCCATTAAAATTGGTACACCAAGAAGAAATGCAGATGATAAACGGGTATTCATTGGACAAATATATTATATTAGAACTGACATTTGATTACATTTTCACGCAATTTGGGTGCATAGATCCTGAGAAATCAGACCCAGAACAACCACCTCTGGCCGTAATAACAGCCTTGATACGCCTGGGCATCGAGTCAAACAGAGCTTGGAAGGCGTGTACAGGTACAGCTGCCCATGCAGCTTCAACACCATACCACGATTCATCGAGAGTAGTGACTGGCGTATTGTGACGAGCCAGTTGCTCGGCCACCATTGACCAGACGTTTTCAATTGGTGAGAGATCTGGAGAATGTGCTGTCCAGGGGAGCAGTCGAACATTTTCTGTATCCAGAAAGGCCCGTACAGGACCTGCAACATGCGGTCGTGCATTATCCTGCTGAAATGTAGGGTTTCGCAGGGATCGAATGAAGGGTAGAGCCACGGGCCGTAACACATCTCAAATGTAACGTCCACTGTTCAAAGTGCCGTCAATGTGAACAAGAGGTGACAGACGCGTAACCAATGGCACTCCATACCATCACGCCGGGTGATACGCCAGTATGGCGATGCCGAATACACGCTTCCAATGTGCGTTCACCGCGATGTCGCCAAACACGGATGCGACCATCATGATGCTGTAAACAGAGCCTGGATTCATCTGAAAAAATGACGTTTTGCCATTCGTGCACTCAGGTTCGTCGTTGAGTACACCATCGCAGGTGCTCCTGTCTGCGATGCAGCGTCAAGTGTAGCCGTAGCCAAAGTCTCCGGGCTGATAGTCCATGCTGCTGTAAACGTCGTCGAACTGTTCGTGCAGATGGTTGTTGTCTTGCAAACGTCCCCACCTGTTGACTCAGGGATGGAGACATGGCTACACGATCCGTTAGAGCCATGCGGATAAGATGCCTGTCGTTTGGACTGCTAGTGACACGAGCCCGTTGGGATCCAGCACAGCCCACCGATTCCATATTCTGCTAAGAGTCATTGGATTTCGACCAACGCGAGCAGCAGTGTCGCGATACGATAAACCGCAATCGCAATAGTCTACAATCCGACCTTCACCAACGTCGGAAATGTGATGGTACGCATTTCTCCTCCTTACACGAGGCATCACAACAACATTTCACCAGGCAACGCAGGTCAACTGCTGTTTGTGTATGACAAATCGGTTGGAAATTTTCCTCATGTCAGCACGCTGTAGGTGTCGCCACCGGCGCCAACCTTGTGTGAATGCTCTGAAAAGCTAATCATTTGCATATCACAGCATCTTCTTCCTGTCGGTTAAATTTCGCGTCTGTAGCACATCATGTTCGTGGTGTAGCAATTTTAAGGGGCAGTAATGTAATTTATGTAACGTTGCACCCTGACGCCCTTCCTGTCGAGCAGTCGCCAGATGCGTCAGGGAGGGAAGTCGTTGGGCCATCTGCCTGTGAATCGTACTAACTTTGCTCCGTGTGTGTTTATTTTAACTATTTGTATGACGTACGTCTGAAGCAAAAAGGGGGGGTCCAGCTCAGTATTTGCCTAAACATTCGTGAAAAAGGCATTAAACCGCTCCGCCCTGCGAGTTCGATCTGGACCTAGCTCACCTTGCAGTCCTACAAGCTAGTGCAGTAGGCGTTATGCAATACAGGCAGATACGATAGTATGAGCGATCAGATAACATTCGTGACTGGACTGCCGATTTCGTGGTAGGGAGGAAGGACGCATCATGTTGTCTTGGGTGAAGTCTCTGAAAAGAGACGAAGCGCAATGCCATGCCTCTTTTTACTTCAGCGATAAGTCATTATGCAAGTTAACCACCTTTTTACATGCAAATTAGTCAATTTGATATCCAAACCAATCACATTTCATACGATATCCAGTCGAAATCTGGGAGACTGCGGAAACGCACGTTTATTTTCAATTGCAATATACTAACAGTGATTGTGTAGGTGATTTCTTTCTTTTCTTCCATCTAGTCACTTGTAGATATTCCACTGCGTGTACTGGGTATGGACTAAGGCGATTTCTACCGGCTGTGCCAGCCGCAGAGTAGAAAGTGCAGTCCAACAGAAGAACCGTTCCAACCCCCACTACTTTGTGTCCGCCTCTGCTGCCGGAGTCAGGGAGGCGGAGGACGGATTCTGCGAAAAGTGCCTTGTCGGTCTTCTGGAGAGACTTTTCTGCTAAAAACGTCTGTGATGCGTTGCCGTGGTGGAAAGAGGATTTGGTAAGTAACATAGCCAAGTTTCTGAGGCACTGACAAGAGGAAACTTTCTAGGAGAGATACTGTTCTCGAAAGCTTTCTAAACGACAAGAACAGTCCCTGGAAATAACGATCAATCGCTCTGACCTCCAGTTTGGCATCTAGCCCAACGTTTATCCCTTTTCTTTTCATTTTTCTCTTTTTATCTTCCCGCACTGAAATCAGAGCGAGAGAGGTACCAAATATAAGAGTCTGTAGTATCGTGATGTGAAATCTTTAGACTCAAGTTTCTGGAAGAAGAGTTAAGCACACTTCATTGGAGGGGCCCCATTTTTCATACGGTGGTGGGAGTACAGTGACGTCTGCTCAAATTTTTTCATTGGTGGAAAAAAATGCTACTTTCTGATAGGTAATTGTTGTTTGAAATAAGGGGAACGTCCACAGAACTGACGGGCTCTTCGCTTTTAACTTCACTTCGGCTTTTGCTCTGAGTAGAGCGACTTTAGGCTCCTCTTGCAGAGGGAATACTTCGGCGTCTGTTTCCAGCGGAGTCACTCCGCGTCTTACACTCGGTAGAGACACTTCAGGTGCCATTCGCAGGCACTCCAGGTGGATATTTCGACAGGCAGACTGCTGGGTCAGACATCGTCCAAGGGCGCTGCAGCAGTGGCGACCACATTGGTTCAAATGGCTCTGAGCACTATGGGACTTAACTTCTAAGGTCATCAGTCCCCTATAACTTAGAAGTACTTAAACCTAACTAACCTAAGGACATCACAAACATCCATGCCCGGGGCAGGATTCGAACCTGCGACCGTAGCGGTCGAGCGGTTCCAGACTGTAGCGCCTAGAACCGCTCGGCCACCGCGGCCGGCGGCGCCCACATTGCCTTGTTTAGCGAGTCATGGTGCATTTACACTCCAACGATGATGAGGTTTACGAGCAGCATCGGTGGTACAGGTCACCATGAATTTAATAGCCCTCAATAGTTTCACCTGGTTACTGAGGCTGCCACAGTTGCACAAACAACTTCACTTACGAAATGATAATTAAATCGAAACCCTTAGCTGCCGACAGGTGTTGTTGATATACATCAGTGGGGACAACTGAAAATATGTGCCCCGAGCGGGACTCGAACCCGGGATCTCCTGCTTTCATGGCAGACGCTCTATCCATCTGAGCCACCGAGGGCACAAAGGCTGGTGCGACTGCAGGGACTTATCCCTTGCACGCTCCCCGTGAGACCCACATTCCCAACTGTCCGCTACCTACATTCGTAGTGTTCCTAATAGATATTTGCCCATTTACTCATTACTCGCGTCAGAATAAGCTGACGAGTCCCGTAAGAGTTCGGGCAAAGCGTGCGCATTCGCACAAAAGGTCAATGACCGGATAGCCTTTAACAATATGAAGATTGTATCTGTTCCCGAAAGAACAGATACCATCTTCATATAACTTCACTTACGTTCCAAGCATGAATACAATCACCGTTGTCGAGTCGCGGATTTTAGAAAGTTAAAATTTAATATGTTTGAGAGCTGAACGTACCATCACATGTTTCTCTCCCTGAACTTTGCCAGCCGTGAGTCACTTTCATTTTACCTTGTTTTGTGTTTGTCATTACGTTCATTGCATCTGGATTAACGTTTACTGAATTACACAACAATGTTTTCAGCGAGATCAACTTGTACTAACAAATTCAGGAATTAATCGCAGCTTTGAATTTAATTTCATAGCTTATCATCCTTGTCCATAAATAAGGAAACTATGTGGTTGTCCTCTCCCCCCTCCCCGCCCCCCCCCCTACCCACTCACCCTCGTTGATCCACTGCTGAGCCGAAAACTGGCATTCATTAGTCCGTTGTGCACAGTTAAATTATCACTGTTCATTGTGGGACATAGATAAGTAACTAGCACCTTCCCTCGCTCTCTTTAACAGCAAGGAGGTGCTTTGCAAATCATCGACAGAAGCAAATGTAACTACAGGCATGCCCCAGGGGAGTGTTCTGGACCCCTTGTACATAACGTATGTTAATGGCGTGGCACACAATATTAATAGTAACCTGAATATTCGCAGATACTGTAGTTATTTTTAATGAAATACTATTTGAAAAAAGCGGCACAAATATCCAATCACATCTTTTAACTGAAGGTGGTGCTAAGAGTGGCAATTTGTTTGAAATGTTCAGAAACGTAAAACTGTGTACTTCACAAAACTCAGGGAAGTACCACAATGTGAATGAGTCGCAACTGGAGACAGTAACTCATATAAATACCTGGGTGTAATAATTTGTAGGAATATGAAATGGAATGACCATATAGACTCAATCTTAGGTAAGGATTTCGGTTCTGTGGCAGGATACTGAAAAAATTCAGTCAGTCTACAAAGAAGACTACTTACAATTTGCTTGTGCGTGCCATATTAAATTATTGGTGAAGTGTATGTGGTCTATACCAGAGAGGACTGACAGAGGACGTTGAATGTGCACGAAGAAGGTCGGCACAAATGTTCGCTCGATGGCGTGACTCACGGTAGAGGGCCACGGCGATGAGCACCTGAATTGGCTGACGCTTCAAGATGGCACTAACTGTCCCACAGAAGAACTGAACGATCTAGATATATTATGAGTCTTCCTATGTGTTTCTCTCAAAGGTACAGTGAAGATAAAATCAGACTATTTGCTGCAAGGACAGAATCATTTACGCAACCACTTTTCCAGCGTTCATTACATGACGAGAACGCCGGCCTGTGTGGCCGAGCGGTTCTAGGCGCTACAGTCTGGAACCGCGCGACCGCTACGGTCGCAGGTTCGAAACCTGCCTCGGGCATTGATGTGTGTGATGTCCTTAGGTTAGTTAGGTTTAAGTAGTTCTAAGTCCTAGGGGACTGATGACCTCAGCAGTTAAGTCCCATAGTGCTCAGAGACATTTTTTTTTTAACCATGACGAGAACGGGAAGCAACCTAAATATGTTTTACCATCCTTGGCGCCCTCTACTACGCTCATCACAGTGGTCTGCAAAGTACCTATGTACGAGGGACGTAACGAAGGAAGGTTTCGTAATTGTGTTTGAAGGTCACACAAATAAAGGCCATATGAATGTACACCAGTTGCTGGTTCGACGACGGAAGGGCCATCAGGAAAGATGAAATGAGGCATGCGCAGAGAGCCGAAGAAAAGAGGGTAGCAGCAGACCGCCGTGCCCGAGGTTATTCGTGTACACATCACGATGGCAGACGGACGTGCATTGACAACGTGGTCACCAATGCTGCATGCTGCATGCTGCTATCTGGTACGAACGGGCATGTGGGACTGGTGAGCCTCTCATCCATGAACGCCTACAGACCGTGTGTAGTGAGGAGGTCAGTCTCGTCAAATACTTGGCTGCTGGTGTTGCATGTTCAGAGAAGGAAGGTACGGTGTTGAGAATGAAGGTCGAAGTGGGCGTCCCTCCACATCTGTGAACGAAAACAACTTGCCAGAGTACAGGACATGGCATTAGCGGACAAGCGCATATCCGTGTCAGATGTGACGTCCACAATGCGTATTGGCCCTTTTCAGGCCCATCACATGCTCCATGATGTGTTGGGTTACCGGAAAGAGTCTGCAAGATTGGTGCCGGGAAACCTGACCCTGGACCACAAGAGTGCAAGAATTGGAGTCAGTCTCGAACATGTGTGGGGCGCCGGGCCTTGTGGCCGAGCGGTTCTAGGCACTTCAGACTGGAACCGCGCGACCGCTACGGTCGCAGGTTCGAATCCTGCCTCGGGCATGGATGTGTGTGATGTCATTAGGCTAATTAGGCTTAAGTAGTTCTAAGTTCTAGGGGACTGATGGCCTCAGATGTTAAGTACAATAGTGCTCAGAGCAATTTGAACCATGTGTGGAGTATGCATGAGAGGGAAATGAGTTCCTGTTGAGAATCACCACAGACGATGAGACATAGGTGTACCACTTTATCCTAGAATCCAAAGCGGCCTCAGTGACGTGAAAGCACCGCAGTTCACCAGTGATGAAAAGATATTCAAAGTGTCACACTGTGCGACAACTGCTTGTATCACAGAGCACCGAGTTGTACTAGTGTGGTTTGTTCAAATTGATTTCACGCTACGATAAATGTTTCAAAGTCGGTGACGACTATGGAAATTATATAGTTCGTGATGCTATGGTATATTTTGTTTTGGCAATAAAGTTCACGTGTGAAAAACAGTGATGAAACTTACTTTCGGGACGTTCATCGTAGATGTACACATCGTAGCTCCGTCCAACTTTGCCGGCCGGTGTGGCCGAGCGGTTCTAGGCGCTTCAGTCTGGAACCGCACGACCACTACGGTCGCAGGTTCGAATCATGCCTCGAGCATGGATGTGTTTGATGTCCTTAGGTTAGTTAGGTTTAAGTAGTTCTAAGTTCTAGGGAACTGATGACCTCAGAAGTTAAGTCCCATAGTGCTCAGAGCCATTTCAACCGTCCAACTTTGTAAACAACTATTCAGTATGTGTGACCAACATGAGTATTGGAAATATTTGTTGGTAGTAAGCTGGAACTGTCTTCAACATTTTAGAAGAACATTTGTAATTATCATTTGCAAGCTGCTGAATATCGTAAATAGATTCTTAATAATGGTTTTCGATGCAGAACCTTAATTGAAGAATTTTGAAAAAATAATTATTGTCCTGAATGAATTATAACTAAGTAGACTGATGTATTTCTACGAAAGTATGCTGAAATATAACGCCTCTGAATTTGTTGTGTGATAACTCTCAGAGCTTTTTCTGCTTGCTTGTTTTCTTTCTGGCTGATGTGCAGAAAGCAACACTAGAGACTGAGCTGTTAACTCTCTGGTAATCTCAGAGCGAGCCTGCCGCCCTGCTGTGCCACTTCTCCGTACAGTACTCACAGCCGCAGCGTGACGTTATCGCGTGATTCTAGCCTCTCGTGTCTGCCGTGCGCCGCCACCCCCCACGCGACAAGTTCTCACGGCCTGGCACGCCACTTCACTGCCGCTGCCATCAGATAGTAACTGGCGAGCCCAGCTGGCTCGTCTATTTTCATTGTGTATTTTATTTATTCCTCTCGTCTCAATTATTCCTTGTAGGAACGGGATGCTGAAGACGTTGCTCGACGTCGTCTACAACATACGAAGGCAATGTGGGAAGTAGCTTCCCTTTTGTTACTACACTGCTCTGTAAAACTTAGATACAATAACAACATATTAATTGTTTGGTGGAAATGAATGAATGTGCAGGACCGTGTTGCGAGAGGTCTTCCAGTCGTGCACATAAAGCTGGACATGACATGGCTTGAGGTCAGCGAGACTGTGGCGCCAAATGGTGGTTGCTCTGCAGCACGAGGCAGTTCAAGGAACAGGAAAAAACTGTACGTGTCAATCATCGAGTATTTACGGTGCACTATGGTGGTATTCTTCATTACTAAACGGCTCGGAGACAATATATGGATGACAAACTGCTTATTGGCTACTGCGCAACACAGAAGCCCTACCACCTCGGCTGTGTGGATTACCCAAGATCCATAAGAACAACGTTCCACTGAGACCGATAGTTAGAGCTCCTGGCTCACCGACGTATAAACTGGCAAAACACTTGGCCTCTCTACTCCAGCCACACGTGGGGAAGACCGACACATTCATAAAGGACTCAGGACATTTCATTGAGAAGCTGAAGAAACTGAAACTTGCACCAAACGATATCCTTGTCAGCTTTGATGTTGTTTCGTTGTTTACGAAAGTGCCACTCAGTGACGCTCTGGAGCACATCGGTTCCATTTTCCCGCAAGACATCAAAAAGCTCTTCCATGCATGTCTCACCACGAGCTATTTCACGTGGAATGGCGGTTTCTACGAACAGCTGGAAGGCGTCGCCATGTGTAGTCCTCTCAGTCCAGTGGTGTCTAACTTCTTCATGCAACAATTCGAAGCACAGACACTGGACTTGGCGACTTGAAAACCTAAGGTGTGGTACAGGTATGTCGATGATACTTTCGTGATGTGGAACCATGGTGAAGAACAGCTCGGTGACTTCCTAAGACACTTGAACAGTCTCCATGCCAACACAACATTTACCACGGAAGTAGAAAAGGACAAGAAACTGCCATTTCTAGATGTGCTGGTCATAAGGGACGGCGAAAACATGGGACACAGCGTGTATCGAAAACCGACACACACGGACCGATGCCTGCACAAACTATCAGACCACCATCCGAGCCAGAAAAGAGGCATGATTAATACGCTCGTACCGAGAGCAGGACGAATATGTGAGCCGCAGCACCTCAGACGAGAAATGCAACACCTGGAAAGTGTTCTGGGTACTCCACAAATTATATTAGAAGTGTAACAGAGCCAAACACTCGGCTAAGTAAGGAATCAGGAAAAGAACTGTCGGGTATGACCTTTCTGCCATACATTGACAGAGTGACTGACAGAATCGGCCGCATATTGCGCAAACACCAGGTAAATACGATTTTCAAACCTACAAAGAAGATCAAAGAGTGTCTTAGATCGGTGAAGGAGAAAAGGGACCCACTTGCAATGTCGGGAATATACCGTATACCATGCAGTTGCGGAAAAGTTTATGTTGGAATGGCTGGAAGATCAATTAACACCAGGATCAAAGAGCATAAGCGACATCTCAGGTTGGGGCAGGTGGAGAAATCGGCCGTGCCAGAGCACGCACTGAGTGAGACCGACCACGTAATAAAATTCGCCGACACGGCAGTTCTGGCTGTAGATAAGCACAATCACACGCGCTTGTTCAGAGAAGCTGTAGAAATACAAAAACACGCAAACAGTTTCAACAAGAAAGAGGAAATCCTTAAGGTAAACGGATACTGGCTTCCCGTACTGCAGCGAACGACCGTCTCAGGTAGCAAGAGGAGAACCACACCGGAAAAGACCGCGGAGAAGCCCTCGGACGTTGGCGCGCCAGGTACATATAGTCTGCGGCCGCGAGCTCGGCTCCAGTTCACCACCGGCAATGGAGGGTGAAGCTTTGACAATGCCAGCCACTCGTGCTGGCGAAACGTCAGTAAAATCATTAGATGAACGTCGGCCGAAGAACCCGAGACAGGAGCCAATAAGCAGTTTGTCAACAAGTGGCCACGAAAGCCTTAACAGTTTTGTAATATATGGATGACTTCACACGGGGAAGAATCATCGGGAACAGTAAGACTGAAGTGTGACGAGTGCAGCCAGAAGTTTGGTATTGCTCGCAGTATTTTTCACGTGAATGGGGAGAGTTCCGAACCACAGGTACTGCTGCCCGAAGCAGAGGAGGTGGTCGACCACGGTTAACTAAAGCAGCAAATGACCGCTACATTGTGTAACAGGCAAGAAGGGACCCTTGTCAAACAGCGGGTGCAATTGCTACCACATATAACGGGACTGCAAGGCACGCAATCTCACGCTTCACAGCGGCAAGGCGACTGCATGGAGAGGTACCTTTTCCCGACGACCAGTACGTTGTGTGTCGTTGACATCCCACATCGGTGCCACCGTTTGCGTCTGACGGTTTCGAGAGCGTAGGGACTCGATCGTGGACTGACGTTGCGTGTTCTTCTCGGATGAGAGTAGATTCTGTCTGAGTAGTGTTTCTGGACGTACCCTCATGTGGCGTGGGAATACGTAATGCGCCCAGGAACATTGTCAATCATGATCGTTTTCGTGGCCCAAGTATTATGATGTTTAGAGGCCTTATGTTGCATTTGCTTACTGACCTCCAGATCTCTGAACATGGTACACTCACCAGTAAAAATATTGTGACAGTGTACTGTTTCCCCACATGCGTCTTTTCAGGTGTGATTCGGCCCAGATTTAAGTATTATGGATGACAATGGGCGACCGATTCGAACAACGCACATGGAGGATCTCTTGGATCGAGAGGATATTTGACGAATGGAGTTTCCCCGACTTAAATCGCGTCTAACACGTATAGGATGCGTAGGGTAGACATATTTCAGCACATCCACATACACCAGCGACCATCCAGCAATTTTCAACCGCCCTGGTGGAGGAAGGAAACGCGAGCGAGCGCTCGCGCGCGCACACACACACTTAAGTTTACATACCACATCAGTCCAATACGTTTAGAGGCTGCATTAATACAAAATAAGTTGGTAATTAATGTAAATGTCGTGTGACTACGGCCTCCCGTCGGGTAGACAGTTCGCCGGGTGCAAGTCTTTAGATTTGACGCCACTTCGGCGACTTGCGCGTCGATGGGGATGAAATGATGGTGATTAGGACAACACAACACCCAGTCCCTGAGCGGAGAAAATTTCCGACCCTGCCGGAAATCGAACCCAGGCCCTTAGGATTGACAGTTTGTCGCGCTGACCACTTTTTTCTAAAGTAGTGCAAATCACAAATTTAAAGGAACAGGGATGGTTTTTTTAGTTTATTTGTTTACAATAAAGATCACTCTGTTAAAAGGAACATGTAGATCATTTCATGGTATAGTGCATTACATATTGAGTGATGAGAGAAGCGTGAGATTCATTATCAGCTGTCAAATGTGCACACCGACTGCACCCGGCACATCCCAACTGCGTGGTGGGTCGAGGAAGACTGCCTGAAGATAGTTGGCAAAGGTTTTCCGATAGTGTGACCATCTATGAACCTCATTGTGGGCTTGCTGCAAGAAATACCAAAAGTCAAGTCGCGACTTGGCAGCATCCCCATAGAAGTACGCGATCGTCCAACCTTTGGTCCAGATGATAGACTGTGATTTAGTCGCCGGAAAGTAGTCACTCTCCGGATGTAAGAAGGAAGCAGGTGTAACATGTTGCGGGGTCACACGGAGGTAGCAAGCTACCATCTGTCTTCCTAGGAGCCAGACGTCCTCCACCGCGATACAAGTTAAGCGCTGATGGTCGTCATCCACTTGGCGACATTTCGGGCATAGTGGAGTGTCCACTAGTCCAATTGCATGGAGCCGTTGGTTGGTGTTGAACTTGCCACAGGCGACAGAGAACCACAGTGCTCGAACGAAGGTAGGAAGGAATTTTTGGTGCACATGTCTCCAAATCGTCGGCAAATGCAACCTGGGGTGTTTGAGTTCAATGAATTTACGACTTATCCGTCGTAGCAGTCAAACATAAAAATCCTTCGCGCATGGAGGTCTCGTGCGCGGAAGCTCGTCTCTGATATAACTAAATTCCACGATAAATGTTGATTCATGCGCAAAATGTGGCGTAATGTTGCCCACCGCCACCGGAGGTGTGAGGGACGCTGGAACCAGGAGATCCAGTAGGCGGGATGTAAGGGAACCACCCCCGCTACGCCATTGCTTGTACATCGTGGCGAGAAGGAGCGCCGTCGCTCGGCAGTGAACATTCGTAAGTCCGAGTCCCCCCTTGTCCGTAGGGAGCGTGAGCGTTACGTATCGCATCTTGAGGGGCGATCCAATCATCACAAAATAGCCTAGTGCTGATTGAAGTCGATGTCCGAGCGTGAGTGGTAGGGGCAGGATCTGCGAAATATGCACCATTCGAGAAACCACATAAGTGTTCAGATACGCGACTCGCTGCAAAGAATCAAGGCGCCGTAGGAGATGTTGTCGGACCAATCACTCAGCTGCCGGAAGCGGACAGTAAGTTGGAAGTTTTAACGGTTCAGGTGTTCTACATAGATCTCCCTCCCCTCCTCCCCTCCCCCCCCCCCCCCCAGTTTTGTAAAATGCAGAGAATGTTCTTATTTATAAACAAATGAAACTGTCAGAAAAGTTCTTCTTTGGGATGTTGTTTAATACATTGGTTTGAATGTCGGTTATATAGTTGACGGGTGCACCTCTCATGTGAATTTCTAGACTTTTTTTCTTCTCGTAGTAGGTTCAAATGGTTCTGAGCACTATTGGACTTAACATCTGAGGTCATCAATCCCCTATAACTTAGAACTACTTAAACCTAACTGATTTAAGGATATCACACAATTCATGCCCGAGGTAGGATTCGAACCTGTGACCGTAGCTGTCACGCGGTTCCAGACTGAAACGCCTAGAATCGCTCGGCCACACCGACCGGCCGTAGTAGGTTCCTACTGATTATACGCTGATGATTTTTTTCGGGAGAAGAAATGTCCACGTTTTGCAATGCAATCCAGTCGTGGCAGACGTCTGCGCACCGTTGTCTCTTCTTCAAAACGTTATAGAGAATTTCTTCGACACGTACTACACGAATATGTAATAAAAAATGGGGGTTCCTATTAAAAAAAAAAAAAAGAAAACGCAGTTGATATCCGTTTGACCTATGGCAGCGCCATCTAGTGGGCCAACCATAGCGCCATCTGGTTTCCCCCTTCAAACTAGACAAATTTCGTTCTTTGTAGTATTTTCGTTTGACGCTTATTTCGTGAGATATTTGGCCCGGTCACGATCAATGGACCACCCAGTATAAAGTCTGGGTATTCGCGTGTCGTCGGCTACGCTGTTTTTTCACCCCATTACTTTGATATGTAGATGGTTTTACACCTACAGAGGTTATTTACAGATAGTAGATGATATATGTACCATGGTTGGTTGAAATCAGTCCAGTGGTTTAGGGGATGTGGAAAATACATACATTGCTACACACATGTACATCGAATTTTATAATAGTGTAGATTCCTGCTTAGTGCCTGCAGTTACAGCCAGTTACCCAGTTAAAGGTAAGTTCGTCAGTGCTGCTGCTAGGAAAGACGCTATTCCAGTTTTTTTTCTTTATTGTATTTCGATTTCCTCCCGAGGGGAGACATAAAACGGTGACTATTTAAAACTGGTACATGGCAAAAAAGTTGTGAAGAAAACATTAAAAACAAAGGGGGTCAGTGATGCTGATTAAACACACTTAGGAAATAGACAGGCAAAATGAAAAAAACATGGCGACAGTCTGGTTTCTGTTCGCAACACTTGAAAAAGGGGCCCCACAACACTGAACACTCACAGAAAGCACTGCACTATAGAGTATGAAAGCATATGTGTAGGCGGGAGGAGGACCTGCAAAGATAAGGGGGGGAAGGGGGTAGCCGATGGAGGGACAGGAGAGAGAAAAGTGGGGGAGCAGAGCAGAGGCGAGAAAGGAGTGGGGAAGACAGTGGAGGGGAAAGAATAAGGACTCGGGGGAGAAAATGGAGTCAAGAAGTGGGTAGGTGGAGGAAAAACACGATGGAAGGGCCCCTTAGATCGCCAGTTTTATCCGTTTGTGATTTTTTTCTCGTGGGGCTACCTCAAGAGCAAAGTCTACACGACACGATCAAGAACCCCGGATATATTGAAACAGAGAATTCGCGATGCAATTCACCGTATCTCAGCTGAGATGTTGCAGCGGCCAGTGAGGAATCTCAACAGCAGATTTCACGAATGTATTCGTACAGGAGGATGTCATTTAAAGGATGTAATTTTAAAAAAATGATAAATTCCATCTATGTTTCTTAAATGACAAAGCTGTAAGATTTAAAATGTTATGAACGCAATTTCCTTCGTTCATCACTTCTAGTTTTATTGGATTGTGGAAATGTTCCCGTTTTTGTGTGTCACCCTGTATTTACATAGGTAATTACTGGTTTCTTCATAAGACAGATTGTTCTTATCACGGGAAAATCAAGGGGCGCTCAAGATGTTTCCGTTTGAAGGCGTGGCTTAGCGTATATGCAACGTAGCGCGACGCCGATGCGGTTATATTAGCATCGACATATAGGCAAGGAATTAGTGTGGCATTGGTGTATTAGCGACGTGCTTTCGGTACAAGCGTAAAGATGAACTGTGCCGACGTATTACCAAATGCGTAAAAACCAGACCAACGTGCTGTTATTCTTTTTCTGCCTGTCGAAGGACAAATAACGGTAGACACCGATCGATGAATGAAAAATGTGTAAATACGGTCTGCTATTGAGGCGAAACGTCGGAAAAAACTACCAAAAGGGCAACTCGTTATAACGCACGCCCCCATATCGCAAATGTCGTAATGCAGAAGTTACGCTAACTCAAGTGAAGGATGCTCCAGCAGCTGCCCTTTAGTCCTGTTCTCTCCCCGGGCGATTATCACACCTTCTGTCCCTTAAAACAAGGGGCCGACGATTCCTGTCGAACGAGGATGTGCAGCAAGCATTTACGGACTTCATCACGCACCAGGACTCGTTTTACCAAAAGGGTATTTTAGACCTGGAGCGAGGGTGAGGTGACTGCCTCAGTGCTCATGGCGATTTTGATTGATTGGCATACCCGGTCCGGACTGTACGGCCTTCGAACGAAAACTTGTTTGATCGCCCCCTATAGGTTCACTTAGCACTTTTAAAACGGATTTTTGAAAAGAGTAGACACCTTACACATATACACAGGGTGACAATTATTGAACTACACTACTGGCCATTAAAATTGCTACACGAAGAAGAAATACAGATGATAAACCGGTATTCATTGGACACATATATTATGCTAGAACTGGCATGTGATTACATATTCACGCAATTTGGGTGCATAGATCCTGAGAAATCAGTACTCAGAACAAACATCTCTGGCCGTAATAACGGCCTTGATACGCCTGGGCATCGAGCCGAACAAGGCTGTGATGACGTGTACAGGTACAGCTGCCAATGCAGCTTCAACACGATACCACAGTTCGTCAAGAGTAGTGACTGGCGTATTGTGCCGAGCCCGTTGCTCGGCCACCATTGACCAGACGTTTTAAATTGATGAGAGATCTGGAGAATGTGCTGTCCAGGGCAGCAGTCCAGAAAGGCCCGTACAGGACCTGCAACATGCGGTCGTGAATTATCCTGCTGAAATGTAGGGTTTCGCAGGGATCGAATGAAGGGTAGAGCCACGGGTCGTAACATATCTGAAATGTAACGTCCACTGTTCAAAGTGCCGTCAATGCGAACAAGAGGTAACCGAGACGTGTAACTAATGGCACCCCATACCATCACGCCGAGTGATTCGCCAGTATGGCGATGACGAATACAGGCTTCCAATGTGCGTTCGCCGCGATGTCGCCAAACACAGATACGACCATCACGATGCAGTAAACAGAACCTGGATTCATCCGAAAAAATGACGTTTTGCCTTTCGTGCACCCAGGTTCGTCGTTGAGTACACCATCGCAGGTGCTCCTGTCTGTGATGCAGCGTCAAGGGTAACGGCAGACATGGTCTCCGAGCTGATAGTCCATGCTGCTGTAAACGTCGTCGAACTGTTCGTGCAGATGGTTGTTGTCTTTCAAACGTCCCCATCTATTGACTCAGGGATCGAGACGTGGCTGCACGATCCGTTACAGCCATGCGGATAAGATGCCTGTCATCTCGACTGCTAGCGATATGAGGCCGTTGGGATCCAGCAGGGCGTTCCGTATTACTCTCCTGAACCCACCGGTTCCATATTCTGGTAACAGTCTTTGGATCTCGACCAACGCGAGCAGCAAAGTCACGATACGATAAACCGCAATCGCGATAGGCTACAATCCGACCTTTATCAAAGTCGAAAACGTGATGGTACGTATTTCTCCTCCTTACACGAGGCATCACAACAACGTTTCACCAGGCAACGCCGATCAACTGCTGTTTGTGTATGAGAAATCGGTTGGAAACTTTCCTCAAGTGAGCACGTTGTAGGTGTCGCCACCGGCGCCAACCTTGTGTGAATGCTCTGAAAAGCTAATCATTTGCATATCACAGCATCTTCTTCCTGTCGGTTAAATTTCGCGTCTGTAGTACGTCATCTTCATGGTGTAGCAATTTCAATGGGCAGTAGTTTATTAGCACCGACATGTAGGCAAGGGACTAGTGTGGCATTCATGTATTAGCGACGAGCTTACGGCACAAGTGGAATGGTGATCTACGGCGACGTTTTACCAAATGCGTGAAAACAAGACCAACGTGCTGTTATTCTTTTCATGCCTGTCGAAGGACAAATAACGGTAGACACCGATCGATGAATGAAAAATGTGTAATTACGCCATCTTATTGAGGGGAAACGTAGGGGAAAAGTGCCAAAATGGTAACTTGTTATAACGCACGTCCCCGTACCGCAAATGTCGAAACGCTGAAGTTACGCTAACTCAAGTGAAGGACACACTAGCACCTCCCCTTTATTCCTGTTCTCTCCCCGAGCGATTATTACACCTTCGGCCCTTTAAAGAAGGGCCGACGATTCCTGTCGGAGGAAGATGTGCAGCAGGCATTTAAGGAGTTCATAACGCAGCAGGATTTGGTGTTTTACCAAATGGGTATCTTGGACCTGGAGCGTGGGTGACGTGGTTGCCTCAATGATCATGGTGATTTTGACTGGTTGGCATACCGGGTCTGGACTGTACGGCCTTCGAACGAAAACTTGTTTGATCGCCCCCTATAGATTTACTTAACACTTGTAAAACGGATTTTTGAAAAGAGTAGACACCTTACACATATATACAGGGTGACAATTACTGAACTATATGAAATAAAATCTTCCGAACGGTTTGCGTTAGGAACTGCAAACTGCACGGTTGGCCGCGGGGCATGATGGGAATTAGTATGCACATGCACGGGAAGCCCACTTTCATTCGGATGGGTTCGTCAGTAAGCAAAATTGGCGCATTTGGGGGACTGAGAATCCGCATTTCGTGATCGAGAAATCTCTTGACCCTGAACAGATGGCTGTGTGGTGTGCAATATCCAGTCAGGGAATAATCGGTGCGACACTCGTAGATGGCACGGTGACTACCGAAGGTTTTGGAAGATAATTTCACCCTATTATCCAAAGTGCTCCTAATTTTGACAAGATGTGGTTCATGCAAGACTGAACTCTATGCCATCGAAGCAGGAGAGTGTTTGATGTCCTCGATGAGCACTTTATGGACCGCATTTTGGCTGTGGGGTAGCCAGAGGCCACTAGCAAGGTCCTCGATTGGCCGCTATATTCTCTGGATCTGAAAACATGCGACACCTTTTTGTGGAGCTATATTAAAGACATGTGTACAGCGATAACCCCAAAACCGTTGTTGAGTTGAAAGCAGCCATTCAGGAGGTCATCTACAGCATCGATGTTGCGACACTTTTAGCGGTCATGCAGAATTTCGCTATTCGTCTGCACCACAACGTCGCCAATGATGGCAGGCATATCGAATATATCATAATCTATCCGAATACCTGTAGTGACGTTTACATGTTGAATAAAGTGTGTCCACGCCGTAGTTTGTAACTAATTTACGTTTCTTTCATATAGTTCAGTAATTGTCACCCTGTACATAATGCTAGACTGCAGGTGATTGTACAGAAATCTGTGTCGGCAAGCAGCGCTGTGCGGTGACTTACAGCGGAAGACGTCGTAGATGAGGGCGTAGACGCGTCGCATGTCCTCCTCGTCCTGGAAGTGCACGGGCAGCGGCGGCGCGGCTAGCAGGCAGCCCGCCTTGGCGATGTCCTGCACGGGCCTTCCCGCGGGCCTGCGCTCGCGCGCCTCCGCCAGCGGCCGGCGGGTCGCCACCCCCGCACACCCCCACAGCGGCTGCGTCTCCGCGGGCGGCGCCATCACCACCGGGCTCGCCATCCTGCCACCATCGCACACAGTCTCATCTACATCTACATCTACATCTGCATACATACTCCGCGAGCCACCATGCGCTGCGTGGTGGACAATGTCTTGTATCACTGCTAGTTCCCTTCCCTGTTTCACTCGAAAATACATCGAGGGAAAAACGACTATGGATATGCTTTCGTACGAGCTATAATTTATCTAATCTTGTCTGTGCGATCATTACGTGAGATGCACTCTGGTGGCAATAGAATTGACAGCTACAAGAATCTGACAATAATACACAGTTTTCTCTCTCACTGGGAAAGAAAACATCGTTCAAATATCTTTTGACCTGGTCAGGCGTTTGTTTACCAGATCTCGATGCTGTCACAAGGTCATTCGGGGCTTCAAAAAGAAATTATCGAATTCTCATTCCAAACTCACCAAAAGTGTACAACTATTGTGAAGCAGGTGGTCAGAGCGAAAAAAAAAAAAAACGTTTTGACCATCATACCCGAGGACGAGCATCTTGTTCATCTGATGATCTCAAAGCGCTCGACGGCACGGGTACAGTCGTGAGATGTATACGGTTTCGATGTCGGAAGAACTTTGTTAGAAGATTTTCAGGTATAGTTCTCTCAAACGATTATGTTGTCAGTCTCCACTTGAGAAATAATATAACCAAGCTGCAATGACTAGTATATAATAAATTCTTTTCGCCACGGATTACCAAAGTACTGAAATATGCCTGATACAGGTCAGGATATTACGTGAAGAAATTTCATTCCCTTCAGGTGTATGGCGTAAGAAAAGTTACGTTTTAAACACTTATTTACATATTATCACTACTGTAATGAATCTATATCATAATAATCAGTTTCTCGTTACTTTAAGCTAACAAAATATACGTATTTGAAACGGTAAATTGAAAAAAGAAAAATGAATGTAAAAGTTAAAATAACAATACGTAAAACCAACATAAGTAAAATAAATAATCAGACTAATAATGAATCTTGAGATATTTAAATTAGGTATGTTGAAAATGCTCTGAAAACAGATGGTGTACAGTTTATTTTCCAAAAATGGTATTTCAGAACCCAGCTTTATTACACAAGGGTGTATGTAACTTGAAAGCTTCTTAATTTATGTTGTAACAAAGGTTTTCACTTTTCAAAATTAATTAATGTTGGTGAAGTATTCTGCAAAATTTTAATTTATTACAAAATTCAATTATGCGGTTTACATGAATGTTAAGTGCATCTTAATTTTTATGTCAGAAACATTTTTTATATATGATCGTTTAGAAGATATTCCCTCCAAATCCAATATGACAAATTACCCTTTGGGGTATGTTTTACCCTCTAAAAGTGAAATTGGGCATTAACAAAAAAACTTATTACATTATTTTGGCCCCACTACACATACACCAAATTTCATCAAGATCGTTTTGACACTTGGGAATGTTCCCTTGTGAGTTTTTTTAATGTCTTAACAATTTTACCTGTCTTGAAAATGGAAATTTGTGTTAATTTCCACCAGATAATATAACAGATAGACGGTTAAATACAGCACTGACAAGAATTTCTTCAACCTAACGCTTTAAATTTGGATAAAATATTTGATTGTAGTTATGTGACCATGTTGTGTCTTGGAACACGTTTTGATATTTGAAAAAAACTTAATTTTCTGTAGTAATGTTTGTAATTTCAAAAAGACTGATGCACTTAAAAAGTGAATATCATCGTTGAAAAATGGAATATAAAATATATGAGACATCTACTGCAAGGCTGGCTACACGTGGAAGTCTGAAAAGTATATCAATGTACAACACTATCCTCCGATACGTTTTTTGTAGTTGTGAGCCAGTGAGATTAGGTGACGAAGTTCTTCCTCCTTGATATCTCTAAAGCCTTGAGTCTGTATGCCACGCCACATGCTCATTTTTAGGTGAACTATACAGATATGGTATTAGGGGGAATGAAGTCAATCTAATTAAGCCACGCAGTCTCGGCCTTCTATCGATTTCGCCCCTCGATGACGATCTTTGTCTGGATAACTATGGAGGTACGCCTTTGGCGTCATCTCTGGGGACAAAAGCCGCGAAGCAGTAAGGTTTTGGGGAGTGAATGTGTGGTGTGTGGTGCAAGGAGCGAGTCAGCCAGAGGAGCGAGAGGCTTGGAGTTTGGATGGTACACGAGAGAACGAATCGGCTCCCGTGAAGGCGCAGAGTCTGATTTCGACTGTCGGTTATCGCATGTCCTGCGGAGCGATTTCTATAAGCGGGAATGCTATTTTGGAAAACATAATAGCGACTTGAAGGTTATTTGACCTGTTCGATGTTAGTGAAGGCAGTCCGGTCTCTTGCAGGCACAAGCAATGGAAGGACTGCGGCCATCCTGTCCAAGTTAAGTAATCAATTTAAGTAATTTCCATGTATGTCCTTACATGACGCTCTTCCCCTTCCAACCCCTTCCCCCCCTCCCCCCCCCCCCCCCGGTGAGGTTTATGCAACCACCATTCATAATTAATAACAACTCTTTAAGAGTCAGTTGGTTCCACCACTCATAATTAATAACAGCTCAATAATGTCATTTGGTTGAAGGCTGATCAGTGAATTGTGGCTAACTGTAGCTGCCAATTCAGTAACTGTTAATTGCTTCTAAAATCCTGTACCTCTTCTGTCTACTGAGTGACAGTAGGTTAATAATTAATGGCAGATGTTAAAGGTCATTTAGTTAACGAACTGTCTGTTTTTAATTGTTTTTAAAATTCTCCACTTTTGTGTATAGTTGATGGCTGGTGGCTCATAATTAGTGGCAGTTGCTTAAAAGTCATTTTTCCAAAGTCCGTTCAGGCAATTTTAATGTTGTAAATGTAAATATCGTCTGACTAGGGCCTCCCGTCGTGTAGACCGTTCGCTGGGTGCAAGTATTTCTATCTGACGCCACTTCGGCGACTTGCACGTCGATGAGGATGAAATGATGATGATTAGGACAACAGAACACCCAGTCCCTGAGCGGAGAAAATCTCCGACCCAGCCGGGAATCGAACCCGGATCCTTAGGATTGACATTCTGTCGGGCTTACCACTCAGCTACTGGAGGCGGACAATTTTACTGTTGATTGTTTTTAAAACTCGTTTGACTTTATTAAAGACAACTTATATATTAGAAATGATGAACGCTGAAGCTGTTATGTGGGGACCCAAGTCCTTCCATTAGGGTGACCCGATCTCGTCTGTAGAAAACAAAGAACAAAGCACGGAACTAAGATTCAAGGTAAACAATATGCTGGAAACTTTCTAATGTGATTTTCAAGTGGCAAGGCTCGATACTGGGTCAACTACTGTTTATATTATACGTGCATGATATAGGAGTGACAGTAAACGAAAAATTAAATATGTAAATACATTACACGTCACTTCTTGTAAGTAATAGCTCAATAAATGACTTAGAAATATGAGCAATCTGGGACACAGAAAGGGCAAATGAATATTTAAGTGAAAATACAGTCCTTATAGATTAACAGAAAACAAATTACATCAAAATACTTTAACAAGAATTGGGAGTAAAAATTACTAGGCTTGACAATAAACAGACTTACGATTTGAGAAAATTATGTAGAAAAAATATCTTAAAAAATAAACAGCATTGTATTTCAACGCAGAAGGTGTAGATACCCTATTAAAGATGTACTATGGACTAAATGATCCACATTTATTGTATTGTATAGATGGATACTGACCGCATGGACCGAGGAATACAAGGATTCTTTAGCTGTGTTCGTGTGATACCATTATTACAGTGAATACGTATTACTTAACAATTACTATTTTCTCACATTATCGGTTTTCCTTGTGTTATCCAGATAACAGCTTTACTTGGCAATCTTTATAATGACGAATCCATAAGGTTAACTGGAGGCCGCTCATGATACATTTCTTAAAGTTTTGCTCCGTAGCATTTTTACTGCTGTGAACTACATCATATTTTGTAAATCTATTAAATAGATTAAACAGTATAATGGTAGGACAGAGATGTCGAAGCCAAATTTCAAACTACACAACATTTCTAGGGCAGATGTGGATTCCGTCCGGTATTTATTGGTCGTGAAATGTAGACTAAAATTGAATAAGTTGCAGAAACGGAGTCAACTAACGAGACGGGACCTGAATAAATTGAATGAACGACACATTACAGAGCGTTTCAAAAGGAGCATTAGGTGACGACTGACTAAACTACTGGAGAGGAATACAATAGGAGATGGATGAGTAGCTTTAAGAGAGGAAATAGTGAAGACAACAGACAAAAAGACAAACCTAAGATCATGAATAACACACGAGCTATTGAATTTAATCGATGAAAGGAGATAATAAAAAATGCAGCTAATAAAACAAGAAAAAGAGAATACAGACTCTAAAGAATGGGACTGACAGAAAATACAAAACTGCAAATCTGGAACGGCTACAGGGGAAATGGAAAGTTGTACAAGTATACATGACTATGAGAAAGATAGATGCTGCGTATAGGAAAATTGAAGAAACCTTCGGAGTAAACAGAGCCAGCTGTGTAAATATCGAGAGTTCAGACGGCAAACAAGTAGAAACCAAAGTAAGGAAGGCTGAAATGTGGAGGGAACCTACAGAAGGAATATAGACAGGAAACTAACTTGAAAACAGCATTACGTAAAGGGAAAAGGAAACAGAGGAAGATGAGATGGGATATATAGTACAGATAGAAAAATTTCACAGAGTATTGGAAGACCAAAGTCGAAACAAGGCATCTGGAGTAGCCGACATTTCCTCGTTCATTTATTGAGACCCTTGGGAGAACGTACACTATATGATCAAAAGTATCTGGACACCCCAAAAAACATACGTATTTCATATTAGGTGCATTGTGCTGCCATCTACTGCCAGGTACTCCATTTTAGCGACGCTCAGTAGTCATTAGACATCGTGAGAGAGTAGAATGGGGTGCACCGCGGAACTCAGGGATTTCGAACATCGTCAGGTGGTTGGGTGTCACTTGTGTCATACGTCTATACGCGAGATGTCCACACTTCTAAACATCCCTAGGTCCATTGTTTCCGATGTGATAGTGAAGTGGAAATGTGAAGGGACACTTACAGCACAAAAGCGTACAGGGCGACTGACAGAGACCGCCGACAGTTGAAGAGGGTCGTAATGTGTAATAGGCAGACATCTATCCAGATCGTCACATAGGAATTCCAAACTGCATAAGGATCCACTGCAAGTACTATGACAGTTAGGCGGGAGGTAAGAAAACTTGGATTTCATGGTCGAGCGGCTGCTCTTAAGCCACACATCACGCCGGTAAATGCCAAACGGCGCCTCGCTTGGTGTAAGGAGCGTGAACATTGGACGATTGAACAGTGGAAAAACGTTGTGTGGAATGACGAATCACGGTACACAATGTAGCGATCCGATAGCATGGTGTGGGTACGGCGAATGCCTAGTGAACGTCATCTGCCAGCGTGTGTACTGCCAACAGTAAAAGTCGGTGGCAGTGGTGTTATGGTGTGGTCGTGTTTTCCATGTAGGGGGCTTGCACCCCTTGTTTTCCGTGGTACCATCACAGCACAGGCCTACATTGATGTTGTAAGCACGTTCTTGCTTCCCACTGTTGAAGAGCAATTTGGGGATGGCAGTTGCGTCTTTCAATACGATCGAGCACCTGTTCATAATGCACGGCCTGTGACGGAGTGGTTACACGATAATAACACCCCTGTAATGGACTGGTCTGCACAGAGTCCTGACCTGAATCCTATAGAACACCTTTGGGATGTTTTGGAACGCCAACTTCGTGCCAGGCCTCACCGACCGACATCGATGCCTCTCCTCAGTGCAGCACTCCGTGATGAATAGTCTACCATTCCCCAAGAAATTTTCCAGCACCTGATTGAACGAATGCCTGCGAGAGTGGAAGCTGCCATCAAGGCTAAGGGTGGGCCAACACCATACTGAATTCCAGCATTACTTGTAAGTCTTTTCAGTCAGGTGTCCGGATGCTTCTGATCACATTGTGTGTCATGTCAAAAGTATTCCAGCTGACACGCAAGATATATGAGACATGTTAGATATCCTCCAATTTTCAAAAAATATAGTAAATTCAAGACCAAAAAAGGCGGTGTACATAGGTGTGAATAAGACTTAACCATCAATTTACTAACTGTTGGCTGCAAAAATACTGACGAGTTATTTAATGAAGAAACACAGACCATAAACGATTCACACAAGATAAAAATAGCAGCTTATGAAATGTGGTGCTTTAGAAGAATGCTGAAGGTTAGATGTGTATATCAGATAACTAACGAGGTACAGAATCGAATTAGGGAAAAAAGAAATGTAAGGCACAAATTGATTAAAAGAAAGGATTGGTTGACAGGACACATTCTGAGGCACCATGCAATAGTTAATTTGCTACAGGAAAACAGCGTGTGGGGAGTAACGTGTAGAGGGAGACCAAGAGATGAATACACTTGACAGGTTCAAATAGATTCAAACTGCAATACTTATGCAGAGAGGAAGAGACTTACATAGAATAGAGTGGCGTCAAGAGTTTTTTCAAATCAGTCCTCGGACTGAAGACCACAACAATAACATGAATTAATCGATTTTTTATACCATTTCCGGCCAACTAAGGACAACGTCAAGATAACTGTTTACTTCTTTTTTTCATTCTTCTCAAATACTCTTTCATTTTCGAAGAACGAGAGCTTTTCCTCTTATCTGACCATTTTATTCCAACTGTTTTTCCGTTTCTTCTATTTCTTTTAGCTTCCTGAAAACTTTTGAATTTATTGACTTCTAGTCTGAAATTGTCTGCGTTGAGCAAGGTCTCTTGGCAACCTACATTTCTTTTAAGTCCATTTTTTACCCACCCCCCACGCATTTTCTTTGTTTGTCTTGCTTTTTTCGAAGAATGTGTTGATCTTCTTTGTTAATAAGTCTTCCTTCGTTTTCTCTACTTGCCGATCTTTACGAAGTCCATAGAGTGTAACGCATCTTTCCCTCATCTCATTTGTTATTTTAGGGCAGAATGATTATATTTCCTTATTTGGTCCCAAAAACTAGTTGCCATTTTTGTTCTTGATCGAATCTAATATTGTTAGTAAGATACTTCTTTCTTTATTTTCTAAATCTTCTGATGACATTTCGCATCCAGGTAAAAGTAATGTTTTCGGCTTGTAGAATTCCGTTTTTACAAGTGTATTGTAATGCCTTAAGTAACATCCTTGAAAAAGCATTTATCTTGTACAGATTTCTCTCTTTCGCGCACGCTCTTTTCATTTTTTTATTTCTGATGTTAATTGGTTCATTTCTCACTTTTTTGCTGGTATTTTCAGCCAGATACTTAAAGGCGTCTGTTTTCTTGATGTTGCCATACTTGGTTTTTAAAATTCTTGGTGAAATACTTTCATTAGTCATGTACTCTGTGTTTTCAAAAGGTATTTGCAGACCTGCCTTTTTAGCTGCCTCGTTCAGGAGGTTTCACAGTATCGTACGGCATTGACGGTTTCACCTCTGAGAAGGAACTCAACAAGCAGACAACGACGCAAAAAAGGGCCCTTATCTGACTCCCTATACAATCTGAAAGGGAGTAGAAGTTTTCGAAGAAATTAAACTTTATATACTGTGTTTGTTAGAGCTATTTACTTATTTCCATAGTTTTACTGTGTACTGCAAGTTCCTTAAAGTTTTTGTGGAGGGATCCTTTGTCTATAGAATCATACGCCTTTTTAAAATCAACAAATATTAACACCATATTTTGATATTTTCAAGTGCCTTATTATTTAAGGTTTCGAATTTGCTTTTGACTGGGTCTGCTACTTGGTTCTCTTCAAATTGTTTATATAGAAGAATATTTAATATGTCAAGAAGAACTTTCAATAAAATTTTATATTGTAAACGTAGTAATTAAATACACGTAATTCATTACATTTGCTTATACATTTATAAGTAATATGTTTAGTTACAATGACGATCACTGTTTACTCCTCTGCAGTTATCTCTGTTTTTGAAACCTTTATATCTGTTTCGTGTAAGGATTTAGAACCGTATTGTATTTCGGTTATTTTCGCCCCCCTAAAGCAATTTTCTTGAAAATGAACTATAGTCAGAAACTATTAGCAATGACATAAAGGGACAAAAAGAATTTTTGCTACTGTAATCTTAGTTTTTGTTCATAAGAGTTATCAGAATCGGAAAATGTCAACGGCTGTGGTTGCCAGTATAAAAAAATTATTACCAAAGGCTCAAAAATGTAAAGAAGCAATTATCGCACAGCCTAGAAGAATTTGAGCCATAGTAATGCGGCAGAAATGGGGATTAGCTAATGCTGGTTTGTGTCGCCTATATATGCCTTTTCAGTAGTGATATTGAAGATACAATCTAAGATAAAAAAAGACACATCACGAAGGAATTATCCGAACGGGACGGAAATCGCTAGACGTGACATACAAGTATAGATATACAAATGGTCACAATTTCAGCAAAAATGGATGGTTTATTCAAGAGTAAGCGTTCCATAAATTGAACAAGTCAATAACGCGTTGATCGACCTCTGGCTTTTATGCAAGCAGGTATTCGGCTTGGCGTTGATTGATAAGAGTTTTTGGATGCCCTCCTGAGGGATAACGTGCCAAATTCAGTCCAACTGGAGCGTCAGATAGACAAAATCACGAGATGGTTGGAGGACCATGTACACAATGCTCCAAACGGTCTCAATTAGGGAGAGATCCGGCAACCTTACTGGCCAAAGTACGGTTCCCCGAGCACGAAAACAAGCAGCAGAAGCTCTCGCAGTATCCAGGTGAGCATTATCTTGCAGAAATGTAAGCCTAGGATGGCTTGCCATGAAGGGCAAGAAAACAGGGTATAGATATCGTTGACGTACCATTGTCCTGTAAGGGTGTCACGGATGCTAACCAAGTGGGTCCTGCTACGGAATAAAATGGAACCACGGACCATCAGTTTGGTTGTCGGGCCCTATGGTGAATAACAGTCAGGTTGGTACCCACCCGCTTGCCAGGGAATCTCCAGACACGTCTTTGCTGGTCATGAGGGCTCATTTCGTAGCGGGACTCATCACAGAAGACAATTCTACTCCAGCCAATGCGATTACAGGCCAAAGACATATCTGGAGTTGCCCCGGAGAACGGTTGGATACCAGCATGATTGTAGCCAGACAGCAAGGCCTGATGGTCTGTGGTTTCGTTTCGCATCATAGCAGGACTCATTTGGTTGCCATCCACGGCGAACTTTCAGCACAGCGGTACGTCGGCGATATTCTAAGCCCCGTTTTGTCACCCTTCACGGCAAGCCATCCCCACCAAACATTTCAGCAAGATGATGCTTGCTAAAATACGGCAACAGTTTCTACCGCGTATCTTCGTGCTTGTCAAACCCTAGAGCGTGGCCAGCAAGGGTGCTGGTTCTCTCCCAAATTGAGGACATTTGGAGCACTATAGGCAGGGCCCTCCAACCATCTCGAGTTTTGACAATCTGACGCTCCAATTGAACAAAATTTGGCACGATATCCCTAAGCAGAACATTCAACAAATCTATCAATCAATTCCAAGTCGAATAACTGCTTGCATCGAGGACAGATATGGACGAACGCGTTATTACTTGGTCAATTTGTGAAGCTTTTTCTCTTGAGCCGGCATGGTAGCTCAGCGTGTTCGGTCATAGAGTTAGCTGCCCTCTGTAATAAAAAAACTGAGTTAATTCGATCACCGACGAACTTAAACGGGTGTCTTACGACGACCGCCCCGAGCAGATGCAGCGAACGAAAGCGAACAAAATGAGATTAAAAAAAAAAAAAAAAAAGTGGTTAGCTTGACGGATTGCCGTCCTACAGGCCCGGGTTCATTTCCCGGGCTGGTCGGGAATTTTCTCCGCTCAGGTACTGGGTGTTGTGTTGTCTTTATCATCATTTTATTCCCATCCTGCGCGCAGGTCGCCCAATGTGGAGTCGAATGTAATAAGACCTCCACCAAGGCGGCCGGACCTGTCCCGTAAGGGGCCTCCCTGCCAATGACACAAAACGCTCATTTTTTGCGACTTCCCAAACAAAGACTGATCAGCGTGAGTTTAATTTCATTCTGAATGTCTCATTACAGACACAAAGTGGAATTTTATGTGCCCTGAGGGAGCATGCAATAGCCCAGGGAGGAATTTTCGCCTGAGATGAATCTCTTTTTTTTAACTGAATAACTACAGAACTATTAGGATAAGGTGTGTGAATAGTCTTACGCCTGTATCGGAACGTTTACTGAAGTTTTAATTACACGACCTAGTTGATGCTAGTGGTAGCAACAATCGTGTACTGTGCTTTCGGTAACTAAGCACATTTAAGCATTTATGTTTTTCATATATTATTATAAATAGCTAAAAAGTTATAGGGCAAGCAATGTCTTTATTTCTGCTTATTCTATTTTACTCTTGGATAAGGGCAAACTGCGCCGAAATCGACTATCAGTTACGGAAGAGATAATCTAGAATGTTCGCTTCACGAAAGAACGTATAATACGCTACACTTTTTTTTGCAGATGACTGTTACCTAATCAGTCAGACGAGGAACCATTTTATAACGTGTACCAGTTAAATCAGGTGATTCTGATCGATATGGATTAGGAAATGACACATTGAAAGTAGTGAATGAGTTTAGCTGTTTGGGCAGCAAAATAAATGGGAAGAATTTGCTTGAAAGGATATAAAGTCCAAAATGGTGATAGCATGAAAAGCTTTACCGAAAAAGAAAAATTTCTTAACGGTGAAAATAAGCTGTTATGTTAGAAAAACTTTTCTGATGGTGTTTGACTGGAGAGTACCATTATACGCAAGTGTAATATGGACGATAAAAATTTCAGTCAAGAAAAAAATATAAACTTTTGAAATGCGACCCCACAGAAGAATGTTGAAAAGTGGTTGAGTAGATGGAATAACTTATGAGAAGATGAAGAGCTGAACAGGAAAAAATAAAATCGTGAACAACCTAACGAAATGATTGGATATGTTGACAGAATACATACTGAGGTATCAAACAACAATCAGTTTGATAATAGAGAGAAATGTGGGGCCGGCCGAGGTGGCCGAGCGGTTCTAGGCGCTTCAGTCAGAACCGCGTGACCGCTGCGGTCGCAGGTTCGAATCCTGCCTCTGGCATGGATGTGTGTGATGTCCTTAGGTTAGTTAGGTTTAAGTAGTTCTAAGTTCTAGGGGACTGATGACCACCGATGTTAAGTCCCATAGTGCTCAGAGCCATTTGAACCATTTGTTGTCACAGAGAAGGAGGATTTCTTTGCATTTTTTGTGGCGACGAACACGCTTAAGTTGTTTCTTCAGTTTCCTGAAGGTAACAAAATACACATCAGAGTTGATAGTTGAACGTGGGGCTTTGAACTTTTTGTTCGGAGGAGAGGTGATGTGACTCCATGGATTACTATTTTGTATCCGGGTCGAAGTGATGAATCTATGTTTCATCGACTGTGACGACATTCCACAGAAAAATTGTCATGGATAGCCTCGCAACGCTCAAGCAATTCCACACAGACGGTCTTTTGTGGCTACTTATCGTCTTCTATTAGGCGGCGAGGAACCTAGCGGGCAAACAGCTTTGAGTGCCTCAACTGGTGGACGAGTGTGCCAGCACCACCAACAGAGATGTACAATCGTGCAGCGAGGTATTTGTTTGCGATCCGTCGGTCACCTTGAATGAGTTTGTCCGCACGTTCCAACATTGCAGGAGCCATTACTATGTGCTGCTGGTAAGCATGCGGGAGGACGGACAGATTTCGGCGGCCTTGTTGCGATGATGACATATGTCTCTCCCAACGACTCACCGTGATTTTGTTCTTTACCGGGTCTCCACAGACATTTTGCAAGCACATATGAACATCTGCGAAGTTCTACTTTTCCGCCAAGAGAAACTCGATGTCAACTCTCTGCTTGGACCGCATCTCGGTTATAGCCGCCGTTAAGAAGGCCACGTATAGAGCCGTCAAATGTCGGAATTTTATGAAACTACATGGGCTGAAACGGGAATATTCTACGGTGTCCCACAGCAAATACTGCATTTTTCCAACCGAAATTGGCCGAGAAAAAATGTGTTGCATTACGTATTAAACACCCGTCGTAGATTTCTTTTGTTACGAAGAGGTGAAATAATTTTTACAGGATAGAATAGTGTGCAGCGCTGCATCAAACCTGTCTTCTGGCTGAACAGAACGAATAACATATAATCTTAACATCCGTTTACCGTAAACTAAAGTAAGTGCAGGATTACTTTGTACACTTCTTAATTGCTTGGATAATATGTACTGTGCATTCCAGACAGGAGCTAGTGTTACGTCATGTTATGTTACGTTAACCGGGGTCCTAGAAACGACGGAGAGGCTCCGTCCCCGTCGTAGCCGCAGTGGTTCGCAACCCCACGACGACTACCGCAGTCCACTTCACCCCTCCGCCGCCCCACACCGAACCCAGGGTTATTGTGCGGTTCGGCCCCCGGTGGGCCCCCCAGGGAACGTGTCACACCGGACGAGTGTAACCCCTATGTTTACGTGGTAGAGTAATGGTGGTGTACGCGTACGTGGAGAACTTGTTTGCGCAGCAATCGCCGACATAGTATAGCTGAGGCGGAATAAGGGCAACCAACCCGCATTTGCCGAGGCAAATGGAAAACCACCTAAAAACCATCCACAGACTGGGCAGTATACTGTAGGTGATAGGTTCCATGACGCAGAATGGTTTTCATTTTATTTTTCGACGCCACAATAAAAGCGATAGCATACTGGCTGATGTAAACAATTTTATGTAGCCTAATAATGATCGGTTGGTCAAAACCGATAATGAATAAAGCTGTATCTCAACATCAGCTCTTGGCGGTTCTGAAATAGGACTTTTTTCAAATATTTGTCACTTTTTTCTTCCACTAGTAAATAGTTTCTGGATTCTTGTATTTGGTGGATACTCCCTCTCGCCGTCCCCCCTCCCTCCCCCTTCCTTTCTATATATAACTTTCTATCAGCCCGGCTTTCAAGGTACTAAGATGCCTACGATTTTAACAATAATAATAATAATAAAAGATACAAAAATATTGTAATATACTAGTTTGTTTACATGACTGCGTATTACATCGCTTTAGTATAACGCCCAAGAAATTACAATTTACAGAAGCGTATGAAAAGTATTCATCCGAAAATTTGAGAACTCATGTGTTATGCAAGGGATTTAAGAACTATAATAGCATCAACTTTTCATATCTTTGACAGCTTCGTAACATACACAACATAAAATCGAAGTGTGCGCGCACCATTATCAATTTTTTAGGAAGCACTACAGTTACGAACAAGGGTCTGCGGACTATGATTACGCGGCGCGTTAACGATAGGAATGCTGTCTCTTGCAGTACTTTCAATCTCCATTTAGGAAATCAGTTCTTCAGTTTTTTTTCTCTCCTCGGAGGGGCCAACTAAGGACCACGTGTCAATTTCAATTCTTTATTTGTTTTCTCTTCTTTTTTTCACCTCTCATCTATTCACTATGTTTTGTCTTTCTGTCCTCTGATAAATTCAGACCAGTTTCTTTCACGTTTCCATCCTGGCATCTTTACATGTTCAATTCTTTTTCGCTTATCACTTTTCTTTCAAATGAAACTGTATGGTACTGTAGACTTTTTCATGTCTCAAACATCTATGATGTATGTATGCATACTGAAGTGCCAAATGAAAATTTGTTACAAGATAAGGATTCTAAGCCACGTTTCCTGATCACTAGGCAGATGCGCTAACCACTATTCCACCCTGACACAGTGGATTTGCTCAACTCCACGGACTACCATAGCACGTTTCCCTCCTCAGTCCAATTTCTCATTCACGTCGCCCTCCATAAAAGCATTGAAAAGGCCCTCCCACTGCATTGTAACACCACTCCCAACTAACGAAACGAGGGATCCTGCCTAAAATCTAGGCATAGGTACTTCAACCAAATGAAACTTTATGGGGCACGCGGCGTAGCCGCGCGGTTTGAAGCGCCTCGTCACGGTTCGCGCGGCTCCCCCCGTCGGAGGTTCGAGTCCTCCCTTGTGTGTGTTATCCTTAGCGTAAGTTAGTTTAAGTTAGATTAAGTAGTGTGTAAGTCTTCTTTTGTCTTAAATTTTCATGTGTTTTCTATGTTCAATGAATTTCATTATCACTTCGTAATTTCCAACCTTCCACAGTTTTTCATGGGCCTAACGTTCTGCTAATGATTCGCCTTTCTAGTGTTTGTAATTTATCTAAATCATAGTTTAATGGTAGACATTCGGTTGCATATAGACATTCTGGCTTCACTACTGTATTGTAATGTCTTATTTTAGTATTTCTAGACAGGAATTTTTTGTTGTAAGACTCATAAGTTACACCATGCACCTTTCTCAGCTTATGTTGCCTTTCCTTCACAGCAGTTTTATCCAAACCACTTTCTTGGATTATCTCCCCAAGAAACTTCAATTTTTCACCTTTCAAATTTGGACGACATATGTTTTCAGAAATTTTGGTGCACTTTTAAAATTTGTAAATCATTTGTTTTTTCTTCTACAGAAATTCTTAAGCTGGTGCTACTGGCTATTTCGTCCATAAGATTAATTTATCTTGCAGCAGGTGGCAAATTATCAGAAAGTATGGGAAGGAACCTGCAAATGCGAGACAGTTTATTTCAATGTTTTTGTTTCTTCTTCACCACCTTGTTGGTGAAATCTGACATTCACTCAACTTCTCATTCAAAATTGTAATTGCTTTTTCTAGGACACAATTACAAAGAACTGGGGATAGATCATCTCTTTGCCGTACACCTGTGTTTTATTTCGAAGGTCTGAGATATTTCTCACGTAAATTTCACTATAGATACGATGCCTGTATTTGTTTCGCGAATAGATTTGCTAATTTAGGCTTAACATCAAATTCTGTATTATTTCTCTGTATAGTCTGTTAATGGAATCAAAGGCCTTTTTGAAATCAACACACATTTTTTTAATTTTGTGGTCTTTCTTTACACAGCTTCTGTCTTTCTTTACACAGCTTCCTGTGGTTTTGCCGGTTCTACTTTTAGACTCACGAACCGAATCGGATCTGTGGTTGACATCAGGTACTGTCAGCGTGTGCGCCTTTACCTTGCTGGAACTTGACTGACATAGGATCACGACCCCGTCCGTGGGGGCAAGTCCGCAGACAAGCAATGGAAAGTAACCTGTATTAGACGTGGTTTCTAATTTCTAAAAAAGCGATTTCCGAGACACTTAGATTCCATGTAACTTTATCCTACGAAAGTTACTTGTGATATCTGGAAATTTATAGGCATATCAAAATGGATCCGCACCTGGATCTACCCCAACGTCCTTGTAGTGAGACAACTCAGGGATGGTTTTGATGTCCATGCCAGACGGTAATAACGACGCCAAAATGACAAAAAGCCGTGAGTACCTTTCGATATTCTGTCGTCCTAGGCAAACTTGAAATCAGTTAATCAGACTGGAGCTCATATTGTGGCTAAGTTTGGCCGGGCCTTTAACAGAGCTTCGTCACGCAAGAGCCTGGCGGCCAGGGGAGCTACAAAGTCACCTGCCACCGGCCGTGACCTGCACCTCAACTTAGCTCTGATAACTTCTGGAGCACCACCTCTACCCGATAACTTCGATTGTTTCCGGCTCACCTGTTGTTCTCACTATCGTGATGCTTTTTTAATGGCCTCACGCCCATTGTGCGAAGTTCATCAGCAACCACTCGACAATAAGCAGGGGACAACACCTCTCTTTCTTTATTGTATGCTATTGAATCTACAGTGCATTCACAAACTATTCAGCTACACTGGTGGCTGTTAAAATTGCAACACTATGAGTAGGGCCTGCGACAAACGTAAATTGACATGAAGTGTGTTACATGCTTGTTAAGTGCAAATGATTAGCATTTCAGCGCAATCGCACAATGTAATTAAGAGTAACGTGAGGTTCATTCTGTGTACCGGGTGTCCGAGGGGAAATTCCATACTTCCGAATGTTTTAGAGATAGAACATATTTAATGGGTATTTGTTTTCCGGGGCGCGGGTTCCCCCGTTGGAGGTTCGAGTCCTGCCTCGGGCATAGGTGTGTGTGTTATCCTTAGTGTATGTTAGTATAAGTTAGATTAAGTAGTGTGTTAGCTTAGCGACCGGTGACAGCAGCAGTTTGGTCCCACAGAACTTACCACAAATTTCCAAATTTCGTTTATTTTGTTTTTCGGGTAGACGTGGTCGAAAAACCTGTCTTACCCACGCAGCCCCTTTGACGATTTATTCTAACCCTCTTTGCCTTATTGCTTTCAGCCTCTTTGTTCAAGGTATGTTCTGCCATTAAACTAGTCCGTTGTACGCGCAGTTGTCCATGGTGTGTTGTGAGCGAAGTAGTCGGAGGGACTGAGAGTGTATCAGAGAGAAGCGTCGGTTACGTGTGTTTGTACACGCGCTGGCTAAAATATCACGCATCCACACTAATGAAGAATATGCAGATATAGTGTATGTTTATGGCTTTTGAGATGTTAATGCTCCTGCTGGTGTCGAAGAATACCGTCGGCTCTTTCCGACACATCGAATTCCTGATCGTAGAGAGTTTACCAGTGTTTCAGCATGTTGAGTGAAACAGATATTTTTCCAAATTTGCATGTTTCTTCTGAACGTGTAGTTCATCAGCCGCCGCAGGAACAGCAACATGTTGTCGAGACGGTGCAGTGTAGTCCCACACCAGCACTGGCGACTTTCTGCACATATCAAAGTCCCACGAACGCGCGTATGGCGGACTTTACACGTGGAAACTACAAGCCAACGCTGCAGCGCTGCAACGCCACACGAATTGAATTTTGCATTGGTTAAACGCCAATCGTCATTTGGTTCCATCAAAACTATTCACTTATGAAGCCATATTTACACGGAGTGAAATGCGCAACACCCGTAATAATCATCGATGGTCGCAGTGAAATCCACGCGCTACAGTGGAAACCAATTTCCAAGTTAGTTTTTCGATCAATGTTTGGTGCAGAATGATCCGTAACAGATCGACAGGTCCAATCATTTTAGAAGAGTGAAGGGAACAGGATTACTTGAATTTTTTTATAATTCGTTTACTGAGCACCTCGCGAACGTTCCTTTGGCCACACGGCCTGCAATGTACTTCCAGCGTGACGGAGCCCGTCCACATCCTACCGGGCGTGTATGGGAACATCTCAGCTGCTCTTAGCTTAATCGGTGGTTGGGAGTCGTATAGAATTAACTGACCACCAACACAGTTAGACCCTACGCTATTAGATTCTTGTTTATGAGGTTGGATGGAGTCCGAGGTGTACAAATGAAAAATGAATACATGGGATAAATTGCTTGATTGCATCATTAACCCTTCTACAATCATTAGCGAACATACAGAGGCACTCAGACAAGGAAGAGTGCACAAATGTACTGATGTTGACGGTGTGGTATTCGAAAATTTATTGTGAGCTGAACAATAGCTGTAATGTGACGTGTACGTTAATGCTTAGTAGTGTATGTTAAAAATACGTATTTTTCAATTGATAGTTTGTACACACATGTTGCAATGTTTACTAATAGTTTGAGATAAATTGAAACTAAATCTCTTTGGCCGTTCCTGAGAAAAATGAGCATTAACAGACGGACAGTCCGATGGACGGACAACAAATGGCAAAAGAAACGTTTTTTATGTAATATACTTACAAATGAACAATTTTCGAATTTTTTCCTTTACCTTTACTGTAAATCTTTGATTACTGCCAAATTTCATGATTATATGATTCTAGGTCAACGGGAAGTACCCTAATAGTTCTAATGAAAGAGTTTGCGAGTATCAAAATATCTGATGTAAATGGTCTTATCATTTGGTTGCATTGACTTATAAGCTTACATTTTCCACACCACCAAGGAACCCTAGACTTTAGTATTTGTCATAAATTTCAGTTTCGTACCTCTACCTGCTCCTGAGAAAAAGGGGTCTTAACTGTCGGACAGACTGACGAACTACGAAGTGACTATGACGTTTGCTTTTCTACCTTTTAAGCCACGGAACCCTAAAAGGAAAAGTCATTAGCTGTAAAATAAGAGAAATAGCACTACCGCAGACTTGTAACATCATTCGGTAATATCCAGCATTTTACTCAGCATTTCACAACAAATATTTTAAAAACTATACAGTTAGATATCTCTCATGACATGATGTCATCCATTATCAAAATCTGGTGTTGTCCAGCCATGTAACTCATAAAGGTATGAGGCCGTTAATAATCTCGTTGTTGAGCGCCACAAACCCACAAACATGCATACGTTATACTGTGTTTTAACCAGCTTTCAATATAAATATCGTTCATTCAAAGCATGATGCAGTGGTATCTGCTTTGTAAAGAGGAACATTAGCAGAAAAGAGTCGATTCTAACTTGTTACCATAGTGAGGTAAGAATATTATTGTGTATAGTGCTTTCACAACTGCTGTGTTAATTTTAACACCGAACAAAACTAGTGATCTGGTCTCACAAAGTAGGAAACAGGTCCATCAGCCCTACCTCACATCATCACCCACAAATTTTATTGTCATTATAGTAAAAGCAAGAAATACGGATTGTCAGAATACCACAATATATACACAAATCAGAAAACCACAAAATTCGCCACGGTTCATTACTCTTTGTAATCAGAAAAACATTCACAAGTAATTCAGTCTAAAACCCAAGAGAACTTGCCTGACGTCTGATTCCTCAACGCCGGCCGCAGTGGTCTAGCGGTTCTAGGCGCTCAGTCCGGAACCGCGCGACTGCTACGGTCGCAGGTTCGAATCCTGCCTCGGGCATGGGTGTGTGTGATGTCCTTAGGTTAGTTAGGTTTAAGTAGTTCTAAGTTCTAGGGGACTGATGACCATAGTGCTCAGAGCCATTTGAACCATTTTTTTGATTCCTCAACAAACTTAAGCAACTAAAGTAATACTAGCTTGTCATTAATGAAACGTCGAAGAGAGCACTGAAGAGTTGTCTAAAGTTTTATGTGATGTTCTTACCTAAATATATAAAGTACATCTTCATCTATTCTATATCTATACTCAACATGTTACCTTATATTGTGTGGCGGAGGGTACTTCTGGTAACACTATTTTTCCGCTTCCCTGTCTCAGTCGGTAATGGGTCGAGGGAAAAATGACCGTATGTAAACGACAGTGAAAGGTATACTTTCTCCGATTTTTTCGGCGTGATCATTTTTCGCTACGTTTGTAGTAGGAAGTAATGTTTGCAAGAGGTTACCTGGAACGTCTGATCTCGGAATTACAGCAGTAAAATTCTCTGTAATACACAACAACTTCTTGTAATGTCTGCCACTAGTGTTCGTTGGGCATCTCCACAACGTTCTCTCGCCAATTAACCGATAGCGTGCGTGTCTATACGTTGGATTTTCTCTCTCACTTCTATTAACGCAATTTGATAACGGGTCCCACACTGATGATCAATGCTCAAGAATCGATCAAAGTAGTACTTTCTAAGACACTAGTACAAAGAAATTTTTCACATAGATTACACATATCATTACACCTATCTTTACAACAAAGACAGGGAAAACCAAATTAATTATCAGACCGTTTCGAAACTGATATTTTTTCTAGTTAATAATGTACTAGTGATGTTTGTCATAATAAAATAGAAACAATTTATGTAATACACTAAAGTTTGAGTTCTTGAACAACTATTTGACTGTGAGTATTCGTTACTCACTTATCCATAAAAATTACGGGCCTTATGTAACAATATATCACCATTTTGTTTTTTATGAACTGTTCAAATCATTACACAGGTCATAATACTTCCTTACGAAAAACTTACGTTTGATAAAACTAATAGTTTAGCGAACATACGGTTCGAATAACATTAAAAGATTCAAAATATGGCACAAATAACTCAAACAGTAGTGGAAGAAGAGAAAATTTTAATAATTAGAGGGAGGAGAGGAAATCATGAAAAAAATCAAAAAGCACTCGATTGTGGAAAGATTTAAGCAGATTTAATTTTTATTCGGATGATAAAAGTCCTGTAATTAATCACATTTGAGCGACAGTAATAAAAGAAATTTCCACTGATGTTTTTCAAAGAGTTATTTAGGGTTCTCTGCAAAAGAACTCTGATTCAATTTCGAAACATGCGTTATATACAGTTCCGCTAACTGGAGAACTTGAACAGGGATTTGTGAATATCTCACACAACTTCTTATACAAATGAATGACTTAATGTATGACGTGTACCAAATACAATAGGTGCTTTTTGTATAAGACACATATATTGTAATTAATCCTTTTGGAGAAACAGCTAGAGAATAAATTGCTAACATCTTACAAATAATTATTTTGTGCTTTCCAAATAAACGCACTATATACAATATTACAAGAGAAATGCTCCTTTCTTGTGACCACTGTAGTTGTTAATGACTCAAAAAAGTGTTCAATATGCATCCACAAAAATCCATAATCATTTGCTTAATAATATCTAACGTCTTACAAGCAACAAAGCAGTCTTTTATCCTAAACTAAAATCGTTTCTTTTCACCAGTTCTCTTTGTAATATACAAGAATTATTAATTAAATGCTAGTAGTATATAAAACAAATATGTTCACTTTGTTGTTAAATAGCATCTTCACTAGTGAAAGGCTCAATTCCAATGTTTCATATATTCATTGTTATTAAATTTAACCCATTGTTCTACTGAGTAATCTGTAAAAGGCTAGGTGTATCCACACACACACATCGGTAAAGTATGTGCGGCCTGTAAACTAATTAATTCGATATGAGTCCTAAATAATAACTTAAAGTATATTATGGAATATGGAATTCTCTAAATAACTAACTACCTAAATAATTATGCACCTGTATTCATGATGAAATGTCTGCACTTGTGGGATACTACAGTAGATCCCATTCGAGCCTACCGGAGTACACCCTCTGACTGATTCTGACACAGACGTCCATGTGGTGGAGCGCTTATATAAACATCGACTGCCCATATACAGATCACTTTCAGTACAACACGCATACTCTTTTGTACGCATTGTGTACTTGGAGCATCCTTGCCATCACCTCGGAAGATTGAGATAGCGCAAAAACGCAAGAAGAACGTATAAAAGCTTACAGGTTTCGGTTGTGGAACATCCAAAAAATTTGAAAGGATGGCCAACAACAATGTTGTTTGTAGAGGTGCTGAAAATGAGTCCGAGTACTTTGAACTTAAAGAAGCGATATTGTTGAAATGTTTCAAATTTTACAATCAGAATGTCGGAGATAAAACAAACAAGTATAAATTTTAGATTCTAAAAAGACGTGAACATCGCCGTAACAATTTCAAGATTAGAAAACTAAAATGTTGACGATCAATAATCACTGGAGATTCATGTTGATGCAGGAACCTGAATTATTTTTACGACACATTTCCGCGTCGCAACCATTCGTCAGCTCCTTCCATTTTAATGTAATCGTAATTTCCCTTTCCGATTTTTCGAAGTAGCTAACAACGTTGTGTATGCAATCCGAAATAACCTAGCCACGTTTATACATCATTCCTTTGCAGGCATACTGCTAACTTTCCCTACAGACTATTTTTTCTTCTTCAACATCTTCATTACAAAAGAGACTGTTTGCAGGAGCTGGGTTTGCATCAACCTCCCCAGTTCACAGTAATGAAGGCAGAAATACTTTTTAGGCTTTGTGTTAACACAGGCATATAGACTTCCGAATAATGAGTTCCACGAGATGTAGCTACTGCTATTTATTGTACTATAAAGTGTCGCTATCAGGCAGCATATTTGATTTTATCCATAACACATATGAGGTCATGGTCGTTAAACTCAGCATTCAAATGTGTTCAAGTACTCTGAAAATGTGGTCGACCTAACATTTGAACGGTAGGAATATTCATTACTTTTAATTTACTTTCGTATACTTCTACAAGCAATAAACGTAAATTAGTCTTCCTTAAAAACCATGTAAATGCTTCTCATATGAAGAGCTGACGACAAAATAAATTGCTTTGTTTCCGCTAAAAAGATTCTTCTTTTGGCTGGAAAACACGAAACAACTAACCATTTGTCGTTAAGAAACAACGTTGTCCACCTCCATAATAGAACTGAAAGCACTGTCATTGTTATATTACTTAAAGTATGCTAATTATGGGTGATATAATTGTTGAGGAATGCAACATCAGCAGTGCGACAGTGGAGGATGTGATTAATACAGGAATAAGCTGTACCTACCTGAGTGTAGATTACAGTAAAAAAATTCTTGCAGTTTTCAGCATATTTATGTATTGATAGATTCCACGGCAAAGTCTTCTTGGCCAGATAATTTCATCGTCCTTGAACACATACTGGTATAGTGTAAAAAGAAAAAAAGTAAAGGGATGAAGATTTCTCTCCGTTAAATTAAACTAACGTAACAGCTACGATATCGGTAAACATTGATTAAGTCAGTGATCTCACTGATGAAGTATGTCTTTGGTAAAAAAAAAAAAAACATTTGTCACCAGAGATAGCATTTGTTAAGAGATCGCAGTGCGGGAGAAAGTCTGTGGAAACGTTTTATTGCATTAAATACTATTATGTTATTGAAAGATATCCATAAGACGCACTGTTGTCAGAGAGAAAATTAATAAATGTGCGTGTTTAATGGACAAATTTCTTTAATAATGACATGTAAGGTATACCAACAATATTCTAAAAATCTAAATGATTATCACGTCAAAGAGCTTATACCACAGGGGTAGACAGGATAAATGTAACGTCGTATTCTTGATAAAAGCTTTGCTCTTGTTCCACAAGGAGTTTTGTAATAAGATCACGCGAGGGTAACACGGCGGGGTACAAACGTGCAGATAGGAGAGGAGTATATGCAAATGAGCTCTGTTATTGTGCTAAGCCCCACTGAACTCCACTTTACTCGCTAATGTATCGCGCACTTACGCTTGTTTATTAGAGCACAACTGGCTATTCTTATGAGTGTTGTATTAGTCGCGCCTGTGTGAGATTTTACTGTTATCTTAACCAAAGTTCTATACACAAATTGATTCCGTAATAAGATGCGAAAGGAATTACTCTTTTTTTTTTTTTTTTTTTTTTTTTTTTTTTTTTTTTAACTGAGACTCATGTAATATTCTCCATAATTCTCTTAACAAGCACTTTGCAGTTAACGCATAATAGGAGTAGATTGTAAACAGCGGTCTGTACTGCTTTGTAAGCAGACAGATTCTGCCGAACTATCAGATTCAGGAAAAGCTGGAGGCAAATAACTGCTGCTCCGCATTCAAGTTAAATATTGTATTCTGACGGTAGTTTGCTATCAGGGCTTTCATTCATTCATTTGTTCCATAGCCTGCTGGCTAGTAAAGTTAGATCACACTGCTACTTAGTGTTTCTTGTTGCAGCGATTGCAGAAACATTCTGAAAATATCTAAATTGAGAATACTTAATCATAGATGGGTGTAAAATATTATATGGCTTTTTCATTCAGATTTCGAGTTTAAATATGTAACGTTAATGTATATGTCTTTATTTACTAAGTGTGTGCATGTAAGTGTGGCAATAAATGGATTGCGACGCACCTGCCAAGCTATTTAAACGTCATATATAGCTTTCAGAGCAGCAATCACATAAAGTCACGCAATCTGGTAACGGAATGGCGGTTGCGAAGAAGAGCCCACAAGTCGATCGTCTTAAAGGTGAGCTACTCAAATCTCGAGATCTACGTGTGTTACGAGTTTGTTGTTTCCTCGGACAAGAAATCCGTTCTGTCTAGCCGTCTTTATCATCAGGTTTCAGAATCCATTACGTCCTGGTTTCTTTCTTTCAACAAATGAGCGAGAGAAAAAATAGCAGCTGGGTCGTTAGAACGAGAAACACGCATTTATCACAAAATACCATTCGGTCATTTTTGAACAACGTAATAATTTTTACCTGATCATTAGTATCAATACGAATGAAACTCTTACCTACATCGCATCTTCAGTGTCTTAAAAACTGCACATAAATAGGTTTAATAAGATTTTTCATGTGGACTGAAGCTGAAAAATATCATTCTGTTTTGACTCTAAACCCGTTGAAACTCGGTTAAAGTCCAGTATTGTATTCGAGCAACAATGTTAGATAACGATTTCGCAGAACAGAGTCAAAGTTATAGCTGCAGCTCACTTTTTCTACAAAAGATGAAAATGTTGTGTCAGACCAGTATAGCGTAATATCAACAGTATGTGAAAACGGCACAACGGCCGTAGGACACTTTATGAATAGGAAGGTAAGGCAAAGAGCGAGGTACGAGAACAGTTTAGCGTTAGAAAACGTATATCCAGAAGCTATAGCAAATCAACACCATTAAGTATAGTCCGGTACTGAGAATGTTACGCATTAGTTGTCAAATGTGTGATGTATTTACCACAACATATACGCTATCCCATTATGAAATGCTACAAAACAAGGCCTGCGATATTACAGGATAGCACTATCATTGGTAGGCGAAGGCAGCTGTCTTTAGTTTACATCTGAATCTTAAAAAAGATCGTGGAGGGTAGGAAAGTGTTAATGGTAAACGGTAAGTTCCCGATTTTTATGTGGAACACAACCATTTCTTGAATGACTCAAACCACGTGGCGTATTGTACAAATTCTGACCTAAAACTAATAGTTGTGTTGCGCCATGATACAATAAAAATGAGCTACCAATTAAAAATCAAGACGCCTTTCTTAGTAACACAAGAGGAGTGTTGGGCAATGTGCATGTCCAGGGGACTGAACCATCTGTTGCCAATGCAACAAAAAGGCGACACAGGAAGAAAGGTACCATCATTTTGATGACCACATATGACGAGCAAGATCATTTAAGCTGAATGCAAGAGTAATTATGCAGTAGATTGAGATTGGAGAATACACCAGCCAGACGACAGAAAACAAATTTAGAACATCATGGAGCGTTCAGGAAAGCTGACCAGATGGGAAAGGAGGCCAAGTGATGACATTATTACCTCACAGTAGCGTGACGAATGCAGGCCAGTCTCACAGAAATATATCTCTTAATCCAAAAAAAAAAAAAAAAAAAAAAAGCGAGTTCCATCCTGTGGACTTCAATGCTGCTAGCCACAGCGCTGTCATCCTTGCAGAGTCTGATGGGAAGAACTTAGGTGACCGTTGGACTGTTTGAGGTCCACTTTACTACGACTACTGCCACTTTCCACCCTGAGGACCTCTGGTTCCTGACATACAGCTCCTCTTCTGCCATCACAAGGGCGAGCTGTCTCAGCCCACCACCTGTTCCTAAGGACAGACCCTACTGCTGGTGGCTGGCTTCCCTGTATGCAGCCTACAATGTGATCATGTGCGTCCTGGTCACCCACTTCTGAAACTGTTAGTTGTCTTACACAGTTCAGGTGCCACTGTGTGTCGGCTGTGGGGGGCCGAGGGCTTCATGATTTCGCTGGAGCTGACACCGCCACTATGGCTGCCTTGATCAGCACATACCAGGCAGGTACCTTCTGCTGGTGCATCCCCCAATACTAGCCACCTGCTTAATGTCTTGCTGATCCAGCTTTGGAATGCAATAGAGACACTGCGTGATATAGTTTCGACAAGCCCTTGGGAGATTTCCAGTGATATGTTGCACCAGATGTCTTAATTCCTGTAAATTACAGACTCCGCCGGGTTCATACCTGGTAAATACGGTCGTCAAAACATCAACGCGAGTTCACTATCATGCTTTTCTAACCACAGAATCACTACTCTGGCCTTGTGATACAGACAGTTAACCTGCTGAAAGATACTGAAACATCACAACAGGGGTCGTTACATGATTTAAAAAATGAGTGATGCAACTAATTAATCTCAGCCCGAACAACCGCATGCCTGTAGAAGCAAAATGGATCTACACATTTCTTTCTCATTCTTATGTGCACGTCCTGTGTCCCTTCCTGAAAGCGTGTGGTCAAGTGTGAATGATTTGAATGCAGTAGCAGACGAACCAGAGAAGTGTTGGGTTTCTTAATCTTCTACCAGCCTAAACGGTATCGACGGAAGGCAGAGAGCAGGAACAGGAGGGCTTGGCCAAGATGAGTAAAGCAAAACGTTTTCCTAGCAGGGGTTGGTCATGGGCCTCCCCCACCACCTCTGACGGTTCGGAGAGAGCTCCGCGCGACGGTTACAGGAGGAGGAGGAGGAGATTAGTGTTTAACGTCCCGTCGACAACGAGGTCATTAGAGACGGAGCGCAAGCTCGGGTGAGGGAAGGATGGGGAAGAAAATCGGCCGTGCCCATTCAAAGGAACCATCCAGGCATTTGCCTGAAGCGATTTAGGGAAATCACGGAAAACCTAAATCAGGATGGCCGGAGACGGGATTGAACCGTCGTCCTCCCGAATGCGAGTCCAGTGTGCTAACCACTGCGCCACCTCGCTCGGTGACGGTTACAGGCTGAGTTGTTCTGAAGACAGGTAAGCGACCAGACGTTCCTTCAGAACGTCTGTGTCGAACAAGGGACAAAAGGTGTTTGAATCTGTTAATAATTTGTTGATCTCAACAATTTCTTCTCATAGCCATTCTTTTGAATTACCATTTAGGATCTGGTAACAATTTTTAGTTCAGTTTATCAGGGTCATACTTGTGTGATTTCCGTTAGGCGCGACCACGCGCTCTATAGACTCAAAGCACAGCCCAAGCCTTAAAAGTTAGTGCTTGCCGTAATATTTTATTTGTGCGGGACATTTTAAACTATCAATAAAACTGTACCGAGGGTATATTCGGCAAGATGAATCGATTTGGTTCCAAGCGCTTCACGCAAAGATATGCAGCCACCAAAATCCTGTCGATGCCAGCCACGGGGTGCATACAATTCTTCCCACTAATAAACGCTGTAGACATTTTGTTTGCCGTGTGAATTAGTGCATGTGAATGTCTGTGTTACAAATTTGAGCAGTGACCACGAGCTCCCCAGAATTTCCCAACCCACTGGACTCTACAAATTAAGGCCAACGTGGCTTGTCATTCTCGTATGAGGAAGCCATAGAATCGTTTTAAATGCACCAGGAATGTTTTGTCCATCTATTAAATACAAAAAGATTACTGTTAACAAGCGAGCTATTGGTCAAAACTAAATATTTTATCATTTCAAGCTATTTCCGTGATCGTTAATTTATTTTCAATACGTTTGAAAATAGTGTCACATGTGTAGTATTGATGATTACGCTCCTAAAATCCAAAGTGCTTGGCTCAAGTTTAGCTAACGGTAAGTAGCTTTCTCTGACTGCCCCACAAAATACCATAGCATTATCTGATGCGACCTTAATAAATTCAGTCAGCGAAGGAATGGTTCCTAAAATTTAGATGGACTTATATCTATTTCAAATAACGGGCAAAACTATTCAGAGAAGGTTACGTCGCCAAAGAAAAATGAGAGTGAATGTGGACAGGATATGCCATCATAGCAGGCTGGAGCAAAAGAAATAATAATAATCAAAAGAAGCTCCTGCTAGTGAAAGTAAGTAACCCTCCATAAGCTGCTACTCAATGAATAGTAAGATGCCAGTGGTGAGTTACAATACTGTTGCCATCAGGGAAGGTATCAATCGGGACTGGATGTTGGCAGTCCACAGTATGTTCACGTAGTACACAGCTGCCATGGAACCTTCGATTACTACCACAGATCCCATGCAAGCCCAGGTGAATGTCCCCATAGCATAACACTGCTTCAACAATCTCCGCCCGTGGCCGAATACACGTTTCGATCAGTCGTTCACCTACAAGATGGAGCATCTGGACACAATCATCTATCTGGTGTAACAATAAAAATGATTCCTCCGAGCAGGTGACACGTTTCTATGGTCCAATCTCGATTATCATGTGTCTAATGAAATTGTAACTGATGATATACACCCATGCTCATAAATTAAGGATAATTGCAGAATGTGGTGCCACACAAAGTGCACTACACAAAACTGGCGTTAATAGCATAGGCACATAGGGAACACACACGACACAGATCTCCAAGTCCACGGTATTGTGATAAGTTGAGAAAACCGTCCCGAAACACATGAGCAACAAAACACCACTGTTTCCTGCGCATGTACCCCGACATCAATATGGGATATGATCACCATGCACACGTACACAGACCGCACAACGGGTTGGCATACTCTGGATCAGGTGGTCGAGCAGCTGCTGGGCCCAGCCGCAAGTTTTAGCGAGAGACTTTTTCGCGTATCTGTTACGTCAGGACTACCCCCCAGCCCATGTTAAAATCTAGAGCCCTCCAGAAGAACGGTATAGATCTTACGATAGCACTAAATGGACCACACCAGCTGCAAGTTTTAGCGTGAGACTTTTTCGCGTCTCTGTTACGTTGCAAACTTTAAAAACATTGCCCCACCACGAAAAGTATAACGTTTCTCATTGGATAAACAGAATTTTTGTAGGTGGAGCTTAAGGTTAACATTGAGAACCTGATTGGTCAGATGAAAACACAGCCAGATAGTTTTTTTTTTTTTTTGAACCGACTTCGGTAAATTGTAGTAAGGAGAAGTTAGGGGAGAGTTGCTTCCGAGACGGCGAGGTGAGCGGAGCTGTGCTGTCCGCCGCCCCCTGACGAACACCGACAAGGTAATGAACGCATGCGATGCTGCATAACAGCGCATAAAGCTTCACTCAGAAGTGCAGAAGTCTCATCTGTTACACCCCCTTTTTGCGTAATACTAGTGTCGATCGTCAATTAAAGCTCATGGTGTTCCCATTTTCCACTTGAAGTAAAAATCTGAAACGCGATGATTTTTGTGTTATATAGTTATTGAGAAGCCACATCAGCCACTGTAATTTACGACAAGTTAGATAAGTAATTAAAGATAATTGAGGGTCACTGTAGACCATTTTGATAGTTTTCTCTTTTGTGAAACTTAATTTAAACCCAGATTATAGATGTGATACGGCATAGGTCATCCTTCGATCCATTGTAGAACTTGGAAACCCATTCAGGGAATATTCGTTCACATTTTTGTTGAACGCAGTTGGTTTTTACCATCCTGTATTAAAGCATTTCCTTTTATCAATAGTGCAATTTATAAACGATGTTTTTTGAGTAGAATAAAATTTCCAATGGTAAACTGCTTTTTCGACGTTATTTTACCAGCTAACTAAAAATAGGAAAGCCTTGAACCCCTTCCACTAAATTTAGTTGGTATTAAGATTCTTTTACAGGGAGTGCAGTGGAGCTGACGCTGAAATCATTAAGTATTTGGTTATATAATCGCTAGTCTCACTGAACTCTTCTGAACTCTACATGTCATGTGTGGTCTGGCGTCTCCTTACCAGCAACAGGTTCCAGGTTCAAACTAGTCAATTCCCTAAAAAACACGCTCAGAGCGTCGTTGCGCGGAAGTGGTAGGGAGACACGATAGAGAACAAACAGACACCACGCAGAATGTTACACGTGCACCAATCATAATCCCACCCCACACCATCAAACCACGACCTCCATACAGGTATCTTTCAAGGACATTAAGGGGTTGGTATCTGGTTCCTGGTTCACGCCAGATGAAAACCCGGCGAGAATCACTGTTCGGAATATACCTGGACTCGTCGGTGAACGTAACATGGGACCACTGTTCCAATGACCATGTACTGTGTTCTTGACACGAGGCTTTACGTGCTCTCTTGTGCCCAGGGGTCAGTGGAACGCACCTTGCAGGTCTCCGGGCGAATAAACTATGTCTGTTCAGTTGTCTGTAGATTGTGTGTCTGGAGACAACTGTTCCAGTGGGTGCAGTAAGGTCCCGAGGAAGGCTACCTGCAGTACTCCGTGGCCGTCTGTGGGCACCGATCGTGAAATATCGGTCTTCTTGTGGTGTTGTACACTGTGGACGTCCCGTACTGTAGCGCTTGGACACATATCCTGACTGCTGGAATAGTTGCCATAATCTTGAGATCACACTTTGTGGCACACGGAGTGTCCATGCTACCACTTGCTGTGTTTGACCAGCCTCCAGTCGCCCTAGTATTCTATCCATTATAACGTCATGAATGTGTGTTCTTTGAGCCATTTTCAACACACAGTCACCATTAGCACGTCTGAAAACGTCTGCACACTTACTCGCTGCACCGTACTCTGACATGCACCAACACACCTCTGCGTATGTGGACTGCTGCCATCGCTACCGTGCGACTATCGCAGGTCAAATGCACCGCATGGTCATCTCCCGAGGTGATTTAAACCCGCAAACCGCCCACCAGAGCGTTGTTTCTCCATGTATAAGCATTATCCTTAGTTTATTAGTATGGGTGTAGTTGGATCATTATTCCAACACATAGGGGTCATCTGCTGCAGAGTCCCGTGTTCAACTATATATGCTGAGATGCGTCGCTAAACACTCGTGTTGGCACCAGAATAGTCTTGTGTTGACAGAGTTGCCACAGATAACCCGGCAAGATAGCTCCGCTTGTCAAAGCACCGCTTCCGTGATGAAGGGATGTGCCAGACCCAGATCTAATCCAAGCAGCTGATTAACGACGAAGATCGGTGTACCGAATAGTCTGAAAGTGGTTTTTGTCGGTTTAACACATCCAGCTTGGTGAATATTAGGCCCGTACTCAAGCCCTGCCTCAGCTACACGATACGCAAACATTTAGAAAACTTTAACTCACTTTCACACGAATACCGCTGAATGAAAAAAGTTTGGGGTGCACATATTCCGTCCCAGGGGGTGACGGCGTGGCGACACGAGGCCATCCCGCCACCCCTTAAACTACCCACCCCAAATCCGTTAACAACTATGTGGACCCTGCGTCGATTCTGACCAAAGGCACAAGTGTAATAAGATGAAGATTTACCACAGATCGCCGCCTATCCTACTTTAAAGAGCGGGCAAGCTTCCGACTTTCCCTTGGTGTGATGAGGCGTGGATGTCCAACACTCTGTCGCGCACAGGTAGTTGGGGTATAATTGGATATGAGAGTAAAATCAGGAGCCCTCATATTTCTTTTTAAAAGTCGGTAACATTCGACCATGAACACAGCCGGAAAGGAATTTTACAGAGAAGGTACAGTTGGGGTAAACCTCGGTACAAGCAGTGTGGTAAAACCGGAACTACGTGATATTACCCCTTGACTTCGTTATGTACTGGTTGATTCAGGAAGAATGTCACATAATTTGTAAATTAATTGTACATGAGAAAATAAAATGGGAAAGTCCTATGAATATATGACCGATTTTCGATCCTTACGGAACTGGAATGGGCTGAAGACTACACACATCCATAAAGGAATATGAAGACAAGCAAGAACACTACTTGCCGAAATGCTGTGTGGGCACTGTGGTGGACAAAATAATGGTGTGATAGATGACTGATCCATCCTACAAGTTGCAGAAGGTGTGGGGATTCTACAACGATAGCAGCACTTCGATGTCGTGCTGAGGCAACGGCTGGAAGTGTACTCAGTGTGCAATCGTGGGTTGTGTCAGTGAGCAGTCATGAGGCCGTGTTCGTGTAGTGCTTGAGTGTTGTTTTCTCACTAAGCATTGCGTCCGTGATTACTGACATGCCACATACGTCCACCTATGCAGAATACGCAGACATGTGGTTTGTGTACAGGTACTGTAATGGTGGCAGTGCCCGTGCCGCTGTGACAGAATACCAGGGACGTTTCCCTGATCGATGAACCCCCTGTGCCAGGGTAAATCCCAAAGTTTCTCGAACATTACGTTTATGTGGAACACTGCCCACTGTACAAGTAACATCAGAACGTGAGGCCTTTCACTCATTTGAGGAAAACGAAGATACTATTGCAAGGGTACAACGGAGTCCCGCCAGCAGTACACGGCGCACTGGCCGACAGCTCGATATTCCACAGGCGCGAGTGTGGCATGTGTTACATTCCGAGAGACTGCACCCTTTCCATGTGCAGACCGTGCAAAATCTGCATCCAGTTCACTCAGTCAGCAGACAAGAATTTTGTGAATGGTTGGTGGAACACAGAGAGTGTGCAATACACTATATTTAGAAAATGGTTCAAATGGCTCTGAGCACTATGGGACTTAACTGCTGAGGTCATCAGTCCCCTAGAACTTAGAACTACTTAAATCTAACTAATCTAAAGACATCACACACATCCATGCCCGAGGCAGGATTTGAACCTGCGACCGTAACGGTCGCGCGGTTCCAGACTGTAGCGCCTAGAACCGCTCGGCCACTCCGGCGGCTTTATTCACAGGTGAGGCTACATTTACACGAAGTGGTATCATGAACACCTCCAATTCTCATACATGTGCGATCGAGAAACCACGTGACACTAGGTAAATACGATCCCATGTTAGATTATCAGTGTACGTCTGGTTTGGTATGATGGATAACCCGGTGGTAGGGTCTATGTTCCTACCAAATCGCAAGACGCTTCCTGGCAAAAGACCTACCTGCACTTTTGGAAGACCTGACATTACAGCAACGGTGGCAAATGTACCTGCAACATAATAGATCACCCATTCATTGTACCAGATAAGTATCCCTGTATTCGAATAACAGATTTCCTCAACGGTGGATTGTCTGTGGCACACCCATTAACTGGTCTGCCAGATCTCCTGACCTCACCCCACTTTATTTATGTTTAAGTGGCTGGTTAAAGGGGGATGCGTACACTACGAAGGTGGATACACATGAAGAACTTGTCACTCGTATCACCAATCCTGTTGGCCACATTAAAACCCACTGAGATGGTGTTTAATGTGCAACACAACACACCCTCCAATGCGTTCACAAGTGCATTGAGATGGGTGGGGTGATTTTTGAACACCTGTTGTGAGATGGATTAGTCTTCTGGCCAGTCATTATTCTGTCCGCCATAGCGCCTACGCAGTATCGCGGGACGGCCCTAACCTTGGCCTGCTCGTTCACCAGATCTCAATCCTCTAGACTTTTAGTTACGGGGACGCTCGAAGGAGTTGGTCCACGCCATGCCAGTCAACAATGTGTGGACACTACAGGGTCGCGTCTTCAGTGCGTGCCAGCAGGTACAACAACAACCGGGTATGCTTCAAAGGGTGTGTCATTCCTTACCCTAGAAGGCGGAAGGGTGCATTGTCTTCAACGGACACCACGATGAACACCTCCTGTAAACATGTGTTTATCACAGAAAGTATGCATTTCGGGACCCCCATTTATTGGACTTATCTCAGAAAGTATGGATTTCTGGACCCATGTTTACTCGACTTATTTTTCTTGTTTCGATGAGTACTACCTCCTCTCAAAGTATTCGACACTTTTTAGAACACCCTGTATGTGCTTTTAACGGCACGTTTTAAGAACTACAATATAATAATGACATATAAAATTTACAATTATTTTGCACAATTTTTTTCGTTATTTTTGTCACTAATAATTTGATTAATTATCCCTTATTGAAGAGGTATACTTTAGTTTGAGATGGGATCATTAGGCGCTTTATACTGTCAGGAAATTAAGACATGCCTCAACAGCTGTCCAAGAAGAATGCAGTCCAATATCAAATAGCTAAGTTGCTCGGACTTGCGTATATTAGAACAGCACCACTGCAGAATGACCTATCTGGTTTTAAAAAGACTTGTATTTTCCCGCTTAATGCAAATTTATTTTGTTAAGAGGTATTTGCACCATCAGATACGACACAGTGTAATGCCAGATTCCCGAAACACAACGGGGTCAGTTACTGCTTCTTGTTCACATCCTGATCCGTCGAATGATGTGCAAACACAGTCTTCATTCACTGTATCGCCGGAGAGTATTAAGCCGGTTTCTCTTTACCAGAGCATCATCAACCAGGTGAAGAGGAAAATGCGGCGTGATCACGGAGTCTCCCTAGAAAAATGAACTCAAAGCAACAAAAGCATCTTCTTGGCAGATTAAAAAAATTGTTGAAGGACTCCGAAAAAATGAGTCGGAAGAGTCTGCCGACGTGTGAGACAAACAGCTCTTCTGAAGATGGCAATGAAACGCCTTGTGTTCTTTCCAAAGAGATCTACTCGCCAACGAGAAAATCAGATGCTTGGGTAAAGTATTTAAAGCGTGGGAAGTGGGCCCACGAGGAGTGCACAGGGTGGACTGAAGATGGCTTGCATGAGTGTCGATGCATCCCATGCCTCAGATGGGAAATAGAAGATTGCCCATTTGTGCACCGTAGAGTACCTGCTTTTACATCAAGGCATGGAGTATAACCGTGTATTGCACAACGCTGAGGTACATTAAATATAATTTAAACCATAAAAATAAGTCCTCATAGTTTATGCACGTTATTCGTACCTTGTGTACCTTTCACTGAATTAAGTTTCAAGTTCAACAAGGAAAATTGTCATTGTTATCTAGTTTTCTCCTTAGCTACCCGATTGTAATCCAACTTCCCCTACTCGTGGATTCCATAGATGCTCACAACCATAGCACTCGAACGACTGAAACCTTCCCAGATGTTCACTTCCTGGCGCTGAATTTTAAAAATCTGCCCGTTACCAAAGGCGTTTATGTCACTGAATTTATCAATTTGGGGTAGTGTCATTGATAGAATGATTCTCCATTCGTCTCTGCTCCTCTTATACACTGTCTTTACCGCTTCACATTTCCACAACGTCACCAGGTGGCATGCAGTCTCGCGGCGGGCAATGTTCATAATGTTTTGGCACACTAGTGTAGTTGTATGCGTTGACTGATTCCATGTGTAACTCACTTACATTATAGTCAGAGAATACTACAATTTTACATGCGCAATTTTGCAATTCTGAACATTTAAAACAAGTTGCTAGTCTTCGCACCACTTTCAGTCCTATCAATAACCGACTGAATATTTGTACAGCTTTCTTCTTCTGTTATAGATAACTGCGTCATCTGCGAATAGAATGAGGTTACTATTAATGTTGTCTTCCAGGTCTTTAACATACAACATGAGCAGCATGGATCTAAGAGACTTGCCTTGAGTACGCCTGAAATTACTTCTATTTCGGTCGATCCTAGGTAACATACTGCCTCCTCCCTACTAAGAAATACTCAATCCAGTCACAAATTTCGATTGATAATCCATATGATCGTACTTTCGATAGTGAGCGTAAGCCTGCTTTTCCGAAGTCAGAGAAACTTGCATCCATAGCTTTCAGTACGTCATGTAAGAAAAGCGCGAGATGGGTTTCACGTCACCGATGTTTCAGAATCCACACTGGTTGGATGGAGGATGTAGTTCTGTTGAAAATCTCATTATATTTGAGAGTAGAGTATGTCCTAAGAGCCTAAAGGTACGTCTATGCAGGATATAGAAACTGCATTTTGGCATTGATGTACGAGAATCCAGCAATGTTGCCCAACAACTTTGACGCCAAACGAATTTCAGTCACAATACTGCCAGATAAGTTGGCCAGTCTGCTGTATACATACCTCTTCTGAATGCCATAAACAAGGAAACACGAGCCATAAAGGTTAAAAAAAGTTTAGACGTCTTAGTCTATATAGAAAATAATTATAGCTCTCTGCTGCACATGATCTAGTATTACGTTAGCAGCGAGAATAGAATGATTCAGCTCTCCCTACCGCAGTGGTTTTTTGCAACCTGCAAGATTATAGCTGGCCATATAAACCAAGTGTGAGATTTTCATATGCTCTCGCTTGTGCAAACTATTAGTCCTGCAGAAAAAAATGAGGACAATCTTTTTGTAGGGAATTTAATGCAGTTAAATTTTGTACTGGGACATGTTTTCACTGGAGGCAACGGTTTCGAGTTATTCAAGAAAAACGTACAAAAGTGAGCAAACACACCTCCATCCCACACACATCCCTCGCCAGTCAAGATTTCTAGTATTTTGTTCGTGGTATTCCCTCCTATCACTGCACAAAAATTTCCAGCTGCACGAACTATTCCCAATATTCGACCATTTTTGGTCTCTATTGATTGGGCTATTACGCTGTCAACATAATGACTGTTCTTTAACACTCTTTATTCTCCCGGTTTGGTGCCGGCAGATTTCTTTTGTTTTCCCGCCTCAGAAATGCTCTGGAAAGGCTAGCGCTTCGCACACATTGCATGGTGCCGGATGCGAGTCCCATGTGCAAAGCACTCCGCCTTCTCGCTCGTTGAGGAAGAGGAAGCAAGGGTGAGAATGGGAGGCAAGCATTTCACAAACAAGAACAGAGGTAGATATGATACGGCTATACGAAATATTAGCCACTCATGGCAGACAACACCTCGGCTACACATCGGCAACTATCTGCTGCAGTATGATTTTGTTTTTCATTGGTCCACAGCCCCTCCCCCCGCCCCCCCCCCCCCCCAAATTTTGTAAACGAAAACATGGACAGTAGTAGGCTGTAGCATTCTTCATTAATTGGGTGATCAGCCGATTTCATCGTTTACGTGATTTTCAAGCACCTTAATTTACAGTTACTTCTTGTCGACCGGAGTGCTTTCATTTAGTTTAAGGGTCTTAATTCAGGTCTGTTAGTACTTAAGTACATCACCGAATTCTTCACTGTTCAGTGGCATTACCATTTCTTTGTGGGACCACAGCCTCCGAAGCTTAAACTGAAGGAAGGCGTTCAACTCAATAAGAAATGCTTGCATGATGACGAGCTAGAAAACGATATAAACGTCGAAATTGCCTTGTCGCCCTGATAATGAAGAATATTACAGCCTATTACGGATCATGTTTTCCCTTGCAAAATATCTGTAACAGCTTGCGCCATAAGCATTATTGTCGGCTACAGAGAAGTATTGTCATGTTTTGCAGCCACATTTCAGTAATATTGCCGCCAAAACTTAAGCGCCCACACATTGCCGTAAAATTTAGCACGTGAAAACACACCGTAGCTTGGCAAGTTGGAAGCTAAGAAACTAAAGTGGGGTGTCTGGCCGCATCGCTACAGACAGATCTCGTGTGACTGGACAGTTGGCTGGCTCCATAAGTTTCAGACGCGGCTGCAAGGTGGTGTGTGTGTGTGTGTGTGTGTGTGTGTGTGCAGAGGCTGGTACCGAGCGGCCCGCCCCGCCAGCCGGCTCCTCGATATAACACAGACTGGCGCCTCGCACGCTGCCCCCCCCCCCCCCACCCCCACCTCTTCTGCTAAGTAGCTGCCGCCCGCTGCGAAAGGTAACATCACGGCCAAGGTCTTAGCAGCAGGTAGCTCGCAGCAGGTGATCTACTCACCTGCCTGTTACATTTCTGGGTATGAACGTTCTAACAATACCACCACTTGGAAAGAAGGTTGCTCACGCAGCATATGTTTGCTTTATCGGGCAACAACAAGGTTATTGGCTGTGGATGATACCGTCAGAATGGAAAAAATGAAGTCACTGTAAAAAAGTCATTAATTTTGGCACTTATCTTGAATGGATTACCACTTAGATTTCGTCGAAGTTGTTATGGCTCATCTTGTTAATTCTAGGGTGGTGCCACTTTGACTGCTAGAAGGTCCAGATCTGTATTTCAGCAATATTTGAAGACCTAACAAATGCGTTTTTCAGGAAATTCTTAATCATCAAACAATCCCAGCTTAGAACAATGGTATGGTAGAAATAATTTTTGACTTGGTGTTCACGATCCACATGTTTATTAAACTTCTTGTAAATTCGCATATACTTCTTCTTAATCGTCACATCATCAAGAAAACAGTTTTGTATCAGTCTTCATATATTTAATTTCCACTTTAACCAAACACAGCACTTGACTGTTCTTTTACAAAGCGAAATAACAACTTAACTTCTGAAAAGTGAAACAAAGACTGCTCTGTACGCATTCGCGCCAAAACGGTTAAAAGCAAGTCAAAGATTATGACAGTCTCACAGAAATGAATACACACAAGAACCATATCACTGTAATATATCGATACAGCGGAGTATGTGTTGTTGTGTTCATCAGTCCTGAGACTGGTTTGATGCAGCTCTCCATGCTACTCTATCCTGTGCAAGCTTCTTCATCTCCCAGTACGTACTGCAACCTACGTCCTTCTGAATCTGCTTGGTGTATTCATCTCTTGGTCTCCCTCTACGATTTTTACCTTCCACGCTGCACTCCAATACTAAATTGGTGATCCCTTGATGCCTCAGAACATGTCCTACCGCCCGCTTCTCGTGGTCGTGCGGTAGCGTTCTCGCTTCCCACGCCCGGGTTCCCGGGTTCGATTCCCGGCTGGGTCAGGGATTTTCTCTGCCTCGTGATGGCTGGGTGTTGTGTGATGTCCTTAGGTTAGTTAGGTTTAAGTAGTTCTGAGTTCTAGGGGACTGATGACCATAGATGTTAAGTCCCATAGTGCTCAGAGCCATTTGAACCATTTGAACATGTCCTACCAACCGATCCCTTCTTTTAGTCGTGTCACAAACTTCTCTTCTCCCCAATCTTATTCAATACCTCCTCATTAGTTATGTGATCTACCCATCCATACATTAATAAAACCAAATGTGAATATTGTCACAGAAATATGTCTGTTACTTCGCAGAAAAGTAGTACGATATTACTGGTATCGAGAACTGGGGTTGAAGTGCCGTAATGGTCACGTAAATAAAGAACCATTACAACGTACACTATCAAAAGTATACGGACCCTATTAGTGGTCATTAACATGGGATGTGTCTATCCTTCGGCTTTACAAGGCTGTTTGGTAAGTCTGCTAAAAAACAAGAAAAAATGTGTTTCGTAAAGAGCTCACCTTACTTCTCGACAAAGTCTTTTTTGTGGGGTACACACTCCAGCTTTATCTCATCGGAAAAACAGATTCTGCCGAACTCTTTGACTGCAACTTCCTCATTTGAGGAAAATTTCTTCTCCCCAAACCAAAGTTTCAAGTTAGAGAACAGGAAGAACTTACTTGGGGCTGAGGCTGGTGAATACGGTGCATGAGGAACCAGTTCGAAGCCCAACCAAGTCACGTTGTTATCGCTGATGTGTGGGATGATGCATGATCCTGCTAAAAGCGCTATTTTTTGCTTGCTAACCTTCTCTTTTCACCCAACGCAAGTTTCAAACTATTCAACAATGAACATGATAGGACCCAGTGATAGTTCTGCATTTCTCCAAGTAATCTATGAGGATTAATCCATGGGAATCCCAAGAAACAGAAGTCATCGCCTATGGTCTTTGGCTTCTTCGGCGCACTTTCGCAAGCCCTTGTTATTGTTTCGATTTCCGTTTTGACTCTGATGGCTGATGATGGATCCAGTTTTCATCAACTGTCACAAATCGACGCAAAAAGTCTTGCGGCATATGATTAAACATCACTAGACATTGTGTTGAATGTTGTGCCGGATGCGCTTGCGGTCGACTGTGAGCAATTGTGGCTCTCACCTCGCACACAGCGGCTTCGTAGTTCATTCTCCGTGCATGAATAACGTGCTCGCTCAGCTGAGATGCCTTCAGTCTCGGTAATCTCGCAAAATTTAATTCAGCGGTCTTGCACTATCGTATCATGCATTATGCCAATTGTTTCCTTTGTGGTAAGCTCAATAATTGGACGGCCAGAGGGCGCATCGTCTTCTGTACTTGCCCGACCACATTTAAATTCATTAATCCGAAAGTAAATGGCTACAAATGACGGTACAGAGTCCGCGTGAACTTCATCAAATGTGTGTTTTTTTAATTATACGGCATTGTAACGCTTCAAATGAATAAATTTAATAATAGTAAGAAACTCGGTTTCCTCCATTTTTAATCGCAATCGACACACTGACCACTTCCGACACTGCACGTTGTCGAAATTCTTCATACGATCCTTGGAATAATCAAGTTTACTACCCATGAAGGTGCAACAAAAATATTTAATTCTCTCATGGAAATATATCAGCCGGCCGGGGTGGCCGAGCGGTTCTAGGCGCTACAGTCTGGAACCGCGCGACCGCTACGGTCGCAGGTTCGAATCCTGCCTCGGGCATGGATGTGTGTGATGTCCTTAGGTTAGTTAGGTTTAAGTAGTTCTAAGTTCTAGGGGACTGATGACCTCAGAAGTCCCATAGTTCTCAGAGTCATTTGAACCATTTGAAATATACCACACTTATCTAACCACCCTCATATGACAGTTCGAACTTAATGGGGACACTTTCAATAGGATATCTGAACGTCTGCAAAGGGATGGTACCAATTCTTTGTCAAGAGCCGAAGCCACAGTAGATAGTTATATTGAACACTGGGGTCTGGAGCGAAGTGGACGTCCTAAATCATCCCCAAAGTGTACCATTGAGCTCAGGTCAGGACTCAAGACAGTCTTGTCCATTTTAGGAACATTACTGCCATTCTTCAGTTTCTCCCGGCGTATTTCTTGCTCGAACAGTCCACGGGTGTACTGCCAGTCCGTAGTGTCCTACGGGCACCATCGAAGATCGTTGCCGAGAACATCAGAGGCACACTCAACTTGAGTACCCCAACAAGTCAGCGGTCGCAGAGCACTGTTTGTCCGAAAATCACGAAATGGACTACCAACATACCTGGGTCTTGTCACAGACATCTAAATACTGGGACAGCGTCATTAGAGAGCCCATTGAAATTCGAACGGAATCCTCAACGGAGATTGCCGCTGCAACCTAAGCAGGGCATGGGAACCATCATTGAGTCTAATTAAAAAGACGCTCAGCAAAGGAAACGAACGGGCGACTAGGGCGGACGAGGCAATTACACCGACGTCACCACAGACGCCGACGCCAGCGTCTCACCGACCGCTGACGCGCGGGCGCGGACCGCGGAGAGAACGCCTCGCGAGGGGAGGGGATTTAGGAAGGCCGCCCGCCCTCAGGAGCTCAGATCGTCAGCGCACCTGACGATGGCAACTCGTCTGATCACCGAAATATTGTGCCTATTGGACCCTATGGACCGGCAGTAACCATTGGACTGTTCGAGCAGGAACATTACTGCTAACAAACCGTTGCCTCACAGATGCTGCTTTTTGGCAGGATGAGAATCATCTTCTCCAAATTATTCCTATACTGTAGGCAGTACACAATGCTCTAAAATGGGCCTTCTAGATTTCAGCAATTTCTTAAGTCCAATAACAAGGCCACACTGCAACCAGGAAAACACCCATGCCTTAAAACCAACTCCTCCATACTTTGCTGCTGGCTCTACGCAAGGTGGCAGGTAACTTCCTCCAGGCATTAGATAAACCCAAACCCTTCCACTGGATTGCTGCAGGGTACAGCGTGATTCATCAGTCCAAATCACTCGTTTCCAGTCATCCACTGACTAGTGGCGCTATTCTGTACATCACCTCAGGTGTTGCTTAGTCTTGATAACGGAAATGTGTGGCTTATGAGGCGCTGTTCAAACGCCGTGTCCTGTCTTTTTTACTCCCTATGCACAGTCACTGTGCTAGTGGACTACTAGTAGCACTTCGGAACTGAAGAGTGATCCCTTTCGCTGATTTCATACACTTTTTTTACAAGCACCCTCCGGAATGCTCGTCAGTCTCTGTTCGTGCCGGCCGCGGTGGTCTAGCGGTTCTAGGCGCGCAGTCCGGAACCGCGCAGCTGCTACGGTCGCAGGTTCGAATCCTGCCTCGGGCATGGATGTGTGTGATGTCCTTAGGTTAGTTAGGTTTAAGTAGTTCTAAGTTCTAGGGGACTGATGACCACAGTAGTTAAGTCCCATAGTGCTCAGAGCCATTCTCTGTTCGTCAGTACATGAGTTCTGCCTGTGGTGGTTCCGTCGCATTTCCACTTTACAGTTACATCACTAACAGTCAACTTGTGCAGCTTTACAAGGGTTTGTTATTCAGGTGACATTCAGTGGCTAGTCTACGCTGGAAATCACAGCACAATACTTCTTGACTCCTTTTATACTGGCAGATCCACCTCTCGTGATATCTAGTGGTGTCTGGGTGCTTTTGATAGAGCGTGTAGATACACCAGTGCCAAAATTCCAAAGGCTATTGAAGAAAACACCACATATGCTGAAATGGATAGCAAAAGCGATACAGAATAAGAGAAAGTTTAGTAAAATACGACACTAATTCAAACAAAAACGTCGAAAGTGCAATAAAATTCGTTAAAGTTGTAATATCTATTTGGCAATTGGCAGAAGTTATCCTTGTGTTTCGACATCGAACAGTAGCTGCCAGCTTGTTATTGCATCAAAGGAAAGGAAGCTGTGCCATTCTTGTGATTCGACAAATGACCAACAATGCTCATCGTTTTGTAGCATCAAGAAAAAGAACCTGTGTCACTGCAAAGACAACCTCCCCGTTGTCGACTTACACCGCGTTGGAGCAGCGATCTTTGATAAACTTCTGAATAGTGAAGCTGTTAAACCCGTGGAAATTCATCGGAGGATGAAAACGCAGTACGGCGATTCGCGTACGTCACTGCAGGAGGTGTACGAGGGACGGAGAAACTTTAAAAAAGACGTAACTTCAAAGGAAGACGCTACGCTCGCGGGCCGGCCACACTGTGTAGTTGCGAAGGAATAGTGACGCAGTGGAAGAGCTTCTGAAGGGAAGCAGACGAAGTAGTGTAGACTAAATAGACACTATTTTGAATATTAGTGTTGGTTCAGCACATAACATTGTCCCTGTGCGTCACTGATGGCACCAAGATTATCCGGGAAGAAGTCCAAGTAATCATTCTAGAAATCTGGTTTAAGTGCCATCTTACGTCAGTGAGTCGTGGTGTCAATGTGTTGCAAGTCAATAACTTTGTCATAGAGACACCTTGCCTTCTCTCGAATGGACTTCTTTAGAGTTACCATTTTGTCTCAGCATGGAGGGTAACAATCCTTGTGAGTGGAGCGGCATGCAAGCTCCACCAAAGCACCTTATTCTGCAGGCGCTGGAGGGTCTGCATCCAGGATGCGCTAATCGCGGACATACAGAGGAGCCACAGGTGAGGGAAGGATGGAAAACCGTCCGGTACAGTCGGAGCTTGGTGTCTAAGTTCAATTCCCTGCCGGCCGTTGTGGCCGAGCGGTTCTAGGCGCTTCAGTCCGGAACCGCGCTGCTGCTAGTCGCAGGTTCGAATCCTGCCTGGGGCATGGATGTGTGTGATGTCCTTAGGTTAGCTAGATTTAAGTAGTTCTGAGTCTAGGAGACCTCAGATATTGTCCCATAGTGCTTAGAGCCATTGGAACCTTTTTTTTCAGTTCCCTGCTGTTGAACAGCGGGTACATGCCTTTATCAGCTTTTGTCCTCTATGGAAGAGCAGTTTTTTATCCATCTGGACACTTAGGTATTTGGTATCCGGGTACCATGGGACCCACACATCGACAATAGTGATGTGATGGAGGATTGTGTGCTGTTTGGTGAAGTAGACCGCTGTAGTTTTGGTGGCGTAGAGTGCAGATCTTGTTTGAACGACACCAGGTGACTGTTGCATCCACCTGCTTCTGGAGACGAGCAGTCAGTTGATCCACGTTGCGGCTGGTTGTATAGAGCGCCGTATCATCATCGTATTGCGCTAGGTAGCAATATGGGATGACTAGCATATCATTAACATAAATGTTAAAGAATATGGGAGACAGCACAGTGCCTTGAGAGATACCCATCGACATGTGACAGTAAGATCGAGCGTTTTCCTTACTGAGTAACCAACAAGGTTCCATCGTGGTTGAAATCATCCACAATCTTGATATAGATGTCCAGGTTGGTAGTCTGTGTCAGCATTTTGTAGACAAGCCTGTCTTGCCAAATCTTGTCATACACAGTTTGCATGTCCAGGAAAACTGCTGGCATTGACCTGGTGGTGTTAAAGCCCTTGCTGACACGTTCTGTAATCCAACGAACTTGTAGTTCAGCAATCTGGTGGGAAGCGAGTCCAAACTGTGGTGGACACATTGTTCCAGCCATCACCAGAGGCTGGGAAAAGCGATGGAGGATCACAGATTCTAGGACCTTCACCATGGTATTCATAAGGCTAATTGTCCTGTTGATAACAGGGACCTCAGGATGCTTCAAGAGCTTGTGGATGGCAATCAGTTTGGCTTGCTTCCATTGTGGGGGCGAAACGCCAGTTGTAAGACAGTGGTTCAGGATACTGATGAATAAGACCAGTGACTTGCATGGGAGCCACTAGAGGTGATCGTTTAAGATGCCGTCCAAACTGGGAGCCGACTGCCCACACTTTCACCAGAAGATCCGCTGGACTTCTACTGGGGACATGACGATAAGATGAGGGCAATAAGAGGTGGTCTTTGTCTCAAAGTGGTAACGGCCGCCAGGATATTGCGTTCATCCTGGAGTTCATCAGGTGCAAGATCCTGGACAAGCAGTTGATTCTGTGTCTGAAATGTGGCCAGAGTTTTCATCATATGAAGGCCATTATAAGTTAAGCCATCCACTGTGCAGATGAGGTGGTGGAGGAGAAAGCCGGACACCTTGTCCTCCCATTGTTCCATTTTCCAATCCGTGAGGCAGTGGCACAAGTCACGATTGAGACGCCTTATGCAATACTTATCCCAAGGGTCATGAAACAGCTTCCACCACCTGTGGTAGCAGTTCTTCTAGATTTTAATTTGCACAGTGGGGGAGGCAAATCATCCAGTGGGGTTAAAGCCCCAGGGACAGTGGAAGAAGAGGCTTTCATTGCCTTATGGATTCTTGTGGTTAGGTAATCAACAGCTCTAACCAGAATGGCAAGCTTTGTCAGGTTGAGGCATTGCCAGATTGTCTTGTGAAGGATCCTGCAAAATTAGTCCCAATCCATGATGTCAAGGTAGAATGGATGTCTAAAGACAGAGAGACATTGGTAAGGTGCAGCAGCACTGGGTCATGATCAGAGGCCAGTTCATGGTCTGTTTCAAACGAAAACAGCACTGCAAAGTTCTTGAAAATGGCCAGCTGGATCGGACTGGTATGGGGGTGAGAGTGTGGGGGCTATAGACCGTCAGCCTAGAGTATCTTTCTGTTCAATGAGGAGTCTGCCCTTGGGATTAATGATGTGAAAATGCCAAATTGGATGCTTCACGCTGAGATTTGCCCCAGTTATAAGTTTGTCAAATGATGGTAATGTGCGTAGGTACACTTCAAGAAGTGTTGGGTTAGGTCTCAAACACGCTGCAGCAAAAGTAACAGCACCAAGGCAGATAGAGACAGTGACTGCTTTGAACTCTACATGTTGTAATGGTAGGACAGCCTCATGATTATGGATGAGTGTATTATGTAGGAACACAGCCATACCCCAACATTAGGAATGAAGTTGGTCTGTGCGATAGCAAACCATGTTGTGTAAATGAAATTCGTCTGCTGGTTTGAGGTGGGTTTCTGAGACAAGTGAAATGTCCACATGGTGGGCGTAGAAGAAGGAGTTCAGTTCACTCTTCATCCCTTTAATGCCATTACAATTAAAAATACTGATGACCAGATCCCTATGGGGCTGGTGTTTATGTGATTGGTGATGCGCCATTGTAATAAAATCTGCTGAGCCCTTCAGTTAGGGCTATGATCTTTGTGAGCCCATCCTCCAACTGGCGGATCTTTTGAGCTGTTTCACGAATGACCGCCCTGATATGGGGCTGCATGAACAGAGATATGACCTAGAGGATTTCTTGCATGTTATCCTGAAACAAAGCACCTGTCTCCACCACTGGGGAATATCCCAGATGAGCTGCTTGCCCATTCAGCGTGCAGGGGTGGGTGAGATAACTGGTGGAGAGGCCTTGCTATGGAGGGTTTGGGTACTTCAATAGGTGGGCGTGAGGAGGCTGCAGATGGGCTTTCCGTTTGGTGAGCGTTGGTGTTCGTCACAGGAGATGGATGTGCAGGAGTAGACTGAGCTGCAATGGCAATGGTGGTCATAAGGGACAGAGCTGGAGGGGGCCCCTTAGTCGCAGATGTGTCAGGTTCCTGAGCAACTGTGGTCTGATGGACGTTGGGTATAGTGCAGTACTGTGGTGGTGAGGGTGGCCAATTTGCCCTTGACTTCCTTCTTGGAGGGCGACAAGACTTCATCACCTTCTGGTATATAGCACAATCCTTCCAGGAGATTAGATGGTGGGTGCTGTGAGTGTTGCCCAAACAGTGGGCGCACATGGGTTTTTCTGAGGCTGAGAGTTTGCATTCCTTGAACTTATGTGGGCTGGTACAATTGACAGGAAAGGCTGTGAGCAGTAATTGCTGCTGTGTCACAAACATAGAAACCTAGACAGATGGATGGGGCCGTTGCGGTCTTCGTATGTTACAATACGCACCTTGATACACAGGAGATACCTAATTTGGTAAATGTGTTTGACGTCTTCTCTTATAATAAGAGAGACTGCGTGGTTGGCGTAACGTTTAACTTCTGGGTCTCAGGGTCCCTCTTGTTGTACTGGTGGTCCAAAGGGTTCTGAAACTTGAGACAGAGTAATTCATCTTTGACATCTGTTTCGGTAATCTCGCAGGGAAGGTCTTCAATGACGATTTTCGGTCTTCTGTCGCTAGAAGCCTCCACTAATCCATAGTCATCGACTTCACCAAGTTGAGGACTTGGAGATAATCGTCCTTAATGTCAAGCAGGTACTTCACATGGTCTTTCTGGTAAACTACCCGCTGTTGGCCTGTACTAAAGCGTTGCAGTTCAGTGTCCACGTTAATGAGGTTCATAGGATTGTAAATCACGGTAGGAGGGATCTTCTCCTTCTTTGGTGGCGGTGGATTCTGAGAAGTGGGGTCAGAAGGGAGACACATGTCCTGGTCCATGGCACCAACAGGTGCAGCTACTCAGGGCGTGGAGGCATCTGAAACCAAATCATGTCTGTTACAATGGGCGTGAGTAGATGACTATTTAGATTTGCAGTCAACGGGTGGACCGACAGCGGCAGAGTCCCCAGAAGGCTAACTGGGCTGACGAGATGATGTAGACAGAAGAGCACCCAACGCGTGATCGTGAGTAGGTGGGAGGTCTATCACCAGGCGGCCATGTGAGTCGTCGGATGATGAAATGGAAGATTGGTCCCTCACTCGAGGCTGTGGACAGGACTCTCGCGAATCGGGGACTAGGGGCGGGAGGCGCGGTGCGCGCGGCCCTCAGCCTATCAGGAGGTGTCGGTATTAGTGCCTCCGGCAGCCTGCCAGGATGGACGTCTATCGGCCGGTGTCACATTGCCGCGCCAAGGGGCGGCGGAAGATTCGCCTAGCCGCGGATTTCTATTCTTGGTCCTATCCATGTTTTGCATTGGCCAACAAAAATACCCTAACACCCGTCGCCTATAAATGCCCGGTGGAACAGGACACAGACGAAAACAATGGCGACTTAGAAAGCGAATGGCAAATCTGCATCGACTGAGGCACTACTGCTAGCAACACTGAGCAAAACTCGTGCCTGTAACGAACGACGCGCACGTACTCGCACGTACTCACACGTAAACACTGTCATGGCTCCATCCTGACTGTATTGTGGAGACTGCTAGTTCACGGTGTCGGCTTTATGGCAAAAATTACTGAGGAGACGCATGGACACTGGCGGCCGTCACAGAAGCGTCCTCTATCGCAATTGGCGCCCTCTGAAAATACTATTTTATCCGTGGTCTGCAGACGGATGCGTAAAGGTGAAACTACAGTACATTTCCGTCCTCTGTCGGAACTAGCGTTCACGGCGCTAATAACAAACGTCAGATGTCGTCAAACGTGCCGTTATGAATAAAACGTTTTCTCTCAGAAGAAATCAAAGAGATCACTCGGTCCCAAGCCTTGTCCAGCTGAAAGCCACCGTCACGATTTATAAGACCTTGTGCTAGTCGTATTTCCACAGACTCTTTAATTACTAAATCCCAAAAGGATCTCCCTTGCGTCAAGATTTTTGTGGCAGAACAATCCATAGAGTGTCCTGTGTAATACAATGCTCAGCAGCCGACGACTTACAGGGCTGCGAAGGGCGAATGTGGCGCTCATGTTCAACGCACCTCTCATGTAAGATACGTCTGACCTATGTAAGCTTTGCCACACCGGCAAGGAATTTTGAAAATCCTGGCCTTCTGCAGGCCCAGATCGTCCTTTACCGAACAGAGAAGGGCATTAATCTTCGCCAGTGGCCGGAAGATCACTTTAACTTGATGTTTCCTTAGGATCCTGCCTAAACAAAAGGTTGCCGACGTATGGTAGCAACACCCTTGGCTTGAAAGCTCCTTTTGTCTTGATGTTGTGGGTGGTCACGTTCCTTTGGTCATATTTCTTCCTCCTTAGCACTGTACTAATATGGTATTCAGAATAACCATTATGTTTGAACACCGATTGAACACCGACTGTAAATGTTCTAGCTCCTTTGTAAGGCTGTCACCATCAGAAATAGCATGATCCCGGAGCACTCAACGTTCTAAGGACGCCGGTAGTTTGTGAAGGGCGACAGTAGCTCGACAATTGCTCACAGAGGTCCGTATGCGTGGGCTTACGGTAGACAGAATACCCTAATGACCCATCCACTTTCCTGCTAACCAAGACGTCCAAAAACGGTAAGCCACCACCCTTCTATTTACATCGTAAATTGGATGTTCTCGTGGACTGAATTCAGATGTTGCAAGAAACGCGACAGCTTATTCACCATGGGGCCAAAGTACAAAAGTGCCATCTACATATCTCCAGAGGACTCTCAGTTTAAGTTCTGCTAAATCAAGCGTCCTTTCCTCAAAGTCTCCCATAAAAGATTTTGCTACCAGAGAGGAGAGAGGACTGCCCATAGCAATACTGCCAGTCTGCTCAAGATATTCGTTGTTAAATAAAAAGTAGTTTGAGGATAGGACATGATGAAAATGTGCTGTTATATCGGTCATGAACTTATTGCTGATGAGTGACAAAGAGTCCATAAGAGGGACTTTAGTGCAAAGTGAGATGACTTCGAAGCTCACTAGTAAGTCAGTTTCATTGAGTTGAAGTGACTTCAGTCTATTGATAGAGTCAGCAGAGTTGCGCACTTCCCCACGAAAGCTCTCAATAGAGAGGCAAGATGTATAGCCAGATTATACGTCGGCGCGTCGATATTACCGACGATCGGCCATAATGGAACCTCTTTTTTATGAATCTTCAGAAGACTATATAGCCTGGGTGGCACGGAAGTATGAGGTCTTAATCTTTTAGCCACTTCTTTCGGAATAGAAGAAGAATTCAGCAGCGCTGACGTTTTTCTTTCCACTTTCCCTAAGGGATCTTCGTCAATCTTCCGATACATTGGTTCACTCAACAACTTATAAATCTTCTGTTCATAAACCTCAGGTGGAAACAGCACGGTGGCATTTCCCTTGTCCGCTAGTAAGACCACTATGCGAGGATCTTCTCGTAGCTTTCCATGGCAGAAATGTTGCTCTTCTGCAGGGGAACTTTCGTGAGTGCATGAAATGTTTCACACTTTATTTCTTCTACAGCATCACTAGGAAGAGGTCTAACAGCTTCCTCAACAGCACTAATAAAATCGTAGGTAGGGTTCTCGGGTTCTCGGGTTCTCGGCGTAGGGGCGAAGCTCAAGCCTTTCCCAAGCGCAGACAGTGTTACGTTGTTCAAAACCTGATCCTTTAAATTGACCACGGAGCGTCGAAAAGTATCTTGCTGCGGTAACGTTGCTGACAGCCGGGCGAACTTTGAAAACTGTCTCGAAGTAGATTCCTTATGGACCCAGTCCGCCTTTGCCCCGGTCGCGCCGTCGACTCATGCCCAGCAAAGTGATGGCAGGCTGGATGTAATCTCCATATGCAGATGTTTCGATATGGCGTCCATGTCAGCATGATCCCGCTGCAATCCCGAAACCTCAAAGAATATTCAGTATGTCAGGAAAACATCAAGAATGAAGTCAACGAAATGTTGATCAGACAATAATTCCGTAATTTGAGATCCTACAAACAGTCCTTCCTTTATTTTTGCTTCACTCATCTTTGGAAACTTTTCTCTCAAGCGCATGAATCCACGTAAAGTTTTGTTCATGCCTTTCATAAAGTTTTTCGTGAGACCATTAGGATATCGTACTCTTGTCCTTCTTTTCGGAAAATTTAATCATTTTTGTCAGACGAAAATAACAGAACGTGCGTTCCCTCCAAATCATGCGTTCAGCAAAGGAAAAGTGTAGTGATCGTTTCGACCAGTCTTTCATGATTGTAGTACGTGACGAGTCCATATGAAGGGGGGGAGGGCATTTCTTGTCCTGGTTGCCAACCCTGAAGTCGAAATAAAGAATGTAGCAGTTCTATGACAATGCAGGCTTTCTCGGCGAATCTCTATGATAAAATCTTCTCGGGTTGACAGCCGAGTCAATGCGTTGTTCTCCGGAGAACAACGCATTGACTCGACTGTCAACCTGAGAAGATTTTATAGATGTAGCAGTTCTTTATAAGTGGATTAAGTTACCGTTTCTCCTCAAATATTACGAAAAGAATTTGCGCTATTTACACCAACTATGAGGCATTTCTTCTTCTGAATTAACACAAAATGCTAACCACAGACCTTCACGAACAACAAACTGTCACTTAAAACAAGTGTCACTTTCTCAGTGCTGATACTAGTGGCAGCAAACAAAGGTGATTCTACATGCTCTTTCACATGATTACCGCAGTGCCGCAATTCGACCTTGATTTTGTGGCGGTCAATTTCTGAACTGAGGATTACGTGAGACAGTTCCTTTAAAATATTTCGGTAGTTCTTCAAACAACTAAATCTTCAGAATATTTACGTTAAGTGACAGGAGAATACCAAATATGGGGCGATTTAAACGATTTTAGTAGTTATAGTTAAAAGGAAAACTGAACTCGATAGCCAAAATCTGATTTCATTTTCGAATCAAGCACCCACGACCTAGGGAATGATCACCCTTCACATTTTTTGCAGCGAAAATGTTGTTGGCCAGTGCTGTCGTTCACATGACGTTAGATTATTATTATTATTATTTTTATCACTGATTTTACGCTATGTTATATGTGTGTGAGTAGCAGACTACACCTGCAGATACGCTGGACGTTTCGTGTTGGTTCACAAATACATCAAGCAACTGTTCAAATGGCTCTGAGCACTATGGGACTTAACTTCAGAGGTCATCAGTCCCCTAGAACTTAGAACTACTTAAACCTAACTAACCTAAGGACATCACACACATCCATGCCCGAGGCAGGATCCGAACCTGCGACCGTAGCGGTCGCGCGGTTCCAGACAGTAGCGCCTAGAACCGCTCGGTCACCCCGGCCGGCTATGAAAGAAAATGGAATTAGCAAGTGTGGCACAGTCATGAGGGAGGCTATCTCAGCTTCTCGAAAGTGAGAATTAAATCATATGCTTATACTTTTGTGATCATACCAAACTAGATCACTGATAAAATACCGCTAGATGCTCTGTTATGTTGCAGGCTGGTTATAACGTTACGTTTCGTGGCGACTGGATAATCTTTTAAGAGCCTGGCTTTTAGCCACAAAATCGCACAGCCTACCATTTCAAAAGTTTGTGTGGATTTACGCACTGCCGTTTGCAACACATTAAAGAGCCCGTGCTTAAACGTGCACTTGGGTCTTTTTCCGTGTTTGGAATACATATGTGCCAGTCAGTTTTGCCGTTCTCGTCTGTCGCACTGGGCGAAACTGCTACTTTCTCTTTCCTGGCACGCTGAAATAAAGCAAGAGATGCAGTCAAATCAAATATTAACTTTCGTAAACTAAGGCATTACGCAACACATCAAAAATCACCCTGTAACTTTATTATTCAGAAAGAAACGATTGCCGGCGTACCTTATTATGATACAACTGGTCGTGCAGGTCATACATACACCTTTCCTCGCTGTATGCCTGAATTACGACGCTCAACGCCTCTTTACTCCATTTCTTTTACGAAGCAATCAACGGCAAAAATTCTTTCACAAACAGATAGTGTAAAAGGAAGTCTACCGGCCACAAAAAAATCTGGATTTATAAAAACCTACTTACTGAAAAAAGGCGGAAAATCCCCAACACGAAAATCTGAAAGCCGCTAGCCACCTTAAAATAACCAAATAACAAGCAGAAAGCACTGTGGTACCTCCTTCTAGCTGCCGGTGTGGCCGTGCGGTTCTAGGCGCTTCAGTCTGGAACCGCGCAACCGCTAAGGTCGTATGTTCGAATCCTGCCTCGGGCATGGATGTGTGTGGTGTCCTTAGCTTAGTTAGGTTTAAGTAGTTCTAAGTTGTAGGGGACTGATGACCTTAGATGTTAAGTCCCATAATGTTCAGAGCCATTTGAACCATTTTTTGAACCCCATTCTACGCATGCGCGGATAATCGCTGCCCAGTGCGAATACGAGGATTGACAGCAGTTAATAACTGTCCTCAATTCCAGCGCGTGGTTAATGTGCCTGCTAATTTTCGTAGTTTCACCCGTTTTACCGCTAGATGGCTGCTGCGCTAGATCAGTCCGTTCGTGGCGAATTGCCGTATAATACTCCTTTAACATTATGTTCGTTGATCTTATTAACTAGTCTCATTTCTGCAGCTCTGCGCTTGGATATTAAAGAACACTGTGTCACCAGATAGGGCGATAGGAGTGAGAACGTGTTGGAGAAGACAGCTGGTAAGCACGTTGCGTGCAGAGAGAGTGCGTGCCAAGCTGCCGGAAAGTGGGCCTGGTTTGCAACTACTCGGATGCCGTCCCGAGCACTCTGCTTGCCCACGTCACGTCTAACGCGAGTGCACGCACTCTGTAATGAAGTCATCGCTTGGCAACGGAAATGAAACCTGTGCCTCCACTTCGCAATCGATAAGTACAGAAGTAACGTCATTGCTACAATTCTATCGCTTGCGCCTTGTCCCGCGGTGACGCAGGGTCGGCCATGGTTAACCGGATTTGGCATGTTAATGTTAAGGAGTGGCCGGATGCCATTCCTGCCGCCACCCCATACCCCCCGGGACGGAATTAGCGTATCCCAGCTGTCTGCATCTAGTGTAAATCGTCAGATAGCGTGAATGTGTTTCAAATGTCTGCGAGTCGTGTAACTGAGGCGGGGCGTGGGGACCAGCCCGGTATTCACCTAGTAGGATAAGGAAAACCACCTAAAAACCGCATCCAGGCTGGCCGGCACACCGGCCGTCGTCGTTAATCCGCCAGGCGGATTCGACCCGGGGCCGGCGTGACTACCCGATTCCAGGAAGCAGCGCGTTAGCGCTCTCGGCAACCGTGGCGGGTAACATCATTGCTACAATGTGTTGCTGTTGTGGTCTTCAGTCCTGGGACTGGTTTGATGCAGGTCTCCATGCTACTCTATCCTGTGCAAGCTTCTTCATCTCCCAGTACCTACTGCAACCTACATCCTTCTGAATCTCCTTAGTGTATTGATCTCTTGGTCTCCCTCTACGATTTTTACCCTCCACGCTGCCCTCCAATGCTAAATTTGTTATCCCTTGATGCCTCAAAACATGTCCTACCAACCGATCCCTTCTTCTAGTCAAGTTGTGCCACAAACTTCTCTTCTCCCCAATCCTGTTCAATACCTCCTCATTAGTTACGTGATCTACCCACCTTATCTTCAGCATTCTTCTGTAGCACCACATTTCGAAAGCTTCTATTCTCTTCTTGTCCAAACTGGTTATCGTCCATGTTTCACTTCCATACATGGCTACACTCCATACAAATACTTTCAGAAACGACTTCCTGACACTTAAATCTATACTCGATGTTAACAAATTTCTCTTCTTCAGAAACGATTTCCTTGCCATTGCCAGTCTACATTTTATATCCTCTCTACTTCGACCATCATCAGTTATTTTACTCCCTAAATAGCAAAACTCCTTTACTATTAAGTGTCTCATTTCCTAATCTAATCCCCTCAGCATCACCCGATTTAATTTGACTACATTCCATTATCCTCGTTTTGCTTTTGTTGATGTTCATCTTATAACCTCCTTTCAAGACACTATCTATTCCGTTCAACTGCTCTTCCAAGTCCTTTGCTGTCTCTGACAGAATTACAATGTCATCGGCGAACCTCAAAGTTTTTATTTCTTCTCCATGAATTTTAATACCTACTCCGAATTTTTCTTTTGTTTCCTTTACTGCTTGCTCAATATACAGATTGAATAACATCGGGGAGAGGCTACAACCCTGTCTCACTCCTTTCCCAACCACTGCTTCCCTTTCATGCCCCTCGACTCTTATAACTGCCATCTGGTTTCTGTACAAATTGTAGATAGCCTTTCGCTCCCTGTATTTGACCCCTGTCACCTTCAGAATTTGAAAGAGAGGATTCCAGTTAACGTTGTCAAAAGCTTTCTCTAAGTCTACAAATGCTAGAAACGTAGGTTTGCCTTTTCTTAATCTTTCTTCTAAGATAAGTCGTAAGTTTAGTATTGCCTCACGTGTTCCAACATTTCTACGGAATCCAAACTGATCTTCCCCGAGGTCCGCTTCTACCAGTTTTTCCATTCGTCTGTAAAGAATTCGCGTTAGTATTTTGCAGCTGTGACTTATTAAACTGATAGTTCGGTAATTTTCACATCTGTCAACACCTGCTTTCTTTGGGATTGGAATTATTATATTCTTCTTGAAGTCTGTGGGTATTTCGCCTGTCTCATACATCTTGCTCACCAGATGGTAGAGTTTTGTCATGTCTGGTTCTCCCAAGGCCATCAGTAGTTCTAATGGAATGTTGTCTACTCCCGGGGCCTTGTTTCGACTCAGGTCTTTCAGTGCTCTGTCAAACTCTTCACGCAGTATCTTATCTCCCATTTCATCTTCATCTACATCCTCTTCCATTTCCATAATATTGTCCTCAAGTACATCGCCCTTGTATAAACCCTCTATATACTCCTTCCACCTTTCTGCCTTCCCTTCTTTGCTTAGAACTGGTTTGCCATCTGAGCTCTTGATATTCATACAAGTGGTTCTCTTTTCTCCAAAGGTCTCTTTAATTTTCCTGTAGGCAGTATCTATCTTACCCGTGGTGAGATAAGCCTCTACACCCTTACATTTGTCCTCTAGCCATCCCAGCTTAGCCATTTTGCACTTCCTGTCGATCTCATTTTTGAGATGTTTGTATTCCTTTTTGCCTGCTTCATTTACTGCATTTTTATATTTTCTCCTTTCATCAATTAAATTCAATATTTCTTCTGTTACCCAAGGATTTCTACTAGCCCTCGTCTTTTTACCTACTTGATCCTCTGCTGCCTTCACTGCTTCATCCCTCAAAGCTACCCATTCTTCTTCTACTGTATTTCTTTCCCCCATTCTTGTCAATTGTTCCCTTATGCTCTCCCTGAAACTCTGCACAACCTCTGGTTTAGTCAGTTTATCCAGGTCTCATCTCCTTAAATTCCCGCCTTTTTTCTTTTTCTTCAGTTTTAGTCTACAGTTCATAACCAATAGATTGTGGTCAGAGTCCACACCTGCCCCTGGAAATGTCTTACAATTTAAAACCTGGTTCCTAAATCTGTGTCTTACCATTATATAATCTATCTGATACCTTTTAGTATCTACAGGATTCTTCCAGGTATACAACCTTCTTTTATGATTCTTGAACCAAGTGTTAGCTATGATTAAGTTATGCTCTGTGCAAAATTCTACAGGGCGGCTTCCTCTTTCATTTCTTCCCCCCAATCCATATTCACCTACTATGTTTCCTTCTCTCCCTTTTCCTACTGACGAATTCCAGTCACCCATGACTATTAAATTTTCGTCTCCCTTCACTACCTGAATACCTGCTACAATATGCCACACAATTGGTGTAAACTATGACTAATACTTATTCCATTCGTAGCAATGGTATAATGTGGTACTACAGTTGAAGGATACATTCCACATTCCTCCCTTCCATATCGACACACAACGATAGTCTCTCAAACCAGTTTTGGTGAACACGTGACAAGAATTGCGGATTTACATACAGGCCCACTAGGCACGGGCGTAGGGGCGGCACCTTAAGGGCGGTGGTATTTTTTACTCTATGCTCATTGTAATCTTTTACGTTTTAAAATAACTGAGCCTACAAACGAAAAAAAAATTAACATTGTTAAACAACTTGTTTTTTTAAATAAGCCTTAAGAACGAAATTCAACAATACAAGCTTGTAAATATACATAGTTCCCTTGGTGACTGAACGGAAATTTAACATTGGATTTCTGTCTGGTATCATCTTCATGATTGTTTAAAATATTTTGAATTAAGCTGTCAGGATGGCAATCTACAATACAATGTTAGAAACGTTACTATTCCGAGAATGTTGTCGGCTTCTACTTAACCATACCATATTTTTCCCGTGAAAATACCGGAACCTCTGAAAATCCGTGATAAACTAATCAGCAGTTTCTTAAATACTGTAACATGAGTGGGCCTAAGTATGTAAAATCCGACTCTACTTAAATTTCTTGTAGAAATTACAGTAAAATATCAAGTCAACCCTCCATTACTGTAATTAATGTAAAAACTCTGTGATCTTCAATATCTGAGCTTTGATTTAATGACACCCGTTCAACAAAACATGTTGATACTGGGAATGTTTTACATTTTAAACATGTTTATTCGAAAAGAACATAAGCAGAATATCTAATAATGTGTAAAATGCACTTCACAACAGTTCAAAAATTTTATTTATTTATTGGCTTCGTTACTTTTCTGGCGAAAAAAGAAGAAGAAACCAACTTTCGTTTGTCTCATTTACTGTGCTGCAGCCTGCACGATATCAAAGTTGCCACTCTGTGCAATTGAATAGTATGTGGCATTGCAAATTTTATATTAAACTTCTTAACTAAGCTTTTTCCTTCGAAGAAAGGTTATTTTTATTTAATGTTGGAACAAAAGGTGCATTTGCGTGTAGACGTAACAGCAGTGTTCACACAAATGACAATATACCACATCAACTGCCAACAAGACTACTTAAACTTTGTAGTCTGTCTTCTCTGCCCACAGAAACCGCTAAAATGTTATAAGAATAAGTGGGATAAGAGTCGATCCAGCACACCTCACTGCAACGAACTGCGCTAAGAATATTCAGAACATATTTGCGTCCCAGGTAAAATTTCGGCGACGCGGGAAGCAGAAGCCAAAAAAGGGATTATCCCGTTTTCTTTACGAGACGAATTTCAGCCGGCAGGTGTGCTTCTACTGTTCACTGACAACAGAGAAACAGGCGACCATGAAATTAAATTATTCTGCATTGTCATTCTTTCATAGCACAGTAACGTCGAGTAACCCGAGTTGGTCAGTTCATCGCTACATGTTTAAAGGAAAAATCTTTGTGCTCGTGTGCCGTGTTTAAAGTAAAAAGCTTTGTGCGGTGTATTTCTATTGGAACTGGATACACTTTCTTTCTTTCCTTTTACAATTATTTTTCTTTTGTTTTGACTGTTGGCTGATAATTTTGTAAGGCCCTTAACATGAATAACAACGAAAAAAGCAAACGTGCAAAATTAAGTGGGACGGCATTTCGGAAATTATCGAAAGAAAGGCGAGAAGGAGAAGCCAATGTTCTAAAAGCGCTTGGCAGAGTAGATAAATTTTTCGCAAAAAATGTTGCTGGTTCGACATCGAGTTCAAGTAGCACGGATGACATTTCTGGCACTGCAGCTGTTGTAAAAAAAGGAAATACGGACGGAACAAAAATTAAAAATGTAGAAAAGCAAATTGTTCCGAATTTCGAGTTTCACAAAAAAACTAAGTGTCGAGTCAGACATTACAAAAAGAAATAACCTCGTTAGTGATGATCTTGCAGAATTGTGTGTCAATGAATCAACAATCGACGTTCTCTCACAACATAGCGTTAATGAAAACTGTAACGGTGATTTTTCTAATTCAAGAAGATCAGTGGGCGACAAAACCAGATATTTAAAGAAAAAAGTATTATACCGTAAACTTTTAAATGGTGGATCAAGTTTGTGTGATTTTCTAGTACACTCCTGTACCACCGGTGCTGTTTTTTGTGCACCACGTAAATTGTTCGGAGATAAGGCCGCGATTTCTATTAATCGTATTGCAGATTGGAAAAATATTTCTAATATTTCATCTCGTCATGAGAATTCACTTGAACACACAAATTTTGAGTTATCATTCTTAACAAGAAAAAAATCACTTGGAACAATAGATAACCATTTCGAGTCATATGTTGAGACAGAAAAAATGTACTGGCATAGTGTGTTGAAAAGGGCGTTTGCAGTACTGAAGAAACTAACAAGTCGTGAACTTCCACTACGTGGACACGTTGAAAGATTCCATTCATTGGTAATATTCTTCTCGGGTGTGCAGCCGGATCATGACGTCATCTTGACATCATGTCAAGATGATGTCATGATCCGGCTGCACACCCGAGAAGAATATTATCAATTATTACGCCGGGAAAGCCTTCGTAATCGATTCCATTCATTACACAGTGGTCAATTTATGATGTCTGTTGAACTTATGGCCAAGTTTGATCCTTTTCTCGCAGAGCACATTGAACGATACGCAAATCCAGGGCAGGGACATACAAGTTATCTTTCTTCAACAATCTGTGATGAAATAATAGAGCTTCTTTCTCAATATGTGATGAAATAATAGAGTTTCTTTCCGAACGAATAAAAAGAATTATTATAAGGCCAAATATTTCTCTATAATAGTAGATTCTACTGCGGACATTTCACATATTGCCGGCCGAAGTGGCCGAGCGGTTCTAGGCGCTACAGTCTGGAAACGCGCGACCGCTACGGTTGCAGGTTCGAATCCTGCCTCGGGCATGGATGGGTGTGGTGTCCTTAGGTTAGTTAGGTTTAAGTAGTTCTAAGTTCTAGGGGACTGATTAAGTCCCATAGTGCTCAGAGCCATTTGAACCATTTTTAAGATATGTGAACGAGAACGGTGAACCTGTTGAACGTTTCCTTCTGTTTTTACCAAACCCGGGACACAAGCACGAAAATTCATCTGAGGCCATAATAAAAGTCCTGTCTACAAATCCCATTGATATTACTGACTGTAGATGCCAGTCATATATCAACGCAAGCAGTATGTCAGGAACCTACACTGGTTTGTAGGCAGGCATTAAAGAACGAAATCTGAAAGCGCATTATGTGCCTTGTGCAGCACATTCCTTGAATTTAGTCGGCGCTTGTGCTGTTAGCTGTGGTCAGGAAGCATGTTCAATTTTCACTGTAGTGCAAAACCTTTGTAATTCTTTCTCTGCTTCTACACAGCGCTGGGATGAACTTCTTTGTTTCATGACACCAGGAAGCAAAATGGTAAAAATTTTATCAAAAACACGTTGGCCAGCAAGAGAGGAAGCATGTATAAGTTTATATGAAAATATACGCCCTCACACATATTGCCACTTGTGCGAAATGAGGCTTCAGCTTAATTGACTCAACTCAGTGGACTAGAAACAGTATTCAGGATGACAGTTTGGAAGGAAATACTTCATAGATTTAATAGACTCTGAAGTAGTTTTTCTGACTGGAAGGGAAAAGTTTTAGAGTCGAAACATTTCTCCCAGTACTCGACAATCTGTATGCCGAATTATTGTGGAGGAAGGAAAGCTATAGAACATTGTTGGACTCCACAGTTTTCAGTAACCTTAAGAAAAGTTCACCTGACGATATTGCTGAACGTGTAGCAAAACTCCAAGCGTCATATGACACAGATTTAGACCATTCCTTCCCTAGTGAATGTGTACATTTCGCGGAACTTTTGAAATCTTCTGAGAATAGTGATATATTAGTCAAAATGAGTAAATTTTTACGGAAAGAGAGGTTACAGCCCGTGTTTCCTAATGTTGACATTGCTCTTAGAATACTTCTATGTGTGGCACTTACAAATTGTTCAGCAGAACGCTCGTTTTCGGCTCTTAAAAGACTGAAATCGTACCTACGTTTTACGTTGTCTGAGGAATGATTGAACACCTTGCCCAGTCTTCACATAGAAGCCGACCTCCTAACTGATAACCGTCTGAACTATAAAGATATGATCAACGAGTTTTGTGCCGTCAAAGCCAGATGCAAATTTTGCTGACTGGTGAGTCTGTTTATTTATTAGTTTTAAAATTTTCGGATTATAATGTGATTTTTATTATAACTTAGAGCACATTCATTGGATTTACAGAGCACGTATTACCTGTTTATTTTACAATTGCGAATGGCAGAACGCGGAACTAAGCCTCATTTACGTGCAGATGTGACAGCAGGCGCCCGACAATACTAAACAATACCCGAATGACCCAGGCCGCTCGGAGCTGCACAGTCAAGTCGTACTGATACTGTAGTACATTACAACTGATGCGTATTCTTTCGTCTGCTGAAATGTATAGTTATCGCAGAAATATACGTTTTCGGAGAGTTCGCTCAGACGAAAAAGTGTTAATAACGTAGTTCAGTTCTGTCGATAAATACTTAAAAGCTTTGCCAATACCGTTAGAAAGAGCTATCGTGATAACAGTAGTTGCAGTACAAAACTGTTCAGCCCTTACATGGATTAAAGGTATTTTGCACACTTATTATGCAGCATCTAGCTACACAGACCCTAATGCTTTACACATTAACTATTAGACTATAAAACAAATTTGATTTTGGCACACTAGCCTATAAAATAATGTAATAGCAAATCCAGTTCTGTGTTTGTTCGTCTGTATTTAGTTATTAGTTCATGCACCGAAATCTCTATTTCATTTTCATTTCTTACACTTTCCTATAGATTCACGTATTAATACCGAACGTGTTTTTTTATTTGCTACACTTTCAAGTTATTAGATCGTAAAACGACAGTTTATTTTTAATTTTGAACGCATCTCTTTAAAAGTACGTATTAATTTCTGATGTAGGACACGTTCGCCTCAATTTTTAGATCGTAGCACAACTTTTCTATTTTCATTTTCAACGGTTTCATGCAAAAGAACATATTAAAAGTGAATGTATAACAAAAACTCGTTGTCTCCTACACGCTCTGCTGAATTTTTAGGCCATAGAAGAAAGGTTATTTTCCTTGTGTTCATTTCTGTTGTCTTTCGACAGAAGAATGAGTTAACACAGTACAATTTTAAGTTTGTTTTATCCGCTGCCGCACACCAAGTACAGTTCATGAACCATATTACATTTTGATTGAGTGCGACTAGACCGCTGACGCGTCTTTCAGAACAACAAATAGCAGAGTACGGAAACAGCTCACAGCGCTCCCATCCAAAAGGGCGATTGTCAAGTGATCGGGTAATAGTTATTATTTAAAACATATTTTTTTGGGGGGTGGGGGAGGGGGAGGCGCTTATTATACGATGTGCCCAAGGGCTAAAAATTTTTTAATCCGCCACTGTGTGACGATGTTTCTTGTGTTATTGGTTAGCAAGCTTATGTGATTCTTTTTCACGACGGTACGAATTATGGATTTTCTGCTGGTCACGATCGATATTCTGATACAACAATCGACCATGACGACCGATCCAACGTCCAGGAAAGTCCAGATCCAATTACTGGCGCACTTCAATACCGTAATGCATCCAAGATTGACACAAAAATGTAATTTTGGAACAGATCGAGATAGATGACCGTAGTGAGGTTTCCTTAAATCCCGCATCAAAATATGTGTTTCTCCACGACTTGACTTTTACAGTCCAACATTAAATGGTGATTGTTATCCATCTAATACCTATCATTCTGCTCGTTCATTTCTATGCTGACTCAAAAATTTGCCTCATCCGAGTAAAGGATGGGACTAACAAAACCAGGAACATTCTCGTGCATGCCCTACGGTCAGGAGGTCCTCTGCCAGATGTTGGAGCAGCTGCATCTTTTATGGTTGTAACTCGTTAGCCTGCAAAATGCGCATCACACTGCTTTGGCTAGTTGCCAATCCACAGGGATACATCGGTCCACTTTTACGGACTCCTGACGATCGGCGCTAGCACCCATGTTGGCATACTTTCGTCTGTTTGTGCCTTTGGGCTTCCAAATCTGCGTGCATCAACAACGAACATGTCCTTTTGAATGTCTCAATTACTTTTGTCACGGTGTCATGGGTTATCTAAGTTCTATGCGTCGCATTGAAGTACACACTTCGTGAAGTGTGGTAACTCTGCCAGCCAACAGAATAACGTCCTTCGTTGGTGACATTTATTTTCAGTCGGTTCAATTTCCTGAAAATGAAAAATAAATTAGGCACCGCTTTCATCACTTGTATGGAGACTTATGACTACCCAGTATTTTCTCTTTGTTTTCTTTCCTTTTCACTCGTAACGTGTTCCAGTATTTGAGTATAGAAGGACAGTGATTGTAGATGAACTGTGTACTCTTGCAGAACAAGCACTCTACGTCTAAATTTTAATAATACTTTTTATTTTCAATCACTTATCGATGAGTTAACGGGGTGCAGAAGTTCATCGAAGATTATTTTGGAAAATTCAGTTACCAGAATCACGCTAAAAGACCAAGTGTGTCTTTTTAAGAGATGCGAAATATCCACAGCTCTGAAGTCAGTCACATTTTCTTTTGTTTTTTATAAATGTTAACTGGAAGCGCTCTCGCCATACCGATGAGCAATGGAAAGGTGCTGCATATGGAGAAACTGAAAAGCTCTCGGCCTGAAATATTCTATTTGCTATGTTGGTACGTAATGCTTGTTTTTGTCTTTCGTCAGTCGGCAGGCATCGATTTTCTATACTGAGACAATGTCATCATCTCAGAGTAGTACTCTCAATGTCTTCAGTTATTTGTCGTAGCTTCCCAATCTCTGTCTTCCTTGTAGTTTTTGCCCTCCGCAAATCTCTGTGAAAACATTGGGGAATAATTCACTGATGTCTCAATGTACATTGTATCATCCTCTCCCTTCTTTGTAGTTAGTTATAGTTAGTTATTTCTGCATACACTTTCGTCAGTCGGCAGGCATCGATTTTCTATGCTGAGACAATGTCATCATCTCAGAGTAGCACTCTCAATGTCTTCAGTTATTTGTCGTAGCTTCCCAATCTCTGTCTTCCTTGTAGTTTTTGCCCTCCGCAAATCTCTGTGAAAACATTGGGGAATAATTCACTGATGTCTCAATGTACATTGTATCATCCTCTCCCTTCTTTGTAGTTAGTTATAGTTAGTTATTTCTGCATACACTCTAACAAAAAATGACGCAGTACGTATTAGCCGAGCGGTCTTAGGCGCTGCAGTTATGGACTGTGGGGCTGGTCCCGGCGGAGGTTCGAGTCCTCCCTCGGGGATGGGTGTGTGTGTTTGTCCTTAGGATAATTTGGGTTAAGTAGTGCCTAAGCATATGGACTGATGACCTTAGCAGTTAAGTCCCATAAGATTTCAGGCACATTTGAATATTTGACGCAGCACGAAGGAATTATCAGAATGGGACGGAAATCGGTAAATGTGATGTACACTCCTGGAAATTGAAATAAGAACACCGTGAATTCATTGTCCCAGGAAGGGGAAACTTTATTGACACATTCCTGGGGTCAGATACATCACATGATCACACTGACAGAACCACAGGCACATAGACACAGGCAACAGAGCATGCACAATGTCGGCACTAGTACAGTGTATATCCACCTTTCGCAGCAATGCAGCCTGCTATTCTCCCATGGAGACGATCGTAGAGATGCTGGATGTAGTCCTGTGGAACGGCTTGCCATGCCATATCCACCTGGCGCCTCAGTTGGACCAGCGTTCGTGCTGGACGTGCAGACCGCGTGAGACGACGCTTCATCCAGTCCCAAACATGCTCAATGGGGGACAGATCCGGAGATCTCGCTGGCCAGGGTAGTTGACTTACACCTTCTAGAGCACGTTGGGTGGCACGGGATACATGCGGACGTGCATTGTCCTGTTGGAACAGCAAGTTCCCTTGCCGGTCTAGGAATGGTAGAACGATGGGTTCGATGACGGTTTGGATGTACCGTGCACTATTCAGTGTCCCCTCGACGATCGCCAGTGGTGTACGACCAGTGTAGGAGATCGCTCCCCACACCATGATTCCGGGTGTTGGCCCTGTGTGCCTCGGTCGTATGCAGTCCTGATTGTGGCGCTCACCTACACGGCGCCAAACACGCATACGACCATCATTGGCACCAAGGCAGAAGCGACTCTCATCGCTGAAGACGACACGTCTCCATTCGTCCCTCCATTCACGCCTGTCGCGACACCACTGGAGGCGGGCTGCACGATGTTGGGGCGTGAGCGGAAGACGGCCTAACGGTGTGCGGGACCGTAGCCCAGCTTCATGGAGACGGTTGCGAATGGTCCTCGCCGATACCCCAGGAGCAACAGTGTCCCTAATTTGCTGGGAAGTGGCGGTGCGGTCCCCTACGGCACTGCGTAGGATCCTACGGTCTTGGCGTGCATCCGTGCGTCGCTGCGGTCCGGTCCCAGGTCGACGGGCACGTGCACCTTCCGCCGACCACTGGCGACAACATCGATGTACTGTGGAGACCTCACGCCCCACGTGTTGAGCAATTCGGCGGTACGTCCACCCGGCCTCCCGCATGCCCACTATACGCCCTCGCTCAAAGTCCGTCAACTGCACATACGGTTCACGTCCACGCTGTCGCGGCATGCTACCAGTGTTAAAGACTGCGATGGAGCTCCGTATGCCACGGCAAACTGGCTGACACTGACGGCGGCGGTGCACAAATGCTGCGCAGCTAGCGCCATTCGACGGCCAACACCGCGGTTCCTGGTGTGTCCGCTGTGCCGTGCGTGTGATCATTGCTTGTACAGCCCTCTCGCAGTGTCCGGAGCAAGTATGGTGGGTCTGACACACCGGTGTCAATGTGTTCTTTTTTCCATTTCCAGGAGTGTATATGTACAGTCAAAGAAATGATTACAATTTTAAAAAATTGAATGATTTAATCAAGAGAAAGAACTCCACAAAGCCGGCCGCTGTGGTCGAGCAGTTCTAGGCGCTTCAGTCTGGAACCGCGCTGCTGCTACAGTCGCAGGTTCGAATCCTGCCTCGGGCATGGATGTGTGTGATGTCCTTAGCTTAGTTAGGTTTAAGTAGTTCTAATTCTAGGGGACTGAAGACCTCAGATGTTAAGTCCCATAGTGCTTAGAGCCTAAAAACTCCACAAACTGAGCAAATCAATAACGTGTTGGTCCACTTCTGTCCCTTATGCAAGCAGTTAATTCAGCCTTGCATTGACTCAACAAGTTGTTGGATGCCTTCCTGAGTGATATCGTGCCAAATTATGACCAATTGGCGTGTTAGATCGTCAAAATCCCGAACTGGTTGGAGGGCCATGCCCGTAATGCTCCGAACATTCTCTGTTAGGGAGATGTTCGGAGAGCTTGCTGATCGAGGTAGGGTTTGGCAAGAACAAAGACAAACAGTAGAAACTCTGCTGTGGGCTGGCATTATCTTGCAGAAATGTAAGCCCAAGACAGCTTGTGATGAAGAACAACAAAATGGAGCATAGAATATCGTCTACCTACCGCTGGTTGTAAGGGTGCTGCGGGTAACAACCAAAAGGGCCCTACTATGAAGTAAAAATGCACACCAGACCATCATTCCTGGTTGTCGGGCCGTATGGCAGGCGGTAGTCAGGTTCGTATTTGACTGCTGTCCGGAGCGTCTCCGAGACGTCTCTGGTCTGCAACCTCATTGACTGGAGTAGAGTTGTCTTCAGTGATGAGTCCCACTTCTAACTGAGCCCTGGTGAACAGCGAAGACACGTCTGGAGGCATCCCGGGCAGCTGCAGCTCCCCCCCCCCCCCCCTCCCCCCTCTGCCCTTCCCTCCAACCAATCCGAGATTTCGTCGATCTAAGACTCTCGTTATACAGAATTTGGCACGATATCCCTCAGGAGGACATCCAACAACTCTATCAATTAATGTCAAGCCTAATTAACTACTTGCATAAGGGCCAGAGGTGGGCAAACGCGTTATTGACTTGCTCACTTTGTGAAACTCTTATTCTTGAATAAATCATCCAATTTTTGCCAAACTAATATCATTTGTTTGCCTGTACATGTACATTACTTCCACCGATTTCCGTCCCATCCGGATAATTCCTCCGTGAAATGTCCTTTTTTTTCCCTTAGAGAGGATTTTTTACCTCATAAATTCTGCGGAGATCCGCCTCATTTCTTGAAAAATTTTACTGCGTGAAGCTGTTTTTGAACTGAAATGAGCACTTGATTTAATTGGAGATCAGTTAATTTCACCCCCTTAGCCACTAAAAAGCAACGTCACAAAAAAACCTATGTTATGTGGTTCCATTTGTCTATATTAGATTCCAAACAGCGGTGTGGAACAATCATAAAGTAATGGCGTCCTACATAGCCTGCAAATGGCAGAATATTGCACGACCACTGATGCAAGCTTCGATATCTAGAGCGAAAAAGTGCAGCCATATGTGCGTTTAGTCACCACACCACTATACGCACCACATTAAAATGCGACAGAACATCTCTTGAAACGAAAACACACAAGGCGTGGTCAACGTCTTAAAGTCAAATAGGACAAAGGTCTATTGATCTAATGTTGTTATAGTATTAGCATGACGTCTACTGTGCATGACGATTTTCGGTCTGGTTTGCTTATTTAATTACGTACTAATTAACTATTTATTTCAATATCACATGGGACCTGACGGAACACGAAAACGGTTGTCCATATAAACTATGCGAAATAACTAGCTCCTCCTGTAGAAGCAGTGTACATTAGGTCGGTGGAGGAGCGAAACGACCCTCCTTATTGGAAAAAAGCGCTGGTTATTCCCATTTTCAAGAAGGGTCATCGTATAGACGCACAGAACTATAACCCTATGTCTCTGATGTCGTTCTGTTGTAGAATTCTGGAACATGTTCCATGCTCACGTATTATGACATTTTTGGAGACCGAAAATTTCCTTTCTAGGAATAAATATGGGTTTCGAAAACAATGATCGTGTAAAATCATGCTCGCTTTGTTCGTCCACAAGACCCAGAGAGCAACAGATATCGGTCCCAGATTGATGCCACGTTTCTTGAATTCAGGTATGTGTTCGATACAGTTCCTCGTTGTCGCCTAATGAACAAAATACGTGAGTATGCAATGTCAGATAAGCTGCGTGACTCGATTGGACAATTTCTAGTAAACAGAACACGTCATTCTGAACAGAGAGAAATCTTCAGACGTAAAAGTAACTTCGGGCGTCCCACGAGGGATTGTTCGAGGACCATTATTTTTCACAGTATACAGGGTGTTAAAAGAAAAGGTACTAACCAAGAGGGAGTACTAACCAAGGGACTCAAGAAAAATAATCTTAATAAACATAAGTTCGGGAGTGCATACTTTCAGGCATGAACAAGTGTTTATAGGTAGGGTTGTGCGACGCCTCGCTGCGGATTAGCACAGTCGTTTCATTGACTCTCCGTCAAATGTGTCGGCAGGGTGTTATGATGTCTTACTCACAGATTCTCCCTACCATTAGGTGGTCTACAGTCAGTTGTGTGGCTCGAGTCGTTTTATGGCCTACGTTAGTTTTCGTCGTGTTTGTGCACCTTATTGTACGGTACTGTCAACCCTAGATACGTATCATGGTGTTTTGCCCTCTTACAAACGCGGATTCACTTACGCGTTTGCTGTCATTGCGCTGTTTGTATGTACAAATAGTGTAGCACATTTACGTTTTCTCACTTCCACCACTTGTTAGCCACGGAAGGCCACTTATCGACAAGTGAAATGATGGATATGAATTTCTATTATGGTTTGGCGATTTGATGTAGCCTGCAAGCCCGTGCCCTCTACGCTTAAAAATATGCACAGCGCAGAGTGCCGTCTGATAAGGTGTTTGGCAGACTTTTCCAGAATCTGAGGGACACAGGTAACGTTGCACCTCAGAAGGTTGACAGTAGAACGTCCCGGACTGTCGGCACACCTGACATGGAGGAGCGTGTGCTACGTTCAGTGCAAGAATCCCCTGGGACCAGCGTACAATGACTAGCAGCAGCAGAAAGCGTATCTCATTCTTTTAACTGGGGAGGTTCATCATGAACAATTGCTGTACCCATATAATCTACAGCGCGTTCAGGCCCTAAGGCCGCAGGATCATCATGGCTGACAGCGGTTCTGTCAATGGCTGTTGCAGAAGTATGTCGCAGATCCACCGTACACATCCAAGAGGCAAGGTTCACAAGAGGTGGTTTTGTTAATTTCCATAACCAGCATGTATGGGCAGATGTAAATCCCCAGGCAATTCAGGAAAGAAGGCATTAACACCGATTCTCAGTCAACGTACGGGCAGGCGCACGAGGCGACAGATTAATAGGGCCTTACTTGCTACCACAAAGGTTAACTGGGACGCATTATCTGGACTTTGTCATTAATGTATTGCGTAGCGCGCCGGAGGCTGTGCCATTGAAGCAACGAATACAAATGTGATTCATGCATGATGGCGCACCAGCACACTTTCGCCAGAATGTGCGCAGACATCTGACGCAGACATTTCAGGATGCTTAAAGGAATTGGTATACGCCACACCAATCAACGATGTGCGGATACTGCACGGTTGCGTCTTCAATGCGTGGCAGCAGGTACAACAACAACCTGGTGTACTTCAAAGGGTGCGTCATTTCGTACGCCGGAGGGCAGAAGGATGCATCGTCTTGAAAGGACGCCACGTTCAACTTCTCCTATAAACACGTGTTTATCGCAGAAAGTATGCATTTCGTGACCCACGTTTACTGGACTTATTTTTCTTGTTTCGATGAGTACCTTCACCTCTCGAAGTATTCAACACCTTTTTTTGAACACCCTGTACATACGTGACTTATTGGAGAACATTGGAAGTTCCATGAGGCTTTTCGATGATGATGCTATTGTATACAGCGAAGTTGCAAAGCAAAATTTGTAGCGAAATGCACGAAGATTGCAGACGATTGACGATTGGTGTTGGGATTGCTAATTGATCTTCAACGTAAGTAAATGTAACGTATTGCAAATAACTAGACAGACTGACCGCTTTCGTGTGATTACACGAGTTCAGAAGAATCACTGGCTAGAGTCACGTGCAGAAAATATCTGGGAGCATGCTTATGGAGCGATCGCAGGTAAGGTATACGCGAGATTAAGAATACTGGAAAATTACTCAGGAAATGTAGTCCACTCAGTAAGAAGATAATACCCTCGTTCGATCAACACTATAAAACTTCTAGCCAGTCTTGGATCCGTACCAGATAGTTTTGACAGAGGAAATAGAGAATATTCAAAGAAGAGATTGGAGTTTTGTTACAGGTTGATTTAGTAAGCACGAAAGCGTCACTCAGAGGCGCAGCCAATTCCAGTGGCAGACAATGCAAGAGAGGCGTTCGGGATGACGGTGTGGTTTACTGTCAAAGTTCTGACAGCGTTCGTTCATGAAGAGTCAAGCAATACATCTCGTCCTCTACGTATATCTGTCGAAAAAAACACGAAGCTGAAAGCAGAGAGATTCGAGTTCACATGGAGGCTTCCCAGTAGCAGTGGTACACAAAGCACCCTCGGCCAAATACCGCAGGGTAGCTTGTGGAGTATAGATGAACCACACAGTGGGCTACTACATAATTAGCTTGTCAACATTGACGATTAACAATTCGAATCCTACATCATAACTCTGCAAGATATGACTTACAGCTTACTATTTCGCATACACCACACGCCGACCGCTACGGTCGCAGGTTCGAGTCCTGCCTCGGGCGTGGATGTGTGTGATGTCCTTAGGTTAGTTAGATTTAAGTAGTTCTAAGTTCTAGGGGACTGATGACCTCATAGTGCTCAAAGCCATTTGAACCATTTTGAGCATACGCCAATACTTTTGAAAGAATCTTGATAGTTGGTAAAGAGCCAGGAAGAGAGATCTATGCTGTGAAGACTGACTGATTTCATACTAGGAAAGAAAAGACTATCCCAAACAAAAATGTAATTTCAGTATCGAGTGTTCAAGACTTCTATCCAAATGACGCGACTGACCCCTTCAGCAGTCAGGCGAGTATGGACAGAGTTGGTAATGTTTACTTATTCTGCAACGATATGGTATCAAGCAATCGGTTATGAGCTGGGTAAACAACCTGGCAACTGCAAAACGCCTTTCTTTAACGTGGTTAAAAAAGACAAATATTCAAATCCTTGTCGATACGTTGTTGGAAACAAAACGGGAGTCAACTGTAAGCGTACTTATCTGACTCTTTCAGTTTCATTATTTGATGGTGCCGTGGGTCCTACACAATAGGTAGCATTCCATATACCGGACGAATTACTCATTTGTAGCTTGCTACTTCTTGTCTCTAAAGCACCCTTAAGTGATTAGATATAATACGACATTCTGATATTACTATAGTTGTTAACTTTCTACTTGACTTCTGAAAGTACTTTGTAGTCACCGTGGTGTCTACTTGAGTTTTCCATATTAATTTATTACAAATGGGACGTCGTTGATTAATGATATCAAATTATTCTCACTTTTCTGAATAATGGCAGAATGGTTTTTCTGTACTTGCGAATCGAGGTATGTTATTAGTATTTCATAGGTGACCAATCTGGGGGCAGACTAGTACAAATTAGAACATGAGTCAGTTTTAATGACGACTTGTAAATGCACGGTCTTGTGAGCCTAACGCACATTTGATGCGTCGGACGATCATAGCTGCTGATTTTAAAACTCGTTTTATGATCAAAATATTGCTCTTGTGTGACAATACCGTCCACATTGCTCGGGCGGTAACTCTTCGGACATTGTTATCTAACGACCTCCGAGGAGCAAAGACCGCAAAGAAAATTACTACCGAGATTTTTCGTTTAATTTCAGTTTTATGAGTATCCTTTTATTTATTTCAACCTAAGAAAAGTTTCACTAGAAAGTGTCGTAAATTCAGAGAATGGAATTGCTTCTTATAAAAGTTAGATTAACCGAGCTACTTTTAAAACTGCACGCTTCCTTACGTAAACTGCTGCTCTGTCGCTTGGAACAGTGGTGGATCACAGAAAGCAGCCGATGTTTGAATCCGGTGTAGACAACTGCCAGCAAAAGTCTCAACTGTTTTCTACCTGTTATCTTCATATTGTAGCGACAGCACGCATAGTACTTTTTTGATTCGTGATATCGTAACTACACCGACCTGTTCGAATAACATGTCGCAGTATATGTCTCAAATATAGTCACTGCCGCAACTTTAGAAATGCTCAGCAGATGACTTTACTAAAAATAATGTCATAAGAGCAGATTCCTTTTATATACTTTAAGCTTTTTCTTAGCACAGCCGCAAAGTGTGTTTCTGGCACAAACAAGTAACATTTAAGAAACCAGATGGGATAAATTGAAATTGATCTATTTTCTAAACAACAATAAACTCTGCAATTTGTCTAGTGGCAGCGGTATACAACTTTGAGAGACACAATCCACTGACGTTAACACCTGTTATTAATTACGTGACTTTAACTATGTAAATAGTTTTTGTTTGTCCTTGTTGAACATTTGGCCTGGTGGAAGCACACTGTCACAAATTAACACAACTGTCTGACCACCAGTGAATGACTGAACTGCCGTAAGACTGCTCTTTGTGTCCTTTACGTGCATCTATAGTCGTGTATAATATTATATTCCAGAACCATAAGTTCGGTACATTTTAGCCCCGAAATCTTGAAGTTTTAAAATTCAAACAATAAATAAGTTTATTGGTAAATATGGGACATCATTACATTCAAGAGTACACGGGTTCCACTATAGTTTTAGTATTTAGAAAGTCGATGTGGCAGTTAATAGGTATTATTTTATATGCTTCCACAAGGGTAGTTAATGTTTACCTGTTTATAATTTCCGAGCTATATGATTTTGAATAACCATAGTAGCTTTAGTGAATAAGAGCAATTTAAGGATTACAATATGGTGTGTAACGACAAGGTATCTAACAATTTCTTTTCGTGGAGGTGACTTAAAAAACCATGACCATGTGTATTATGAATATTTGAGTACTAGAATGCGGGATGGAGCTAACCCACACGGACATGGAGCTAAGATTTTTAAGTTTTGCGTTAGTCTTTATTTCATGAAATTGAGCACATTAACATTCACCTTTCTGGATCATAAATAATTTTTATACTCCAAAAATATAGAAAATTAAGCCGTCTTCTGGTATCTATTATTTACGTGGAAAACATCAGCTCCAAATAATCAAATTTGAAAAAAATGAAACTCATAAAATGCGTTTCTTTCACAACTATCTTATTTTGAACGATTACTTATTTCAAAATGTTGTTGGTTTCAAATTTACTTCAACTTCAATTTATTGTTAGATTTAAGGATTACTGCTAGTGTCTAGGTTTCAAGTCACATCGATTCTAAGCAGCCATCTGCATCGAAATCTATACTTATTTCCAGGTCTCTGGATCCTCGTGTTCCTCGCTGTTTGCATCCTCAGTGCCTGGATTAAGAGCACGGTACACAGCACGGTGATTTGCACGGATAGTGAGCAGTGACATCACCTCCTTGCGTTTTGCAGGAGCGGTCGTTCTGCCACCAGGACAAAAGCACTCCGCATTTTGTAAGAATGAATAACCTGTAATGATGCTGAAATTTATGTTCTGTGTTTGCGAGATCGTCCAGTACTTTTGTTCAAAACCTTAATTTCCTCCAAAAAAAAAACCGAAGCGGAGTAGTTTTCCTTATACTGGATTACGTCAGGCCTCCTGGCTTCGATCTTCATGACAAAAATGTTGCGAAATTTCAACTTCTGTCCAGGTGTGCACGTGTTTCTTAGCTAGTTTAAAAGCAGCTGTTTGCAATTCTCCAGAATCGTTCTTGATCATCCTCTGCACACGGAAAGGGTTCTTCACTCAGGCCTTCTCTATCAGTCTGTATCAGTCCTCTGGAGTAAACATATAATCCGTTTTTATTAGGAAATAACGCGAACATCCTTGTCAGAAGGCAGAAAGGTATGTCCAGGAATCAAGTCTATAGAATCAAAAATTGCAGCAGTTTATTCTTGTTCTTTGCTGAGCAGCAATCGTAAAACAAACGTGAAGTTTTCTTTTTCAGCGTGTTTTCGGATACACTTAGAGATCAAAACAAACAAGACCATCTGAAACCCTGTTTTCCAGCCACACACAGGTAACAGCACTACTATTGTTAGAAATGTGGATATTTAACTTGTACACTCGGAAATTGTCTCAAATGGAACACAACTTCAGTGGGTATTTTGGGTACTGGAAGACCTTTCTGCAAATCAATAGTTATTAAACCAATGTCTGATTCTTCTTTGCGGCGTTCAGATTGATACCGTCTCAGAAGACAATAAGGAGCCGTGACTTGAGTTTGATGTAGTCGAATATTCAGAGTTATTACTCGTATATCCTGTTGTGTGGATATACACACATCATAAACCTACTCGTATCAGTATGATGCCTCTGGAAATCTATTTTGACTTTCTTGTGAATATCATTCTGTAACTATTATATCCGACACTCTACAGACCATTCCTTTCGCTTTCATTTGTGTAAAATGCAGGCACTTAAGGTATAGATTTCACAGTACACATATATTTCCTTGTCGATCTGTTCCTACTCTAATGACTTTTACACAAAAGACACAATTTTGGATGATCATATCTAAATCGATGAAATTTGGCTTTTATTTGCCACGTTTCCTCTTTGCTCAACTTGGGGAGAAGAAACACAGGCTTGATTTCCCAACATTTCTGTATCACGAGACTTGTCACCAGACAACCATTGTCATTCGGCGTTTAGTGATGCATGTTAGATGTTTGTGTACTTCGGTCTCCTCCGACGGTGGATGAATAGTTCCTGAATACCACAAGTATATCACAAAATGCTTTAGCACAAACCCATACTGAATCACTGTTCGCGTTCTTCATGCAATTTGTATACGATTACTTTTACATCCACTGTCAAAATCTACGCTGTTTCTATAGACTCTGTTGCATACTTTACCATTCTCAAGACCGCACAAAACAGCATTTTGCAGATTATAGTTTCTTAGTTCATAAAATTCAGTAAAGAGATTGTCCATACCTTTCATCGTAAATGTATAACATTTACACCAGCTGAAAGTAGCCTTCAGTGGGACAGCAAGAAGAGATGTTGAACAGAAGTCATTTCCGGCATCAGGTTACACCTGAGGCAGTTGGTCCTATTGCCTTCAACTTAGCAAGGACCTCCAGTTTTCACAATGCAATATTTAACAACAAATATGCTCTTGCTGAGATTTTAAGTATTTAACAAATACCACAGCACTATGTTTAAACAAATCACGCCGATATTCCATATTAAACAATTTCTTCAATGGATTGTTAACAAAAAATACGCTCTCACTGCGACTTTAAAGTTAAACAAACACCACAACATGATATTTAAATAAATAAACTCATATACACGCCAAATCTGCTTCATCCCTACATTACCAATGTATTTAATGCCTTAGTGCGTCTATTAAAATTGACATTATCCTAGTGACAGAATATCACGATTCAGTGATGTCATGGTGTTTACTGTAAGTACTAAAAAACTAAGATCATCATTCAGTATTCCAAAATACGTAAGTAAGTACGAGACACTTGAATATTTAATAACTCCCGAGTGTATTAGTTAGCAAGAAATAGACCCACGACTTACTAAGTACCAGGTCTACATTTCCCCTGCATTATTAGCGTGTGAAGTCAAAAAAAAAAAAAGGTTCAATAGACTTGGAACTACTTAAACCAAACTAATCTAAGGACATCACACACATCCATGCCCGATGCAGGATTGGAACCTGCGACCGTAGCAGCAGTGCGGTTCCGGACTGAAGCACATAGAACCGCTCGGCCACATCGGCCGGCCGTGTGAAGTCACTAATAAGGATGCCTGTTGTAGATCTATAAATAACAACAAGAAATCCACAAACACAACAGTGCGAAATTCAAAAAAATGTTTCAAATGGCTCTAAGCACTATGGGAATTAACATCTGAGGTCATCAGTGCCCTAGGCTTACAACTACTTAAACCTAACTAACCTAAGGACATCACACACATCCATGCCCAAGGCAGGATTCGAACCTGCGACCGCAGCAGCGGCAGCAGCAGCGCGATTCCGGACTGAAGCGCCTAGAACCGCTCGGCCACACAATTACCCTCACCACCGGTATAAAAAAGTCGTAGTGCGTAAAAAAACAATAACTACACTAATAGGACTCCTTAGAATAGTCGGACAAAAAGTGGTTCAAATGGCTCTGAGCACTATGGGACTTAACTGCTGAGGTCATCAGTCCCCTAGAACTTAGAACTACTTAAACCTAACTAACCTAAGGACATCACACACATCCATGCCCGAGGCAGGATTCGAACCTGCGACCGTAGCGGTAGCGCGGTTCCAGACTGTAGCGCCTGGAACCGCTCGGTCACTCCGGCCGGCATAGTCGGACACTAAAGGGATATAGTATACTTGTATACACTGGATAAACCGAAAATGAGGGTTTCTATGCATCACTAAATTGTGCAGTAAACAATTTCCCGACTATTGGATAGAAATGATACACAAATACACTTTATTAAAAACAAACTATACAACTGAATGTGTAATCGTCTCTGCACGAGTCTCCAGCCGGTTCTGTGCCCTGTGCCAAAGTCGCGAGTTGTCGCTGTGTCACCACAGCCAGCAGCTAGGGGAAGAACTGTTTCGGGTGGCAGCAGCCAACACTTCATTATCTGACGGGATCCAACACGTGGACATCTTGTGGTCTGGTCGCCAGCAACGGGCAAGAGACAGAAAGAGAGAGAACGTATTATGAATTTGAATCATTCAACGCCCGTGACATTATTGCTTATCGTACGTTTCAGATATCAGAAGTGTTTAATATGGACATTGGAACATCATATTTCAGTTCCTGTATGCCTTTAGTTGTAAGGACTCGCAATGATCGTAAGGCCAATGAGACTGAATCTACAGTAGCGCTCAAAAGTATTTTGACAATATAAAATACGTTATTACTTTTCTTAAAATAAAACACTATCGGACAGCATCTTGAGTATAGTAGAGAGCAGTGTATTTGCGATTGTTTGAAGGTGTCAGGTTGCGGTTTGTTTGTTCACATTTTGCGCTTCCGGACGAATGCGACTTTTTAGCGAGCTCAGAAGTATTTTGACACGCTGTTTGGTCCGTGAATTCGTGGATGTTATTTGCTTCTTAGTTCCGATTCCACTGATATTTAATTACAGTGATTATTTCAATATGCCGAAACGGAAGGAATATTCCAGTGACTTTAGAAACGCCGTGATAAATGCACTAAAGCAAGGACTGAAACAAACTGAAGTTGCTCGTATTTTTAAAGTATCTCGTCAGCTCGTTAGTACACGGAAAAAATTGTATAATAAATGAGACTGCCTCGCAGTGGACGTCCAAAAAAAAAAAAAAAGTCTCCTAAAGTCGACTACATCATATGACAGTAATCAACAAGTGATGTTCGCAAGTCGGATGTAATGATACCATGAGAACTGAAAGAAAAATGTGACGTAGAGATTCATGTTTCAACTGCCAAACGACGCTTGAAACTCTTTGGAGTACGTGGATGAAGACCGACGAAAAAGCCTTTAGAATGTGCGAAAAACAGAAACTCGATAGGTGGAATGTTGCTTACAGTTTAAACGCCAAGCACTCAGCGGAGACCGAGCGAGGTGGCGCAGTGGTTAGACACTGGACTCGCATTCGGGAGGACGACGGTTCAATCCCGCGTCCGGCCATCCTGATTTAGGTTTTCCGTGATTTCCCTAAATCACTCCAGGCAAATGCCGGGATGGTTCCTCTGAAAGGGCACGGCCGACTTCCTTCCCCATCCTTCCCTAATCCGATGAGACCGATGACCACGTTGTCTGGTCTCCTTCCCCAAAACAACCAACCAACCAACCAACTCATCGGAGAGCGACTCTAAAAATTTATACAGGCTGTAACAAAAATGTAAAGCCCAAACTGCAGGACACAGACATAGATGAAGAAATTAGGTTACATGAACATGTGTCTGGAAACGCTTTGTTTCCATGTAACAACTCATTTTCTTCAACTCACACTGGGAAAGACACACGAACTCAACGCACCAACATACAACATGCAACTCTTTCTCACAGGAGATGTTCAATATGCATTGGTACATGCATCAGCTCGCCGTCGTAGTGAATCACGGATGCACTGATGTACCCGTATCCCGGGAGTATTGCGTATGGTTTCACAGCCTTTCATAATAGGGGTACAGAGACTCTGAACATCTTGTACTGGGGTTGAAAGGAGTCTACTGGGGCACACTTGTATATGCACACGAATATGATAATAATATTAATGTAAACCGAAATGAAACTATTACATTTTAAAAAATGTATGTCTGATAGACTTCATAAAGCGGATCGCTGACTTGAACGACCGCAGAGACAAAGATACAGCTCCTGATCTGAGATTGTAGTGTTGGAGTAAGAGATCGCTTGGCGCATAGTAGTGGGTAGACAGTTTCTGTGGTGCGCTCTGTGAAGCTAACAAGTGTTAGATTAAAGTGAAAACTACGAGAACATGTGAGCAAAAGTCTTCTCGCAAGCAAGGTACAGATGTTAAATACGAGGGCAGTTCAATAAGTAATGCAACACATTTTTTTTCTCGGCCAATTTTGGTTGAAAAAACCGGAAATTTCTTGTGGAATATTTTCAAACATTCCCGCTTCGTCTCGTATAGTTTCATTGACTTCCGACAAGTGGCAGCGCTGTACGGAGCTGTTAAAATGGCGTCTGTAACGAATGTGCGTTGCAAACAACGGGCAGTGATCGAGTTTCTTTTGGCGGAAAACCAGGGCATCTCAGATATTCATAGGCGCTTGCAGAATGTCTACGCCCTACGGTGATCTGGCAGTGGACAAAAGCAAGTTGAGTCGTTGGGCAAAGCGTGTGTCATCATCGCCGCAAGGTCAAGCAAGACTGTCTGATCTCCCGCGTGCGGGCCGGCCGTGCACAGCTGTGACTCCTGCAATGGCGGAGCGTGCGAACACACTCGTTCGAGATGATCGACGGATCACCATCAAACAACTCAGTGCTCAACTTGACATCTCTGTTGGTAGTGCTGTCACAATTGTTCACCAGTTGGGATATTCAAAGGTTCGTTCCCGCTGGGTCCCTCGTTGTCTAACCGAACACCATAAAGAGCAAAGGAGAACCATCTGTGCGGAATTGCTTGCTCGTCATGTGGCTGAGGGTGACAATTTCTTGTCAAAGATTGTTACAGGCGATGAAACATGGGTTCATCACTTCGAACCTGAAACAAAACGGCAATCAATGGAGTGGCGCCACACCCCTACCAAGAAAAAGTTTAAAGCCATACCCTCAGCCGGTAAAGTCATGGTTACAGTCTTCTGGGACGCTGAAGGGGTTATTCTGTTCGATGTCCTTCCCCATGGTCAAACAATCAACTCTGAAGTGTATTGTGCTACTCTTCAGAAATTGAAGAAACGACTTCAGCGTGTTCGTAGGTACAAAAATCTGAACGAACTTCTCCTTCTTCATGACAACGCAAGACCTCACACAAGTCTTCGCACCCGAGAGGAGCTCACAAAACTTCAGTGGACTGTTCTTCCTCATGCACCCTACAGCCCCGATCTCGCACCGTTGGATTTCCATATGTTTGGCCCAATGAAGGACGCAATCCGTGGGATGCACTACGCGGATGATGAAGAAGTTATTGATGCAGTACGACGTTGGCTCCGACATCGACCAGTGGAATGGTACCGTGCAGGCATACAGGCCCTCATTTCAAGGTGGCGTAAGGCCGTAGCATTGAATGGAGATTACGTTGAAAAATAGTGTTGTGTAGCTAAAAGATTGGGGAATAACCTGGTGTATTTCAATGCTGAATAAAACAACCCCTGTTTCAGAAAAAAATGTGTTGCATTACTTATTGAACTGCCCTCGTATTTATGACTCTCGTTTAGCCAGCGCTTTAGTGTAGATGAGTTGGCTGATAAATTTGTAATTTTGAGTAACCCCAGAATGTAGGTAAACTGATCTGATGAAAAGGCTAGTTAGATATTTCCCTTTGGTAATGTTTCTAACATTTGTTAACACAGGTATATGTAATTTGATGACTTGTATATATTTTTTTTTGGTCGGGTTAGATAATACTTGCTGTTGTTTGTGGACCAATTAGTAAATTTGATATAACTTTCTGAGTAATGTAATTTCAATTGTCAGATGTTTTTGAAAAGCCAAACTTAACTTGGAATATATTTCCCCTAAAAAACTTAGTACTACTAATTCACCATAATCAGTACCGCCTCCCTGTCCAGGTCATATGTTTTTCAAATACCTAGGATTTTTCTTAAATGATTTTATTCATCGACCAAAAGAATATCATGTGCATTTCAAAGTATTACGGTCAGCAATGCACACCGCTGAGCCAATAGCTAGTATTTTTTTGTGAGAGACCAGAATATATCGCGTTCCACCGTTGCTGCTTTAGAGATAAGACAATTCAGTTTATTTGTCATGTGCAAAGGGACCAAAGTTATCATTTTTGAACAGGGCCAGAGGATTTAGTGGCTGAGAGGCAGAATGTTTTTTTGCAGTGATTGTATTTCTTTATTGGTATTGAGAGTTCCATTGCCCAATCAAGTCGTGTCAAGTTTTTGCTAACAATAACACAAACTAAGCACACCACTTGCAGTTACAACGCGGTACACGATAACTCCAGATTTATTTGTTATACGCACTCGTCTTCATCCAAAGTTTCTCAAAGAATTTTTTTAAAAAACGTTATACACATTACACAAGGCGATACTTCCGCCAAACTTAACTTGGTATATATTTTCACTGCAAAACTCAGTACTAGTAATTCACCACAATCAGTACTGCGTTATTTTTGACGCTGGACTTTTCTTAAATGTTTTCATTTATCAGCCAAAAGAATTTCATGTGCATTTCAAAGTGTTACGGCCTGCAGTGCACACCGCTGAGCCAGTAGCTAGCATTTCATTTTTTTCTTCTTCTTCTTTGAGAGACCAGAATAAATCGCTTTCCACCGTTGCTGCTTTAGAGGTAAGACAATTCAGTTTATTTGTTATGTGCACAGGGACCAAAGTTATCATTTTTTAACAGGGCCAGAGGATTCAGTGCCTAAGGGGCTGAATGTTTTTTGCATTAAATGTATTCCTTTATTGGTATTGGGAGTTGCATTGCCCAATTAAGTCGTATAAAGTTTTTGATAACAATAACACAGAGTAAGCACACCACTTGCAGTTACAACACGTTACAGGATAACTCCAGATTTATTTCTTATATTCACTCGCCTTCATCCAAAGTATCTCAAAGAATTTTTTTTAAAAAACGTTACAGGGTTCCAACACAAGAGCCTGCAAATACGCCCACAAGTAAAATTACAGTGGGTAAAAGTTCAGAGAGAGTGGAGACCAGGCAATTGGTCCATCTCTACCTATCCGTCTACCACTGCATCTGTTATTTAGAAGCCGATGAACATTAAAACAGAATGAGGAGGTTCAAAAATGGCTCTGAGCACTATGGGACTCAACATCTGAGGTCATCAGTCTCCTAGAACTTAGAACTACTTAAACCTAACTAAGCTAAGGACATCACACACATCCATGCCCGAGGCAGGATTCGAACCTTTGACCGTAGCTGTCGCTCGGCTCCAGACTGTAGCGCCCAGAACAGCACGGCCACTGCGGCCGGCCACTAATAGTGTTTGAGTCTTTAGGTATGTATGTGCAATGTAAGGCCTTACGTAAGACTGAAGCAACCTACCTCAACTGGGAAGTGCTGCACCTCACATAAAACTTCGTTTGACGAAGTCTAACGTCGAGAGAGAACGCAACACGAGTGTTTTACGTTGAAGTAGGTTTTTCAGAGGGATGTAAGAGACCGTGCTGTCATGAAATGGCTTTGAGTTTTTTTTTCTGCTCTCAATATCGGTTGAGGTATTACATGTCATGCAAATTACTGGGACGACTTGCCCACTTTGCTCTCTGACACTCGAGAGCTCCGAATTGTACTGTGAAACATAGCGGTGTGTAGCCTAACTATGTCGGTGCGAATAGAAACAGAGTGCTGTAACTAAATTTCTAACTGCGGAACATGAATCTCCAACTGAAATCCGTTGATGAATGAAAGTTGTGTATGGTGATGATTGTATCGACATCAGTTGTGTGCGAAGTTGGGTTGTTCTTACTCATAATGAAGGAAACAGTAATACTAACCTCAACGTGTGTAACAGAGCTCGGAACAGACGACTGTGTGCGACAACCAACGAAACTTGTCATAATCTGCTTGAGGAACTTACCAAAGAAAATCGTCGGATAACACAGAACCAGCTCTCAGGTAAATGTGGCACATCACGAGAGCCTGCGCAAGGCATCATTGCAGAACCACAGTGCAGTAAACTTTGTGGACGGTGGGTGCCTAGAATGTTCACTCCTGACATGAAACAGAGGAAATCGGATATCTCTCAACAATTTCTTTTATGTTTTGAGTGTCGGGGATTTGAGTGTGGTGGATTCCTTAACAAAACTGTGACAGGTGCTGAAAGATGAGTACACCATTTTGACCCTGAAAACAAGAGAGTATGATGGAACTCCGCCAGAAAGTATCGCCGACGCCAAAAATTTTTAAGGCCATGCCATAAGCAGGCAAAGTTATGTTCACAGTGTTCTAGGATGTTCAAGGTCTGGTGCATTTGGAATTCTGACCCAAAGGCACTACAATATACTTTGTAAAGTTCTGCGAGGCCCTCTAAAAACTGAAAGCACGAACTGGAAGAGTTCATCCACACATGGAGCACCTCCTCCTTCAGCATGACCATGTCAGATCAGGTGCTGAAACAGTCCGACGGCTTGGGTTCACTGTCACCAATCAATTTCCATACTATCCCGACTTGGCCCCATCCGATTTTCATCCGTTTCCAAAACTTAAAGAACACCTTATAGGAGTTCCCTTCGATAATGGTGAGGCGGCACAAGAGGAGGTGAGGTTGTGGCTCCATCAGACATTCTACAGTGATGGTATCAACGAACTGGTCTTCCGTTGGTACGATTATGTTCGTTGTCAGGGCGACTATATTGAGGAATAAACACGTAGACAAGAAGAATAAAGATATAGAATGTTAATAAAGTTTAAAAAAACTTGAAGAGTTTTCACATAAAATATTCGGAGATGTTACTTTTCAGCATCCATTGTATCTAATAGAGAATTCTAGAGGATGGATGGTTGCTATAGCGATCTTGACGTAGGTGAATATAACGTAAATAGGTCGCGAAACTTGCTACTGCTCTATTACACTAATGATGATAAATTGCTAGATATGTGCTACACCTGTTTTACGTGCGTAGCGATAATGTCAATATGCCATCCACTTCTTTCATACATTTCGTTTAATGGAATCATTGCACTACAAATTTCTGCCAAATATTTTACAAAGCACAACTCGTTGGTATGGGGAAAGAATGTCACAGCAACAATGAGTACCTGGCAAATCGAGTCCACATGTCCAATACCAGTAATAAAAACACTCGAGAGAGGCTGACCGTTGTGACCGAGCGGTTCTAGGCGCTTCAGTCTGGATCCGCGCGACCATTATGGTCGCAGGTTCGAATCCTGCCTCGGGCATGGATATGTGTGATGTCCTTAGGTTAATTAGGTTTAAGCAGTTCTAAGTCTATGGGACTGATGACCTCAGATTTAAGTCCCATAGTGCTAAGAGCCATTTGAACTCGAGAGAGAAGGACTTAGTATATGTCACCAACATTTCTCCCTATTTTTAAATACACTCCTGGAAATGGAAAAACGAACACATTGAAACCGGTGTGTCAGACCTACCATACTTCCTCCGGACACTGCGAGAGGGCTGTACAAGCAATGATTACACGCACGGCACAGCGGACACACCAGGAACAGCGGTGTTGGCCGTCGAATGGCGCTAGCTGCGCAGCATTTGTGCACCGCCGCCGTCAGTGTCAGCCAGTTTGCCGTGGCATATGCAGCTCCATCGCAGTCTTTAACACTGGTAGCATGCCGCGACAGCGTGGACGTGAACCGTATGTGCAGTTGACGGACTTTGAGCGAGGGCGTATAGTGGACATGCGGGAGGCCGGGTGGACGTACCGCCGAATTGCTCAACACGTGGGGCGTGAGGTCTCCACAGTACATCGATGTTGTCGCCAGTGGTCGGCGGAAGGTGCACGTGCCCGTCGACCTGGGACCGGACCGCAGCGACGCACAGATGCACGCCAAGACCGTAGGATCCTACGCAGTGCCGTAGGGGACCGCACCGCCACTTCCCAGCAAATTAGGGACACTGTTGCTCCTGGGGTATCGGCGAGGACCATTCGCAACCGTCTCCATGAAGCTGGGCTACGGTCCCGCACACCGTTAGGCCGTCTTCCGCTCACGCCCCAACATCGTGCAGCCCGCCTCCAGTGGTGTCGCGATAGGCGTGAATGGAGGGACGAATGGAGACGTGTCGTCTTCAGCGATGAGAGTCGCTTCTGCCTTGGTGCCAATGATGGTCGTATGCGTGTTTGGCGCCGTGCAGGTGAGCGCCACAATCAGGACTGCATACGATCGAGGCACACAGGGCCAACACCCGGAATCATGGTGTGGGGAGCGATCTCCTACACTGGCCGTACACCACTGGTGATCGTCGAGGGGACACTGAATAGTGCACGGTACATCCAAACCGTCATCAAACCCATCGTTCTACCATTCCTAGACCGGCAAGGGAACTTGCTGTTCCAACAGGACAATGCACGTCCGCATGTGTCCCGTGCCACCCAACGTGCTCTAGAAGGTGTAAGTCAACTACCCTGGCCAGCAAGATCTCCGGATCTGTCCCCCATTGAGCATGTTTGGGACTGGATGAAGCGTCGTCTCACGCGGTCTGCACGTCCAGCACGAACGCTGGTCCAACTGAGGCGCCAGGTGGAAATGGCATGGCAAGCCGTTCCACAGGACTACATCCAGCATCTCTACGATCGTCTCCATGGGAGAATTGCAGCCTGCATTGCTGCGAAAGGTGGATATACACTGTACTAGTGCCGACATTGTGCATGCTCTGTTGCCTGTGTCTATGTGCCTGTGGTTCTGTCAGTGTGATCATGTGATGTATCTGACCCCAGGAATGTGTCAATAAAGTTTCCCCTTCCTGGGACAATGAATTCACGGTGTTCTTATTTCAATTTCCAGGAGTGTACATAGAACTTGAGTTTCCAGCACTTTAGCAAACTAATAAATGCTTACCTGTTTGCATCATAAAAATATAGCAGGGTCGTTTAGGTAATATGAAAAAATACATAGCATGACTTACATACACTCCTGGAAATGGAAAAAAGAACACATTGACACCGGTGTGTCAGAACCACCATACTTGCTCCGGACACTGCGAGAGGGCTGTACAAGCAATGATCACACGCACGGCACAGCGGACACACCAGGAACCGCTGTGTTGTCCGTCGAATGGCGCTAGCTGCGCAGCATTTGTGCACCGCCGCCGTCAGTGTCAGCCAGTTTGCCGTGGCATACGGAGCTCCATCGCAGTCTTTAACACTGGTAGCATGCCGCGACAGCGTGGACGTGAACCGTATGTGCAGTTGACGGACTTTGAGCGAGGGCGTATAGTGGGCATGCGGGAGGCCGGGTGGACGTACCGCTGAATTGCTCAACACGTGGGGCGTGAGGTCTCCACAGTACATCGATGTTGTCGCCAGTGGTCGGCGGAAGGTGCACGTGCCCGTCGACCTGGGACCGGACCGCAGCGACGCACGGATGCACGCCAAGACCGTAGGATACTACGCAGTGCCGTAGGGGACCGCACCGCCACTTCCCAGCAAATTAGGGACACTGTTGCTCCTGGGGTATCGGCGAGGACCATTCGCAACCGTCTCCATGAAGCTGGGCTACGGTCCCGCACACCATTAGGCCGCCTTCCGCTCACGCCCCAACATCGTGCAGCCCACCTCCAGTCGTGTCGCGACAGGCGTGAATGGAGGGACGAATGGAGACGTGTCGTCTTCAGCGATGAGAGTCGCTTCTGCCTTGGTGCCAATGATGGTCGTATGCGTGCTTGGCGCCGTGCAGGTGAGCGCCACAATCAGGACTGCATACGACCGAGGCACACAGGGCCAACACCCGGCATCATGGTGTGGGGAGCGATCTCCTACACTGGCCGTACACCACTGGTGATCGTCGAGGGGACACTGAATAGTGCACGGTACATCCAAACCGTCATCGAACCCATCGTTCTACCATTCCTAGACCGGCAAGGGAACTTGCTGTTCCAACAGGACAATGCACGTCCGCATGTATCCCGTGCCACCCAACGTGCTCTAGAAGGTGTAAGTCAACTACCCTGGCCAGCAAGATCTCCGGATCTGTCCCCCATTGAGCATGTTTGGGACTGGATGAAGCGTCGTCTCACGCGGTCTGCACGTCCAGCACGAACGCTGGTCCAACTGAGGCGCCAGGTGGAAATGGCATGGCAAGCCGTTCCACAGGACTACATCCAGCATCTCTACGATCGTCTCCATGGGAGAATAGCAGCCTGCATTGCTGCGAAAGGTGGATATACACTGTACTAGTGCCGACATTGTGCATGCTCTGTTGCCTGTGTCTATGTGCCTGTGGTTCTGTCAGTGTGATCATGTGATGTATCTGACCCCAGGAATGTGTCAATAAAGTTTCCCCTTACTGGGACAATGAATTCACGGTGTTCTTATTTCAATTTCCAGGAGTGTATAATTGGTTGTATCATGCGTGTGTTAGCAGTCTCCTCTGTTTTACAGGTGTGCTGTTGTGGTCTTCAGTCCTGAGACTAGTTTGATGCAGCTCAACATGCTACTCTATCCTGTTCAAGCTGCTTCATCTCCCAGTACGTACTGCAGCCTACATCCTTCTGAATCTGCTTAGTGTATTCATCTCTTGGTCTCCCTCTACGGTTTTTACCCTCCACGCTGCCCTCCAATACTGAATTGCTGATCCCTTGATGCCTCAGAACATGTCCTACCCGCTACGGTCGCAGGTTCGAATCCTGCCTCGGGCATGGATGTGTGTGATGTCCTTAGGTTAGTTAGATTTAATTAGTTCTAAGTTCTAGGCGACTGATGACCTCAGAAGTTAAGTCGCATAGTGCTCAGAGCCATTTGAACCATTTGAACATGTCCTACTAACCCCTCCCTTCTTCGAGTCAAGTTGTGCCACAAACTCCTCTTCTCCCCAATTCTATTCAATACCTCCTTTATTAGTTATGTGATCTACCCATCTAATCTTCAGCATTCTTCTGTAGCACCACATTTAAAAAGCTTCTGTTCTCTTCTTGTCCAAACTATTTGTCGTCCATGTTTCACTTCCATACATGGCTACACTCCATACAAATACTTTCAGAAACGACTTCCTGACACTTAAATCTATACTCGACGTTAACAAATTTATCTTCTTCAGAAGCACTTTCCTTGCCATTGCCAGTCTACGTTTTATATCCTCTGTAATTCGACCATCATCAGTTATTTTGCTCCCCAAATAGCAAAACTCATTTACTACTTTAAGTGTCTCATTTCCTAATCTAATTCCCTCAGCATCAAGTGATTTAATTCGACTACATTCCATTATCCTCGTTTTGCTTTTGTTGATGTTCATCTCATATCCTCCTTTCAAGACACTGTCGATTCCATTCAGCTGCTCTTCCAGGTCCTTTGCTGTCTCTGACAGAATTACAATATCATCGGCGAACCTTAAAATTTTTATTTCTTCTCCATGGATTTTAATACCTACTCCGAATTTTACTTTTGTTTCCTTTACTGCCTACTCAATATACAGATTGAATAACGTCGGGGAGAGGCTACACCCCTGTTTCACTCCCTTCTCAACCACTGCTTCTCTTTCATGTCCCTCGACTCTTATAACTGCCACCTGGTTTCTGTACAAATTGTAAATAGCCTTTCGCTCCCTGTATTTTATCCCTGCTACCTTCAGAATTTGAAAGAGAGTATTCCAATCAACATTGTCAAAAGCTTTCTCTAAGTCTACAAATGCTAGAAACGTAGGTTTGCCATTTCTTAATCTAGCTTCTAAGATAAGTCGTAGGGTCAGTATTGCCTCACGTGTTCCAACATTTCTACGGATCCAAACTGATCTTCCCCGAGGTCCGCTTCTACCAGTTTTTCCATTCGTCTGCAAAGAATTCGCGTTAGTATTTTGCAGCCGTGGTTTATTAAACTGATAGTTCGGTAATTTTTACATCTGTCAACACCTGCTTTCTTTGGGATTGTAATTATTATATTCTTCTTGAAGTCTGAAGGTATTTCGCTTGTCTCATACGTTTTACTCACCAGATGGTAGACATTTGTCAGGACTGGCTCTCCCAAGGCTGTCAGTAGTTCTAATGGAATGTTGTCTACTCCCGGGGCCTTGTTTCGACTTAGGTCTTTCAGTGCTCTCTCAAACTCTTCACGTACTATCATATCTCCCATTTCATCTTCATCTACATCCTCTTCCATTTCCATAACACTGCCCTCAAGTACATCGCCCTTGTACAGACCCCCTACATACTCCTTCCACCTTTCTGCTTTCCCTTCTTTGCTCAGAATTGGGCTTCCATCTGAGCTCTTGATATTCATACAAGTGGTTCTCTTTTCTCCAAAGGCCTCTTTAATTTTCCTGTAGGCAGTATCTATCTTACCCCTAGTGAGATAAGCCTGTACATCCTTACATTTGTCCTCTGGCCATCCCAGCTTAGCCATTCTGCACTTCCTTGCGATCTCATTTTTGAGACATTTGTATTCCTTTTTGCCTGCTTCATTTACTGCATTTTTATATTTTCTCCTTTCATCAATTAAATTCAATATTTCTTCTGTTACCCAAGGATTTCTACTAGCCCTCGTCTTTTTACCTAATTGATCCTCTGCTGCCTTCACTTTTTCATCCTTCAAAGCTACCCATTCTTCTTCTACTGTATTTCTTTCCCCCATTCTTGTCAATTGTTCCCTTATGCTCTCCCTGAAACTCTGCACAACCTCTGGTTTAGTCAGTTTATCCAGGTCCTATCTTCTTAAATTCCCAGCTTTTTTCAGTTTCTTAAGTTTTATCCACAGTTCATAACCAATAGATTGTGGTCAGAGTCCACACCTGCCCCTGGAAATGTCTTACAATTTAAAACCTGGTTCCTAAATCTCTGTCTTACCATTATATAATCTATCTTAAACCTGTCAGTATATCCAGGTTTCTTCCATGTATACAACCTTGTTTTATGATTCTTGAACCAAGTGTTAGCTATGATTAAGTTGTGCTCTGTGCAAAATTCTACTAGGCGGCTTCCTCTTTCATTTCTTGTCCCCAGTCCACATTCACCTACTATATTTCTTTCTCTTCCTTTTCCTACTATCGAATTCCAGTCACCCATGACTATTAAATTTTCGTCTCCCTTCACTATCTGAATAATTTCTTTTATCTCATCATTCATTTCATCAATTTCTTCGTCATCTGCAGAGCTAGTTGGCATATAAACTTGTACTACTGTAGTAGACGTGGGCTTCGTGTCTATATTGGCCACAATAATGCGTCCACTATGCTGTTTGTAGTAGCTTACCCGCACTCCTATTTTTTATTCATTATTAAACCTACTCCTGCATTACCCCTATTTGATTTTGTATTTATAACCCTGTATTCACCTGACCAGAAGTGTTGTTCCTCCTGCTACCGAACTTCACTAATTACCACTATATCTGACTTTAACCTATCCATTTCCCTTTTTAAATTCTCTAACCTACCTGCCCGATTAAGGGATCTGACATTCCACGCTCCAATCCGTAGAACGCCAGTTTTCTTTCTCCTGATAATGACGTCCTCTTGGGTAGTCCCCGCCCGGAGATCCAAATTGGGGAGTATTTTACCTCCGGAATATTTTACCCAAGAGGACGCCATCGTCATTTAACCATACAGTAAAGCTGCAAGCCCTCAAGGAAAATTACGGCTGTAGTTTCCCCTTGCTTTTAGCCATTCGCAGTACCCGCACAGCAAGGCCGTTTTGGTTAGTGTTACAAGGCCAGATCAGTCAATCATCCAGACTGTTGCGCGTGCAACTACTGAAAAGGCTGCTGCCCCTCTTCAGGAACCACACGTTTGTCTGGCCTCTCAACAGATACCCCTCCGTTGTGGTTGCACCTACGGTACGGCTATCTGTATCGCAGAGGCACGCAAGCCTCCCCACCAACGGCAAGGTCTATGGTTCATTGGGGGGGGGGGGGGGGGAGAGGGTTACAGGTATGTAATTAAAAGTACTGGTAGACAGAGAATTACCCCAGTAAACAAATTGTAAATGACAGTGCGCTGAGGTGACAAAAGCCATGGGTACCTCCTAATATAGCGTCGGACCTCCTTTTGCCTGGTGCAGTGCTGCACCTCAACATGACATGGGATCAACAGCTCGTTGGAAGTCCGCTGGAGAAATTTTGAACCATGATGCAACTATAGCCATCCGTAACCGCGGAAGTGTTGCCAGTGCAGTATTTTATGCACGAACTGACCTCTACATTATGTCCCATAAATGTTCGATAGGATTCATGTTGGGTGATCTGGGTGGCCAAATCATTCGCCCAAATAGTTCAGAATGTTCTTCAAAATGGTTGTGAACAACTGTGACCCAGTGACATGGCACATTGTCGTGCGTAAAAATTCCGTTGTTGTTTGCTACAAATAGTCTCTTAGTAGCCGAACATAGCCATTTCCAGTCAACGATCGGTTCAGTTGGCGGAGAGGACCCAGTCTATTCCACGTAAACACAGCCCACATCATTATGGAGCCACCACCATGTAAGAGGTCCATGAATAAGGAATTTATTGCTAGCGCACTCGAGCAGATGTAACTTCGATGGAACGCTCAAGCGCTGTCTGCGATATGTATGCTTCAATAGAATCGCAGACCAGAGAGCAGTGTCGGCAGTGGTAGTAGTAGCTGGCAGTCGGGCGGTTGGGCCGGTCGTGCGTGAGCGATCTAGTGTAAGGTAAAAGCAGCCGCGCGCGTAGGTAATTTGTAACAACTGATTTTCTACTACTGTTATATCAAGTCCAATGTAAATGTTCTTAAAAATCTTTTAATAATAATCTTTCTTATAAAGATAACTTTTGACAATCAATCATCTAAATTGAAAGATTTTACTAATTTCTCCTGTACATGGTCATCCCGATTACCGTAAAGAAAAATCAATTTTTTCTTTTTATACATGGCAAATCTAGCTGCCAGCATTGCACTGGGCTGTGCCAGAGAAAATTTCTTATAGGAGCATATACATATGCGTTATCCGGCGACTTCATTGAGGTAAGAATTTTCAATTTATTAAGAATGATCTTTCAAGGCCATAACGCAGCACTGCTGACATCCAAAATTTACCAGTTTAAGTTCACAGTCAGTTAATTATTGAAAGGTTATATGTGAGCCACAATTTTCATTGGGAGGTTAGTCACGTTTTTATTGCGATATTACGGAAATAAACTGTTGGGAGGTTACTACGACCAGTTTGCACAGTGCCTCGTTTAACACTTGCATCAATAGCTTTGTGGGATCTGCGCCACACTCGAACGCAAACCTTAGCATCAGATCTTACAAATCAAGACTCACCTGGCCAGACCGCGCTTTTCCAGTCGTCTAAGATGCAACCGACATTGTCACGAGCCCAGGAGACCCGCAACTGGCGGGACTGTTTGCTGTTAGCAAAGGCACTCGGGTCAGTCGTCTGCTGCCGTAGCCCATTAACACCAAATTTCACCGCACTATCCTAATGGATACGTTTGTCGTACGTCCCACATTGATTCTTGCGGTTATTTCACGCAGTTTAGCTTGTCTGTTAGCAGTGAGAACTCCACGCAAACGCCGCTGCTCTTGGTCGTTAAATGAAGGCAGATGGGCCACTGCATTTTCCGTTTTGATAGGTAATGCCTTAAATTTGGTATCAAAATGGTTCAAATGGCTCCTATGGGACTTAACTTCTGAGGTCATCATTCCTCTAGAACTTAGAACGGCTTAAACCTAACTAAGGACATCACAGACATCCATGCCCGATGCAGGATTCGAACCTGCGACCGTAACGGTCGCGCGGTTCCAGACTGCAGCGCCTAGAACCGCTCGGCCACTTCGGCCGGAACATTTTAATACTGTAACCGTAAACAATATGTAAATTTTTCGATGATTCCATCACGGTTGTTAGGCGTAGTCAGAATGTTACCATGAGACAAGTCGTTGTATAATTGTTTTTGCCGATGACCCAGAACATTTTTTAGTACAGTCGATATAATAAATCGAAATGTTTACTATTTAGGACACCTTTGCTGGTACCTGAATGTGTAATGTTAATACCACTTCATTTCTGGTAATTCTGGTAATATCCCTGAGTTACTAATATTTTTAGAGTCGTTTTCTATAGAGTGCTTGGGCTTGAACTGCTAGCAACATTCCACCCATCGATTTTGTGCACCTTCATCCACAGCTTTCCGCTGGCGAATGTAAATAGTTGTGTACCAACATATGTGGGCGGTGCTGGACTTCCCAAGTCGCTATCTCGTCTTAACTGTTTCGGAGCCACTATTTTCTTTCTCTCGCCCGTTGCTGTTGACCAAGGTTCACGGTGTCCGCGTGTTGGGTCCGGTCGACTGCAAAACCAGCATAGCAGCTGCCAGCACCCGAACAGTTCTTCCCAGGGCTTCTGTCTATTGCTGTTATCGTTTAGCTGCAAGTATATTGTATTCTTTAAGTGTCTGAATTCGCTAAGGCAGCCTGTTCATGAAATTGTTTTTTAACACACAATGATTCTTTTATAAGCCGGTGATGAGAGTGATTGTTTATTGTATCGTGAATTTCGCAATGTCGTGTGTGTGCTGAAGAACTTGTAACATTTAAAGTTTCAGCAAGAATGTATACGTTGTTAAATAATGGATTGTGCAAACTTTTTATCTAAGGATATCGATGTAATTGGTTAAATTATATGTTGTGGTAATTGTTAAACATTGTATTTGCATGTATCTTGATATGAAAACGTGAATGTTTGTGAAAAAATTGGTAAAATTGCTACAAACGCTCCGGAGTTGCAAATAGCAATTAATTATAAGTGGATTAATATTACTTACATGTCTTCTTATTCTCTTTATTCTGCTTGGACGGGGCAGAGGCTGTTCTCTGCTGGTGCTTCTTGATGATCCTTCCACTATGGTGAACAGTGCACAAATGATGTGGCTAATGCAACTGCTCTAGTAATAAAAGTGAGATGTGAGAGGAACTAGACCGTTATGGGCCTAGCGAGAAAAAGCGATACATTTTTAACACGTACAGTTGGCCTAGAGCCTTATATGTCCAAAGTTGTCGCAGTGGTTCGGCGACCTTGATTGTACCGTACACAGTTGCCTGAGACGTAGGAATTCCCCAGAGGAAGAAGGGTGGAGGATCCCTATTACCTTGACGACAACAATAGCATTTGCCTCATGTGTTAGATGATACGAGAAGTGACCTTGAGATAAGATCGCTATCTGTTCCAGTTCTCTTACTGACATCCATTTGCTTTCATAGACTTCACAGCACAAACACAAATCCTATCTTGTTTCCTTCTGGAACAGCTCTGTTAGTTTTTTCATTCACGTAGTCTAGTTCCAAGTTCCTTCGTACTTTTGTTTTCATTTTCTTTCAGTCATCTTCATTCCTTGCACATTTCTTGGGTTTATTACAGTTAGTAGGCACATAATGATTTTCACTGTTTACCACGATATCAACACTAAATCTTGTGACTGAAAGCGTGTGTGCTATTGACTACCACTAGCTGACATAATGTTACCACTTGGGTTAGCTACTACTCGCACTGAAAGATTGAAATTCATATCTAGTCCAACATCTTTCTTTTGTACAGATGAAGAGCAGAAATGGACAATAATTATGGCTCTGAGCACTATGGGACTTAACTGCTGAGTTCATCAGTCCCCTAGAACTCAGAACTACTGAAACTTAACTAACCTAAGGACGTCACACACATCCATGCCCGAAGCAGGATTTGAACCTGCGGCCGTAGCGGTCGTGTGACAATAATTATTCTTATATTGTGGGATAATAAACACGTAATAACATCGAAATATGTCAATAACTCATTTTTCAACTATTTGTTGGTAGCTCCATCTCGCATTTTACACACTACTGCTTAAAGAAAATACTTCCATCAAAACTTTCTATCTCACTTTGATCCATTGAATTCAGATATTACAATAAGCAATAAAATTTTGTTGGTTAAGATATGTGAAAGTATGATCCCATTGTACAAAGTTTACATGACAGAAAGATCGCGAAAAAAAAAAATGAAAATGATTTAATATGAAAGGAAACACAACACTGTACAGTGTGTTTTACAATTCCTATTACAGACTTCTAGGGGTTCTAGAGTGAATTTAGTAGATAAAGTTGGTAAGGAACCCACGTCTGGAAATACACCTTTTGGTTGTATAATAAGTTTGAAGATTGAATCACTTTTAAATCTCCTGCCTCGTGGTACACGAACAAACTGAAAATACGGCACCGTCGTTAGTCCCTGTTCTAATTAGCACATTATATACTATTTCTGTTCGACCACAACAATGGCTGCGGTTTCGTTCGCAACTAGCAGGAGTGACGGTGGTGCTGCATGGAAACGCCTCGCCCTCGACTTTGAAGATTTCCTTACAACAAAACCCGATGACGAGTACTAGAAACGTTGCCTGCGCTGTGGGCCCTTGCACACAACAGCGCTCTATGTCTCCACCAAGGTGGAGATCTGAAAGTGATTTGATCTTCAAACTTATTACACATCCAAACCGTGCCTTTCCTGACATAGGTTCCTTATCAAAACTTTACCTAAATCACTTCTATGAGCCACAAAAGTTTGTTAAAAGACCTGTGAAACACCTAGTATATCTTCAATCTGCTTTGCTGGATTTTGTAAGTTCTTTCATTCTGCACATGTTTTTGGTCAGGTATATTCATAACGAAAGCGGACTTTACTGTTTGGACAAACTCAATTTCGAAGTTCTGACAACGCGCAAGTAACAATTGCACTGAGTAACTTGATGAATGATTGTATCCTTTTGAGTTCCTACAATGTGCAAATTATATGACCTCAACAGTTTTAGCAGCAGAATTAATTGCAAACTGTTGTCCTTGAAGTGTGAACATTCAAGGCTGAGTTTGTCGTCGGTTTTATAACGCACGTATTCATCGCATAACAATGTACATCTGTACCAAAGTTATCTAAGATTTATTATCAACAACACGGGTACTTTACACCTTCAATAATTCTACTAATTATCCAAACACATCATTTGTCGTTCTTTTAAGTTTTTTTAGTCAGTATCGTCATGGCGAATGCACCAAGAGAGGCGTTAACAGTAATGATCGATTATATTAACGTACAAAAGAATAAATCAGTATATAATGACGGAAGTTCGTTTTCGGAGCTTTCCTAATTGCTAAGCCAAACAGCCGCATTGAATTAACGGATGTGAAGATGGGCAGCCAAGAGCGTACGTACTACGAACCCCCCGAAAGGCACGGAAGGGCAGCTGCACCCTCCTTAAAAATATCTTCGGAATAGCCACTCGCAACGTGCTGCTCCAGACTGAAGTAGCAGTTCAGTGTAGGTTTGATAAAAACTATATATAATAGATATTGAGTAGTTGCAAGTGTGCGAAAAGTCATGAGAGATCAGAACTCTCATTATTCGCCGTGCAGTTAACTCTACGCAACTTGGATCGCCTTGTGTCTATCTTGTTCCCGGACACACAGCGCCATCAGTGGTCTAAGCTCGAAGTAGTTCTTACAGCAGTCAAGAGATGGCAAGAGCTTCCTCACGCGCTTATACTAGAAACGAATTGTTCCATTAGTTCCGCAATTTTATCCAAACACTTTGCTTCTGGAGACCAATATTTAACTATTGTCTCTAAGGACATTGTTCTGAACGGAACACAATATCTTATCTTCCTTCCTTCCTGTTCAGTATAACAGAATCAGGAAATCACGTTAAGCAGCTTGTGACTGGAAGATAAATTCAGTCTGTAGGTGAGTATGTAAATCGGTAACCGTTAAGGCCTTACTCGTCCTTGAGTAGAGAGTGCTTCTCAACCTCATTAACGTTAAAAACAGCTGTCTCCCAATGTACTGCAGGTTACTTTGCCCTCACTTCTACGTGTCGCGCGAAGTAATAAAATGTTGGACACATTTCGCAAAAGACAGTATTTGTGAAATCTCCTTCAGACACAGTCCGTAATATTCACAGTTCAGCATTGCAGAAAAAAATTTTTAGTTACTGTCACAAGTCAAAACAGGTACATTGTGGTTCCTACACAGCTCTGACAAGCTAAAACGAGAGTTATCAGTAGATGCTCTTAGAATACTGTTGTATGAAACCTAGTAGACATGCTCTACTGGAATATGAAATTTTGCTAGCCGAATTTTCTCTGTTAACAAAATCAAAATATTTATATTACATGTTTGATTTTCTGTAATATTTAGGCCTATAGATAGTTTCCAGCGTGGCAGAGCAAATACGAAAAGAAGACACAAGATATATGCAGTTATTTGTCGTGGTCTTCAGTTAGCACTGATCTGAGGCAACTTTCCATACTACAAGCATTTTCATATCTGCATAGCTACTACAACTTTCATTCATTTGACCCTTCGCCGGCCGAGGTGGCCGAGCGGTTCTAGGCGCTACCGCGACCCACTGCGGTCGCAGGTTCGAATCCTGCTTCGGGCATGGATGTGTGTGATGTCCTTAGGTTAGTTAGGTTTAAGTAGTTCTAAGTTCTAGGGGTCTGATGACCTCAGAAGTTAAGTCCCATAGTGCTCAGAGCCATTTGACCCTTCCTCTTCTGCTACAGTGTTTACCCTCCATTACCAAACTAACTACTGGAAAAACAGTTTCCAATCGTCTCGGAATGGATAAATGCAGGTTCTGTGTGATTTTCAAGGGATCTCATACAATTTTTCCACCAAGAAATAGGCGTAACTCAGGTAACGGTGACAGAAGTAGATAGCTATCACGCGCACTTCTCTTCAAATTAGAGCACAAAGGCTCGATAATATTCAAATCCGGTGCCTTTCGTGACCAGGGGAGATGCGACAATTCATCCTCGTGCTCACAAAACCAGTTCTAATAAACATTGTACCATGAGACGGGCCGGATCAGCCAACATTGTCACGTAACCCTTGACAGCAAGGCGACTTTGCAGCGTAAGTAAGGGTCTCATGGAATATCAGGATATGGCTGCCCAATTCATCACCGAAGATCGCGATGTTTCACCCTTGGGACGTGAACTCGGCCAGAAGTTGGAAACAGTGTGCAACAACACTCATCCAAACAAAATAACTTAGCTTGCATTGCTTCACAGTCCAGGTTTTATGGCTTCGGCACCACGTTTTCCTGTTACGGGCATTTGCATCACTGACGAGTGGTTTTGGAATTTCAAATCGCCCTGTATTTCCCCGCTTATGGAGCTCCTTGATGCCAGCAGAGCTCTCGAGAGCGACATTCAGTCCTGCAGTAACTCTTATAGCTGGCGTCCTCTTATTTTTCGACACAATTCTTTTCAGTGACCATCTGTCACGATCACTCAACATACACTTTCGAACTGTATTTTTCCAATTCCGCTATATGCGATATAAATTCTCCGTAGAGTGCCTCTTCAAATACCAAAAGCTTGAGCTCCCTTAGTAATGGGATAACCCACAACACGAGCACCAACAATTTGTCCACGTTCGAATTCACTTCGCTACCAAATAAAGCAATCACAACATACAGATCATTGCTCTGACCATGACTCACAATGGCAAAGTATTGACGATATTGCACAGGTGCCGTTAGTAGTTAAATACACACATCAAAAAAAGTTTTGCATCACCTCGGTTCCGAGAGTTCCGGAACCTGTACAGAAAATTGGAATAGAGATTAACATAAACATCATTTCCGCCCTTTTTAATGCTCATGAAAAACACAAATTACATGTTGTACCACCATACAGTGAGATCTTCAGAGGTGGTGGTCCAGACTGCTGTACACACCGGTACCTCTAATACCCAATAGAACGTCCTCTTGCATTGATGCATGCCTATGTTCGACGTGGCATACTGTCCACAAGTTCATTAAGGCACTGCTGGTCCAGATTGTCCCACTCCTCAACGGCGAATCGGCGTAGATCCCTCGGAGTGTTTGGTCCATAATCAGCCCTTTTCATTCTATCCTAGGAATGTTCGATAGGTTTCATGCCTGGAGAACATGCCGGCCACTCTAGGCGAGCGATGTCGTTATCCTCAAGGAAGTCAGTCAGAAGATGTGCACGATGGGGGCGCGAATTGTCGTCCAAGAAGACGAATGCCTCACCAATATGCTACCGATATGGCATTCACGTATCGTATAGACGTTACGGCGCCTTCCATGACCACGAGCCGCGTATGTCGGCCCCACATAATGACACCCCGAAACAGCAGGGAACCTCCACCTTGCTGCACTTGCTGGACAGTGAGTCTAAGGCGTTAAGCCTAACCAGGTTGTCCCCAAACACGTCTCCGACGATTGTACGGTTGAAGGCATACGCGATACTCATTGGTGAAGAGAACGTGATGTCAATCCTGAGCGGTCCATTCGGCATGTTGCTGGGGCCAACTGTACCGCGCTGCATGGTGTCGTGGTTGCAAAGATGGACCTCGCCATAGAGGTCATGAGTGAAGTGTCGCATCATGCAGCCTATTGCGCACAGTTTGAGTCGTAACACGACGTCCTGTGGCTGCACGAATAGTATTATTCAACATGGTGGCTTTATGGAGATTTCTTGTAATCGCCAAAAAAGAACGTATCGGAATATGTAAGAAAATTGTAGTTTGGCTTTAGATGTAAATATAGTGATAGAAATAACAATACGTTGACCACATGGCGAATACTGCCAGCATCAGTGAAACTAAAAGTTTTTTGTAGGATGCATATAAAGACAGAAAAATCAGTTACAAGTTACAAATTAAAAGCAAGTGCGACTAACGAATGTCTGAATGTGGGTATATAAGCCGGGTAGCTTCAGTAAAACTTTGTACTGACGAAGATATAAATGTACTGTGCCAGCTGAATGTTGGCGAAGGCCTGAAATGTGTCTTGGCGTAAATAAAGCTGCGTAAAGAGCGGTCGGCTGGTGGATTTTTTTTAAGTAACAAAGATCTTGGATTCCGTGCCGGATCCGGCGACTACAATCCATAAATCTAAATGTACTGCGGAGAGCTCATTGAAAATGCTGATGTTGGTGCCGACGCATGACTCGCTGCTCTTATGAGTGTGTCCGTAGCTGCGACAGAGTGTGATCACGGAGGCTACTCTCGTATGCGACCTTGGGACCTGCTAGCTTCCTTGCGCTTACGAGCGAGAAGTGAACACAGTTGCTTCGCATCTGCGGTCTAACGCACGGCTTTCCGCACTGGGAAGGAGCGCCTGATCCCCGACACGAATCAGCCCGGCGGACTTGTGTCGACGTCCGGTGAGCCGGCCAGTCTGTGGATGGTTTTTAGGCGGTTTTCCATCTGCCTGGCGGAAACGGGCTGGTTCCCCTTATTCCGCCTCTATGTCGGCGATTGCTGCGCAAACAAGTTCTCTACGCACGCTTACACCACCATTGCTCTATCACGCAAACATAGGGGTTACACTCGTCTGGGTCTGGTGTGAGACATTCCCTGGGAAGGGGGGGGGGGGGGGGGGGTCCACTGGGGCCCGAACCGCACAATACTGCTGAAAGAGTGGTTCGGTGTGCGGCGGCGGAGGGGTGCATTGGATTGCGGTAGTCGTCGTGGGGTTGTGGACCACTGCGGCTGCGGCGGGCATGGAGCCTCTCCGTCGTTTCTAGGCCCCCGGTTAACATACAATGCAATACAACTTCACTTCATAAAATTGATATTGGAGAGTCATAACAAGCTGAAACATATAACAATAATTATTTACCAAATACTTACTGCCAAAACTTCATGAAAGCTTAGTAACTTTTTTTTAAGCTGATGCCGCATACGCCGTTATTACGGCCCCAGGTGGTTGTTCTGGGTACTGATTTCTCAGGATCTATGCACCCAAATTGCGTGAAAATGTAATCACATTCCAGTTCTAGTATAATATATTTGTCCAATGAATACCCGTTTATCATCTGCATTTCTTCTTGGTGTAGCAATTTCAATGGCCAGTAGTGTAGAATGTAAATCGTGGTCTGGAGAATTACGGTATATGCCTAGTAAGTGGATAAGGGCGAAAAGACTCACTATCGTTTAATAATGTGAAAAGATCCATGCGCGAAGTATGCAACTGCTATCTCCGTCATACGGTAGCAAATGATACGGTACAGAACCCCAGCAAATTCTTGTCCTATGTAATATCGCTAAGCGGGTCTAAAAGCTTCCATTCGGTCCCTTGTTGACAAGTCGGATGTGACAGTTGAAGATAGGAAAAGGAAAGCCGAAGTTTTAAATTTCACTTTCAAGAAATCGTCCACACAGGACAATTGTACGAACATACCGTCGATTGACCATTGAACAGACTCCAGTATGGGCGACATAGTAATAATCATCCCTGGTTAGAGAAACAACGGAAGAAGTTGAAAGCAAATAAGTCACCAGGTCCGGATGGAATCTCAGTTCGGTTTTTCTAAGAGGATTCTTTGATAAATTCTCTAAGCACGTCCCCGTTACCTGAATGACAGCATTCCAGGACCTTGGATTGCAAGAGGAGGAGTAGAAAATGAACTTCATCGCCGGTGGCCTCCCAGGTCTCGACACCTCGCACCTTGTGACTTTTATCTTTGGGGCCACGTAAAAGACCGCGTTTTTATCGCCCCTATGCCTGACACTTTTGAAAGTGCGCGACACCACACTGTTGAATCTGTGAATTCGATAACGAGTGACCAGCTGCTTTGTGTGTGGCAGGAAATGAGCAAAGATTTTAATATTTGTCCCCGTGTAACACATGGTGCAAACATAGAATGCATGAGAATTTGAAGTTTTCTCTTTCCAGGAACGTTGGATTGTGTTTCTATCTTTTGTAGTTTGGGAGCAATTGCTTACCTGTTCCTTTTTTTTGAGTATCCCTGTACATACACTTCACACATGATTGACCTCTGTGTCTCCCGGACATTCATTTTCTGTCGCCCTCCTGGTGCACATAGAGAGTCATTGGGAGCTAATATTTTTCCTGACATAGCTGATAACAAAACACTTCCAAAGAAGCCTCACAAAAGACTGAACTTACAACCTCGCACTCAAGGGATTTATCGTTAGAGATTACCTTAGTTATAATGCGATTCATCGAACGCAGAGCCTGGTTACGCTCAACCAAGGTCCGAAGTGCATATCGGGTAGAGAAGTTAAATACAGCAATAATTTTAATAGGTAGTCATTATTCGAATAAAAGTATATTTAGATCTGATCTGACGGGCTTACATAGAAATAAGAACTCTAGTAAGAGGGAGGGAAGGTATTCGCAGGCATAAAAGAACGAGTAAATAACATTTGCTGGCAATAAGAGGCAGTTCGTTCCGCTGATCTGTTATGCACCTGTTTTTAGTATAAATCTTGTGATATGATACTTGCTGAAAATGAAGACTTCATGACATACATCGTCCGGCGAAAATGTTCCAAGCCTGATTTTATTCCTGGCGCGACGTCAGCGCAGCTACTACGGGGTCAGCTTGAACTATCAACCAAAAACAATAGACGCGCACAGCTTTCGACCACCCAATTGTGACCATGCCGTCTTATGACGTGGACGTGTGGCTGTAGCGTGTCAACCTTGTCGTATCAAAAATCGCAATGGAGCAACATCTCTAAATCAAGTACTGAAGAAATTTTCCTGAATTTTTTGAAGAAGAGAAAAGTGTGCGCTAAGTTTCTCCCGCACACCTTGGCTCCTGAACAAAGGCAACAACGTGTCGACGCTTGCCGCTACTTGACTGAAATGCGAAACGCGCACTATTCTTTGTGGGAAAAAATCATCACATGTGTTGAGGCTTTGTGTAACCAATACGAACGTACAACAACGTGACAAAGTGCAGAAATATGAAGGATCAATGCTTTGACGACATAACCAACTTTCAAGCCAATATGACGTGCGAGTTGAACATTGCAAAGGACTTTCCTGACAGTTGCACATGGTTGTACTCGTATGAATGCGTTGCACTCGATTGGGGGCAGATTGTAAAGACCACCCGAAGCATTAAAACCACCATGCTAAATTTTCTCTATTTTTTGTATGAACCCAGTTTCGAAAGGCCGGCCGCTGTGGTCGAGCGTTTCTAGGCGCTTCAGTCTGGAACTGCGCGAGCGCTACAGTAGCAGGTTCGAATCCTTCCTCGGGCATGGTTGTGTGTGATGTCCTTAGGTTAGTTAGGTTCAAGCAGTTCTAAGTTCTAGGGGACTGCTGATCTCAGATGTTAAGTGCCACAGTGCTCAGAGCCATTTGAACCAGTCTCAAAACTTTTGGAGTGACGGGGTGAGCACCGCTTCCCCGGATCTCCTACAAAAGGTGGGAAGAATATTGGAAGGGTTACGTTTGAACTTTTTTCAGTGTTTCCATGTTAGCATCCATGTAACGAAATGCGATTTGAATAATACCTGTAAACGTAATTTCAGATCTTGCATGGTTATGAGAGAAAAGTAGTTTGATACACTGCACTCATACTGGTCGGAGCTGTGAGCTCTGAAGCGATAAAGCGTAGTGAATTGATAGGAGTGTTTGCGCTTGCTGGCGTTATCAGTGTGTTTGAGGAGCAACACACACTGCCGTCATCGGCACTGCACTCCTCTCTGGCGCGCGATAGCCCGCTTGGACATTTCGTTTCATTTTTTATTTATTTGGTGTATTTGCGGCACATCGATAACTGGTTCAACATATTTTGTCTGTCTGACACAAACAGCATTATAAATATGATGCTGTGCTCTCACTTCGTAGCAACTACCAACGAACCAAATGTAAACCACTTTTATGACGACGATCGTAATTTAAAAAAAACTTCTCAGTCATTAACTGATAGTCGAAAGTGACAAGCTGATAATCTCAACGAAGTATTAAAGAAGGACAGACCTTCTCTAAATCAGGGATCTTCCTGGAATAAAATTGATGCAAAAGGTAATGCGTATTAGGAAACAGCAAGGAGGCTAAACACCAAATTAATAGAGGGGACCAATTTGTCTTTACCGCCCTATAGACTAAGAAGTACGGGGTGAAGAAAAAGTCTCTCCGCAGTGCCGTGTGATTGTTAGCCGCGCGTGTCGTATGCCGCAGTGAATATACCGAAATGAAAATCAATGAAATACAAGTTATTAATGTATTGAATATTCATTTTTACTTACAGATTTTCACATTTTATGTTGAAAGTGTCCCCCCTGTTGTTGAATACACAATTCAAATAGTCTAATCATGTTTCCAAACACAAGCTGTAACATTTCTTCTGTAACAGAAGCAGTGAAAGTGGATATTGCAGTTTTCAATTCATCGATGGATTTTGGACGGTTTTTATAGACAGCTGCTTTCGCTGCACCCCACTGGAGCTGTATGCGCGGTTGTAAAATCTTGTTAAAAATAACCGTTCAGTATTTCACTTAGCACAAGTTCTCCTATGAATGGGTACAGAATATCACTGTACTATCGTTGTGCATTTATTGTTTCGTTGAAAAATATGGGACCCACAATCCGACGTCTAGGAATTGCAATCCAGACTCCTAATTTCACAGAATGAAGTGGTTCATCATGAATACACAACGGATTTGGAGTACTCCACATACGAGAATTTTGCGAGTTCACGTACCCGGATAAATGAAACCACGCCTCATCAGTGAAAAACATTTCATTAAGAATATTCCTTCCATACTGTTGAACGAAATTTTTGAACCATTGACAATAATGCAGTCTCTTTCAATGATCAGAATTTTTCAGTTCTTGCACGACTGTCACTTTGTATGGGAAAAGTTGTAATTTTATTCCTTACAGCTGCGTGGGACGTTCTGACGCTAACATCGATTTCCTGGGCGAGTTTCCTTACTGACTTGTTCGGACTCATGGACATTTTATCGGAAGTATCGAGTAGTTTATCCTCAGACAAAACGCTAGGACGACGACTTCTCGGTGCGTCTGTCACTGAACCCGTACTTCGAAATTTGTTAATCAAATCTCGCACAGTATCGCGATGTGGGAGTATTGTCTCCGGGAAAAGTGAATTAAATATTTGACGAACTGATACTGTTCATTTACCGCCAGTTTTTTTGAACACTTGTTCGACTAGAAACACTCGTTCTTCAATGGTTAGCATTTTAACAGTGACAAAAACGAAACAAAAGACCAAAGGAACTAAACTTAACGTTCACGTCAACACGTAACGACACACACCAACGATACTACTGACGCTGGCTGAGATAAACGAAATAGTGGAATGTTGGGAGAGTCCATTTAAAGGGAAGTAACCCAGGCAGGCGAACAATCATACGGCACTCGCGGCTATCATACGGCACTGCGGAGAGACTTTTCGAACATCCAGTATTTCTATCATCTTTTCGTTTGTGTACATTGTTCTCAGACGAACCTTCAGTTGAAGACGATTGATTGTTATTAGTTAGTTACAAGCATCATTTGCCCAGTAAATCGTAATGACGTGGAAAAAGTCATTTTACATTCAAATAACTAATTAACTTGTAAATACGGCTACACGATTACCATTACTTTTTTTTACTGCTGTGCAGTTTCCTTGTGTTTCCATTTGTTTACAGTCAAGTGCAGCAAGTTTGAGAGGCGTTCAGTAAGTAATGCAAAACTTTTTTTTAAAGCAGGTTGGTTTCATTCAGGATTCCAATTCATCATATTGTTCCCCACTCTTCTGGCTACAAAACTCTAATTTTCTTGTATATCTCCGCGCAATGCGATGTCCTTACGCCACCTTACTGGGAAGACCAGCACACCCGCGGGGTACCACTCCAGTGGTCGACGTTGGGGCCAAAGCCTTGGTGCATCAATAACCTCCCCATCATTCACGTACTACTTCCTGCGGAGTGCATCCTTCACTGGGCCAAACAGGTGGAAGTCGGACGTGTGAGATCCGGGCTGTAGAGCGGATGAGGAAGAACAATACAATGAAGTTTTGAGAAGCTCCTCTAACGTCCGCAGATCTGTTTGAGACCTTGGGTTGTCATGGAGAAGGAGAAGTTTGTTTGCACTATTATGGCGACGAACACGTTGAAGTCTATTCTTCGATTTCCTGAAGGTAGCACAATACGTTTCACAGTTGATCGATACACCATCAGGGAGGACGTCAAACAGAATTACCAGTTTACAGTCCCAGAAGACCGTCGCCACGAGTTTACCGGTTGACGATCCGGCATTGACCTTTATGTTCAGAAGAGAGGTGTTGTGTCGCCACTCCATGGATTGCCATTTTGTGTCAGGTTCTAAGAGATGAACCCATGTTTTATCCCCTGTGACGATGTACGATAAAGGATTCTCACGATCATCCTCGTAACGAGCAAGCAATTCCGCACAGATGGTCCTTCATTGCTCTTTATGGTCTTCTGTTAATCAGTGATGAGCCCAGTGGGCACACACCTTTCTGTACCCCAACTGGTGAACGAGTGTGTCAACATTACCAACAGAGACGTCTGGTTGGGCAGCGACATGTTTGATCGTTATCCGTCGATCACCTTGAATGAAAGTGTCCGCATGTTCCAATATTGCAGGAGTCAGAGCTCTGTGCGGCTGGCCCGCGAAACAGGTTTGCACGAGCTTGTTGTGATGATGACAGACGCCTCGCCCAACGACTTACCGTGCTTTTGTTCACTGTCAGGTCTCCGTAGACACGCCTATCAATATCTGCGAGGCTCTTGTTTGCCGCCAACTCAATCGCAGCTCTCTGTTTAGAACGCACCTCCGCTACAGACGACATTTTGAAGACTACGTGTAGCGGCGCCACTTATCGGAACTTCATAAAGCTATAGGGGCTGAAGTGGTTGTATTCCACATTGTCCCGCAACAAATTCCGCATGTTTGCAACCGAAACTGGCCGAAAAAATGTGTTGCGTTACTTACTGAACGTCCCTCGCTGATGAGTTACTTTGCCGAAAATACTTGTCCCGTGTGGCAGTATAGGCCGCTAGACAGCTTTCATACAGGAAGGGATGTCTGCCGCATGCAAGTGGCGCTTCACTCTTGCTTTGTTGGCTGTGGCAGTGCCTTAATATCAAGTACCTCAGTTCGAATCTCACAAATCACTCCAATTGAAAAGTTGGAAACCTTTCTTCTATTAGCCTCACTGACGTTTTACGAGAGTATCCAATACTTGGATAACTCATGTGACTCGCTTACCCACACAAAAATGTCTTCACCATGATCGTCGACGAGCAAATGGTGAATAAGTGACACTAGGCTATGCCAAAGTCTACACAGAAATTACCTGCAGCCATATACGTAAATGAAATGACTCACGTTTTGAGAGAATATTAAATGATTACCGCAACATAGTAACTGTTCCTAAAAGATCTCCGTACTTCGAACAATGGCTACATTGTGCACCTCCACGGTCAACGAAGTGCAGTGTAAGGTTTGTGGTGTACTTTTGGTATTCAAGGAACGAGATGTGAGCACTGTATTTTCATTCGAAGTGTCATATTTCATATTTGTACTCTGAACATTTTTCAAACCATACGTTGCGTCTCTTTTGCTGTCAGTAGCATTGTCGTTGCTAGTAGCATTCTGTGAGAAGTAAGTGAGTGAGTGAGGAGTCGGGTGTCGGTCACACCACTGCGAGTTCCGGCAGTAGCTTCCAGAGCATAGAGATAAAGATACGGATGATGTTGAATATTGAAAATATAATTTGGTAAAGATTAATTTAAGAAATGTGAAGATTTTCAGGTAATGGGTTTGCTGAGTTGCTTGCCTGTGCGTAATTTATGATGTGTTTGAAAAACGGAAAATTTTAGTACCATTTTTCTTCATTGGCCCAGGTCAATTTGTTCGATTGCTGAGACGTGTTGAAGTTATCTGTTCACTTGGCTTGCGCTGAGAAGTTACAGACTTATTACTGCTTTCACCATTTCAATAATTAATTTCATGGCAGAGTCATATTTCTAATAAGAAGTAAGTTTTCTAAAGATGGTTTCAATAGATATCAGAGTGTCAGTATAGTTTTGAGTGCTGATCTCTCTACATTGTTCAGTAAATGCAATATCCTCCACCGCCTTTTGACGAATTTTATTTTTTGAAAATGTCTGTCACCGCATTGCACTCTGCAAAACACTGTACGACCTGCTTAGAATATTTCCATAGCCCTGCACTGCACTGTGCAAGGCTTTCTTTCCGTTTAGCTGGTTTGTTCCTGCACTGTATTTTTAAGTTGATCACTTTGAGCAGCACCGAGTTTCTGCTGCCACAAGTAGGCCATAATAATTTGTTAGGGTCAGTTTAAAACTGCAGTCAGGACGCAGTTAAATCATTCGCAGTCATGTGTTGCACTTCAAAATTGTTACCAGGTTTTGTTTTGGTAGAGCACATTTCAGATTTCATTTCATATGCAGACAGTCTTATTCTTACAGCTACGTTCATGCGTGCATCGTTCAGTGTACAGAATATTATTTAGTCAGTCCGCACACGTAGAAAGACAGGGCATTTTCAAAGAAATATTTTGGTTATTTATTCTTTCGTAATCCTATTTGTAATTTTATGTAGCATTTACATCCTGTTAGTCCAGTGTGTTGAAAATGTATGTCACCTTTTGTGACGTCGACCACTGTAGAACTGTTCATTGCGCTCCACAATACAGAATTTCACAGGACAGTTTCTTTAGTTTACAGCATTAGGTTTTCTGATTAATTTGGTGAAGCTAACTGCAACATAGTTTTACAGTTTCAGTTAGTTTGGCGCCTCGTTGTATGCCATAGCGTTTTGTAATTACACCACTTGCGTTGTTCAGCATTACAACATAGAAAAATCCGAAGTTAAAGATAGGAAACCAGTTCAGTCTAGTAAAATTATAGTCACAATACTCACTGTGTTATTTACTTTTCATACAGAAAGTTTACAACAGTACTCTTAGGCGTACATCACAATGATGGCTAACGCCATCGGATGTCACTTTGGAGGCCTCCCTGTCCCCTTTTTCTTTATTTTCCTACAAGAAGCAACTGCTTTCATGTCACAGTGGCCATAATATATGGATCATAGTTTTGTGACCGTGGTGCTATAGCTGGTAGAGCGCTAGACTCCGGCCCGGGGGTTGTGGGGATTCCAGTTTCAATTCTGAATATCAGCCGCGATTTTTGATTGTTCCAGCTCATCCAGCAACGCTCCACGTCCACTCAGCCTGCCGTCAAGTAAGTGTCGGGGATCTCTCCTTGGGTAAAACGCAACTGGAGCGCTGAGCTCGCTATCTGCCCCTCATAGCGCTGTAGCGAAGAATGACTGTCTGTACTCAGACTACAGGCAGACCATTAGTCGGGTCACGGGCTTGTTCCAGAGACTTTTACCTGTTTGGTTAGTTTTAAATTTATTTAGTAACTATTTCGTATTATGTAAGCAAACACCTGATGAAGAGCAAAACATGCAGCAAAGAGGTCTCTACGTGCTACGTTGGTAAAAGTATAATCCGTAAAGCAAATAAAGACTCGACCTTGGTGACGGCACCATTGTGTTTACGCCAAACAAATACGGAGAGAATGTAGTAATGTTACCAGACGTCACGGTTTTCGTGGGATGCCCCGCTTTTTAAGGGTGTCATGACAGTTGCGTAAACTTACGCGAGGTGCCAAACGTCCCTACATTTGAATGCTGCTAACAGTTCGAAATGTAATGCGTATGTGGTTCAAAACGGTGGAACACATGAAAGTTCCGAAACGAGTTTCTGAACGCATCAGTGGCGGTAGTCAAGAAAGTTATAATACGATGCGCCAGGAAGATTTAGTGCTTAGTACCGAATTTTCTTTAGCCCCCAGTCCCGACAACAGCAGTCACTCGTGTACTTATAAACTGCGTTACACACTGTGTTGTGCATGAAATTGATAAGATCGAACAGGTGAAGAATTATAAACGATTAGCTGTGCTATTGTTGCCACTACCCTACCAGCAGATAAAAGATATCTTCCCTGCAGATCTGCTCTCCCCTGACCGTGGCAGTATTGGAGGTTGACCCTACAACAGGTGTTTCCGCCAGAAGAAGTTATATAATAAGGGACACGAAAACGTTACAAACAAGCAGTAAATTAATGCAATAATTATATACTGGCCATTTGAATGGTAGTCTTGTTACAGCTTGTGATGACGTCAGTCCACAATTTCGGATTACTCCTCGGATAGCCCGTTATCCTCAGGAATTAAAAGTAACAAGAGGAAAATAATCGAGAGAGACATAACTATTGGAAACTCGAGAAATCCGCTTAAAAAACATAAGGAGACATAGTTGTTGAGTAAGAGAGACAAGAAACTCGAATACAAAGGATAGTAAGTGCGGCAACTCGTGCCCCATTAGCATCGGTGAGTGGAGCGCAGGCATCTCGGAAAGTAAGCTGCAATTGTGCGTAATTTCAGTGGTGTAGGTAAGCACAAGCATACTCTCGCCACGTGGACAGATTTCTAGCAATCGTGGTGATAATTCTGTCTGTCACAGAGAAATGCGGCCGTAATCATTTACATATCCACCGACGGTGTGTACCTATGGGAAGCTACATTGACATTCGACCGTGCCTTCTGGTTGCTTCACTTTTTTGTCACGCAGCGTACCGGGTGGTTATAATTAAAGTGCAGCTAAACATGGAGGTCCACTGTCGGCTGTGATTATAGTATGACAGCGGAATTTGGTCGACGTGTTAATGCGTTAATGCGGAATCCACTTGCGCTGGGAAAAAATTAATACCAATTTAGGCCACCATGTGTGCATCTGACGCTGTAAACTTTATGTATGACGTATGGCATTGATACTGTCATGTGATAGCCATAACGTAAGTCAACAGTATGGCTATCGAGAAAAGAGACCGTGCGCTCTTAATGAAACTGCTTTATGTAAACTGCAGCAATTGCCGTGCTACATTGAGAGAGTATTGATGACTGAAATGTCTGAGGAGTGACCTGATGTAATTAAATGGTTTGAAGAAGATTAGAATGAAACTGGAAAGCACAGGTGAGCTTGGTGTGGCACCTGGAAGATGAAGCTTCCTATCCCGGCGGAAGCTATTAACGAGGTTGCTGTTGATGTAAATGACCATGCAGCAAATGCCCCAGTTAGTGCCAGTGCTCATACAGTGTCACGAGACTTGCCTATGCCATGGTCAACAGTAAAGAAAATTTTGGCCTTTGTTTAACACTGGTACCCCTATAAGATTCAGAAGACGCAGAAACTGAAACCTTAAGATCCTCAGCAAAGTTCTGAATTTGAAATTGAAACCTCACGATCCGCAGCAAAGTTCTGAATTTGCTTCTAGCTTTCTGACACGGATGGAAGTCGACGGCATGTGGCCGGGTAATAATCTATAGAGTGACGAGGCACATTTTACACTACGCAGCGCAGTGAATACACAGAACTGCCGAATTTAGGTAATGATAAGCTGTGAGTTCTGCACGAAGAGCTATTACATTCACAACATGTGATTGCGTGGTGTGGATTCCCAAACACCTTTATTCTGAAGAGGGCCCGTCAAGTGCGCGTCAAGTGTACCGTTACGTCTGCACATTACCGAGACCACCTTGTTGAGAATGTGATTCCTGGTTTGGATGAACGCAGCAGTGTGGAAACCATTGTTTTCGTACAAGATTGAGCAACATCTCATATCGCTCGCCCAGTCAAAGAGCTGCTTAATGCAGCCGTGAACGAACGTGCTATGTCCAAGGGTTTTCCAGATGCATGGCCTACAAGAACACGTGAATAGAATCTAGGCGACTTTTGGCTCTGAGCGTTTATAGGGACACGTTCGGTCTCTTCCTGATCTGAATGCCAGCATACAGGAACACGTTTCTCTGATTCCACCAGAACTGTTGCGAGCAACTGTTGATCACGAATGCATCTCGTCGACGTCTCCATTGCTCGTACAGAACAAACTATGTAAGCAGCAGTTACTATAAAAATTAACATTATGCATATCTCACTCGTATGACCTTTTCTGCTCACATCCCGTTTCTAATATTACTCATGGAAACATCTTTCTAGCATTCACAGCGCCAGATATGCACGTGGTGGCAAAACTGGAACTAATTCCTTTTCCCAGTGTATATTGGTTTCGCTTTAGCGCATTAGGATACTGCAGGAATGGGATCTCTCCCCAGTTCAAAGGGTTCAAATGGCTCTGAGCACTATGAGACTTAACATCTGAGGTCATCAGTCCCCTAGAACTTAGAACTACTTAAACCTAACTAACCTAAGGACAGCCCGCCCGGTTGGCCGTGCAGTCTAAAGCACTGCTTTCCGGGCGGGAAGGAGCGCCGGTCCCCGGCACGAATCCGCCCGGCGGAATTGTGTCGAGGTCCGGTGAGCCGACCAGTCTGTGGATGGTTTTTAGGCGGTCTTCCATCTGCCTCGGCAAATGCGGGCTGGTTCCCCTTATTCCGCCTCAGCTACACTATGTCGGCAATTGCTGCGCAAACAAGTTCTCCACGTACGCGTACATCACCATTACTCTACCACGCATAGGGGTTACACTCGTCTGGTGTGAGACGTTACCTGGGGGTTCCACCGGAGGCCGAACCGCACAGTAAACCTCGGTCCGGTGTGGGGCGGCGGAGGGATGAAGTGGACTGCGGTAGTCGTCGTGGGGTTGCGGACCACTGCGGCTGCGGCGGAGACGGAGCCTCTCCGTCGTTTCTAGGTCCCCGGTTAACATATCATAACCAAAGGTCATCACACACATCCATGCCCGAGGCAGGATTCGAACCTCCGATCGTAGCGGTCGTGCGGTTCCAGACTGAAGCGCCTAGAACCGCTCGGCCACACTGGCCGGCTCTCCCCAGTTCACCGCCATAAGCAGACGATAGGTAGTGCAGAACTACGATTCATCATTGGACACCAAGCAACCGATGCTTCCTGGTCACAGCATCACTCCAAAAGCAACAGTTTGTGTTGGGGTGTTAACGGAAGCCTACACGTGGGATGGTAATTTCCTACCCCAGCTGCTAATAGCTACCGATCAATGGTTCAGGATGACATAGAATATTGCAAGGAGTCCATTACTAATTTTTTTTTTCAGTGTAAATCGGTGCTGCATTAAGGTATAAGTTTTCTTTCAAGTTTAGGTGCCATATAAGAACAACATCCTACGCCGGACCTCTGTGAGTAGTTGGACTTTAATTATAACCACCTGTACATAGTTAGTAGCATATTAGTGTTGCTCGTGTTTAGTTTTGTTACCAGGCTTGGTAGGGGTATGAGCAGCGTCAATTTTGGGCAATCTCTGTGAAGGAGATAAAGATGCCGTGTAATCATTTGAGACAGCGTTATCAGCACCTGATAATGTTTGAAAGGGGCTTCATTGAGGTCTTCATTTGGTCGACTGGTCGAATTGTGCAGTACGCAGATTTGTGGGTATTTCGGATGTAACAGTGGTCCGATGCTGGAGTGTATGCGGACGTGAGGGCAGGCATAGTCGTCTTCAAGGTTCTGATCAACCACATCTGACCATTACAAGGGAAGATCGCAGTACTCTGCACCAAGCACATCCCAACCGGTTCCGATCTGCGCCAGCCATCCGAAAACAAGTAATGGACTCCCTACAACATTCTGTGTCATCTTGAACCATTGGTCGGTGGGTGACTAGCAGCATCCAGAGTAGGGAATTACCATCCCACGTGTAGACTTCCATTAACACCCCAACACAAACTGTTCCGTTTATGAGTAGTGTTTGACCAGGAAGTGTCGACTGCTTGGTGTGAAGCGATGAATCGTAGTGCTGCACTACGTCGGATTACCGTCGGCCTATGGCGGCGACCTGAGTGGAGGTCCCATTCCTTCATTGTTTAGGAGAGGCACGCTGTTATTACTCGTAGGGTCAAAGAGTGAGGAACCAACGGTTATGACTTCAAGTCAGGGCTGGTATTGATTGGGGAAATTCTGACAGCTAAACGGTACATCATGAACTTCCTGTCCCTCATGAGTTACCTCACGTCATGAGATATGTGTCCATGAACCGACTTCGTGATGTTAAGCTACTATGACTGTAAGCAAGATCCCTAGACCAGATCCCAGTAGAACACCTACGGCACCAGCTTGGACGTCGACTTCATCCCCGTGTCAGTACCCAGGATATAAAGGACCAGGAACAGGTACGGGTCAGCTTGCCTCAGGAAATGATAGAACGGCTGCATGACACCCTTCTTAACCGAATGAGCATGCATCCAGACCACAGGGGCTGCAACGTCATACCGATAAGTATGCTCACATGGCATGTTCTTTGAAAATTTGACTCGGTTTTGAAATCACTGAAATAAAGTCACAACCCTCTCAACCTGTTTCCACCACCTCCACTGGATGCTTCACTTATTTTGTCAGGCAATGTGTACGCTCACCAGACAAAAAATTAGTCACTCCCATGGCGAACGCACAGATGATTTGTTAACCCTTTACAGATGGCGCAGCAATCGTATGATGTGCTGAACGGCGTACGCACTGCCTCTACGCGAGCACAAGGCACTAGCGGTCAGTAAAATATTTATGTTTCAAGTGATCATTGTACTTAAAATGGGTAAATGTAAGGATGTGACAGAGTGACAAAAGCGACAGTTGTGTTTGGCCGTGCGGTGGACTGTTTGGCATGTCTGCAAGCAGTGGTGTATCGTACGCGGCCAAGAAACAAGTCAGAATTGTGCTGGTAAAATATCCCGACTGAGAGGGACCAGAGACGCGTTTCACAGCCTGTGAGTCAAAATCCCCTCCAAACCTGACAGCAGTTGCTGCAGACGGTCAATGAAGGTCCATCGCAACCTGTCAGAGAGAAAATTGCGAAGGGAACTGCGTGCAATGAGGCCATTGCTCACACACACACATAAAAACGACACCAGCAAAGTTTCATAGGGCTGGAAGAACATGTCACTGGTTTTCTGAACACTCCCCCGTTCTATTAAACATCGGTTGGCTCGTATAATTACCTGAATTGAACCCCATAAAATATCTGTGAAACGTGTTGGAACAGCGGGTAATACGCCGATATCACCATCCCTGCAATTTCGTGGAATTTCGCGGTCATAATTTCAGCGAGTGGCTTAACCTGGATGCGACGTACCTGCACAATCTTGTAGACTCACTTGCTAACCGAATCCAGGAGCTTGTGTTGTCCAGGGGCGAAATTACACGACATTAAATGATGCCTGTAACGATTTCTTCGTGCTCTGTCTCTTCAAAATACATGACAGTATATCTGTAACAATATAGTGAATTCGAAATTTAGTTATTGTACCTCGTATGCTGCTCGAGAAGACGAAGTGGGGAAACTGTTCATTAGGATGGAATGTAAGAATCACCATCGCTCCACTTTATTTCTCACTGTCGCCCTATTTATTTGGTGCTCTTACCTCCGTTTGGAGACAGAAGGATTCAGAATGACTGCCCATACATTCTTAGAACATTCTGCTATTGATGACATCATCAGTACCGTCTGTTATTGACAATAATAGTTTGTCACAATTTCAAAATACTGAAGCAACCTACACACCATCAATATTATATTTCAGTTAGCACCGCGATTTTACAAGGTTAAGATGTCGAACACCCAAAATAAAGAGTGTTCCGCTGATTCATGAAGCTCTGTCAACATCTGTACGGAGTATACCTCACACGTTCAGTATGTACTGACAATACTGAAAATACTTTAGGGCTATCAATACGGCTGGTCAAGATACGATCTCTCAGACGTTCAATATTTTGACGGTTTGACAATACTATTGAACGTGTGAGGGCCACTTTATACAAAATTATCGAAATCGCAGCTGCCGTTAAAATGACTTATTATTCATCGGGTACTGGTTTCGATTACGGTAATAATCACCATCAAGTGTCGTGTCCTGTAGATGATGCTCTTATGAAGAGATTTTGCAGGCGTGAGCTGTATGGTGGTACATTTAAGTGTAACAAATTGTAGCTACTAGAGATTATTATGGGTTGTTGAAGCCAGTAGTAACTGGCCAGTTTAATATTACAGTAATAATATGTGACAACTGAAGAGCTGCCTACCTCGTGGGCGTTTGGAGAGCAGCCTAAGTCACAGGCGAAAAAATGAATAAATCCAGATGAAGATTCTCTATGTCACATACTTGCACCTTTCTCAGATCCAGCCGTGACTGTCGCTACCAAATGGGTGGATTTAACATAAGCCATTGCAGTGTTCCTTCTTATACCAGTGAGCATGCAGGAACTTTGCCAGCTGCCCAGCGGAATAATTTTAAAGTACCATAATAAAGGAAATCGACAATGTCAGTGTTACTTGTTTGTGTTTTGAACATTCAAAAGCCGCGCGGGATTAGCCGAGCGGTCTCAGGCCCTGCAGTCATGGACTATACGGCTGGTCCCGGCGGAGGTTCGAGTCCTCCCTCGGGCATAGGTGTGTATGTTTTGTCCCTAGGATAATTTAGGTTAAGTAGTGTGTAAGCTTAGGGACTGATGACCTTAGCAGTTAAGTCCCATAAGATTTCACACACATTTGAATAAATTTTTGAATTTTCAAAAAACATAATTAACGTTGATGAATGTGAAGATACATTGCAGAAAGTGAAACACATAACTGTGTTGAGCTATGAAAAAGACAACACACACAAAGCTCAATCACCTACTTAATGTAATTTCGAAAATTTCATTTCATATTCTTAGAAGTAGTAGCTACGTCCAATCACGTTATGAGCCACCATAAAAGTGTTAATCTTGTGTTAAATGTTTTACATTAGTATCTGTTTATTGTCTCAGAAGTGAGACGCCAGCGCGGACAACAAATCAGTTAAGCAAAGAAATCTATCTCAAGGTCAACAATCGGTACGGCAAAAAAGAAAAAAAGAATAGGGCATTAATAACGGAGCGCTAGATGGATTTCTTTCCATCCAGATTGGGGGAGGGAGCGACATTCAACAAGGTTTGCCGTGAATAGTGATCGAAGTAAGTTTCTACCATTGGTAGCGGTGCTGCGGGAAGAATTGTAACGGAGAGCTGGTGTGTTGCTACTGCGGCGCCAGTGACCGGCCATGAATCCCCTGCCAAGGTTGAGGCTGCCTAATTCAGTCTCGAGGCCGCAAGTGTTCCCCACCAAAGCTCCGTCTGTTGACAACCTGGCTGCCTAGCAGTACACCAGTGGTTCCCAACCCGAGTGCAATCAGACATTAGCTACACAGCGTTCATCCTAAGAATGAAACTGACGTAATCATTACATTATGTATTCTTCCACGTTTGCTGGAATCTCATTGGATTTCGTTTCACGTGGAGTGGAAGCCAAGCTGTCTAGGGTACTGTCAAGTACAATAATAAGGGTACGTTTTATGCTGTGCGTAACGCGCACGTCGACTAAGCAATGGTACGAGACAACAGCTTTGTCGGCACATTTAACGTGGACAGCACTGGCCAGCCAGCTGGTCAAACTAAACTGCAGTGACGTGAACAGCTACGGTGAAGACGTAAAAAGAGACAAGGAGAGAAACAATATAGCTTCTAATGTCATCTGATTTTTAAGCAGAATGAAATGATACATGGCAAAACTCCGGCGATACGTTTCTTAGGCGACCAGACGGAAAACGTAACATATTCTCGTTTTAGCCAACACAGTGTTCTAAATTAAAACAAGAGTGAGGGAATTCCTAACTTAAACACTGGGTAATTTTTCTGCGTGAGGCGTGTGTCACGTAAAAGCGTATTTCAGAAATTTGACCACATAGTTAAATCTTGAAGCCACTGAGGGCACTGTTCATAGTCAGTCGTCTGGTAATGTCTGAAATCCTTCCGTATCCGAATGAAATACATGTCAGTACTGGAACTGTCATCAGCTACGTTGAAAACGAGAAAATAAACAGAATCCAGGAAGCCATCCAAGAAACACGTTTTCTCCTCTTGTTGTATGACGTGCTGTTCTGCATTTCGCCAGCATTCGCAGCGACGTGTGACAAAGCCTCGGGCGTAAGTTTCAGCACACCTAGTAGCTTGAACGTCTTGTAATTTCCCGCTAAAATCACATAACTTGGCTCCAGATCAATTCTGTTCGGTTCAGATTGCTGTGCTAATTTGGCAACTGTAAAAATGCAGCATTTGTACAGTGTGTTCGACACAGTAAAAAAATATAGTTTTCGATGTATGTGCGACACTTATCTCTCTGGCTCTTGTGAAACCACATCTGTGGTATAAAACAATGGACTTAGCGCAAATAAAGAGTATTTGATTTTTCATTTTTCTCCCAAAAATTAATAGTGTAATGTTTTCTTAACGTAAATACTCTTTATTAACAATCTTTTATAAAATATAGATAATTATGAATTTATATCTGCAATGAAAGCAGGAATTTTGCGTAACTAGAAACTAGAAGACGTGCATTTTTCATAAAAAAATGAGTAAGTATTTGTTAATTAGCATATATTTGATCAATTTCATATAAAGATGACGTAGGTATTCGAACTGCACGAAACAAGTAAGCCACAGCGAGATTCGAACCAGCGAGCCACAAAATTCGCGTGTAATTGTCTCCATCGCTAACGATTAAGCCAGGCATTATACATTCACGAATGCTTGATATTTATTAAATACGAGTACAGTTTCTTGCAAAATTTCAAAGCTGATTTTCTCTGTAATCTTGTGAAAAACATTAAGAATAACTTGTTTCGTGTTCAATTCGCATGATTCACTACGAAGCATGTACTAGTGTCAGCCATTTTCACAGTACGTATTAACAGTGCGAAAATCAGAGCACACCTAGTGTTTAAAGATTCTGCGACTGTATACGAGTTATGAAATACAAACTACATAACCAAAAAGTGGTTAAAAAAAGTGTTTATGGCTGTTAACATAATGGAATATCTCGAAGTTTCATTTACAGAGATACATTAATAAAATAGCTAAAACATAAGTTGGATGTTCTGCCAAGAGCGTAACGACACCAGCGCACTTGGGCAACGGCTGCTGACCAATCGTCACGTTTGTGTTTGTTTACATCTGATTTATTTTTAGCCGGCCGGTGTGGCTGTGCGGTTCTAAGCGCGTCAGTTTGGAACCGCGTGACCGCTACGGTCGCAGGTTCGAATCCTGCCTCGGGCATGGATGTGTGTGATGTCCTTAGGTTAGGTAGGTTTAAGTAGTTCTAAGTTCTAGGGGACTGATGACATCAGTAGTTAAGTCCCATACTGCTCAGAGCCATTTATTTTTACAATGAAGAAAGTATATTATCCCCCCCCCCCTACACACACACAAACACAAACACAAACACACACTCCCCAGCGCCACCATCAACAACATCAGTTCTTAACCAAACTTTGGAATGAAAAATAATTTTCTTTCAACACTTTTGTTTTTAGAACGTTGAATGATAAATGAAACTGAGTGTTTGTAGGTGCTGCATTAAACCACGAAATAATGAGTCAGTGAAGCAATTGGTACTGCTTATTTCTAACCACCTTTTTTACGAACGATGAAGCAATTATAAGTGAACCGCGAGTGCTACCTGCAACTCCTTCTCGGAAAAGAAAGCTAACTATCCACAGTGGCAATAGACACTTGTTACAAAACATACTTTCTCTGCAGTACGTCTCTTCCTAGGGACTTTTGCTTCACCCACATCCGGCACCACCATTTCAAAGCAACCAAGATAGTGCTATACACTCACTGTATATAGCACTAAACTCACTGTACATAGATCATTTCATCGCTGTACTCCTTCCTTCTGAACTGGCAAAAATTGGAAGACTTTAGACTGCCAACGCTGCGTGTCTGACCACTGTTACTACTCAAGGGCACCCATATCCGCGACAAAGGAGGAGGGAGCGGGTAGCGGTGGGGTGCACTCCCCCCCCCCCCCCCAGCTCTCAGGGAAAACAAAACAAAACAAAAAATAATGTAGTCAGGTGTTTCTCTTTCAAAAGAGTTATTTAAAAGTCCTAACTGGAACTTTTTGTGGCTACTTACGAGTCACTATTCACCTTCAAAAATATTACAAATACTCTATACCCCCAGGTCTAGTACTCCCCACCCCAACAAATTATCTCATGAGCGCCCATGCTACCACTGCTACTTCTACTATAACGGGGTGTTCAAAAAGTCTCTCCGCAGTGCCGAATGACTGTTAGCCGCGCGTGCCATATGATTGTTCGCCTGCCTGGCTTACTTCCTTTCAAGTGGGTCTCCCAACAATCCACTGTTTCGTTTATCTCAGCCAGAGTCAGTAGTATCGTTAGTCTGTGTCGTTACGTGTTGACGTGAACGTTTAAGTTTAGTTCCTTTGTTCGTTTGTTTCGTTTTTGTCACTGTTAAAATACTAACCATTGAAGAACGTGTGTTTTTAGTCAAACAAGTGTTCAAAGCTGGCGGTAAATACACAGTTTCAGTTCGTCAAAGATTTAATTCAGTTTTCCCGGAGGCAACACTGTCGTATGTGGAGTACTGCAAACCCATTGCGTATTCATGAGCAACCACTACAATCTGTGAAAATAGGAGTTTGGATTGCAATTGCTAGACGTCGGATTGCGGGCCCCAAATTTTTCAACGAAACAATAAACGCACAACGATAGTGCAGCGATATTCTGTACCCATTCATAGGGGAATTTGTGTGAAGCGAAATACTGAACGGTTATTTTCAACAAGATGGAGCAACCGTGCATACAGCTCGCGCTTCAATGTCACTGCTTGCTGATGTTTTTGGTGATTGCATAATTTCACAGGGACTTTGGCCTCCACGATCGCCTGACCTAACACCACCTGAATTTTTCTTCTGCAGTGCAGCGAAAGCAACTGTCTATGAAAATCGTCCAAAATCCATCGATGAATTGAAAACTGCACTATCCACTTTCACTGCCTCTGTTACAGAAGAAATGTTACAGCTTGTGTTTGGAAATATGATTAGACGAACTGAATTGTGCTTTCAACAACAGGGGGAACACTTTCAACATTTCATGCGAAAATTTGTAAGTAAAAATGAATATTCAATAAATTAATAACTTGTATTTCACTGAGTTTCGCCGGCCCGAGTGGCCGAGCGGTTCTAGGCGCTTCAGTCTGGAACCGCGCGACCGCTTCGTTCGCAGGTTCGAATCCTGCCTAGGGCATGGATATGTGTGATGTCCTTACGTTAGTTAGGTTTAAGTAGTTCTAAGTTCTAGGGGACTGATGACCTCAGATGTTAAGTCCCATAGTGCTCAGAGCCATTTGAACCACTGAGTTTCATTTCAGTATATTCACTGCGGCATACGGCACGCGCGGCTAACGACCATACGGCACTGCGGGGAGACTTTTTGAACACCCCGTGCTAATAATAATAATAACAATAATAATGATAATAATAATTATTATTATACAGGATGTTTATAAGTGAATATCGGGATTTTAACGCTTTATAATATTTATTATATTAACCTTTCAGTTATAAATGATATGTCAAATGAAAGAGCAACTCCAACAGTCTTACCAAGAACCTTATAAATGTTCACTGGCATAGCGAAGTACGCGACTGGTTGAACTTCACTGTACCCAAGCGCTGGATAGGTCGCAAGGGGCGCAATGACAGCACTTGCTTTGCATGGTCTCCACGTTCGCCCGACCTAACGCCATGCGATTTTTTCCTTTGGGGCTTCATCAAGGATCGTGTGTACGTGCCTCCGCTACCAGCAGACCTCCCTGAATTCAGAAACCGGACTGAATCAGCTGCTGCTACAATCACTGAAGACATACTTATCAACGTTTGGGAAGAACTCGGCTATAGACTTGTGTGCCGTGTGATAAATGGTGCTCATATTGAACATTTATAAGGTTCTTGGTAAATCTGTTTGAGTTGCTCTTTCATTTGACATATCATTTTTAACAGTAAGTTTAGTATAATAAATATTATAAAGTGTTAAAACCCCGATATTCATTTATAAACACCCTGTACTGTGGAGGCCCTACAGCGATGAACTTACGATTACATAGTTACTGCCATGTTGTGCTGTCAGTTAGTTCATTTAACATTGTATAGTGAATAACGAATCAATATTAGGTTCATTGCGGGAACAACCTATAACTAGGAGAAAGCATTTTCACGAGATATTCGAGCATAAGTGATGTATATGTCTTAGTTTTCACTGTCATAGATGCTTGGTAGAAAATATGACTGGAGTGGGCGGACAATGTGACGAAGCTATTGTTCATACATTCGTTACACAAACTGCAAGCTGCACCACATTGTGTCACTCGTTACTGGTAGTATGTAGAGAAAAGTGTAACTGTTGTTAAGTTAGGGTATGAGTATTGCAATCTACATGTACGGGGATACTCTGCAAATCACATTTAAGTGCCTGGCAGAGGGTTCATCGGACCACCTTCACAATTCTCTATTATTACGAAATAGTGAAAACAGTAATAATCTTTTAAAAATAATTTACTTTCGTGAGTGGAACACAATCGAAACGTTTTGTTTTTACTCCTCAGGAAATTTCATTTTACTCCTCAGGGGTAGTTACCACCAGACTGGGAGCCACGGCAGCAGACCAAATGACGCGCTAGCGTCAAAATATTCACAACCGCGATCGCACGTTAGCAGAGCCGTACCGAGCCAGTCCTGAGGCTCTGGCAGAACAGCTACTGTACATTGGTGTAGAATGGCGTGTAATAAAAAAGAACAGACTTTATTTGGTCCTCATAAATTATTAACAGCGCATAAATGATTCATTAGTTGTAAGAGAAAATACGTAGTAATAAAATTCAGAAAACTGCGTCTTTATTATAATTTTACTTCGCAATTCTTTGCTTTGACGGAAGCAAATTTATTTATCATGTCATTGAATTCAGATTTAGGATCTCCATTGTGTTCTACCGACAAGAGAGTTAAATTTGACAGTCTGTTGGCACTGATCCTCGATCTTGAATAGATTTTTGTCACCTTTAATTTGCTGAAACTGCGTTCACAAAGTGTTTCTGTCACTGAAATTGTCATAAATGTCCTGGAAGCTGTTTAGATGTTTGGATAACTGTTCCTTGAACCCGTACTCTAAATAAAAATTCATGTAAAACTATCAAAGCTCTTTATCGGCTCTTTCTCCTGGAACTTGAAAGTAGTTATTTCGTTAAATCGTCCCGCGGTAGCAATATGTGCAACATTTGGCAGCAAAATAAGCTGAACATTTTTCAAGATAGGGTACAAGGACTTCATTTAAGGCGTTTCCGGACAACAGATTAAAGTCAGATGAAATGGTGCGATCTGCTTTCCATTTCACTTATTATGTAGAAAATATTTAGAAGCGCTATACCTCGAACATTCCCGCTCTAATCCTCAAGTGTCAGAAATCGGCAGCCTATAGTCAAATTGCATATTTCCATCAGCAAACGCTCTCCGACCTTTGAGACCCTACAATACCATATCTATGTAAGATCAGTAATTCAGTTGTAGAACATGGGCAATCTGCGTGAACCAAACGCACTGTTGTAACATAGATCATGTTAGGATAGACATCTTTTCGGTAGTAGTCGTTTCTTTATGATGTTACGTGGTCAGAATGTTACTGTAGAAATTATGCTGTGACTGCTGTGTGTGTTTACACTCGCGACCCGAGGAGAAGGCTCCTTCTCATAGACGGAAGATAGGAATACAAGCTGTAGAAAAACTCACTTATATTTCCCAGTTAATTCTTAAACCGTCTTACTATTGTGGTTTTTTCCGATCAATTTTCGCTTCTTTCTCGGGTTCTTATCTCGTTAACCTCTTGCTAAGGCCGTGGATATCTTTCTACTCGGAAACCTAGTAGTGTCCCAAAATTTTGGATAACGCTTTTTTCGTAACCGCCTACATAATTTATCTTCGACAAATGTTATTCAAGTTTTTATTACGAGGGCGTGCTGAAAAGCAATGCTTCCGAATGTTTTATGTGAACATTTTTAACATTTTTTAAAAAATTAAACAAAGTTTATCAACATTCTACAACTTTATTCTTCGTATCTACATATTTATTTCTCAGCGTAGTCATCCTGGTGACGAACACACTTCTCCTAGTGAGAGACCAGTTTGTTGATGAAGTCACTGTAGAATGTTTGACTTCCTTGGCGGAGCCACAATCGCACCTCTAGCACCGCTACATTACTATCAAAGTGAAGTCCTCGAAGGTGTTCTTTAAGTTTTGAAAACTGATGAAAATCGGGAGGGACCAAAAAATGGTTCAAATGGCTCTGAGCACTATGGGACTTAACATCTTAGGTCATCAGTCCCCTAGAACTTAGAACTACTTAAACCTAACTAAGGACATCACACAACACCCAGCCATCACGAGGCAGAGAAAATCCCTGACCCCGCCGGGAATCGAACCCGGGAACCCGGGCTTGGGAAGCGAGAACGCTACCGCACGACCACGAGATGCGGGCGGAGGGACCAAATTCGGATGGTTTGGAGGATGATCGATGACGGTGAACCCAAGGCGTCGAACTGTTACAGATGTCGGAGTGCTCGTGTGTGTTCTAGAATTGTCATGCTGAAGGAGAGGGTGTCCCATGTGTGGACGAACTCTTCGAATCCATACTTCCATTTTTCTGAGGGATTACAGTGCACGGTTTCTCACGCACCGACATGTTACAACCCACAATTCGAATCCCTATGCAGTGGGTTGCAACTTGGCGTCAGCGAAGCAGGAAAGTCGACCGAGTAATATGCGGGACATGTAATACCTCAACCGATATTGAGTACAGAATAAAAAATTCGAAGGTATTACTTTTCAGCACGCAGTCGTATATTTTCAGTTGCACTATGTGATCAAAAGTATCCGGACACATGGCAAAAAATGACTTACAAGTTCGTGGCGCCCTCCGAAACTAATGCTGGAATTCAGTATGTTGTTGGCCCACCCTTAGCCTTGATGACACGTTCCACTCTTGCAAGCACAAGTTCAGTCCGGTGCTGCAAGGTTTCTTGGAGAATTGCAACCCACTGAGGAGAGGTATCGATGTCGATCGGTGAGGCCTGACACGAAGTCGGCGTTCCAAAACATCTCAAAGGTGTTCTATAGATTCGAGTCAGGACTCAGTGCAGGCCAGTCCATTACAGGGATGTTATTGTCGTGTAACCACTCCGTCACAGGCCGCGTATTATGAACAGGTGCTCGATCGTATTGAAAGATGCAACTGCCATCCCCCAATTCCTCTTCAACAGTGGGAAGCAAGAAAGTGTTTAAAACATCAATGTAGGCCTGTGCTGTTATAGTACTACGCAAAATAACAAGGGGTGCAAGCCCCCTTCATGAAAAGCAGCACCACATCATAACACCACAGCCTTCGAATTTTACTGTTGGCACTAAAAACGCTGGCAGACCGCATTCACCGGGCATTCGCCATACCCACACCCTGCCATCGGATTGCCACATTGTGTACCGTGATTGGTCACTCCACACAATGTTGTTTCCACTGTTCAGTCGTCCAATGTTTATGCTCCTTACACCAAGCGAGGCGTCGTTTGGCATTTGCCGGCTGATGTGTGGCTTATGAGCAGCCGCTCGATCACGAAATCCACGTTTTCTCAACTCCCGCCTAACTGTCATAATACTTTCAGTGGATCCTGATGCAGTTTGAAATTCCTGTGTGATGGTCTGGATAGATGACTGCCTATAACACAGTAAGACCCTCTTCAACTGTCGGCGGTCTCTGTCGGTCAACTGACGAGGTCAACCTGTACGTTATTGTGCTGTACGTGTCCCTTCACGGTTCAACTTCACTATCACATCGGAAACAGAGGACCTAGGGATGTTTAGGTGGGTGGAAGTCTAGCTTACAGATTTATGACACAAGTTACACCCAATCATCTGACCACGTTCGAAGTTCGTGAGTTCCGCGGGACGCCCCATTCTGCTCTCTCACGATGTCCAATGACTACTGAACTCGTTGATATGGAGCACCTGGCAGTAGGCGGCAGCACAATGCACTTAACGTGAAAAACGTATGTTTTTCGGGGTGTCCGGATACTTTTGATCACGTACTGTATATGCATGAATCTTACGTGACAACAGAAATTGCAGTTTTCTCTTTTCATGTAGTGGATTATCTCGGGGGGAATGTGTGACGCCTTTGAACACGGCTCGCGCTGTCGAACATCTGGTCACAAGCTGTAACGCGCCGAAGGCCACCCTCTTTACAACAACTACTACCTACTGTCTCAGCTTTTCCCCATAGTTTTTCCGTGAGACTTTTATCCTAACTGGTATCTTCCAATGAATAGAACTGAAGTTGTTGCGACTCTTTCAGCTTGACTTTCAAGACAATAAAAGTTTAAGTTTATCGACAGTTGGTGATGATTATTCACATCGAGTTAAATGTTAATTAAAAGAGTGACATGTAGTGATTATTTGAGACAAGGAAGATTTTCCTTACAAGCGTAAGCAAAAAGCGACCTTTTTGGAAGAGTTTAAGTGTATTTTACGTGAGAAAAGAATTTGATCACTCAAACATTTTCGTGCAAACTGAAACAGGTGACAGTGAGCCCACAACCGATTATATTGAGATAGGAAACCGTAGGTCCAAAATTCAAATTTATTACATTAAAGATATACACAGCGTACAGCGCATAGTAACTGTTCAAAGCGACGACCGCCAGTTTCAATACATACTCGTATATTGCAACGGCGCATCCACCTCTTGGAGACTGCACTCTTCATTTCCGTGAAAGGATGTGATTTCAATACGACGGCGCAGCAGCCCACTTGGATGTTAATGTCCGCGTTGCTGGATTGGAAGAGAAGGTCCCATCCCTTGGCCAGTGGTATCGCCGGATCTCAGACCGCTGCACTTTTTTCTCTGGGGTTACGTCAAGACGCACGAAACCTACGAAGAAACGGATGAAGACTTGCTTGCTACGGGCAAAGCTGTCTGTCTACCGATACAACAGACACCACGGATCTTCGAGAGAGTGCGGCAGAACTTTATGTTCCGTTGCCATGCAAGCATTGAGACTGGCAGCCGTCACTTTGAACAATTACTATCAGCTACGTTGTTGTTATGCAGTGTACTCTGTTTACGCCCACAACACAATAAATATGTATTTCCGACCATTGGTTTCATATCTCAGTATAATCGGCTGTGGACCCACTATGCCCCTTTCCATTTTCACCGAAAAGGTTTGAGATACCCTGTATAGATGTTCTGTGCCGCTCAGTGGCGATTTTATTAATGGTCTTGACGATAGACAGATTCGAAGTTCACCACATTCGTCATCCCTGCTGTACATATCCTATTGTCCTTTCCTTCTCACGTTGTAGAATGCCGATCCTGCGAACGAAAGGAACTTCTTATTATCACACATAAAAGCAAGCACTCCGTCTTCAGGCCACAAGTGGCCCATCGGGACCATCCGACAGCCGCGTCATCCTGAGATGAGGATGCGGGTAGAAGGGGCGTGTGGTCAGCACACTGCTCTCCCGGTCGTTACGATGGTTTTCTTTGACCGGAGCCGCTACTATTCTGTCGAGTAGTTCCGCAATTGGCATCACGAGGCTGAGTGCGCCCCGAAAAATGGCAAAAGCGCATGGCGGCCTGGATGGTCACCCACCCAAGTGTCGGCTACGCTCCACAGCGGTTAACTTCGATGATCTGACGGGAACCGGTGTATCCACTGCGGCAAGGCCGTTGCCTATTATTACACATGGGAGAGATAAAATACAGAGGGGTACAGAAAAATGTAGATACTCTTTGATAGTTAATATCTTCGGAATGAAATGACAAATCGTTACAATTTTGTGCGGTAGCGCAGTCCATTGTTTCCTTAACAGACCTTGACGCGTTTTCCAGCAAATGACAGAGCAATAATGAATGGAATAAAATTGTTCGAGTCACGCAAGACCGTGACGGCAATGGCGTAATGTGTACGGAACTCAGTCACCAACATGTACAACAATTTACCATATTCGGCATAAATTTGAAGCCGATAATACTGTTCAGGATATGCATAAGGAAAGGTATTGCAGACCAAAAACATCAACCAGTCCAGCTTTCAGCGTTGCTCTACTGCAATATTTTACAAAGTCAGCTCAAAAAACTGTGAAGCAGGGTGCACTCGAAAGCGGGATAAGCCGATCAAGCGTACGACAAATACTGAAATCTGCGAAGTGGAAAGTGTACACGCCAAGATCGCTGCACGCTATGAACGAGGACGACTCGGATCGAAGGATGGAGTACTGCGTGTGGTTTAAAGATGTGCTTCGCGAGGATGAACGGTTTGCAGGGATGCTTATCTGGTCTGACGAGGTGCAGTTCAAACTGAACGGTACAGTAATGCGCCACAACCGCGTGTACTGGACTCCTGAAAATCCTCGCGTTTACACGGACAAATATGTCAATCTACCGGGTATTGATGTGTGATATGGTCTGTCACTGCGCGGTTTGATTGACCCATTCTTGTCTGAAGCTACCGTAACTGGTGAAGTGTATCTTCACGTGCTGCAAACATCGATTTATCTGCCATCTGAGAAAAGGAAGGTTTTACCTACAACAAGATGGCGCTGTGCCTCACCACCACAGACATGTCAGAGCCTGCTTGGATGAAAATCTACCTGGACGATGAATAGGTGAATAGGTGAATGAGGAGCTGTTGAGTGCCCACCACGGCCTCCAGACCTTACACATCTTGACTTCTACCTATGGGGGACCTTGAAAAATAAAGTTTATCAACAGAAGCCAGCTAAACTGAATGAGCTACGAGAAAGCATCGAGGCTTCCTGTGTGCCCATCACACTGACAACACTGACAGCCGTTGTTGGTCAACAATTCAGCGGCATCAACGTTGTTTGGCTGCTATCGGAGGCCACTTTGAACGCATAAAATAACATGATCTTCTGTGCAAGAACTATAACGTTCTGTCGTTTCGTCCCATTAATATTGACTATCAAAGAGTGTCTACATTTTTCTGGGCCCCTTTCTATAATAAGTGAAAATTACGATACGACCGCAGCCGACGACACACCACACCCTGCACGGTTGACGTCAATGAAGGTCTGCTCGTATGCCTCCTGTGCCGTGTCACTGTGAGTTACTGTCGTGTGCGGTTTGATTAAAGTTATCTGCTCCGTCATCTCGGCTGATGGAATAGTTGGGCTTACCGTGTGGCTCGGACGTGCCAGAATACACTCTCTGCAAACTGCGTGTTACGCGCCCCATTGGACAGTCGTTACACTCGACGCCTTGCGTCATTTCAAATGAGGCACGGTCGCGATTTGTCAGGCCACACTACACATCTTTAAATAGCTAATGACCAGTTTCTATGTAGTCTGGTCCATGGAATGAATACAGATTTATGTTCCGCTGTTAGGAATGGAGTCTGTGGTACCAGACTCCAAATGTCTATTGGATGCAGTACCCTTCTCGCGGTTAGCTCGGAAACTCGTTGAGCAGGACCTGCATTCTCTAACAATAGCAATTCCTGTCGTATGGGGTGCATCTGTAGATCTAGCCATTTTTTCACTACACTTAGCAGGTGTATCATCAATTCTTGGTGCAGTAAACTTCACTGCAACAGCAATTAATATACGATCAGAAAGCATAACTTTAGACCAAACAGGAAATCGATTGCCATTGTTTTTTTCCAATCTCTGTTCATTGTCGCTTAGGAGATATTTATGACCACTGTTGTTACTCCGTGTTAAATGGCTGCAAGTGGTGGACCAGTCTTAGTAGATATGTTGGACAGTCCGTGTGGATACGGTCACAAATTGGGTAATTTCATTCAGTACAAGATTTTGAGTCAAACAGAATCGACAGCTCGTTTCTGCCATTCTGTCACGGCTCCACTCTACATTTACATCTATACTTTGCAATTCACAGTGAGGTGCATGGTAGAGGGTAGGCCCAATTGTACCAGTTGGTAGGGTTTCTTCCCGTTCCACTCACGTATGGAGCCCATTAAGAATTATCGTTCAAAAATGTTCAAATGTGGGTGAAATCTTATGGGACTTAACTGCCAAGGTCATCATTCCCTAAGCTTACACACTGCTTAACCTAAATTATCCTAAGAACAAACACAAACACCCATGCCCGAGGGAGGACTCGAACCTCCTCCGGGACCAGCTGCACAGTCCATGACTGCAGCGCCTGAGAGCGCTCAGCTAATCCCACGCGGCAAAGAATGATTGTCTGAATGCCTCTGTACGTGCTGTAATTATACTAATCTTATCCTCACGATCCCTATGTGAGCGATATGTAGCACTCCGTCATCAGGCCACAAGTGGTCCATCGGGACCATCCGACCGCCGTGTCATCCTCAGATGAGGATGCGGAGAGGAGGGGCGTGTGGTCAGCACACCGCTCTCCCAGTCGTTACGATGGTTTTCTTTGACGGGATCCGCTACTATTCGGTCGAGTAGCTCCTCAGTTTGCATCACGAGGCTGAGTGCACCCCGAAAAATGGCAACAACACATGGCGGCCCGGATGGTCACCCATCCAAGTGGCGGCCACGCCCGACAGCGCTTAACTTCGGTGATCTGTCAGGAACCGTTGTATCCACTGCGGCAAGGCCGTTGCCGAGCGATATGTAGGGAGCTGTAATATAGTCCTAGAGTCATCATTTAAAGCTGGGTCCTGAAACTTTGTCGCTAGACTTTTTCGGGATAGTTTAAGTCTATCTTCAAGAGTCTGCCAGCATAGTTCCTTCAGTATCTTTGTGACACTTTCCCACGGAACAAACAAACAAGTGACTATTCGTGCTGTCCTTCTCTCTATACGTTAAATATCCCCTGTCAGTACTATTTGGTATGGGCCCCACACACTTAAGCAATATTTTAGGACTGGTCGCATGAGCGGTCCTTTGTAGATTAATTGCACTTCCCCATTATCCTACTAATAAAACGAAGTCTACCACCTGCTTTACCCACAACTTAGCTTATGTGATCATTCCATTTCACAACCCTACAAAGTGTTACAACCAGGTATTTGGTCATTGAAATTATAGTCACAGGATACTACGTTTTCTCGTTTTGTGAAGTGCACAATTTTACGTTTCTGAACATTTAAAGCAAGTTTCCAATCTCTGCAACACTTTGAAATATTATCAACATTTTACTGAATATTTATGCAGCTTCTTCCAGACAGTACTTCATCATAGACAGTTTCATCATCTGCAAAAAGGCTGAGGTTACTATTAATATTGTCTGCAAGGTCATTTATATACAACACAAACACCAAGGGACCAAAAATACTTCCCTGTTACATCAGAAGTTATTTCTACATCCGATGATGTCTCTCCATCCAATACAACATACTGCGTCCTCCCTACCAAAAAGTCCTCAATCCAGTCACAAATTTCACTTGATACCCAGTATGATCGTACTTTTAACAATAAGCGTAGGTATATTACTGAGTCAAACGATTTTCGAAAATCAAGAAATACTGCATCCACCTGATTGCCTTGATCCATAGCTTTCAGTATGTCATGTGAGAAGAGTGCGACTTGGGTTTCACATGATCGATGTCTTCGGAATCCCTGCTAGTCGGCATTGAGGAAGTCATCCTGTTCAAGATGACTCGACACAAGTTACTACGCTGATTTAACACAGCCGCCTGCCACATACTGTACACACCCCATCACTGCAGAAACCCCTCAGTGGTAAAGGGTCACACATGCTCGTGATAACAGTGGTTGATGATATGCAGCGGGCGGAAAACTGGGAATTTGGGTCCGAGGAAAAGTGCGCCCGGATGGCCGAGGCGGATAGGACTCGGTCCAATGTACCTGCGAAATCGAATATTCTGTGCGAAGACATGACCAGAACATGTCTGAATTCCTTGGGGATCTAAGTGCCTCTACCCGTAAGTTGGCGGGGCGCAGATACCATTTTGTTTGTTCTTCCAGGAGGGTGTTTTTTTGATTCCATTTATGTTTGTTTGTTAGTGATGCTAATTGCACATCATCATTTTTCGCCTGGAGAGCGTCCTATGTGGTCTGAACAAAAAAAAAAAAAAAAAAAAAAAAAAAAAAAAAAAAAAAAAAAAAAAAAAAAAAAAACGAAAAGCAGGAGTATGATACGCGTTTTCTCATTATCTACACCGTTTTACTCATGTTTATTCTCTACTAGGGAAACATTACTTTTTATATATAAAAAAGTGGTTAAGGTGACCACTCGAAAAAATAGGAAAAAAACCAGAAAAATGGTAAGACGACCGCTAAAAAAAGACGGTTAAGGCAACCATTCTAGAGAAGCGGAGCATCCGGATTCGACTCTCGGTCCGGAACAAATTTTCAGCTTTCGCCGTTGCACCACCGCAATACCTTGTGCAGGTATAAGTCATTGTTTCCTTCCTATCTCTTTCTCTTTCCGTTTCAAAAATGGTTCAGAGGGCTCTGAGCACTATGGGACTTGACATCTGAGGTCATCAGTCCCATAGAACGTAGAACTACTTAAACCTAACTAACCTAAGGACATCACATACATCAATGCCTGAGGCAGGATTCGAACCAGCGACCGTAGGGACAGGGAAGTATTTAGGGACCTTTGCTGTTCATGTTGTATATAAATCACCTTGCAGACAATATTAATAGTAACCTCAGCCTTTTTGCAGATGATGAAACTATCAATGATGAAGTACTGTCTGAAAGAAGGTGCATAAACATTCAGTCAGATCTTGATAAGATTTCAAAGTGGTGCAGAGATTAGAAACTTACTTTAAATGTTCAGAAACGTAAAACTGTGCACTTCAGAAAACGAAGAAACGTAGTATCATGTGACTATAATTTTAATGGGTCACTGTTGGTATCCGCCAACTCATACAAATACCTGGTTGTAACACTTTGTAGGGATGTGAAATGGAATGATCACATGGGTTAAGTCGTGGGTAAAGCAGGTGGTGGACTTCGGTTTATTGGTAGAATAATGGGGAAGTGCAATTAGTCTACGAAGTACCGCTCATGCCACCGGTTCTAAAATATTGATCAAGTGTGTGGGGCTTGGTTCCGGAATCATTCCGTTTCCTTTGCATTCCTCTGACCCCAAGAATTCATGATAACAGTTCTACACAATCTACAGTGCCCAAAATCGACCAGTGCACGCTTTTTAAGCAGGTGAATAATGTTTTCTGCGATGCTGCGGTGAGCGTATTTCGTAGGTGATGAACTTGAGGACACAGCGGCTGCTAGTGGTACGGCTGGCTCTCCTTTGCGTGTCCTCGCAGATCGGTGTTGTATCGCGCTCCGGGTCGCGCTAGGTCTGGGTCACGGCTATATCTGGAGACGGCCTCGGCAGCGGAGATAACAAGCCGGCCGTGAGGTCGCGCTGCGAATAGCCGGCAACGTGGCGGCGCGGCCGACAGAGCGGAGGAGCTGCCGGCCCCATTCCGGTGTAAACCTCGCCCTCCTCTAACACTCTCATGTTGTAGAATGTAAATGTAGAATGCAAAAAGCTGTGCTGAATAAGGCAAACAATGTTGGGAGGAGAGAAAACAATAACTGGGAAGAAATCAAGAAGGGTGTCCCACAGGGATCAATTTAGGGTCCACCTCCATTCCTCATCTTTGAGACTGAGCTTCCACTCCACATTCCTCATCTTTGAGACTGAGCTTCCACTCCGCATTCATCAAGCAGAATTGCTACTTTTTGCTCGAGAGAAAGCAACAGAAGAAAATGTTAATGATGTTTTTCAGAGAATTATTAAACGTTTCTCTGAAAGTCGCTCTTCCTTAATTTCGAGAAAACTCATTATATTCAGTTCTGTACAAGAAACAGAGTCATACCAACAATTGATGTGGCACATGAACATGAGTCAGTAAACGGGGCAGAATGCTCTAAATTTTTTGGCACACATATTGATGAAAACTTGAATCGGGAGAAATGTATTACTGACGTGCTCAAACAATTAAATTCGGCTACTTTTGTTATTCGTATAATTGCTTGTCTTGGAAACGAACGAATCAACTTCCTAAGATATTACCACTCAATAATGTGTTTTGGATTAATTTTCTGTGGCAAATCGTCACTTTATTGATTGCACAAACGCGAGTAGCAAGGATAATATGTGGTGTTCACCAGCAGTCATCTTGCAGATACATCTTCAGTAAGTTCGGCATTTTAGCTGCCCCTTCACTCATAGAGGGTCATTCTTATTAACGTTTAAAAACTCTGAAGTGGCGTAGATGACGCTGAGACAAGTAATTTAATATTGGGGTCCTAAATGACGGGAAATAACGCAAAAGTGGATGACAAATGTTGAACATGTGACGTCAACAGATGGCATACCTCACCGCACGTGCAGTGGTTGAGCCTATCGCCTTGTCGCACCTGATCATCCCAAACCAAGGCAAGTAGGCAAGGATTCACCTCGATGTGGCTCTGGGTCTACTACGGCTTTAGCGCGTAGGGATCAGTATTCGAGTCTTGCGTCTGGCAGGCAGTAATTTTTTTTTTTTTTTTTTTTTTTTTTGCGCTACAGTAGGAAATTATGTGTTTACATTGAGGTAAGGTTTATTATTTATTATTAACTGATCTCGCTATTTCCGGTGGTTTATTGGAAATTACAGAACAATAAATACCTACCACACTGCGTCATAAGTAGATGAGTATAAGCTTCGAAATTCCGTCGTCACCAGTTAATGATCAACGTTTACTTTACTAAATAAAGTATATAAACAAAAAAGAACGGACAAAAACAACGGAACACTAAAATAGCAACAATATTTCTTGGTTACAGCGAGGACAACAATTTCGTAACTTCTATGTTTACGGAAGACCACGTTTACAAAAGGTGTTCGGGAATGGTACTGCTTACTCGAATACAAGTATTGCATCGCTCAGTCATCACTTCACGCCCAACCTCAACTGCTGCACGTGCAGCGATATACGCCTTCTGTCACATGTTCAACATTTCTCATCCACTTTTGTGGTATTTCCCGACATTTGCGGTCCCATTTTTCTTATATTCAGTTACTTGTCTTAGCGTCCCCTACGACTTTTCGGTTTTTTAGACGTTAATAAGAATGTCACACACGCCTACATACAAACTCACACCCACACATTAAGTCCCATAGTGCTCAGAGCAATTTGAACCATTTGAACCACACCCACACACAAAATTATCAGGACACCCCCAAAAACACCACCTACTGCATGATACTCCACATCAGCGACCTCAGAAGTCATTAGACATCCTGAGAGAGCAGAATGGGGCGCTATGCGGATCTCACGGGCTTCGAACGTGGACAGGTGATTGAGTGTCACTTGTGTCATACGTCTGTACGCGACACTCTGGAACCGCGCGACCGCTACCGTCGCAAGTTTGAATCCTGCCTCGGGCGAGATTTTCACACTTCTAAACTTCCCTAGGTCCTCTGTTTCCGAAGTGATAGTGAAGTGGAACCGTGAAGGAACACGTACAGCACAAAAGCGTACATGCCGACCTCGTCTGTTAACTGACAGAGATCGCCGACAGTTGAAGAGGATCGTAATGTGTAATAGACAGACATCTATCCAGACCATCACACAGGAATTCCAAACTGCATCACGATCCACTGCAATTACTATGACAGTTAGGTGGGAGGTGAGAAAACTTGGATGTCATGGTCGAAAAAAATAGCTCTGAGCACTATGGGACTTAACATTTGAGGTCATCAGTCGCCTAGAACTTAGAACTACTTAAACCTAACTAAACTAAGGACATCACACACATCCATGCCCGAGGCAGGATTCGAACTTGCGACAGTAGCGGTCGCGCGGTTCCAGACTGAAGCGCCTTGAACCGTTCGGCCACAGCGGCCGGCTTCATGGTCGAGCGGCTGGTCGTAAGCCACACATCACGCCGGTAAATATCAAACGTCGCCTCGCTTGGTGTAAGGAGCATAAACATTGGACGATTAAACAGTCGAAAAACGTTGTGTGGAGTTTGGAATCACGGTACACAATGTGGCGATCCGATGGCAGGGTGTGGGTACGGCGAATGCCCAATGAATGTCGTCTGCCAGCGTGTGCAATGCCAACGGTAAAATTCGGAGGAGGTGACGTTATGGTGCGGTCGTGTTTTTCATGGAGGGGCTTGCACCCCTTGTTGTTTTGCGTGGCACTATAACATCACAGACATACATTGATGTTTTAAGCACCTTCTTGCTTCCCACGGTTGAAGAGCAATTCGGCGATGGCTGCTGCATCTTTCAACACGATCGATCACCTGTTCATAATGCACGGGCTGCAGCGGAGTGGTTACATGACAGTAACATCACTGTAATGGACTGGCTTGCACGGAGTCCTGACCCGGATCCTATAAGACACCTTTGGGACGTCTTGGAACGCCGACTTCGTGCCAGGCCCCACCGACCGACATCGATACCTCTCCTCAGTGCGGCATTCCGTGGAGCATGGGCTGCCATTCCCCAAGAAACCTTCCAGCACCTGATTGAACATATGCCTGCGAGAGTGGAAGCTGTCATCAAGTCTAAGGGTGGACCAACACCATACTGAATTCCCGCATTGCCGGTGGAGGGGGCCACGAACTTCTAAGCCAGGTGTCCTGATGCTTTTGATGACATAGTGTATATAGGGTGGTCCATTGATAGTGACCAGGCCAAATGTCTCACGAAATAAGCGTCAAATGAAAAAAACTACAAAGAACGAAACTTGTATAGCTTGAAGGGGGAAAAAAGATGGCGCTATGGTTGGCCCGCTGGATGGCGCTGCCATAGGTCAAACGGATATCAACTGCGTTTTTTAAAATAGGAATTCCCATTTTTATTACATATTCGTGTAGTACGTAAAGAAATATGAATGTTTTGGTTGGACGTCTTTTTCTCTTTGTGATACATGGCGGTGTAATAGTCACAAACGTATAAATACGTGGTATCACGTAACACTCCGGCAGTGCGGACGTTATTTGCTTCGTGATACATTACCCGTGTTAAAATGGACGGTTTACCAATTGCGGAAAAGGTCGATATCGTGTTGATGTATGGCTATTGTGATCAAAATGGCCAACGGGCGTGTGCTATGTATGCTGCTCGGTAGAGGACGCTGAGACAAATAATTTAATATGAGACACATGGGGCCGCAAATATCGGGAAATACCACAAACGTGGATGATGGTTCAGATGGCTCTGAGCACTATGGGACTTAACAGCTGTGGTCATCAGTCCACTAGAACTTAGAACTACTTAAACCTAACTAACCTAAAGACATCACACACATCCACGCCCGAGGCAGGATTCGAACCTGCGACCGTAGCGGTCGCGTGGTTCCAGACTGACGCGCCTAGAACCGCATGGCCACACCGGCCGGCAAACGTGGATGACAAATGTTGAAAATGTGACGTCACAGTGAGTGAAAAGTAGGCTCACATTGTTACTGTCGTTAGGACAAGTTTTATACTGACTTTTATATTGGCTGTTTCTTGTTCTAGGCGTATGACGTTTATTCACTGTATTTCAAGAGTGTGTTGTTTGGTGCGACATGTTAACTTGCGAATTTCATGTGAAAATATTAAACAAAGGATTAAGTTTCACGGCCGCGCTTCCCTCTGTGTGTGTGTGTGTGTGTGTGTGTGTGTGTGTGTGTGTGTCCTACCGTCTGTAGTACTATCGATAGAATGAATAGTTTTCTGTAGTACTCTTGATTGAATGAATAGTATTATGCTGCGCACAAATGTAGGCCTCTGTTCACTTGAAATCTAATTGGAACAGTATTGCACAAATGGTAAATAGGTCGTTGCATTGTCACAATGCTGACTATATTACACAGATGCTGACCAGGTCACTGAATACAGGGTGTACATAAAGTCTGGGGAACACTTTCAATTATTTATTGCACAAGAACCAAACATCGTACAGATATCATACATATGTCATTTTGAAGAGAAACCCTGAAGTTGTTTTTCATGTATACCGCCACAGCGTAGTTTGGCAATTTCCCGATAGTCGGCGCTAGTCGCAAACATGGCGCGTTCAGGTGCAACCAACAGTTGTTTCATGTATACAGTCACCATATCTCTCTCCGTGTGACTTTTTTCTGTAGGGACACATTAAAGATCTGGTCACCATATCTCTCTCCGTGTGACTTTTTTCTGTAGGGACACATTAAAGATCTGGTGTATGTACCGCCTCTACCACGTGATGTAGCAGAGCTTCGGGAGAGAATACGGGAAGCGACTGCCACAGTCGACGTTGCCATGCTGGGACGGGTATGGCAAGAATTCCATTACCGTACTGACGTCTGCCGAGTCAGTGATGGTTCGCATATCGAATGTTTGTAAAAAAAGCTTTCAGAGCTTCTCTTCAAAATGCAATATGTGTGACATCTTTACAATGTTTAGTTCTTGTGCAATAAATAATTGAAAGTGTTCCCGGACTTTATGTACATCCTGTAGGTCCCAGAACGAAATGGCCAAAGTTGAGCCTCCCTGCCTACTGATGGGAACAACCTAGTGAAAACGATCAGTTTAGTCGGTTGTTGGAAAACACCCATCGCACTCGGTTGTAGTTTTATGTATCGATTAAATTATCCATTCGTTCTTTTGAATGAAAACACTTTGTAGGAACAAACGAGTGGAAACAATCGATTCAGAGACTGCAGGCGTTGCCTGCAGGGGAACAGCGACCGTTAGAAATTGAAATTGCAGAGCAGCCACAAGTCACACGTAACTTTTTCTTTATTTTGATATTTTTCACTCGACCAACGCGGGTATCTTCGGAAATTACGTAACTGAGAGCCACACGTTAAAATAATGTGACCTATTCAGCATTTGTGCAGTTCAGTTCCAATTACATAATATGGTGGCATGCTTTCTATACTTCTTGTCGCATCTCCAATTCATTTGAAATCTGTTAGTCCTCTACTGTTTACCTATGTAAGCGGAAATTCTATCGATTCCTATTTTCTGATTTTTGTGGCCGTTATCTGACTAGGAAATGTGGAATATGAGCTGTTACCTGTGATCGCTCTGAAGTGTTCAGTTCCTCGTTTGAAGTTTTTGCATGTCTAGCACACGTAATCAAACGAACAGTAAAGGAATGTTAACATGTTATACAAGGTTCGTCCTCTGTGCACTGGTGGTTATTCTGTTGACACTTCGGTAACCTTTCTCTACCCCACATTGCTTCATTATAGTGCCTACTTTCGACACAGACACACACACACACACACAGAGAGAGAGAGAGAGAGAGAGAGAGAGAGAGAGAGAGAGAGATGCACGGATTATAAGAAAATATTTATTTGCTTTCAACTAAAAGGCGACGACTAATTAAAAAGAAAATGTTTTGTACTCGTAAACATATATGAGACCCATTTCACACAAGACGACTATTAATGAACGGCGAAGTTAATGGATGACCTCTAGTTAAAAATTATGAACACTAATGATGTTGGGAAGCGACAGTTGGCTATTTAGTTACATTTTCCGAATATAATTTGAACGATTTTTTTGTTACTGAAATGACGGAAACTGAGTGAATTTACAGCAAATGAACACATGATTAGTTGCCCTGAATGGCCACACACTGGCCATTTACAAGTGGCCATTTACAAGTGGCACACGGACCTAAATTTAACATTAATGAACATCTTTTTCTGTATTACTCATGAAAGTACAGTTAATGCTCGGTGCTTTTTACAAGCTATCACTTTTTAAATAAAAATTCGCAAATAATATAGAAGGAATTATTCTGAAGAAATTATTTTAGGTTAGATTTGAAACTTGCTTTACTACCTGTCAGACATATTATGTTGTTGGGCAAATGGTCGGAACTCTTTTCTGGTGTATACTGAACTCCTTTCGCATCATTGCAGCAGCTGAAAGATAGGCTACGCAAACACATTGATAAGAAACTGGGTAACAAAAAGAACAGTTGAGGTAAAAACAATTCAAACAGTGTACCAGCAATATAAAGAAAATGTAGACTACAGCGTTTATGTAACGTTATTCAAAACGAAATTATTCCATATTAATTAAAAACGCGAGGCACAAACTTACAGAGTCATGTGCGAATGAAAAAAAATATGGACCCAGGTCTGCAGAAATAAGTGAAAACCGTCAGAGCCATTCTTTTTTGCAGATTCGAAAACGCATTTGACGTGCTACTATAAATTTATCCCAGTGCGCTAGCTTGCGAGATAGGGCAGTGAGCCGGACACGGATCAAAGGCGCACGGCAAGTTAAAAGACTGATCATCTGGTGCAACGGCAAATCTGACAGATTATTCCACGTCCGTCTAGGCTGTTGCTGGACTGGTCGCCAATATTCGCCTCAGCAAAACGATACAGAAACTATTAAAATACGGTAACATACAGAACAAAGTTTAAATGATGCACAGGCAGCTTGCACAGACGTCTTCCTGTCCTTGGTTTAACAGACGGCTGTGATAACAGGAAGCATAATTTAGACCAAGGTAAATCTGCAGATCTTGAAAACAGTGGGCCCCTTACGCCAGAGTACACGCTAGGACGGAGACAGATCCGAAAATACACTTCGACCAGCCTTACGTGGTTACTGCTCTTCTGACAAAGTTACTGAAAGAAAAAGTGAGAGTCACGTTGATAACAACACCGTCTTGCAGGTAAGACATTTGTCAAGTGTGCGGGAGTGAACAGCGGGTTTTCACGTTGTCATTGTCAGACACCAGATTACGTTTCAAGGTTTTTCTTGGATAAAAAGTGTTGCCACGTAATTACCGTCGATAGTGACTCCCCGCGACGTGACCCTCTAACAACTACGACGTTATCTTATCGTTTCTTTACAGCTTACCGAAATGAACAATTTCTAGCAACTTTGCAGCTTGAGTAACAATCCGGAGTTTCCTAGTAGTTCACGCCATGAGTACTTTGCAAGTTTTCTGCTCACAACTTTTTCTTTCAACTGCAGCCACGCGGTTATGTGTCCGACACAATTCCTTCCTCGTAAACTGTCTTCTCAGTCCATGTCTTCCATGTCTTTTTCATCTTCTTCTCTTTTCTTCTTCTTCTTCTGACGATTAAGACCGCCCTTGTTTGTCTGCCTAACTCTGTGGTTGTACTGAACCAACTGCTGTCCGATCTCTGGGTAATCGTTTCCCTCGCGATCATCCATGTTTACGAATTTTAGCTAATCTCGTGAGTTCCATCCTTTCCACATGACCCTTCCAATTTCTTTTTCTTGTCTTCATTCATTTATGTTTTCTATTCCACACTGTTCCCTTACCGATAAATTTGTTCTTTTGTCCCATATGGTTACTCCTTGCATCTGTCTTAGTACTTTCATTTCCACTGCCGTTAACTTTTGTTTTCTCCGTTTCGTTTCTGTTGTTTATCTCAAAACTGTAGACAGTTTTGCTTCATATATTTTTCCCCTCAGCTGTCATAAATTTGTTTCTCCATAGTGTATTCTGCAGGCATTCTTACTGCCTTTGTCACTTTATTTTTCACTGCGGTGGTTATGTCTTTATAGCTGGTGATAACAGTCCCTAGATAATTAAAACTCATCAACTGCTCAACTGACACACCACCTACATCTAAGTTCCATCGCACAGGGCTTTTGACAGTACCAGACTTTTAGTATTTTTAGATGAGATTTCCTTGCTTAGCTGTTTTATTAAATTGGTGAAGTAACCTTTGTAAATTATAGCCCGGTTTGTTTCCTACCATCATGTATGTGGTTTATTTTTAATTTGTGAACTCAAAAGAGTCTAATTGCATAATTTCTATATCTTGTATAATTTCGCCTGTGAATATGTCGTGTGTTTTCATTCTCGTTTCTTTTACCTGTATACAGATCTTCTATGATTTTTACTAAATCCTCTGGTACTCTCTTGCCGATTAAGTTTTGAATTACGACCTGTTTTCTAATGCTATTAAAGACTACTGACAAATCAGTGATGCGCAGGTAGGCTGGGCTACTAAACTCTATGGATTTCTCCAAAATCGGTCTTAACGCAAAAATAGCATCTATTGCGCTCCTGTTTTTCCTGAACCCTTACTGTTCACCGAGCTAGATGGCGCAGTGGTTAGCACACTGGACTCGCATTTGGGAGGACGACGGTTCAATCCCGCGTCCGGCCATCCTGATTTAGGTTTTCCGTGATTTCCCTAAATCGCTCCAGGCAAATGCCGGAATGGTTCCTTTGAAAGGGCACGACCGACTTCCTTCCCTGATCAGACGAGACCGATGACCTCGCAGTTTGGTCTCTTCCCACAAACAACCCAACCCAACCCCCTTACTGTTCTTCCGCTCTTTCCACATAACTTTGCATTCTGTCTCTCATTACTGATGTTAACAGTTTTAAGATGGTATCGAGCAGAGTAATTCATCGTTAATTATCTAATACTTGCTTATCCCCTTTTCTTATACACTGGAACTGTAATACTTGCTTTCCATATTCTTGGTATGCTGCCTTCCTTCATGATACTATTAAACAATGTATGAAGTTGTTGATATAACGCCTGCCCGCAGTATTTTATTAATTTATAATATATGCCATCTGGCCCTGGAGATTTTCTGTTTTTAAGTCTTGTTATTGCAATGTACATTTCCTCTAATGAGAAGTCTGGTTGCCATTTGCAGCCCATACACATTAAACAAATCTCGGCCAGCGAAGCAGTTGGCTGTCGTTTTTGGCGCGGTTTGTACGCGCACTACAAGAACGAAAACAAGCCGATCCTTAAAAGAGCGGAAACAAGCCGAAGCAACAGAGAAAATGCGCCTGACGATCCGGTACATCCCACAAGGCTTTGCAATAGGCTTAGAGACATAGGCACCAGACGCCATTTTGCTATCAACTTCTGAAAACTGCTTTTAGCCGAAATACGGAAGCTTGGGAAATGTTAATGAAAAATTCCACGACTGTTTTCAAACATACCAGAAGGGATGTAAGTTTCAACTATGCACATCCTTACACTCAGAGAAAAAGTGATGTTTTACTTGATTAACTCAGAGAACGATGAAAACCCTCACAGCACTTTCAAGCAACGAAGAACGACTGAAGCTTGAGAATTAACCACGTCCGTCACATGACCGGAAGACTGGGAGCGTGAGAAACTGCAAAATCAGTTACTGAAAGAAGTTTTCACCTTGGAAATACCGTATTTCAAGATGTCAGTGTATACAAGGCCAGCTGTAGTATCTACGTTCAGAAGGTAACTGAGCCATGGATTTATCAAAAAAAACTTGCGAGAGTAATATCACTTCAACCGGTCGGCAAGGGTGAAGAAGAATGGCGTCTTCCTTCACCAATAAGTTTCATCTTTCTAAGTATTGTGGCTTTCGTGTGGCATTTTTTTTTCAGTTTTTAGTGCTAGGTTTCCATAGCAACGTGGTGTCATCTTGGTTCGATAAAATATCTACAGGTTCACTGTAAGTATTTTGAAAGTCGCAAGTAACCTAACATAAAGTCGAAGCATAATGAACGCTTGAAATGTTACTGGCTCAAATGTTTCAAATGGCTCTGAGCACTATGCGACTTAACTTCTGAGGTCATCAGTCGCCTAGAACTTAGAACTAATTAAACCTAACTAACCTAAGGACATCACACACATCCATGCCCGAGGCGGGATTCGAACCTGCGACCGTAGCGGTTGCTCGGCTCCAGACTGTAGCGCCTAGAACCGCACGGCCACCGCGGTCAGGTGTTACTGGCAGCACATGTTTTCCTTCACTTCAGGTTATAAGCTTCAGGGGAAGGGGATGCGGGGGGGGGGGGGGGGAGGGGGGAGGTGGCCTAATTACCCCAGAATCTGTCAAAAATGGGATAAATGGAGCAGGTGCTTGAGGTATCTCGGTCCGTCTCGAACACATTCCCAAACAACGAAGTTTATGGAAACAGAATAAGAGTCCTACGATGCCAAAAAAGATAAGCAAGAAAGCTGTCAAAGACCCTTGAAAGCAGCTTTGCTAGGCTCAAAGACGTGATCAGCTCCACTGAAGAGTTAAATTACTTACAAAACATTTATTAACATTTTGTTAACTAAACATTTAGTGTCATAGTTAAATATTAGTACCTGAAATTAGATTTTTCTTTACTTGAAAGTTGAGTTATTCGAAAATTTGAATTACTTTCTCACCCAGCCGCTGTGTAGGAATTCTCTTAAATTCTCGTTAACTCAACTATAGTGTCGTTTATATGTCTTTTTTCATTTCTCGTTGGGTTTACATGTTTGCCAACAGGCCCAAATAGCTCAGAACAAAAAACACAAAGTTTGCATGAAACTAAATTGGCCCCAATTAATAAAAGTACATGGGCCCATTAGGATTTGTTGCCTTTTCTTCCATTAAATATAAAGAAAATTAAATTCTACTGTAATATATCTTAAGGCTGCATATGTATTATAAAAAATATTTTAAATATTAATTTTACATGTTAGTGCTTCTCATACTAGTACAAAGTTAGAAACTAAGTACTCACTTTTTTAAAATCATGGCCCAGATACCCTAACGAACTTTTCAAGGAAGACTAGCGTCAGTAATTGATATTTTTTTACCTTCACAGAAGATCTCCTCAAAGGCATCCAAATCATCCGGTCTTGGCAGAGAGCTTCCCTTTTCCTATAACTAATGTTTTATTTTTTCCCATGCGACATTATTTTAGAGACTAGACAACAACAGCGAAAACTACTACTACTATTGCTTATACTCTACTTGCTGTACGAGAAGTTCGCAGTACTCGAAGATAGCCTGTCTTCTAAGATAACGATTCAGAGACGACTAACTTCCCAGAAAGACAACAGTCAATTCTTTTTTTTTTTAATCGATACTGTACATGTTAACAGTTTTTTACCTCATAACATTAGTACTTCAACCTAAACTACTCTTAGCCTGAACATCCATGAGGTGCATAAAGTATAGTACTTCATGCATGACCGAATACGAGGTAACGCGCGGATATTTGCACGTAGCGCAGTCATATACCAGTAAGAGCAGTTAACGTCTGGCGCGCACAAAACGTTTGTTTGCTCCTATCTTGACGCCGTTAATAGTGTGAACGAATGATGAACGGCTTTCTGACACGCGGCAGTTGTTAACGACTCTGTTATGAGGTACGCTAACTGGGCTCGCTACACTGAAAGACCAGCGGCGATAGTGATAATGGTGAGCATTTTGCCCTGAGAGCCGCAGTAAACGGATAACCTTACTGGTCAGTTCCTCCAGCACGATGTCCTACACAAAACTGAAACATTTTATTGTTCGCCCTTGCATAGGTGAAATAGTTCAGGTCGAAACAATGGTAAACTGCAAATGATGTTTGAAAGACCTGCAAACACAGAAATGAAATTTGTTTGTGCGGAGGCGTATTCAGTCGAACTTCAACTTGGTACTGGTTCCTTATCTGGACATACTTTCTTCTGAAATGACATAACTGGTTCTATAAGTAGACGTACGCGTTTTTTTCTCACTCTTTCTGCAAATACATTTTGGCACAAATGAGAATGAGTTACGAAAGGATGCCATGGAACCTTGTAATTAAAATCCTAGTGGGAGAATGAAACACAGTTACCTAAAGAGAAGTAAAAGAAAAAATGAGAAATCAACTGAAATTTTGCTTTACCGGTTATTTCGTATGGAACTGCTTTGGCACGGAGTGCTGTGAGAAGCTTTTTGCCGACCGATGGAAGTGCGCTCTACGAAAACCCAGTGAAACAAACGCAAGCGAAATGATTGTCTCGGGAGCTGCCCCCTCTTGGGGAAGAGGGAGCTGCTCCCGAGACGGTGAAAATTTAGATTTGGAAGCGGAAATTTCGAGCTCTTCATAGATCAACCTTGTACTCACGGGAGATATATTTAGAAATGATTATTTGTGAACAGTGAACGCATATTTTTCGTTCAGTCGGGCCTGCAGCGGTGGGAAATAACATCATCGCTGTCTGGCTGCATATACTCTGTAAACATATAACATCAAAGTAAGAAAACTGTTAAATTACTGCCATCGTCTGTCGCTGAGCAACTGCGCGCCAGTTATTAATCCCGTTGTATATCTTGACTTGTACGAATGTTTCCTCGCATAATGGAAAAGCGGAAAGTGCAGTAACGGTGCCTACGTGTGAACCGTCAAACAATCAACGTATAACAAACATTATGGTGACGTTATTTTACCAACAACTGAGCACTGACAGTTACGTGACAGATTACTATCGATGTACTATATAAGTCAAGTTCACCTATTATTATATATGTAAATGATCTCATCAACACTGTATTCGCAGTTTACCTGAAAATGGCAATGAACGCCGAAACAGATCCGTCGTGAAATAAAGGCTGATAATTACAATGCAGCTATTCTGGACCTTCTTAACAAAAATGAACTAATAATGTAATTGTAAGTGGGTAATTACTCTTGTTTTGTCTTCGGCTCATGTGTGCTCAGATACATTGCCCACAAACGTTCTCATATAGCCACCAGTGTAGGTAATAATTTCATTGATTTTCATACAATGTGGGTAGCAAACATTTAAAACTTTTTTTTCTTAGAAGTGCACACTGTACTATATTCCTATTGAAAATAGCCTACTGAGCCCTGTTCTGTAATATTTATTCTGTGTTATGAAGTAACTGAACTGAAGTTCCTCAAGCAGTCTCATATCCTCTATGTCGTCGCTGAATAGTAACCAAGGCCTTTCGGAAGTCTCGTAATGCAACGACGATGCTATGTTATTTACAGGCGCCTAGCACTCGTAAACGAGCCCAGTAAGTAGGGTTTCAAACGATTGGAGTGTGATAAATAAGCGTTTATTTCACGAAGTAGTTGTTCGCGCACCAAAAGATCATCTTGTCAACTACATGAAAATATGTTATAAGATAAATATCAATATAAGTAGAAAAATGTCAGCGACGTTTTTTCTGAAACTTCCTGGCAGGTTAAAACTGGCTGCCAGGCCGAGACTCGAACTCGTCAACTTTGCTTTCCGTAGGCAAGGCCTGTACTCTACAGACTGAGCTACCCAAGTACCACTCAGGCTCTGCCTCACAGTCTTACTTCCGCCAGTACCTCGTCTCCTACTTCCAAATTTCACAGAAGCTCTGCTGCGAAACTTGGAGGACTAGCACTTATGGAAGAAAGGATATTACGGAGACATGCCTTAGTCACAGCCTGAGGGGTGTTCCCCGAATAAACCTGTCGCTGTACAGCGAAGAGTGCGTTGTATGACTTTTCCTGGCACGTGAAAACTGTGTGCCAGACCGAGACTCGAACTCAGGAACTTCGCATTCCGCGGGCAAGTGCTCTACAGACTGAGCTACTTCTACCTTCCAAACTTCGCAGAAGCTCTTCTGTGAAACTTGCAAGACACAGTTTTGATCTGCCAGAAAGTTTCGTATCAGCGCACTCTCCGCTGCAGAGCAAAATTTCATTCTCGAAATATCCCCCAGTCTATGGCTAGCCATGTCTCAGCAATATCCTTTCTTCTAGGATTGCTAGTCTTGCAAGTTTCGCACGTGAGCTTCTATGAAATTAGAAAGACAAGAGACGATTTACTGGCAGAAGTAAAGCTATGAGAACAGGTTGTGAGTCGTGCTTGGGTAGGTCAGTCTGTCAAAACACTTGCCCGCGAACGGCAAAGGTCCCAAGTTCGAGTTTCGGCCTAGCACACAGTTTTAATCCTCTAGGAAGTTTCATATCTGGTCGCACACTCCGTTGCAGAGTGAAAATTTCGTTTTCGAAGTGTATTGTAATTAAAGGAGGTACAGAGAGAATTAGATTCAGAAAGGTGAGTTTTGCTATTTGGGCAGTGTAACAGCTTTATGTGAAGAGGACACAAAAACGGAACCTACAATAGAAAGAAAAGCACTTCTGAAAATGAGAAATACTTAACATAACACTTGAGCTTCAGGAAGTGATTCCTGAAGGTATCCGTCTGGAGAGCAGCCTGGTACGGAAGTCAAACGTGGGCGACAAGCAGTTCAGAGAAGAAAAAGTAGACACTTTTGACATGAGGTGCTACAGAAGAAACTTGAAAATTACACGAGTAGATCGGATACCTAACGAAGAGGTACGACTCTAAATGGAGAGTAGAGAAATTTGTGGTGTAACTGCATTACAAGGCAGTATCTTCTGATAGGACATACCGAGACACGTAAAAACTAGCCAGTTTGGTGATGGAGGGAAGTGTGAGTGGTAAAAATAATGAAGAGACTTGTACAGGACACACTGAAGGAAGAGCTGAGTCAGACAAATCTTCAGACTGAAGACCATAACAGCTGTCAACCACAAAATATGTTCCGAAATTCTTACACAATCTGATGAAAGTTCTATGCATCTGCCCTACGATCCCTCGTTCGAACTATAAGGAACCGAGCTTAATCTCACATAGACACGGTGCATTCCTGAACATTCGTTTACAGCAACTAGCAACACCTCTGTTCAGCAGATCAGAGGCAGACAAATGCTAAAACTTGCACGAAAACCAGCGAAAAAATGCTACTGCAGGAACACAGGAAAAAAGCGAATATGCTCCACTTTAAAAGATTCTGACATAAAAGTGGGGAACCAGCTGCCGTGGTCCACATTTCGCCTTCCTCACCAAAAATTTACGCATACAAAAATATTCGCGGCTCTTTTAACGCAGAGCGTTCTAAATCCTTTTACCCAGTCTCTCTTGCCTTCATACTGAGCAACTCCATCTTGCCCGCCACTGTCTGTCTCCCACTGTCTCATTTTCTCCCATTTCCCACTGCCACTGTCTCCACCATATCTCGACAGGCAAAACATTTGGGGGGAGGAGGTTCAATTCTTTTCCCCCTGTACCCACGTGTTTAAAATTTCGGTCCAAAGTGCGCCCTCCCCTGTACTTAGGTGTTAAAGTTCGACAGTCTGGGAGAATCCAGTTTTGACAGTTTATTTATACTCTTCAACACATTTATGTACTTTGAAACATATAAACAGCAAATAACTAGGCCTAAATTATGATTAATACAAACTCATTTACTTTGCGTTTCTTCTGGATGCTTTGCTCGTCGATCACAATTAATCGAAAACGCCCGACTTATGATTTGTGTCTTAAAAGACTAAAAATGTTATTAGAAATATTTTGCAGAATATGCAGTCTTTCCATTTTACATAATTTTTGGTAGTCATTTTAAGTGGTTTTAAGGCATGATAAGACCCTTTTTAACTAATTTTTTGTCATTTCAGTACCACTTTGGGCATATTTGCGTAGGTGTGAAGTGCCTATCATATAGTGACAGCGCATCATAAAGTATTATTGGTGAAAAAATGCTGCCTAAAAACATAGTTTGGTGACCTTACCACCCTTGCGATGCCCCTAGAACCGTTGTATGTGTTTACCAAGTCATTTAAAACTACATTTACGCCTCAGACTGGATATTACTCTGATGCGTGTACACATCGCACGTTGCTCTCCTTATTCATTATTCTACTGAATTATTTTAATGGAGCTTCAATTTAGATAAGTCGTAACAACGAGCGTAACTACGGTAACTATGAACCTATGGGTCTTGGTAACGGATAACGTTAACGAAAAAAGTTTCAAGGTTCCCGAGAACATCATTTTAATAACTTGTGGTAAAAATTTCGGCGATTTTCCGTGAACAGAAATTACAGAAGTGGTCATCTCCACAACTGGTATTCTTTGTACCCAAAAACTATAGCTTTTCGTGTTATCTTGATAACAGTTGCAGATATCCGAAAACAGGAAAATGGCACATCTAGGTGAACGTTAAAATTTGGGCTATTTGCTATCATTAGACGGCCCACGGCACAAAAACGGCTGAAAACATGTTTTTGCGTTTTGTGCAAAAGTATTGTAACTTTGTACCTCTAGATCTCAGTAACGGATAACGATATCGATAAACTTTCGAAGTTGCCCAGGAATATCATCTTAAAACATATCGTAAAAATTTCGTCGATCTGTAATGAATATAAATTGTACAAGTGGCCATTCCCAGAAATGGTACTTTTCGTACGCAAAAAATCATGGTTTTTCGTGGCTTTCTCAGGAACCGCCCACGAACAAATGGTGCTTTTATAAGTTGCATTCGGGTCTCAGTGTACCACACATAATCCGAAAGAACCAACCGATTTCCTCAATTTGCCTGGGCTGAAGGAAGCATGTAACGTTTAAATTTTGACTCTATATTTTAAGATATCTAGAGTATGCTCGTTCTTCCGATAAGTATACAGGTGATCGCTATGGCAAGGGCTATCCAGAAATCTTGACCTCTTATCTAAGTGATGAATGGAAACCGAGATATGAGCCCTTGAAAACTCGCATTTTCGCGCACAGTTTATTGGAACATATTCGTAGCGTGCACTCTCGTACACGGACCGATTCAGGTTTGTAATCGTTGACTTGTTGCTAGAAATAGTACCAGTTTGAATAAATTTACATAATTATCGTTAAATTATGAAGTAACTGGCTTTCTTCGACAAACCACTTCCTCACGGTAATTCACCCATGGCACAGTGAGAAAAGAGAGCAATGTTTCCAATAATCTCTGGTTGCGTGCGAGCTTGGTAACGAAAATTCCAGGTGACACTAAATCAATCGAATCTTTATTATCGTTGCGAAGATCTAGACAAATGTTTCTCAGTCACTTGATAAATTATTCTTCGGTATATGATACGAGAAATCACATTAATTCAGTTCCGTTTACGAGGAAGAAGCTAAGAAATGCATTTATTGTATCTGTTTTATCGATAACAGTTTATATGCGTGCAGATGTTAGAGGCTTCCATTTGCTACCAGTTCATAATCTGTTGTAAAACATGAAGAAACTGATTTATGAAACTGGTATTTAAATTGGTGGCAATATTTCACGAACATTAGACAAAGCATTCTCCAAAGAGAGAAGGCTCACATACGACTGACTTATACTCTGTGCTATTATTCACACGACCTTATTTTTTCGTATTAACCACAGCGAAGCCGTAACGAGGCGGTAGCGCAATTTCTCCGATACTGAATCAAGATATATACGGGAGCATTCACCGCTCTTAGGCAATAACGGAATAAGCGACTGATCTTTCCAGGACTTCTCAATAGATTACAGGTTTTCTGAATGTGCCAATCACTGTTTCACGGTAAACAGCCCCCTAAGAGGGAACTTTCCTCTTCGTACAAATTTTAACGTGACAGACAATTTCGTACTGTGCTAAAGCTTCAGCTTTGGTATATATTATTGTGTTATTGAAAGTACTCATCACTTTATCAGTCTTCATGGAAAATTTCACGAACAGTTTGTCTGAATGTTACAGAGGCTTTGTAACTGTAATCTAAAAGCTAGCATAATTTCCACATAATATAGTGGTGTATGCCGAACGCTAGAGGTATAATCGAATATGTTTTACTTAAAATGTAGGTCTGTTTAAGATTTTAGTACAATTCTTTGAGGTTTGCAACCAACATCTCCAGTTTACACCCTAAAGGTTAACAAGGTCCAGATCCGTTTATTCATTGTACTAGTGGGTTTCTTACACACTGTTTAAAATATTTGATAGATTAAAACAAACAGCACAGCTAATTTCAATCAAACAAAGTTTTCATAAAGATATTTAAACCTCGAAGAAGAAGACGCATATTTAAGGATAAATAATAAACATTATCAGGAAATGAGGAAAATGGAAAACGAAAAATCATGCAATCATTGCAAACGAATTTCTGTATTTCCCCATGAACAGGAGCTGTGTGGGTTTAGAACACTTCTGCGGAGTGAGACTTTTGCACGGGGATAAATGACTTTTTGCAGGTTTGTGGGTTGGCGAAGCCAACGAATGTCGAAGCAAAAACCCTCGTTGTGGTGTCATACTGATCTGTAGCTTAGCCCAAGGTCTAGGTCAGGTTGGAATGTGACAGTTTACCTTTGAGATGGTGAAGCCAACGAATGTGAAAGCAAAAATCCTTGTTGTGCTGTCAGACTAGTCTGTAGCTCAGCCCGAGCTGTATGTGACAGTTTCGTTGTGAGTTGGCGAAGCCAACGAATGTGAAAGCAAGGATCTATCTGAGGTGTCTTGTGCTCCACAGAAATGCAAACAAATTCCATCCCCGCTCAAGTGTCGCTCCGTACAACTGTCACAATTTCATTTCTGCCGTCTACATAGCAAAGGACTACTCACTGCTTTGACTAGTCACGTTAAAACAAGTCAGTCAGTTAGAATCTGTTAACTGACTGACCGACTGGTTTCATATTATGCAACGCACGCCACTCTGGAGGGTAAAAGTTATCAGAAATGGCGCAATTAATTGCAAGAGATCAACAAATAATACATCATGCGTGCTTCCAACGTGGTTGTGAGGCATTATTTATGCCAATTTATTCAAGCATAAGTTCTCATGAAATTTGCATTTGCTTTTCGATACGTAGTATATGTGACCAGGCAGATGTACAATTGTGTAAGTTTTGCATATGTTTACGCGATACAGTAATAATGTACAAGCCCTAATGACGCAGTGTTACCACACACGCAGAGCCTGTTATGACGCGAGCTGTGACATTCATTGGCGCCTCTTCTGCTAGCGCCAGCTCGCGACGCGGCCTGTAGTGTAAGAACAGAGCCGGAGTTACGGTAGTACCTAGCTTGGCGCTTGTGTGTGATGAAGACACTTAACATTTATAATATTATCTCTCTTGGACGCCTATGTGCTACTTACGACAATTTTGTAAGGCCTGCGTGTTATAGGTAACTACACTCCTGGAAATGGAAAAAAGAACACATTGACACCGGTGTGTCAGACCCACCATACTTGCTCCGGACACTGCGAGAGGGCTGTACAAGCAATGATCACACGCACGGCACAGCGGACACACCAGGAACAGCGGTGTTGGCCGTCGAATGGCGCTAGCTGCGCAGCATTTGTGCACCGCCACCGTCAGTGTCAGCCAGTTTGCCGTGGCATACGGAGCTCCATCGCAGTCTTTAACACTGGTAGCATGCCGCGACAGCGTGGACGTGAACCGTATGTGCAGTTGACGGACTTTGAGCGAGGGCGTATAGTGGGCATGCGGGAGGCCGGGTGGACGTACCGCCGAATTGCTCAACACGTGGGGCGTGAGGTCTCCACAGTACATCGATGTTGTCGCCAGTGGTCGGCGGAAGGTGCACGTGCCCGTCGACCTGGGACCGGACCGCAGCGACGCACGGATGCACGCCAAGACCGTAGGATCCTACGCAGTGCCGTAGGGGACCGCACCGCCACTTCCCAGCAAATTAGGGACACTGTTGCTCCTGGGGTATCGGCGAGGACCATTCGCAACCGTCTCCATGAAGCTGGGCTACGGTCCCGCACACCGTTAGGCCGTCTTCCGCTCACGCCCCAACATCGTGCAGCCCGCCTCCAGTGGTGTCGCGACAGGCGTGAATGGAGGGACGAATGGAGACGTGTCGTCTTCAGCGATGAGAGTCGCTTCTGCCTTGGTGCCAATGATGGTCGTATGCGTGTTTGGCGCCGTGCAGGTGAGCGCCACAATCAGGACTGCATACGACCGAGGCACACAGGGCCAACACCCGGCATCATGGTGTGGGGAGCGATCTCCTGCGCTGGCCGTACACCACTGGTGATCGTCGAGGGGACACTGAATAGTGCACGGTACATCCAAACCGTCATCGAACCCATCGTTCTACCATTCCTAGAGCGGCAAGGGAACTTGCTGTTCCAACAGGACAATGCACGTCCGTATGTATCCCGTGCCACCCAACGTGGTCTAGAAGGTGTAAGTCAACTACCCTGGCCAGCAAGATCTCCGGATCTGTCTCCCATTGAGCATGTTTGGGACTGGATGAAGCGTCGTCTCACGCGGTCTGCACGTCCAGCACGAACGCTGGTCCAACTGAGGCGCCAGGTGGAAATGGCATGGCAAGCCGTTCCACAGGACTACATCCAGCATCTCTACGATCGTCTCCATGGGAGAATCGCAGCCTGCATTGCTGCGAAAGGTGGATATACACTATACTAGTGCCGACATTGTGCATGCTCTGTTGCCTGTGTCTATGTGCCTGTGGTTCTGTCAGTGTGATCATGTGATGTATCTGACCCCAGGAATGTGTCAATAAAGTTTCCCCTTCCTGGGACAATGAATTCACGGTGTTCTTATTTCAATTTCCAGGAGTGTATTAATATCACCATTGTTTGCCTTGATGTTGTAACCTGTGTGTGTCCTAAGGTATGTAACTAAATTTGTGTGTATACATGTTATATAAGTGGAATCCAAGCCCACTTCTACGAGGTGCATTCAAGTTCTAAGGCGTCCGATTTTTTTTCTCCGGGCTGGAAAGAGCTAGAAACATGCGCATTGTTTTAAAATGAGGCCGCGTTCATTGTCAATACGTCCCAGAGATGGCAGCACCGTACGGCAGATGGAATTTTACCGCCAGCGGCGAGAATGAGAACTGTTTTAAATACTTAAAATGACGACGTTTTCCTTACTTGAACAGCGTGCAATCATTCGTTTTCTGAATTTGCGTGGTGTGAAACCAATTGAAATTCATCGACAGTTGAAGGAGACATGTGGTGATGGAGTTATGGATGTGTCGAAAGTGCGTTCGTGGGTGCGACAGTTTAATGAAGGCAGAACATCGTGTGACAACAAACCGAAACAACCTCGGGCTCGCACAAGCCGGTCTGACGACATGATCGAGAAAGTGGAGAGAATTGTTTTGGGGTATCGCCGAATGACTGTTGAACAGATCGCCTCCAGAGTTGGCATTTCTGTGGGTTCTGTGCACACAATCCTGCATGACGACCAGAAAATGCGAAAAGTGTCATCCAGGTGGTTGCCACAAATGCTGATGGATGACCACATGGCTGCCCGTGTGGCATGTTGCCAAGCAATGTTGATGCGCAACGACAGCATGAATGGGACTTTCTTTTCGTCGGTTGTGACAATGGATGAGACGTGGATGCCATTTTTCAATCTAGAAACAAAGCGCCAGTCAGCCCAATGGAAGCACACAGATTCACCACCACCAAAAAAATTTCAGACAACTGCCAGTGCTGAAAAAATGATGGTGTCCATGTTCTGGGACAGCGAGGACGTAATCCTTACCCATTGCGTTCCAAAGGGCACTATGGTAACAGGTGCATCCTATGAAAATGTTTTGAAGAACAAATTCCATCCTGCACTGCAACAAAAACGTCTGGGAAGGGCTGCGCGTGTGTTGTTTCACCAAGAGAACGCACCGTCACATCGAGCTAACGTTACGCAACAGTTTCTTCGTGATAACAACTTTGAAGTGATTCCTCATGCCCCCTACTCACCTGACCTGGCTCTTAGTGACTTTTGGCTTTTTCCAACAATGAAATACACTCTCCGTGGCCGCACATTCACCAGCCATGCTGCTATTGCCTCAGCGATTTTCCAGTGGTCAAAACAGACCCCTAAAGAAGCCTTCGCCGCTGCCATGGAATCATGGCGTGAGCGTTGTGAAAAATGTGTACGTCTGCAGGGCGATTACGTCGAGAAGTAACGCCAGTTTCATCGATTTCGGGTGAGTAGTTAATTAGAAAAAAAATCGGAGGCCTTAGAACTTGAATGCACCTCGTATAGTGTTTTCTGTCCTCTCTAGATCCGATGATGGAGGCTTTAGTTTCGCTGAAACCGTTAACCATGGAATAAAAAGAATTCCTGCGATCTTGGCTACCAGTTTATTGTTTTTAAGAAAAATGGGTTTTGTTCCCTTATTAAATTCTTCGTATGGACACATTTCAGACTGTGTTTTGATGCACACGCTAACCGAAGAAACGTATCAGGCGAGACGTAGGTGTGAGGCCTCCTTTATAGTCTTTTCACGTCTGGACCTTTAGAAAGCAACCAACTCACTGGGGGCCGCAGGTCGATACGGCATCGATGGATCGCAGGACGCCCTGTTGAAATAGACCTGCCGGCCGGAGTGGCCGAGCGGTTCTAGGCGCTACAGTCTGGAACCGCGTGGCCGCTATGGTCGCAGGTTCGAATACTGCCTCGGGCATGGATGTGTGTGATGTCCTTAGGTTTAAGTAGTTCAAAGTTCTAGGGGACTGATGACCTCAGAAGTTAAGTCCCATAGTGCTCAGAGCCATTTTTTTTAAACAGACCTAGTCGTTTGTTTCCCCATGCCAGCGTCTCTTACAAATAGGAGAGGTGTTTTTTCAGCTTGGTGGCCCTCCAGGTAGGCACCGATGCAATAATCACTCTCGAAGTTTCTTGTGTTTTGTACATGCGCTCATTGTTCACTCTCTCACAGCTAGTGTGGGAATGAGTCTCTTGTTTTCTGGCTGTAGTTATTCTTCCCGAACTATGCACCCAACAAACTACGACAGGCCCACCCATGAGATGGCCGTGTGCTGATGCGAGACTGGTGATCATATTCCTATGTTCACAAACTAGTTATTGTTGCGGCAAACTGGTGCCACACAATTCGCAAAACAACAAACTTTTCCATTCGTTGCAGATAAAATATGATCTGTCACTTACTAAACTTCATGTTGATAGTATCAGAAACTTCGCGTTTCTCTCGCCTGATTGGCGGACTTGTTATTGTACGATTTTGATTGGTCGAAGCAAGCTATGCGTTTTTCCTAGGGATAATTTAAGTGAAACTCGGTGGTGAACAGGCTTTCTTGTGGCAGGCTCGACGGGGAGAAAAAGTGAGTGTTGGTGCTAAACTGCGACAGGAGCAGAAGTGTATTCTTGTGATAGGCTATGACTGGAGAAGAAGTAACTTCTGGTGCTAGTCCCTAACAAGAACTTTAAAATATTTTCTTGTGGTGAGCTCCGAGTGTATGAGAAGTAGTTCTTGTCGTAAGCTCCGAGTGGAACAGAAGTACAGTTTATTCTCACTGTTGGCTCTGAGATGAGTGGTCTTCGAGAATTTGGCTTTGGCGGACTTCAGTTGTGGCGGCCGAAGCAGAGTAGCGCAGACTCCGAGTCTCTGAAAGCAGAGTCCAATGTGTGCAGAAGCCGCCAGCGCTCAGCGATGACGGGCGTTGAATGTGGTAAGCGCAGCGTTATTAAATAGGGCGCTAGGACTGAGCCGAGTTTCTCAAACGTCCGTCGTGGCCGAGCGGTTCTAGGCGCTTCAGTCCGAAGCCGCGCTGCTGCTGCGGTCGCAGGCTCGAATCCTGCCTCGGGCATGGATGTGTGTGATGTCCTTAGGTTAGTTAGGTTTAAGTAGTTCTAAGTCTAGGGGTCTGATGACCTCAGATGTTAAGTCCCATATTACTCAGAGCCATTTGAACCATTTCTCAAACATTACTTCATTTATCAAGCCAAGAGTTTCGCTTAGATTCAGCCTATTGACTAAACAAGGCGCTTCTCTTTAACTCATGAATGGACGATAGGTCCGTCACTGCTTACATATTGCCGAGCGGTTGTAAATTCACCTCACGTGTTCTCCACTAACATTCCTATAGTAGAATATGGTCGTAGCAATAGATTTCGTACCGCCGCACCACATTCCCAGTGACATCGTTCATTTAGTCCAACCAATTTTCCTTGTGGACCAACCCAGTGTACCATGGACGTTTCGTATGTTTCCTTAAAGACGTTAACTGATATTCAGATGTCTCTTTCAGATGAAAATAACTTGTAGAATCTGCACTGATATTTTGATATAGACGAGAAACACTATATAACCTAATAAATTAGAGAATTATGGTTTTCTTTACACAGGCTCAGCACCTAGCCCCCTTGCAACTTGTTCAAAAATAACGAAACGAGGTGCATTAAACTCATAGTGTCTCAGTACTTCGTTGTAAGTGGTATGTAGTTCGTTAGGAAAGTTTACAATGGAACGCAATAAAACCGCCATTTGGACTTAAGGAAACATCAGAAACCTTGAAGCAGCTCACGGTCGGACCGTATCTCCAGCAGTGTTAAGTGTACCAAAAAAATTCATTTCATAGTTTTGGCGAGCGTCCAGTGTTAGAGGAATTTGTTCGTAGACCAATGTAGATTCGTTCACATAACAAATTGTATGCTCGAATAGGTAATGAGCCAGTCTTCGGTGTACATCCATATTGCCAAACTGCAGTAAAAGCAGACGTTTGTTGATTAAAAGAAGAGATGACAAATGGACAGACATACGGGATGTCGGCACTTAACGGATGAGATGCAACTTGCCAAGTAAGGGAATGGCGTCTAGAAATAACATTATTGGCGGATGTATGTAGTCTTTCTACCCTGGCGAATTGTTGGCGGTGCGCAAACTGATGAAAAATTTTGTAAGATAACTTGATTGGCCAAACGAAGAACATGAACGATGAGCTGGTCAATATGGTGCATAGTCACGCCCAGAGAGAGAGAGAGAGAGAGAGAGATAGAGAGAGAGAGAGAGAGAGAGAGAGAGAGAGAGATCTGTAGCATGCTAACAGCAAGAGTAGATTCTTCCTGGAGGGACTCGGCACTAAAAACATTGCTTGGACGTGATGGCCTTGATGGGACATGGCTTCTGGCTTCACTGCCGTTTTAACGACGGACATTCAGCCCTGACCTCGGCCGAAGACTTGCACCACACGCGGCCTCCACGCCACAGCCAAGTCATGGTGCCAAGCGACGCCAGGGCGCATTCAGCCGCGGTAAATGACTTGCACCACAGCACTCCCGTCAGAGTCCACCTGACAACAGCCCTGACAACATTTTATTACTAATGAGCATTTCGTTATTTCATTTTATTGATAGTAATGGAAAGAGGTCAAGTACCCCGGTGCAGAAATTTGTTTACAATAAGAGGCGATCAAAAAGTTTCCATTTCAGGGCGCTGCTGCTGCATACGAGGTGCGACAATAAAGTAATGAGACAGATTTTCTTCGCAAGATGTGGCAACCCTGCAGGCTTGCATAGGCACAATATCTTTGACCTTGGTCTATAAGCTGCTTCTAGTCCAAGCGGCACATTGATGCAACTGCTCAGTCGTGAGTTGTGCTGTAATAAGTTAACACGTGTTTGTGTCTCTCGTCACGGAAATGGGACCACATAATATTGCGCAACGGTATGCCATTTCTTTTTGCGTTAAATTGGGTGAAAACGCGACGCCAACTTATGGTAAGCTTCAGAAGGCTTTTGGAGAGGAGGTTATGTCAAGAGCTCAAGTTTTTCGTTGGCATAAAATGTTTTATGAAGGCAGAACGAATGTTGAAGATGAAGACTGCAGTGGGCGACCATCAACCTCACAGACTGATGTCAACTTGGCCAGGGTGCGTGAACTCGTACAATCTAATCGAAGATTATCTGTGAAAATGATTGCAGAAGAACTGAACATCAATCTATAAACCCTTCGTCTAATAATAACCGAAGATGTTGGTATGAGAAAGATTTGTGCAAAAACGGTCCCCAAAATATCACACGGCGACAAACGCGGAAAAATGTAGCAGCCGATCTGTTAGAGCAAACAAATCAATCCAAAATTGTGGAGCCGTGTTATCACTGGTGATGAAAGTTGTTTTTTTTTTTCAGTACAATCCAGAGACAAAACGCCAAAGTTCGCAATGGTGCTCAAATGGATCACCCAGACCAAAAAAAGCTCGCATGTCAAAGTCAAAACTGAAATGCATGCTTGTGTGCTTCTTTGATTCCAAAGGAATTGTTCGTAAAGAGTGGGTGCCTCCTGGACAAACAGTTAACCAACGTTACTACAAATAAATTTTAGAAAGACTTCGTAAAAGAGTTCTTTGTGTTCGTGCCAACATTGCTGATAATTGGATTCTGCATCACGATAATGCGCCATCCCATACAACTCTGTCAGTACAGCAATTTTTAACCTCAAAACAAATTTCAGTACTACCACAGACACCTTATTCATCAGATATCGCCTCGTGCAACTTTTTTCTATTTCCAAGAGTCAAAGCGGCGGTCAAGGGACACCATTTTCAAACAATACAAGATGTCCAAAAAGCTGTGACGAGGATCTTGGAGGATATTATAGAAGATGAGTTCCAGAAATGTTATCATCAATGGCAGAAGCGCAGGAAAAAGTGTGTGCAATCAGAACGGAACTACTTTGAAGGAGACAACACTAAACTTGACTAAAAGGGTAAGCAACATTTTTTTTCATATCAGTCTCATTACTTTATTGTAGCACCTCGTACATGAAAGGTAGCGCGACTCTGATGAGAGTGTATAAGCATCGACATGTAGGCAAGGGATTTGTGCGGCATTCGTGTCTTTCCGACGTGCGTACGATTCAGCACGTCACGCTCGTCGGTCTGCAAGGCCAGCCTCATCCATTACTCAAGCGGGAGACACACGAGCACCTGCCGTATAGTCCCCATCGTCGTACTTTCAGTCCCTTAAAAAAGGTCCAGAAAGGTCGACGATTCCTGTCGCACGATGACGTGCAGCTGACCGTTACGGACTTCTTCACACGGAAGGACACAATGTTCTACCAAAAGCGAATCTTCAACCTGGTGCGTTGGTGGGATGATTGCATCAGTACTCGCGGAGATTTTGCCCAATTTGCATACCGATTCTGGACTGTACAGCATCCGAATGGAAACTTTTTTACTACCCCTTATACTTTACTGGCCATTAAAACTGCTACACCAAGAAGAAATGCAGATGATAAACGGGTATTCATTGGACAAATATATTGTACTGCAACAGACATGTGATTACATTTTCACGTAATTTGAATGCATAGATCCTGAGAAATCAGTACCCAGAATAGCCACCTCTGGCAGTAATAACGGCCTTGACACGCCTGGGCATTGAGTCAAACAGAGCTTGGATGGCGTCTACAGGTACAGCTGCCCATGCAACTTCAACACTATACCACATTTCATCAAGAGTAGTGACTGGCGTATTGTGACGAGCCAGTTTCTCGGCCACCACTGACCAGACGTTTTCAGTTGGTGAGAGATCTGGAGAACGTGGTGGCCAGGGCGTCACGCGAACCTTTTCTGTATCCAGAAAGGCCCGTACAGGACCTGCAACATGCGATCGTGCATTATCCTGCTGAAATGTAGGGTTTCGCAGGGATCGAATGAAGGGTAGAACCACGGGTCGTAACACATCTCAAATGTAACGCCCAGTGTTCAAAGTGCCGTCAGTGCGAACAAGAGGTGACCGAGATGTGTAACCAATGGAACCACATACCGTCACGCCGAGTGATACGCCAGTATGGCGATGACGAATACACGCTTCGAATGTGCGTTCACCGCAATGTCGCCAAACACGGATGCGTCCATCATTATGCTGTAAACAGAACCTGGATTCATCCAAAAAAATGACGTTTTGCGATTCGTGCACCCAGCTTCGTCGTTGAGTACACCATCGCAGGCGCTCCTGTCTCTGATGCAGCGTCAAGGGTAATCGCACCCGTGGTCTCCGAGCTGATACTCCATGCTGCTGCAAACGTCGTCGAACTGTTCGTGCAGATGGTTGTTGTCTTGCAAACGTCGCCATCTGTTGCCTCAGGAATCGAGACGTGGCTGCACGATCTGTTACAGCCATGCGGATAAGATGCCTGTCATCTCGACTGCTAGTGATACGAGGCTGTTGGGATCCAGCACGGCGTTCCGTATTACCCTCCGGAACCCACCGATTCCATATTCTGCTAACAGTCATTGGATCTCGACCAACGCGAGCAGCAATGTCGCGATACGATAAACCGCAATCGCGATAGTGTACAATCCAACCTTTATCAAAGTCGGAAACGTGACGGTACGCATTTCTCCTCCTTACACGAGGCATCACAACAACGTTTCACCAGGAAACACCGGTCAACTACGCATTGTGTATGAGAAATCGGTAGGAAACTTTTCTCATGTCAGCACGTTGTAGGTGTCGCCACCGGCGCCAACGTTGTCTGAATGCTCTGAGAAGCTAATCATTTGCATATCACAGCATCTTCTTCCTGTCGGTTAAATTTCGCGTCTGTAGCACGTCATCCTCGTGGTGTAGCAATTTTAATGGCCAGTAGTGTACTTAAGGTGTGCCCATAATTTCTCTGCGTCCATCTTATGTCAGTTCACTGTCTATGTGAGATGCTGACAATTGTTTATCTGCTGCGAAGGGAGAACTGTAGCCCAATAGCCACTTGGAAGGCTACATTGAGATCTCCCCGCAGCCCTTTGGTTGTGAAAGGGTTGTTCTGCAAAAGGAGTTGTTGATCCACACTTGAGAAAGAATTTCTAGACGTATTGACCTAGTGGACATCTCCGACATTTAGAGGATCCGACATCACCGACAATTTTCTTTTGTGGAATACATTTTCCTATGCTTTTTGAAATTTACCTTTGTTGACAGAGCCCATTTAATTACATCTTTTGACACTATTTTGCCAAATGCTTCGTCACAGCTTTAGTAACCCCGCAACTCTTTCGCCAATACATACCCAATGTGCTTGATTGCAAATAACAGTGTTTCATGTTACGGAACGAAACCTTAATAAACCCAAAAAGGTGATTATCTCTGCCATGGCTACAAAAATAACACATATCAGCCACAGAATGAGTCAAGGAAGGTTAAAACACGAAATCTTCAATTTTCTTGTGAGCAAGGCCAGCTGTATCTAAAAGATATAGTAGGATTAGGACAAACGGGTTACAGGATGCAGCTGTTTACAGTGCCGAAACGTTCTGATTCAAATCCACACATTTCCAAGACCTAGGCAGATAACACAATGCTGTGAGAAAGACAACGAAGGAATGTTGGGTAAAGATTAAAAACTAGATAATAACGATTCGAAATTAACGTCGCCCACAGATGGCTGAAACAAGTATAAGAAGAACAAAAATCACAACCACAAAAAAGTGTGTTTAAAAACAGATCATGAAACAGACTGGTGTTGCAATCTAGAGACGAGGTCCAGACCTCGCTGACTAGAACTGTGGTTGTTAGGTGGACTTCAGGATTTTCATTGTCTTCTGATAGTTAGGAAAATACGGTAAAATGAAGACTAATTATCTCCCCTGATTTTAAATTCATCTCACTATATATAGACAAACGATATTCTTGGAGCTAAGACAGTTAGTAATAGGCCTCAATGTACGAAAACTCACAGATATGATCTCAACAGTTATGTCTTCAAACGAATTTTCAGTGTCCTTCAAATTAAATAACTGAAGTTTGGCAATCTGTTCGATACTTCATACTTTCGTTCAGAATGAAATAAAACAGAATGAGGAAAAAAAAAACATTGTGCGGTATAATACATGAAGCATCCAAGTAGAAAGTTAAGACTGGTTCAAAATGGTTCAAATGGCTCTGAGCACTATGGGACTTAACATCTGAAATCATCAGTCCCCTAGAACTAAGAACTACTTAAACCTAACTAACCTAAAGACATCACACACATCCATGCCTGAGGCAGGATTCGAACCTGCGACCGTAGCGGTCGCGCTGCTCCAGACTGAAGCGCCTAGATTCGCTCGGCCACACCGGCCGGCACTAAGAGTGGTTATCAATGTCTAATGGTATGGTTTCGTTGAAGATATTGCACTTATCTCAAAAAACAGGAAGGATGTAGAAGTAATGATGGAACCTCTACAAGAAATTATTACTAAAATCGACTATAAATCTCCCATGAGAAATTAAAATGCATCGAACGTGAAGGGAAAACTGAAGTTGGCAGATTATAACACACTGCAGTTTCTGAAGATTGGAAAACACTGCCAGCTTGACCATATGAAAACAAATTTGGAAGATGTGTATATCAGTGTACCAACAACAAGTCGTCAGCTTTGTACACCGAGTACTTGCACATCGACCTAGAAGCGACCTTTGATTTTTGTTTTTGACTGGAAGTGCCACGGCCATACTCGTTAAGTGAAGAGCCATAAAAAGCACTCGAAATAGAAAGCGAGCACTCATCGAAGTCAGGAGGGTGAATCTCAGCATGTTAGTGAGCTCGAACAGAGCATAATTATCAGTCGTGGGGAAATGTGTGTATTGTACCATGACATTTCCTCTCCTATGTGACACGCTGCTGCGACAGTGATGCCTCTGTGAGACCAGTGGTTAGAGTGGTGTGCAAGTGAGAATGTGGGTGCATAACATATAATTTGCAGCGACGTGGGTGTGCTTTCTGTGTTTGTTCCACACTACGTACCTCAACCGTTGTCACCCATGGCAATTGACAACATTGGAGTTTGCGCCACGTAGAGCCACTCTGTCTGCTTCTGACTCTCCTAAAAGCAACTAATGTATCTGGAAAGATTAAGTTTTTTTTCAAATCTGAAAAAATGTTTCGAGGTACATCATCATGTACCTAGAAAGAAATACAGGATTGTAATCTTGTTGTAGAACTGAAATGGAGAAAATCTTGTGAATACTGTATTTAACAGTCATTTTAAATTATTGCTCTACTACAGCCAGTAAAGCCCGCCTGGCTACCCGCGCGGTCTAACCGCTGCTTCCCGAGCAGGAAGGTGTGCCGGTCCCCGACATGAATCCGTCCGGCGGATTAGTGTCGAGGTCCGGTGTGCCGGCCAGCCTGTGGATGGTTTTTAAGGCGGTTTTCCGTTTGCCTCGGTGAATACGGGCTGGTTCCCCTTATTCCGCCTCAGTTACCCTTTGTCGGCGACTGCTGCTCAAACGCCGTTTCCATGTCCACGTACACCATAATTATTCTATCACGCAAACATTTGGGGTTAGACTCGACTGGTATGAGACGTTCCCGAGGGGCTCGACTGGGGACCAAACCGCACAATAACCCTGGGTTCGGCATGGGGCGGCGGTGGGGTGCGTGGTCTGCTGTGGCCTGTTGTGGGGTTGTGAACCACTGAGGGCTACAGCAGGACGAACCCTCTCCATCGTTTCTAGGTCCCCGGTTCCATACACAATGCCGGCCGCGGTGGTCTCGCGGTTCTAGGCGCGCAGTCCGGAACCGCGCGACTGCTACGGTCGCAGGTTCGAATCCTGCCTCGGGCATGGATGTGTGTGATGTCCTTAGGTTAGTTAGGTTTAAGTAGTTCTAAGTTCTAGGGGACTGATGATCACAGCTGTCAAGTCCCATGGTGCTCAGAGCCCATACACAATACACACACACACACACACACACAGCCAGTAATCAGCAAGTGAAATCAAATCAAGCAGAAGTATTATCAAAAACCAGCTAGAAGTTAAATACGTACAATTAGAAGTGGAAGCTATTGGCAACTAACAAAATTTCCATTTTCGAGATTGTTAAGACACTAAGGAAACTCAGTTCATTTGCAGATATTACATTTGTATGGTAAAAGACGTTCTCTTTCAAGGCACAAGATGATGCACGACCGATGAAGTTTGGCTTAATTGTCCATAAGTTTTATAAATAGTTCTAGAAATATATAGCATCCTACTGACCATGAAACTCTGTGTCTGAAGAATTAACAAGATATCCCGAATAGCTTTAATATATTCTACAGCATTTAAAAGTTTAGAATGGTTAATATTTACAAATGTTACACAAAACACAATCGCATGTTTAACAACAGCAAAAACTGTAGAAAATGGAGGAAATTACTAATGCCAGTCGCTAGTGCACTTTCATTCATGTGAGTCTACAATCGGTCATTAGACTGAAGTACCGACCAAAAACCATCATGCATTCAAAGGTAGACCGTCCTCTAGGTACAACACTCTCCTCTACTGAATAAACGAAAATCATTTTGAAAAGCTATTCGTATAACATTCAAAGTAAAAATTACACATTCAGAGCTCAGAGAAAGTACACCCACTTCTCTGACTCATAGATTAACAAATCAACTAATTAGCCTGCTTGGTTTTTATAGAATTCTCTGTTAACATTGTACCCTCTTTAAATCATTGTTCACTTTATTAAGCGTAGTAATGTTCAGACCAATGTTATGTGTAAAGATCACGTGAAGTTTTACTCTCTCTATCTGAATACATACTTCATTCCTTACAAAATCATTTCATAGGAATATTACTCTCCTCATCCTACTTACTGTTTATGGTACGCAAAAGTTTGAATATTGTTTGGAAATTTTATTTATTTAAAAACATAAATCTAGCTTAGCTACTGCCTGCTTGCTGTTTGCTTTTGCGCTTTCGAGAAATCTGCAACAATATTGTCAAGACGCGAGGAAAGCGAAATTTTGATGAGGACCAGACAATTGTATTACTTCAGCTGCGCATTTCATATAAAGACGAGTTGTATTCAGAGCAGTTACAGTTCAGTTCGGTTATGTTCTGTTTAGTCAAATGTTAGCATACGTGTTTAAGTTGAATAACAGTTTGTGGGTACATACTTCTGGACTTTTTACAGAATGGGAGCTAAATTTAGGATACATTTCATATAGAAACACACAGTGGAGAACTTACTGGCTCCACTGTCTGGCTATAAAAGAAATGGTGGGATTTGAGAAGAATGAAGATCATAAATGACATTGTCAAAATAAGGAACTCTTCCACAAGCGGATAAATACTGCCAAATTACTGACTCAGCAACAGAAATGTCAACAGAAGATGTGTCATGTGACAATTATCGATTACATTATTATGTAAACAATTGGCATAATAGTACAGGTTCTATGAGGATTTCATTCATTGTTGAGTATTTGTGGGCCCTATAGTACAGTTTCTTTGTTTTTTGGTCATTGCAACAATTTTGTTTTCCAAGAAATAGTATTTCTTCATGTTTGGCACAACAGAAAACAATGTGAAAGTCCGTCACAGCACAAGACTGCAGAGGCTGTTATGGAATAACCAGTCGGTGCAGGATAAGATAAACCACCTTGAGCACACAGCAACTATAAATAGCTTACACGAGACGGCAGAAAATTGCGGAGGCCCACACTTATTCACCAATTTAGGGAACAAAAATGAAACACAACAAACGATGGGTAATGAACACGCAAGTTCTGAAGTTGAGTCGGACGACGATAAATCGCAACAGTCTAGCGAAAGTTTAAAAAAGTCGCCACAGTCGTGCAAATTTTTAGAACAGGTAACAGACAACGTCAAAGCTTTTGTGTCAGTTCCTTTTGAACGAACACAGCCCACATCTCCTTCTGTGAACAGGAAAAAATAGTAAATCATTTACAAGAAAAAAAAAAACAACAGAATGACAAGAGGAATTCACAGGAAGAAACGAAACTGAAAATACAAAATTCATCAGTTAGGATTAGGGAAGAAACTAAAAATGACCTTCAATCTACAATTAGCAATTTAGCAACTGCATTACGTATCCTTGAAACGGAACACGAAAACATGAAAACAAACCAGTGTAACGACAAGGACGAATTGTTAGCCAAAATCAACACTGTAGTTCCGAGTGCAATAGTTACACTGATAAAAGAACATACCAAACAACTTAACACATCGGTAAAAGAAATTAGTTAACAGGAACAAACTTTGACATTATATTCTGAAGAACAAAAAGACAGTTATGCACAATTAAAGAAAAAGCTTGACCTGACAACGAAAATCGCAATTCGTCAACCAGTGCAGACAGATATTCCAATGACACACTGCCAGTAGAATTTTCAGACACAGCAGAATTTTAATCATTGAAAAACTTTAAAGACAACCAGGAGTAATTAACCGGGAAAATAAGTATTATAGGAATGCTATGAATAAAAAAGACGAGCGTATTGAAAGAAAGCTTAGCCGCCAAAACGAAAAGAACGAATTTGACCGTTTACATTCATATTCAGAAAGCTTTGGTGACCGTACAAATTTTTGGCGTTTACATGATTTTCCACGGGAACAGTACCACTCATTCACATACGACAATGAATCACCTGTGTAGTGCAATAGAGAACGATCTGTTTCACACAAAAATGATAACTTAGATTACAAACACTGATTGACAAAACGTAAATTCAAAGTTTTCACGAATTACAGTAACAAAATTTGCCCCTAAACTTGTACTGATCAGTTGCTATATACTTTGCCACCAAGTTGGCCACTTTAACACAAATTAGAATTTCTATGTGGGTATTTAGAAAACGAACCTGCAGCAAGAGTGCACTCAATAGTGAGAGACTGCCAGAACATAAATGATCCCAACGAGGAATTTTGTCAACCTACTGGTCGTAGGCCATACAAGATCGGGTAAAACACAGCATTATAATGTTACGAAACTTCGAACAGTCTGACTTCTCTAGCCCAGCAAAATACTTTGAAGACATGGTACGCAGAAATCCATACTTATCAGACACATATAGTCCATCAGGGCTAATTCGCATTTGTTCAACAAAGTTACCTATACATTCGAGACATGTAATTTTGACCGATAGATGCAAAGATTATTTAGAAGCATTTCAAACATTGTTTCAAGAACTGGAATTGGGCAGTAACAACAGCGTAACAAGAAAACACAATAACAATCACAACAGAAACTGTGACACGCAAAATGTTTTTGTACCGTTTGAGAATGAATACTATGGGAACTTGCATAACAAACACAACTACAGAAACAATTACAGATGAGATAACCGACATCGTCCATATAAAGAACAATTCTCGCAGTTGAATAACGATTATTGTGATAAAAGTGGGATAGAAGACTATGAACATAATTACAGATATCACGGTGATGTGAACAAGCGTAATCATAATTATAATAACAATCAAAATAATCGCAGACAATACACTAACTCAGATGGTAGTCATGCAGAGTTTCATGGGCACAATTCAGGTAGATCAAATCCACAAAATACATGGCACAACAACAATTATGTAAATATCAACCAACACAGTCTCAGTAAAAAACATCATAATTCACAGTGGCAAAATCCTGGAAGGGCAAGCCCAGTGCGACGGATAGAAACAACTGAAGTCAGATTACCAAATCCACGAAATGGTCAGTGACAAGGAAGCAACACAGGACAATGACTAGTATCTCCAGCAGCAAAGAATACTTTGGCTCACACAAAACACGCCGTTGCAGGAACTTTGAATTTTGGACAAACAATGCTATTTCACTGCAAGCAGAGACTTCCGTCACGCAACAGTCAACTTTTGGCAAGAATCGGGCGACATTTGTCGCGCAACAAACTTCATTTATCGCGCAACAAAGCGAGGGATTTGCTGCCACGACGCATACACTAAACAAACTGCTACGAACTTCGAAATTTCGTCTAGAATCCGAATAAGAACAAATAATTTCTAATAAAATGAAGATTGACAGTAGTTTTTAAACAAAGTTCTGAGAGGATACACAAGTTATAAGCAATGCATTGTCCATTTGGGAAATATTTTTTGGTTTACACAGTGATGATAATACAGACACATATAACATTTTCTACCACTCTTGATGAGATATACAGGCTTTTAGGTTGGAAAGAAGAGTAATAGGTATTTTGATGTAAGAAGTTTTTCAGTCTCTATTGTAAGGTAATGAAGTTGTGTTTACTGAACTAAAATATTACCAACTATAGCTATGAAGTGTTGTTTATGTGAAAAAAAGTGAATGAGAAAGAGCAGGTAATTGTTATTTCAACAAGCGTATAGTGAAACAAATAAAGCGAATATGTTTAATGTTGTAATAGCATAATGAAAATTATGTTGGTTAGATACATGAGATGATAATTATGATGCATACTGTAATAGAATGAGGCAATGATTATGATGATTAATATAGAGAAAGAGTAAGTGGGTAAGAGTTAGGGCATAGGGACGACCCTGTTCCTTCTTATACTCAAAATTTATGCCATGTGGATTAATTTCGTGCGTTTCGTGATTATAATGAAAAAGGTAAGTTTTTGCAAAGATGTGGCTTAATGACAGTAGGGAATGAAGATAACATGACTTGAAACCTCATAGCTATTTTTTTAATGTGAAGTTTATGATTATCTGATGCAAATTATTCGACCTTTTACTGAATATACAGTGCTATTTTTTTATCAGAACAACAAAACACGTAACAGTTATGCAAATTTTACAATAATTCAAGAAGTGTGCGTTTTTGTCTCCATTTGTGCACGAAAATTGTTTTTCAAAGATTTGGCTCGGCACTGACTGCCACTCTGTATTGCGACACACTCTTTTAGCACATGGTATCTCACTGAACTTTTTATGATTTTTCTTTGTGGTAGCATCTATTTTCTTCTTTATACTGATGAATCCTATTTTTTTCTGATTTGTATGTAGCCACATACACGCAAAATTTAACTTCTATTGAATTCCGTAGAACTAATGTGCCTTTTCTTAGTCTAACAGGTGAATTTTACATTTCTATGAAACGATGTCATAAGAATACTGCCCATCAGTCTAGTTGTTTTGGGAGATTTTGGAAGTGAAGATGAAATTAATGAATCGCGAGGTGACGGATAGACAGTACACTTAGAATGAAAAAAAAAAAAGTATGAGAGATGAGATGCAGGAAGGATTTGGGATATTAATGATTTTTTTTTTTTGTTTTCAGCTTTAGTCTTTTACCCACATCGTAGGATAAGTTTCTTTTATATACATTTTCTACTAATAGATTCATCTTCAGAAAAAGGGACACCTTGAACGATTAAAGATAGCACATGAGCAATGTAATACTGGAAGTCTGCACCACGCAGTATCTGGACTCTGGTCGAGGTGAGGTGCAGCTAGCGGCTCGTGCGCCGTGGCCTTGAGTTGTCGGCCAATGTGTTACAAGAGGCGCCTCGATCCACAAATCTCCCCTGACAGCTTAACGCGCAGTCCCACACTTCTGGAAACGTACTTCATGCGACGGCAGCGGAAGCGCTTACAGCTGCCTCACGCCAACATAACTCACAACAGATCGTTCCTACCTTTCTGCGAGTGTCAAATCCAAAACACGGGCCACCGAAACAGCAGGCAGCTACCACTGCTTATTGCGCAACTCAATAACTGCTGCGAGAAAGCATAATGTATGACGTACTAACTCTTTCTATACAGACTTCATGTGAAGTCCGACTTTTATTGTTTGCTTTACAGGTGCCTTGGGTCGGCCACACACCATGCGCATTACCCTGGGCAGTTTTGTTAACTTCGCACGAATTAACTTAAGTTCAGGCACGATTATGGTTGGCAAGATGAACAATGTCCTGAACATAAGCTGTGTACTGGTAGGTAAACAAAACATTTATTGAACCCTTCCATAATACTACGAGTGCAACGACAGATTGATTCACGAGTTCGATCAAGAATTCACTAAGTTCGGCTTGTTCAAAGCTAAAATTTGAGAAAATGGTTATGGATAACTTTCCATAGACGACCAACGCGGTAATTTCGCAAGGCTTTAAACACTATGATGCAGTTCAGAGTTAAAATCCATGAGCCGATGTAGAAATTTTACAAATTTTAACATCACACTGCTATTCAGGGCTCACGTCCGTTAGCCAATATAGAAATTTCACCTGTGCTTAATATCGTTCTGCTTTTCGGGGTTAGTGCATGAGCGCAACTCTCAAGAACTTCCTGACTGAGATGCCAATCTTAACACACAGATGTGTCAAATCCAACTCATCCAGGCCAGCCTGGCCGCTGCCCTTAAACACTATATGATCAAAACTACCAGGACACCCGTACGTAACCGTAGACGGCCATTAAGGTTTTCTTCATCTGACCTTATGAGCTCGCTCAATTTCATCTTGTTTCTCGATGCTACGTCCAGTTATTTTATCGACATTACTGACTCGTTCAACTTACCACAAGCACTGAACACGAAAATTAACATACATTTATCCACATTCAAAGCAAGTTGCCATCTATTCAATGAAAATCTGTTCAAATCATCCTGAATGTTGCTACAGTTATTCAACGACGACATTTTCTCGTACACAACAGCATCCTCAGCAAACAGTCTCAACTGCTGCCCATCCGATCAGGTAGATCGTTTCTTTACATTGCCACACACTGACGAAGAAGTTCGGGAGGCAGCATTCGCCAAAATGCGCTCCATTCCACACAATGCTATCCTGCGGCACAACATGGAGTTGCAAACACACTTGTACGTCATTCATGATATGTGATGGGAGATATATTTCTCAAATTTGAGCTCCACATTTTGTGTCGCTTATTATAACATTGTAGTGCGAAATTATCTTAAAGAAGACAGATGAAGAAACTACATTTTTAACCATTGCGACGTTTTCAAATAAGGCTTTTAATTTTCCTGTGGAAAGGACAAGAGACCAAATTGCACTACTGCAGGATGAGTAACTTTTTTGTGCCCTTCGCAGCCACTATACACTTGCATAAAATCTCTCTTTGCAGCCGGCCGGATTGGCCGAGCGGTTCTAGGCGCTACAGTCTGGAACCGCGCGACCGCTGGAGTCGCAGGTTCGAATCCTGCCTCGGGCATGGATGTGTGTGATGTCCGTAGGTTGGTTAGGTTTAAGGAGTTCTAAGTTCTAGGGGACTGATGACCTCAGAAGTTAAGTCTCATAGTGCTCAGAGCCATTTCTATTTGCAACTACTAGAAAATTCGTCTTTACATCACCGTATGCGTTTCTCTTTGTTTGTATAAAATATCATCAGTAATCTGGTATGAAGCATATCTACAATTTTTGTTTCCTTCTTAGATCTACAATAGTTCTTTACAAAAGATATTGGTGTGTAATCTTTACGTGCATAATTTTTTCCTAATTTTCCGCTTACATCTGGAAGTATCGTCTACCCACATTTTCCTGGATTTCCTGTGCAGGGCGTTGATCCTTTCAGCTTAATTTCATGTTAGGCTGTAGCGCAACGCAATTCTTGACCTGAAATACAATTAAATACATCGTCACTACAGTCTCATTTGCGAACAATGGCGGTTCGCGCAGGTGGATACTCGGACTTGGGTTGCGTTGTAGCCGGCTAAAAGCGACAGTTTCCGTACGCTCATACACGTGCTTTACGCTTGAAGAAAGCAAATTGTCTCTTGCTTGCGCATGTATAATGTGCCTCTTACCAACACAGTAAGCAATGGCAACTCTCAACAAATTGATCTGCCCCTCTACAATAGGGCGGCCGCAAAGATTCACTAGAATAAAAAAGGTAATAATTCTGATTTTACGTCACCATGAGCATATCACATCGGATGTTCCAGATCTCTTGAGGAGAACAATGTGGGCTGTTTCAAGACTAGTGGAAGAAGGTGTGAAAATTATGCTGTATTATTTCAGACTTCGCCTACTATACGGGCACTGACAGAATGATCAAAAAATTCATTCTGCTCTGTTCCACTTATATTTTACTCACACTTCCCATTGTCAGGCAAAAGAACGCCATGAGATGCAGCAGAAATCAGTAAATTAGGCACTATACTTACCACATTTAAACTCATGGAATTTTTAAAATCAAGCGTTGTAAGCATGCAGACACCTCTTTTGGAAAACTGATATCGTTTGCTCAGACTTGCTACTACTAATAAACTATGAACGATGCAGGTCCTTGTTAAATATAAATTGATATTAAAATCTGAAATGGCACTTACATCACAATCTGAAACGAAATAAATTTTTATATTCTTGGTACCCGAAGTGATGCTACAAGCATTTATTTGTGTTGCTAGTCAATGTCATAAAGGCCGTACTGCAAATGCAACAGTATATTTGGTTCAAATGGCTCTGAGCGCTATGGGGCTTAACGTCTGAGGTTATCAGTCCCCTATAACTTAGAACTACTTAAACCTAACTAACCTAAGGACATCACACACATCCATGCCCGAGGCAGGATTCGAATCTGCGGCCGTAGCGGTCGCGCAGTTCCAGACTGTAGCGCCTAGAACCGCTCGACCACCCCGGCCGGCAACAGTATATTTCTTTCAGTTAGACATTACTGGTCTATTATGACAACACGGATACATGTACAAGATGGCAGATTTCGGGAATGGTGTTGGAAATGCTTGCAAGTTTCCTGCAGGATACACACAGTGAAGACACGAAGCACACGATATGGTTCTGGAGTGCTAAATTTTTCTGTTACCATTTTCATGAAGAAAACCACGAGAGAGATTGTAAGATTCGTAGTATATGTGGAGGAAGTAATTATTCTGGTTACATACGCCACTTATAATGAAATATTGCAATATCCTGCTGATCTGATAGTTCTAGCGTCGTTTATTGTTACGGTGTAAGATTTATAATCTGAAATGGGTGATTAATCCCTAACCACACAAAGACGCATCGGAACTTTTGTATTATGATTTCAAAGAAGGTTGTACAATTTTAGCTCGATTAATTGCTCTCTGTTTGAAAATGTATTGTCCTTGTGAATGATTATGTTATATTGTAGGTATAATTCTTTCGTCCAGCGCTTGTTTTCTACCAAGCGACTTTATAACTGTTTTTGTTGTCGTCTTCTTGTGTGGATGTGTTAGCGAGCAGCATGCAGATTTTGGCTGTTCCAGAGATCGCACACTTTAATACATTTATATTCCTTTTGATTACTGATTCGAGGCTCTAGTATTATACGCGTTGAACAACTAGGCAAGATACTGAATAAATCTACTGTTAAGTATAAAATTATAGAATGAGATTTTCACTCTGCAGCGGAGTGTGCGCTGATATGAAACTTCCTGGCAGATTAAAACTGTGTGTGGGACCGGGACTCGAACGCGGAACCTTCGCCTTTCGCGTGTAAGTGCTCTACCAACTGAGCTACTCAAGCACGACTCACGCGCCGTCCTCACAGCTTTACTTGTGCCAGTATCTCGTCTCCTACCTTCCGAACTTCACAGAAGCTCTTCTGCGAACCTTTCTTCCAGGAGTGCTAGTTCTCCAGGTTCGCAGGAGAGCTTCTGTGAAGTTCGGAAGGTAGGAGAAGAGATACTGGCACAAGTAAAGCTGTGAGGACGGCGCGTGAGTCGTGCTCGGGTAGCTCAGGTAGAGCACTTGCCCGCGAAAGACAAAGGTCCCGAGTTCGAATTTCGGTCCGGCACGCAGTTTTAACTTGCCAGGAAGTTTTATAAAATTATAATTCATCATTACTTATTTGTGGTGCATGTTAATAATACGCATAGTCTCTACTGTTCAAGTTTTGTAATAGCAACAAAATCTTTTATGTGGCCTTCAGCATCACTGATATCCTATGCTGCTGCGTGAGATGTTTTTTATGGTATTTTAAGATACTTTTTATTATTGTTGTCGCACACAAGCAGGATCCTGCTGAACCACATCTATTTTTATATGTGAAGAAACTAAGCATCTTGCCAAGATGCTTAATTTTTCCCCACATATAAAGGACTGATCTATTTAATTTATTTTATCAGCACTTCACTTTTTTTGCATTTACAATATGACAGTCGATGGAGAGCACAGGAATCAGCAGGCATGCGGAAGCTCTATGCTCATAGACTTGAGTTCTGCATCGATTTTGTGTAGATATAACTGGTAAATGAAGTGGACATTGAATGAAAAGTAGGAGAGGGGGGAGTGGGATGGTAATGAGATGGAGAATTGAAGGAGAAGGAAAGAGTTAGAGGCGAAATGAAGGGAGGATGACGGAGAGAGAAATACACACATAAAGAGAAGAAGGTTTTTTTCCACAGTTGACGTATTTACTGATTATACTATTTTAGAGAATTTTGTATTTTATGTACTATTAGGGTTCTATCCTACTTCACTAGAAATCTGATGGAAGGTGTCCACAATGCGCAACACAATTATAGGACCAGTTTTTCGAAACCCCATAACTGTCTCCCATAAAATGTAAATGTCGTGTGACTAGGACCCCCGTCGGGTAGACCGTTCGCTAGGTGCAAGTCTTTCGATTTGACGGGAATCGAACTCGGGCCCTTAGGATTGACATTTTGTCGCGATGACCAATCAGCTACCCGGGGCGGACATTGTCTCCCAGTACGACGCATAGGTTCAAGAGTTGGCTACATCCTTCCTCTGTAATGGTGGATAATCGTGACGCCCTGCGACGTCAGCCCCGGCTCTACGACGCTTCAAACAGCAAGATGTCGACACACAACCAAAAAAAGGTCACACGTTAGAATTTCATGTGACGTTTAAGGTAATCATGTCACATTGGCACCAAATTTCACCACGCTTCTTCCCGACACTACCGTGGGCATATCACACGATGGGAATGTCGACACCCTCTTCTTACCCTTGCTTCACCCCTTCTTTTGACGCCTCTGCGATGGAGGACAGAAGCGCAACGCCCAGCGCTGAAATCACGTGGTCTTTTTATTAGTGGCCGAGGAAAACGTACCAGATACTCCGCCGTTCAGAATAGGTACGAAAAGGCCTCAGGTGGTGGCATAAAGGGCGTCAATAAAACAACTCTTTCCTCTGTGGCCTGATTCCCACATACAAGCGGTCGACAACGACAGTTCGCAGTGCTATCAGCAGCAGGAAGATGTCGTTGACAACCTTTGACACTGCTGACGCCTTCGGACGCATCAAACTTTCTCTAAGGACATTTTGGGGCTGCTTTCTAACTAAATGTGGTCGCACTGCTTTGGAGTGCAGAACGGCCGCAGTTTTTGCTCTCGTGTATTGGTTGGAAATACTAGTAACGGTTCAAGACAATTCGACGAAATCTGAATGTGATCCGAGGTAGCAGAGGGCGCATATGCTTTACCAGCCCTCCTGTTGTCGTAGTCCTAAGGCGTGATGATGGAGGGGCGCGACATTGCCACATGCATGAATAAGCACCATTTGCTGTTTTGGATCACGTTGAAATTTGGTATAATGGTTTTGAACAGTTCTTAGCGGTTCCAACGTACATACGAAAGCACAAATTGCAGTCGCACTGCACTCCAAAGCGGTAAGATCACGTCCACTTGTAACAACAACGACTCTGTACTATTGTACATATAAGTAATTTTTTCCATCTTATTTTTCGATAAACTTGTGTAATTGATGTTCTGATTTCAATTTTTTTGTTTCATGCCATTGTGTTAAGAAAACTGTAAATAAGTTTCAATGGGAATATTAATGTTTATGTCAAATGTCAAGTAACATTGTAATAGAATTGAAATGTAACCAATGTTGAAACTGTTGTAAATTGTTTAAAATTGTAACTGTGCGTCTGGTCCATACGTAGGCAATGTGTTAGGATATGTAGAATGCAAAACCTCGGGTGAATACCCGGTCTGTCAGGGAGCGGTAAAAGGTGGATGGCAGGCAAGCGCGGGAAAATGCACGCAGGCACTGCACGGCACAACGGGCACAGTTGTTGTTGGAGTTTGACATTGGTTTGAGCAACACCTTCTGGAGCGAGGAGGCTCTCCTGGAAGACATAGCTTCACTGATCCTCGGGTATGCTGTTCCAACGTCCACACAGCATGGTTCAAAATGGTTCAAATGGCTCTGAGCACTATGGGACTTAACATCTATGGTCATCAGTCCCCTAGAACTTAGAACTACTTAAACCTAACAAACCTAAGGATAGCACACAACACCCAGTCATCACGAGGCAGAGAAAATCCCTGACCCCGCCGGGAATCTAACCCGGGAACCCGGGCATGGGAAGCGAGAACGCTACCGCACGACCACGAGCTGCGGACCACACAGCATGGCAAAATTCCATAGGCACTAAATGGAAAAGTATTGTGACGCTAAGAAGAATTAAAGTGCCGATACATCAAGAGCCATAGCTGTGGTTGTATGTGTGATCAGAGAGTGAACTGTGTTTGTTTGGTGCAACAATAACCTAAATTTTACCAGAACTTTCCCACCATAACTAACCTAGAAAGGGTCCTTTCCAAATGTTGTGCAATCCGAGTGTCCCGAAATGAAAATTAAAATTCGTGTTAATAATACACTCCTGGAAATTGAAATAAGAACACCGTGAATTCATTGTCCCAGGAAGGGGAAACTTTATTGACACATTCCTGGGGTCAGATACATCACATGATCACACTGACAGAACCACAGGCACATAGACACAGGCAACAGAGCATGCACAATGTCGGCACTAGTACAGTGTATATCCACCTTTCGCAGCAATGCAGGCTGCTATTCTCCCAAGGAGACGATCGTAGAGATGCTGGATGTAGTCCTGTGGAACGGCTTGCCATGCCATTTCCACCTGGCGCCTCAGTTGGACCAGCGTTCATGCTGGACGTGCAGACCGCGTGAGACGACGCTTCATCCAGTCCCAAACATGCTCAATGGGGGACGGATCCGGAGATCTTGCTGGCCAGGGTAGTTGACTTACACCTTCTAGAGCACGTTGGGTGGCACGGGATACATGCGGACGTGCATTGTCCTGTTGGAACAGCAAGTTCCCTTGCCGGTCTAGGAATGGTAGAACGATGGGTTCGATGACGGTTTGGATGTACCGTGCACTATTCAGTGTCCCCTCGACGATCACCAGTGGTGTACGGCCAGTGTAGGAGATCGCTCCCCACACCATGATGTCGGGTGTTGGCCCTGTGTGCCTCGGTCGTATGCAGTCCTGATTGTGGCGCTCACCTGCACGGCGCCAAACACGCATACGACCATCATTGGCACCAAGGCAGAAGCGACTCTCATCGCTGAAGACGACACGTCTCCATTCGTCCCTCCATTCACACCTGTCGCGACACCACTGGAGGCGGGCTGCACGATGTTGGGGCGTGAGCGGAAGACGGCCTAACGGTGTGCGGGACCGTAGCCCAGCTTCATGGAGACGGTTGCGAATGGTCCTCGCCGATACCCCAGGAGCAACAGTGTCCCTAATTTGCTGGGAAGTGGCGGTGCGGTCCCCTACGGCACTGCGTAGGATCCTACGGTCTTGGCGTGCATCCGTGCGCCGCTGCGGTCCGGTCCCAGGTCGACGGGCACGTGCACCTTCCGCCGACCACTGGCGACAACATCGATGTACTGTGGAGACCTCACGCCCCACGTGTTGAGCAATTCGGCGGTACGTCCACCCGGCCTCCCGCATGCCCACTATACGCCCTCGCTCAAAGTCCGTCAACTGCACATACGGTTCACGTCCACGCTGTCGCGGCATGCTACCAGTGTTAAAGACTGCGATGGAGCTCCGTATGGCACGGCAAACTGGCTGACACTGACGGCGGCGGTGCACAAATGCTGCGCAGCTAGCGCCATTCGACGGCCAACACCGCGGTTCCTGGTGTGTCCGCTGTGCCGTGCGTGTGATCATTGCTTGTACAGCCCTCTCGCAGTGTCCGGAGCAAGTATGGTGGGTCTGACACACCAGTGTCAATGTGTTCTTTTTTCCATTTCCAGGAGTGTAATTATTTGTAGAACTAGCTATGTTAGAATGGTGTTTAAAGAAATGTTTTGTTAATGAACCAGTAATTGAATAACGAAGGTCTAACGAAGTTGAAAGATAACTTTAGTATTGATATAGTAATGAAGTTTATTATTTCGACACAGGTTTAAAGGCATTTAAATGAGCAGTAAATAAGATGAAAAGAGTAGTAACTTATGTACTGGAAATCTTGAACGAATAATAAACTCAGTAATCAATTTTTTAAATGCAGCGATCATAACAGTGTCAGGGTCCCCCCTCATTCATTTGAATTCTGAAGTGTTCTAAATTGATTTGATCAGCAAAAGTTAAAGTCAATATAAAAGTCAAAGTAAACCGGCAAAGTAAACCGGCATAATATGCATTATTGGGCAACCGAAAATCCACGATGGCGGCGACAAGTGGAACATCAGCGACCTTGGCGGGTTAATATGCATGGTGCGGGATTATGGGAGGAAGGATATTTGCCCCCCCCCCCCCCCCCCATTTTACCGAAGGCAATCTAAATGGTGCAATGTATGCTGATTTCCTACATAAAGGTCTACCGATGTTACTACAAGATGTTTCACTGCATGACAGAATGGCGATGTACTTCCAACATGATGGAGGTTCGGCACATAGCTCATGTACGGTTGAAGCGGTATTGAACAGCATATTTCATGACAGGTGGATTGGTCGTCGAAGCACCGTGCCATGGCCGGCACGTTCACCGGATCTGACGTCCCCGGATTTCTTTCTGTGGGGAAACACCTGACAACATGCGCCAGCGCATTGTAAATGCATGTGTGAACATTACGGAAGGTGAACTACTCGCTCTTGAGAGGAATGTCGTTACACGTATTGCCAGATGCATTGAGGTTGACGGACATCATTTCGAGCATTTGTTGCATTAATGTGGTATTTACAGCTAATCACGCTGTATATAATAATAATAATAATAATGTCGTGTGACGAGGGCCTCCCGTCGGGTAGACCGCTCGCCTAGTGCAAGTCTTTCGATTTGACGCCACTTCGGCGACTTGCGCGTCGATAGGGATCACACTGTAACAGCATGCGTTCTCAGAAATGATAAGCTCACAAAGGTACATGTATCACATTGGAACAAACGAAATAAAATGTTCAAACGTACCTACGTTCTGTATTTTCATTTAAAAAACCTACCTGTTACCAACTGTTCGTCTAAAATTGTGAGTCATATGTTTGTGACTATTACAGTATCATCTATCACAAAGCGAAAAAAGTGGTCCAACTAAAACATTCATATTTCTTTACGTACTACGCGAATATGTAATAAAAATGGGGGTTCCTATTTAAAGAAAACGCAGTTGATATCCGTTTGACTAATGGCAGCACCATCTAGCAGGCCAACCATAGCGCCATCTGGTTTCCCCTTTCAAGGCAGACAAGTTTCGTTCTTTGTAGTTTTTTGTTTGACGCTTATTTCGTGAGATATTCGGCCCGGTTACGATCAATGGACCACCCTGTATAGCAGTGGACTGCCCCCTCCGTGCCTTCCATGGAAATCTAGTGGATTCGAACCTGGTTACATCTGAAGTGTTGGATTGGATCAATGGCTTCGATATAAAAGGGTTCAAATGGCTCTGAGCATTATGCGACTTAACTTCTGAGGTCATCAGTCGCCTAGAACTTAGAACTAATTAAACCTAACTAACCTAAGGACATCACACACATCCATTCCCGAGTCAGGATTCGAACCTGCGACCGAAGCGGTCGCTCGGCTCCAGACTGGAGCGTCTAGAGCCGCACGGCCACTCCGGGCGGCGCTTAGATATAAAGATCTAAACTGTATTTTAATGTGTCTGTGGTACTGTATTTTATGTTTTATTGTGATTGTTACGTATCATACGCTGAATAACAAAAAAGTTGAAGGACCGCCGGCCGACTTACTGTCCAGAGGCCGCTATGGCGCGCTGCCTGGTGACCAGGCGGAAGTAGTTGTCCATGCGCCAGGCGCGGTCGCTCGGCAGCATGAGGCCGATGGCCGCCGCCAGCCCGGCCCCCGCCTCCGGGGGCGGCTCCTGCGAGCGGAGGCGGTGCAGCTGCGTTTGCTGCGCCACCGCCGCCGCGATTTTCGCCAGAGACAGCACCGCCGCCATCGCTGCTCTGGCAGTACGTTCCCGGAGTTCACTAGGTCTTCACTCCAGTCTCTCACGCAACCGACCAGTTCCCCGGAACCTCTGAGATTCCCGATAACGTCAGAACAGACGTATCCTCAAAATGCGCAGCACTGTCACACCGTATTCTACACTAACGAGCATGTATCATCCTCAGAGTCTTATTCTGCATCTCCTCTCAACCAGAAAGTCTGCAGCGATGTCACCACACTTACTACGCTGTGATGTGTGTCTTCTGATTACAATTACCGCCCGTCCTTGCAACTTTTCAGTGCTACAAATGATCGGAACAGTTCTATAACATGATATGCAGTCAATAGAAGCGAAATCTACTCTGCAGTACTCTCTTGTAATTTACATCGACTTTACTTAGCTCATTTGAGGACTTCGTAGGAGCATTCCCCAATTGACACAGATTTATCACGCTATAACACTTATCTACGAGAGCTGTATTTACCAACATGTTCCAGAGTTCTCTGTAACCACTTACACCGTGAATGCCCAGATGCTATGGCTACAAACAGATTGGCTACACCCTTTTACTATTCTAAATGTTGTTAATATAAAGGTGTCGCCATTTTTGTTGTGAGTTAGAAAAACAGTGGTGATTTCAGTCATATGAGTGACATTTCCTAAAAACAAACAAATAAGTGGGCATCAAATGTCCTTCGTTTATAGCATCACCGCCACCGTGCTACAATCGTAGCTTTTTGAGCTACAATAGTAAACAACTGAGCTAACCTTTTTGGAACCATATCATCTGCTTGAATCTCCAAGCGTCCATTACTCGCGTTACATTCTCGTCTTCTATCTGGTAGCCAACGAAATGCATCATATTCAATAAGTACAAAATCGTTGTCTCTACGTTCGTTCACATTATTCTGAACACCCTATACATCTTAATCCACAGAATTACAACCGACTTTTTCCTATTCTCAGCAAGATATCGTTGCACTGCAGACATTTGTTCAGCACCATCAAATAGCATCAAACACTCACTACCCTTCTAATAAACTGACAAGGATAGTACGCCACGGAATATCAGTTTTATTCATTTTTTACCCTTGTTCAGTTTCAAACCCCTTAGCTGATTTCCTCCAAGACACCCTTTTTGTCCATGTAGCTACTTTAGTCAGTAGTAACAAATGACAACAGCCAGCACTCCAATCCGCTTTAGTTGTTGAAAAACACAGTACGTAGTACAGTTGTTGAGGGTGGAAGTGTTCAGAAGCACGTTCGTGTTTCAATATTATAACTGAGAGTTCATAACATGCACCATGTACAGATTCTTCGACGCCACTAGCTTGGAAAATCTGCACTCATTCACTTCATATCAATTAACCTGTCTCGAAACACGGACACAACTCAGGACTGACATTCTCAGTTCACAGAAGGACTCTGTGTCATAACTGAAATGCATCTTTCACTGTCCAACAGCCGTAAACATTCTCGGTTTTTTTTTTCGTAAATTGACAAGATGAACACTCCACAAAATTTCCGTTCACTCAGAATTCTTCCCTCTCATGGACATAATTTTTTGATTTTTTCCTGGTGCGACGGGCGCTAGAGATCCAGTTATTTGTCAAGTATTTTCACCACTAACAACGTCCTGTAAACGCTTTTGAAGCAGATGCGTTGATTGTAGTTCCACATGTGCAGTTGACAGGTGGCTAGTTCGACACTGAGACGCGAAGACACGCAGATTATTTACTTTCAGTTAAGACACACACTCGAACAGCCTACAATTATTTGGATGGTGTCGAGAAACACGTCTCGCTGGCTCAGCGAAAATAAATCCCCTTTTTCTGTCCTGCCACAAAAGACATTTCCGTTGCAGCGCCCAAAACTTTTAACAAGACAATACCTTTTTTTTCGAAAGGTTACGGAGATAATGTATTTACAAGAAGTTGATATCATTCAGAATTTCTGTCTTATTCAGTATTGCAGCCCTTTCAGCGATTAGCATTGGAAACACTCCTGCAGCGGGCACGGGCGGTTATGTTGTACTTATCCAAGTCCCTATGGGTTTAATAGAGGTGAACAGGACTTCTTGTAACGCAAATTAAGGGCCAATACGGAATCACTGAGCGAGAAACATCACGCAGAATCGTCTGCCAGTCCAGATGTGACAGAGGGTGCCTGCGTTACGGTGCCGTTTGTAGTCCGCGAGACCGTGGGCGTGAACAGCTGTCGAAACGATACGCGTGGTGAATGGGCGTCGACACGCGGATGCTGGCGACGTCTGGTGGCTGGTGTCTGGTGGCTGGTCCCGGCAGAGACTGAGGAGTCGCCGGAGGACCCGGCGCTCGGCGTCGCGAATGTAGGGCGGCGGCAGCGCGAGGGCGCATGACCGCTCTCCCCCTCCACCCCCGCCGCCCCCGCCATATATCACGCAACTTGTCCCGAGACGGATAAAACTCGGCGCCGGCCATAGTCCGGAAATATACGCGCCCCTGTCACCGGAAATGGGGCTGCTCGTCCGCCACCGTCACGCCACAACTCGCTCGGCTCACGAATAAATCACGATAAGAGGCGCCTCCACGTCTCGTCACTGCGGTAGCGCGCACACGTCTGCATCGGCAGAAACCTGCGTACCGTGCACCGCGTAGAATGCGTGCGCTCCCCAGTTTTAATGTGTGAAGTCGAGGAAGTGAGTGTCTTGTCGAGTTGCATTACTCTTGACGTCATCTGCATTTATTAACCTTCTCCAGAACCGATGTTTAAGAATCCGTGATGCTTATCTATATAAATAAAAATCATTTGCCGTACGTATTAGTTGAGAACGTCTCTACCGATTTGGCTGATTCTTTGTTGTTGTCGTGATCGCAATTATCGGGACAAGGTTTGTATGAAAGAAAAATTTCTGGAAAATCCACTGCAAGTCGAATATTTGGATGAAATTTTTCCATCAATCAGAGAACTGTGACGATCGGTCTGAGGGGTCTGCTGGCACGTGTTTTCGTATATAAAACAGTAACGTTCAGTCTGACAGTTCTGCAATCGCATGTTTTCATAACAACAACAAATTCTGCATTCAGTAGTGATAGTTTGCGAAAATGAATACAACTGAAAGCGATACATCAGTGTAATATTCTTGGAGTGGAAAAAAAAGAAGGGAGTTGACATTACGTCACAAACTTGAAGCCGACGTCCACCATCTTCTATGGCCCAAAACATTAGGACCATCGCATTTACACCTCCATGGTTCACCGCGGTCCTGTTTCCCCGTGATGTCACTCTGACGTGCCCTTCCGCAGTTTCGACCGCTAGGAATATCTGTTGTTTTGTGGTCGTATCCTAAATAGCATCTGGTGCTTTCATTGAGTGGAGGCGTAGTTGTTTCATCAAAAATGGCAGGTTTTGTCGTTTACAGGTGTACTAATCTTCACAATCGTAATCTAAAGTTTAAAGGAATCACATTTCATTCGTAAACAGAACCGTTTAAGCAATATTTTCTTTTGTATACATTAATTATGGCTGCGCTGCCTACTCTTTTTGTTTCCTGTGTTTTTCATTGCCTTCCATATCGCAAACGCTCCGATATTCCAGCAACACTGTATCAACGGTCTCGTCCCCACATAACACACGGTTACGTGACTACGTGACCGCGCTGATTCTTGCTCCAGCAACTCACGCCATAGATTCCTCCCGCCGATAATTGTTCATTGTTCACATTTCCTCCCTCCTTGAAAATGATTCTTGCTTGAACAGCCGGAGATAGCGGTCATGTGTGTGTGTGTGTGTGTGTGTGTGTGTGTGTGCGCTGTGCTTCCTTTCTGAAGCAGGCTTTGGCCGAAAATTCATGTGAGCACTCTTTTCGTCGTGCCTACCTCCTGCTCGGCGTGTGAGTAGCAATCTATTCGCTCCACAATCTAGTTATTTCCTCATGAAGTTTGTTGTAAATAATCCACCCCACTTCAACAGGAACAATGATGTAAACAATTACAATACCAGAAGAAAAACATGATATTCATTATGCCACATTAAAGTTCACAATGCTACAACCAAAAGTCTTGATCACTTACCCAGTGATATGGAATACCTGCCAGACAGGAAAGTTACAGTTTAAACTAAACTGAAAACGTTTCTCTTTGATAACAACACCTGTTCCGCAGAAGATTAACTATTATTGCAATGTTTAAATGGTGGTGGGTGGGAATTATTAAAATATTTCTTCTATAACTAAAAAACAAAAAAACCGATAAATGATCAGCATTCAGGCATATTTACAAAAAAAATTGATGTTAATACGAAAGACTCGGTGTGCCAACACTCCAGTGGCAGCAGCGCGCCATACTTCAAAGTGCTCACAGTGGGGGCGCCACAAGAGATGCAGCCGTCATACCGCTGGAGTCCACGGAGCCTACCAGGAAGCAGCCCCACGTGATTAAGTGGCGTCGTCCCGGCCCGGAAGGGGAGTCGTGTTATGGACCTCCGGGAGTACGAAGCAGGTCCCCTGTCAGTCACGACGCAGTTACTCTGAGAATATTAACGGGAGATGAACTTCGGCTATGGACCTGGACACGAGTGATTGCTCTTAGTTACGTTTCGTCTTGTTTTCACAATAAATTTTCTAAACTGTAATTAATTCTGACTTTCTATTTGGTAGTTTGTACCTGGGACACAAAATCATCACGATTCAACGTGCTAAGAACACAAGCAACATGAAACTAACCAACTATTAGTATATCACAAAGCATGGTAATGACTGACATACTTTGAAAACCGTAAAATGAAATTCAAATGTTAAATGAAGCAGATGATCAAAGAAGACGTACAATCCAATTGTGATACGTTTCGTTACTCCTGAAAAACTGACAAAAGTTACTGGCGTGAAGTATTCCGGGAAAATAGGCAAATGTGCCACTGTTGGAAAGGTAGGCCTATATGTTACACACGTTAAGCTGTCATTACTAAAGAAATGATTTACATACATGTTATAGCAAATCATCCATTTTACAGGGTGTAAGAATCTGAGATCATTTCCTTAATCACATTTAAAGTATTGCACAACGCTGGAACATGTTTAAAAAAATATATCGTTTTTCTTACCCTGTAAATTGCTAATATTGGTCACACACTGAATGACACATCATAGGTAAGTTTTCAGAGCGAGAAGATGTGTAAACTACAGTCAAACTAATGCATAGGCGGTCTAATAAAACGGGAACTCGATTCTGTATATACGTAGGTATACCTCTACGCAGCTCTGTTTCCTTGTTATTTCAGTAACCGTTCACTCCGTTGGCGTACAAAAGGTACGATAGCATGCCTTGCTTTTTTCCCCACTGTACACGTTTATGGGCTAGAAAACAACATGTAGGTAAGTTTTTTGGAAATGTGAACGTTAAAAATGTGCATACAAGCTGAAAATTTAGCGAAAAAGAAGCAGTACCAGTAAAGAAACAAGCACTGGTTTCAGAATTCCAGTTCATTTGCTATCGATGCAAATACAGTAAAAGTGGAATTAAATGGATTATGAAAGCATGCTTTCCCCATAATTTCCTTCTCTTCTTGGTTCAAAAATGGTTCAAATGGCTCTGAGCACTATGCGACTTAACTTCTGAGGTCATCAGTCGCCTAGAACTTAGAACTAATTAAACCTAACTAACCTAAGGACATCACACACATCCATGCCCGAGGCAGGATTCGAACCTGCGACCGTAGCGGTCGCTCGGTTCCAGACTGTAGCGCCTAGAACCGCACGGCCACTCCGGCCGGCTCTCTTCTTGGTTATTCGAAATATATCAACAAAAAACGAGTTACGTTAACGAGGCCAAATGTATCGTAGTACTACAGCAAATACGCGTTCAGTAACAGAAAAACGTCGAGAGTTGCCTTCCTACTACTATGTTATTCATATAAGCACTGTAAATTTTAGTATTTGAAACAGTTGTTGCATGCACAAGACAGAAATAATGAGCAAGAAGCAGTGGTGGACAGCAGTCTGATAATGTTTTGGACTATTTAAGACGGTGGCGTGCCCCGCCCACTCTGGCTTCAAGACAATGTACAGCGTAAGTGTATAACACCATCTCCCTTCGTTTTATACCTCCTTGGTGTTATCGGTGCTAATCATATCTGTGGTGTGTTGCAAAGATTGAACTGATGTCAGTTCGCGTTAATCTGGTGTGTTGCAAACATTCCACTGATTTGAGTTCGAGGTTTATTTCTTTGGAAAAAATGCCACCAGCGCAACGCAGGCCAACTACATGATCGTCGAGTCAATGAGACTGACGAAGAGCGCCGACAGGGTTTGGAGGCAATTCGAATAAGAAATTCTCAAGTGCGATCCATTATGACTTCGGAAGAGATACAGTCGAATTCGACTCGCTCAGTTAGAGCTTACGCACATAATAATTTGGAACATCAACAACACCGACTCGCTGTTAAGAAGCGGATAAACAATGTGATTGAAGCATCGATAATTACAGGAAAGTTCAAAGATGAGGATGTTCTGACGTCAAGAATAACACTGATTCCAACAGACTTGCCATTTCAATTTAAGCGCGTCCAGTCTCCGATTCGCCTTGCATTCGCAAGAACGGTAGTTGGAAGTGTGTGGTGTGTGGAATAAACCTTGAACTGTTTTTTTTTTCCTTGGACATTTGTACGTTACGCGTTCGAGAAACGGTAAACCATCGTCGATATTCGCTTTCTCTCCAGACGGGAGGACAAAAAATATCGCTCATCACCATGCGTTGCCATGAACGCATTAAAACACCAACCAATTATTGTCAAAACAAACAATTCACATTTATTTCATTTCAATACATTCATGATCTTACTGAAACTGCTGGGAAGATTCGATTGGATAGATCCCCTCTCGATCAACTGACTGACTGACTGATTTATTTCATTTAAATTAATTCATGATCTTACTGAGATTGCAGGGAAGATTCGATTGGATGGATCCCTACTCGATCAACTGACTGACAGACTGACAGATAACGCTCAGCCGAAACCGCTGGGATATAGACGTGTTGTGCATTAAGCACTTCCTGTTAAAGCGGCTGCGAGAAAGATCATGCCAAGCTGTGCTGTTAAAAAGTGAGGTTTTGCTACCTTCTCGCAGTCATTTGTAACACAAAACAGGAAAGTTGTGTTTATGGATAACTTTATAATCCTGACTGTTCGTAGATTAAAACCATACAAAATGCTGTCATTAAAGCTACTATCCTTGCAAATCCAGCTGCTGGAAAGGTTTCCCTCACACCCCGTGTAGTAATGGTTCCAACCGATTAACCCACTCATTTTGACTCCTGTTCCCAACCAAGATTCTGTTTGCAATAACAACAAATAAGGTCAGAGAGAGGTGGAGGAGGAGATGGACAGGGAATGGGGAGGAAATAAATATGAAGTAGGGGAGGGAGGATGTGGACAGAGAGATGAGGGAAGAGGAGATGGATAGAGAGAGGTGTGGGATAAGAGATGTACAGGGAGCGGGGGAAAGGTGATGGACAGAGAGAGAGGGGAAAGGAGGTGGAGATGGACGAAGAAGGAGGGGGGGGGGGGGAAGGTTGGTTGGTTGGTTTGGGGGGATGAAAGGGACCAGACTGCCATGGTCATCGGTCCCAGGGGGGGGGGGGGGGGGGGGAAGGAGTACAGAGAGGGTGAGGGACGTATATCCTGTTTCCATACATAACTAGCAATTGCGAAGAATTGCCGGAATTGCTAGTTCAATATAAATACAAAAAACTGCAGCCAATTACTTTTTTTAAATACTTGTTTATCCGATAAATCAGGTTTTGAACATTTTCGGAATCATCTTCAGATGGCCCACACGATATTCCATGACTGTTTCATAGAGTAATGCTCTGTGACAAGGAAATGGGACATGTTTTAACGTGTCGTCATGAGTAAAGTTTGTATGGCGATTTGTACTAAAACACAATTTGTGCACCTAATGCGAAAGTAAGGTGGGTTTGTAATTAGTATCCTTCTAGCGGCTTTCATTGTGAATGTTAGTTGGTTACACATTACTCACTTTTCGCTGGATATGAGAATGTATACCGATTATCACAAAAATTTGCTAGCGTCCAGCATCTGCTGTAGACGTGGTGCTTGTTATAAAGCTCTTCAAACAAAGATACAATGTAGTCTACTCAAAGGCACTATTTTATTTTTGTTTGCATGTACAGGCACTGTAAGACAGATCTTTGTAATAGGCACCAGTTGTACAGCACATGCTGGATGCTGGCTACGTTTCGTGATAATCAATACATTCAAGGTAGTTGGAAACAGCCTGAAAATCTTGTAAGGGTATTGCTGGTAGGTTGTGCTGAGAAATAGTTGTTGAGACAAAAATTCGATATATTGCGCAGTTTTCGATTTGGTTAGCACTGGTTAGCCAATCAGGCCTTCGCGCGAGCACATTCAAGTGGTCAGTTTGAAGTGGACTGACAAGGCAGCCAGTCCACAGTGACGGGTAGCCGAAAGAAAGGTACGCATACACACACACGCCGACGGGCGTCAAGTACTGGAACAGGCTACGTAATTAATGCTATGAAGAAAAGTACGTAGCTGGATTAATACTTATCTTTAATCAATCATTGTGGTACATCACTCTTGACTATACACAGGAGACTTTAATTACAATCACTGTAAGGCTAATGGCGCCTTGCTAGTTCGTAGCCATTAACTTAGCTGAAGGCTATTCTGTCTCTCGGCTAATGAGAGAGAAAGGCTTCGTACATCTAGTCGCTAGCTAGGTCGTCCGTCCAACTGGGGCGAGTGCTTGTTCGTATCACGAGACCTGCCTTGTGGTGGCGCTAGGTCTGCGATTACACAGTGGCGACACGCGGGTCCGACATGTACTAAATGGACCGCGGCCGATTTAATCTACCACCTAGCAAGTGTGGTGTCTGGCGGTGACACCACACAGTTTATATTAAATTTGATCGGCGGTAAGTAACTAAACTTTTGTTCTACCTTCTAACTGCACTCCTACTAAATATCACTCTGCAGAGCTGTAACAGATCAGTAGAATCCTATTTCTCACTCAATTATTTCTCATCTCTATCTCTTCCTTTCTCTTCGTTGATTTTACCACTTCTACATTCTATTACAATTCGATCAAACTGCTAGCTGACGTCACTAACTCCAGATGGACTATCTCTTGAACGAGGCACTGGTGACCTTGCTGTTTGCTCCCTTAGCCCCCCCCCCCCCCCCCCCCCCCCGCCCGAAATCAGCTTGTTGTATAACAGCGCAATCGCAATGCTTATGGAGCAGTAAAATACGTATTACCAGCGTTCCTTTCTGCCGACAGTTGACGATAGCAGTCGTAAGGTTTTACAGTGACTGTTAACAGGCTAATCCTGGTGCTTCGGCTCGTGACCCCGCTGGTTGTAAATTATATGGGATACTGCATTGCAAGTACCTGCTACATCGCCTTTACTATAGCTCAGTGCCAGCTTGCACCTGACTGACATCTGCTGCTGTCCAAGCGAAACACATCTCCGACTCTATGAAACGCCTTAAACGACGGTATAATGCCGTAGAATTGGAAGCAAATGGAATGCAAACTGTGAATGAGGTCGTACCCGCAATCTGCATATTCCGCAACGTCCATCAAGCAGAGGGCACGCAAGCCCCCAAACGTCTGTTTATCATGGCGCGACGATCGTAATTTCGGGAATAGCAGGCTACTGGAAACAAGGTAAATGCGGAAGTAACGGCAACGATAAACATTTCACTTTTCAAAGCACAGGAGAAAGAAATCATGGCATCATTTGAAGGAGAACATAAATATCAATAATATCATGCCAAGCTATGTAAACTGTTACTTAAAACAGACGAATGAATGACGCTAAATGCCGAAGATTGTGCTGAGGTGTCCTGCGACACGGAACTGTGATCGGTCCCGTACCCAAACTGCACACGATCTGCTCTATTTCCATTTTTATCTCTTTATACACTACAGCTCATCGAGTTTCCAGGTGTAGCCGTACATTAGTCGTCCAAATATATTGTGTCTTCTTTACAGGTATAAATGACTTTTTAAAATTTTTTTATCGATATGACTGAGCAACATTTGTTGTGCTAACTCCTGCCTGGTCGACTGTATTGTGTTGAGAGTTTATTGTACATTAATATCGCTATACGTTAGTATCAGAAGCTCTGTACCGCAATAGGTCGTTAAATTTCAGCACTGCAGACGCTTTTTGAGGGATTAATGTGGCGTTTTGATTTATTGAGGAAAGATGAGATTTTAGCTTTCCTTAGGATGTCGGTTAAATTGTAGAACTTTACCGACACATGGCGATGGCAGCCTGACGCGAACAACACTGAGGTTGCCACCTTTCGCCTAGACAGCAGGATGGGCCATCATATTCCTCAATTTCAATTCACGGATTACCAGCCAAAGTACATACCAGTTCAAAATACACTCGTGTTCAGAGAAAACGGAACACCTTGAACGACTGAAAGATAGGACATTCATATTCACAGGACGTGTACATTAGTATGTTCCGGAGAAATGATTAGCATTTGAACAATATTAGCCTGCGGGCTCAAGGACAACATCGATTTCGCGTCGCAATACCACCTACAGGTAAAAAGTGCCTGCGGCTCTCGTTGTCACTATAAACCGAAGGTAATGGATCACCGTGCAAAGCAGACGTGCAGGATTCCTCGCAGACATATGCGCGAACTGTACCGTCAAATCAGTGAATTTGAAAGAGGCCGCATTGTTGGCATGAGAGAATGTGGCGCATCCAACCGGGAAATTGCTGCTCGTGTGGGACGAAGTGTTTCGGCGGTGCAACGGGTGTGTGCAGAATGGCACGCAGAAGGCGTAGAACATGACGAGATGGGTCAGGTCGCACCACCCAGTCCATCTCCTGAGGAGATCGACACCTCATCCGAATGGCATTGCAGGACAGATCAGCGTTCTCCTCGGCAATAGTGGAACAGTGTAACACATCGTACACCATCAGGAGTGACAGTCCGTCACGGTTTATTGCGGCATGGGTTACGTGCGCGTCGTCCACGAATGTGCAGAAACATGCTAGACGACAATGGTGCACATAACTAAGTGAATAGGGCGAGCGGTCTAACGCACGGCTTTCCGGAGCGGGAAGGAGCGCCTGGTCCCCGGCACGAATCCGGCCGGCGGATTTGTGTTGAGGTCCGGTGAGCCGGCCAGTCTGTGGTGGATGGGGGTTACACTCGTCTGATGAGAGACGTTCCCTGGAGGGGGGAGGAGGGGGGGGGCATCCACCGGGGGCCGAACCGCACAATAACCCTGGGTTCGGTGTGGGGCGGCGGAGGGGTGAAGTGAACTGCGGTAGTCGTCGTGGGGTTGTGGACCACTACGGCTGCGGCGGTGACGGAGTCTCTCCGTCGTTTCTAGATCCCCGGTTAACATACAACATACATAAAAGTCAATAGGAACGGAATGGCATCAGGTAGTGTTTTCGGACGAATCCACGTTCTGTTTGTTTGAAAATGATGGCCGCATTTTGGTTCGCCATAGGCGGAGGAAGTGGCATCACAGTGACTGTATTCGCACAGGACATACAATGCCAACTCAAGGCCTTATGGTGTGTGATGCTGTTGGGTACAACCACACACCACAGCTGGTGAATGTCCAAGACACTGTGATCAGAGTGACCTACGTGAACGACATCAAGCGACCCGCAGTCATGCCCTTTCTACACAACACCTCAGACGCCATTTTTGTTGCAAGACAGTGCACGACCACGTGCTGCTGCACGAAGTCGTGTCTTTTTGGTGTCACAGGGTGCAGCCTTTGCCCTGGCCCACCAGATCGCAAAACTTGTCGCCAATGAAAATGTGTGGGATATGGTGAAACGACGGGCGCAGCGCTGTGACCGAATGCCAACCACCACAGATGAACTTTGGAACCAGGTGAATGCAGCATGAATGGCTATACCATAGGACGCCATTCGCGCCATATACGCGTGATGGCATCACACATGGAACAAGTCATCAGGGCTCATGGCGAACGCTGAGACCCTAGGCAACAGGGTACATGCTGAACTGAGATGACTGAAATGCTACTTATTTCTGCAGAACATACTAATGAACATGTCCTGTGAATATGAACGTCCTATCTCTAGTCGTTCAAGGTGTTCTGTTTTCTTCTGTACATGAGTGTATCTAGTATTGTGTTAGATCGCTGTTCGTCTACAAAGAGTACATTTTCAGAATAGCTGCAAAAGTCAGAACCGTCACAAACCCAGTGCCACAAACCGGGAGGCAAATGCAACTGGCCACTGTAGAATAGCTCTTCCTCTAGTATCCTCAGCTGCAGTGTATTGTAGTCCTTTTTGGATTAACAGTACACGCGCAAGAAACATTCATGTCCAGCTACATGATGCAGTGAGAACAGTCTTAGGCCGCTACAAGTCGAGGACAGATTGCGGCATCACTTGTGATGTCATTGGTGACCCTGCTAGTTGCCAGAGGCTTCTTGAACTAGTCAACTGCTGAGGCAATTTTTAAACAATTCTTATGTTGTGCTCCACTGTTATGATAAAAGATATTTTTATACATACAACCTAAAATCTGCAATAAATTTCTTTTGGGCCATAAATGGTTTCGATGCTTTCGTCATCACTTGAAAGATGTTAAAGTAGTATATATATCCCATGTACATTGTTGCAAAATATGTTACTTGTACAGCAATAAGTACACTGCCTGGCAAATAAAAATGTAGCACTCAGAAGACGTAGTCGGATATCAATGTTACTTCGTACACGTACACACCACACGCAGGTATGTAAATGATTAGGATTGCCACTCTCTGTAAAGGGCAGGACTGTCACAAGAGAGCATTAGTATTCTTCGTGCTTAGTGTTATTACCAGGCCTGGTGGGGTCTAAAAGTGGTGTGAACAGCGTCAGATGTTGACAGATCACTGAAGGCCACGGAGATGACGTATACTCGTGTACGAGAAAGCGTTATCAGCACCTGAAAGAATTTAAAAGAAGTCTTGTTAAAGGTCTCTATGTGGCCAGCTGATCAAATCGTGCAATATCCAGAATTGTGGGGCATTAGGAGTGACTATGGCCCGATGTTGAACAGCATGAAAACGAGAGGGCAGGCATACTCGCCGTCAAGGTTCTGGAAGACCACATCTGACCACTACAGGGGAGGACTGACGTATTGTACGTCAAGCATGTCGTGACCCCTTCACATCTGCGACTGCCATCTGAGAACAAGTAAAGGATTTCCTGCAACATCCCATACCATTGGTCGGAGACTAGTAGCAGCCGGTCTGGGGAATACCGTAACGTGTGTAGGCTGCGGATAACACAACGCAAACGGTGCGTTTGGAGTGGTGTCGTGACCGGAAGCGTGGACTCCTCATCAGTGGCGTCGCAATATCTTCAGCGAAGAATCGCGGTTCTGCACTACCCCGAGTGACCATCGTCGGCGAGTACGACAGTGACCTGCAGAGAGGTCCTATTGATCAAATATTTTGGAGAGGTGCAGTCATGTTACTCCTCATGTCGTGGTGTGGGTAGCCATCAGGTATGACTTACGGTCAAGCTAGTAGTGACTCATGGAACTGTGATGGCACAATGGTACATCACGGACATCCTACATCCCAATGTGTTATTTCTAATGCGATAGTATCCTGGTGCCATTTTTCCACATGACAATGTTCATCCATGGATGATACGTGTCTCTATGAACTGTGTGTGTGATTTTGAGGTACTACCTTGCCCAGAAATATCCCCCATAGGTGTCCCCGATAGAACATGTATGGAACCAGCTCTGACGTCACCTCCATCTCAGCGGCAGTACCCAGGATATCAACACTTAGGGGCCAGTTTAGCTCACGAGAGGATACAATAGCTTTATGACGTACTTCCCAACCGAATCAGTCCACCTGTCCAGGCCAGAGGGGTGTAACATCATACTGAAAAATGTACCCTTCTGACAAGTTCTTTTTAAATTTGACTCGATACTTGTAATCTCTGAAATAATACAACATACCCTCGCAATCCGTGAAGTTGCCGCGCGGGGTAGCCGCGCGGTCTTAGGCACCTTGTCACGGTCCTCGCGGCTCCTCCCGTCGGAGGTTCGAATCCTCCCTCGGACATGGCTGTGTGTGTTATCTTTAGCGTAAGTTAGTTTAAGTTAGATTAAGTAGTGTGTAAGCTTAGAGACCGATGACCTCAGAAGTTTGGTCCCATAGGATCTCACCACAAATTTCCAACATTTTCGTGAAGCGTCATTCAGATTCTTCCTCCCCATCTGGGAGATCCACTGTTTTTGTTAGTTGCTGTATAATATATATGTAAAACATTTTGGAATAAATGGCATGTGTTACATAGATATAGTCCAGTTACATCAACGTGACCACCTGTGAAAAGCCTGAATAAACACCTTTTGCAGCGCAGCCCGCTGCAAGACGTGTAGGAAGAAAATGGTTCAAATGGCTCTGAGCACTATGGGACTCAACTTCTGAGGTCATTAGTCCCCTAGAACTTAGAACTACTTAAACCTAACTAACCTAAGGACATCACACACATCCATGCCCGAGGCAGGATTCGAACCTGCGACCGTAGCGGTCTCGCGGTTCCAGACTGCAGCGCCTAGAACCACACGGCCACTTCGGCCGGCGTGTAGGAAGAGAGTCAGTCAGTTTCTGGTAGGTAGCGACAGAGATGTGGAGCCATGCCGCCTGCAGTGCCATGGCCCATACACTATGTCTCTTGGTTGAGGATCCATGATGCGAACATCCCGACCGAGGTGGCCCCCCATAATCTCGATTGGATTTAAATCCAGTGACAAACAATCCTGTTGGTAGAACATCCGCAACTGAGCATTACAGCAGAGGTTAAAAATACTGCTTCAGTTGTAAATTACTTTATTTTCACATGACGGGTTTCGGATTGTTATAGGCCCATCCTCAGGTGTCGTAGCTGTGTTGTGGTCCCCGGGCGCCGCGTGTACCAGGCGCGGTGTGGTGCCTATGAGCGCAGAACAGGGAGTAGCGGATGCGAACGAGGAGGCATGGTGGTAAGTCAGAGTGGCAAAAGTGCTGACATCTATTGACGGAGAGAACACGGGGCCACTAGCCCGGCCACTCACAATTTGAATTTAGTGGTTTACATTTTAAATGAGGGAAAAGCAAAAAATTACATACAAAAAACACACGACATAAGTTAAAAGTGCATTATGCGTAGTACAGCAGCGTATTGAACAGGTCGGTCCAGAACTGTAGTAAAACTGAGTGGAAGATGCTAGTGGCCCTGTGTTCTTCTCTCCGTCAATAGATGGCAGCACTTTTGCCACTGTGGCTTACCAATTTGCCTCCTCATTCGCATCCGCTACTCCCTGTTCTGCGCTCATAGGCGGCACACCACGCCTGGTACAGGCGGCGCCCGGGGGCCACAGCACAGCTACGACACCTGAGGATGGGCTTATAACAGTCCGAAACCGGTCGTGTGAAAATAAAGTAATTTACAACTGAAGCGGTATTTTCAACCTCTGCTTTATGGAACTACATTCATCGTAGTGATCTTCGAAATATACACATGCACTATGAGCTATGTGACAGTTGCATTCTACTGCTGGTAGATGCCAGTGTGTTCCCGCATTACAAAAATGACTGTACTGTTTGCCGCATCCCCCGACACAATATACCTTCCATTGCTAGTGCTGCCACCTATCGCATGTGACTTGTTATCACACACATTGACATCCAACATAGGCGGTGGTCACATTAACGTGACTGGATCTTGTATTACCATTTTGAGCTTTAATTTGCATCTACGTGGCACTTCGCGCTTCACACTTATGGTAATTGGCCTCCAGTCTATTTCTCTAATGTTCCACTCTGTAACAGTGCTCTACGGTACCACTCTCGAACAGTGCTTTGGAAAGATGAACGCTGAAATCAATCCGTTCGAGATTTGATTTCTCTTATTTTATTACGATGATCATTTCTTTCTATGTAGACGACATTCAGCAAAAAAATTTCGCGTTCGGAGGAGAAAGATGGTGACCTCGCCGCAACGAAAAATGCCTTTGCTTTAGAGACCGCCATTCCTACTCGTGTTCACATCCTTGATACTTTCTCACCTATTCTGCGATAATACAAAACGAGCTACCCTTCTTTGAACTTTTTCGATGTACGCCGTCGGTCCTATCTGGTACAGATCCTATAATGTCCGTCATCTGATGACGAATTAGTCGAAAGAAGTTACACATAATAAAATTTTATAGCTGCTTTCTTGTGGTATATCCAGGGTTTAACGGTTGTAAGTGCAGATATGTTCGTATGTATACCTTAATATGTGTCCACATCAGTGTGCTGGTTGTTTTTTCTCTGCATCAAAAAGTCTTCTCAAAAACACGTCACAAATTTTATGACCTGATGATTTCTGCACAGCTAAGTAGACTACGCCTGTCAATATAGACTAAGTGTTTTGCGTCCACGCATCCACACTTCAACACCTGACCTGCAGTTCATGAGAAAATAAGCATTAATGGTTTGCTCTTGCCCTATGTACTTGGAGGTACTAACCAATTTAAAAACATACTACTTTTAATGGTTACAATTATAAGTCCACAAATGAAGTAAATATTGATGTAATGTTGTTCAGTACACTGCCCACAGTTACCAATAAAAACAGCTGCAAAAAATGGTTCAAATGGCTCTGAGCACTATGCGACTTAACTTCTCAGGTCATCAGTCGCCTAGAACTTAGAACTAATTAAACCTAAAGGACATCGCACACATCCATGCCCGAGGCAGGATTCGAACCTGCGACCGTAGCGGTTGCTCGGTTCCAGACCGCAGCGCCTAAAACCGCACGGCCACTCCGGCCGGCAAACAGCTGCACTTGTACCCGTTACACTCTGTATAAAAATGTCTTTTGATGAATTTTGCACTTCGAATGAGTGAATGGCCCCTTAGGAAACACTTTTTCTGTTTGCACTGGCTATAGGTCAATTCTAGTGAATGGCCTTCGATCCGCACGAACGGGCCACTTCTTTGGCATAGCAGTAATACATTATATACACAAATCTTCTTCATGAATCAGCCTGTCTACTGGTAAAAACCGTTTGAATATCTCTACAGTTGTTAAATTGGCATTTGGACTACTCGTGGAAATGATGTAAGCTACGAGCCAGTCAGGAACAGAGGAGGCTCTATCCAGCGGAACAAGCATTAACGTACACAGCTGCCGCAACTTCAGAGAGCAGCAAATTTTGGCAAGAATCTGTACGTGTTATACATTAAAATCCCTCACCGCGTGAATGTGACGGCTATTTTTCAGAACTAATGTAAGGATTTTGATATAGAATTCACTAACAGATAAGTTCATATCACTACATTCTTCAAACAAATCGTCCAGACATATATACTTCAGTGCTATCCCTGTGTAGGTGAGATTTGTCGCTAGTTAAATCATAAATTGTATTACAACACTTTACAGAATTAGATAATAACCCCAAATGCTGCGTCATAGGCTTTTAATTTCTCTCAAATGCCATTTTTGAAGGTAAGATATCACAAGATTTGCTCTGGCTGGGCCCACACGAAAGGTTCAGCCTAGAATCTTATATATTCTACATGCGGCCGTGGTCTCGCTACGTTATGTTGCCCTGCGAGTCACCGAAGCCGCTACTGGCTTGAATTACCCTCAACTTCAAAGCCTAACAGCTTCGCTTAAGAAAACACTAAATGTGGAAGGACATGAATACACTTTACAAAAAAAAATGGTTCAAATGGCTCTGAGTACTATGAGACTTAACTTCTGAGGTCATCAGTCCCCTAAAACTCAGAACTACTTAAACCTTACTAACCTAAGGACATCACACACACCCATGCCCGAGGCAGGATTCTAACCTGCGACCGTAGCGGTCGCGCGGTGCCTGACTGTAGCGCCTAGAACCGCTCGGCCACCCCGGCCGGCAATACACTTTACAGCAATACGTTCTACCTACAGTAGAGTAACAGTTCGGAGACGACGTTCGTTTGTATCAACAGCATAAAGCATGCTGTCATAAAGGGCGTTTATGGCCCAATGGTTTGTGGACGATAACACTCCTTATTTGGACAGGCCTGCCCAGAGTCCCGACCTGAACGCAACGGAATCCGTTTGGGATGACTTAGAACGTCGACTTAACCCCAGACTCCAGCGTCCAACTTCACTACATTCTCTGGTTTCGGCTCTTAAGAACGGGTGCCACCCCTCCACAGATCTTCACAAGCATCACTACGTCTACGTCTACATCTACATGGATACTCTTCAAATCAAACTTAAGTGCCTGGCAGATAGTTCATCGAACCACCTTCACAATAACTCTTCTGTTATTCCACTCCTGAACAGCGCGCTGAAAAAACGAACACCTCTGTCTTTCCGTGCGAGCTCTGATTGCCCTTATTTTATTATGATGATCGTTTCTCTGTATGTAGGACGGCGTCAGCAAAATATTTCCGCATTCGGAGCAGAAAGTTGGTGATTGAAATTTCGTGAGAAGATTCCGCCGCAACGAAAAGCGTCTTGGTTTGATGGTGTCCGTCCCAAATCCTGTATCATGTCCGTGACACTCTCTCCCCTATTTCGCGATAGTACAAAACGTGCTGCTCTTGCCTGAAAATTCTCGATGTACTCCGTTAATCCTATCTGGTAAGGATCCCACACCGCGCAGCAATCCTGCAAAAGAGAAGCGTAGTGTAGGCAATCTCTTTAGTAGATCTGTTAAATTTTCTAAATCTTCTGCCAGTAAAACGCAGTCATTGGTTTGTCTTCCCCACAACATTTTCTGTGTGTTCTTTCCAATTTAAATCCTCGTAACTGTAATTCCTAGGTATTTTGTTGAATTTAAGGCACCTCATTAGACTGATTTATTGCGTAACCTGAGTTTAACGGATTCCTTTTAGCACTCATGCGAATGACATCACCCTTTTCATTATTTAGGGTCGAGTGCCAGTTTAAACACAGATATGTTTTCTACATCATTTTTCAATTTGTTTTGATCTTCTGATGAGTTTACTAGACGAAAAACGACATCATCACCTGCAAACAACGTAAGACGGGTGCTCAGATTGTCTGCTAAATCGTTTATTGGATAAGGAACAGCAGACGGCAAATAACACTACATTGGGGAACGCCAGATATCACTTCTGTTTTACTCGATGATTTTCGCCAATTACTACGTACTGTGACCTCTCTGACAGGATATGACGAATCCAGTCACATAACTGAGATGATGTTCCATAAGCACGCAATTTCACTACAAGCTGCTTGTGTGGAACAGTGTCAAAAGCCTTCTGGAAATCTAGAAATACGCAATCAATATGAGATACCATCCCAATAGCGCTCAGTACTTCGTATGTCTAAAGAGCTGGTTGTCTTTCACAAGAACGATGTTTCCTAAACCCATGTTGACTGTGTGTCACTAGACCGTTCTCTTCGATATAATTCACAATGTTCGAACACTATATAAGTTCCAAAATCCTGGAGCATATCAGCGATAATGATGTGGGCCTGTAATCTAGTCCATCACTCCTACTACCTCTCTTGACCTATGCAACTTTGCAGTCTTTGGGTGAAAGTGTTCTCAGCAAAGTTCAAGCCGTTTTAAAGGCGAAGTGTTGATACACTCCCGTAATGTCCACCAGTAGATGTCTGGATACTTTTGACCATGTAGTGTAAGTCGGGTGTGACGTTAAGAAAAGTAGAATGTGACAGTGTTACTGTTGATCTGCTTTACCGTTTTACTCACGCTCTAGCTTTATTTAGTTACGAAAAATAAGTGGCGGCTGCGGCGCGGCGTGGAATGTCGAGTAGAACCAGTTTCCGTAGCGGTTTCCCACCTTGCGCGACCGGTTAACACAAGGTTATCGGCCACACGGCTACCAAGCCCAGACTTACGCTGCGGGCAGAGTCAGCACCACTCGCCGCGATGAGTCGGCGTTCGCTTATCGAAGGACGTGACTCTCGTGTAACACTGGTATCTCGAAAGCACTCACAAATAAACAGCCGTCTGTGCCACTCATCGTAACCTAAGGCGTCGAACACTGCGCTAGCTGCGTCAGCAAGCACTTTACAACAGCTCGCTCTAGAGTATGGCCATCCTGTTTAGATCTGTCGATTGGTCTTCAAAATAACCGTAGCTGATTTCTCTCCCAGTCCCTATCATGCTGAGTTACTATTCCGTCTCAGATAACCTCCAAACCGACGAGACGTCAAACTCCAGCACCACTGGGTTTCCTTCCTTTCTTTTGTTATTGATTTCGCAACACGAACATGAATTCCGTGCGTTCCTTTCACTTAATGGCGTTAGTGTAAAGGATCTTATATTACTCGCTGTTTTCGACTTTTTCTCTTTCCTCTACCGTACTGTCTTTGAATCATATGAGAGAAGATGGTTAATTAATCCTTTCAGACCTGAATTTTTTCTGGAGAAAGGAAAATTCTTCTTTATGCTCTAATGCTCTTAGATGATTTTTTACATTTTTTTAGACGCAAGATTTGTGTAGATACATGTACCCGTTTTCAAAACAAACCTTGTACACTTGGATTATTTTCATGGACTAAAATAATTAGTTTTGGAATATTCACTGTTGTAATAAATAAACTGATTATTCAATAATTACCACGCAAAATGAAAATAATAATATTCAATTATACAGTGGAATGTAACTAATCAACGTTTATCTGTATTCTGACATCCACAAACTGCTGCATAGTGCTTCATTCACTTGCTAATATTTTTATAGCTATGCCCAGCACATGGTAGCATTTGTGTATGATGAAAAGACTGAGCATTCACAAATGTTTATTTGAGGTTTCCATTGAGGAAAACTACATCTGTTGCAGCTAATACACAGCAAACATTAATGTATACAGTTGTAGCCAGGGGGTGTGAAAGGGTGAAACAGGACATTACTGATATCCTTCCTCATACTTGTACAGTCTGAGCTCCTGGTCCGTCTGAAGAGCTTTGACGACAATAGGAATGGAACTATAACCTTCCTTCTTCTCTACATATCTCCCGCTGCCCACATCCTTTGATCATTGCCGCTGCTAAGAAGTCTCATCGTTTTGAATATTATTTACACGCAAGCTCCTGTTGCGATAGCCATCATACCAGGAAATATCTCTGCTGTCCCAGAGAAGAGAAAGTTACCAAAAAATTTGATATCAAGTCAGCTTTGTTCCCTCTTATTTCTCCTTGTATTAAATCAGTTGTCAAGTTCCAGCTTCAGTCTGCTGTTTGCTAATAGCTGATTTTCTTTTACGTATGAACTACGACCGGAAAGATAATCGCGACTTCTTCATAATATTGGGCTGTCCACACTTGAATAAAACCTGACATGCAAATAAGTAGCTTACGTATTGTGGGAGACTATTTCTGCAAACAAGATAAAAAACGGATTAGTTGATTCTGACTGTAGGTTTTTTTATGTGTTTACCTGACTTCCTGGGAATTCTTAGTCAAGAATTCTACATTAGACCCGTTGGTTATAAATGAAGTGAAACTAATCACGGAGTTCCTGTGTGGGCTGTAATTATCGTGTGGCAGCGAAACTTGGTAGATATGCTAATGTGTTAAAGCGGAGCCGATTAATGCTGAAACAAAGTAGTTCCAATTTTGGCCACTAGGTACAGATCTGGCGCTGTGAATGCAAGAAAGACATACATAAATGTTTCCATATCTAATGGATTAGGACCGGGACGTAAGAAACTTCAAACAAGTGAGAAAGGCATAATATTTATTTTATTATTAACCGTCGTTTACACAGTTTGTTCTATATGAACACGGCAGACGTCGACGAGAAACTGTAATGCGCCAGATTTGCACCTGGTGACCAAAATCGGATCTGATTTTTTCCAAAGCAAAACGGTTCTGCTTTAATGCCTTACCACATCTACCAAGTTTCGCTGTCATACGATAATTACAGCCCACATTGGAAGTTTATCGGTAGCTGAAGTTTAATTATAATCACCTGGTACTTCAGTTACGAAGTAATTAACACAGAAGGATGTAAGGTAGATCCAGGCAAAGGATATAAATAAGAAACACTGATGCATGTCCGTAAACGATATTACCAAAGTAAAAAATACGCTTTTCGTTCATAACCTGTTCTCAAGGATTTTTCCTGACCCACGATACAGATATTTAGAACAAAGATCAAAAGAAATGACTGATACATTCGCAAAATTGGAGACTACTGCAACTGTCGTTAACCACCTTGCGTATTAAGAGGGCTTCGTAAGAGACAGCGTCCCTGTAACTGACACTCATTACTTGTGAACGTCGGAAGACACTGCAGCAAAGAACATTTCTAACTAACCGGTGATATCTACTTGGGTAAGTACAGAGGTTCGACAAAAATATGGAAGCACAACGAGAGATGCATGCTTGAACATAGGCCGGAGGTGGTGACTGGGCGGTTCTAGGCCCTTCAGTCAGGAACCGCGCGACCGCTACTGTCGCAGGTTCGAATCCTGCCTCGGGTATGGATGTGTGTGATGTCCTTAGCTTGGTTAGGTTTAAGTAGTTCTAAGTTCTAGGGGACTGATGACCTCAGAAGTTGAGTCCCATTGTGCTCAGAGCCATTTGAACCGTTTTTTGAACTTGAACATAAATGCAGATGTCAGTCACGCTTGCAGGTTGTGCTGCTGTATCTGATGCCTACAGTACCTGTGCAAAGTCCTCAATACATTGTATGTGTCAGTCGTGGTCAGAACACTGTTCTGTGTAGTCGTGAGTGCATTATGTTGGAGTTCAGTGAATTGGAACGTAGGCAAATTGTTGGTTCTCGTATGGTGGATATTTCCGTAACCAACGTATCCTAAGTGTTTGGGGCTTCAACACACCCCATATCGAAGATTTATACCGCATACAGGGAAAGTGGAAAAAACCTCATCCTCTAAGTCACAAAGCGGACAGAAGTGTGTGTTGAATGATTGTGGCGGACGGTCGTTGAAGAGAACTGTGACGAAAAATTAAATGGCGACAGCTGCAAAAGTCACTGTAGAACTAAATGTCGCACTCGCAACTCCTGTTGACACCAGAACAATACGATGAGGCTCTATATGCAGGAAATTACATGGCGAGCTGGATTTCCAGAACCACTCAGCTGTGATGCAATTGCCCGTGACAGGAAAACGTGGCCCAGAAGCCACAAAAGCTGGACTATGGAACAATGGAAGAAATCCATTTGCGTGGGTCTTTCTGCGGACTATTCCCAACTTCTGGCCGAATTCACGCCCAAGGGTGAAAGATGGCGGTGGTTCGGTAAGGAGTTTGGCAGCCGTATCATGTTATTCCATGAAACCCCTGGTTACTGTGCAATGTCGTGCTACTGCCTATGATTATGAAACCATTTTGGCTGATCAGGTCAATCTCATGCTATAATATTTGTTTCCCAATGGGGATTCTATGTTACAACACGACAGGACTCCAGTTTACAAATCTCGCATCGTCAAACACTCGTTTTGTGAGCACGAGGATGAATTGTCGCATCTCCCGTGGACAGTCATCGGATCTCAATATTATTGAGTCATTGTGGTCTATTTTGGAGCAAAGGGTGCTTGATCACTACATATTGTTACGTGAAATGGTTCAAATGGGCCTGAGCACTATGCGACTTAACTTCTGAGGTCATCAGTCGCCTAGAACTTAGAACTAATTAAACCTATCTAACCTAAGGACATCACACACATCCATGCCCGAGGCAGGATTCGAACCTGAGACCTTAGCGGTCGCTCGGTTCCAGACGGCAGCGCCTAGAACCGCACGGCCACCTCGGCCGACCATTATTACGTGAATTTGCACTATTTTGCAGGAAGAATGGTATAAGATTTCCTTGGAAACGATGCAGGACGTGTTTCTTTATCCATCCTGTATTAGACGTGATAATGTGTTGTGTTTGTAGTGTTTACGTATTATTATCTACCCCGTGTATCACGAATGATTTTCGAAAGAACCCTTGCCCCGATCATAATGCAAACTACACTCATGCTCATAAATTAAGGATAATGCTGATACATGGAGAAACAACGCTCTCTGGTGGGAGGTTTGCGGGTTTAAATAACCTCGGGGTATGACCATGCGGTGTATTTGACCCGCGGTCGTCGCGCAGTGGCGCTGGCAGCAGTCCACATACGCAGAGGTGTGATGGTGTATATCAGAGTACGATGCAGCGAGTAAGTGTGCAGACGTTTTCAGACGTGCTAATGGTGACTGTGTGTTGAAAGTGACTCACAGAACACATATTGATGACGTTATGAGGGGTAGAATACTAGGGCGACTGGAGGCTGGTCAAACACAGCAGGTCGTAGCACGGGCCCTCTGTGTGCCACAAAGTGTGAGCTCAAGATTATGGCAACGATTCGAGCAGACAGGAAACGGGTCCTGGCGCTACAGTACGGGACGTCCACAGTGTACAACACCACAAGAAGGCCGATATCTCACCATCAGTGCCAGCAGACGGCCATGGAGTACCGCAGGTGGCCTTGCTCGGGACCTTACCACAGCCACTGGAACAGTTGTCTCCAGACACATAGTCTACAGACGACTGAACAGACATAGTTTATTCGCCATGGAGACCTGCAAGGTGCATTCCACTGACCCCTGGTCACAGGGGAGTCCGTAAAGTCTGGTGATAAGAGCACAGTACATGGCCATTGTAACAGTGGTCCCAGGTTATGTTCACAGGCGAGTCTAGGTATAGTCTGAGCAGTGATTACCGCCGGGTTTTCATCTGGCGTGAGCCAGGAACCAGATAGGGACCTGTATGGAGCTCGTGGTTTGATGGTGTGGGGTGGGATTATGACTGGTGCACGTACACCCCTGAATGTCTTTGACAGAGGAACTGTAACGGGTCAGGTGTATCGGGACGTAATTCTGCACCAGTGTGTCCGCCTTTTCAGGGTTACAGTGGGTCCCACTTTCCTCCTGATGGATGATAACGTACTGCCCCACCGAGCTGCCTTCGTGGAGGAGTACCTTGAAACGGAAGATATAAGGCGAATGGAGTGGCCTGCCTGTTCTCCAGACCTACACCCCATCGAGCACCTCTGGGATGCTCTCGGTCGACGTGTCGCTGCACGTCTTCAAACCCCTACGACACTTCAGGAGCTCCGATAGGCACTGGTTCACGAATGGGACGCTATACCCCAGTAGCTGCTCGACCACCTGATCCAGAGTATACCAACCCGTTGTGCGGCCTGTGTATGCATGCATAGTGATCATATTCCATATTGATGTCGGGGTACATGCGCAGGAAACAGTGGCGTTTTGTAGCACACGTGTTTCGGAACGGTTTTCTCAACTAATCACCAATACCGTGGACTTACAGATCTGTGTCATGTGTGTTCCCTATGTGCCTATGCTATTAGCGCCAGTTTTGTGTAGCGCCACGTTGTGTGGCACCACATTCTGCAATTATCCTTAATTTATGAGCATGATTGTAAATAAGCTCACTGCAACAGCAATAAGAAATGAAGCTATTGGGGTTACGACAGCCAGATGATGGAAGCCGCCTGGATCGTATTATCTGAAACACACAATATTCTGAGCAAGAATCTCGTTGGCAACTTGTGACATTGTACACTCCTGGAAATTGATATAAGAACACCGTGAATTCATTGTCTCAGGAAGGGGAAACTTTATTGACACATTCCTGGGGTCAGATACATCACATGATCACACTGACAGAACCACAGGCACATAGACACAGGCAACAGAGCATGCACAATGTCGGCACTAGTACAGTGTATATCCACCTTTCGCAGCAATGCAGGCTGCTATTCTCCCATGGAGACGATCGTAGAGATGCTGGATGTAGTCCTGTGGAACGGCTTGCCATGCCATTTCCACCTGGCGCCTCAGTTGGACCAGCGTTCGTGCTGGACGTGCAGACCGCGTGAGACGACGCTTCATCCAGTCCCAAACATGCTCAATGGGGGACAGATCCGGAGATCTTGCTGGCCAGGGTAGTTGACTTACACCTTCTAGAGCACGTTGGGTGGCACGGGATACATGCGGACGTGCATTGTCCTGTTGGAACAGCACGTTCCCTTGCCGGTCTAGGAATGGTAGAACGATGGGTTCGATGACGGTTTGGATGTACCGTGCACTATTCAGTGTCCCCTCGACCATCACCAGTGGTGTACGGCCAGTGTAGGAGATCGCTCCCCACACCATGATGCCGGGTGTTGGCCCTGTGTGCCTCGGTCGTATGCAGTCCTGATTGTGGCGCTCACCTGCACGGCGCCAAACACGCATACGACCATCATTGGCACCAAGGCAGAGGCGACTCTCATCGCTGAAGACGACACGTCTCCATTCGTCCCTCCATTCACGCCTGTCGCGACACCACTGGAGGCGGGCTGCGCGATGTTGGGGCGTGAGCGGAAGACGGCCTAACGGTGTGCGGGACCGTAGCCCAGCTTCATGGAGACGGTTGCGAATGGTCCTCGCCGATACCCCAGGAGCAACAGTGTCCCTAATTTGCTGGGAAGTGGCGGTGCGGTCCCCTACGGCACTGCGTAGGATCCTACGGTCTTGGCGTGCATCCGTGCGTCGCTGCGGTCCGGTCCCAGGTCGACGGGCACGTGCACCTTCCGCCGACCACTGGCGACAACATCGATGTACTGTGGAGACCTCACGCCCCACGTGTTGAGCAATTCGGCGGTACGTCCACCCGGCCTCCCGCATGCCCACTATACGCCTTCGCTCAAAGTCCGTCAACTGCACATACGGTTCACGTCCACGCTGTCGCGGCATGCTACCAGTGTTAAAGACTGCGATGGAGCTCCGTATGCCACGGCAAACTGGCTGACACTGACGGCGGCGGTGCACAAATGCTGCGCAGCTAGCGCCATTCGACGGCCAACACCGCGGTTCCTGGTGTGTCCGCTGTGCCGTGCGTGTGATCATTGCTTGTACAGCCCTCTCGCAGTGTCCGGAGCAAGTATGGTGGGTCTGACACACCGGTGTCAATGTGTTCTTTTTTCCATTTCCAGGAGTGTAGAATATGCCGTGTTGTTAGTGCTCCTAGCAGCGTCAACTAGTGCCAAGTCCTCCCATGAAGCCCTCCACAAGAGCTATCAATGTGATAAAAGCATCCGGCAGCAGACTGGGCAAGGCTGCAGCCAGTTTATACATCGGAAAATTTCATGTGCGTTTGCTGTTACTAGCTAGACGTTTATGCAACGAATCACCAGTAAACGGGGCGTTTGTGGGCTTAAGCAGCAAACAGCTGAAGTGCGGATTCCGTTGGAACATCTTTAAGCAGAATAACGTGATTTTTTTTTCTCTTCAGATGGGCATTTGACTTACGGAATCAGATATTTATACAAAAAAAAAAAAGAATAAGTGCGGGTAGGACTTCCACACAGAGGGTACTGCACATAATTAATTAATAATTTATACAGTTAGGTAGTTTATCCATACCGGGAGTCGAAAATCTCGACATTGCGATTCTGGTAAGATATCGATCTCCGGAATTTCAATTCTTTCGAGAACGACAAAAAATGTTTTTTGTGTGTGAAATAGATACAAGTTCACAATTTTAGGATATTTTCGTTTGCTTGTACTGTGAGTCCTTGCTTCCTGCCAAATTTCATGATTCCAGGCCAACGGGAAGTACCCTACAGGTTTCGTTGAGAGTGGTTGCGAGTATCAAAATTCGTAATCCTCAGTTTTTTTACACCGTCAAGGAACCGTAGACCGTAGTATGTGATATAAACTTCAACTCGACACGTCTAACTGATCCGGAGAAAATGAGTATTTAACAGACGGACAACAAAGTGATTCTATAAGGGTTCCATTTTTCCCGATCAATGTATGCGACCCTGAGAAAGAGGAATGCTTGAAAATATAGTCATGTGAACGAGTTTTTTAAATTTTTAGTCGTATGCATAGGGCCCCCCGCCGGGCAGGCCGTTCGCCGGATGACGGTCTTTCAATTTGACGCCACTTCGGCGACCTGCAGTCGATGAGGATGATAGGATGAAGATGAGTACAGCACAATACCTAGTCCCTGGCGGGGAAAATTCCCCGACCCAGCCTGGAACCGAACCCAGGTTTGTTCAATTGGAAATTATCTTATTTTACGAATAGGTCCCTTGTTAATATTAGTAATTTTAACTGCTGCTAATGGTGCTAAAATAAATCAATTATTATCATTATTGTAATAATAAATGTTGGTGTATTATATAATTTTTCTAAAAATATTGTTATTTCTTGATAATTGATTGAGTTATCGATATTTATAGTTTCGGTATTTTTGAAGAAGTCTATAAATATTATCATGTCTAAAATAATTAGTGTTGATATGATAAAGACCAATATTGTTAAAGTGATGATTATAGTAATTGATTTAGGTTGAAATATTTCATTTGATGCAATTCTTGTGATATAAATAAATAGAACTAATATACCACCAAGAAATGTTAAGAATAAAATCTATGATAATCAACAACTTTCCATTTTTGTTCCTGTTATTAATCCAATAAGGAAAGTCACACTGACCATTCAGCTACTGGGGGCGGACATGTGAACGACTGTACAGTAGCCAAAGAACGTCTGGAATACATGTAAAAACAGTAACCTGATGACATCTGACCCTTAACAGAATAAGCGCATCGAGGTAATGGTAAAGACCTATGTTTTATATGAGATCACTAGAGACGTGCTAACATCTATTTTTCGTGTGATCAGATGTTCGTTAGGTGTTTCAGTGAAGAAGACTTGTCTACCTTACGTCAGACGGTGCACTGCGTTTTACCCAGAAGGAGATACTGAAGAAAGATCAGAAGGTAACGTACTACTGACGACGTACTGATTAAAGACGGAGCACAAGTTCGGATTAGTAACGGATGAGACAAAAAAACTGGCCGCGGTCTCTTCAAACGATTGATCCTGGCATCTGTATTACGTAGTTAGATAAAACATTCCGAAAGACTGTGATTTCTGTCTTTCTTATTACTGGCGTACATTCTTCTTGTGTCCAGTCGCAGTAATGTGACCGCTTGTCAAAAGCCTGAATAACCGCCTTTCGCAGCGCGGACCGCGGCGAGACGCGCAGGCAGAGTCACTGAGGTTCTGATAGGTACCGCCTGGAATGTGGAGCAGTGACGACTCCAGCGCCGCGGCCATCCGCTCTAGATTTCTCGGTTGAGAATCAATGGAGCGATTAGCCCGATCAAGGTAGTCACACAAATTCTCGACTGGGTTTAAGTCCGGGGAGTTTGGTGGCCAGGGGAGCACTGATCCTGCTGCTCTTCGAACCACGCACGTACACTGTGCGTGACATCGATAGCTAGGATGCCACAACGTAGGAGCGCTCTCGTAGGTTGGCACCAGGAGAGCAAAACGATCAACGACGACCACAGCGCCCTCTTGACCAAGGCTGTGCAGCTCTACGAACGCCGCTCCGAATTCACCCCAGTTAATGAAGAGCAGACGACCAAGCAACATTGTTTCTACTTCATAGGCGGCTACCCATTACAGACCTTGCCTTTGTTACTTCAATGATAGTTCGTCCAACTACTCGTAACCTACTTGTAACTGTTAGCTTTGATACATGAATGTCTTCGCACCTACGTTCTCATCTGTACGCAGAGTTAAGTAATATTATAATTTGTATATATTCATACACCAGTAATCCCCACCCCTCTTATGGGTCCTCATCCTCCATCAGCTCCTTTCCCGGCTCCCCCCCTTTTTTATTTTCCCTTCATCTGTCCAGTTTCCCCCCCCCCCCCCCGCCCCCCCCCCCCCACCTGCTCTCGGTTGTGGTATGTCACATTTGCCAACTTTTTAGTGCAGTGTTCCAGTGACTGTTCAGTGTTGTTCGTCTTTCTAGTGTTGCGAACAAAAACCATGCTGTCGCTGGGTGTGAATTTTATGTCTTTTGCGAACAGAAACCAGACTGTCGCCGTGTTTTTTTAATTGTCTGTTTATTGTTTTACCTGTCTGCTTTGTATGTATTTTCTTAGCGTCATCCTCCGTCTGTTCTTTGTTTTAATTCCGCGATTTCTTTTCACCATGTTACTCTTTAAGTCTCAGATTTTATCGCCTGTTTTTATTATTTATTCTCTTCATCTTTCTAACAAAGTCTGTAGGCTGAAGAGCGGCATACTAAGCTGCTGCCAGTCCGCCCCCTTCGGGGGGAATTGGCATTCAATAAAGGAAAAAAAAGAAAAAACACCAGTAAAAGAGCTTTAACCTATACGCAGTACCGAAGTGCTTCAACTTTTCCTGCTCCTACTCGCGTCCTTCACTCTCGGCCTAATTTGCAGAAGCAGTTCACAGGAGCAGATCCACGCACCGCCTATCCAGGCGGGATATAAAACTGTGAACTGTGTAATGTGTAATACGTTGCATTGTGCTGCTGATGCATCTTGCCGAGGAGAAACGATTTGTATATAGGGGTCGACATGATCCCCAAGGACAGATGGACACGTGTGGTGATCCAGTGTGACACCCAGGGAATGCCATGAAAACAGTCACCAGGCCATAATGCTCCCTCCTTCGGCCTTGGTGTTTCCAATGATTGTTGCAGGGTGCGCGGAGTGGCAGCGCGGTCCGGGTGCCGTGTCACGGATTGCGCGGCCCTTCCCACCGGAGGTTCGAGTCCTCCCTCGGTCATGGGTGTGTATGTTGTTCTTAGCATAAGTTAGTTTAAGTAGTGTGTAAGTCTAAGGACCGATGACCTCGGCAATTTGCTCTCTCAGGAATTCACACACACACATACACTCCTGGAAATTGAAATAAGAACACCGTGAATTCATTGTCCCAGGAAGGGGAAACTTTATTGACACGTTCCTGGGGTCAGATACATCACATGATCACACTGACAGAACCACAGGCACATAGACACAGGCAACAGAGCATGCACAATGTCGGCACTAGTACAGTGTATATCCACCTTTCGCAGCAATGCAGGCTGCTATTCTCCCATGGAGACTATCGTAGAGATGCTTGATGTAGTCCTGTGGAACGGCTTGCCATGCCATTTCCACCTGGCGCCTCAGTTGGACCAGCGTTCGTGCTGGACGTGCAGACCGCGTGAGACGACGCTTCATCCAGTCCCACACATGCTCAATGGGGGACAGATCCGGAGATCTTGCTGGCCAGGGTAGTTGACTTACACCTTCTAGAGCACGTTGGGTGGCACGGGATACATGCGGACGTGCATTGTCCTGTTGGAACAGCAAGTTCCCTTGCCGGTCTAGGAATGGTAGAACGATGGGTTCGATGACGGTTTGGATGTACCGTGCACTATTCAGTGTCCCCTCGACCATCACCAGTGGTGTACGGCCAGTGTAGGAGATCGCTCCCCACACCATGATGCCGGGTGTTGGCCCTGTGTGCCTCGGTCGTATGCAGTCCTGATTGTGGCGCTCACCTGCACGGCGCCAAACACGCATACGACCATCATTGGCACCAAGGCAGAAGCGACTCTCATCGCTGAAGACGACACGTCTCCATTCGTCCCTCCATTCACGCCTGTCGCGACACCACTGGAGGCGGGCTGCACGATGTTGGGGCGTGAGCGGAAGACGGCCTAACGGTGTGCGGGACCGTAGCCCAGCTTCATGGAGACGGTTGCGAATGGTCCTCGCCGATACCCCAGGAGCAACAGTGTCCCTAATTCGCTGGGAAGTGGCGGTGCGGTCCCCTACGGCACTGCGTAGGATCCTACGGTCTTGGCGTGCATCCGTGCGTCGCTGCGGTCCGGTCCCAGGTCGACGGGCACGTGCACCTTCCGCCGACCACTGGCGACAACATCGATGTACTGTGGAGACCTCACGCCCCACGTGTTGAGCAATTCGGCGGTACGTCCACCCGGCCTCCCGCATGCCCACTATACGCCCTCGCTCAAAGTCCGTCAACTGCACATACGGTTCACGTCCACGCTGTCGCGGCATGCTACCAGTGTTAAAGACTGCGATGGAGCTCCGTATGCCACGGCAAACTGGCTGACACTGACGGCGGCGGTGCACAAATTCTGCGCAGCTAGCGCCATTCGACGGCCAACACCGCGGTTCCTGGTGTGTCCGCTGTGCCGTGCGTGTGATCATTGCTTGTACAGCCCTCTCGCAGTGTCCGGAGCAAGTATGGTGGGTCTGACACACCGGTGTCAATGTGTTCTTTTTTCCATTTCCTGGAGTGTACATACACTTGTCTTCTATGGCCTGTGGTGCATCACAGTTATTTCGGCGCCGGTTTTGGATAACGTCATTTTGCCATGCACAGTGTAATTTAACCTCGTTGGCATGTGTACAGTTTGCAGACTTGGTCATTTCCGAAATGGTTCCACCTTTGGCCCGATAGTTGATGATCATGTCGTTTTGGACGTTAGACAAATCGCTCCTTTTCCGCTTTACAACAAAGACTGTGTCCCCTCCCCCGCCATGCTTTATATACCCTCCACTGCTAGTGCTGCCACCTGACATCTGTGAGTGGTTACTGCACGTTGACGTCAAACATAGGCGGTGGACACATTATTGTGACTGCACAGTGTAGTATGACGACTGTACAATGCTCATGACTCCAGGTCGTTTCGTTACCAGGACGACGTGCTAGTTTCTGTGAGAAAATAACCGTAATCATTAACTGTTACCTAAGTGGGAGCGGAGATTACAGAGCTCTGTTAGTAAATTAGTTGGCAGATATTACCAGTTTTCCCGTGTGCGTAATTACACTGTTATTACTGTTTAATGTGTTATTGCTATTCTAATGTGGTTTCATCGCTTTCCGGCCAAATGTTCGTTTAAGCTAGGGAACAGGTGATAGTCACTGGGCGCCAAGTCAGGACAATAGGGTGGGTGGGTGATTATGTTCCACTGAAACTGTTGCAGGAGAGCAACGGTTTGCCGAGCGATGTGTGGGCGAGCGTTGTCACGGAGAATGTGTACGCCCTTGATCAACAGTCCTCTTCTCCGGTTCTGAATTGCCCGTTTGAGTTTTTTCAGAGTCTCAGTATCTGTCAGCGTTAATTGTGGTCCCAGCGATTCAGCTCCGACGACGATGTGAAAGAAGAGGTTCATAACTTTTTGAACAGCATGGCGGCGAGCTGGTATGACATGGGCATACAAAAACTGTCACAGCGTCTACAAAAATGCATCAACAGAAATGATGATGATGTCGAAAAATAGCTAAATGTTCAAGCTGTAAGCTGATGTAAACCATTCTAGAAATAAGCAGGTCTATGTACTTATAAAAAAATAGGAGACCTTACTTTTGGGATTACCCTCGTATTTACATAAAAGGATTTTGATATGCCTTCTTACAACTAAGATAAACGACATTTTATGTGTTCCTTTAGATGTTTTTTCCCCTTCTGTATTCAACTCACTTGATGAGGTAGGCGTAGCTGGAAAAGTACTTCGATAGTTCTCTTCTACGGCCAACATCCGAAGGGCGACTTTTTTCGAAAATTCGCTAATTTTATCACTTGATGATACGATCGTATAATGCGAGTAGTTCGTCTTGAAGTTCTAGAACTCTGGTAAGTACTTTTACTCTGGAAAGCCAACGGATTTTGCTGTGGAATAACAACACTTTATGATGTGCAACCATTTCATTGCAGAATTTCTCACACTCGCGACTTTACAGGACGAATTTTTACATAATTGATCACTGAAATAACCATTTGAATGACGACATGCAAACGATTTCTGTCCGTAGTCTTCACCGTTAAAGCCTCGCTATGTGAAAGACAATGGGTAGTTAGTACTGATGGGTTTTTACTCCGCATCAAAGTTAGAAACCGCTTTATATTTCCTGACATTGCTGCAACACCACTAATACGAGTATATACAGCAACGCAATCAGTTCACCTAACTCCGTTATCTCGAATGAAACTCTCAACAGCAGGAAATATGTTATCTCTAGTCGTTATTGTTACCAGTTCTCGACAAAAGAGGTATTGCTCAATTACTTCTGATCCTCAAACAAATCTCACGAAGGATAATAACTGGACTTTTCCGGAAACGTCAGGGCTGTAATCTAGCTGTAGAGCCAATTATGTGTTTGTTAAATTTTCAATAACATTCCTTTGAACATCAATTGACATGTCCATAAAGGGTCGATGAACTCTACCGTTTGACAGAGGTACTTTTGAAATCTGTTCAATTACTTACAGCCCCAGCACAAGCAGCAGCAATTTCTCTGCAATCTTCGCCGCTGTTATGGGGTATCCCTTTCTTAGCCGTCATTTCAGAAATTTTGAATGATGCCAAAAGCGCTTTATCTTATAACTTTATTCGTTTTTCCATCGTGACAGAATGTGCTTGAATGGAAGTATACGTGCCTTACAAATTCTCTCGCGGTTTTTCAAAGACGCTGTGGTGGTTTCGTACCAAATGCCTTTTCGGCTTGTTAGATACCATAGACTCATTTGACAGCAGTGTGCTGCACGCCAAACATTTCGACATAGACTTGCCCTCACTAACCTGTCCTCGTAAATCCGAAATTTATATATTCTTTTTAATATTGGCGTTTACGCTGGACCTTTCTTGATCCTGGTTAAAATGGTTCGAATGGCTCTAAGCACTGTGGGACTTAACATCTGAGGTCATCAGTCCCATAGACTTAGAACTACTTAAACCTAACTAACCTAAGGACATTACACACATCCACGCCCGAAGCAGGATTCGAACCTGCGACCGTAGCAGCAGCGCGGTTCCGGACAGAAGCGCCTAGAAACTCTCGGCCACAGTCGCCGGCCCTTGATCGTGGTTTTATGCTCTTCTGGTTAGCAGACGACGAAGACGGCGCAGTTTTTGTTCTCTTTCGAACATTAATATATTCATCTCTTCTTTCCTCAGATGTAAAAGAGCTGTCGACGTCTAAGGCTTTCTTTATCCGTATTGCAAATCTGTTCATAGTGAAACTAGCGCACACTAACAAACACACGAAACTATTGAAACTAGTATAAAATTGGACCGAACAGCGAAACAAAAGACACACGGCGACTGATTATCGAAGTATAAAACGACATAGAAGTTCATATCGGTTCTCTTATACCATTTCATCATCTTCATCATCATTATTCATGAGAGAGGCTAGATTGGACTGTGAAAAAAAACTGGACTGTGTAAAAATTGGGTCTGTGTACGGGCGCTGATGACCGCGCAGTTGCCGGCCGGGGTGACCGAGCGGTTCTAGACGCTACAGTCTGGAACCGTGTGAACGCTACGGTTGCAGGTTCGAATCCTGCCTCGGGCATGGGTGTGTGTGATGTCCTTAGGTTAGTTAGGTTTAAGTAGTTCTAAGTTCTAGGGGACTGATGACCTCAGAAGTTAAGTCCCATAGTCCTCAGAGCCATTTCAACCATCTGAACCGCGCAGTTGAGCGCCTCACAAACCAAACATAATCATCATCATCATCATCATCGGCTCTCTTATATATACACACGCACTGAGGTGAAAAACTTCATGGGACATCTCCTAATATCCTCGGCGTAGCGCAGCAACTAGACGTGGCAAGGACTCAACAGGTCGTTGGATGTACGCTGCAGAAATATTGATCCATGCTGCCTCTATAGCCGTCCACAATTGCGAAACTGTTGCCGGTGCAGGATTTGGTGCACGAACTGGCTTCTCAGTTATGTCCCATAAATATTCGATGGGATTCAGATCGGGCGCTGTGGGTGGCCAGACCATTCGCTCGAACAATTGTGTACCAGTATCATGGCGGAATTGTCATCCACAAAAACTCCACCGTTGTTTGGGAACATGACGACAGTGAATAGGAAATGGTCTCCAAGCAGCCAAACATAACCATTTCAAGTCAATGATCGGTGCAGTTGGACCAGAGGACTCAGTCCATTCCACGTAAAGACAGCCCACACCATTATGGAGCCGCCATCAGCTTGCACAGTGTCTTGTTGACAATTTGGGTCCATAGCTAGTAACCTCCCCACCGTAATTTTATATGACAGAAATAATAAATGGGTGGGAGCCTAGCGTAACCTCCCTGCATGAAATGTACTGACTATGACAATTAAATGTTTGACTCGCAATCTGTCTCAACGTGCAAGCTCCCACAAAAATAATGAAAGATAATTCAATGACAATGAAATTTCAGCGATAATGATAACTCAATTAGACCGAAATGTCGGTCTTTGGCCCTGTGCAAAAATCAGAGTTAATTTCTTACCTCAGTATAACTGCATGTCAAAGTTCTGCTCTTATTGTTGGCCGCGGCTTGGAGGAAATGCATTGCAAGTATTAATTTTTTATTTTTTTTGAAATTTAACTGAAACTTTTCTTTAAAGGAAATGGAACGAGATCGTTCGTTCAATTAAATGGTTCTTTTATTAAAATTTGCTTTGAAATCAAAATTATTATTGGGGCACTTGTTGAAAATTAATTACAATAAATAAACTTTACATTATCTGATGTGCGCAATGCAGCTTGGTTACCTTAATTAACAATATACCTCATTCAGCATCTTGACCAGAGACCCATGTCGACGCCTGCGACTGCGTCCTGCTCGCGACCGTACTCGACTACTAGTGCTAACAGACTGCCATTCGCAACTGAACTGCGCTGGCCTACTACTACCGACAGACTACATCACACAACTGCAATGGGCTGCTACTACCGACAGACTGCACTGCTCACAGACTGCCCACTGACTCCTGCTCGCAACACTCGCGCGGTCAAGCGCAGACTAGGAATGACAAATAGCTCTCTGGTCAGAGACTCTGCAATGCCTCGCCATCGCCGCCACACAACATACGTATTTCATAACCCTCCACTGGGGGGGGGGCAAAAATTTGGCAGCGATGGTGAGTCATTTGGACTTGCCAAGCACGGCAAAATTTTTTCTTTAATTAATCAACTTCTACAATTTACAGAATATTTAGATGTAGTACATGAATTAAATGTTGTGCACATGCACCGAGTACAAAACATTTCAGACAAAGACAAAATGTGAGTACAAAACATAGTAGCAAATCAGAAAAATGTATATACAAATTATTTGACAGATAACAAAGTGCACACGCACTGAAAAAATTCTTTAGCTTTTTCAGAACAAATAAACAGAATGGCAAAAAAATCATGTTGACAAGTGACATGAGTGCACATGCACTGCAATTGAGAACATATCAGCAAATGACGAAATGTATATACAATGAGTAACAAATGACATAAGTGCATACGCACTGAAGTAATGAACATATCAGGAAATCATAAAAGGTATACAGAATGAGTACAAATCATATTGAAAAATGAGAAAAGTGCACAGGCACTGCAGTTCAGTAGAAAACATATTAACACATAACTTAAGTGCACATGCACTGAAAAACTTTTGAACATTTTCATAACAAATAAACGCAAAGGTAAAAAATCATTTTGACAACTGACATGAGTGTACATGAAGTGAAGTTGAGAATATATCAGCAAATCACAAAATGTATTAATAAACGGCAAAAAATACACACGCACTGTATATGACTTTTTCATTTTACAAGAATTAGGGAAGGAATAGGAAGGATTGCATCATGGTTGTAGCACTTAGGTTGCACGAAGCTGCACTAAAAGTCCGTATCTTTCCACAGAAGTACAACACCAAGTGAGACAATTTGCAGTTCTTTTCCCAGAAGTATTTATCAGCGTATCCAAGACACTGAACTGTCGTAGTAATATTCCATGTTATCATTTTGGCAGTACATCAAGTACACCAAACAGTGGGACCATAATAACGTCTTCATCGCTCACGGTGGTGGACAGCATGTCGTGTCAACACCACGCTCTTACAAGGCACACCAACGTAGAATTAGTGCAAAAACCAAATATAGTGCTCCATGATCATGAGGATGGACAGGACAAATGGATATTGCAGTAATTCAGGGTAGTTAGCTCAGAAGGTGAAGGACATTAAGTCACATAATAGGCTTCATTGAGAATTACAGTAGTAGTTTGCGGCATTCATAGGCCAGTTATTGAACATTTCTGTACCAAGTATGTAGTATTACAGAAAAATGTTCATTAATTGTTTTACATAGAATCAGTAGCCTTTTTTTCCTGGTTACAAAGCATTATTAAATAATCGTATTCTTTTCCAGTCACAAAGCATAATGAATAGCATAATTACTTAATGATTTGTCATTCCAAGTTACAAAGTATAGCATAGTTAATTAATCATTTGTCATTCCAATAGTAATCTCATTCTTTTCCAGTTACAAAGCATAATTAATCATTTGTCATTTCAATATAGTAATAATCATTAGCCTTCTCCTAATTACAAAGCATTATGAAACAATCGCATTCTTTTCCAGTTACAAAGCATAATCTCCTAATTACAAAGCATTATTAAACAATCGCATTCTTTTCCAGTTACAAAGCATAATTAATATCATAATTCATTAATCATTTTCCAAGTGACATATTATTCATTGCTGATCAGCATTACTCAGAACTCTCTTAAACTGGTATCATTATTTGGGACTGGTAATACATTTTTTTGTTAGCAATGCATTGCTTAGGGTAATTATAGGGGAAAGCAAGAAGAAAAAAATTTGTTTCTAGTTTGTTGGTATAAATGAAAATGTGTAACGTCATCCGTCATAAGTCAGCTGTGGCAAGATTATGAAACGAGTAGAGTATATGCAATCCCATTCATAGATTTAATGAACAACTGTTTATAGCACATTAATCTCATATATAATGTCTCCTGCAAAAAATATATTAAAAAATGGATTATTAAGCTGAAAACAGAAATGCATTTTATGCTGAAAAGTAGTAACTTCGAATTAACAGGTAGTGAAATGTGTATAAAAAATGTGTTCCATAGCTGTCCTTTCGAAAACCTTCAGTCATCCTACTATGCAATATAACACCTGCTGTCAAAGCAAACTGCAACAAATACTTAAATAACTACATAGCATAAATACATAACTTCAACATTATCCTCATCTGTAAAGAAAAACTTCATTATCCATATTATCATAACTTCATTATTATCATCACCTGTAAAGAAAAACTTCATTATTCACAGTAGCATACTCTTCATCATTATTCATCAGCATTCATTATCATCTGCAAAAAGTCACTTCATTACTCATTATACAACTATTCCTTATCTCTAGCATATTTCATCACTAAAACTAAGATGTGTAGTTCTGTCTGACAGCCTGTATCAATCGCCTTGTATTCTGAAAGAAAAAATTAGTTAAGACTGCTATTCTACGATGAGTATAGTATATTCTTGTTAATGCTTGTTAATCCTGATCCATTTACTCTTCCTCATAAAGTTATTGCATCTTCTTTTGTTTATTCCGTAGGTGAAATTCCCATTTCTTTTTAATTTATTTCCTTTACACGTTATTTCTTTCTGAAATTGATGAACAGAGATTAATGTCTTACATTTAAATCATATACTCACTAAATAATGACTGGTTTATGGTAACATAATTAAGTATACGGCATAACATGACAGAAAACCTAATATGTCAAAGACATTGACAGTGTTCAGATGCAAAAATGTATACAGAATATCACAATGCAGCGGCAAAAAAAATGTAAAACAGTCACGATCTTGAGATGTCATAGGGCAACAAAAATGTCAAAGTCAACTGGTGTGTGTTATATCTTAACTATTTCACAATGCATACAAACAAAATATGAAAAAATCGTATATCCATAAGAAAGAAAAAAAATGTGACGTTCGTTGTGTTCAGTTTGTATGTAGTGTAGTTAATAGAGGCGAGAATTAAAGCCTTTAATGGAGAAAAATGTAACAAAATTAACATGTCATTAGATAGCATTGCATAATTAGTCATAAAATACGTAAGTGTCTCTGGAAAAAAATGTGCACAGTCTGATATATAACGACAAGAGAAGCGACCTGCTAACCTTACCTTGCCGGGCACTTGCCAAGAAAAATACGATAATCATCAGTAGTTAACTATGTAATTGTAACTGCATAAGTGCTCATAAAATGTGTAAATTCATCTGGAAAATATGCACGGTCTGATATGTAACGACAAGAAAAGCGACCTGCTAACCTTACCTTGCCGGGCACTTGCCAAGAAAAAAATACGATAATCATCAGTAATTAGTCATGTGAATATAATTGCATAAGTGGTCATAAAGATTAGTAAATGGCATCATAGCATGTTACATCATAAAGTGGTTTCATTCAATAAACGGTTTAATGTTTGAGATATGGTGATTGCCTTTCGATTTTCTGGTTCTCAAAGTTTCGACGTGTACAACATTGGGGTGAGGAATACTGCGAATCCGATATGGACCTGCGTATAGAAGTTCAAATTTACTGCACTTACCTTTTAATTTGCTGGATAAATAGTGTGTACGTACTAATATCTTCTGTCCAATGTGTAAGTCTCGGCGTCTACAAACCTGTTTTTGCTGTCTCCTCCGGCGCTCTGCGGCACGTCTGATGTTGTTCAGCGCAATGTCAATTATTTCGTGGTGTCGTAGTCGACGACAGGTAGGGAAGTTTACTAATTCTTTAATTTTGTTTTGTGGTTCAACGTTTTTCAGTATAACAGACGGAGATAGCACAGTGGATTCATTTGGAATGGAATTAATTACATCTTGGAATGAGAGTATGTGTGTATCCCAATTAATATGTCTTTTGTGGCAGTATATTCTACACAGTTTACCAATTTCTTTCATTAATCGTTCACAAGGGTTCGAAGAAGCGTGGTACTTGGATATATAGATCGGAGAAATGTTTCGAGCTCGTAACATGCGTGTCCATATAGCAGATCGAAATTGTGATCCATTATCGGAAATTACTCTCATCACACGCCCTACATGAAATAGAAAATGTTTTACAAATGCTTTCGAAACATTTTTAGCTGTAGCTTTGCGTAACGGAGTGAAAGTAACAAATTTTGAAGTGAGCTCAACAGCGACAAAGATGTAGCAATAACCTCTATTAGTTCTCAGAATTGGACCAAAAATGTCTACAGCGGCCATGTGTCTTAATTTAACAGGTACAATGGGATATAAAGGAGGAATATGTGAAGTGGTGTCTGACTTAGCTTTCTGGCAAATTTTACAAGACGCTAAAACTCGTCGTATACGTTTTTCCATGTTGGTAAAATAACAGTTCTGTCTCAGTATAAGAAAACATTTTCTTGCTCCGTAATGTGCGTAACTTAAATGAGTGTACCAGATTAATTTGTTAACCAGTTCGTCAGGAATGCATAATAACCAGTTGTTGCTGTCAGGATGAGAGCGGTGAAACAGAATGTCATTGCGTACAAGACGCTAAAACTCGTCGTATACGTTTTTCCATGTTGGTAAAATAACAGTTCTGTCTCAGTATAAGAAAACATTTTCTTGCTCCGTAATGTGCGTAACTTAAATGAGTGTACCAGATTAATTTGTTAACCAGTTCGTCAGGAATGCATAATAACCAGTTGTTGCTGTCAGGATGAGAGCGGTGAAACAGAATGTCATTGCGTACAGTGTAATGGTTTCTAATCGTAACATTATTCCTATCTTGCCAAAGGTGTTTAATTTCTTTCCACACGTTGTCTTTATTTTGCTCTTTTACTATGTCCTGTAATGACGACGAAATAAAATTTTCAAATGCAACTTGCTGAATGTACATAACACTGAAATTTGCTTTGCAGAAGTTGGTTGCGATGTCTTGCTAATTGTTGCTGAGAGAACGCGATAGTGCGTCTGCTATAACATTTTGTGTGCCGGGAATGTGAACAATCGTAAAATTAAATTCCTGTAAATATAGTTCCTATCTGCTTAACCTGTCGTGCGTAAATTTAGCTGAAAGTAAGAATTGTATCGCTCTGTGATCTGTGTATACGGTGGTATGTCTGCCATAAAGAAAATGCCTAAATCTCGTAAAAGCCCATACAACGCATAATGTTTCAAGTTCTGTAACAGAATAATTTCGCTCAGCAGGTGACAGAATGCGGCTTGCAAATGCGATGTTTTTAATTACTGTTGAACCATCTTCTTCAATTTCCTGGAAAATGTGTACGCCTAAAGCGGTGTTGGATCTGTCGGTGGCAATGGAAAAATTTCTGGTAAGGTCTGGGTGCGATAAAAGTGGTGCATTCAACAGAGCATGTTTCAGGTTCATGAATTCAGAATGTGCTTGCTTATCCCATGACCAAATACTGTTTTTACCTGTTAATTGGCATAATCTAGGCGTATCTAAAGCAGAGTGATGAATGAATTTACGAAAAAGTTAACTAAACCCAAAAAACTACGTAGTTGCTTCTTCGTCGTAGGAACAGTAATGTCACGTAGAGCTTGAAGTTTTTCCGGATCAGGCGCAATGCCTTCTGCTGAAATTACGTGTCCAAGAAATTTTATAGAAGTTTTACCGAAATGCGATTTACTAAGATTAACTGTAAGTCCTTGTGCACGAAAAGTTTGCAACAGATGTTCAAGAATCATATTGTGTTCAGACCAGTTAGCTACTGCGAAAGGAATGTCGTCTACGTACGTCGTGATAATATTTTTCATGCAAACGTGTGTCGGATGGCGTCAAAATTAATAACATTTTTCGTGAACAAAATTCTGCGTGTCAAAATTATTGCTTATGTTACTGGAATATGCAACCTGTACTGTATGTGGTCAAATTCTATCGTACGTGCTGTTATTTATTTTACGGGAGGATGCTGTGGCATATCCACTATTTGAACTGTTCTGTTAACTCTTCCTGACGTATTACGCTATGGATGACACCTATTGTCTGGATCATTCATGATAATGTGTTGTTGCTGATGTTCTTGCTGCTGAAAAGATCGACTGTTATTAAATGTACGCTGAAAATTGTGCTCACTATTTTTACGTTGGTCATGATAGTCATTCCTATACGGTGCATTGCGATACGAATTGAAATACTGTGTTTTCTGTACGTAGTTGTTCCTTTGCTGCCGTGCGTTACTATTGGTTGTACCAGGGACTATACGTTCACGCGGCCAAACATTAAAGTTAGGTTGACCTTGTGCATTACATTGTTGTTTAGGTATGCTAACCGGCTGGTTTTGTTGCTGTTGTTGTGGAAAACCTCTGTTGTTGCTAAAATGTGGTTCCTGTTGCTGAAAATTTTGACGATATTGATAATCAAAATTTTGTCTGCTATTAAAGTTCTGGTGATTGTCATTCCTAAAGCGTCTGTTACCTTTCCTATTAAAATTACGTGTCTGATCATAATTACTGTACGTCTGTTGGCCTTGGTTGTTATATGAAAAATTTTTGTTTAGGAAAGAATAATCAGATTGCTGCACTTCTAAAAGCTGTAACAGATCTCTGAATGCTGAAATATTTTCTTTTTGTTGACCCGTTAGAAGTGAAACTCTCAATGACCGTGGTAATTTAGAGATACATAATTGAATGAGTGCAGATTCACTGTACGGTTCACTTAGGTACTGGTTTTGTTGCACCATGTGCTCAAAAAATTGCGTCACATTGGGAAAATTTGTGTTTTCATAATTTGGTAAACTAATTAATTGATCTTTAATTCCGCGTTGTGTCGTCTTCGACCAATACGCTGACAGAAAAGCATTCTGAAATTCTTCTACTGAATAACATTGCCTCGCGATCGGTCTCATGCGAGTTGCCGGTTCGCCTTCCAAGAAACTGCAAATAAATTCAAGTTTATGTGTTACAGGCCAAGTCGGTGGAAAAGCAAAACTAAACTGTTGTATCCAATCCAGTGGGTGAATCTGTGTTCTGTCATTCCTAAACACTTTAAATTTCTTCACAGATAGAAAATGTTTGTAATCAAAATTATCGTCTCTGTGTGATGGAACAGGTTCAGGATTGTAAGAGAATCGGTTGAACTGTGGTTGTTCGGAATCAAAGTGCCGTACTCTCTGTAGATTACCCAAATTATACGCGCTCCGTGAGTCTGGCAAATGTTCGAAAAGTGGCGTCTGCTGTGATGTGTTATTAACTGAAATATTTTTCATCTCTGTTACTTCTTGCTGTAAACTTGTCAATTTTCTATGTAAGGTGTTATTAGACGAATCGATCTCATTAATCGCATGCTGTAAATTTTGAAATTCAGGTGTTTGGTTAAATGAAACCGGTGCAGTATCGTCTGATTTATTGTCATTAGTACTTTCAATAACATCAATACGACTGGCCAATTCATCATATTTTTCAGTCAGTATTTTTGTCTGATCATCGGTTTTAGTGTCAGTGGCATTAATCTGTTTTTGCAACTTACGTGTAGTTTCGTTCAGTTTTTTAACATCAGCTTTGACGACATCGGAATGCTGTGTTAGTTCTAATTGTTCGAGTCTGTCGGTCACTGTTTGAAAATCTGTTGTGTATGTATCTGTTTTTGTTTTAAGGTCAGAAATCTCATCACGTAATTCAGTGTTCAACTGTTCGATGGTATTAATTTTGTCTGATACTGTAGCAATATTGTTGTCTACATATGTTTTTGCCTTCGCAAACATTTTACGTTTGTCTTCCTGTCTCTGTGCAGTGATTGTTTCCATTACCTGACGTTTTACTTTATTTTGATCCTGAATAAATTTGCGGAAACGCGTGTCACTGTTTCGTATGTGGTGATTAAAGCGCTCATCAATTTGAGTGTTCTGTTGTTTGAATTTCGCGTCAATCTTTTCGTCCATTGTGCGCGAAAGTTCTGCTGTCATTGTTTTAAACTCGTCATGTAATTGTGTAGCTTTTTCAGAGCATTGTTTAGCGACTGTACTAATTTCCGCTCTAAGTGTTTCTGTTGCGGCTGTTTGCATTTCCCTTAATTCCTAAGCAACAGACCTAATTTCTTCGCTACTTTTTTTTGAACAAGCCTCAATTTCCACGCGCAACTGTTCCTTAGTGTCGTGACACTGCGCGGCAACGGCTCTAATTTGTTCACTAAGCTGTCTGGAATTGTCGTCTAATTTTTCATAAAGCTGTCTGGAATTGTTGTCTACTTTTTCATTAAGCTGTCTGGAATTGTCGTCTAATTTTTCATTTAAGTGTTGTTTGAGATTTTCACTCTGTTGTTTGGACTCTTCCTTATTTTGTTTGGAATCGTTATCTAGTTTTTCAATACGTTCATTAATTCGTAGCAACAATGCCATGATTGGATCCTCAGTAACATTACCTACTCTATTATCTGTGCTGTTTAGTGGTGTACCTGGAATTGTCGCGCTTTGTGCGACCATTTGGTCATTCTGCAATTTACAAAAAGGATTATCAGTCGGACGTACACTGTCACTCACTATTTCGGAATTAAATAAATCCGTCATACTTTGTGTATCCTGTTCATTTTCATTAGACAAATTTGTCTGTACGTTACTTGAATTTTCCAAACCGGGTGTGTTAAGCTGGGCATCGCTCATTACAACAGAACGCTCCGCGTCATCGATTGTCGTCAATCCAACAGAGGACATAACCGAGTTCGTTTGTTCATCATTAACATAATAATCATCATTAGAGGTTGGAACGCACTGATTGTCGGTGAACGCAGGATTGTCATCATTACACTGCGTGTCACAATTACTATCGGTCACGTTGTTTAAGTCGGTAATTTCGTTCATAATACCTCGCGATACGCTATTCACAGTCTTTCGCGGAATTTTTACAATAGTCAAAATTATTCACAAAATAAATAAGCACAATGCAAAAACAACACACAAATACAACAGAGCAACGAATTGCTGATGATCTGTGGAAAGAAATTCACAAAATTAGTAAAAGCGTTGCGCCAATTCTTAATTATATTTGTGCAAATAAGAGCAGAATCTGACTACTTTTCAAAAGATTGTCAACGAAATACGATCCTGGACTGGGTGTCGCCAAGTGTAACCTCCCCACCGTAATTTTATATGACAGAAATAATAAATGGGTGGGAGCCTAGCGTAACCTCCCTGCATGAAATGTACTGACTACGACAATTAAATGTTTGACTCGCAATCTGACTCAACGTGCAAGCTCCCACAAAAATAATGAAAGATAATTCAATGACAATGAAATTTCAGCGATAATGATAACTCAATTAGACCGAAATGTCGGTCTTTGGCCCTGTGCAAAAATCAGAGTTAATTTCTTACCTCAGTATAACTGCATGTCAAAGTTCTGCTCTTATTGTTGGCCGCGGCTTGGAGGAAATGCATTGCAAGTATTAATTTTTTATTTTTTATTTTTTCTGAAATTTAACTGAAACTTTTCTTTAAAGGAAATGGAACGAGATCGTTCGTTCAATTAAATGGTTCTTTTATTAAAATTTGCTTTGAAATCAAAATTATTATTGGGGCACTTGTTGAAAATTAATTACAATAAATAAACTTTACATTATCTGATGTGCGCAATGCAGCTTGGTTACCTTAATTAACAATATACCTCACGCAGCATCCTGACCAGAGACCCATGTCGACGCCTGCGACTGCGTCCCGCTCGCGACCGTACTCGACTACTAGTGCTAACAGACTGCCATTCGCAACTGAACTGCGCTGGCCTACTACTACCGACAGACTACATCACACAACTGCAATGGGCTGCTACTACCGACAGACTGCACTGCTCACAGACTGCCCACTGACTCCTGCTCGCAACACTCGCGCGGTCAAGCGCAGACTAGGAATGACAAATAGCTCTCTGGTCAGAGACTCTGCAATGCCTCGCCATCGCCGCCACACAACATACGTGTTTCAAGCTTCGTGGGGTCTGCGCCACACTCGATCCCTACCATCAGCTCTTACCAACTGAAATCAGGGTTCATCTGACCAGGGCATAGTTCTCCAGTCGCCTAAGGCCCAAACGACATGGTCACGAGCCCAGGAGAGGCGCTGTAAGACACGTCGTGCTGTTACCTAAGGCATTCGTGTCAGTCATCTGCTGCCGTAGCCCATTAAGGCCAAACCTTGTCGTACTGCCAGACGGATACGTTTGTATATCCCATATTGATATCTGCAATTATTTCATGCAGTGTTACTTGCATGTTAGCACTGATAACTCTAACTGAACGTCGCTGCACTCGGTTGTTAATTGAAGGCCGCCGGCCACTGCGTTGTCCGTGATGAGAGATAGTGCCTGAAATTTCGTATTTGTGGCACACTCTTGACTCTGTGGGTCTCAGAATGCTAAATTCCCTAACAATTTCAGAAACTGAATGTCCCATGTGTCTACCTCTAAAACCATACGGCGCTCAGAGCCTGTTAACTTCTGTCGTGAGGCTATAATAACCTCAGCAACCATTTCACATGAATCACCTGAGTACAAATGACGGCTCCACTGATGCACTGGCTTTTTATACCTATATATACACATATCGACCCTGTAAGCCTTGACACAGCCGACAATATCATATTTTTTCCTTTGCAATACACTACTGAGCCAACATATTTTGGCCACTGCCCTCCATGGGATGGTCTGTCACCTGCTGGAGTTGCATGCACATGACACAGTAGGGAATGTATATTCGAAGAGCAGAGACGAATGGGGAATCATTCCAGCGACGATACGAACCGCAAATGGGGAAATTCACTGACATAAACAACTATGAAAATCAAATGGCTCTAAGCACTATGAGATTTAACATCTGAGGTCGTCCCCTAGACTTAGAACTACTTAAATCTAACCAACCTAAGGACATCACGCACATCCATGCCCTAGGTAGGATTCGAACCTGCGACCGTAGCAGCAGCGCGGTTCCGGACTGAAGCGCCTAGAACCGCTCGACCACAGCGGCCGGGCTAAACGACTCTGAGGTAGGGCAGATTCTTGTGGCCCGTTGATGACTTAGCCACCAAATTCGCTTGTTCTGAATCCTATGGGACACATCTGGGACGTTATCGTATGACGGCATCGCATCCACAAACCACCCAGTCGTATTTACTGGAACTGCATGATACGTTAGTAGACATCCGGTGCCTCACAAGGACTTGTCGAAGCAACGTCAAACAAAACCGCTGCTGTACTACATTCCTAAGGCGGACCAACAGGCTGTTGATCAGATGTTCCTAATGTTTAGGCTCCTCAGTGGAGGTACTAGAGCTCAGTCAAGCTCAATGTCCGCATGCGATGAGGACAGCGTTGTGCCGTTTTACGCTTGAGACTGTTCGTATGCTCAAGACTACTGGAAAGTAAAACACTAGGTATAACGAATTATTGTCTGTATTATTCTACTCTGAGGAGAAGGAAAACGACAGGTTGAGAAATAAATATGCGTTGGGCATTCTACTCGCCACAAACTTCAAAAACACTTCACTGTTCTTCCAGTGTATGTTTCGTTTGATTGTGCCGTATGTTGCAGTGACTCCAGGAGACGCAGACACTAAAAATACCTCGACTACTGTACTGTAAATGTGATATTGCATACAATGGGCGTTACTTGCGTACTGTCATCAAAAGAGAGTAAGCTCTTCGTTATTTCAGATTCTAACACGAGGACCTCAGCATTAATATGCTTTATACACTCCTGGAAATTGAAATAAGAACACCGTGAATTCATTGTCCCAGGAAGGGGAAACTTTATTGACACATTCCTGGGGTCAGATACATCACATGATCACACTGACAGAACCACAGGCACATAGACACAGGCAACAGAGCATGCACAATGTCGGCACTAGTACAGTGTATATCCACCTTTCGCAGCAATGCAGGCTGCTATTCTCCCATGGAGACGATCGTAGAGATGCTGGATGTAGTCCTGTGGAACGGTTTGCCATGCCATTTCCACCTGGCGCCTCAGTTGAACCAGCGTTCGTGCTGGACGTGCAGACCGCGTGAGACGACGCTTCATCCAGTCCCAAACATGCTCAATGGGGGACAGATCCGGAGATCTTGCTGGCCAGGGTAGTTGACTTACACCTTCTAGAGCACGTTGGGTGGCACGGGATACATGCGGACGTGCATTGTCCTGTTGGAACAGCAAGTTCCCTTGCCGGTCCAGGAATGGTAGAACGATGGGTTCGATGACGGTTTGGATGTACCGTGCACTATTCAGTGTCCCCTCGACGATCACCAGTGGTGTACGGCCAGTGTAGGAGATCGCTCCCCACACCATGATGCCGGGTGTTGGCCCTGTGTGCCTCGCTCGTATGCAGTCCTGATTGTGGCGCTCACCTGCACGGCGCCAAACACGCATACGACCATCATTGGCACCAAGGCAGAAGCGACTCTCATCGCTGAAGACGACACGTCTCCATTCGTCCCTCCATTCACGCCTGTCGCGACACCACTGGAGGCGGGCTGCACGATGTTGGGGCGTGAGCGGAAGACGGCCTAACGGTGTGCGGGACCGTAGCCCAGCTTCATGGAGACGGTTGCGAATGGTCCTCGCCGATACCCCAGGAGCAACAGTGTCCCTAATTTGCTGGGAAGTGGCGGTGCGGTCCCCTGCGGCACTGCGTAGGATCCTACGGTCTTGGCGTGCATCCGTGCGTCGCTGTGGTCCGGTCCCAGGTCGACGGGCACGTGCACCTTCCGCCGACCACTGGCGACATCATCGATGTACTGTGGAGACCTCACGCCCCACGTGTTGAGCAATTCGGCGGTACGTCCACCCGGCCTCCCGCATGCCCAGTATACGCCCTCGCTCAAAGTCCGTCAACTGCACATACGGTTCACGTCCACGCTGTCGCGGCATGCTACCAGTGTTAAAGACTGCGATGGAGCTCCGTATGCCACGGCAAACTGGCTGACACTGACGGCGGCGGTGCACAAATGCTGCGCAGCTAGCGCCATTCGACGGCCAACACCGCGGTTCCTGGTGTGTCCGCTGTGCCGTGCGTGTGATCATTGCTTGTACAGCCCTCTCGCAGTGTCCGGAGCAAGTATGGTGGGTCTGACACACCGGTGTCAATGTGTTCTTTTTTCCATTTCCAGGAGTGTATTTTATGTGTTTGCTGACCGACCAAGGTGGCATAGAGTTAGGTTCAAATGGCTCTGAGCACTATGGGACTTAACATCTGAGGTCATCAGTCCCCTACAACTTAGAACTACTTAAACCTAACCAACCTAAGAACATCACACACACCCATACCCGAGGCAGGATTCGAACCTGCGACCGTAGCGGTCGCGCGGTTCCAGACTGAAGCGCCTAGAACTGCTCGGCCACACCGGCCGGCCATAGAGGTAGGGAACGTAATACAGTACGTCAGGAAAATGAGATATTATATATGGTCAATAATAATTCAGAGAACATCACAAGTTACATGTAAAAAATGTCAATATATAGGGTTATTCAGCTGTTCCTGCTGATGGGTTTTATGCAACCTGCAACGCCTTCAAAATACCACGTGCGAGATTTTCATATTCCCTCGCTCGCTATGTGCTGACTTTTAGGCCTACAGAAAAAATGAGCACGATCTTTTTGTAGGATATTTAATGTAGTTAAATTTTGTGCTGGGTTACGTTTCGCTTGAGACCACAGCGTTCGAGTTCTTCAAGAAAAACGCACTTGGAGGTCACTTTTGCACTTTTTTCTTGAATAATTCGAAACTATGGCCTCTAGCAGAAACGTATCTTAGTACAGAATTTAACTATATTAAATTTCGTACAAAAAGGTCATGTTCATTTTTTCTGTTAGACTGTGAGTAGCGAGAGAGAGCATATGGCATTCTTACACATGGTATTTGAAGGCACTGCGGGTTGCAAAACACCCTTCGGTAGGGGCAGGTGAATCACCTTATATACTTATAGCGTTCAACACAACGAATCTTTGATGACTGAATAACAAAATCGGAAGCTGCCCATCAGAAAGTCGACATATTTATGATTCAGACTGTCAGAAAAAGAGTGCGTCATTTTTAAGAATTGGATATGTATAGTCATGGTCTGAGGACCTCCCTTCTCTGGCCACGTCTTTAACCTGTTGTGAAATTACTACAGACAAAAGCAAGAAACAAATTTTCTAGCCAGAGGTGTTGCAAAGAATTGAACGCCGTACTGCTTTAGTTTAACACAAAAACACAGCTGTAGACTGTTCATACATGTTAGAAACCGTATTGAACTAGCATGAAGTACAGTAAAGGCAAGATACGACGCAAAACATTATTAAATAAAAATATGAATCTTTATTAATAATTTCAATCCTTCGGCTACGCTTTCCTAAATAACAAGAGATGTCTCGGGTAACTTGAGCAGTACCAAACATTCTTGGAAGAATATTTACTCAGTTATAGAGTTTTCAAGGTCCTGGACAAGTGTAATCGGACGTATTGAAGTTTGATAAATGTCACTTATTTTCATATAGAAGAATTCCATTACGGCAGCTGTACTGCAAAACTCACAAACATATAGAAACGACAGTTGGAGCAAATAGAACAGAAAACGGTAGCACCTGATAAACCTAAAATATTACAACACAGTTATTAAAAGAGAACTACTTTACGTGACGGAAACCGTGGTCAGTGATGACATATCTTAGATAAAACTCACTAAAAAAGGAAAATTTGGGTTTAAAGTCTTGTCTACGAGGGCATTACAGACAGAGCACAAACTCGGATTGAGGAAGGACATGGAAGGATATCAGCACTGCTCTTTCAAAGGAACCATCCCTGTATTTGTGTCAAGTGACTTAGGGAAATCACAGAAAACCTAAATGTGGGTGGACAGAGGGGGATTTGAAGCGTCGTTGTAGCGAATGTGAGTCCACTATGCTAACCTCTCCGCCACCTTGTTCCGTTACTGAAAGACGAACTGGGAAAAATCTCTGGAGTGTTTCTATACGAAAACGCAAATATGGAATTTACGTGGAAAATAACGTACAGGATATTTGTGGAACGATAATAGCAGCAGAAAACGGGTATTTTTTACTTTGAGGCCACATACATAAAAAGAATTCCAAGCAATTCCCAAAGAAAATCCTAAAACCAGCTTCCTCCCTGGATCACCAAAACAGTTTACAAACATAAATTAATGTAAATACAAAAAACTGTCATTTATGCAAACATCATTCAACATAGAAAAAATGCAAAAGCCTAATAGAGAACACAAAGTTACTGAGAAGCGCTGCAGACAAGATACAAGATCGACTGGAGAATATACAAGACATATGTACATTTACATGCAACAGGAATTTATGAAGAGGTATTGCGAGGAAAAAGAGAAAATTGCCACATAACGCCTACTGTATTCCTAAATTCAGAGAACGAATCAAAATAACAAAATATAATAAAATACAAGTATTCTGTGTATCCCTGCGTGTATAATCGAGGTAATAGTATTCAAACATGAAGTAGATAGAACATCAGTTGCTCTAGTATAGATGCTACTACGATATAGATAAATACAATGCGACAACAATCTTTCCCCTTCTTACGTCGTGAGTACGAGTAAACGCCCTGCGAACTTGGCTGCATTGATAGTGGTGAAAATTTGAAAAGGGAAGATGCTGTAGACTCAATACTGCTAGCCTCGATGTTTTGTTCAGTCATGGCATCTTCTTGAGACATTATGGTCGCTTGAACGAAAGGGATCACAACAGTTCATCCACAGTTACTCACAGTACACGCCGAGTTCTTGGCCTCTTTTAAAAAATTGTCTCGATACTGACACCAATTTCCATAACACGATTAACAACCTAGATGTGCGCACTTACATGAAAGGCGACGGCTTCGCAATCTATATGCTACGATATTGACAGGAAAGCCAACGCGAGATTTTATTGTTTATGGCAATTTTAAGAAGTGATCGAAGAATTTCCGTTTTAGGGCGTTAATCACCGGTATATGTAAGGTAGCGCGACACTGATTCGTGTATGTAAGCACCGACACGTGGGCAAGGGACTCGTGAGCCATTCGTGTCTTGCCGACGTGCATGCGGTAACTGTGGAAACGAGCACTATGGCGACGTTATTACCAGATTTGTCCAAACAGGACCAATGTGCTGTTAACCTGTTCATGGCTGCAGAAGGACAAACATCGGTAGACATCTAATGGAGAATGAAGAATGTGTATAGGGTAGCACGTCTGTCGAAAACCACGGCTATGAAATGGTGCGCGAAGTTCCTTGCTTGTTCCGTGATCACGCCCCCTTATCGCAAATGTCGTAAAGCAGAAGTTAAGCCAATTCAGATGGGAGACATTCGAGCACCCGCCCTATAGCCCTGGTCTCTCCCCAAGCTACAATACGCCGTCGGTCCCTTAAAAAAGTCCTTGAAGGATCAACTGTTCCCATCGGACGAGAATGTGCACTAGACGGTTACGGACTGCTCCACCGAGCTATTCACAGCCGTTTACCAAACGTTTATCTTCAACCTGGTGCGTCGGTGGGCTGCTTGCCTCAGTGCTCAGGGCGATTTTGTCCGATTGGCATATCGATTATGGACTGTACGAGCTTCGAACTGAATCATTTTGATCGCACCTTATACATTTCTAATATGGCACGCTGCGTTTTGATTTAATGTTCTTGTTTCCCAGATTAGGCATCCTGCCATAGTAAGGTAAGGGCAAGAAGAAGTTCCGCATTCTCGCCCTAAACTGGACAATCGGTCCCGACCGACCGCCGTGTCATCCTCTGCCGATGGCGTCATCGTACACCGTATGGAGGAGCATGTGGTCGGCACACCACTGTCCCGGTCGTTATGCGGTTTATTGGCCTTGGAGTCGCTACTGACAGGTCGAGTAGCTCCGCAATTGGCCTCTCGAGGCTGAATGCATCGGCTGCGGTCCTCCCACCAAGGAAGGGCAGTCAGCCGAGCTGACCACTCGGCTACGGCGACAGACGTACTGCCACAGCGACTGTATTGTAAAATTAGTGGAAGGTAAATTCAAAATCGAACTAACTTCTGTACACAACTAAATGCACTTGAATGCTTTCCACAGTAACTCGTCAAAGAACAAGTGAACAGACCATGAGAGCCCTCAAAGTGTAAACATACGAGTGCTCTGTTGGAACTGAAGCCGGCAGTTAACTACATTGTAGTAACAAGTTCGTAAGTTTTAAATCGCAAGTACACGTCTGAAATTTTCATTGCGGAAAACGCTTCTCAAAGTGAAAACAAGGAAATTTTAAATATCTACAAAACAAAATTTCCGCGAGTAGCAAACTGGTCACCGGCGGTCGAAAATTTGCACTAATCATCGAGTACGGAAAAACTATTAAATCACTATTGCACAACTGGCTCAAAATACGTCGCGAACAAATGAAAATCGCAAAATACCGAGTGAGGAGCCATAACAAGAAATCATTCGAAAAAGGGTTTCTGATGGATATCGCTTTACTAATTTAACGACTGATGTATTAAAAAAACTTCAAGCTCTTCAAGAGCATCCCTACGACAAGAATATAACAGAAAAGCCTTCGTTTCAGCCTTTTGTTCTACCAACGCTTCTCACTGCTCAGCACCAAGCAGAAAATGTGTTTTTCACGTAAAATATTCGGTGTCAGAAGAACCTTTGTTACACGATGACAGAACATCGCATACGCTGGTGAAAACCGTAGCTGATCAAAAACTACTCGCGAAAATCGTATATTCACGAAAAAATAGCTCCTAATCAGGCTGGCGTCCGATACGAAAGAAGCTCCATTTACTAATGAGATGGTGGACTGAATAGCTGATGCTTCCTCATTGCTTTCAAGCCGAGCTTCAGACTGTAAGCCTACAACAGAGAACAAAAGTGTATAGTCCATCAATGTCTCAGTCGCACATTGTATAATTCTCAAGGAAGCCACGGATATTGAGGAGTAAGTCTAAATTTGACTGCCATTAATCCTCCAGGAAAATGAATTGTACATGCTCCGGAAATGTTTCCCCTTGTGAAAAAATAGAATGTCATTCGATTGGAGCAGCTCTAGAATATTGCATATAATCTGACCGTACCGTATCTGATTTTAATTTCACGTTACTCTTAACGTTTGTAGATGGATGTCACAAACATTGTGTATAATTCACACCTCAAAAAAAGTTTTGCATCACCTCGGTTCCGAGAACTCCGGAACCTGTACAGAAAATTGGAATAGAGATCACCATAAACATCATTTACGCCCTTTTTATTGCTCATCATAACCACACATTGCACGTTGTACTACCATACAGTGAGACCTACAGAGGTGGTGGTCCAGATTACTGTAGGCACCGATACCTCTATTACCCAGTAGCACGTCCTCTTGCGCTGATGCATGCCTATATTCGTCGTGGCATGCTATCCACAAGTTCATCAAGGCACTGTTGGTCCAGATTGTCCCACTCCTCAACGGCGATTCAGCGTAGATCCCTCAGAGTGGTTGGTGGGTCACGTCGTCCATAAACAGCTCTTTTCAATCTATGCCAAGCATGTTCGATAGGGTTCATGTCTGGAGAACATGCTGGCCACTCGTCCACTCTAGTCGAGCGATGTCGTTATCCTGAAGGAAGTCATTCACAAGATGTGCAAGATGTCGGCGCGAATTGTCGTCCATGAAGACTAATGCCTCGCCAATATGCTGCCGATATGGTTGCTTTATCGGTCAGAGGATGGCATTCACGTATCGTACAGCTGTTACGGCGCCTTCCATGACCATCAGCGGCTTACGTCGGCCCCACATAATGCCATCCGAAAACAGCACTCGCGTTCAGCCTGACCGGGTTACCTCCAAACATGTCTCCGACGATTGTCTGGTTCAAGGCACATGCGACACTCATCGGTGAAGAGAACAAAGAGAACATGATGCCAATCCTAAGCGGTCCATTGGGCATGTTGTTGGGCCCATGTGTACCGCTCTGCTTGGTGTCGTGGTTGCAAAGATGGACCTCGCCATGGACGTCGGGAGTGTAGTTGCGCACCAAGCAGCCTGTTACGCACAGTTTGAGCCGTAACACGACGTCGTGTGGCTGCACAAAAAGCATTATTGAACATGGGGGCGTTGCTGTCAGGGTTCCTCCGAGCCATAATCCGTATGTAGCGGCTATCTACTGCAGTAGTAGACCTTGGGCGGCCTCAGCGAGGCATGTCATGGACAGTTTCTGTCTCTGTACCTCCTCCATGTCCGAACAACATCGCTTTGGTTCACCCTGAGACGCCTGGACACTTTCCTTGTACAGAGCCCCTCCTGGCAAAAAGTAACAATGCGGATGCGATCGAACTGCGGTATTGACCATCTAGGTATGGTTGAACTACAGACAACACGAGCCGTGTACTTACTTCCTGATCTAATGACTGGAACTGATCGGCAGTCGGAGCCCCCCCCCCTCTCCCCCACCCCCCCCCCCCCACACGTCTACTAGGCGCTGCTCATGCATGGTTGTTTACATCTTTGGGTGGGTTTAGTGACATCTCTGAACAGTCAAACGGCCTGTGTCTGTGGTACAATATCCACAGTCAACGTCTATATTCAGGAGTTCTGGGAAGTGGGGTGATGCAAAACTCATTTTGATGTGTGTAGTTTGAAAGGCCGAATAAACAGTTCTCTAAAATCTAATCTGTAGAGACTAGACTTATTATTTTCTCAACACTAAAGTAGTTATTATTTTATTATTCATAGGAAAAACATATCATAATGATGAGGGAAAACTTAAAAAAGTAATTTACACTTACATGGATGTCTTATAATACCGTAAAAAGATCATGGAAAGGTGTAGAGGTTAACACCATAACGCTCTGGCTAAACTGATTGTGAGCTCTCCAACCGTTCACAGACAGCTGAAGACACCAAACAAGGTTCTGGAAGAGTCATGACATAAAAAACGGCACTTTTCTGTATGCCTCATCGTAACATCTTTATCTGCAAAAGCACTGAAGAAGTTAGCATTTCAGACGTAACAAGATACGCTTGTTCAAGTGAAAGTACAGTCCGTTGAAAAGTTATGTAATATCGTACTTCTCTTCTAATTATTTTTATTCTATGAAACTTCTCCAAAAAATTACGATGATTCGAGTTAAATTTGCATACGACGACAATGAGAAAAGAAAGAAACTGTCACTACTTCTAGTTGAACAGTTTGCATTAAAAGTTATTCGGCTGGGATCAAATCCTTTCCCTGTGTTATCTGCTTCGAAGAGCTGATATTTCTGCTGTTACTGTAGGAAAGAAGACTAATCAGAAGTCCTGGTGTTACAAACACTGACCAAGTGTATAATAATGCCCACATTAATTCATGACGTACGTAGTTTTGAGTTCGTGTTTTGTATATTTCAAGGTATAACAGTATAAATTTGGCACAATGTGTGCCTTTTAAAATCGATTACATGTTTACTAAACAAATCGGCACAGGTACAGCGGCGACATTTGATCCAAAAGTGGCCGTACAACTGTAGTTCCACATAGGCCATATACGTTTTGCTACAATGGCGTGATTGTTAAAAATAGAAAATTAGAGAATCATAATGAATTTTGACAGGTAACAGTACATTAAATAACACTGAATAAATCGTAATATAAAATTACATTACGTAACTGAGTTTCTCTACAGAGCAGTCTCGTTCACAATGAAAATGGCCAGGTAGGGCCTGCGTAAGCATAACAATAATATAACATTTTAGTGGATTATTCGTGAAGTATAGAATATAAATTCTTCCTAGCATACTTTCCAGCTTTAATAAAAATGTACTTCATTTCAGAAAACAATCTTTCCGAAATTAAGTCTGGCAGACAAGGTAATACTTTGTGATTGCGCACTTGCACTCTTATTGTAATTGGATTCTGTTCTTTGATTTTGAATTACATTAGTTTTAAACTGTGTATCATCTATAATGATTATAAATGAATTTTATTGGTTTTATTTACTTTCAAAGTACTTCTGCTTTAAAGGTGTAATCAACAACGATGGTAGCAGAATTTTAGCAATATTAAAAGAATAGAATAGTTTTAAACATTCCTACCAATTACAGCTTCTACTTGATGCATAAGGAATACACTGTGTAGGTTTATTTCATGATTACAATTCCCAAAGCGGAGTATTACTGATGTTGCCCGTATGTGGCTATGATTAAGATTGTTGTTGACTTGCTGTTAGCTTTTCAGTTTAATAATGTGAGTGAAAAACAGCAGGTAACAAACTTTAAAGACGCGTGAAGGTCCTAGTTGTTACATTTCATAGTACATTAGTCTAAACAAGTTGCTACATATTCAGGTAACAAGAGAGACAAATCCGTCCTATTTTTACATTTTACAACATAGCATTTAACACTTTCAACCCTATCAATAGCATTTAACACTTTCAGCCCTATGTATGCGCAATACATTTCATAGGCTATGCTGCATACTAGGGTGATTTAAACGTCTCACTTTTTTTTATCTCGTCAGTTGAGTTTCTGTCAACAAGCGTATATCTTCTTGCATACAAAACAAACTGGTGAACTACTAATATCTAACTGTCTCACTGTGAACTTTCTACTAATGAAGATAAGAAATGTACCCTTCAGTAATTATTATTCATTATTACGCACACCGGCTGGACAGCAAATGTCATTTACGCGAATAGAAACTTCCATAAATAAATGGAGTGTTCTGGCATGACTGTCAAACGTTTTGTACTTCAGATGATTTCATAATCCAAGCTTGTTACAGTATAGTGAACATGATATAGGACACTGTATGTCACAGTACACAGAGGGCCGAACACTTTCTTGTGTAACTGGTGTTTGTGATATAATTTATGTGCGAAGATAACCAACTAACTACAGTCCTCTAAAACTAACAAGGCGTAAAGTGATAAGACGCTTGTCAGTATCAGCAGCTACGTTTAACTGTGAAACACGTCGGTCGCGAAAACCAAAGCTAATCTGACCACCCCACTCGTGTGTAAACTTAAAGTATAAACTTTAAAACAGAAAACTTGACGAAGAAAATGCCAACAGTCTCTATATATCACCAATCAAATCCAGAGTTGTGCAATATACAGGGTGAAAAGTATTTAAACCGACAAACTCTGGAAGGTTGTAGGGGACATCAAAACAAATATTTTTCCCTAATGTCATTTTTTCCTAAGGGGAGTATTTAAACCGGTAGAGGAAGATTTCTCTGGCGGCAAATTAATTAAACCAACAAACACTTTTCCATTTTTCTATGACCAAGAGACCACACATTAACACAACCCAATTTCAATTACAGTAGATTTTCAAAAATGCCTCCATTGACACGTAAACAAAGGTTACACCGTCGGATCATGTTCTGTCTGACGTGGGCAAAAACCCCAGGAGTATCCTGAATTGTTCCTGCTGTTGCTACTATCTTGGCAACCAGATACTCTTTTGATGCAACAGGAGTTGCGTAAACAAGGTTGCGCGTTTTTCCCCACACAAAAAAGTCGAGAGGGGACATATCTGGGGATCGGATCGAGCAGGCCATGGTACAGCACCACCTCTGCCAATCCACGTTTCTGGGAACCATCGGTCCAGGAATCGACGCACACGACGATTGAAATGTGCCGGCGCCCCGTCATGCTGGAACCACATGCATTGTCTTGTAGGGAGCGGGACGTCTTCCAGCAATTCTGGCAATGCTCTGGCGAGAAAATTGTAATAGTGCCTGCCATTTAATGGCCTAGGTAGCAGATACGGCCAAATTAAATAGTCCCAAACAACACCGACCCACACATTAACGATGAACCGCACATGATGAGCGCTAGTAACTGTGGCATGTGGGTTATCCTCACTTCAAAGATGTGAATTGTGCATGTTGAAGACTCCATCACGCCCGAACGTTGCTCCATCGGTAAAATACACAGAGGATGGAAATGTAGGATGCATTTCACACTGTTCCAGGTACCACTGCGAAAACTGGGCTCTGGGTGGATAATCAGCTGGTTCCAGGTTGTGGACACGCTGAAAGTGAAATGGACGTAACAATTGCTCTCAAAAGGCTGTTCTTACATTCGTCTGATTCGTCCACCTTGTGTCAAAGCTCTGAAAAGGTAATCATTTGCATATCACAACATCTTCTTCCAGTCGGTTAAATTTCGCGTCTGTAGCACGTCATCTTCTTGTTGCAGCAATTTTAATGGCCAGTAGTGTAATAAGGCTTCTTTGTCTTTGTCCCACTGCCACTTGCAGGAGGTTTGAGGTTCCGAACAAAGACCGTTCCTAAATTCCTCCATTTACACCTGCATTCAGGCACTGAAACAAAAAAAGGCCTATCTCTTAAGCGCCAAATCAGTAATAAAATGTAGAGAATCGCGAAATAAATTAATAAACTAAACTTATACGCAGTTTTTCATTTACAGGTACTTGGACAATGCCTGCACATTTGTATCGCTTTCACTGTACTTTGAACGAGGAGAGACCACCATTGGATGCGTAATAGCGGAGACCACAAAAATATTTTGGGATGTTCTCAAAGAAATGTATATTCCAGTTCCAAAAAGAGAGGACTGGAAGAAGATTGCCGAACGTTTTTGTCATTTGTGGAATCATTCGAACTGTATTGGAGCACTGGATGGCAAGCAAATCAGAACAGAAAAATTGGCGAACAGTGGTTCAACTTACTTCAATTACAAATCATACCACTTCGTTGTGCTAATGGCCTACTGCGATTCTGATGGATTATTTACTTTAAAAGATACGCGTTATGGTGGAAGAAACAGTGACGGAGGAATATTTCGCGCAATAGCTCTCAAAGATTGGATAACATATGCAGGCCTTGATATTCCGTGCCCGTCGAGATTGATGCACGATGAGGATGACAACCCATTTCACTATTATTTTGTAACAGATGAAGCATTCCCCTTGTCACGCCACTTAATGAGACCATTCCCTAAAAAGTGTCTCGATAATGTGAAAAGAATTTTCAACTACGGCTTAAGCAGAGGAAGGAAAACGATTGAATTGCATTTGGAATGACTTCAGAAAAGGTTCAAGTTTTAAATAGCCCAGTATGTTGTAAGAATCTTGAAAGAATGAATGATGTTATCAAAGCCGTTTGTGTTCCCACAATTACACTACAGGCCATTAAAATTGCTACACCAAAAAGGAATGCAGATGATAAACGGGTATTCATTGGACAAATATATTATACTAGAACTGACATGCAATTACATTTCCACGCAATTTGGGTGCATAGATCCTGAGAAATCAGTACCCAGAACAACCGCCTCTGGCCGTAATAACGGCCTTGATACGCCTGGGCATTGAGTCAAACAGAGCTTGGATGGCGTGTACAAGTACAGCTGCCCATGCAGCTTCAACACGATACCACAGTTCATCAAGAGTAGTGACTGGCGTATTGTGACGAGCCAGTTGCTCGGCCACCATTGACCAGACGTTTTCAGTTGGTGAGAGATCTGGAGAATGTGCTGGCCAGGGCAGCAGTCGAACATTTTCTGTATCCAGACAGGCCCGTACAGGACCTGCAACATGCGGTCGTGCATTATCCTGTTGAAATGTAGGGTTTCGCTGGGAACGAATGAAGGGTAGAGCCACGGGTCGTAACACATCTGAAATGTAACGTCCACTGTTCAAAGTGCCGTCAATACGAACAAGAGGTGACCGAGACGTGTAACCAATGGCACCCCATGCCATCACGCCGGGTGATACGCCATTATGGTTCAAATGGTTGAAATGGCTCTGAGCATTATGGGACTTAACTTCTGTGGTCATCAGTCCCCTACAGCTTAGAACTACTTAAACCTAACTAACCTAAGGACATCACATACATCCATGCCCGAGGCAGGATTCGAACCTGCGACCGTAGCAGTCGCGCGGTTCCGGACTGAGCGCCCTAACCGCGAGACCACCGCTGCCGGCTACGCCATTATGGCGATGACGAATACACGCTTCCAATGTGCGTTCACAGCGATGTTTCCAAACACGGGTGTGACCATCATGATGCTGTAAACAGAACCTCGATTCATCCGAAAAAATGACGTTTTGCCATTCGTGCACCCAGGTTCGTCGTTGAGTACACCATCGCAGGCGCTCCTGTCTGTGATGCAGTGTCAAGGGTATCCGCAGCCATGGTCTCCGAGCTGATAGTCCATGCTGCTGCAAACGTCGTCGAACTATTCGTGCAGATGGTTGTTGTCTTGCAAAGGTCCCCATCGGTTGACTCGGGGATCGAGACGTGGCTGCACGATCCGTTACAGCCATGCGGATAAGATGCCTGTCATCTCGGCTGCTAGTGATACGAGGCCGTTGGCATCCAGCACGGCGTTCCGTATTACCCTCCTGAACCCACCGAGTTCTTATCAGCTAACAGTCATTGGATCTCGACCAACGCGAGCAGCAATGTCGCGATACGATAAACCGCAATCGCGATAGGCTACAATCCGACCTTTATCAAAGTCGGAAACGTGATGGTACGCATTTCTCCTCCTTACACGAGGTATCACAACAATGTTTCACCAGGCAACGCCGGTCAACTGCTGTTTATGTATGAGAAATCGGTTTCTAAACTTTTCTCATGTCAGCACGTTGTAGGTGTGCACTGAAAAGCTAATCATTTGCGTATCACAGCATCTTCTTCCTGTCTGTTAAATTGCGCGTCTGAAGCACGTCATCTTCGTGGTGTAGCAATTTTAATGGCCACTAGTGTACTTAAACCGAACTAACCTAATGATATCACACACATCCATGCCAGAGGCAGGACTCGAACCTGCGACCGTAGTAGCAGCAGTGCGGTTCCGGACTGTAGCGCCTAGAACCGCTCGGTCACAACAGCCGGCGACGTTCACTCATGCGAAAATAACTGAAGAACTGCTCTGGGTAACTTCTTAGCTATTGAAATATTAAAGTGAATCTCCCTTTATTTAGTCTTTCAGACATAAGCGGGTGAATCCAATACTTCCTTTTCCATTGTTTTGTCCTTTGTCGAATGATACGAGCACAAACCACTGCAGTTTCAAAGCAGTCCGTCTATGTACTCTGGTCGACTGCACTACATAAAGTCTTGAAAATGGGTACACTGTCAGGAAAAAGTAGCTCATCGTGTGCGAGCTCTCAGAAACCGAACCAACAGTACAGCAACAAAGACGAAATGGTTGCGGGACCGCAAGTCGGCCGTGTGCGCCCGCCCTTAGCCGATCAGATCACACTACTGGCCATTAAAATTGCTACACCACGAAGATGACGTGCTACAGACGCGCAATTTAACAGACAGGAAGAAGATGCTGTGATATGCAAATGATTAGCTTTTCAGAGCACACCTACAACGTGCTGACACGAGGAAAGTTTAGAAACCGATTTCTCATACATAAACAGCAGTTGACCGGCGTTGCCTGGTGAAACATTGTTGTGATGCCTCGTGTAAGGAGGAGAAATGCGTACCATCACGTTTCCGACTTTGATAAAGGTCGGATTGTAGCCTATCGCGATTGCGGTTTATCGTATCGCGACATTGCTGCTCGCGTTGGTCGAGATCCAATGACTGTTAGCAGATATGGACTCGGTGGGTTCAGGAGAGTAATACGGAACGCCGTGCTGGATGCCAACGGCCTCGTATCACTAGCAGTGGAGATGACAAGCATCTTATCCACATGGCTGTAACGGATCGTGCAGCCACGCCTCGATCCCCGAGTCAACCGATTGGGGACCTTTGCAAGACAGCAACCATCTGCACGAATAGTTCGACGACGTTTGCAGCAGCATGGACTATCAGCTCGGAGACCATGGCTGCGGATACCCTTGACACTGCATCACAGACAGGAGCGTCTGCGATGGTGTACTCAACGACGAACCTGGGTGCACGAATGGCAAAACGTCATTTTTTCGGATGAATCCAGGTTCTGTTTACAGCATCATGATGGTCACACCCGTGTTTGGAAACATCGCTGTGAACGCACATTGGAAGCGTGTATTCGTCATCGCCATAATGGCGTATCACCCGGCGTGATGGCATGGGGTGCCATTGGTTACACGTCTCGGTCACCTCTTGTTCGTATTGACGGCACTTTGAACAGTGGACGTTACATTTCAGATGTGTTACGACCCGTGGTTCTACCCTTCATTCGTTCCCAGCGAAACCCTACATTTCAACAGGATAATGCACGACCGCATGTTGCAGGTCCTGTACGGGCCTGTCTGGATACAGAAAATGTTCGACTGCTGCCCTGGCCAGCACATTCTCCAGATCTCTCACCAACTGAAAACGTCTGGTCAATGGCGGCTGAGCAACTGGCTCGTCACAATACGCCAGTCACTACTCTTGATGAACTGTGGTATCGTGTTGAAGCTGCATGGGCAGCTGTATTTGTACACACCACCCAAGCTCTGTTTGACTCAATGCCCAGGCGTATCAAGGCCGTTATTACGGCCAGAGGTGGTTGTTCTGGGTACTGATTTCTCAGGATCTATGCACCCAAATTGTGTGAAAATGTAATTGCATGTCAGTTCTAGTATAATATATTTGTCCAATGAATACCCGTTTATCATCTGCATTCCTTTTTGGTGTAGCAATTTTAATGGCCTGTAGTGTATTTGATGCAAGCAGTGCAGTTTGCATTACCGTTTGTGGAATCCTTATCCTCTGCTGCCACTGGAAATTTACCAGATATCCCCCATGTCGAAGAAAATGTAGTTTATGCTGTGAAGAGTGAAGAAATCTCTTCTCAGCATCTCCCACGTTCACGACCGTCGTCCTCGCCAACACCAACACCTCCGCCAGAAGCACCGTTACGACCCTACCAAACAATGCGACTAATGAGCTGAACGAGTACACCCAATGTGAACACTCTCAAGGTTGTCAAGCTGACGGAAATTTCCATGTGGCGCCTGATTCTCGTCAAAAAGCAAAAAAGACTATAAAACGACGTTCTAAAGCTGATGAAATTGAAAATTGTTTCATTGAGTTCTTTGAAGCCAAGAAGGCCAAAAGTGACTCACAGCAGTCTAACCCCCACAACCAGAGGAGAGAAGATATGAAACTGTTTCGTCATAGCTTGTTGTCTGAGCTGGATGAAATGATTGAGCAACAAATAAAAATATCCAAGCGTAGAGCATTACAGCTAATCGACTAAATCATGAACCACGCAACTACTCCACTAGTGTTTGTCCCTATAGTTGTTACGGAGTCGTTGGGATCCCAGTCAATCAATGTCACTATTGAATCAGGCGAAGGTAGAGAGAACAGTAACCAAGACAATAGTGCTGCCAGTCAGTTTTAAGAGGTAGTTCGCCAAGTAGTTGGTCAACAATCAGTAGAAGAATCTACTGACAACGCAGCTTGAAAGTTGGTTAAGAAAATGACTTATAAAACACAGTAAGCAGTATGTATTTTCAATGAAATGTTATTATTTGTGTTTAAAATAAATCAGGACTCTCTTATCTCAAAGTGATGAATATCCGTTCTTCTGCACTGAAACAATCCCTCATTTTCGTATTTTGCTGTGTTGTGGCGGGAGAAATCAGTTGTACCAAATCACTGTAGAAAAGCTTACTTATTCTATAGAAAGCTATGAATTTCGAATCTATTTGTTACAGCTCCTTTGCTGCTACAAACAGCCTGCATTTTATGTTTCAGTGAATGTATCGATGAACCCAGAATTTCCTTCTTTTTTTTTCATTCGTAACTAATAATAATAGAGGACCGCATCTTCTTCTGTGCTCGAATCTGTACTGGACATGCCCTGTGAAATCAGGTAGAACAAACAATACTCCTACTCCTCCGCGCTCGCAAACGGCAACTGCAGTTTCTCATTGCAGAGTTGCACCGTGTGCGGAGCTGCGTTGCAAGGTAGTCTGCAACCAGACATCGCGGACCCGTTGCGTTGCTTTTCAGTCGCTGCGTGTGCGGACGGCCTAAAAGTGGTGCATAAAGAGGATCGTGCACGCTACCGAATTTAGACTGTGCGCACCAACTGGCGTTACCAGTGCAGCGCCTCGATAAAATAGCGGCAAAGCAAGAAATCAATTACTGATTGTTGGAATAGGGAGATGTTTTTTTTTCTGTTACAATAATGCAGCGTGCATTCAGAGTGAATTATGGGGAAGAGTCGCCATGTAAACAGGGCGCTGTGCGTTGGTATTGACAATTTGAGGACACTGGTTATCTCTGTAAACAGGAAGGTACTGGACTATCAGGTGTGCCAGATGCAACCGTGGAGAGGAAGAGGGGAAATTTCGTTAGCAGTCCAAAAACATCAACAGCCTGCGTAATCAACGGAACTGTGTGAAAAATTTTGCGGCGCCGACTACATTTCAAACCATACCGTTCACATCTCGTGGAACGTTTGAAACCGGAATATTATGGCCGCTGCCTTCAATTTTGTATCACAATGCAGAAAGCAGTTAAGGATGAATATTTCACTCCAAGCTGATAATTAGCGTCCAGGCAGTCGTCCATTAATATGGAAAGGTTAATCGACGCAATGTGGAAGTGTGGGACACTGAACGATTCTTGATGTTGTGTCGCATCAACAAGATGCGTCGAAGGGTCATGTTTTCTGTGCACACGAAGTCGTATGAGCCGTTTTAATCTGTAAGCAGACTACGAAGGGAATCTCTTACCTTGACATGTTGTTATTTGGGTTGTTTCCACAACTCACTGCTGATTCCGAGAATTTTATCTTCCAACAAGACGAGCCACTCCCTCGTCGGAGAGAGATGTTCGTCGCTACCTCAAAGACGAACTTCTGCATCGATGGTTTGGGCATAGTGGTGAAGATGATCTGGTTCCATGGGCACCCAGGTCGCATGACCTAACGCCTTTTGACCTTTTCCTTTGGGGATAAAGTTTGACCTTTTCCTTTGGGGGTAAATTAAGTATTGTGTTTACGTACCCCCAGCTACCAAGAATAGTGGAAAAGCTCAGAGGACGCATCAATGCTGCATTGATGACCATTGACAGGATGTTGTTACATAAATTATAAAACGGACTACTGCTTGGACGTGTATCGTATCACCAGGGGGATGCTTTACAGTAGCCCTGTACATCCTCCAACGCACTTCCTGATCTTTTATTGTTTATCTTGTTCAGTTCTTTGCAGAAATTCGTGCGGAGCGGATTGAATTTCTCTCGGTCTTGGCAAGAACTTCCGTTTATTGCTCAATACCACCCTTGAACGGTACAATACAGTGCGCGAGCGTCAATATTTTTAAATGGTCGGTTCAAATGGCTCTGAGCACTGTGGGACTTAACTTCTGAGGTCATTAATCCCCTAGAACTTAGAACTACTTAAACCTAACTAACCTAAGGACATCACACACATCTATGCCCGAGGCAGGATTCGAACCTGCGACCGTAGCGGTCGCGCGGTCCCAGACCATAGCGCCTAGAACCGCTCAATATTTTTAAAGCTCTGTAGTCTTCGTCAATATATTGCGCTAATTGTCAATATTGATATCAGAAGGTCAATATTATTGCGCAGTACCCAGTATTGTGTAATAAAAATTGAGCGTGGGATAGCCACTTGCCGTATAGTGTTCTGCAGCGTCAGCTATCCTGAAGCACAAGTCACTCTTGATAAGAGACTTCCACAAATACGTGTAGTATTTCCTATGATACGGCCTACTGATTACAATAAAGAATATATTTTACAAGCTTGCATAATATCACAAACTAAGAGATCAAAATCTATCTCCGAATTTAATCTTTTACGCGATACGTCAAAGGCGGCTGCACCATCGATGATGGTTTTCTGATAAAGAGTTATCTGTCGTCTAGCAATGTTTCTGAGATCTGAGGGGAACAATAAGGGAACTAATTAACGTATGAGCCAAAGGAAAATAATTTTCGAACACGTGTGTAATATTTCCTGTGATACGGACTACCGATTACGATCAGGACTATATTTTACAGGCTTGCATAATATCTCAAACTAAGAGATCAGAATATATCTCCGACGTCTTAATCTTTTACGCGATGCGTAAAAACCGATTGCACCATCGATGATGGATTTCTGACAACTGGTTATCTGTCCGTCTAGCATTGTTTCTGAGAGCTGAGGAGAACAATAGGGGAACTAATTAATGTATGAGCCAAGAGAAAATAATTTTCGAACACGCGTTAACGTCAGTCATGCTGTAGCTGCACGGAAGGAGTCCCGTCAAATATAATGGATTGTCTGGCCTTGCCAGGCTCGTTTCAGCCCTGTGCAGCTGCTTTGGCGGTTGGCTTGGACAAAACATTCGTGGGTGGAAACACTCAAAACCATAGGTTAGGGATACATTTTGCCCCTAACATGCAGCTCCAGTCGCAGTATTTGATTTTCCTGGTTAAGTGCAAGAGTTTCGGAGTTATAGGTCTACTTTCAAGGACTACACTGATAAAATGTAAATGTCGTGTGACTAGGGCCTCCCATTGGATAGACTGTTCGTCATGTGCAACTCTTTCGATTTGACGCCACTTCGGCGACTCGCGCGTCGATGTGGATGAAATGATGATAATAAGGACAATACATCACCCAGACCCTGAGCGGTGAAAATCTCTGACCCAACCGGAAATTAAACCCTGGCCCTTCAGATTGACATTCTATTGCGCTGACCACTCAGCTACCGGGGGCGGACACTACATTGATGATTTTGTGCGTTACACTTGCTTCAGATTGTCATCTAACAATAACTGAACGTCTCCTAAGTGCCGTAATCTGATTTTCCAGAAACTTCGCTCGGTGGAAGAGGGGTCAAAGTAGACGAAAATGTGTCTCGGCTTTCCCGCAAATATTGGACCGTTTCTGAGAAGACGACAGTGAAAGTTTTCGACTTACTTTATGTGGCTTTCAACGATCACCTACCTCAAACAAAGCGACGGGAGGATGGCTAGCGTTATGGCTTCATACTTCTGCGCCGCTTGTTCGAAATTCGATTTTTATTTTTATTTTTGCTTTTCATTTGTCTATCCATGTCCGTAGAAGATTACGACACGAATGTTTCGAAATGTATACTGAAATAACGTTGCCTTATTCGATTACTAATTGTATTCTGGTGAATGAATTGTAAAAAAAAGGAAAAGAAAAAAACAATAATTGAATGGAAAAATGATTTGAAATTGTTTTTGGTGAAATTCCTGTAGTGTGTGTTTATTTATACTTTGTTTCAAGTGCCGGTTTGTGGAAAACTAATCCGTTATGGTCGGCTTGCAGCGGAATTATTGCTAAGGCCATGTCCTACGTGAGCGACAGAAGCGAGCGACATTGCGCAACAGCTTCAGGCGACAAAACACAACCGCAGGTGTAGGTAGTTACGGAAGTATCCTATGTGAGCGACATCTGTGTCGCTGCCTGTCTCCCACTGCAACTGGCGACGTTCGAATTCAAACAGGTTTGAATCTTGTCGCTGCAGCACGCGCGACACAGAGCGACAGCCACGTGTCTTCTTGGCAAAGTAGAGGAGCGGACGCGACGGCAGCTATGAATTACTTAACATCCGATTTTTGTGAAAACTATTCGGTGAAAAAATTTGATTCTTCCGCAACCTATAGCTTGATATCATTAAATGATAAAGGTCAAAATTTATTTTCGTTATTCGTCATAGTTACTGTGTTGCACGAAATTGAGCCGGCTTTGGTAGCCGAGTGGTTCTAGGCGCTCAGTCCGGAACCGTGCGACTGCTACGGTCGCAGGTTCGAATCCTGCCTCGGGCATGGATGTGTGTGATGTCCTTAGGTTAGTTAGGTTTAAGTAGTTCTGAGGTCTAGGGGACTGATGATCACAGATGTTAAGTCCCATAGTGCTCAGAACCGTTTGAACCATTTTTTGCACAAAATTGAGTACATGGCTGCACGATATTTTTAAGAATTTGCAGAGGTAAAATCACATTGTGTAGACTTTCCATATAGTTCATTTAAGGCCATACATTATTGCGAATGAATTGTACCCAATATATCCAAATTGTATTTAAAATGGTTCAAATGGCTCTGAGCACTATGGGACTCAACTGCTGTGGTCATAAGTCCCCTAGAACTTAGAACTACTTAAACCTAACTAACCTAAGGACAGCACACAACACCCAGCCATCACGAGGCAGAGAAAATCCCTGACCCCGCCGGGAATCGAACCCGGGAACCCGGGCGTGGGAAGCGAGAACGCTACCGCATGACCACGAGATGGGGGCTGTATTTAAAATTGAGACCCAAATGATATTTCTTTTCGTTCTTGAGATATTGGTTGTTATATCCGCGGACAGGTCGCTCGGGGCACGTCCAAACCTTTCTTGCGCTTCAGGAATCAAGTGGGCGTAAAAATCGTCGTATCTCATAAAAGGTTCAAGGTATCGAAACGACGAATTTTGGAAATGACAGCATGTAGAAAGGACTATTTTATCATATGATTAACACTCGATACGTTTTTGTAAACGCGTGAGCAGAGCGAAAACAAGACTCCCTATAACTTACATGAGGTTTTGTTCAAATTTTCATAGCCAAACAAACAGGGTATCAAACTGACCAGCATGAGGTTTAGCTTGGCATGAAAATATTTAACAGCTTGAAAGTAATCATGGTAATGAACGAAAACTTAATTAATAAGCTGAGGAAAAATTGAAATATTTCACGAAAAGCTGCTGTAAACGAAGTGTAAAAAATTTCATCTGTTCAAGACCTAGCTATTCCACACATACAAAGATATATTGGTGCGGTATTTACATGTCAAAAAGGCTTCATTCGAATCAAGTATGTTAGGAAGGCAAACGAGAAGTCAGTAAGATCATGCTTTCTGAATAAAACTTGACATTCACAAACGGAAGAAATCATTAAAATATTTTATGAAATGGTTTGTGTAAAAGAAATAAGTAGATCAGAGAAACGTTCTATGTGCCTTTTGAATGATGCTCGAAATCATGAATAGAAAATAAGGTGCACTAAACGTTTGCCTTATATTTTTTATTTCATACTGTTAGACAAATCATTACACAAAGCGTTTGACTTTTTTTATAAATTTGGAAACTTTACTTTTACAGGCTATTTAAAGTTATTGAAATGCTTGGCCTTAACAGTGACTGCTGGTGAATATGTTCGCAAAATCAAATATCTGTAAAATTACATGGTTCATTGTAATTTATTAAGAATTAAATGTGTGTGATATACTGGGATAGGTGTGAAGATCAAGTTCTTTGGCAAGACCTTAAAAATATACTTAGCGATGCAATGTAAACAGTATACATAAAACTTAATATACAGAATCGTAATTGAGTCACTAAAATGTAAAAACAGGCAAGTATCGAACCCATGACCTTCTCCAAACACGTAATTACGAATTGTATAAGCTATCGCTACACCGCAGGTAGCTGTTGCTCAAGGTAATCAATCTGTCTGCTTTTGTTGATATTTAGCGTAGCTAGTCACGTAATAGTCATTCCTTCACATTTATTGGCTATTAAAAGTTCTTGATCATGTAAAAAAACATTCGCATTTAATTTATTGATGAGACAGTCGAATGCTCCTTTGCTCATTCACGTGTATTCGAAGAATTTGTCTGGTGATCTTCTAGTTGATGATACTTATGAAATTCTCCAAGGAGACTCCTCCCATTGTAAATTTCATGCACAGCATTCCTTTTCGCTTTATTTTCTTAAGTAAACCTAATTCTGTAGCCTTACTCTCCAGCTACAGTATTCTACAGGTTAAGGACGCCGTTTTATAGAAACAGCTGTTTGGCTCTAAGCAGCCATCTTGTAGCGCAACATGGTCGCTCCCACGCAGGACACCCAAGATTGTCGCCCGATGCTGCTGCTTGTCACTGGAGTGTCGTGTACCCAGAAGTCGCTTGCTGTCGCTCGCTTCCGTCGCTCACGTAGGCCACGGCCTAACGGGTGAAATCTTCAGCAATGTAAACGACATTTCTTTTCCGAGTGAGATTTACATGAAGAAATGTCACTGTGGCAAACATAGCTTTGCGGGATGCTTGTGGTGCTCAAAAGTTCTGTGTTTTGAGTGTTTCTACAATTGGTATCATCAAAGGAAATCACCAAACGCGCCTGAACAACAACATAAGAATAAAAATAAGAGATAAGGATTGATATAAGAATGAAATATAAGAACATGAGAATTTAAAACGATTGTAACCGCTGAAAATAGAATACCCACACATATAATATAATAAAGTGTGACATTTACTATGAAATACCAACAGCCTTGTTGCTGTGGTGACAGCATTCACGTCAAATCACCCAAGTTAAACGCTTTCGTCCTTGCCTAGCAGCTTATGGGTGACAGTTCAGAAGAAAAACTGAGGAGATGTTCTATGGAGAAGTAACGAGTCCAGTCTCATAATCAAACAGCAACAGGGAGAGCGGTGTGGTGACCTCATATGCCTCAATATCTGCATCCAGTGACGCCTATAGACTGAAAATGACATGTAGTTCGGTCAGTACTGTTGGGTCATCCAAGACCCATTCAGATAGATTTAGTTTATTGTGTAATTTTACAATTAAGATAACGCCCTTGTGTCCACTAACTTGAGGAGCAACATTCTTATAGTAACCTCTGACGGATATGGGTAGATAAATGAAAAAAAGGTAAATGAAAACGCTTGCCGGAGTGCCGAGCGGCTCTAGGCGCTACAGTCCGGAACCGCGTGAGCGACCACTATGGTCGCAGGTTCGAATCCTACCTCGGGCATGGGTGTGTGTGATGTCCTTAGTTAGGTTTAAGTAGTTCTAAGTTCTAGGGGACTGATGAGCTCAGAAGTTAAGTCCCATAGTGATCAGAGCCATTTGAACAATTTTTTTTAAATGAAAACAATAAACGGGTTTCGAACACGGGATGCAAACGGCAGAAAGCCATGATGCTAGTCAGTATGCACCGGCTGGACTGAACTTATCAAGAGCTAAAATACGTGTAATTTCCGTCAGCAAATTTCACACTCGTTTTCTCATACACGGGCGAGTATATACACATAAGACGAATTGTGTGATCGCTTATTTTTGTGGCTCTCCCACTGGGAAGCCTTCACCTCATAATAGCCCTTGCAACCTACGAGTAGTGGAGCAAGGGGGACATCACCCCAAAGTACCATTATCCAAGATGGCGGAAAGGCGGCGCCACGCCAGGGGCCGCACACCACAGGGGCGGTGTCACCCCAAAGTACCGTTAGCCAAGACGGAGACCGCGATGCAAGTACGTGACGTCATGTAAAGTCAGCTGATGACGTGACTGACGTCATCCGATGTCTGCTGATGACGCAACTACTGTTACCCAAGACGGCGCCTTTTGGTGGGAAAGTGCCATGACCCCTGGTGGGAAGTTTGAATTTTGGAGGGATGATTGGCCAACTGGGCTACCTCTCCTAACCTATGAAAATGGCAGGAAAGAAAGGCCAGTTGGATTACCTCCACTAACATAAGTCACCCGACCGCCACATCTTCCTAGGAACTCGGCCTGTGCTGGACATAAGTCTTTATTTAAACTATTAGGGGCAGTACCACCAACAGGTATGTTCACCATGGGATCCTGATACGTCATGCTCTTGGAAAATGGGCGGGAACTTCGAATTTTGCTCTAAGAGCTTACTCCTGCAGCTGAGGGGAGTTAGTATGGTGCTGCAACTGCTACAAGCTGCTCATGATGTTATTCAATTCGAATATAAGTTGTTTAAATTTGTTTCAATTTGTATAAATCTCTTTAAATTTATTATCTACCTACAGCATTAGTTCTGTGTTACCTCCACAAGAGACTGAGATATCAATGCTTGTTGAGCTGTTGGTGTTCAATTAGCGAGATGTTGGTGCTAGACAGGGGGGGGGGGGGTTTAATAGCTGTATTACATGCACTCATTCAGTCGAGGAGTGCATCCACAGCTCACTGCATGAAGAATCGAAGCGAGCATTAATGCTTTAACATGTCAAGGGGGAGAATACGGTTCTGCTAATAAATGCTCTGCATCAAAGATGCATCACACAATGCATTGATACATCTATCTCTGTTTGAATTGTCTGTCATTTCTAAAACCAGTCCATAGGAGCATGTGTTTTTCTCAGTTGCAAGTCTCCCTCAGACTTCTCAAAACTCCCCCCCCCCCCCCTCGGCAGTCTGGCTGGAGGAGAGGAGGAGAAAATTGCCTGGAAATGGAATCAGCCTGTTCTGCCTGTTCTGGGCTGCTGGAGAGAGGAATGAGTGTACTTAATTTATTTATATAACAATTTATTTAGGGAAAGATGTAATGTAGTTTATTTATTATGCTGATACAAAACACTCACCCTGCTGGCGGTCTGGAGGGGGGAATATTGATATGAAAAAGGAATCGGAATGTTCCAGGCTGCTGGAGAGAGGAAGGAGCGTACTTTATTTATTTTTTGATCAATTCATTTAGCCACGGATTTCACCCAATTTATTTATTACACTGGTGAAAAACACTCACCCTGACGTGCTTGGAGTCTCAATATACAGTTTGCAGACCTGGAAACTACTAGCAAATAATGCATTATGCTGATGTGCAGAGATGCAAACAACCCGTAAATTACCGAAATAATCCAGTACACACCATACAGACGTGCAAACTACTCGTAGACCACCAAAATAATGTATGCAAACATGCTCACAATGCTTAAACACCCGAAAATAATTCAGCGCACAAACACTCAGTGCACATAAGAAATTCAGCTAATCAGCGACTCGAACCCTGATTCTGCTGGGTGGAAAGCTTAAGTGCACCCCCAAACAGATGTAAACTGTCCAGATGCGAGAGAGGAAGGTTAGGTTAGTGTACTTTATTTATTTTGCTCGGCAAACTGACTCAATTATCCGTCCTAGTAAACTTTATTTATCACAAAGATCGGTCCTAATTTCACAACTATATGCATAGTGTAGGGAAGCAGCCTACTCACGCCTTATAAAATTCACATCAGTCTTTCCATTGTGTGCCAGCCAGTCCGCTGTAACTAGCTCTGACGTCATAAATGTTGCGCAGTACTTTAAAAATCAAGTAAATAACCTGAAACGTTTCTAGCATGTCAGGAATAATACTAAATCAATATGTGTTGAATATCAGTTCAATAACTTTAACCATTTTCGAAATTTGGACATTTTTCTGTAAAAATCATTGGCGCAACAGAAAAGAGCTAGAAACTTAAAAATTTATATTTACATTCCTTATGCATAATACTTTATTAGAAACAGTATTCTGGATCTCACAAATTAAAATTTTAGTTGAAATCCATGATTTTCTGGTTTTTGTCTTAGAAATTAAGGATGCAAGGTAGATTAAGTAGGCAAATAAATAAAGCTAGGATGTTTAAATTTAAGTAGAAGGGAGAGCCGCTATAATCATAAAAACGTGAGAAGTTTCAACAGAATAACTATAAAACTATAGCTATAGCGTATCTCCAAAGAGCAAGATCAGAGCTCGTCTACTGTGTGTAGTGTAATTAAATTAATTCTCTCGCCCAAAATACTTGACTTAGCCACGTCAGACTTGTATTATGATTACTTACTTGTGTGCTGATTGCACAATTAAATTGAAAGCTTCATCGGCCATCAGCAAAGGAAGCAATGATTTATTCGATAACTTAAAGTGGTGCATTACTAGCCCAGCGGCTAGTCGGGAGAGCAGATTTGATCAGGCGTTCCCTTAGCCGTCCGCACCGCGGCTTTATATGTAAGAACGCTGCGCGAGAAGAGGAAGGCCCCAGTTCTCTCCAGACGCTGATTAGCGCACCACCTGTGCCGGGAGACGCGTCGCGTCAGTATCGTTGATATAAACAGCCTCAGATGCCGTAATAAGTTACTCGGGATACGCGTAACCATGAAATCGTTTTCAAGAGAAGTGTTAATTCTGGGATGACTATAATGATCTATCTTCAGTTTGCGTATGTCGTATTTTCATGTGCCACCGCAGGACAGACATTCTACCATTATTAGCGTGGCGTTTGATGAACATTATCATCAAATTGTGGAGAGCATTCACTTACACATTTAATTTGAACAGTTATAGTTGCATCAGCGCGTTAGACTCTGAACTGCTCTGGTAATTGGAATGTGTGGATTCTTTTTGGTCTGTGACTTTCAGAATATAGTGAACATTTTAGAGAGAATGGTTTTTGGTATGAATCCCAGACAATCTCCTAATTCCTCAGAGCTATAAGCTGTAGCTATAAATGTATTTCTCAGATGAAGTGGGCACTAGGAATTCTAATTACAAGCTTCACGTTTTGTTAATCACTTTCTGGTTGCCAATATTGTAGTTAGAGAGCCAATGTTGAGAACGGCAAACAACAGCATAAATATAAAACATTTATTCCATTATTCCACCCATCGCCCCACAACAGCACTGCACAAGAACGGCTTAAAATCGCAAAAACTAACTATACCATACAACTGGTCTTATCCTGCATGTAAGAAAAAAAAAATCCCAATGCTACTCGAAACTGACGCAAATATCCATTCTAATTACATAATAAATCACAAAAATCGGTCGTAACTACACAACTATATTCATAGCGCTGCAAAAGGACGACTTAAAATCTCAAAAACTAACTATACCATACAACTCGTGTTATGCTGCTGGTGGAAAAAAATTCGCAATACCACTCCAAACTTACGCAAATATCCATCCGAATTACGTAATTAATCACAAATGCCCGCCCTCATTATACAACTATATTCATAGCACTGCACAAGAACTGCAATGCTCCGTAAAAACTGACAACTAGTCTTATCCTGCAATGGAAAAAATTATACCACTTGAAACCAGCGACAGAAACACTCAAACTCTACACTGCACCTACAAGATAGGGGGGAAAAGCGTTCAACTGACTAGATCCTGGTGTTGGACAGAGATGAGTTTAAAAAAAAGTATATTACCTGCAAGCATATAGCATCTATCTACACACGCTTACTAAAAATCGCCTAACCGTAGCCAATGCACGATATGACATCTGATCGAAAAAAAATCTGCAACCGAACAGAAGTAGACTGCTACATTCCACGTCTTGTGAATGAATGGAGCTTTCCAATCCTCGCCCATCCAAGTGCACAAGATTTCTCGAGATGTACCCATGTTGAGGACGTTAGCACTCCTTATCAATGTATAGTAACAGATTTGAAAGTGTTGTGATATAATAACAGATGGTTAAGAAGAACAGGAAACGGGTGATTTTTATGCACGATGCAGCTCCAGATGGATGGAGTTCGGAACGTTTTTATGTAATTCAACCAAGCTATCAGTTTTATAGTATTATTCCAGAGTCTAGGACTAGAACCTGGAATGTATTGGTAAGAGATAACGTAAACACATGCAATCCTAAGGCTACAACATTATGCACTTAAAAGGGGCTATAATGGTAGATTACTTGCGTTTCAGACCTATCAGTTGTATGGAATGTAGCGTTGTTAATATTCCAATGTAACAAATATATTTCAAGCGCATGACATACAGCCTTCTTCCCAGTTTCTGTACGATAAACTATGTTATTGCACCGTAAAATGAAAAAAATACTTCCTTAAAACATTGGCTCTGTGGGATACAAGCAAAATATAGCTTTCCAGAGATGTATAGCATCCACTGTTCACATCCGATCGTGGTTCAGAACTTATACTATGACTGCATCAACCCTACATAAAATTATGGTTAGTAATGGGGAATACCTCTAACAAGGAAACGGATAAACGCATAGCAGTAGCGTCCGACATGTGAAAATTACAAATCATTCTGCCACTAAATCTGTCAGGCAGATGTATAGAGGGAGATTACCGTGCTTCACAAGCACCTGTAGATAACTTAGTTATGAAGCTGAAGTCTCGATTTTGCACCCAAGATGCGAAACGGGGATGGAGTACATCGCATAAGTCGTAGCTCGTTTAGAGGAATGTGTCACATTTCATCACACATGAGATGGAAGTCCTCTGATGACCGACAATTTTACCATTAACGATCACAAGTAGACAGTGCTTTAAATCACATACAGAACACGTGGCTGTAAACGAGTCAAATGCAGCCTATGTCACACGACTGGTGCATCCTGACAGAACGGTGGAAAAAGTGACCTGCAGCATCTTCTCCCTCTCTAGAATGCATCATCAGTCTACCATTAAATCGTACCTCGTTACAGCTCCATCTCAATCGATCACACCTTCAATTCCCTGTTATCCTTTAATTCAGATGAATGTAAGTTTATAGGCAGATGGTTCTCTGTCTTCCTGAAAAGCGTCAGATACAGTAGTCACCTCATGTGTATCACTGCTGCCTCAACAGACATGCAGTATAATGCTACCTCGATAGAAAAAAAATGACTGCTTCCCTTCACTTCCATGCCGACATTTTCTCAGATTCCTCTTGCTGCCGCATAGTTGTTCTCATGTACAAATTGTTGTGTGGCAACCAGAAGATATGCAAGTACTTGCTCAATTTCCCCACATTTCGGTCAATTTATAAAGATTCCCTCGTCATTTTTCGCAATTCTATCGATTTTATGTCAGTTCTGTCCATGCGATCATGACATAACCTCTCATTCTCTGCTCTAAAATTGCTTATAAAATAGCAAGCTGCCAACACTTAGCCCAAATGCACTGATCAGGAGGCGTAGTATAGCACTGTAATCGATTGTATCCAGTCACCTCCACATGTGGAGAGCATTTACAAGTAGTGGTGCAAGGGGGGTGTGGCCCCCGAAGTACGGTTATCCAAGATGGCGGCTGTGACGCACATACATTATGTCTTGCAAAGTAGCTGATGTCGCGATTGACGTCATTCAAGATGGCTGCCGTGACGTCAGCTGATGATGCGATTACTGTTACCCAAGATGGCGGCTTTTGACAGGAAAGTGCCACGCCCCCTGGCGGGAAGTTTGAATTTTAGAGGGAAGATAGGTCAACTAGGCTACCTCTATTAACCTACGAAAATAGCGGCAAAGAAAGGGTGAAACGTCCCCTTTCAACAATTCTACACGACTGTGCTTAAACTGACACACAATATTTTGTTAGCGCAACGCAATCTGACTTTCAAAATTCCCTACAAAAGAATGGCCCTGACTAACATTAAACTATACCTTTCACAAATCACTTACCTCACAAAAATCTTCGCTGCTCAAGCTACTGCAATACAGCGAGCGCCACTACTGCCAGCTAAATAAAAGATTCAAACTACTGAAGGCACTAACTACTGATAGGGATAGTTAGCAAATGAAAGATCTTAATAGAGAACAAACAATGTATTTACCTTGATATCATCATATATAAATATATCAGTTCATGAAAAATTACAAAACTCCGCCATCTCTCTCCCCACATCCACCACTGCTGGCGGCTCACCTCCAACTGCGCAACGCTACGCGCTGTTCACAGCCAGCTGCCTAACACTACAATGGCGAGTATTACAACAATGCAAAGCAGACACAGACTGCCCACAGCACAGCCAGTGATTGTCATACAGAGGTGGCGTTACCAATAAAAAACCTAACCAGCCTACTTACATAGAGAAAACATAAACAGCCTACTTACATAGCCCCCATGCTCCTCACAAAAATTTTTTTACAAATGGTGTTGGGCACTGGCCAATACAGATTTGACAAAAATTTTTCACAATTACAGTAACAAAGATATAAAATGCACACACTTATTGATACAACGTTGGTCAAAAGCTAAAATTTTCTCACAGTCCATAAAGACAGTCCTAATCGTACATAACAGGAGAATAGCAGTGTTTGTCTCAAAGTCTGAGCAGTAAAAGAAAATGCACACGGAAGTAGTGGATTTCCATGCAGTCTTGAAGAAGTAGTGTTGTCCTTCCAATGGAAAGACAGTGCTGACTCTCGACATGCTGACAGGTAATGGGCCACAACAGAGCAAACCCACAGCAGAGTCATTCGAAGTTTGGAAGAATATTGGTAGGTAGGTCATCACAGAGCAGACCCACTGGAGTCCTGGTAGAGATTGTGGTATTGGTGGGCCACCAGAGGTGCAGACCCACTGCAGTCCTTGTAGAAATAATGGCGTTGGTGGGTCATCATAGATGCAGACCCACTGTGGTCCTTGCAGAGATAATGGTATTGGTGGGCCACCAGAGGTGCAGACCCACTGTAGTCCTTGTAGAGATGACCAGCAGCCATCTGTTGCGATTGTGCAGGTGCACAGTCACCATCGAAGAGTCTTGCGGAGAATATAGCAAGTCTATAAACCACCACTTGTGCACTCACAAAGTTTTTGGAATTGTCCTTAGAACGAGCAATGCTGTTATCCAGTCCCTTGCTGAATCATTAACACACATGCAAACACTATCAGTCCCTACTTCTCACATATTGTCCATATACTATGACCAACAGAAACGTGTGCAGTGAAATGTAACTTAATTGGAAGAACTGGTAACTATTACAATTTGATAACATAAAAATACAATAACAAAGGTACAAAATACATCATTAAAAACATAATAATACAGATAACATCTGTAGTACAGGCTTTACAAAAGAATCGAACTAACATATACATCAGTGGAATTATGACATGAGTACATACATAAAAGATCACAATAATTTTTGAAACATCAACTTCACACATGAGCATTAAACAGAATAAATAATGTGTAAGCATATTTATAAGGTAAATAACATATTATTAATGCCAATTGTATTTGAGGATAAAAGTATTCCTCATCATAGTGAATGTAGCTTAAAATTAAAAGAAGAAAAAAATTCTATGAAATTACACAGAGACAGGAAGAAAACAAATACACAAGGGTACACACACACATAGTGGGATAACACCAATAGGAAAGGACAGGGTTCGTTTTCAGTGTAACATTTGGTACTGCAGTCCAACCCAAAACTTCATATATCTTTCTTCTTATTTCATCCTTTGTTTCCACCAAAAAAAAATTCTAACTAAGCATGCTTTCTGTGTTTATATGTTCACACATCTCTTACCTCATTTTTATTTTCCATTATCTTACCTCATCATTTATTTCCAAGAAAATCCTACCTAAACCTGTTTTCTCAATGCATTTCTTCCAATTCATCGCAACTCATTCTCTTAGAGGCTACCCCCTCTTAAGCTAACTTAAATCTACTGAGCTCAGATGCTAAACTAAAGGACGAGGCAATGCAGCAGCACAAAACATGTAACACAAACAGCAATGACCAAAAAAAATGCAGAGTGCAAAGCAAGCAGCAGTAAATCTAATTTACAGATAAAATGCAAAATTACAACTAATATGAGCCAATGTGCAGCAACATGAAAAATCAATGAGTAGTAAAATAGGCTTAGCAGAGTAATGTAATGTGAAATTTAGTAGCACTATGCCTGGCAAACAGCAACAGCAAATGCAATAACTTATATCTAAACATGACATAGCTCAAGCAGAAAAAATATTACAGTAAAAACAACAATGCAGATAAGGGAAATGTATAATCACATCTTAATGTCTAAGTAATTAAAGTGGTGCACCACAACAACTGATTGTAAAAAGAAATATTACCATGTACTTGAAAAGAAAATTATGTGTTACTGTTACTAGATCCTTCTTATTGTTCTTTCCTTTCCAAGTGCTCCTTTTTTAAAGAATGTGGATCATAAAATAATTATTTAATAGATCTGTTGACAGAAAGTGTTCACATTAGCAAATGCATTTTATTTTATAAAAGCAATGCTGCAACACAGCTGGAAAACAGGTGTCAAATGAAATAAGCAACTATGAAAAGCAAAGCATAAAAATATCATTCAGTAGTCATGTGACATTTCATAAGTTAGTAGCTCTCAACTCTCGTAGAAAGACGCTTGTCGTAATCAGGTGTGCAGATGTACGAATATTTCCCATCAATTCATAAGCATTTCAGTAATTAGCACAAAGTGCGAGTAATCATATGTTTTCAAGTAACGAGGGTGTCGCATTAGCGATGAAAGGCACACCCTAATGGCTTGTTCTCCAGGTGTTTGACACGTCCCACGTCCCCCTTTTTTTTCTACCTGTGCCGCTGAAAAGGGCTCGCAATAATGGCTTTTTCTCCAGGCGTCTGACACAGCTGGATGCCCGCGACGAATTACGTGCAGGTGGTCACTTAACTTTCGTACGGAAATATTTACGACAGCAGTTTCTGCTACCGTTGCAGTCTCATTTAACAATATTTCACAGGTCAAGAATTAGCGTTGCAAATCTGTAGAAACAAAATCCTATAAATATAAGTGTCCAAAAAAAATATTCGTCAGCATTGTGATACAGTCACACATTTCATAACTCTTAAAGTACGTTTCTTGGTTTCCAACATCCTTTTCTTAAATCAGAGTCCCTAAACACTACTCATTATTCCTTACCTCATTATACATATACATATTCGTCGACACTTCTTCAATATTTCATCGTGAGAAATACGTAGCATAATAAACATTCCTCAACAACATAATACACATCGTCGTCGTAATAATAACATCATAACACTTCAGTCAAATCTCAAAATCGTCGTAACTTCCTCCAATAATTTCTAAGCCTAAAAAAATTCTCTGCTCATGTCAAAAGTGTCAGCTGCCTCAAACGTACTTTAAAAATCATGATCTCATACCAAATACATCATTCAAAGCTCTCATAGTATCACAATGATTCCGAAAAAATATGAACAGTTTACAAAGTACAGACAAAATACAGTTTCGTAAGTGTGAAGTTATCCAACGGTGTAATTGCGTAAACATCTGTCACTGATGTAGTAAAAAACATGTTTATCTCTCAGTTAAATGATCAGATAGCTGTGTAATTTGTGTGTTAGAGAAATATGGTACCGATGTGTAAAGTTGTATAAGCAAATACCATATTAGCTAGGGCTCCTTGTGCTTGCCAAACACATGGTACACAAAGTAAGCGTGTACCCCCCTGAGGATAAATGTAATTATACCCTCAGGTGTTACAAATTACAGCAATGGAATGAAATGTATCACGGAAAACTTTCTTTGTAATTAAAAAATCTTTAAAAATAAATGTTTTAAGTGCAAAATTAATCACTGAAATGCGTGTCCTGTAGCGCTAAATGTGCATCTTGTTGTAAGATAATCTCTGTGGAAGTGTCGTAGTTATTTTCCTCCGAAAGCTAAGTTCTGCAGAAGTCAATGTACTTACCTCATGATACACAAAAGTGAAATGCTTTGCGTATAGATATCTTAGTTATTACGCTTATTGCCGTGATGAGGAAAGTACTGTACAGTAACGTATTGTTATGCCACGAAAAAGGCTGTCTCATTGTTGCTATACCACAAAAGTTACTACTAAAACATGTTTTTCTTCCTAGAAGAATTCAGAAAACTGTGCAGATATAAAACAGATACACTGCAAAAGCAACACTGTAAATTGTCACTCATTAGTAGCGTCGTGATAACATCGTGTAGCTGTCACATAAACTAACCACTATGTCCTCTGGTATCTCACAGAGAGTACTTTAAACCCAGAATGTATTTTCAAGTAAACCAAAATGTTGCATTAAAATCTCATTAGCAGTACCAGTATGTGTCCTAAGTATGTAAGCCTGATAGTCGTTACGTAATCGTGCAACAAACAAGCAAGAATGTACACACACAATTACACTGTGTCGTCTGTTCGCAATAACAATGCATTCGTAATTTCTGTTTAAATAATTTCTCTTGGTTCTTGGCTGGATATTGAACTTCAAACATTGTTGCATGGTAACTGTTTCTAAGTCTGACAAAGCATATTAGTAATGTGAAGCGAAAAATTTTATGACAAAGACTAAGTTAAAAAGCAGATTATCTTTCAATAAACGGTTTTACAGGTGAAATGTGGTGTAAACCTTTACTCTTCCTAGTACGCAGAGTTTGAACTTGAATGCAATTGTCATGCGGTATACGTCGGTAAAGAATACTGGAATTTTTCTCAAGGTTAGCGTCTATGTTATTTTTCTCTGAGCCACCTGGCGCACGCGGCTGCCTGCTATGCGAGTCATTGTCTGTCTCTTTGTTGGCGCGCGTTGTTATTGGTATTAGGAGACCTAACTTCTACGAATTCCCCTTGCCGAGAGGGCCCTGCTCTGTTTGAATCCCGCCAGTTCTGATGCAATTGACGTCTGTCGTTATGATCATATCGTCTATCGTCATTTCGGTAGAATCCGTAGTTTCTTCCTTGTCGGTCACGTGGTGGAGAATTTCTCCCTGAATCGTAACTCCGCGCTGAACTGTTGCGTCTGAAGTTATTCTGTCTCCCCTGGTAATAATTGTTTTGGTTCCCATATTGTCTGTTTCTGTGGTTATCTCTATCATATTCATTACTACGGAAATGCGATCTTTCTCTGTAACTATTATTACTCTGCCAGTGGTTGTCATATGGGTGGTGTCTGTTTTGGTCACGATTTGTGTTGTGAGAATAGCCTTGTCGTGTAAAGTTATTACTTCTTTCATCGCGGAATTGCGACGGATGTGACCTGTAATTGTTGTGTTCCTCTTTCCGCATTCCGCGATTGTCAGTGTCAATTTCCAATTCTTGTAACAGTCCCTGAAAAGCTTCAATGTCGTCTTTGCAACGTCCTGCCAAAATAATATGTCGTAAATGTTCAGGTAATTTGATTAAGCAAATGCGGATGAGTTCTGAGGGGCTGTATGGGTTTGACAGGTACTGATTCTTGTGCAACATGTCTTCAAAATATTTCACAAGACTGGAGAATTCAGATTGTTCGAAATGTTTCATCATTATGATACCATGTTTTACCCGGTCTTGTGTGGCTTGAGACCAATATGCTGAGAGGAAGGCATGGTAAAATTCTCCTTCACTGTGGCAATCGTGAATGACCGACCGCATTCTTACAGCTGGTTCATTCTCTAAGTAGCCACACATAAATTCTAATCTGTGCTCTAATGACCAGTTGGGAGGAAAACAATGAGAGAATTGATGGAGCCATGCTTGTGGATGAATGTCGTTCCCAGAATTCTTAAATGTTTTGAATTTACGTGTAGTAATGAACAGCTTATAGTCAAAGTCATCATGTCGGCGAGTCGCATATCGGTCATTGTTATGTCGTTTCGGCGGTTCCATTTCAAAATTCGGTGCACCTTGCCAATTTCTTTCATAACTTCCGAAGTGTCCTGTGTTATTATTTTGTGGTTGTTCCGTATTTCTAAGTCCCTCTTCCCGTATTGGGGCGCGAGTATCCTCTGAAATACGTAATTCTTGTATTAACTGTGTCAGCTGATCTTGTTCTTCCCGGATTTCTCTTTGGTGTTGCGTATTAATCTGATTCTGATTTTGTTTGAATTTCCTAATTTGTTCGCACTCTTCAGTGTCAGTGAAGGCTACAGGTCTTGTGTCTTTCAGATCATCATCTACCTTTGTAGATAAGTTAGTGACCTGATCCGAAAGTTCGGCTACTTTCTCCGATAGTGAACACATTTCCTCAGTGTGTTTTTCTGAACCAAGTTTCAGAGTGTCCATTTGTGTTGAAATCGTATCTACTGTGTCCTTTAAGTTTTCCTGAGTTATTGCAAGTTGCGTAACCGAATCGGTAGATGAAACTGAGTCAATTTTAGCCCACAAGGTCTCATGATTTTCATGAACAATGGCTTGCAGTTCTTTTATGGCTGCTTCGTGATTCTGTAATGCATTTTCATGCCGCGAAAAAATAGGTTGAAAATGCTCACAAATTTGTGTTTTTACGTCATTACAGACTTTTTGACATTTCGATTCAATGTTATGTAACTCAGTAGTTAAATCTTCACGTGTTTGTTCAAGCGTGGTGTGAAGATTTTGTTCCATTGCGTCTAACTGTTGCTGTGTTTGTCTCTGGTGTTGTTCCATTGTGTCTAACTTTTGAAGATTTTGTTCCACTGTGTCTAACTTTTGCTGTGTTTGTCTCTGATTTTGTTCCATTGTGTCTAACTTTTGAAGCTTTTGCTGTGTTTGTCTCTGATTTTGTTCCATTTGTTGCATTAATTGCAATAATAATGTATTAGTGTCTGGAATCTGTTTCTCTACGCTTTTCGGCAGTGCATTTGCACCGGCAACATTCACATTTTGACAAGCAGAAAATGCGTCTTGACTTATTTGAGAAAACGGTGATAACCCAAAACCTGAATCTACAGTATTTGCGAAATTGTGTCCTGTCATTTCGGATTCCTGAGGCGAGCTGTTGCCGACCGATCGATCGATAATGCTTCCCTCTTCACTAATTGTTTCACTGTCCGTGCCATTGTTTGCCGCCCGCTCCATTTCCCTATGCACGATTACCAAATTACTACTTTGAACATCAGTTAATTCATTACTCTGCGGCGCTAACACACTGCCTTCGTCTTCACTGTCATTTCTCAGTTTACTTTGGAGCCTAGTATTACGTTTTTCACACGCCATTATTGTCACAGTATTTCACACGACAACACAGAAAAACACAATTTGAAGAGCAAAATAAAATAACGTAGCAATGGAAATAATGTCTAGTTAATTGCAGCTGCGAAATACTTGGTGCAAATCTACATGCATGCCACAACTGTTTTACTCTACAACAATGAAAACTACAACTACAAAGGAGATTCTCTCTACAATTACGCGCTAGCAATAAACAAAAGCTACACTAAATACACAAACTACAAGAAAAATCAGAAGATTCCAGTGAGGTATCCTAGGCTAAGGGTCGACATATGAAACGTCCCCTTTCAACAATTATACAAGACTGTGCTTAAACTGACACACAATATTTTGTTAGCGCAACGCAATCTGACTTTCAAAATTCCCTACAAAAGAATGGCCCTGACTAACATTAAACTATACCTTTCACAAATCACTTACCTCACAAAAATCTTCGCTGCTCAAGCTACTGCAATACAGCGAGCGCCACTACTGCCAGCTAAATAAAAGATTCAAACTACTGAAGGCACTAACTACTGATAGGGATAGTTAGCAAATGAAAGATCTTAATAGAGAACAAACAATGTATTTACCTTGATATCATCATATATAAATATATCAGTTCATGAAAAATTACAAAACTCCGCCATCTCTCTCCCCACATCCACCACTGCTGGCGGCTCACCTCCAACTGCGCAACGCTACGCGCTGTTCACAGCCAGCTGCCTAACACTACAATGGCGAGTATTACAACAATGCAAAGCAGACACAGACTGCCCACAGCACAGCCAGTGATTGTCATACAGAGGTGGCGTTACCAATAAAAAACCTAACCAGCCTACTTACATAGAGAAAACATAAACAGCCTACTTACAAGGGCAGTTGAACTACCTCCACTAACCTAAGTCACCCGACTGCCACCTCTTCCTAGTAACTGGCAGGAAAAGATTTCGGCCTGTGCTGGACATAAGTCTCTATTTAAACAATTACAGACAGTACTGCAGTCCAGTGTGTTCGCCATGGGCTTCTGGCGCGTCATCCTCTTCGAAAATGGGCGGGAATTTCGAATTTTGCTCTAAGAGCTAACTCCTGCAGCTGAAAGGAGTTTGTATGGTGCCGCCCCCACTAAAGACTACTCATGATGTGATTCAATTCCAATATAAGTTGTTTAAATTTGTATACATTTATTATCTACCTGCAGCTTTAGGTCGATGTTACCACCACAAGAGTCTGAGATATCAGTGCTTGTTGAGCTGTTGGTGTTCAGTTAGCGAGATGTTGGTGCCAGACAGGAGGGGGGTTTAATAGCTGTATTAAATGCACTCATATAGGTACGAAAAAGGGGACGCTTCGCTTTAACTACCTAGTTTCAACTACTTTTCAAGGTCATCCAACCACCCACTCCCACACCCAAAATACGTGCACATAGATCGTTGTATGTAGGAAATGTCTTACGATTTTCGGGAGGTTAGCAAATAAGACAGGTATATATTCTCATTCAAATGATTTATTAACTTTTTGATATAGAATACATTTACACAAGCTGACAACACTTTCTTTATTTTTGTTAGGTGTAGTTTTTATAATGTCAAAGTTAATTTTTAAGTTATAACTTAAATCCACATCTGATTTATCTATTTCTTTCTCCAACCAGTCATTTGACAAATACAGGAAGAAAATCAGATATGTATTAGAATTCGAGAATATACCTACGCAGGTATGTGCTTGAATGGGAGGACTTGATTCCAAATTCCAGACAGCATTTCTAGCGGATATCGTAGCACTAGAGATTTGAAAAGCTAGTATACATTTCTTACTACCTCAATCACCACATTATCCACTGTTTGTTATCCTTCTCAATCAAGCATCGCCTATAGCCCACCTGATATATCCGGACAGTTTCTTGTTGTATGCCTTCATCTGATTTTAGCAGGGTCATTTGTCAGCGCATTTTATCGCTGTGGCATGCCGATTGGTCTACACTTACTGCAAACAAGCTTCGGACCTTGAAACCTCTCCCCACGGCTTGGACGACCTCTTCACGCCCTTCTCAGTGGGAGGAGGACGTTTTGGTCCGGTTACGGAGTGGACACTGCCGGTTCAGCGACCACCATCTGCTGACGGCTGCGCCGGCGCCGTTCTGCCCATGTGGGCAATTGCTGATGGTACGCCACATTTTAACGTCCTGTCCAAATTTTAATACACTGCGCATTGATCTTGGCCTGCCATGTACTCTGGATGAAATTTTAGCGGATGACCCAGGAGCAGCTGCACGCGTTCTTCGTTTTATCCACTTGACAAACCTGTCTAAGGACATTTGATTATGATGTTTTCTTTTAATCCCTTGTCTGTTAATGTGCCTTTTATAGTGTTGTCCTTTTTTAGTTGCTGTTTTAACATTTTGCCTCGCAGTGCATTCATAATTTAGTCTGGGCGATAATGACCACTGTAGTTGTCCACCCTAAAACCACAAAAAAAAAACCTCACCTAACCTCTGACACGGCATCGAGACAGAATGCATTACAAATACTGAAGAAATATCTAGCGTTTAATACCGGTATCATACCATGTTCCTTAGCCAAATCACTTTCTAAATTGGGTAATTTTATTACGAGCTTGCACCGTCGACGACGTGTAACTGCACTGCTGGTCTGATACTATATACTCCAGTGATCACCATCTATATTCAGTGTTATGGTATTTGTCTGGACAAAAAACAACCTCATTCAGAAGTAATGCCATACCTGGATTAGTAAAGCGGGTGTAGCTTCTAACATGGATACTTGTATGCACCTGTAAAACCAAGACTGTTTGTAATGGATGTGTTTTTTAACATCTCGCTGTTTATAAGACGATTACGCCTCTCTTTCTAGGACGCAGTGGTACCACTCGCAAGTTATTGCTGAAGTATTATACGTAGTATTAGGGAATGTGTGATAGGCTCGCCTTGAGCATGAGGCTTATAAAGTATGTGTTTGTGTTCAGACATGTCCAAAGGTAATGACTATGTCCAGTTGTAAGGAAGATATGGATTTGACGTGCAATACTGTGATGGCAAAGGGAGGCGCGTGTGAAGTCACAAGAATGGTACAGATATTTCTGTTACCAGAGCCACAGCCATCAGCAGGGTGTATTTCCGATACTTCGCTCATTGTCAAATGTCATTCAACTGAAGCCTCAGTCGTAAAATTTAATTGTAAGTGTAGCAATCAAATGTATATGTGGACGATTTCGTAGGATGAGTCAGTCTATGGGTGGCCTGCGGCGGGAGTGATTCACGTTTCCCACTAATAGCAGGGACCGTTCGAATGGAGAGGGTTGTTGCAATGTGGGAATGTAGTTGACTTAACCGCGTAGTCCTCTAGACGACCGAATAGCGACGTGATACTTGCTATGTGTTGGGCAGCTTTCATGATCAAGTGGAAATTTGACAAGATTCAATATGGGTGTGTGTCTGAGGTGGGCCATTATTCCCTACCTAAATTGTTCTGTTGACTGCTTCTTCACATTTGAATTCTTTATTTAGTTGAGAGAAGATCGATTGTGGTGTACGCATCTAGCAGGTGGAAGACACGTTTGCCAGTTCTCTAGATATGAGAAAGACCTTATTTGACTTTGCAAATTATAGGGGGTGATTTCGAATATGCTACATCACCGACATTTGTATTCGGGAGTGGAAATATCGGTTTCTTCTAATTTCTTTTTCGAGTTTCCACGTAAATGTCTTCATAGATGTGACACGTTTCTCAGTAGAATATGGAAAAACTATACCGATTTTGCTCATAAAACTAAATCAAACTGGATTTTGTCTATTTTCGTGGAAAGAGGATGTTTATTATGATTGAGAATTTTTTTTTTAATAGTTGCCTTATTATAGGAGTCAAGTTGATGATAAATAAATAATCGAGCACAGAACGTTGGGTGAGTTGTCTACGATACAGTGGGTCTCGTCAAGTCCCTGCTGGAGCGTACTACATAACGTCAAAGTGTTTTCCATCTCGGAAAGAGACATTGACGCATGTGACAGAAGCGCCTCATAGCCATTAGGGACAGCTTCGTCACTATACTTTTGGATGAACACAGTGCATTTAGGGGACAGCCATCCTGTAATCTCTATACCTGCTATTGTATTGGCGAATTGCATGATCGTATCGATGCTGGCGGTGGCTGGCTGGGACTTTCGCCTTGGCACCAGCTAGGACGGCAGCGAGGCATTACGGCGAGGCTTTTAGCTGGGGCGCTGACCAGCATGCAGCCGCATGGTCCGCAAGACTCGGCGTAGTAGCTCCAACCCATTGTTTGTGATTGTATTTGGATGAGAATGTAGTCTTTTAGGACGACGATTTCCCGCAGTACTGTGATGCTTTTTCTTTCGATCAGATGTGATAGCGTCTATAGGCTATGGTTAGGCGATTTTTAGTAAGCGTGTGTAGTGAACTCTGACGTCAAACAGGGATAGATGCTATATGCTTGCAGGTAATAGACTTTTTTTTTTAACTCATCTCTGTCCAACACAAGGATCTAGTCAGTTGAACGTTTTCCCCCCTATCTTGTAGGTGTAGAGTAAAGTTTGAGTGTTTCTGTCGCTGGTTTCAAGTGGTATAAGTTTTTTCACAGCAGGATAAGACTAGTTGTCAGTTTTTACGGAGAATTGCAGTTCCTGTGCAGAGCTATGCATATAGTTGTGTAATGAGGGCGGGTCTTTGTGATTAATTATGTAATTCAGATGGATATTTGCGTAAGTGTGGAGTGATATTGCGAATTTTTCCCCCCCAGCAGCATAACACGAGTTGTATGGTACAGTTAGTTTTTGAGATTTTAAGTCGTCCTTGTGCAGCGCTATACATATAGTTGTGTAATTACGACCGATTTTTGTGATTTATTATGTAATTAGAATGGATATTTGCGTCAGTTTCGAGTAGTATTGGTTTTTTTTCTTTTTTTTTTTTTTATACACAGGATAAGACCAGTTGTACGGCATAATTAGTTTTTGCGATTTTAAGCCGTTCTTGTGCAGCGCTATGCATATAGTTGTGAAATTAGGACCGATCTTCGTGATAAATAAAGTAATTAGGATGGATAACTGAGTTAGTTTGCCGAACAAAGTAAGTAAAGTACACTAACCTAACCACCCTCTCCCGCATCTGGACAGTTTCCATGTGTTAGCGGGTGCACTTACGCTTTCCATCCAGTAGAATCAGGATTCGGGTCACTGATAAGTTGAGTTTCTTGCATGACTGGGTGTTTGTGCACTGAATCCTTTTCGGCTGTTTAAGCATTGTCAGCACGTTTGCATGCATTATGTCGGTGATCTACGAGCAGTTTTCATGTCTGTATGGTGTGTACTGGATTATTTCGGTAATTTATGGGTTGTTTGCGTCCCTGCACATCAGTGTAATGCATTATTTACGAGTAGTTTCCAGGTCTGTAAACTGTATATTGAGACTCCAAGCACGTCAGGGTCAGTGTTTTTCATCAGTGTAATAAATAAATTGGGTGAAATCCGTGGCTAAATAAATTGTTCAAAAAGTAAATGAAGTACATTCCACCCCCTCTCCAGCAGCCCAGAACAGGCTGACTCCTCTTTCATAACAATTTTCCCCCCTCCAGACCGCCGGCAGGGTGAGTGTTTTGTATCAGTGCAATAAATAAACTGGGTGACATCTGTCCCTAAATAAATTGTTGTAGAAATAAATAAAGTACACTCATTCCTCTCTCCAGCATCCCAGAACAGGCTGATTCCGTTTCCCCTCCAGACCGCCGGGGGGATGAGGAGGCTGGCGCGGACTTGCAACTGAGAAAAACCTATGACATCATCATGCTCCTATGGACGGCGTGTCAACGTGACCTAGCGAGGCGCCGTGTAGCGGTGGACTCATGAACTAGGTCAGTTCTTTGGTCTGGTGTGAGCTTTTATGTAGGTTTTTAGAAATGACAGACAATTCAAGCAGAGACAGATGTTTCCATGCATTCTGTAATGCATCTTTAATGCAAAGTATTTATTAGCAGGACCGAATTCTTCCTCTTCTTCTTCTTCGATTCTTCATGCAGTGACCTGTAGATGCACTCCTCGGCTGAATGAGTGCATGTAATACAGCTATTAACCCCCCCCCCCCCTGACTAGCACCAACATCTCGCTAATTGAACACCAACAGCTCAACAAGCACTGATATCTCAGCCTTTTGTGGTGGTAACACCGAACTAATGCTGTAGGTAGATAATAAATTTAAAGAGATTTATACAAATTTAACAAATTTACACTAATTTAAACAACTTATATTCTAATTGAATGACATCATGAGCAGCCTCTAGCAGTTGCAGCACCATACTTACTCCCCTCAGCTGCAGGAGTAAGCTCTTAGAGCAAAATTCGAAGTTCCCGCCCATTTTCCAAGAGGATGACGTATTAGGAGCCCATGGCGAACACACTTGTTGGTGGTACTGCCGCTAATACTTTAGATACAGCATAGGCCGAGTCGTTCTCCCACCAGTTCCTAGGAAGAGGTGGTGGTCATGTGACTTAGGTTATTGGAGGTAGTCCAAGTGCCCTTTCTTTCCCACCATTTTCTTGGGTTAGTAGAGATAGTCCAAGTGCCCTTCCTTTCCTGCCATTTTCTTAGATTAGAAGAGATAGCTCAGTTGACCTATCTTCCCTCCAAAATTCAAACTTCCCACCTGGGGGGCGTGGCACTTTCCTGTCAAAAGCCGCCATCTTGGGTAACGGTACTCGCGTCATCAGCTGACATCAATCGCGTCATCCGCTGATGTCACGTACTTGCGTCACAGCCTCCATCTTCGACAACAGTACTCTGGGGTGACACCGCCGTTGGGGTTACACCGCCCTTGGGTTGACGTCGCCCTTCTGGCATCTTGGATAGCGGTACTTTGGGGGATGTCGCCCTCGCCCCACTACTCCTACATCGTCAATTATTTGCTGGAAATATTCCAATCTCTGACTTCCTCTACAGGTTTTACCCCTTAGAGCTCCCTTTAACACCATGGGAGTTATTCCTTGATAATTTCTTAACAGATGTCCTATAGTCCTGTCGCTTCTCCTTATTAGTGTTTTCCATATTCACCTTTCCATGTAAACCTTTCCTTTCTGCAGAGAACCTCCTCATTCCTTACCTTATCAGTCCACCTAATTTTCTACATTCTTCTGTAGCACCACAACCTGACTGCTTCGATTCTCTTATTTTCTGGTTTTCCCGCAGACCATGTTTCACTGCCATACAATGCCGAGCTCCAAAAGTACATTCTGACAAATTTCTTCCACAGATTAAGGCTTATGTTTGATATTAGTAGACTTCTCTTGGTCGGGAACGCCCTTTTTTCCAGTGCTACTCTGCTTTCGATGCCCTCCTTGCTCCGTTACTCATGGGTTGTTTTGCTGCCTAAGTAGCAGAATTCTTAACTTCTTCGTGACCATTAATCCTGATGTTAAGTTTCTCGTTGTTCTCGCACCTGCTACTTCTCATTACATTTATCTATTTCACTTTCCTCTCAGTCTACATTCTTTACTCACTAGGCTGTTAATTCCACTCAGCAAATTCTGTAATACTTCTTCACTTTCGTTGAGGATAACAGTGCCTTCAGCGAATCTTATCATTGATATCCTTACACCTTGCATTTTAATTCCACTCCTGAACCTTTCTTTTATTTCAGACATTGCATCTCCGATGTATAGATTGAACAGTAAGGACGAAAGACTGCATTCCTGTCTTACACCCTTTTTTATCCGAGAACTTCGTTCTTGGTCTTTCACTCTTATTGTTCCCTCTTGGTTCCTGTACATATTGCATAGTACCCATCTTTCCCTATAGCTAACCCCTATTTTTCTCAGAATTTCGGACATCTCGCACCATTTTACATCGTCGAACCTTGGACGACAAATCCTTTCTTCAGACTTGCTCCCATTATCAACCACAACGTCAGAACTGTCACTCTGGTGTCTTTACCTTTGCTAAAGCCAAACTGATCGTCGTCTGACAGATGCTCAATTTCATATTCCTTTCTTCTGTAACAGTGACGTTCTTGTCAGCACTTGGATGCACCTGCTGTTAAGCTGACTGTGTGCTACTTCCCACACTTACCGGCATCCACTTACGTGAATGATGTTCTTCCGAAAGTCAGATGGTATATCACGAGTCTCATATATTCTATATACAATCCTCCCCTGGTAGCTGAGTGGTCAGCGCGACAAAATGTCGTACCTAACGGCCCGGTTCGATCCCCGGCTGGGTCGGTGACTTTCTCTACTCAGGGACTGTCCTTATCATCATCGTTTCATCCCCATCGACACGCAAGTCACCGAAGTGGCGTAAACTCTAAAGACTTGCACAAGGCGAACGGTCTACCTGACGGGAGACCCTACCCACACGGCATTCCATTTTATATTCTATGTACAAATGATAATAGTCGTTTTGTCACCATTATCCCCATTCATTTAAGAAATTACGATGGAGTGTTGTCTATCCCTTCTGTATTATTCGCTATTATGTCTTGCAAAGCAGTTTTAAATTCTGATTCTAATTCTGGATCCCCTTTCTCCTCTATTTCGACTCCTATTTCTTCTTCTATTACGTCACCATCAAGTCTTGTCCCTCATAGAGGCTTTTAATGTACTCTTTGCACCACACCGTTGTCTCCTCTGCATTTAACATTGCAATCCCGATTCCACTCTCAATGTTGCCAACCTTGCTTTTAATTTCGCCGAAGGTTGTTCTGACTTTTCTATTTAATGAATCACTCCTTCCGACCATACTTTGAAGATTGCCTAAAAGTAGTGCTATGACGCCTGCTGCGTCAGTGCAAACCTGAATCACAAATTGAAGTGTGTCATTCGAGTATTGTAGTACACTTGTAAACATTTCAATTATTTCAAATATTATGTCCTTCTAACTTCCTTCTAATGCTAAGACATCTGGTTTGTGTCTGATTTGGAAAGGGTTTGTCTTGCAGCAAGACAACGACCCGAAACATACGTCTCGTTTGTGTGAGAACTATGTGAAGTCTCTAGAGGCTCGTAAAATATTGACAAACATGGAATGGCCGCCCCAATCCCCTGATTGTAACCCAATCTAGCTGCTATGGGATGAATTGGACAGGAGGATCCGAAAACTGGAAATCATGAGTGGGTCACAATTGTGGGAGGTCCTGCAGCAAGAATGGCAAAACTGACGCAGCGCATGCCGAGTGTGTGCAAGGCAGTGATGAAAGCAAAGGGCGGCTATTTTGAGGAATCGAAATTGTAATTGTTACATCTTCATGTGTATTATTTGAGCTTAATAAACATTTGTAAAACAACAAAATGCATTTTTATACTGTATTTCCTTTCCATTGTCTATAATTACTAGGTGTTTCCAAACTCATGGAGAGTAGTGTACTTTCCTCTTTTCTTAAATCTATAGTGTTACGAATGCTCCTTTCAACAGCCGTGAACTAACCATTGGGTGAATCCAAAACCTGCTGTTGTGTTTCTTTTGCCTGCATGCATATTGGTTGGTTTCCAGGCTAATACTGCTGCGCGATTATCGCTGCGATTCCGGCTTACGTGCAGTCCTATGACGCCATGTAACTGCCACAAAATAAATTAGAAATAATTTTTCGTTATTTTAGGAGCACTTTTGAGCAATTGTTGCAAAGATCAAAAGGTTGATGTTTTAACTAGGAAGATCATAATTATTTTACATAAATTCATTAATTAAGCCACAAATGTCTTTGGTCTCAGTTATATTTAATTATCGTTGATTATGGGTGTAAATTTAAGTAATTTCATTAAAATAATTTGTAAATATTTGTTCTATTATTGTGGGAGCATGCTGTTTTCGAATAGTTGCTACAAAGATCTTATATATATAAAGTCGACCACAACATTCTAATAAAACTACTGAAAATCATGAAAATCGAGTAAACCCACAAAGCAGGTCGCAGGTTCGAATGCTGCCACGGACATGGGTGTGTGTGATGTCCTTAGTTTAGTTAGGGGATTGATGACCTCAGATGTTGAGTCCCACAGTGCTTAGTGGTATTTGAAGCACTTTGTCATTATTAACCGTTATTTGAGCTTGCCATTCCGTATTCTAACCAATAACTCACATAGATCACTTCCATCTTGCTCCGTTGTAATGCGCAGCATGGTGTTTCCAAACTTATGGTGGGCAGTGTAAATTCTTAAATTTCAGATCAGCGAACTGTTCATCTTTTCAGATATCTCGATATTAGCTGCACTCTGATTTATGTGTGTTATCAATACAAAATCGGCCACATGACACTGTCTAAATAGTAATGGAAGTTTGTAAAGTTGAGTGGAAAGTCTTGCACAAACAGTGCATACCGTAATTCACAGAAGAAAGGTAGCAAAAAAAAAAAAAAAAAATGCCATGGGATTTGAAAAGCATGCTATCTGATTTTGACAATGGCATACCATCAAGCCAAAGAGTAGGGTCACTTAACGGTAGAAGAAATGTTGTCGCTGATTACTTTATACACAATAATGGTAAAATACTAAGGCAAAACAAATGTATCTGAATCTGGAGGGTAACAATGCTAGTGAACATTGAATCAATTTATTCCCGAACGTGAGAGATAATTCAATTTATATTGCTATTAAAATATGTGCAGTTATGTATTTTGTGGCTGCAACACAACAAAGCATTGATTACATTGAACAGGCTAAGGTAACAGAATTTATTGTAAACTTATTCTTAAATGAAGATTTGTTCATTCAAACGAAAGTGCTCTCGCCAGGGAGCAAAGCATTTACTGCTTTGCGCTTTTTTAAGTTTTAAATGGCTACATTCGAGCAAAAACGCCGCCTCTCCTGATTTGATTTCGCAGCAATACCCACACAAAATTTTGCGCATACTTGAAACCATGCGGTTCCCTTCTTAATCCTATCATGATACTCCTTGGGAGATGTGTCCCATATTTCAGGACTTTTTTTCCCCTTTAGTGAACAATTCCACGTCCAAACTGGCTGCATCCATGGCAGACTGACGGCAGCTGTTGCTAGGGTTACGAACCGTGCGCGTTCACCTACAACGGCTGCTGCGTCCGCAGCGATCGGCGAGATTGCTGCGATACAGCAGAGGTTGGCGATCGCAACATTTTCGCGGCGATTTCGCATCGTCACCGCCGTACTGGGCGCGACCCCCAGGGTTTCACATATACTGCTGAAACCGCGAGAAAGCGAGGCTGCGATCTCGCGATAATAAATGGCTCGCGCGAGCCTATAGGGCTAAAAGGCTATGTGGAAAATTATCACCGCACACTTACGAAAACTATTGTGCGATAATAGGATCAAATAACAACAAAGAACAACTGGAAGAGGAACTGGGGGAATACCGAGAAAGGTCGCACGGGGTAGCAGCGTGATCTGGGGCGCTTTGCCACAGTTCGCGCGGTTGCCCCTGTCGGAGGTTCGAGTCCTCCCTCGGGCATGGGTGTGTGTGTTGTCCTTAGCGTAAGTTGGTTAAAGTTATATTAAGTGGTGTGTAAGCCTAGAGACCGATGACCTCAACAGTTTGATCCCATAGGAATTTACCACCACCACCAATACGAAGGAGACTTCAGACCTTGGAGAGGCTGTGCCGAACAAATAATTACTCTGAAATTAATCATTGCTTACTAGCGCAAACGAATCAAGCCTCTATCAGTTACATTTCTAGATTTTAAGAAGGCGTTTGATTCTATCCATAGACTCTCACTGTTAAAAATTTTGATACATTTCGGACTCCGCCCAAAATTAATTCAACTGATAGGACTTACCTTAACAAATACAAATTCGATAATTAAGTTCGGAGGGGAACTTTCTCAATCATTCTTGGTAAAAACTGGTTTAAGGCAGGGAGACGGCCTATCTCCAATATTTTTTTTAATTGTGCCCTTGAAATCATAATGAGGGAATGGTACAAGGACAATCCAAAGAACATCAAGGTTGGAACGCAAAAAGATGATATAAAATTGAACTGTTTAGGATTTAGGGATGACCTCGCTCTTCTCGCCAACAACATTCAAGAAACCAAATAACAAATACAATCATTACATGAAATAGCCCAGAGTATTGGCCTTAAAATATATTCTTTCTTTTTGTTTTTTTTTTTTTAAAAACAGAAATAATGCTAACGGAACCATCACTGGCAAACAAAATTATAGTTGGAAAACGCGACATAAAAATTGTTGAAAAGTTTAAATACTTGGGAGAATAATAACACACAATCTGAATGAGAAACCATAATGGCAGAGTGGAATAAACATATTGATTAAAACACATCATGTTACCAAAAATGCCTGTAACAAAAAATGCCTCTCAATACCACAAAACTGAAATATTACAAAACAGTTACACAGCCGCAAATAAAATATACTAGCGAAATTATATTTAAAACAACCAATAGATTACTTACTAAAGGTAGAAAGAAGGATAGTCAGAACATGTATAAATAAAAAATACCAGAAATACAGAATTTGGAGAATAGCTTCAAATGAAACAGTTTATAAAGAAACAGGACCAGTGACACGTACAACGAAAAAGTAACGGATCTCATTCCTAGGGCAGAAAATAAAATTAGCAGGAGAAGAATTGAGATGTTACGATACAGAAAGAGCGGCATTAGATGGATCGCAGAGATCAAGAAGGAAATGATGTAATTATAAATTACGATGGAGGATTTGAAAGGCAAGAGAGACGCGCTCAAGACACTTCAAGACAAACATGTCACACTACCAATAAAAATAAACTAACAGAGAATGGGAAGGGTGATTTCGGATGAAGAGAGAACGGTGCGATCTGAAAGAATGAAAAAGTATAGGGCCAACAAAAAACAGAAGGACCTAATTCATAATATTGACTTAAGTGGTCCAATGTAGACCATAAATTAAAATAAATAAATAGTAGGGTGTTAATAGGCTGGGGCGATAGGAAATATGTCCCCGAGGATAAAGTACAACTAGAGAGAAAAAAATAGGAGAAATGTAAACGGGAAGGTCAAGGTGGAAATGTTAGTAAAGTCAGCTAAGAAAATTCTTTCACTGTGTTAAAATAATCAAAGATTGTTTTGTAATCATTCTGACGTACAGATATGGGAATCAATCTCCTTTGCTCAGGTCAACGATCAGTCTTTATTAGGACTCGAACGTCAATTAAAGGAATCTCTAGAACGGAAGGGGCGAGCTGTGTTCAAGTGTTTCGGCCAAGGCTAAGTTCGAGCATTCGTCATGAGTGGTGTACATAGTATTGTGCAAAACAGAATCAAGTCACAAATCAAATTTAGTCCATAAAGGCGATGTAGAGGCTAAGAAAATAACCAAGAAACAGCCCTGTATTTAGAGCAGTTGGAAAGATCTATATATTTATTGGCCCCCTAGTTGCAGAGGGATTTAAAATCTTGTTTTGTGAGTACTTCCAAGGTAACGCCAGAGATATCAAGCCCAATGCGTTGTGCTGTCATATAATAAAAAAACATCTACACACTTAAAAATAGTTTTATTGACGTTCTTGAGGCTTTGATAACCATAGTACGTAAGAGTAAGAAATGTAACAGAGTGTAGAAATAGGTGATAAAAAACGTAATCTTACTCTTTTAAGATTCGGTGTAAATCACTAGAAGAAATTAGTATACCACCTAAGATACTGCAGTCTGAAAATATGGACGTTGTAACAGCATATTAGCTCTTAGGAACGGCGCTGTCGGAAATACAACGATGATTAGCGTTTAACGTTCCGCGGACGACGGGGCCATTAGAGACGGAGCGGGAACTTGGGTAAGGGGAGGATAGTTAAGGAAATCGGCAGCATCCTTTTTAAGGGAACCATCCCAGAGTTTGCCTAGAGCGATTTAGGGGAAATCACCGAAAACGTCAATTTGGATGGGCTAATGCGAAACCAATGTCTTATTTCTGCACCACCTAGCTATGCTGCTCCATTCGCGAACAGAAACAGAATCTAAAGCAAATAAAAGGTGTTCTCTGCCACACTATTTGCGCTATTTGCGTCAATTCGCACAGCGAGACGAAGATACAGGTGTATGAGCCCATGTAGGAATCTGAAACATCAAAGGATCGTACGACAAACCAACAGACGAAACTTTCCACACATGTGAAAGATGGGCCGTTAGGTGTAAGTTGCCAAACAAACAATTAAAGCAGTAGAGAAGTACTTCGAAGAACTTTGCGAGGACGAGACTGTGACAGCGCGGGTAACTGGACTCAAGGTGACATTTTTATCCAAGGAGTGCCAAGATTTATTCATAAAGAAGTGTCAGGTTTTAACGAATTAAGTTTGTTATAAGCGCATGCGTACCCACAGAACCATTTTTTTTTTAATTTACCGCGTGTGACGAAGATCTTGAAAACGAAACTTAAATTGCCCCTTATTCCCCCCCCCCCTTATTCCCCCCCCTCCACCTTGTCTCAGGACATTTTTCTCGCGTTTCTATATTGTTGAGAACAATATTTAATGCCATCCCAATATATTTAACAGAACATTCGGCTCATCAAATTAATTTACATTAAAAATGTGGAATGCACACAACGATTTTCAAAATGATGGAGAGCAGCAATCAGTTGTTTCCTTTCTGGCTTTATGAAAGCAAGTCCAGATTTCGGCTACTAACTAGTCGTTATCAGTGCAGTATTTCAGGTTTTTAATACATACCCTAGTACATCAACCCCTGTTGTACGAGCTTCTGGAAGAACACATGGCTGTTAGAAAAGCTGACCGTTCTCAAGCTAAAAATATTTTACGTGCTTGCTTTTATATTTCTAGGCCTCATTTTGTCCGTAGTAGCAGTTATACATGTACACATTTGTATATTACTTGTAAAAAGTTTTTTTATAAAATATGAATATCCTCCAATGAGTCAGGAATGTTTATCAGTCTTAGAAATACTATAAATAGGAGAAAGGTGGTGCGAATGGTCACAGGCTTGTTTGACTGGTGAGTGGGTGTAACACAAATGCTGAAATATCTTAAATGGCTGAACTCGAAGCAATATGCTGCACGTGCTTGGAGAACTCCAAAACTCATCTTTCAGCGAAGAAACCACAAATGTTCTCTGTCCCCTACACGTCTGTCCCGTACAGCCCGTGCACATAAATTTATGGACATAAGAGCTTCCAGAGAGGCGCAGAAGCCGTCATTTTACACGCGCTCCATCCACGAATGGAATACGAACAAATTTCAATGTTTGGTTCAGTGAAACGTATCATCTGCCAGCCTGTTTATAGTGATCGCAGATTATAGACGAGGTATAGATATATAAACCTATGTTGAAACTAAAAGAGCACAAAAAATTGATTTTTCCTTTTTTTAAATACTGGGCCGTTCTGGTCACACAAGATGCATCGCCTATGTTAAATGTGCTTCATAAGGCGATACAATACTGCCCAAGATCTCCAGTCTGAACAAATGGACAACGTGGCGTTTTTACAACGTGGAGCTGCCAGTTAGGGATGGACAAATTATTGAAAATATCGATATGTATTGAATCGATATTTGCATAGGTCATCGACGTTATGGACGCAAAAATATATATATTTTGATATTTCGATATTTCTGGCCCACCCCCACGCGAGAGAAATTTCGGACTGAAACACTTATGATATGTGTTCTACGCATGAAATATTGTACTTACCATAACATTTCTGACAATGAGAGTCCATTTTCCATCATATACCAGTGCAGTAATCTGTGTAGTTCGTGCCGAGTCTAGATTAATTTTGCAGTGTGTCTATCTTTTCTTAGTCCAGGCACTCAGGGGTTAAGGTGAGCTCACATTCTGCCTCATATTTGGGAGCAGAGATTGGTAATTCCCACCATTCTCATACGGTGCTGTCACCAAATGTGTTCGTTTTTCACCTCATACCTATCATTTGCAATGGTAGTTATGACACACGGAAGTAACAAACTTCCATGAATATGCATTGCAGATATATTCATGTTCAAATCTGGTGCTCGTTTGTAGTACTGAACATGAAATTAAATTAAGTGCATTGCAAGACTGCTAAGATTGGTAGCATCTGGAATGGGCAAGAAATCTGCCAATGAGAATTATAGTGAGTCAAGAAGAGACAGACAATAAAAATATCACTTTCGATACTCCTACTTACAACGGTTAAATAGCTATACCTAGATTTCGGCGACGTTTGTCGATTGTGCATCCCTACTGCCAGTGTGGCAGTTTGCTGACGTGGCACGCCATCGCCTACCTGGGAACACCGTCCTCGTTAGCTATTGCCCGACAACACTCTTAACATTATGTCACATCAGCATAAGAAAATTCCAGGCCGCTGACTGGGCAAACAGTTTGAGGCCAAGAATGCCATTGTCACTGCTCGAGGAGACACGCAGCGTGGGAGACGCGCAGCGTGTACCCAAGCATTCGGTTACGTGTCGGTCATGGGTCTACAAAGTACTGCGTAACGTCTTAATTACTCTCAGCCAAATTCAGTACCGTCGCCAACAGGCAACAAAAACGATCGCGAGAGAGTTGGCAACCGTAATTATTAAATCAGACGTGAACGTGAATCGAGAATCATTGTGTACTATAAAGTGCGGTTAGGCAGTATTTGATTAATGTACTGTGTGACATCAGTGGCCGTAAATTGTTTTGATACTGTACTGTGGCAGGACGTGCAGATATTAATTAATTGTGGCATCCCTCAAATTTACTTGAAGTGTTCAGTACTGAGGTCAAGCTCTTCGCAGTTTTGCAATCTTCACTTAATAGTACTGCGACGTTTCAAAGAGTCATCAAGTCCAAGATCTGTTGCTATCAACTGCTGCGAAAGGGACATCGTGTTTAGAAGACACCAGATAGGAGACCTCTATAGATACTCTTGGAGAAATGTGGCGAATCTGCACATATCCATACGTAGCTCTCGCGTATATACAAACAGACATTGGGAAACGTAGTTACAAATGTAAATAACGAGGAAAACCTCATTTAACTAAGAGAAGAACTTATATCACTAATCACATTCATTTTATGAGCAGTTTACATTCTTACATAGATATTCAATATTGTGTACCTCTTTCAAATTATCTATTCAATATTATTTCGTCTTATAGCACAGTATTAGATATTGTTCACTCTTTGGCAGACTATCCAGTTTTTTAATTATTTACTTTTTATATTTTTACCTTGATTGTGTTGCTAGTTAAATAAGGGTTCTCATAAGAAACAATGTCGTTTTTATTTAGCTAACATGTACCCTAATAGAGTCCAGTATTTGCTATGTACAACGATGCAGGGACGAACACTTATCCCATGTATGGATAACTTATGGAAAAATTGTTAAGGTTATATGCTGCTTTATGAAAAGCCAAAACACATTTCACGGGTAATGCATACTATACAATAGAAGTTGGTCCATTGATCGTGACCGGGCCAAATATCTCACGAAATAAGCGTCAAACGAAAAAACTACAAAGAACGAAACTTGTCTAGCTTGAAGGGAAACCAGATGGTGCTATGGTTGGCCTGCTAGATGGCGCTGCCATTAGTCAAACGGATATCAACTGCGCTTTTTAAAATAGGAACCCCTATTTAAATTACATATTCGTGTAGTACGGAAAGAAATATGAATGTTTTACTTGAACCACTTTTTTCGCTTTGTGATAGATGACGCTGTAATAGTCACAAACATATGGCTCATAATTTTGGATGAACAGTTGGTAACAGGTAGGTTTTTTAAATTAAAATGCAGAACGTAGGTACGTTTGAAAATTTTATTTCGGTTGTTCCATTGTGATGCACGTACGTTTGTGAACTTATCATTTCTGAGAAGGCATGCTCTTGCAGCGTGATTACCTGTAAATACCACATTAATGCAGTAAATGCTCAAAATGATGTCCGTCAACCTCATTGCATTTGACAATACGTTTAACGACATTCATCTCAATAGCGAGTAGTTCGCCTTCCGTAATGTTCGCACATGCTTTGACAATGTGCTGACGCATGTTCTCAGGCGTTGTAGGTGGATCACGATAGCAAATATCCTTCAACTTTCCCCACAGAAAGAAATACGGGGACATCAAATCCGGTGAAGGTGCGGGCCATGGTATGGTGCTTCGACGACGAATCCAATTGTCTTGAAATATGCTATTCAATACCGCTTAAACCGCAATAAATTGGTAAGAGATGGAACTGATCCCCCGCGGTACACAAAACAGGTCCGAACTCTGTTGCAGAGGCAACGGAAAAAGCATACGAAGTTCAGAAGAACCCGAAATCCCGAAGATTGGCTAAAATTTACAGACGCGCGAAATTTGGCACGGACTTCAGTGCGATATGCCTTTAATAGGTTCCACAACGAAACATTGTCTCGAAATCTGGTAGAAAATCCGAAGAAATTCTGGTCGTATGTAAAGTACACAAGCGGCAAGACGCAGTCAATACCTTCGCTGCGCAGTGCCGATGGTACTGTTACCGACGACTGTGCCGCTAAAGCGGAGTTATTGAACGCAGTTTTCCGAAATTCCTTCACCAGGGAAGACGAATGGAATATTCCAGAATTTGAAACACGAACAGCTGCTAGCATGAGTTTCTTAGAAGTAGATACCTTAGGGGTTGCGAAGCAACTCAGATCGCTTGATACGGGCAAGTCTTCAGGTCCAGATTGTATACCGATTAGGTTCCTTTCAGATTACGCTGATACAATAGCTCCCTACTCTTATACAACCGCTCGCTCACCGATAGATCTGTACCTACAGATTGAAAAATTGCGCAGGTAGCATCCGTGGTTTAAGAAGGGTAGTAGGAGTAATCCATTGAACTACAGACCTATATCATTGACGTCGGTTTGCAGTAGGGTTTTGGAGCATATACTGTATCCAAACATTATGAATCACCTTGAAGGGAACGCTCTATTGATAAGTAATCAGCATGGTTTCAGAGAACATCGTTCTTGTGCAACGCAGCTAGCTCTTTATTCGCACGAAGTAATGGCCGCTATCGACAGGGGATCTCAAGTTGATTCCGTATTTCTAGATTTCCGGAAAGCTTTTGACACCGTTCCTCACAAGCGACTTCTAATCAAGCTGCGGGCCTATGGGGTATCGTCTCCGTTGTGCGACTGGATTCGTGATTTCCTGTCAGGAAGGTCACAGTTCGTAGTAATAGATGGCAAATCATCGAGTAAAACTGAAGTGATATCAGGTGTTCCCCAGGGAAGCGTCCTGGGACCTCTGCTGTTCCTGATCAATATAAATGACCTGGGTGACAATCTGAGCAGTTCTCTTAGGTTGTTCGCAGATGATGCTGTAATTTACCGTCTAGTAAGGTCATCCGAAGACCAGTATCAGTTGCAAAGCGATTTAGAAAAGATTGCTGTATTGTGTGGCAGGTGGCAGTTGACGCTAAATAACGAAAAGTGTGAGGTGATCCACATGAGTTCCAAAAGAAATCCGTTGGAGTTCGATTACTCGATAAGTAGTACAATTCTCAAGGCTGTCAATTCAACTAAGTACCTGGGTGTTGAAAATACGAACAACTTCAGTTGGAAAGACCACATAGATAATATTGTGGGGAAGGCGAGCCAAAGGTTGCGCTTCATTGGCAGGACACTTAGAAGATGCAACAAGTCCACTAAAGAGACAGCTTACACTACACTCGTTCGTCCTCTGTTAGAATATTGCTGCGCGGTGTGGGATCCTTACCAGGTTGGATTGACGGAGGACATCGAAAGGGTGCAAAAAAGGGCAGCTCGTTTTGTATTATCACGTAGTAGGGGAGAGAGTGTGGCAGATATGATACGCAAATTGGGATGGAAGTCATTACAGCAAAGACGTTTTTCGTCGCGGCGACATCTACTTACGAAATTTCAGTCACCAACTTTCTCTTCCGAATGCGAAGATATTTTTTTGAGCCCAACCTACATAGGTAGAATGATCATCAAAATAAAATAAGAGAAATCAGAGCTCGAACAGAAAGGTTTAGCTGTTCGTTTTTCCCGCGCGCTGTTCGGGAGTGGAATGGTAGAGAGATAGTATGATTGTGGTTCGACGAACCCTCTGCCAAGCACTTAAATGTGAATTGCAGAGTAGTCATGTAGATGTAGATGTATGTGCCGGACATCCATCATGTTGGAAGAACATCGCCATTCTGTCATGCAGTGAAACATCTTGTAGTAACATCGGTAGAACATTATGTAGGAAATCAGCATACATTGCACCATTTAGATTGCCATCGTCAAAATGGGGCCAATTATCTTTCATCCCATAATGCCGCACCATACACTAACCCGCCAAGGTCGCTGATGTTCCACTTGTCGCAGCCATCGTGGATTTTCCGTCGTCGCTAAATAGAACGCGTGCAAAAAATCTGTCATCGTGGCAGAATTGTACACGACGTTCAAAGTCGTCGTCATGCAATTCCTGGTGCATAGAAATATGGTACGGGTGCAATCGATGTTGATGTAGCATTCTCAACACCGACGTTATTGAGATTCCCGACTCTCGCGCAATTTGTCTGCTACTGATGCGCGGATTAGCGTCGACAGCAGCTAAAACACCTACTTGGGCATCACCATATGTTGCAGGTCGTGGTTGACGTTTCACGTGTCGCTGAACACTTCCTGTTTCCTTAAATATCGTAACTATCCGGCGAACGGTCCGGACACTTGGATGGTGTCGTCCAGGATTCCGAGCAGCATTTATAGCACACGGTCGTTGGGCATTTTGATCACAATAGCCATACATCAACACGATATCGACCTTTTCCGCAATTGGTAAACGGTCCATTTTAACACGGGTAATGTATCACCAAGAAAATACCGTCCGCACTGGCGGAATGTTACGTAATACCACGTACCTTTGTAACTATTACAGCGCCATCTATCACAAAGCGATAAAAGTGGTAAAACTAAAAAATTCATATTTCTTTACGTACTACACGAATATGTAATAAAAATGGGGGTTCCTATTTTAAAAAACGCAGTTGATATCTGTTTGACCTATGGCAGCGCCATCTAGTGGGCCAACCATAGCGCCATCTGGTTTCCCCCTTCAAGCTAGACGAGTTTCGTTCTTCATTTGATGCTTATTTCGTTTGATGCTTATGTCGTGAGATATTTGGCCCGGTCACTATCAATGGACCACCCTGTATAAGATCACTTATAGAACTCAGAATAATGATGAAAGGGAACAACTATAACACCTTGCGACACTACAGTACAAGATCACGATGCACTGCATTTACAAGAAAATCGTACGCTAAATTTTGTAGTGAATGATACTAACGTCTTGTAATGTTCAAGAGTTCAACACGTCTCTCATCATGGCGGGATGCTGACTCCGTGTTTCAGACGATCTGAAGGGAGGACAAGGATAAGTGCAACGGGCGTAGTAGTGAGTTTATAGCTCGGAGCCAGTTTGTCGAAAAGAATTAACGGAGTCCAAGGTGCATAGCAGTATTTTCATGGTTCTGGGATCAAAAGTGGCTGCTAGTAGTGTGTGCAAAGAGATCGTAGAGACGTGCGAAGAAGCACTATAAGAATATTTTTTTAATATATTGTAAGTTATCTTGTGCGAGAGCGTGCTCTCTCCAGACATCCTGGTTTATGTTTTCTGTGATTTTGCTAAATCGTTTTAGGCTTGTAGTGGGACGATTGCTTTAGCAGGGTCACGGCTGAACTCCTGTCCCGTCCGTGAAAATACATCCTCGTATATTCTGTTTGTGTCTGTATTTGAGCTATTTATTTTCATTGTGTGCTGATGAAAATCCTATATCACTGTGAGACGTAAGAATGAACATGGTTTCCGCAAACGGCGATCGCGTGGAACCCATCTCGCTCCGTTCGTCCACAAGACCCAGAGACCAGTAGAGTCTGGAACCGCGCGACCGCTACGGTCGCAGGTTCGAATACTGCCTCGGGCAAGGATGTGTGTGATGTCCTTAGGTTAGTTAGGTTTAAGTAGTTCTAAGTTCTAGGGGACTGATGACCTCAGAAGTTAAGCCCCATAGTGCGCAGAGCCATTTGAACCATTTTTTAGACCAGTAGATACAGGCGCCCAAGTTGATATCGTATTCCTTGACTTCCGGATGGCTTTCGATGCAGTTTCGCACTGCTGCATAATTAACAAAATACGTGCATATGAAATATCAGGGAACTTGTGTAACGGGGTTGAAGAGTCTCTAGCAAACATAACACAGCATGTAGTTCTCAATGGAGAGAAATCTTCAGACGAAAAGCTAGATTCGGGCCCACCCCAACCGAGTGTTATATGACCAGTACTTTCATACAGGCTGAGCCAGGAGGAAAGGTATATATGCTTTGAGGAGTTACAATATTAGTCATTCTGAACAAAAAAACGTATGAACATATGCCCTGTTCTTAACAGTTTCTAAGGAAACTAATGAAAAAAATGGGGAACGGGGTAAATGCAGGCGATAGTAAATGAATGTTTTGTTTAATTGTGTACATTTCCTGACAAAAGATGTCCAAGAAGTCCAACGTCAAGTGCAATGCGTTTTGCGGCTCTTGCAAAGGGCTGCTGTGTTGCTGATCTCATCTCACTAGTACAGGCCTTTACTTGAGCACACGAATGTAAAATACGAGCACACCGTGCGTTAGTGAAGTGCACATAGAAGTGGTCAGTAAAGACAACACTACGTAGCCTAATGCCGCTTTAGTTGTATTCACATGCGAGTGCTGGTGAAGATAGATATGTGACTGGCGCCTGTGATTTTCAGACAGCTGTGTGTCGGATACCTTTAAGAACAAGACTTACATTATTTTGAAGTTTTTTGTTGAAAATCACCAATACTATCACCCCTCAAAGCATGTTCGTTTCCCTCTGACTTACCCTGTATTTTCTATTAACATAAAATATCTTTGTGCGATAGGACCATTAGTCTTTCACGATATATTTATAAATGACCTGGCAGATAACGAGGAAAGTTCCAAGAGGTTTTTCGCGGATAATGTTGTTGCGTACAGAGAAGTCGCGATGCTAAAATATTGCGGGAAAGCCTGCAGAGGACCGACGCTTGACAATTTACCCTCGACATAAACAAATGGAACGTATTGCGAATACATGGACAGAAAGACCGTTTATTGTATGATTACACGATTGCTCAACAATCACTGATACGAGACACTTCCGTAAAATATCTAGGAGTACGCGCACGGAGTGATTTAAAGTGGAACGACCACATAAAAGTAACAGTAAGTAATGGAGGAAATGTAATCCACCCAAAATGAGGTAGCTTACAAAAGTCTCATTCGACCAATACTTGATTACTGCTCATCAGTAAGGAATTCGCACCAAATAGAACTGATAGAAGAAATAGAGAAGATACAAGGAAGAGCAGCACATTTTGTTACATGTCCATGTAAAAAGCATGAAAGCGTCACTAAGACGTTCAACCAAGTCCAGTGGCAGAATCTGCAAGGGAAGCGTTCTCCACCACTGTGTCGTTTACCGTTAAAATTCCGAGACCGCGCATTCTTAGAGGAGTCAACCAACATGTTGTTTCCTCCTACGTACATCTCGCGAAAAGAGCGTGAAGATAAAATTAGAGAGATCAGAGTTCATAATCAGGCTTACCAGCAATCGTACTTCCCGCGAACCATTCGCGACAGGAACGGCAAAAGGGGAGGAAATGACGGTGGTTCACAAAGTACCCTCCGCAATACACCGTAATTTGGCTCGCGGAATATAGATGACGATGAAATGAAATTGACGAAACAAAAAAATGTACAAACCTCTCCTAGAATCATCACGGAAACACACTGTTGATGGATATAACACTTCCAATGGCCGTAAATATGAAAATTGAGGTGTTAAAGTGATGCAGTACCTGCCGTTGGACGTGTTCGGCGGTGCAGAGCAAGGGCGCGTGGCTGCCAGACAGAGTCGGCGGGCAGACTGCGTGTGTGCGTGCCCACGCACCGTCTCACCCACGCAGGGCTGCCTCCCCTTCGGCAATAGCAGTGCAAGGAACTCCCCCTCCCCCTTCATCTGCGTGTCCAATCAAGGAAGCGAATTATCTTCCATTAGGAACTGCTCTAAGTCACACTCCCCCTTCCGCCGCTTTGAGGAATATTGTCGGATCGATCACCTCTGACTACGTAAGCCGACCTTAGCAAAGCTACGTTATAGGGGACAGCCGTTTCGTGTGCACTGAGGGGGCACCATCCATTCTCCGCCGGCCGTGTATCTTTAAGGGCCTCCACGGCGTATGTGGCTCGCAGTAAGGTCTGCCTCTGACATATCAGCTTACTTTCCGTCATTGATAAGTTAAGGAAGGCAGTTGCCAGTCATACAACTCGCTACGATTTGTCGAATATTACGATGCCACACGTGAAACGTCAGCATACCTTCAGCAAACTATATGTCAGTAGAAAGAACTCCATTAATCAGAACAGTTTCTGCTGTAAACTACATACCTCACGCAACGAGGTATTAATATTGTACAAAATATAGTCTCTCCTTCCAAGCTAAAGTTGGGACTTCATGTCACTAGAGGCCCCAGGATTAAGACAAATGACCACAGTTATGGAGGGACCGAGTTCAAAGACCGTCCAGCCATCCAGATTTAGGTTTTCCGTGATTTCTTTGAACTGGTTGGATGGCTCGTGCGAAAAGGACATGTCCGGTTTGCTTCGCCGTTCTTCTAAATGCCCTGTCGTTAATAAACTCGTTGTCAATGGGACGTTAAACTTCAGTCATCCTTCCATTATGCGAATATGCGCACATATTGCCATACCCTCTGTTTTCTCTATTGTCCCATCAACGTACACTGTCCCTCGCGCCTCTCCTCCGTCTTAACGCTCCTGTCTGAACAAAATGACAGAAACACCTACACCAGTCAGAGCAAAATCCTTTCTGTCTCAATCCATCGTTCAGCCACTTTCTCGAAGTCCTTCTCAGTAGCAGTGACACGAGTCTGGAATAATCTTATGCATTATATTAGAGAACTGAATAACATCTCCAGCTTCAGAAGACAGTTACTGACATCTACTGAACCAACAATAACGCTTACCATTGTCCCTGTACACTCTCGTAACCTCTGTACATTCTTCTTTCCGCCGACCGGTGTGGCCGAGCGGTACTAGGCGCTACAGTCTGTAACTGTGCGACCGCTACGGTCGCAGGTTCGAATCCTGCCTCGGGGATGCATGTGTGTGATGTCCATATGTTAGTTAGGTTTAAGTAGCTCTACGTTCTGGGGGACTGATGACCTCAGACGTTAAGTCCCATAGTGCTCAGAACCATTCTTCTTTCCAAACAGATCTTTCTCATTCCACAGTATTCGTGGCTGATACAGTCTCATTTCCTTTTCTCAGAAGTCGCTATATCTGAAAACACCTATCTCGTATACCTGGAGACTCTTTTTATAGTTTTGACTATCATTATTTTATTTTTATTATCATCGTCATTATTACTAGGGCAACAGCAGTAGTAGTAAGAATACTGCCAGTATTGTATTAACTTTATTAGTTCATAGTCAATATTGTTTACTTACATTGTCTCTATAAACACTCAGACCATTACAGTAATATTTGCCAAACTAAAATCGGTATTTATTTAGTAACTATGTTGTAAAAAAGGTACCATATGAGTGAAACGCTGGTCCGATGTAAGAGAGGGTCTGATAGTCCTAATCAGATCTCGTTAAATAAATAAATAAAAACAAATAGGTAAACAAATAATTTTATGCAAGCAGTGTGAGACATACCTCTTACCAGTCATTATTGGTTCGGCATCCCGACAAAAAGCAATTAAATGGCTGTTCTCCGAGAAGAATTAACTCATGATTCTCTTCTCATAGTTACTGATATGTGTGTATCGACTCTGCTCTGTCGTTCGAATAGCAGAGAGAGAGCTGAGCCGGACGGGACTTAAAGGGAGGGCTCGCAGCGCGAGGAAAACGATTTTAGGCGGTGCGAGTAGGCAGGCAGTTGGCGTGAAGACGTGTACGAGAGAAGTGGATCACGTAGACAGGGCTCTTGTAGGAATCACATTCTGTATGTACAGGGTGAGTCACTAACTACTGCCACCAAGAATAACTCCGAAAGTATGATCGGAGCTGAAAAGTTTGTGGGACAAAAGTTGCATAGGGCAACGGGGGCCATAATATGACGTTGGTTTTTTGTTGCTCGGTGGGGTCGCTTCTGAGATATGAAGGGCAGCTTTGTTTTTTTATATGAGATGCTGTAGTTTGGCACTTATTTTCTGATAGCGGCTATGGAGACGAATCCAATGATGTGTAACAGGTCAACAAAGGTTGTAAGAGGTATGCGATGTATGCGCTGCCTGCAACAGGCAAGACTTAGGAGAGTCTCTGACCAGAGAGCAGTATGTAGTTAGTTGTTGCTTGTCGGTAGTCGGCAGTAGTCTTCAGTAGTATGCGTGAGCCGGTGGTCTGCGTGAGCCGGTGGTAGTGTGCAGTAGTCGGCGTGTGTCTGCGCTTGTGTGTAGTCTGCTCTGGTCGGGACTCTGGAGGATGAGTATTATTGTAGAAGGTAAAGAAGCAGCCTTGCGCATATCTAGTAATGTATGTTAACTGTCATTCAATTTCTTTTAAAAAATGCCCCAATAATAATTTTTATAATATAAAGTAATTTTTTTTTTAAAAAAAGCATTCGTTTCAATTTAAAGATTTTATTCAATGGACTATCTTTCCTTTCATGAATCACAAAGCATAGGCCAGCACTGCACGGAGCTGTGCCGAAAATTTTTTATGCAAGAGCAGATATATTCGCAGTTTTTATTGAGGTAAGAATTTTTGCTTTTTTTATTCAGAGTACAGGGCCGTGGCGCAGCGCTGCTGTCGTCATAAAATTTACCAGGTTACTGAATTTTTTATTATTTTGGTGGTTAGGAATTTTTCTGTTTCGAACTTAACATTAAATGAGAAAAGAATTTTGTGGGTGCATTAAGTGTGAATGCATTTCTCCACGGAGATTGTGAATGGGAGCCAGTTTTGTTCAGAGGTTACAATATTTAAAATTCAATTAATTCTTATTTCCGAGGGGAGTTTACACATGGTTCATTTTAATTAATATTATTTGTGGAGAGGTTACACTTGGCGACATCCGGCCAGGATCGTATTTCTTTGTGAATCTTCTGATAAGTAGTCGTATATCTGCTCTTATTTACTTAAACGTAGTTTGCATCTGGCGCAACGCATTTACTAATTTATCACTATTTCTTTCACAGGTCATCGGCAATTTGTTGCTCTTTGTTGTAATTGTGTTTGTTGCATTTTTGCATTGTCCTGTTTCATTTGTGCTTAATTTTGATTTGTGAAAAATGCCGCGAAAAACTGTTAACAGTACATCGCGATGTGCAATGAATGAAATAGCCGATTCGAATATTTTGACTGATAGTACTTGCGACACTCAGTGTAATGATAATAATCCCCTAATTGTAGACAATCAGTGCCTACCGACCGCTAGTAATGACTTTGATCCTAATGATGAACAAATAAATTCAATTGTGTCCTCTGTTAATGTAACGACAATTGATGACGCGGGACGTTCTGTTACAATGAACGCTGCCCAGTTTAACACACCCGATTGGCAATATTTGAATTGTGAACAGAACAGTGTAATCAGAGTACGACAGATTTATTTAATTCCGGTGTAGTGACCAACAGTGCACATCCGATTAGCAAACCTTTTCAAGAATTTCAGAGTGACCAAATGGTTACAGAAAACGTGACAATTGCAGGTATGCCATCAAACAGCACAGAGAATAGAGTAGGTAATATTAGCTTGGATCAAATTATGGCAGTATTGCTACAACAGAGTGAAACTTCCAAACAGTTGAAGAAAGAACAAGACAACAATTTTAAACAACTTAATGAAAATTTCAAACAACTTAGTGAACAGAATAAACAACTTAATGAAAAACAAGACAACCTTAATGAAAATTTCAAACAACTTAATGAAAAACAGGACAACCTTAGTGAAATTTTCAAACAACTTAGTGAACAGAACAAACAACTTAATGAACAGAACAAACAACTTAGTGAACAAATTACAGCCGTTGCCGCGCAATGTCATGATACTAAAGAACAATTACGCGAGGAAATTAAGGCTTGAGCTAGGAAAAGTAGTGAAGAAATTAGATCTGTTGCTCAAGAATTAAGGAATACGCAAGCAGCTACAACAGAATCACTTAGAGACGAAATTAGTGCAGTCGGTAAACAATGCTCTGAAAACGCAACACAGTTACGCGACGAGTTTAAATTAATGTCAGCAGAACTTTCACGCACACTGGATGCAAAAGTAGACGCGAAATTTGGTCAACAGAACAGTCAAATTGACGAACGTTTTAATCACCACCTACAAAACAGTGAAACGCGTTACCGTAAATTCATACAGGAACAGAATAAAGTAAAGCGACAAGTCATGGAAACAATTACCGCACAGAGACAGGAAGATAAACGTAAATTGTTTACGAAAGCAAAAACATACGTAGACAACAATATCGCTACAGTATCAGACGAAATTAATACTTTCAAACAGTTGAACACCGAATTGCGTGATGAAATTTCCGATCTTAAATCAAAAACAGATACACACACAGTAGACTTTCAGACAGTGACCGACAGACTCGAACAATTAGAACTAATACAGGATCCCGATGCCATCAAAGCAGACATAAAAAAATTGAACGAAACCACACGTAAAATACAAAAACAAATTAATGCTTGTGACACTAAAAACGATGATCAGGTAAAAATACTGACTGAAAAATATGATGAATTGGCCAGTCGTATTGATGTTATTGAAAGTAATAATGACACCAAATCAGACGATACTTCACCGATTTCATTTAATCAAACACCTGAATTCCAAAATTTACAGCAGACGATCAGTGAGATAGATTCGTCCAATAATAAATTACGTAGAAAATTGTCAACCTTACAGCAAGAAGTGACAGAGATGAAAAATGTTTCAGTCAATAACACGTCACAGCATACGGCACATTCCGGACATTTGTCACACTCACACAACCAGTATAATTTAGGTAATTTACAGAGAGTACGTGAGTTAGATTCCGAACAGTCACAGACAAATAGATTCTCATACAATCCTGAACCTGTTCAGACATACAGAGACGATAATTTTGATTACAATCATTTTCTATCCGTGAGAAAATTTAAATTATTTAAAAATGACAGAACACAGATTCACCCATTAGATTGGATACAACAATTTAGCTTTGCTTTTCCACCGGCTTGGCCTGTTACACACAAACTTGAAGTTATTTGTAGTTTTTTGGAAGGCGAACCGGCAACTCGTATGAGACCGATCGCGAGACAATGCTACTCGGTAGAAGAGTTTCAGAATGCTTTTCTGTCAGCGTACTGGTCAAAGACGACACAACGTGGAATCAAGGATCAATTAATTAGTTTACCGAATTATGAGAACTCAAATTTTTCCACTGTCACGCAATTTTTTGAACACATGGTCCAACAAAACCAGTACTTAAGTGAATCATACAGTGAATCTGCACTTATTCAATTATGCATTTCTAAATTACCACGATCATTAAGAGTGTCACTTTTAACGGGTCAGCAGAAAGAAAATATTTCGGCATTCAGAGATCTGTTACAGCTTTTGGAAGTGCAGCAATCGGATTATTCCTTTATAAAGAAAAATTTTTCATATAATAACCAAGGTCAACATACATACAGCAATTACGATCAGCCACGCAATTTCAATAGCAAAGGTAATAGACGCTTCAGGAACGACAACCACCAGAACTTTAATAACAGACAAAATTTTAATTATCAGTATCGTCAAAATTATCAGCAACAGGAATCACATTTTGGTAACAATAGAGGTTTTTCCCAACAACAGCAACAAAACCAACCGGTTAGAATACCTAACCAACAATGCAGTCTGCAAGGTCAACCAAGCTTTAATGTTTCGCCCCCTACGCGTATAGCGTCGGCCCCAACAAATAGTAATGCACAACCACAAGGGAATCAGTACGTACAGAAAACACACTATTTCAATTCCTCTCGCAATGCACCGTATAGAAATGACTATTATGACAAACGTAAAAGTAATGAGCACAATTTTCAGCGTACGTTTAATAACAGTCGGTCTTATCAGCAGCAGACTCATCCACAACAACAGATTATCATGAATGAACCAGACGGTAGGTATCATCCCGAACGTAATACGTCAGGAAGAAATAACAGAACAGTACAAATAGTGGAAATGCCGCAGCATCCTCCTGAAAATAATAGCACGTCAGATAGAATTTGACTAAAAACAGTACAGGTTGCATCTTCTAGCAACGCAAGCAATACCTTTGACACGCAGAATCTTGTTCACGAAAATGTTATTACTTTTGACGACATCCGAGACACTCTTTTGCAGGAAAGACCAGTTATTCAAAAAAATTATTTCACATCCTGTCATCGAAGTAAAAATTGGATCATCGAAATTTTCAGCAGTAATCGATTCTGGATCTCCTATGTCAATCATAAATGAGGAAACTTTCAACGAATGTAACAAAGAGAATACCTATCCTACGTTACCATTAGGCAAAACGAAAGTAAAAGGAGCAGTATCTAGTAAAGGAGTAGATGTAAAATTTCAGACACATTTATCATTTTGTATTGCAGGTCATACATTTCACTCAAGTTTTTGGATTGTTCCCTTATTGACGACAGACGTTATTTTAGGTACGAATTTTCTGGTACAACACGACGCAATTATTGACTTTGAAAACTCCTATTTAATGTTAAAGGATGAAAATGTACAACTGGCTTTGGAATTTCAGCACTCTTTATCTGCAGAAGAACAAATAATTAATCGTACAGAGGTCATTTCCGCATCACGTAACATAGACTGTCATTCCACATTGTTCACAGATACGTACGTACACAACTACAATACTCCATACGAAGCCGACTATGACGTTATACAGATGATTTCTGATAAAGTTAAACAGAGCAGTGCAAATACAGACGACGAACGCACGCAACTACGCAAAATTCTTTTACAGTAACCTCCAGTTTTTGACAACGTTCCTGGTTATGTATGAATTTCAAGTTAAACAGCACGACACATTTAAAGCCAAACATTATCCCATTCCGTATATTTACAGAGAACAAGTTAAGAAAGAATTGCAAGCTATGCTTGACCAAGGAATTATTGAACCGGCAGTTAGTCCGTACATAAACCCGCTCCATATTGTTAAGAAAAAGGATGGTTCATTTCGCCTCGTACTTGATTCGCGGCACGTCAATGACATTATTATTAATGAAACAGATCGCCCTCAAACACTAGAAGAACTTCTACAGAAATTTCATGGTACTGCTATTTATTCCACATTAGATTTGAAATCGGGATTTTGGCAAATTCAACTCCATCCGGACTGCAGAAAGTAAACGGCTTTTCTCTGTTTTGGTGACTTATCAATTTTGTAAATTACCGTTCGGTTTAACTATTTCTTCAGCAGCATTTATTCGCGGTTTGAATACAATACGTCCGACAGAACTTAAAGACAGAATCACAACGTATGTAGACGACATTCTTATTGCAGAAGCTAACTGGTCTGAACACAATCTGATTCTTGAACAACTGTTACGAACTTTTCGTGCACAAGGACTCACAGTTAATCTCAGTAAATCGCACTTTGGCAAAACTTCTATAAAATTTCTTGGACATGTAATTTCAGCAGAAGGCATTGCGCCTGACCCGGAAAAACTTCAAGCTTTACGTGACATTACTGATCCTACGACGAAGAAACAACTATGCAGCTTTTTGGGTTTAATTAACTTTTTTCGTAAATTTATTTATTATTCTGCTTTAGACACCCCTAGATTATGTCAATTGACAGGTAAAAACACTATTTGGTCCTGGGATAAGCAAGCACTACGACATTTCAGTGTCTTGGCTACACTGATTAATACTTCAGGGAAAAGAACTTCAGATTGTCTCACTTGGTGTTGTGCTTCTGTAGAAAGATATGGACTTTCAGTGCAGCTGCGTGCAACCTAATGTGCTACAACCATGATGCAATCCTTCCCTTTCCTGTCCTAGTTCTTGTAAAATAGTAAAAAAAAAAAAAAAGGAACTACAGTGCGTGTGCACTTTTGTCATTTGTTAATATGATTTGTACTCATTGCGTATACATTTTGTGATTTCCTGATATGTTCTGTACTACAGTGTGTGTGCACTTATGTCATTTGTTAATATGATTTGTACTCATTACGTATACATTTTGTGATTTGCTGATACGTTCTGAACTACAGTGCGTGTGCACTTTTGTCATTTGTTAATATGATTTGTACTCATTCCGTATACATTTTGTGATTTGCTGATATGTTCTGAACTACAGTGTGTGTGCACTTTATGTCATTAGTTAATATGATTTGTATTCATTGTGTATACATCTTGTGATTTGCTGATATGTTCTGAACTACAGTGCATGTGCACTATATTTATTTCATATTTTGCACTTATACATATATATATATTCTGTGATTGTAAACTTAGTTAATTAGGAAAAATTTGTTGCTCATGGCAAGTCCATTTTGACTCACCATCGCTGCCAAATTTTTGCCCCCCCCCCCCCCCCCCCCAGTGGAGGGTTATGTAAGAGGTATGCAATGTATGCGCTGCCTGAAACAGGCAAGACTTAGGAGAGTCTCTGACCAGAGAGCAGTATGTAGTTAGTTGTTGCTTGTCGGTCGGTAGTCGGCAGTAGTCTGCGTGAGTCGGCGGTAGTGTGCAGTAGTCGGCGCGTGTCTGCACTTGTGTGCAGTCTGCTCTGGTCGGGACTCTGGAGGATGAGTATTATTGTAGAAGGTAAAGAAGCAGCCTTGCGCATATCTAGTAATGTAAGTTAACTGTCATTCAATTTCTTTTAAAAAATGCCCCAATAATAATTTTTATAATATAAAGTATTTTTTTAAAAAAAGCATTGATTTCAATTTAAAGATTTTATTCAATGGATTATCTTTCATTTCATGAATCACAAAGCATAGGCCAGCATTGCACGGAGCTGTGCCGAAATTTTTTATGTAAGAGCAGATATATTCGCAGTTTTTATTGAGGTAAGAGTTTTTGCTTTTTTTATTCAGAGTACTGGGCCGTGGCGCAGCGCTGCTGTCGTCATAAAATTTACCAGGTTACTGAATGTTTTATTATTTTGGTGTTTAGGAATTTTTCTGTTTCGAACTTAACATTAAATGAGAAAAGAATTTTGTGGGTGCATTAAGTGTGAATGCATTTCTCCACGGAGATTGTGAATGGGAGCCAGTTTTGTTCAGAGGTTACAATATTTAAAATTCATTTAATTCTTATTTCCGAGGGGAGTTTACACATGGTTCATTTTAATTAATATTATTTGTGGGGAGGTTACAAGGTCACAAAGGGGCATGAACGCCCATTTACAGAAGATGTTCGAAGTGATGATCATTGGAATCAATGCAGTGCTGCAAATCTTCTTATCATGGATTGAGTGGTATTCCTTATCACTTCGGCACTTATCGAAGCACGTGCCCTGACAGTTCTCTCTCGTATATCATGCAAATAGTAAATATTCGCCGAATACGGTGTATTCATCTAACGTGCCATTGACATGTAAACACTATTCAACGGTTTCGCAATAAAACACTAATAGAAACTGTAAAACTAGTCGATATGCATCTCATTTACGGAGAATGCCAACGAAATTCAGTGAGAGCTTGAGATTTATACGCTGAAAGATATATCACTTACATCGACTTTTAATTGTCCAGAACACAATAACCATATAAAAAGCATCAATCAAAATGAAATCGGATTATTAATTTCCGTGTTACTGGCGTAAAACATGTTTAATATGCTGTCCACTATTTCGGCAACAAGCTGAAATCCAGAAACAGCATGTTCCACAACTGATCAAAGTATTTCTGGGGTCACGTTCAGAATGTGTTGCGCAATGCGTGCCTTCAATGCAGCTGAGTTTGCAATCGGAACACTGAACACATCTTTCAGATAGCCCCACAGCCAGAAGTCACACAGATTAAGAACAGGTGATCACGATGGACAGGCTGTAGGGAAATGGCGGACGATAATTTTAGCATTTCCGAAATGGAGCTTCAGGAGCCGCTTAACTAGATTTACAATATGCAGAGGAGCGCCATCTTGCATAAAAATGATCCCATCCACACTGTTGGAGAACTGGAATGACGTGGTTGTGCAAAAAAAAAAAAAAAAAAAAAAAAATGGTTCAAATGGCTCTGAGCGCTATGGGACTTAACTACTGTGGTCATCAGTCCCCTAGAACTTAGAACTACTTAAACCTAACTAACCTAAGGACATCACACACATCCATGCCTGAGGCAGGATTCGTACCTGCGACCGTAGCGGTCGCGCGGTTCCGGACTGCGCGCCTAGAACCGCTAGACCACCGCGGCCGGCTGGTTGTGCAAAAGACAGCCATAGCGCTTACCAGTGACGGTACAGGTAACAGAACCATAAGCACCTATCTCTCTGAAGAAATATGGCCTTATGATAAATGCGTGGATTTTCCATTGCCCATATTCGACAATTATGTGGTTTGACATATCCTGTCAGATGGAAGTGGGCCACTCATTGTCCACTTCCAAGCAAGCAAATGTCTCTCTTGCTGTCAGATCAACAGGAAGCAACTAGTGCACATGGGTAAATTTATTCAAGATGGCGCATCCAAGATGGCGGCGATAGATATGGCAATGTCGCAATGAAGTCATAACAGGAAGTTCAAATTTTGGCGGGAAGATAGGTCAATTGGGCTACCTCCACTAACTTAACCCTCTCCCCTTCCCCCTCCCCTCCACCGAAAAACGGTGGGAAGTACAAATTCCGTCAGAACAATGCAACACACCAAGGCTACCTCCAATAACTTAAGAAAACGCTGGGAAAAAAGGGCACTTAGGTTACCTCCACTAAATTAACTCATCTGACCGCCACCTCTTCCTAGGAATTGTTAGGAAAAGGACTCAGCCTACACTGGACAGGATGGATGTAAGTCTTTATTTAAACAGTCTTTATTTATACAATTTGAGGCAGTACTGCCATCCAGTGTGTCCACCACAAGGTCCGGAGTCCAGCTGACCTAACACAGTACTGCCGTCGTCCCTCCCGTGACGTAATCCGAGATGGCGGTCTGGAGGGAGGGGAAAATGGTGGGTAACGCCGCTGCCGACGGCGTGTAAAAGTCACGTCTACAGTTACTGTTCTTAGAATGTTATACTGACGTCACATGTCTATCTAAATATGCGCCAAATCATCCTCTGGGCAACGCACGCGCATGTTTATCGTTGCTCGTGTGAAACCTCTCTGTACCTCTGGATACTGATATCACAGGTTGCGCTATGCGAATCAGTTCCAGATTAACATCGACTGTTTGTCTCTTCCTTGCACTTTCGTGATGTCTCAGCTTGTCTGAATGGAAATTCTTGTTCTAACAGCACCTGTTCACCAAAATAGCACAGAATAACACCGATTGCATTCTTCCCGATGGCCCTAATGAGACACCATCTGTTCCCATGCTAGAAATCGTGACGTCCTGCTGTCAGCATACATCTCAGAAATGTTAAACGTCCTCACTGCTAAACGCCTTCATCATGTCTGTGCGCACTCACGAAAAAAACCGTCAATCACAGAAGCATTCTTGTTCTTTGGAAAGAGAGCCTGTCTAAGCACATATGGAGGGAAATTAGAACAATTACGCAATCAGAATTCGAAGCACTGTCCTACAGAAGAGAAAAATGGCGGGAATTTTCGTTATCCTACAGCTGCTGGTCTGGAGACGTCCTAATGCCGCCGTGGCGGATACGTGACGGCATCCCCACCAGAGATGGATGGTCTGTTTCAACTTGTCTTTGAACACTTGCTTTCTCAGAATTCTCAGTAGATACCTTGCCCCCACCTTGTTCAAATAAGTTTGTAGAAACTACTATATCCCTTCACAAAGGATGCCTTGTGAATGTATGGAGCACTATGATTGGCTCTTATGGAATTTATCCGCTGACCTTCTGATGCCACAGGTGTGGAAGTTGTGTACGCTTTTTTTTCTTTTTTTGTTTGCAGGTGAGACTTTCAGCTGCAAAAAACTATTTTGTGCATATCACCATATTGCACCAACAATTAAACCCTGCAAAGTGGCCTACAGATCGTTAAATATGGAAAGACTCTTATTCAATTACATTGCCCTGCCACTGAGGGCATGAGCTTGAACATTAGAGAATGAAACCGATCTCCAACCCAGCAATATATCACCATGTACCGCATCGATGTAGTAAACATACAATTCGTATCCTGTGCCATACAAAGTCGCCCCTTTTACATTGTAAGTAGGCTGTTTAGGTTTTTACATTGGTAACACCACATAGTGCTCTGTATGAAAATCACCAACTGTGCTGTGTGCAGTCTGTGGCTGGTTGGACTCATTGTTGCAATATTCGCTATTGTAGTGTTGGCCAGTTGGAGGTGAACAGCGCATAATGTTGCACAGTTGGAGGTGAGCCGCCAGCAGTGGTGGATGTGGGGAGAGAGATGGCAGAGTTTTGAGAGTGGATGATTTGGATGTGTGTCCATCAGAGAGAGTAAATTTGTAATACTGGATATCATGAACTGATATATATATATATATATATATATATATATATATATATATATATATATAATGACTTTTGAACATTATTAAGGTAAATACATTGTTTGTTCTCTATCAAAATCTTTCATTTCCTAAGTATGCCTATCAGTAGTTAGAATCTTTTATTTAGCTGGCAGTATTGGCGTTTGCTGTATTGCAGTAGTTCGAGTAACGAAGATTTTTCTGAGGTAAGTGATTCATGAAAGGTATAGGTTATTGTTACTCAGGGTCATTCTTTTGTAGGGATTATTGAAACTCAGATTGCGTTGCGCTGAAAATATTGTGAAGATATTGACTGGAAATTATTTCTCTAGGAACCTGAAACTTTAGCAAGGTGGAGCGAGCTGTAAACAACGGAGTAAGTAGAAACTTATCCAATCTGCAAAGACCTTTACATGAAAACTAGGAAAAGAAAATAGAGGAAACTGATATTTCTATTAGGGAATACCGATGTCGTTGATGTAACAGAATCCCAATCATCCCTATAATTTACAAAGTCAACTAAGGTGTTTCTCATGTCTAGAAACCAGCAAACGTGTATTCCACTTGTCTTTCACTTGTCTTTCACCTGCTAGATACACAGACCACAATCTATGTTCCCCCAACTAAACAAAGGTCCGAAATGTGCAGAAGCAGTCAAGTGGACAATTTACATGGAAGGGAGCACAAATATATGTCTATGTTGAATCTTCTCAACTTTCCAAGTGATCACGAAAGCTGTCGAACACATACTAAGTATTAGTTCGGTATTCGGCCGTCTAGAGGACGACATGGTTAAGTCAGCTACATTCCTGCGTCTCGACAGGCCTTTCCATTTGGACGCCTACTGCCGTTAACGGGAAATGTGAATTATTGCCGCCACAGGCCACAGGCGCTACACGTCAAGCACGCATACGCAGAATCATCATACTAGGAAATCGGTCTCATATATATCTGAGCGCTGTACTTACATTAAATGTTACAATCATGGTCTCAGTTGAAGAACATTCGACAGTGAGAGAAGTATCGGAAATACATCCTGCTGACGCCTGTGCCTCTGGATATGGAAATATCTGTACCATTCTTATGCCTTGACATACTCTTCCCTTTGGTATCACAGTACTCCCCTCGACAAATCTATACCTTCCTTACCACTGGACATAGTCATTTCCTTTGCACATGTCGGAACACGAACAAATACTTTATAAGCCTGAATATCAAGGGGAACATATCATGCACCCCCTACTACTAAGTATAATACTTCGTCAATTGCTGGCGATACGAAAAAACACTGACCGAAAATCAACGATGGGTGGACATGTCTCATAAGTTTTTCTTATGAGTGCTACCACTGTGTCTTAGAAAGAGAGGCATAATCGTCTTACAAACCGCTGTATGTTAAAAAACACAAACGTATTACCATGACAAGTGGTCTTGGTTCTACAAGTGCATACAAGTTTCCATGTTAAAAGCTATGACGGCTTTATAGATCCACGTATGGCATTACCTACGAATGCCATGGTTTTGCCAGACAAATACCGTGACACTGAATGTAGATGGTGATCGCCGGAGTGTATTATCAGACCAGCAGTGCGGTTACACACCGCCGACGGTGCACCCTCAGTAATAAAATTACCGAATTTTGAAAGTGATTCGTCTAAAGAGCGTGGTATGAAACCGGTATTTGCAAGTCCCCCACGCTGCCGCCACTAGATATTTCTCCAGTATTTGTAACGCATTCTGTCTCGATGTCATGAGGTTCTGTGATATATCCACTGAGTTACAGGCGATGATTGATTGAGAAGGATCACAAGCAGTAGTAGGTGGTGTGCTGATTGAGGTCGTAAGAAATGTACACTAGCTTTTCAGATCTCTAGTGCTACGCTTTTGGTAGAAATGGTGTGTATGATTTGGAATCAAGTCTTTCCATTCAACCACATACCTGCGTTGATCCCATGGAGAAGTCCTTTAACGATTACGGCCACTAGTGAATCATATTTCTGGCACTCTCATATCTTGAAACTAGTCACACTTCTCGAATCTGTCTGCTACAGTAAATTTCCAACGTGGTTTTAGGTAGTTCCTATGCATCTTGCAACTGACCCTCAGACTCTGTGCTACCATCCCTGTGGCTTTGCACATGTGATCATTCCTGATGTGTCGACAGAAGTGCCGACACAGTGTTATTTTGAGGGGGCCGATATGCACGCTATAAGCTCACCCAGAATATCGTGAAGTCTGAAACAGGACGCTCAATGAATGCTATAAAGAAAAGTACGTTGCTTTGGGAATATTTAACTTTAATCCATCCTTTTGGTATACATCGTTCTTGTTGAGACATGCTTTAGACGATAATTATCAATTGCTATGTAAGGCTAATGGCGCCTTGCTAGGTCGTAGCCATGGACTTAGCTGAAGGCTATTCTAACTATCTGCTCGGCTAATGAGCGATGCTTCGTCAGTGTAGTCGCTAGCAATGTCGTCCGTACAACTGGGGCGAGTGCTATTCCGTATCTCGAGACCTGCCTGTGGTGGCGCACGGTCTGCGATCACACAGTGGCGACACGCGGGTCCGACATGTACTAATGGACTGCGGCCGATTTAAAGCTACCACCTAGCAAGTGTGGTGTCTGGCGGTGACACCACAATTCCAATGTAAGTCGGAACTGAGTAGGTGGCAGAGACAGCTATATCTACCACCTTATGCAACCCATGTAGAAACGGGCTAAGCTGGCTTACTGTGACAGAGCTATGTTTTGACCATTCGATGGAAACGAAGCCTACTCCTGTAACTTGAGGTAGTAGAAAGGACAGTGCGGAAACTGGGGGAAGGACGTGGATTTTGCTACTGGATTGTGGTGCTTCTCCAAACTACAAACAGGTATTACAGATCCACGTCCCTCATGGCCCATTCACGTCTATCACCCCAACATTCTGTCACTGTCATTCTGTATCACCCACCAGAGAAAAATTACGAACTATAAGAGCTCCACTAACTTCATCCGATAGAGAACTCGATAAGATTTTTACTGCATCTCTCTCCTCCCATATATCTAAAACAAATACCGCCATCTTGGATCCGCCGCCTAGAATAAGTTTTTGAACAATGGAGAGTGGGGTGGCGCTGGCCTTGGTCTACTATTCACGTTAACAATGTGTTGCGCAATGCGTGCTTTCAATACAGCGAAGTTTTCGATCGGAACGCTAAACACAACATCTTTCAGGAAGCCCCACAGCCAGAAGACACAAAGATTAAGATCAGGTGACCGGGACGGCCGGGCTGTAGGGGAATGACGGCTGATAAGTCTAGCATTTCCGAAATGGTGCTTCGACAGGTGCTTAACTGGATTTGCAATGTGCGGAGGTGTGCCATCTCGCATAAAAATGATTCTATCCACACATACACACTGTTGGAGAGATGCAATGACATGGTTGTGCAAAAGACACTCGTAGCTCTTACCAGTGATGGTACAGGTAACAGGACCGGAAGCACTTGGCCCTATGATAAATGATGTCATAAACCCACACCACACAGTGACCTTTTCAGGATGAAGTAGTACCGAATGATTTTCATGTGGCTTTTCTGTTGTCCATCTTCGACGATGCTGTGTATTGACACATCGTGTCAGAGGTAAGTAGGCTTCGTCTGTCCACAAATTCTTCACGGCCCGAAATTGTCCACTTCCATGCGAGCAAGAAATTCTAAAGCAAAGGTCTCTCTTGCTGGCAACTCCTGCGCAGGGGTAATTTTGAATGGATAGCAAAGAAGAATGTTTTGTAGGATTTTTCGCACCGTGCTTCGGGCAATTTTTCGTGGACTACGCGTTTGCACGTCACCACTTGTCTCCTCCTTCATTGCTGTGACCACTGCTTCCACTGACGTCGAATCAATTCATTTCCTCCCTCTATCAGGTTGCACACCAAAAGAACCCGTATTTTCGAATTTCCGAATCACTTTCTCCAGACCCACTGCAGTCATCGGACCAAAGCCTTTTTTCAAACCCTTCAGCGTCCGGAATTTTTGCAGAGCGACGTGTGCACAGTCATCATTCTTGTAATACGGTTTTATAAGCAGAGCGCGGTTCTGCATTGAGATAGTCATGGCAGACGTCGCAGACGCGAAAGGAGGAAAAGCCGTACACCCGGCGTGTTTAAAGTGTCTACACCAACTTCTATGAGTCGTGTGCATGACAAGTGTTTATTTTTATGTTAAGTTCCTATGGGACCAAACTGCTGAGGTCATCGGTCCGTAGGCTTACACACTACTGAATCTAACTTAAACTAACTTACGCTAAGGACGACGCGCACACATTCATGCCCCAGGGAGGATTCGTACCTCTGACGGAGGGAGCCGCGCGAACAAGGGCAAGGCGCCAAAGACCGCGCGGCTACCCCGCGTGGTGACAGGTGTTTTCATTTACGTATTCTGACACATACAGCACTATCTACTGAACAATTTTCACAATATTTTTTCTTCTGCCATACGTTTTCTCCCTTCTCCGATAATATTCCGTTTTTGACGTCATTCTGACCAGTGGTGTTATTTCTACAGCGTTTTGAAAGTTAACTATGGTTATAATCACCCTATATATTATAAAATGAACGACTGTGAAAATTTTATGATATATATAACGGTATTATTACTTTTTACTATCGGAATTACTAAGATATTTCTGGGATCTGTAATATATACGTAACATTCATGTCAAGTACCTAGTATTTTTTGAGTACTGGGCTGAAATTCGTAAAGAAGTGTGCATTTTTGAACTGTCTCATTTCATTTAGGATCTCGTTTTTCGATTTAAGGCCCCATATGAATATTTCCATTTCTCCCGAGATGTCCATTCTCCAGCACTCTTTCAAAGTAGGTAGTACTTTGAGGTCGTTACCTATTGCAACATTGTATCCTGTTTCATTTATGTTTCGCTGTAGCTAGCCTATTAGCTTAATCCAGTCTGAAACAGTCAATGTGATCTATTATATGACATATCGATAGTCATCTCTAAAACAGCCTTGTTTTGACCACCATCTTGTGTTCTCCACTGCTGATTTGTTTTGGACATAGCGCTTTAAAGACACCGTGGAAATGGCATGCCTCAACGAATCACAAGAAAACTGCCACGCCACAAGAACAAAGCGAGTGACGGTTTTATATAATTATCATGTGAACAGAAGACCAATACACAAAGCGTCATCGTCTCTTACTAGGTTATCCTTCTCTCTCTCTCTCCACAGGATGATAACAGCAGTGATGTAAAGAAGCTTTAATATCCATATAAACATGTGTTAAATGTGCCAGTATAGCCTGATGATGAGGTATGACTTCGAATCACGTCGCTAAATAAATAATTTAGCAATCAACGAAGTTTGTGACTGGTGGCGGTACTTGGAAACCTTTTCAGTCGGGGGTTTGCTGGTGTTGCACGTTACCCATCTTTCCCTGTAGTTTTCTCCTGAAGAAGAATATTATGCTCCTGCTACTCGTACAGCGGCAGCAGGATGTAGCACAGCGTCTTGCGGTTACTTTGTGGTCTCTTCCTCTTCGATGATAATAAGAAAAGGCCTCTCGCCAAAGCAACACGAATCGCCTCACGACTTCCTTGTTCAGCCGTGTCATACCACAGGAGGCTCATCCTCTACAAAAGCACACCTCTGTTGCGAGTGTTTCCTGCTTTCATCCGACTAGCAAGGAAAGCACACACCCACAATACTGAGAAACAACAAATGCTGCTCCTGTACGATGTGCTTCACAAGCGATTCTGAGCAATCGGGGTTCAAAGCTTTACGAGCCTGTTCCACGGCATACCAGCGAGCAGCGTCTTTACAGCATACGACTAAAGTGAAAGTCTCGACATTTTTTTCTGACCTTCCGTCAAGCATTTTTATCGCTACGACGAATCATTTTTCTTAGGAAAGGAACAATAATAATGCTGATGATCATAATTGTACGTTCGAGCCGCGGTGTAATAAGGAAGCGTGATGAAATGAATATTTATTTGCGGGTACTCCGATGGGAATAACGCAGTGACGTCATACTGCGGTATACCTGCTGCGACAAATACGTACTGTAAGTAAGCACTATACTTAGTTAGTAGAAAATTCAATTAATCTAATTTCGTTCTATCTTCACAGTTCTTATTCAGTTGATCAGTAATGGATATTTTAACTGTCACTTATGATGTTCTTTCCTACATAAATTTCTGTTATTTGCGACATATAATAGCCGAGTGGTTCTAGGCGCTTCAGTCCGGAACCATGCGGCTGCTACGGTCGCAGGTTCGAATCTTGTCTCGGGCATGGCTGTGTGTGATGTCCTTAGGTTAGTTAGGTTTAAGTAGTTCTAGGTTCTAGGGAACTGATGACCTCAGATGTTAAGTCCCATAGTGCTCAGAGCCATTTGAACCATAACTAGACAATAATATTTATTTATGTCGGTTCATGAAAATTGACTTGTTTATTTTAAACACGATTCGGGAAAAGCAACCTGTGAAATACATTGTCACAAGTTGTCCAGAGAATTGTGAGTGCAAATCATTACATTAATTAAATCCACGTGATGCTGAGAGTACGATTCTCGGAAATGCGTAGTGGAAACAGAATTAAAAGTAACTGAGTACAATAATTTTTAAATTTTAGTTGGAACCGCACATATTCTGTTTCATTGTTACTGTTATTGTGTTACGATCGAAATTCACTTCCGTTGTACGAGATATACTCATAGAACGTTTCTATTATTTATCTGTCATTTTAAATTAGTTTTGTCGGATTCTTGTGTGCTACCATCGCTGATGACAAGAGTGAACTGTCTTTTGACCAACGACTTTACAAGCGAAATGCTGACTGGCAACGTAAATTAGGAGGAGTGTAATGTTTTTGTATTGTCATTCTTAGTTGGGAGCGATCTAGAAAAACAAATACAAAAACTGTCTATCATATTAGAAGGTTTTAGGGCAACGGCGTAGTCAATAGCGAGAATCTACGAGATGTTTTTTTGGCATAATTGACAGTAAATAAAAGTGTTCATATTAAAAGACCTAATGCTAATAAACTATCTCAATCAATATCCATGAAAGCAGAAAATAAATGCATAGCCTTTGACCAGATACACTTGATCTTTGTGTTGTTGATTTTCGTGTTTCAGGGAAAACAGTTTTAGGATCGATTTTTCCTACCTGCAGCTTCAGAAGTCGGCAGTAATTATGTAAGTACTCAGATATCTACATGTCAAATATATTTTTCTGTCTCTAATTAAGCAACAAAAGGCGATAACGTAGCAGAAGCGTACAAAATCTAAACAACAAACTGGCATAGATCCTTTAAATAAAATGAACACATTCTGAACATCTGTGACGTAACAGCTGAGGCAGCTTGCTCCTTTATTAAAGTTGTATTGAGTAGGCTGTACTATCGCTCGTAACAGTCAAATTGCGTAGCAAGCCACTAGTAATGGATGAATATCTGTGTCGGATCGTGCACAGAGCACGGGTGCGTTTCTGTTCATCGGGAGGGAGCGATACACTAGAGCAGGTTTCATTGCTTCTGGTGCCACCTCTTCTCGTTACGAACGCAGCTCATCTCTGATTCAGACCAGTTTCGTATCTTCTGTAAATGAAAGGGAAGTGTGTATGCACTGCACTGTTTGCAGAAGAACGTGATTCAGAAATCGTTCCTAAAAATATGAATTGCTGTCCAGTGCGGTTGTGAGCGGCAAGGATGACTTCGAGAACACATGTCTGCCTCTGTTGTCGCATTCTGTCTCCATGAAATTTACAAACGTTAAAAGAAGTGCTCTCGAAAGAAAATTATCAGACAACTAAGCAAATTGTATTCAGCTACAGTTAACAGCACAAACTCTTCTACTCTAGATTACATTCTATTCATGGGTAGACACTGGCTGCAGTTGTTTTATTGTACAGGTGCATTTACCTATTCGACTATCAATAAGTATGAGCTTGCTGCAACACGATTTTTGTGTTAGTAATTTTCAACCTCCCATCTATCGTCCGTAAATTTCATCCAGCTGAAAGTAAACCATTTGAACTGTAATTAATTTCTTTGTTCGTTTGGAAACTCTGACTTCCGTTTCTTTCTTAAGGTACAACAGACAGTAGGATAGATTTTTACGTGTAGCAAATTAACTAGGGTTAAACACTAAAATTCTATTATATTAGCAAAATATATGTGAAACGTAATCGAAATTGGGCTAAAGGCTAGAAAAACGTTGTAAGTTTCAATAAAATAAAGCTATTTTATTGTTATTAAGACCAGTCGTTCATAATAAAATAGCTGAGTTGTGAGTAGAAAAACACATGCGCTTGAAATTGACAGCTCCAGTGGAGAACGATGAAACGTTTTCTCACAAACAGCATAGAATTCTGACTTTGTCCTTGATTCATACGTACTGTACCTCAAGGCTGCACGCCTTGGGTCTGTTTCAGCAGCAGATCCATGCATTTGTTTCCTTGACGCTGCCCTCTGCCTGTCGGTTTGCAGTTCCTAATATTAGTTTTCTAATCTGTGCAAGCAACACGATCTTCACAGCTGCGCGACCTCTTTTCACCATAAACTTAATGTGTCACTATATGTCTTTTTCCATGGCGTATTTATTTGTCTACAGAACTTACACTTGATATCCGTATGAACAACAGAAACGGAGCGACAGATTAAAGTACCTTCCGAAGCTCGTAACTGTATTGAACAAAGCGAGCTGGGAAAGCGAAATAATACAAACAAAACCTAGCAAACGCAAATTTGCATCGAAGTGGAACAGTTGCATGATTCTTGATTCACATTCGGCGAAGAGCGATATAGTATCTAGGGACCCTACACACGAGAGACGGATCGCTTCGATCTGTCGTATGGGCGGTCGATCGCTTCGTAGATCGCATGTATGCGGTAAATCGCAGCGATCGATCGCTGATCGCTGATGCCTGGGAATCCCAGGCAATCTGACAGATCTCACATGTGATTCGTATATTTAATATAGCTGCCTAGCGAGATAGCGGCGATGTGTGGCAATATTACTGCGTATCCTTTGTAGTGTAGTTGTATAGTTTCATTTCGTTTCGCTTTCTCCACACTGAGTAAGTACTTTTGAATTTATAGTTATTCAGGGATCACAAACCATTCTCGGAAGTGAACTTGAGGCCGTAACTGTAATTTACATTAATAAATAATACTAATTACACCCTTCGATCTTGCAGTGATTAACATTTTGAAGCTTGTGCTGTAGAAATACAATTGACAGCAATTCTTAGTAGTGGTCACGATACAGTGAGCTCCATCTGATGTCTGTGTGTTATTTATGAAAGAGTTACATGGACCTAGAAACGACGGAGAGGCTTCGTCTCGCCGTAGCCCTCAGTGGTTCACAACCCCACAACAGGCCACAGCAGTCCACCCACCCCATCACCGCCCCACACCGAACCCAGGTTTCTTGCGCGGTTCAGCCCCCAGTGTACTCCCCGGGAACGTCTCATACCAGACGAGTGTTTGCGTGGTAGAATAATTATGATGTACGCGTACGTGGAAACGGTGTCTGCGCAGCAATCGCCGACACAGTGTAACTGATGCGGAATAAGGGGAACCAGCCCGCATTCGTCGAGATAGATGGTAAACCGCCTTAAAAACCATCCACAGTCTGGCCGGCACACCGGACCTTATCACTAATCCGCTGGGCGGATTCGTGCTGGGGACCGGCACGCCTTCCCGGCCGGGAAGCAGCGCGTTTGAGCGCGCAGCTAGCCGGCCGGGTTATTACACAGGAATACTCAATACCCTTTTCATTTCCTATAATCTAAATCTTCCTCTTCATACATACAACCAGAGCTATAGTAATTAGAAGTGCTGCTGTTGACAACATTTCTACAGACACACCGAGTTTCCAAACAAATTGTGAAATTTCTTTCAGGTAAACGGTAAGATTAATGGATGAAAAAGGAACTGAGAACTGATACACGAAAAATGAGTTGTATTAGCACACCGGAAACATGTACACAATCCACTTGGTTTTAATGAAGAGTGTAATATATTCTGTAAAGTAATCTACACTTCCCAAGAAAAGCATTTCCAAAGCAAGTTTAATAAATTGGAATACCTGTTTTTTTTTTCTTTTTTAATTCATAGATTCGTGCAAAATACTAACGCGAATTCTTTACAGACGAATGGAAAAACTGGTAGAAGCGGACCTCGGGGAAGATCAGTTTGGATTCCGTAGAAATGTTGGAACACGTGAGGCAATACTAACCTTACGACTTATCTTAGAAGAAAGATTAAGAAAAGGCAAACCTACGTTTCTAGCATTTGTAGACTTAGAGAAAGCTTTTGACAACGTTAACTGGAATACTCTCTTTCAAATTCTGAAGGTGGCAGGGGTAAAATACAGGGAGCGAAAGGCTATTTACAATTTGTACAGAAACTAGATGGCAGTTATAAGAGTCGAGGGGCATGAAAGGGAAGCAGTGGTTGGGAAAGGAGTGAGACAGGGTTGTAGCCTCTCCCCGATGTTATTCAATCTGTATATTGAGCAAGCAGTAAAGGAAACAAAAGAAAAATTCGGAGTAGGTATTAAAATTCATGGAGAAGAAGTAAAAACTTTGAGGTTCGCCGATGACATTGTAATTCTGTCAGAGACAGCAAAGGACTTGGAAGAGCAGTTGAACGGAATGGACAGTGTCTTGAAAGGAGGATATAAGATGAACATCAACAAAAGCAAAACGAGGATAATGGAATGTAGTCAAATTAAATCGGGTGATGCTGAGGGGATTAGATTAGGAAATGCGACACTTAAAGTAGTAAAGGAGTTTTGCTATTTAGGGAGTAAAATAACTGATGATGGTCGAAGTAGAGAGGATATAAAATGTAGACTGGCAATGGCAAGGAAATCGTTTCTGAAGAAGAGAAATTTGTTAACATCGAGTATAGATGTAAGTGTCAGGAAGTCGTTTCTGAAAGTATTTGTATGGAGTGTAGCCATGTATGGAAGTGAAACATGGACGATAAATAGTTTGGACAAGAAGAGAATAGAAGCTTTCGAAATGTGGTGCTATAGAAGAATGCTGAAGATTAGATGGGTAGATCACATAACTAATGAGGAAGTATTGAATAGGATTGGGGAGAAGAGAAGTTTGTGGCACAACTTGACCAGAAGAAGGGATCGGTTGGTAGGACATGTTTTGAGGCATCAAGGGATCACAAATTTAGCATTGGAGGGCAGCGTGGAGGGTAAAAATTGTAGAAGGAGACCAAGAGATGAATACACTAAGCAGATTCAGAAGGATGTAGGTTGCAGTAGGTACTGGGAGATGAAGATGCTTGCACAGGATAGAGTAGCATGAAGAGCTGCATCAAACCAGTCTCAGGACTGAAGACCACAACAACAACAATATTCGTGAGGATACAGAGATCAATTGCAACTTCTTCTAAGCGTGGCGTTTCATTTTCCGTAGCAGAACTTATCGACACTGGTTGAAATAACTTGGCAAGTCGCTCGTGACGCACCGCTGTGATGTGTCGCTCGTGCGTGGGGCGCTTCAGAGGTTAACAGCGTCAGGGTCAAAAACTTGCTAAGCAGTTCTTGCTATAATGATAATCTTAGAATTGAATCATAGCGATCATGATGACCAGAATCGTAATTTGTAACGATTCCAGATTTAAATTGTGGGTCTAAAAGGAATTGAAGGCTACGTCTGTGCCTTTCACTAACAGTTGTGCTATTTCTGCACACGTTCAGAAATACGTCAAATTCTTTTACAAAGTGGACAGAATTCCAAAATCATGACCACAATTAAAGCAAAAATCAAATTACTAGTTAGGAAATCAGAGCTACAGTTTCTTCACAATGTTCGGAACGACAGCTCCCTGAGCCTAGACCGTTAGAGGTCGGTCGGCTTCGGACCACGAATGTTTTTTGTTCGGCCACTGCCAACATTGGCGATCTAACAGTACATGACCTATGTGTACCGTAGCCGTTACGAAGTGATTATCGTACCGTGCCTTGTCAAACCGGTAAGTACGCGTGTACTGCCAGAACTGCGTGAGGAAAGTGTAATCTGTTCCTGCTGCACCACCACTCTCACCACGGCTGTAGATGTAGTAACCTTTTAGTGGGCCGGCCGTCGTGGCCGAGCGGTTCTAGGCGCTTCAGTCTAGAACCGTGCGACCGCTACGGTCGCAGGTTCGAATCCTGCCTCGGGCATGAATGTGTGTGATTTCCTTAGGTTAGTTATGTTTAAGTAGTTCTAAGTTCTAGGGGACTGATGACCTCAGATGTTAAGTCCCATAGTGCTCAGAGCCATTTTGAACCTTTTAGTGGTTGGTGGAATACATATGTCCCACTAAAGTAATGTGGAGTTTTGAGTGTTGAGCCTTGTACATCTCATATCTGTCTAGTGCTAGCATGAAACGAGATGCCTTAGAAGAACTTGGAGAAAACTTAGAAAAACTTGGAGAAAACTACTACGGACCTTGGTGTGGATATGTATAGGGTGAACATTAATAAAATCTTCAAACTGTAGGGATTGCAAATGGAGAGAAAAAGGTCCTATGAACATGTGTCCGGTTTATGGACGGCAACAAATCGTCCTGGAACACAGTACAGAGATGCATCGCATCCGCGTCACAACAGATGTTCAAAAAGACCTCCATGGGACGCAATGCACGCATTCACGCGACAGATCTTGGATTGTCGCACTCTTTCGACGTTCCAACCTCTCTCCGAATAGCGCGACAAGCGTCGTGAACACCCTGTTGAATGGTTTGCATATCAGGAACCGGTTCAGCATACACAACACTTTTCAGATGCCCCCAGAGGTAAAAATCCACAGCGCTCAAGTCCGGTGATATAGTAGGCGGTACTACAGAGCCTCAGCGTCCTATCCAATGCCCGAGGAAGATGATTTAGTGTCGGCGAACTGTAATGCCGAAGAGGGGTCGCGCTCCGTCATGCAGAAACCACATGACCTGTTGTATTGCCAAAGACACATTCTCAAGGAGCCCAGGCAGAGTATTCCGCAGGAAGTCCTGGTTTGGTCCTTTGTCGAGGCGATGTGGAATGTAACTGGTCCAACTTGTGGTCGCTAAGAATTCCTGCCCACGCTTTGATGTTGAACCGACGCTGATGAGACGCCTCACCATTCCCCGGGGATTGTTTGTGATCCACAGATGACGATTACGCAGACTGATGATGCTAGTTCTGGTAAAGGTTGCTTCGTCGGTACAGACGACTGGTGACAGACATCCCACAGTCGTGACGGTCTGGTGCAAGAACCATCGACATAATCCTTTCCGTAGAACATAATCGTACGTTGGCTTACACCATGTAAGCGGGCCGCTTTCGTGGAGCTCGTACTAGGATTCATCTCAACATCCTGTAGAGCCTGGTCCTCCAAATCTGGTGTACTCACAGTCCGCCGCCTCCAGCACATTCGTCTGTCTGAAAGACCCATTATCACACAAACGTTCGAAAAGGGCTTGAAATGTTGTTTGATGTGGTTGGTATCTGTGATGGTGCTTGTCTTGGTTTAGCCGTGCTGCCTTTAGACGGTTTCTAGCTGCTTGGACGCACACATACATTCGGACCATTCAACTGCTTGCAGTACGGTGCGTCAATCGCACAGCCTGCAACACACAAGGAACATACGACACATAGTAGTCAGAAAAACTTACATTTGTCAGTGCCATCTAATCTGGCAACGATGCATTTCCGAACACATGTTCGTAGGACCTTTTTTCCTCCATTTCCAATCAGGAATCCATCCTTGGTGTTTGTCGTTTTTTCTAATGTACACCCTGTAAAAAACTGTGAGCTATCAAATGGGGTGACGTTTGTTTATAGCGTGTCTGGTTCACGAAAATCAGATCAAATCGCCATCTTCTCCATTTAAAAACTGTCTGAAGTAACTAACTGTGTTTTTCTTTACAGTTAATACTGCCATTAGACTGTTGTTAATTTACAGTGTTACATTTACACAATCATGATTCCGGCTTCAAAGTGCCATTCTCAAGTGTTTTAAGCGTTATACATTGTCTAAGATGGCATACTGTCGTATTAAAATATACTATGAGACAGTATGTCATCTTACTCAATGTTTAACACTTGAAAATGGCACTTTGAAGCCGAAATCTTGATTGTGAAAGTGTAAATGTAACACTGTAAATAACAGTCTAATGGCGGTACTGACTTTAAAGAAATATGTTATGACTGTAGCCCCGCATTATGAAAAAATTATTAACTGTGTTTTCTTTTACATAATAAAGATTGTTCTGAAACAGTATTACAAACCTCAGTAATTCTGATGTTTTGTACAGAATTTGTATGAAGTAGAACATATATGCCCCAGAAAGCTTGCCCGCATCTCGTGGTCGTGCGGTAGCGTTCTCGCTTCCCACGCCCGGGTTCCCGGGTTCGATTCCCGGCGGGGTCAGGGATTTTCTCTGCCTCGTGATGGCTGGGTGTTGTGTGCTGTCCTTAGGTTAGTTAGGTTTAATTAGTTCTAAGTTCTAGGCGACTGATGACCTCAGCAGTTGCGTCGCATAGTGCTCAGAGCCATTTGAACCCAGAAAGCTTCATAGAAACAAGAAAAAATTGTTGTTAGGTCTGTCAAAGCCATCTTCTAATATTATGCTGAAAAATAGTTTGCGGTATTACATGTTTTCACTGTCAGAAGGATGAATGTGTTTTCTTACTGTTTTGTTATACTTTTCCACAGTTGCCATCCTAATATAATCATTTCTATTAAAAATTTAACTCTGAAAATCATAGGTTCACATGAGAGCGTGGATCTAGATAGGTTCATGGGACACATGCGTCCCAATTCACCAATTTTCAAAATCGGTCAGCTTAAAACTTTTTTGAGAGCGGAAGTGTCTTAGTTATCACAAAGGAAGACAGTTTTTGATCTTTTATTTTTCAAATGTAGGCTAAATAAGTTTTAATCATGAAAGGATTAAGCTTTGCTTCCGCCTTTCCCTGCATACCCCTCGAATCTCGGTCAGGACGTCGTGAACGAACTGTAGTTAGTGGGCTATTAAAATTCGCTCATTGAAAAAGTCTTTAGCTGAATTAGATTGCTGTATTTCAGGAAAAACTTGATGTGTTGCGACAGACATGCCAGCCCGTGCAGGTGAAGAAAGTAAAGCATCTTTCTCGTCAAATATTTTTGTTTTATGTACTCGTAGAATAAACTTTTGAAATGTAAGTTATGCACGAGAAATGCACCTCAGTGCAAGTCCACATTTAATAGTTTCATCATATGTTAGCAACTGGTTTTTAATTAACGTTCGCACCGAAGATTAAATGAAAGAATCATACAGCATAATGAAAATCGAGAGAACATATTGCACTACATTTTGTTGTATTTACAAGTGTCTGGTAAAGTTTGCACCATTTTCTTTGTGAACGACTTCTAAAGTTTAGGCCACATCTGAAATGACAACATGCAGTTATTGGACAATTTTGTGGAATTCAATTAGAAAGCGTATAGTTGAGATGATTGCGTTTTTAACAAGTTCGACAACTGGTTGCATAATCTCTCTTGTAGCTGCGAAACCAGGAAATAAATCGTCATGTCGATATTTAAAAAAAGATGAATTATTCGACACATCAAAACGAAGGATAGCAGAAGATAAGATCTTCGTCGAATTACCGTCTAGCTCATCCTCTGAGCTTCAGAAAAATTGTTTGCTTCAAATTTTATAAGAGAAGTTTCATTTTCCAACTTATCTAAAGCAACGGGTTTAGAATTCAGTATTTCCAGAGTGTTGCTATTAATTTTAACACTGGACTGCCAAAAGGAAACTGAACACTATATTTGTGTGTGTATGGTGTGTGTGTGTGTGTGTGTTGTGTGTGTGCGCGCTCATGTAGACCACCCAGCGTTGTTTTGTCCGTCATACTGGGTCTCGGATGAATCGAAGAGTACAGCGATACAACTTTTATTAATGTGATTTTTGCTGTCAATGACGCTAAATTTACGAAGCAATGGAGAGAATACCGCATTGTACGGGCAGGTTGAACCTCCCCTATTTTCCAGGCATATTTTGTGAAATGGCTAACTGTAAACTTTAACAAGCGTAATTGCACCACAATTACTACTTCAAAAGCTATTTATGTTCTTAAAATATTCGTCTTCCAATTGAAAACAAAATAGTTTCATTATGTCGGTTAAAAAGAAAATCTCGAGATTAATTACAGAGCAGAAGAAGTTTTGTCTAGCATCAGTTACCAAAAATAAAAAAAACTCTTACAAAATATTCGTCATGTTCACAATACCTGAAAACTCTGAAGATAAGAAAACGAAGAGTTCCAGTGCGCCTGACTGCTCCACGATAAGACACTGGAAAATGTGCCGTCGCTCGTTGGAGCTCTAGTTGTGGCGTGCCTCTGAATGAAGAAAGCCCAGCACGTACGTAATAGTCGCGTCGCTGAGCCTTACCTTGTATCCTGAACGCGCAGAGTGTACCGCGAGAAACGAAGAACTGCACCAACGAATTGCCCGTAAGCACTGTTCCAATTAGTTGAGCACTGCGGTCTGACCCCCAGCGGGCAACAACGATCGATCGACGCCATTAAAGACAGCTTGCAGGCATCGCTGAATTGCGTCCGCTGTTTTGGATCTACGATGGTTTCAGTTGGAGAGTAATGGGGAATCCCGATCTCTGACAACTTGCCGCCTGTACGGGCCAGTCTGCATTCTCGACCTCTTTTAAAACTTGATACATATCACTTTGATACGAGCGGTAATTATCAACTCGAAAAAAGAAAGTTGTGTAATTAATATTTTGTTTGTTTCCAGGTACATGTCTGCAGTCGTGATACACATTGAAATCACTAGCTGTCAGTAACGTAGCATGACGTTAGACGAGCAAAACAAGATAGCGCTGCCTATTTAAACTTTATTTATTATCACTATATCTGCAGCTTTTACCAGTCACGAGTGGATGGACAACGTCAAAATTACTACAGACACAAGAGTTGTTTACAATTTTCGTATAACATGCTAGCTGCAGCACCGGGCGTTGTCCGGGTTGTTTAGCATTTTTAATTTCTTCAAGCAAAATTTCGCAAACTTTATATTTTCCCTCTATTACAAGTTGATTAGGTGCGCCATCTGTTGCTACATTTCGCGATAAGTATCTCATTGAGCTTTTTGGAGAATTCGTCCTCTATTGTTTCAGCTCAGTTTTCACTGTTTCAAGTAAGTTTGTATTTGAGCACGACTCGAACTGTTCGAGCAATTTACATCACTATCCAGGAAATATCGGATCCTGTTCGATCTTTTGATCGGCCCGCGAACTAGTGACTGTTGTTGCTACTACAGGTGCTATCCACGTCCTCCGTTAGTGTTTGCATGCCACTAGAGATTTTAATAACAAAAAATAACTGTGAAACATGTACTAGAATTTCTTCTATGGTATATGTCTTATGTAACAACGGCACCTGATCAATAAATAAGCGTTGACAATCATGTTTCTATCAAATTCTCGAACTTTCGCTCGTCCCGAGGTTCAGTGACGTCTGATGGTACTATCTCCAAGACTGACATTGCCGCTTTAATTTACTGTCGCGATAGGAATTATAGTCAGTTTGCCACGATTTACTTCGTTTGCTAGGCATTTAATTTTTCATTAATTTTCTTCACTGTTTCACCTGAAGGTAGAAATTTGAAGAAAAGCTGCCAGGAACCTTGAAGTAAGTCGGTCAAGTACTTTTCGAGATGGTTGGTAACAATGTTTCTCAATATATAGCCTATTTCCGCCCAAATGTTCATTAGTGGATAGTGTAGAAATTTGAAGTAACAACCTTTCCCCTTCATGTATTAAATACATACGTTTCAAGTCAGATTACGAAGTCTTAGGTAAACAATGATCTTCCTCTTGTCTTGAAGTTCAAGTGTGCAAAATATCATCAATATCGGAATAAAAGAGCACATTTGTATGAATTACACAAAACAAACAGAAACTCTTCTTTTATATACAGATAAAGAAAATTCACAATAAAGACTTTTACATACAAGGTTCATATCAGCGCACACTCCGCTGTAGAGTGAAAATTTCACTCTAGAAACATCCCCCAGGCCGTGACTAAGCCATGTCTCCGAAATATCCTTTTTTCCAGTAGTGCTAGTTCTGCAAGGTTCGCAGGAAAGCTTCTGTGAAGTTTGGAAGGTAGGAGACGAGGTACTGGCGGAATTAAAGCTGTGAGAACGGGGCGTGAGTCGTGATTGGGTAGCTCAGTTAGTAGAGCACTTACCCGCGAAAGGCAAAGGTCTCGAGTTCGTCTCGGTCCGGCACACAGTTTTAATCTGCCAGGAAGTTTCATATCAGCGCACACTCCGCTGTAGAGTAAAAATTTCACTATATAAATGAAAACAGTACTATTTTGTCCGGTTATTTTGGTCGCTATTGAAAAACCTCTCCAGTAGAATATAATGGTTGCTCTTTCAAGTCCTGTACAATTTTCCTTTTGAATAATGCTGGCGGCAGACATTGCACCTTTCGAGGCAGTGAGTTGAACATTTTAGACTAACTATTGGACAACTGTATTGTGTTCCAAACAGTCGATAGCTTGGTATTTCAATGGTCCCCTTGTTGCAGGTGCACTATATGATCAAAAGTATCTGGTCACCACCAAAAACATACGTTTTACATACCAGGTGCATTGTGCTGCCACCTACTGCCAGGTACTCCATATCAGGGACCTCAGTAGTCATTAGACATCGTGAGACAGCAGAATGGGGCGCACCGCGGAACTCTTGGCAGGGTACGGGTATGACGAATGCCCAGTGAACGTCATCTGCCAGCGTTTGTAGTGCCAACAGTAAAATTCGGAAGTGGTGGTTTTATGATGTGGTCATGTTTTTCATGGAGGGGGCTTGCACCCCTTGTTGTTTTCCGTGGCACTATCATAGCACAGGCCTACATTGATGTTTTAAGCACCTTCTTGCATCCCACTTTTGAAGAGCAATTCTGGGATGGCGATTGCATGTTTCAACACGATCGAGCACCTTTTCATAATGCACGGCCTGTGGCGGAGTGGTTACACGACAATAACATCCCTGTAATGGACTGGTCAGCACAGAGTCCTGACCTGAATCGTATAGACACCTCTGGAATATTTTGGAACGCCGACTTCGTGCCAGGCCTCACCGACCGACATCGATACCTCTCCTCAGTGCAGTACTCCGTGAATAATGGTCTGCCATTCCCCAAGAAACCTTCCAGTACCTGACTGAACTTATGCCTGCGAGAGTGAAAGCTGTCATCAAGGCGAAGGGTGGGCCAACACCATATTGGATTCCAGCATTATCGATGGAGGGCGTCACGAACTTGTAAGTCATTTCCAGCCAGGTTTCCGGACACTTTTTATCACATAGTGTATCTTAATGCATTAATTGGCTCATGGGCAACGCCCTCTGGTTTTCTTTTACATTGACGAGGCAGTAAGTCTTGTGCTTTTTGCTTGAAGTGATGATCCTGACTTCCCTTTCTTTTCTTTTCTTTTTTTTTGCATTAAAATGCCATGCAGCCTTAAGAGTGTCCCCACAACAGCAGGCAATAATTTATGTGGCTATGAAATGGTGCATAATGCACCGTTATAAGGTACAAGTCAGTTAATACACCCTTCAGTCTCCTCAGAAGGTATTTACACGGGATACCTTGGAGTACACACACAGTGTGTGCCCATTCATCTTCGGTTTGCTGTCAATCATGAAACCCAGCAGTTGTCAACCTCCATACTACCCTGGCATCCAACGTTGCTGAAGAGATGGGCTGCACTATTTTGTTTTGCCTTCTCCAGCGCCGTTCCACTGTACTGTGGCACAGGAACTTCGATGTTTACATGGACTACAGACCAGTACTTATAAACGAGCGAAAAATTAATTATGTAATTTTATTTTTTCGAGTTGATAACTAAAGATTCATGATTGTCCTTCGTACACTGCGGATACACTAATAAGATTTTTTAAAATTATCCCGGACGACTCCCGTCCTTAATAACAAAAAAAATGGCTCTGAGCACTATGCGACTTAACTTCGGAGGTCATCAGTCGCCTAGAACTTAGAACTAATTAAACCTAACTAACCTAAGGACATCACACACATCCATGCCCGAGGCAGGATTCGAACCTGCGACCGCAGCGGTCACGCGGTTCCAGACTGAAGCGCCTTTAACCGCACGGCCACACCGGCCGGCCCTTAATAACATTTTACCATGTGGCGCATCACTTGAAAGGGAATGTTTCCTGAAACAGTGTGGCGCAGAGCAGACGTTTAAACGCATGAACAGTTCTCTTCGCAGTCGCGATTGCTGATTTTTATTTGGTGCTGTTAAATTACATTCTGTGTAATGGTTGTAGTGTAAGGTACGACAAGTGACAGAACGCCATATCACATGGACTAAAAGAGAAGAGAAACAAACAGTACTGTAACTAATACAAATACAAGGTCTAAAATATTACATTCAGGTTTCAAGAAAAAATAATACTGCAGACAATATACATACAAGATATAGAACATTACATACATTAGAATAAAATTAAATCATTTCTAACACTTCTCCCACAAAACTTACAGCTCTAGAAATTCATTTAAATTATATGCAGTATGGTTTGCGAAGAACTGTTTCAGTTTTCTCTTGAATACATGAGGGTTGCCAGTGACCGTTTTTATGTTCAGCTGGAGCTTATTGTAAATTCTTATTCCAAATTGGATAACTCTTTTTTCATACTATGTTGAGGGCTAGTGAATCTTTGTGAAGGTTTTGTTTCTGCGCCGGCCGGAGCGACCGAGCGGTTCTAGGCGCTACAGTCAGGAACCGCACGACCGATACGGTCGCAGGTTCGAATCCTGCCTCGGGCATGGATGTGTGTGATGTCCTTAGGTTAGTTAGGTTTAAGTAGTTCTAAGTTCTAGGGGACTTATGACCTCAGCAGTTGAGTTCCATAGTGCTCAGAGCCATTTTTGCTTCTGCCTTGTCATGATTCTTAATATCACAGTTAGTTTGGAAAAGTTTATGGTTGTTGACCACAAATATCATCAGCGAGCAGATGTACTGAACTGTATCTCTAGCCCAAGGATCTTGAATATGTACCCACAGGATATCCAGTCTATAACACAACAGATCAACATCACAGCTCGTTTTTGTAATTTAAAAAATTTTCCATTTCTGCAGCATTTCCCCAGAATATTATACTATACAATATGAGAGCGTGGAAAAAAGCGAAACAGGATAATATTACTACTTTCCTGTCAACGCAGGGCGAAACAGCTCTTAGTGCAAAGCAAGCACAGTTTACTTTCTGGAGTAGGTGACTAATATGTTCGTTCTGTCTTAATTTATTGTTAATTCGTATCTGTAGAAATCTTAAATGAGAAGTTTCATTTATTTTCTGACCATTGATATTAATTTCAAGAGCTTTTAGCCTGTTGTTTGCTGTCTGAAGCTGCATCAGATTTGTTTTGGAGACATCTGATATAGACTATTTTGTATGTATGCAGACTGAAGTGATGAATGAAAATTTGTACCAAGGACAGGATTTGAACCTGGATCTCCTGCTCACGCGACAGATGCGCTAACCACTATACCACCCTGCCACAGTTACTTTGCATAAGTGCACGGACTACCCTAGCATGCCTCCCCCCTCAATCCAATTTCGCATTCATGCCTCAGCCCACTTGGTATTCCCCCTAACCTAGAACAGCTTTGAAGATGCTTTCCAACTGTACTGGAATAGCACCTCAGAATTGAACAAAATGGGGAATCCTGGCTGAAACTCAGGCAAAGGTGCTTTAATCAAATAGAAATATGTGGTTCTAGAGACTTTTTCAAGTCTGAATCACCTAAGATTTATGTATGATGACTGAAGCGATGAATGAAAATCAGTACCAAGGGTGGGATTTGAATCCAGGTCTTCCGCTCGCTAGGCAGATGCGCTAACCACTATGTGGGCTGAGGCGTGATTGGGAATTTGGGTCGAGGATGGAGGCGCGCTAAGGTAGTCCATGTAGCTGTGCAAAACTACTGTGCCAGGGTGGCGTAGTAGTTAGCGCATCTGCCTAGCGAGCAGGAGATCCAGGTTTGAGCTCCAGCCTTAGTACAAATTTTAATTCATCGCTTCTGTCTATATCCGTACATCATAGTTGTCTGAGACTTGAAAAGGTCTCTGGAACCATATAGTTTCATTTGATATGCTACTTGCTATGAACCATAGCGTTATAGTTTCACATTAATCTGAAAGTGACACATACCTATACGATTACTAATACAACGGCATGTAATACTCACTGAGTGGGTAAACATTATTTTACGGATAGGCTTCTGATGTCGAGGGCGTGCCATCGAACTCTTAGTGCCGACCAAAAATAAGTAAAGAATAAAACTAAATGACTGATGCAGTATATCTATTTTTGTTCGTTTGATACATTGCGTTACTACTCATAGCTTCTACTCATTTATCTTCTAGGAGAGGAAGAGAAACTACGAACATGCTGACCTGCAGAAATCCACGATTATTTTACTTTAATATTCTTAATATGTTCAGGCCTTCTCTGTAAACGCCATTGTTTTTCAATACAGGGCACTATGAGTCGTAAGCACAGGCCAATCCAGGAAGAGGATTATGGGCTGCAGCCCCTCCCCTCCCCATCGAGAACTACATCTGTTTCTTCCTAACCTAAAGAAAATGCTTCGGAACGTAGCTTCCAAACTTAACAGTCTAGGCAGTTTTTTCATTATCGCAGTTGGTGTTGTAATAGATAAGAAAACAACTCACATTACAGAATTTTGAGACAGCTTGATGATATAAAATTTCTATGAAGCAGCCTCCATCCCCCCCCTCCCACCTACAACTGTCCAACACCTCCAATGGATCAAAATCCTCGATTAGACTCCGATCCGCTGCCGTCATGGACTGTGCGGCTGCTCCCGGCAGAGGTTCGAGTCCTCCCTCGGGCATGGGTGTGTGTGTGTGTTTGTCCTTAGGATAATTTAGGTTAAGTAGTGTGTAAGCGTACGGACTGGTGACCTTAGCTGTTAAATCTCATAAGATTTCACACACATTTGAACATTTGAACAAGACTCCGATCGTAAGTATGTAAAACTGAAAAGCCATTTCAACAGTTTGCTATTCAGATTGTCCTCCATACTGGCGTTCAAACTAAACGAATGACACAGCAAATTAGTCTTAAATATAGTCGCCCGTGGGTCTATTCACATGGGTGGCTTAGTCTAACTGAGCTCTTGAAGAAGAATAGCATAAAGAACTACATATATTCCGTTTCGTCAGAATGGCTAACACTTGTCAGAATGGTTAACGCTTGTCAGCCTAGAATAATTAATATCATAGCGATCCCAGGAAGAGCTGGAGTTTAAGAGATTAGTCAGCAAGAATCAATACGCAAAGAAGTGGGATGGGAAAGTACTAAGGAATGCCGAAGTACACTTGAAGTTACCTAAGGCTATAGATACGAACGGCTCAATAGGTAGCGCAGTTGACGAGTGATAGACATCTCTAAAAACGGCTAGTAGGAAACGAAGTAGGTACAAAGAAAGTAACTGCGAAGAAACCACGGGTAACAGAAGAAATAATTTGGTTGATCGATGCAGAAGGAATGTTCAGGGAAATTCAGGAATACAGAAATACAAGTCGCTGAGGAATGAAATAGACAGAAAGTGGAGGGAAGCTAACATGAAATCGTTGCATGAAAAATGTGAAGAAATCGAAAAAGAAATGATCGTCGGAAGGTCTGACTCAGCATATAGGAAAGACAAAACAACATTCGGTGAAATTAAACGCAAATGTAGTAACATTAAAGAGTGCAACGGCAATTTCACTGTTAAATGAAGAGGAGAGAGCACATTAAGGCCTCTATGATGGGGAATATTTGTGTGATTTGGTAGAAGGCGAAACAGGAGTTGATTTAGAAGATTCTTTGAATTTAAAAGATCTTTGGACGACTTAAGATCAATTAAGGCTGTGGGGATCGATAATATTCCATCAGATTTTTCTAAAATCATTGGGAGAACTGGCATCAAAATGACTATTCACTTTGGTGCGTAGAACATATGTGTCTGGCGATAAACCGTCTTACTTTCGGAAAAAAAATATAATCCACATAATTCTAAAGACTGCAAGAGCTAACAAGTGCGAGAATTATCGCACAATCAGCTTAACAGCTCGTGCTTCCAAGTTGCTGACAAGAATAATATACAGAAGAATTGAAAAGAAAATTGAGGCTGTGTTAGATGACGATCAGTTTGGCTTTAGGAAAGGTAAAGGCACCAGAGAGGCAATTCCAACGCTGCGGTTGATAATGGAAGCAAGACTAAAGAAAAATCAAGACTTGTTCGTAGGATTTGTCGACCTGGAAAAAGCGTTCTACAATGTCAAATGGTGCTATATCTTCGAAATTCTGAGGAAAGTTGTAGTAAGATATATGGATAGACGGGTAATATACAAGACATGGAAGAGCGAAGAGGGAATAATAAGAGTGGAAGACCAAGAACGAAGTGCTCGGATTAAAAAGAGTTTAGGACAGGGATGTAGTCTCTCGCTCCTATTGTTCAATCTGTACGTCGAAGAAGCAATGATGAAAATAAAAGAAAGGCTCAAGAATGGAATTAAAATTAAAGGTGAAAGGATATCAATGATACGATTCGTTGACGACATTGCTGTCCTCAATGAAAGTGAAGAAGAATTACATGATATGCTGAGTGGAATGAACAGTCTAATGAGTACAGAATATGGACTGGGAGTAAATCGAAGAAAAGCGGAAGTAATGAGAAGTAGCAGAAATGAGAACAGCGAGAAACTTAACATCAAGATTAACGGTCACGAAATAGATGAAGTTACGGAAGTCTACTACCTAGGTAGCAAAATAACCCATGACTGTCGTTGGAAGGAAGACATTAAAAACAGACTAGCACTGGCAAAAATGGCATTCGTGGCCAAGAGAAGTCTACTAATATCAAATATAGGCCTTAATTTGAGGAAGAAATTTGTGAGAATGTACTTTTGGAACACAGCATTATATGGTCGTGAAACACGGTCTGCGGAAAAACCGGAACGGAAGTGAATCGAAGCGCAGAATCGGAGAGGAAAGGAATATGTGGAAAACACTGACAAGGAGAAGGGAAAGGATGATAGGACATCTGTTAAGACATGAGGGAATAACTTCCCCGGTACTAGAGGGAGCTGTAGACGGAAAAAGCTGTAGAGGAGGACAGAAATTGAAATACATCCAGCAAATAACTGAGGAAGTAGGTTGCGAGTGTTACTCTGAGATGAAGAGGTTGGCACAGGAGAGGAATTCGTGGCGGGTCGCATCAATCCAGTTAGAAGACCTATGACTCAAAAAAAAAATGAACTCAGCAGGGAGGGTGAAGGAGTTACATAATCGTCTCTACCTGCTGAAGAGTATATTAGGAAATGGTTGAGAGAAGTGTAGAAGACGACAGCATTTCGCTTCTTCTGACTGAATGCTTTTACATAGTTTACTATCTGCGCTTAGAGATAGAAATGTATTTTCAGTTGTGTTCTCTTGACAGAAAGCATTTAAAAGTAGATTTGGTTTAGAATAGAACACATAGAACGCATTGGCAATAACTAAAAGCATCGCGCTTTACCACGGAGGTATGATAATCTCACCTTTCCTGTGATGGGTAGCATATTTTTTTGAAACACGACCCATTATAGGCGCCCACTGTAGAGCTATTATGGAATATAAGTCATGAAATAACGGTAAAAAATGAATCACTTTTTCTAAAACCATTTCATTTGGTAGATAATTACAAAGCTATAAAATTAATAAATTAACGAGAATTTTTTTGTTTGGCGTTGTTGTTGCTGATGTCAGCGATTTCTCATGCCATCTTCTCCACAAGACACTGAATGTACTGCTCTGTGACTTCTCAACAGCAGACAACAAATCTTGGAGGATCTTGCGTATGTGCTCAAGAGCATTCTTCAGGCCAGGTAACTTTAGAACAAAGGCAATGTCACCATTCGTATAGTCTGAAGCAATTCCGAGCGACAAAATAAAGCAGTCATATAGAATGAACAGCTCTCCAATTAGTTGCAATAGGTCAACAAATAGGTTTTGATTATTTACATCCTATTACATGTACGTAGGGACTTCAAAATACGTTACACATGCCGTTCCACGCGAATACCACTGCGCAACAGAAGTGGTGCAGTGTCAGAAGAGAGAACGTGTTCTGGATTTTCTGCATACACCGTTCTGCTGCCGTACGGATAACAGGTGCATCGCAGTGTGTGACTCAAATGACGCGGGAACTGGTATTGTATTCCAACATTGAAGAACGCGGGACAGAAAGACTCTTGTGGGCAAATCGTGTAAATAGCACGCAGACACACTATTCAGTTCGAGCGATATATAAATCAAACGCAAAGTCGTGTCTGTCCATAGAGGAGTAGTGCCATCAGTTTTACCAAGACCACAGTACGATGGAAATGAGCGTTTGGCGTCATTGGCCGGGAGGCCCCTTATGGGGCAGGTCCGGCCGCCTTCGTGCATTCGACGCCACATTGGGCGACCTGCGCGCCGGATGGGGATGAAATTATGATGAAGACAACACAACACCCAGTCCCTGAGCGGAGAAAACCCCGGGCCAGCCGGGAATCGAACCCGGGCCCGTAGGACGGCTATCCGTCACGCTGACCACTCAGTTATCGGAGCGGACACCACAGTACAATGCTAAGTGGTAAGTCCAGATCTTGCACCATGTGATTTTCATCTTTTCCGCAAGCTCAAAGAACATTCAGGGGAAAAGCAATTTTCAATGAAGAGGGTGTTCACACAACTGTCCTCGAATGAGTCCGTGACCAAGGAGTGAATTTCAGTCATTGAGGAATCGACAGATTGCTGGAACATTCCGAACATTGTTCACAGAGATATTGTGAGTATATTGAAAAATGGTGTTGTGTACCTGTTTTACTGTACTGAAAAATAGTGATATTCTACTGTGTCACTTTGAAGTGACAGGCTTGCCATAAGGATGTATAAGTTACTTTCTGAAATGACCTCACGTTACTCATGACAAGCGAGGTGATCCTTTCCGAGCTTGTACTCAATCTCCATGAACTAATCATCGATGGGACCTGTAACGCTAATCTGCCTTCCTTCCATTCCGTGCTTTGTATGTGTGACATGGTGTAAGAAATAACATGAGAGCTATTTCATTCCATGTTAACACTTAATGGATGAAGGAACTCTAGTTGCAAGCAGTACACATCACGCTAGCAGTTGTTTGTTGAGAATGCTTTTTCACCTTGCGTTGTTGTCAGATTCCCCTTCCCCTGTGCGGTGTCGCCACTTGTGCAACGGGAACGATCCACAACAGTGGCAATAGTTACTTGTCCTATGTGAAAATGGTGGAGAAATTACAATTTTTGTTAGAAAAATCAATGATGGTAGTATTAGCCTATTCCCACAACACAAAAGTTTTGACTTCTTCCCCCAATCTTAACTTTGTGTTACTGTTGTTTTTTAAATTACAAGTTTAACTTGATGTACTTTTCTGCCTAAAAATGAGTTTACTGCCATTTGCACAAAGAATAAGTCAGCTATTTCCACTACCTTGGTGTATACCACAGGAAATCTGACAAAACCACATGGTGGATGGAGAAGGGAAAATGAAGAATGTGACAACAATTCAAGATGAGCTAGTACTTATCCTAACCAACTACACAGCCTACGTACTTTCAAAACTCTCACCTCCGGTCATAGATTTGGACTAATATACAGTAACTCATCAGTCCACTGACATCCATCCATGTATTGAGCGTTCTATGAACGTTTTGTATGTCTATGCTAATCTCTGTACCTCATGATGTGAAAACAACAGATACGATTTGATGAGTAGTGCCTTCATTAGTCCAGAAGGAAGAGATCATTCTGGATTGAATGGTCATATGTTGTCGTTCTCGTGATTGAATTCTTGAGCGGTCTGTTGCGCTGCTGTGTGGAACACAGTGGAATATTGTGTTTCCGTGTCAGTGGGTTTTGTGAAGTGGCTGCAATCTAATACCAAGAATTCTCGGCTCTCTCCCATTTATGTGTATCTGTCACTCTGAAAGAATTGTTAGTGCAACACTCCCGTAGCATGCCTAAGTAGAAATCTAACTCCACTCGAAGATTGCAGATATGTCTAAAGGTTAGATATCGAAATTACTTAGACGAACTCTTGGATAGCGTCAGACATAGTGCTTTTTCAGAAGCATATCTCCAATTACCACTAGATAAAGAGTCATAAAGACTTTTTTAACATCCCTTATGGACTACGTCTATACCAACACCTACTGTCAGTGCGCCAGAGGTGTTTCAGTATTCCAGGAGTAAATCACATAGCGCACACGAGGTTTCATCAGTTGCCATAACAGTATAACCGTCGCAGTGTAGTGGGACGAAATTAAACGTCACCCATCCACCAAGTCAGCCCAGTTTGCAGGTGACTATAAGTTTAATTTAGTTTTTTGTGTATGTGTTTTCTTATTATTTGTAATAAATGTGAATTATCTAAAAGTTTTGTATTTTTTTATGTGTTTCATGTACGGAGAGATCGGCGCAACGAACGGGGACAGCATCTTCGTTGCCGCGACCAGAGAGGAAATTGCTGGCCGCTATACGTCGCGGGTCGACAGCCAAGGAGCAACAGAAGATCCTGGAACCGAGTTGTTGCGTCGTGTTTCTAAAAAATTAAAAATGCATTTTTATACTCTTTTTTGTACAACAATGACGTCATAATGAGCTTAGTCTTATTGAAATGTTAGTCACTGTCTGTCAACGCTCAAGTTCACATCTGTATGTGTAGGAAGCTAATAAAATAGTGTATGTTACTAAAGTTGTAACTCGTGTCTTGAAGATTTATTTATGAAGAGTTATGTGAACGGATTAATAATATATTTGACAAGATTATTGATTCAGACAGCGTTGGCCGAAACTTTGAATCTAAAAAGTTTATTTAATGTGTGATTCTGATATCGATTAGGTCAAGATAACGTGTGTCGATATAATTTTCTGAGGAGAAACAAACGAAATTTAAATTCGAAAAAGTTACGAAAACCAATTGGCCCAAGTGATGTAATTCTTTGCACACGACTCAACTGATGTTTTACAGTTTCGTTCAAGAACCATTCTATGACAAATTTAAAAATAATATGAATCATTTTTGAAGTGAGTGTAACTGACGTAGGTGACGAAGTCTGCACATGGTCATACATATATCAAACGAAAACCTAATACGTCGTTACACTGCACCGTGGCGACCTTAGAAACAGGACTTGTGTGCAACTAAGGCACACAGGTACGAAACAAAGCATCAAGAGTCCTTCGGAAGTCAACGCGAGTTTTCGTGGAGCCTTCAACAGCCAGCGGCGACTTCGTGGGTGTGGGCATCTGACGGAGCGCAGCCAAGCAGTACGGTCACGCAGTTGTTCCACGAGAAGGCGCATCTGTTGGGCAGCAGCTGAACGCTGCAAACCTCGACAACCTTTTTTCTCCCTAAACTAATAGGCCCAGTACGTCAGCTGCGGGGCGTTCCTCCGGCTGGTATTAGAGGTGTTGCTGAGGGCTTCGCCTGTCTACGGCGGTGCCGGGCGTGGTTGCAGCCAGCGACGTTTTCGGTGTTCGACTCAGCGTCCTGCCGGTTGCGGAAGCGGGGTCGCAGCATCTCAGCGGCTGCATCGACGGCTGTTACATCTGCAGCCCATAGCAGCACACTGATCATCGAGAACTACAAATTACAATATTAGTGTCCGGTGAGTTTGTTTCAAGTTGGAAGTGGAGTGTTGTACATAGGAAGTGTGCTTTTACAGGATTTTTGATTACAAGTTTGCGTGTGTAAATAGTTAATATTTTACAATAATGTCGGGAAGTGAAATGTCAGACGAAGAGCAATCTATGTCCGATAGGAGCATGAGAGCCCTTTTTAGGGCGATCGCTAAATTGAAACAATCTAACGAAGAATCTACTGCTAGATTAAAAGAGGAATTAAAACAGGCTAATGAGGAATCTATTGCTAGATTGAAACAGGAACTAAAACAGGAATTAAAACAGTCTAACGAGGAATCTACTGCTAGACTTAAAGGGGAGCTAACAAAATCAACAGACAGGTTGCAGGAATATCTTAATGAAACCAGTCGAGAATTAGGTGATAAAATAGAGTCTTCTAAAGTTGAAATGCAGGAAAAATTAGTAGGACTTAGTAATAAGATTGCTGATAATTGTAAAAGGTTAGAAGAACATATCCAGGAATCGCGCGAGGAAAAAGCTCGCATGCGACATGATATTAATGACTTATCCGAGAGACTAGATAGTGTCAATATCTTAGTTGTAAATGAAATACAGAAAAATAACGATATGTTACGAGATGAATTTTCTATGCAAACAGAAACTGTTCGCAGAGAATTATTGAAATCTATTAAAGAGGTCTCTACCAAACCTGTAGAGATTTCTTCAATAGATAATGTAGAATTAGAGACATTAACTCATCAAGTAGAAAAGGACCATACCGAAATCGAAAACATGAAATCTTTAATTACTGAAATATGCAGTAACCTTGAGACTGCCAAAGATAATAACATTGATGAAGGTACAGAGCGTTCACATCGTGAACACAGTGAAGAATCGATATTAGCTAATCGCGTATCCAATACAGAAATGCGGATACAGGAAATTACTAAACGATTATCGGAATTAGATAATAACGAGAACATTTCAGGTAGCAGAGGTAATAACATAATCAGAGACAACAGTCGCATCGAATTTGCTAGCTCGGACGACAACAATATGAATAAGGCAGTCACGGCAAGCCAATCCGATGCAACTCCGTCTCTGCCAGCTAAACAAAATCCGACTATTTCTCTCGCAGAATGTCTGGATGACATAACAACAAATTCAAATGTAGCAAGTCGATTTCCTGTATTCAAACCAGGAGGCGAACTGCACCCTATAATCTTTATAAAAGCTTTTGAAACATCATTATCTCCTAAATGGAGTAATGAAAAACGCATTCAATTTGTAATAGGACATTTAGAAGCAGAAGCTGCGGAATGGGCAGTACTGCATAGAAATGAATTCAGGGATTGGGATGATTTTGTTAAGCAATTTAAACAAAATTATTGGTCAAGAGGAAAACAACAACACTTAACTTTAGAGTTGTTAGACCCTCCTCCATATTCTAAACGGTGGGGAGGTTATAGGAATTATTTTGAATGGCATTTAAACCGTGCTAAGTTAATTGAAGAACCAATTATTGAAAGTCATTTAATACGAGTCCTAATTAGTAGGTTACCGTATTACGTAAAGGAAAGAATGATAGAAAGAGAATGGTCACAGCCGTGCGAATTGTTAGGATATTTAGAGCAGTTAGATATACTTAATAGAGAAAGGGAAGACGAGAAGTTTAGATTTGGTAGAAATGACAATCCTCGAAATAATAATAATAATAATTCAGAACCACGAAAAGCTAATAACAACAATCATAGCCGGTTCTGTTATATAAAATGTCAATCTAAAGATAAAGAGAGCCAACAAAATCGTGGTAATAACTCTAAAGTGCGGAAATTACACAATAACGATCATGAGATAAATCATCCTCAAGTAATTAATGAAGGTCAAGTGGTAGGTGACGTCATCATAGAACGTTCGGAAAACTAGTAAAGTCCTTTAGTACGGGTCAACTAAAGGGAACTATTGGTCAAGATTATCCAAGACCCAATTGCCATTTATCATTAAGCTGCCAAAAGGACGATGACTGGCAACAAGATTTACTTCAGGAAGACAATCAGATAAGGGAGAATGTAACATATAAACCCGTTATTAAAGGTTATATTAAAGATACCGAAGTAAATATTATAGTTGATTCGGGTAGTGAAGTGAGTATTTTATCCAAAGAATTATTTCAGCTTAAAAGGAAATATTGGAATTTCCCGACTTTACCTGTAACTGGGGTGAAAATTATAGGAGTTACTGGTAAAAGGAGTCAAAATATTACTGAGGAAGTTTATGTAACTTTTGAAATTGCTAAACAATTAATTGCTCACTCTGTACTCGTCGTAGCCAACTTAAATGTGGCCATAATTTTAGGTATAGATTGGCTGTGTAAATATAAAGCTATATTAGATTTTAAAGATTCTTCCTTAACCATCCATAAGGAGGCATGTACTTTTAAGGTGAGGTTCTCTAACAGTCAAGTACCTGAAAATTGCTACGAGTCCTTACAGATTAAGTACGCACCGACCATGAATCTATTAACAGATTTTAGTGATCTTGGGTATGCAGTATACCAAGGTCAGGCTAGTAATAGCATCGAAACCGAAGTGAAAGAAAAATGTTTATCTACGAATTGTCTATCCGAGCAAGAAAAGGAAGAGTTGGAATCTTTGATGTTAGAATTTAGAGCCGTCTTCTCAGATGAACCGGGGAGAATTAAAGATTACGTTTGTAAACTTAAGATTAAAGATAAGAAACCATTCTTTAAGAAACCTTATCCTATTCCAGTACAATTCAAAGAAGCGGCTAGTAGAGAAATAAATAAGATGCTAGAGCAAAACATTATCGAACGATCATGTAGCGCTTTTAACAGTCCGTTGTGGGTAGTTAAGAAAGCCACTGGTGGGGTACGACTGGTTCTGGATGCCCGTGAATTAAATAAAATTATAGAGATGGAAAGAGACCGACCTATTCCTATGGAGGACGTACTTCTTAAGATTGCTGGTTCTCGTTATATGAGTACAATGGATTTAACCGCCGGCTACCATCAAGTAACATTACACCCTCCTCACGGCAATATACGGCTTTTCTTTTTGAAGGCAGATCATATCAGTTCCAAGTTTTACCTTTTGGACTTAATATATCAGTGTCAACTTTCATTAGGGCATTAGATTCTGCTTTGGGTCAGCAATTGTTACAAAAGATTATTTTATATGTAGATGATATTTTGGTAGCTACTAAAACGTGGGAAGAACACGTAACGAGATTACGGGAATTGTTTAACCGTTTAATTGACAGAGGAATTACTCTAAAATTATCTAAGTCTTACTTCGGAAAGGAGGAAGTGAGATTTTTGGGGCATATAGTGGACAGTAAAGGTATTAGGCCAGACCCAGCACGTATTGAAGCTATTGCTCGATGCCCGAGTCCTAGAAATCGGAAACAATTGAAATCATTCTTAGGAATGGTAGGATTTCTGAGAAGATTTCTTCCAGGGCAGGATATTGTTAATCCTAAATTACTAGATTTATTGAAAGAGAAGTCAGTATGGCTCTGGGGACAAGAGGAAGAGGAAGTTTTTAATAAGATAAAAGGAGCGTTAACCAAAGCCAAAATGTTATACCACCCAGATTTCGATCAGGACTTTGGTATGTGTACGGATGCCTCTGATTATGGTGTGTCTTGTGTAATATTCCAAGGTGATCTGACCAATGAAGAGGGATTATATCGGCCTATTGGATTCGCTAGTCGAACTTTAAATAAACATGAAAGAAATTATTTTGTATCCGAGAAGGAAGCTCTCGCAGTGGTATGGGGTTTTCAACGATTTAGAGGATTATTAATGGGAAGAAAAACAATTGTATATACTGATCATCAGGCTTTAATCTTTTTGAACAATTGCCGGTTACTTCACCGTAGGCTATTACGTTGGGTATTATACTTGCAAGAATTTCAGTACGAAATTAGGTATATAAAAGGATCTCAGAATGTAGTTTCAGATGCTTTGTCAAGGCTTCCCGTAGGAATGGAGAATATTAATATTGCAGAAGAACCAGGAACAAATTATCATGTTTATTTCCTTTTGACTAAGGAGAATGAACGTAAGGTTAAACGGATAGTAACTGCTGTTAGATGCAATCAAAGAAATGACGATCAATATAGGGACCTTATACAAAACCTTAATAATGGGGACGAAACAGTTAACACCCGGGGTGTGTGGTTATATTTTAACGACTTGTTGTATTGGAAAGCACAGAGGGAACACCAGAGATGGAAAATCTGCATTCCGAAAACTGTTGTGGACGAGTTAATTACTTATATTCATGAAGGTTACGGGCATTTTGGAATTCATAAATGTATTAGACATCTAATGAAGTATTATTATTTCAAAAATATGTCACGTATTGTGAGAAGTATTATTAGGGCTTGTGAAACCTGTCAAAAGGTTAAAGTTAATAACAAATCCAAGCGTTATAAATTATATGCTGTAATTCCTCGAGGTTTGTGGGATCTACTGTCATTAGATTTTTTCGGCCCTCTGCCTCGGAGTTCAGGAGGATTAACATATGTGTTTGTTGTAATGGAATGTTGGTCCAAACATGTGAAACTGTATACTTTGAAACGAGCGAATACAGCAAGCGTTATACGCTGCCTCACCCGAAATTACTTTGTTAACTGGGGCATTCCTAAACGACTTATGTCTGACAACGGTAGTGCCTTTATTAGTCAAAGATTTCAAGATATGATAAGACAATATGGAATCAAACATATCTTAATTTCAAAATATCACCCTCAAAGTAATTTAGTAGAAAGAGTCATGAAAGAATTAGGACGATTATGTAGAACTTATTGTGCACATAAACATACTCGGTGGGCCAAACTAATGCCTGAATTCGAAAAGATATTAAATGAATTGCCTCACCTAACGACGGGATTATCACCTATAGAAATTTTAGGCAAACGAATTATAGGTGAGCCTTTACTAGCTGCTTTACCTTGGCCACCAGTAAATGAGATACAACAAGATATTCCAGACGAAAAAGTTTGCGAACAGATTGTAAAAAATGCCGAACGGAGAATTAAAAGTTATAATCAACAGGCTGTAGAACCCTCATTTCAGGTAGGAGATCTTGTGCTAGTACGATCTCATCCTAAAAGTTCTAAGATCGACAAGGAATGTAGAAAATTCTTCTTTATCTTTGAAGGTCCATACGTTGTACATAAGATTGTACATCCCAAAGCATTACTTCTTATGGAACCTTCATCAGGTGTAATTAAAGGATTATATAGTGTTGATCAAATGAAACCCTTCATTCCTAAATAAGTTAATATTTAGTGTATGTTACACACGGAAGAGCGTTCATAGTTTATTCATGTGAAGTTTTTCGTGATAGTTACGTGTTATTTTAAATAAATGACAGAAAGCTTAAACATGTGTTCTACAATAATCTACTGGTACTTCAAAAAGAGAAAGATAACCCAAAGGGGGATTTATATGGAAGAAACTTTGCTCTTAGGTCAAAAGGAATTTTGCATATTTTAAATTTACTCGGATAGTAGGAACCAAAGGGGATGGTTAATAGTTTTAGGGACCATGGGCGTCCAGAGCTATATGGCTCACGAGAACATAGCAGAGTGCCTTTAATAGAGGTTTGCAATAGTGTTAATATAGAACACACCAAACGGGGCTCTCTCGCTTGTTTCTCATAAATAAATGGCCATTACCCAACAAGGTGTCCGAAGGTAAAGAAAGCCGTGCCGAGATTCTAAAGAGAGTTTTGCTTGATTTCTTCTTGACCTCAGGCATAAATAAGGCATTAGGGAAGAGAATGACGTAAAGTAAATAGTACTATTAGTTATTGTGAGAAACTTATTAGTAATATACATTCTTGAAAAGAATAACTCTAGTAAATAAATGAAGCTGAAACTAATCTATCACAATTTGAACGCTCTGTCCTAATGTACAACGTTAAAGAACGTACTAAATTAGTATTTATTAGCAACTATTAACTGAAGAGGAGCAATCTCCCTATATTCGGTTACGAATTACCATAATAGCACAATTAAGAGTAAATAACAAATAGTCACAACAATATCGTATTAAAAGGATTAAGTCTATCTAATAGCAAGGACTCTAGGTTACGTAAAATGTGAGGAAAATGTATTAACAGTTAAATATTGTATATTGAACAGTCTTAATTTCGGTTAAAACCTGACAAACTGAGCTTGTGGGTGGGGTATGTAGTGGGACGAAATTAAACGTCACCCATCCACCAAGTCAGCCCAGTTTGCAGGTGACTATAAGTTTAATTTAGTTTTTTGTGTATGTGTTTTCTTATTATTTGTAATAAATGTGAATTATCTAAAAGTTTTGTATTTTTTTTATGTGTTTCATGTACGGAGAGATCGGCGCAACGAACGGGGACAGCATCTTCGTTGCCGCGACCAGAGAGGAAATTGCTGGCCGCTATACGTCGCGGGTCGACAGCCAAGGAGCAACAGAAGATCCTGGAACCGAGTTGTTGCGTCGTGTTTCTAAAAAATTAAAAATGCATTTTTATACTCTTTTTTGTACAACAATGACGTCATAATGAGCTTAGTCTTATTGAAATGTTAGTCACTGTCTGTCAACGCTCAAGTTCACATCTGTATGTGTAGGAAGCTAATAAAATAGTGTATGTTACTAAAGTTGTAACTCGTGTCTTGAAGATTTATTTATGAAGAGTTATGTGAACGGATTAATAATATATTTGACAAGATTATTGATTCAGACAGCGTTGGCCGAAACTTTGAATCTAAAAAGTTTATTTAATGTGTGATTCTGATATCGATTAGGTCAAGATAACGTGTGTCGATATAATTTTCTGAGGAGAAACAAACGAAATTTAAATTCGAAAAAGTTACGAAAACCAATTGGCCCAAGTGATGTAATTCTTTGCACACGACTCAACTGATGTTTTACAGTTTCGTTCAAGAACCATTCTATGACAAATTTAAAAATAATATGAATCATTTTTGAAGTGAGTGTAACTGACGTGGGTGACGAAGTCTGCACATGGTCATACATATATCAAACGAAAACCTAATACGTCGTTACACTACAGCAGGTGGCGTTCAAAAAGAACATCTAGAGCAGGGATAGTCAGCTTCATTTACCTACCGCCCACTTTTGTGTCTCTGCTAGTAATAAAATGTCGGACTACCCTCCGGTTCCACAGTAATAGTGATTTATAAAGTAGATAAGTAATTTTACTTTATAAAATTAATAAAGCAGAGTTGCAGCAAATAGTCTATGTCAAAATTTTTTGATAACCCAATGAAAATGTTTTTAATGCTCGTTAGAGGGCGGTAAGGACCAGGTTAACTAACACTGATCGAGAGCAGGGGTTTCCAAGCTTTTCCTCTAACGTAACACTTTGAGAATCCTAAAACTTTGATAGAACACCTTTTTTACTTTGTAAGTTAATAAAAATTTTAAAAATGAGAAAAAATTATTTTATTCAGTGATTATTTCAATTTTTAAAAAATGATCAGTATCGTCAAAATGTCAAGAAAAAAACATGTTAATAATAGTTTTTCGCGGAACATTTATCCATTTTCCGTGTAACACCGTGTTCCACAGAACGCAGTTTGGGAAACCCTGATTTACATCATTGCAAGAGACTGTTCAGAGCGCTAACAGCCCATTGGTTAAGATTGTAGCGCCAAAAAGAGATTTTTATTGGGTGAAATTGATTATCGAAAGATACGTTTACGATATTTACAGCGCAGCAGTAATCCTGAATTGATTTTCATTTTAGCTCTTTCTGAAGACGGAGTATTTCAACTGACACAATTTTTCCCTGATGAATTTCTACCAAGCCATTTAATATATTTTTTAGAGCGAGGGGTATAAATTTCCGAAATCGATACAACTTACTGAAATAAAGTTTGATTTAGCACTGTCCATAGAGCCCTTGTCCACCTCCATAACTGAGTGGTCAGTATGCCCAACAAACACATAGACATCCTGGACTTATTCCCACTTCTATGGACTTATTCCCACTTCTACCGAACATATTTTCTTTTTGGAAGAACTGCAATAGTGTGTACTCATCGTCGGGAGGTTAAATGGGGAGCTAGTTGGAGAAGACGTTCTATGTCTGGTTCGGCAAAACCAGTATCACATGATGGAAACTGATGTGGTATCCATATGTCACGTTCACCTCTCCCCTCCACCTTACCTTATCGACATCCAGTGACGCAGCAGACGTTTTGGTTCATTCTCCGTCACGGAATTGCTTATGTTATTAGGCTCCTTGTAAACTGCGCCCTGAATTTCAGCAAGATCGTCAGAAGGCCTGTAACACTCTTTTTGCAACGTAGGTAGTACAATAAATTGAAATTATTTTCATTACGCATTACGATTCGAAGATTTGGAACTTCATGAAACTTTCTATAGGCATTATTTAGCATCACAGTCTTGCTCCATTTTTTTCTGAATGAGGAAATGTATTTAGTTTGGATTGAAGCAATGATTTAAAGCAATCATACAACTTTTTTTAGGCCTAATTTAGCATATGAGTTTTGCTCCATATTTGTCTGACTGGGGGAATGTATTTAGTTTGGATTGAAACAATGATTTACAGCAACCACGAAACATTACACATTTTAACATGTGACACATGAATTAGTTAGGAAGACGACTCAGCAGGCATCCGCCTAAAGGTGTTATGATCTAAGTCGGCAACTGTTATGTTCCGAGGAACCAAATGTTATATTCTCGTTGCTAGCGATAAATTAGTGAAAGGTGGTCAAAGGGATCTGTCGCCATAGGAAACTGGACAGGCAAGCAAATGATTAGGTGACAGAAGTGCACATTAAGTAAATATATTATACTTAAGTTGCTGCCGAAGAACTGCTACACTGCTGACAAACTGGGGCTGCCATGGCTAGCTGTAAGCAAAGACCCGACATGGGCGTTCGTCCACGTATACTGAATGCCGGCAGAACTAGCTATCAACAACTCGGTGTAACGTTCAGTGATCTGACGGGACCCAGTGTTACCACTGCGGCAAGGACGTATGAATAAGTATGTAAATAATAATATATTTTATGATTTCTTATAACTATTGTGGTGCCCTACTAAACCACCAGCGTAAATATTAACAGGAGTACTGGAAGGTGAGCAGCGAAGATCAGTGCGCAAGGGGAGTAGAAACTACACTCCTGGAAATTGAAATAAGAACACCGTGAATTCATTGTCCCAGGAAGGGGAAACTTTATTGACACATTCCTGGGGTCAGATACATCACATGATCACACTGACAGAACCACAGGCACATAGACACAGGCAACAGAGCATGCACAATGTCGGCACTAGTACAGTGTATATCCACCTTTCGCAGCAATGCAGGCTGCTATTCTCCCATGGAGACGATCGTAGAGATGCTGGATGTAGTCCTGTGGAACAGCTTGCCATGCCATTTCCACCTGGCACCTTAGTTGGACCAGCGTTCGTGCTGGACGTGCAGACCGCGTGAGACGACGCTTCATCCAGTCCCAAACATGCTCAATGGGGGACAGATCCGGAGATCTTGCTGGCCAGGGTAGTTGACTTACACCTTCTAGAGCACGTTGGGTGGCATGGGATACATGCGGACGTGCATTGTCCTGTTGGAACAGCAAGTTCCCTTGCCGGTCTAGGAATGGTAGAACGATGGGTTCGATGACGGTTTGGGTGTACCGTGCACTATTCAGTGTCCCCTCGACGATCACCAGTGGTGTACGGCCAGTGTAGGAGATCGCTCCCCACACCATGATGCCGGGTGTTGGCCCTGTGTGCCTCGGTCGTATGCAGTCCTGATTGTGGCGCTCACCTGCACGGCGCCAAACACGCATACGACCATCATTGGCACCAAGGCAGAAGCGACTCTCATCGCTGAAGACGACATGTCTCCATTCGTCCCTCTATTCACGCCTGTCGCGACACCACTGGAGGCGGGCTGCACGATGTTGGGGCGTGAGCGGAAGACGGCCTAACGGTGTGCGGGACCGTAGCCCAGCTTCATGGAGACGGTTGCGAATGGTCCTCGCCGATACCCCAGGAGCAACAGTGTCCCTAATTTGCTGGGAAGTGGCGGTGCGGTCCCCTACGGCACTGCGTAGGATCCTACGGTCTTGGCGTGCATCCGTGCGTCGCTGCGGTCCGGTCCCAGGTCGACGGGCACGTGCACCTTCCGCCGACCACTGGCGACAACATCGATGTACTGTGGAGACCTCACGCCCCACGTGTTGAGCAATTCGGCGGTACGTCCACCCGGCCTCCCGCATGCCCACTATACGCCCTCGCTCAAAGTCCGTCAACTGCACATACGGTTCACGTCCACGCTGTCGCGGCATGCTACCAGTGTTAAAGACTGCGATGGAGCTCCGTATGCCAGGGCAAACTGGCTGACACTGACGGCGGCGGTGCACAAATGCTTGCGCAGCTAGCGCCATTCGACGGCCAACACCGCGGTTCCTGGTGTGTCCGCTGTGCCGTGCGTGTGATCATTGCTTGTACAGCCCTCTCGCAGTGTCCGGAGCAAGTATGGTGGGTCTGACACACCGGTGTCAATGTGTTCTTTTTTCCATTTCCAGGAGTGTATGTTAAAGTACCATACATTAGAGAAGATACCAATCTGTGTGTTGTGTGACAGTGCTGTGTCCGTGCTACAACAGCAGCTTGTGATTTTTTTTTTTTTTTTTTTTTGTGGAAGTGTTAAGCGGTATCGCTGTTATCACCATTTAAAAGACGCCGTGGCTCGTTTGTTTCTTTTCTTTGTCATCATTCACAGAGCATATCTTTGGTAGTATGACTTTTCTATACCTATAGTACAGCAGTCTTATAATTTGATCCCTTGCTTTGTGTTGTAGTATTATGTCCCGCATTATTGTAGCTTATGCATATTTATTTATTAGTTCTTGAGGCTACAGCCTGTTATCTAGAAGGCTAACAGAGGCCATAGTCTCATTTTTGTGGGTAGTAATCGGTCTATGCATGATGATCCAGAAACCCGCGCTCGAATTTTGCAGGGGATCATATCTCATGTTCTATCGATTACAGAGATAAGGGGTCAAGTGTTTTGGATAGACCTTGGCCTAGAAACCATTTGTAGACCTGTCAATGGGAAAGAAAGAAGACAATGGGAGTGACAGTGACTGAGAGATGCTGACAAGGGAACCTCCCCATCGCACCCCCCTCAGATTTAGTTATAAGTTGGCACAGTGGATAGATCTTAAAAAACTGAACACAGATCAGTCGAGAAAAAAGGAAGAAGTTGCGTGGAACTATGAAAAAAATAAGCAAAATATACAAACTGAGTAGTCCATGTGCGAGATAAGCAACAACAAGGAGAGTGTAGGTTCAGTAGCACCGCGGTCCCGTGGTTAGCGAGAGCAGCTGCAGAACGGAAGGTCCTTAGTTCAAGACTTCCCTCGAGTGAAAATTTTTACGCTCTTTATTTTCGCAAAGTTATGATCCGTCCGTTCGTTCATTGACGTCTCGGTTCACTGTAATAAGTTTAGTATCCGTGTTTTGCGACCGCACCGCAAAACCTGGCGATTAGTAGACGAAAGGACGTGCCTCTCCAATGGGAACCGAAAACATTTGATCGCAAGGTCATAGGTCAACCGATTCCTCCACAGGAAAACACGTCTGATATATTCTATACGACACTGGTGACGGCATGTGCGTCACATGACAGGAATATGTTGTCGATCCACCTAACTTGTACACTTGGCGAATGGGTGAAAAGATTCTTCTGCCTTGCCCGATTTAGGTTTTCTTGTGGATGTCATAATCACTCCCAAAAAACGATGAAAACATAAGAGTTTGTCACATAAACGGCAACAAATGAATTCAACACCTTCACAGTCGCACAGTTTTCCCTGTGCTCTGTCAAAACATATGTTTTTAACGTTTTCAAATGTTTCTGTGTGTGGACTGTCAAATCCTGCATATGTCCAAGCAAATCTGAACATGTCCTGGAATTTTGGAGAGCGAAATTGATTATGTGTGTGTACCTGAACTTTTATAATTGTCTGAAAATAAAAAATTAAACTTTTCACTCCAGGGAAGATTTGAACCAAGGACCTCTCATTCCGCAGCTGCTCACGCTACCCCCAGGACCACGGCGCTACTGGGCCAACAGTCTCCTTGATGTTACTTATATTGCGCATGGACTACTCAGTTTGTATATTTTGCTTATTTTTTTCATAGTTCCACATAACTTCTTCCTGTTTTCTCGATTGATCTGTGTTCAGGTTTTCAAGGCTTATCCACTGTGCCAACTTATAACTAAATCTGAGGGGGGTGCGATGGGGAGGTTCCCTTGTGAGGATGAAGCCTTAACTACAAAGAGAGATTGGACAAAAAGATTTACAATGTTCTATGTTAAAAAAAAGCGTGAATTTTCGCATGCCAAAATTTTGGGTCAAAATTTAAACATTACACATTTCCTCCAGTACAGGCAAATTGAGTTCATAGGTCGATTCTTTTGCATTAGGTGTGCTTTAGGGTGGACCTTAGGCAGCTTGTAAAAGTACCATTTGTTCATGGCCGGTTCCTGAGAAAACCCCGAAAAGTCATGGTTTTTGGATACGAAAAGTACCAGTTGTGGGGATGGCCACTTCTATAATTTCTATTGATGGAAAATCGTCGAAATTATTACCATGCGTTTTTAAGACGAGCCTCTCTGGAAACGTTGAAACGTTTTTAGATATCATTATCCTTTACCGAGATCCAGAGGTTCAAAGATGCCGTACTTACACACGTAAAATACGCACGTAATATCCGGTCTGAGGCGTTAATGTAGTTTTAAGCTACTTAATGAATACATGGTTCTAGGCTCATCGCAAGTGTTCTGAGGTCACTAAATTATGTTTTTAGTGAGCATTTATTCACCAATAAAACTTTATGACGCACTGCCACTGTACGATGGGCACTTCACACCTATACAAATATGCCGAAAGCCGTACTGCAGTGACAAAAAATGGCTTAAAAAGGGTCTTAACATCCCTCAAAAGAACTTTAAAAGACTTCGAAAAATTATGTGAAACTGGAAAGACCGCAAATTCATTACAAGATTTCAAATAACGTTTTTAAACTTGTAAGATACAGATCATAACCCAGGCGTTTTCGAACAGTTGCCATCGATGAGCGAACTATCCAGAAAAATGTAAAGCAAACATATTTGTGTTAACCTTGTAATATGCATACTTATTTATACGTGTCAAAATGTATAAATGTGTCGAAAAATATAAACAAACTGTCAAAACTTTACTGACCTAGAGAATTCGTTGTATATAAGCAGCACACCCTGTAGTAGCAGAGAAAAGAAGGGAACGACCGGAAAAATGCTCCTGTTGAAGCTCCAAAAAACCTAATATAATCCTCTTTAAAAACCTCTGATAGAAAAGCGGGGAGCACGCTATATCTATTACCATTCCGCCTTCCTCAACAAAACTTTTGGCATGCGAACATATTTGCGGTTTTTGTACTGAAAGAGAGTAGCAAAGAGACAGTCGCGGTGAAAGATAGAGGAGACGGTGATGGTGCGAGAGAGAAAGCGACAGTGGAAAAGCAAGAGAGATGGGTGGAGATGATAGGAGAGAAATGAGACAGAAGGAGAGAGACATACAAAGATAGTGGCAATGAGTGAGAGGCGCTGAGGATGAAGTCTTAACTACAAAGAGAGACTGGGTAAAAATATTTAGAATGTTCTTTGTTAAAAAAAGAGCGAATATGTTCGCTTGCCAAATTTTTTGGTGAGGAAGGCAGAATGAGAATTGAGGCAACTGTGTCTGTACTTCTCTGTCAAAGCCTTTTAAAGAGGAACATACACTCCTTTTTGTGCTGCGACGAGAGCATTTTTCCTCTGGTGAACGTATGTAATAATTGTTTGTTTCTGGTACTTATAAATATTGAGAAAAATGCTAAATCCACTAAAAATGCTAAGTCTACAAAAAGTGCTATTCCGTTCTGTTTATGTTCGTTCACTAGGATACATCTACGTGTAAACTGTTTATATTTTTTTCGTTGTTGGATCCGTCCTCATATCTCCCCAGTCAATAGCCATTACCTGCTGGATTCATTGGGCACAGGGCAGCACGTCACTTTACAAGTGATTTGAAGATCGCCTTTAACGTCTTAAAATCCACACTTCAGTGATAACTTGCACCAACACAGTGCAGATTCTTGAAAAAACAATTTCATTCAGTTGACGCCGACCTCAGTTGCCTTCTCTCCATCTATAGAGTATCTCGTATAGCCGAGATAGGAGGATACTGCTGTGCGATTGAGTGAAATCTTCCTTGACCTTCCTGGATACTGCGGCTGAAGTATTGTCCAAGATGCTCCAGGTTGACTCGTTCCTCAGTGCTGGTCTGGGATCCAACATCGGTAATGCCTGACGATCATTACCCGCTACACAGTCCCATAGTGCGTGCTCCGGAGTGCCCTCACCCTCGCAGACGCAACTACCATTAACCTGTCTTTTGATTTTATACAGGTGCATAGCATAAGAGCCATGACCAGTCAGGTAATGTATCAGTTCACTCGACGGCTGAAATAATCTCAGTTTTATCCCCTCCGTGAGTTGTTCCTAGCAAGATATCAAAAGGAGCTTTGCTTTTTGTGTGTCAACACAAGGGGAATTGCCCGCTCTCTAGAAACAACTAGTTGGTCGACAGTCTTCAGGCTGCTGCTCTGGAGTGCAGCGACGTACAGACAACTCTGGTGAAAGCTGTGGCAACTCTGTTGTCTCTGAAATCACATAGAAACGTTTGTATCACCAGGCCTCCAAATGCATTTGATTTAACCAGACAGTGGTGAATTCACGCATCTCTGAACGCAAAGGAAGTGAGGGTACTGCCCCCCACACATCTGTGCCTTTACGCCTTAGTACAGATATGAGGCGCTGGTCAGCGATGATAGTACATTTGAGCCAGAACACGGAATGCTTCGTCTTTTGGGTTCTGTGACCAAATGTTCTGCTAAGTCTGGACAAGCCCTACAGATGAGATACGTTGGACACTGGGAGCTCCAAATTTATGTGGATAATGGAGCCCCTCCCAGAAATAGCTGCCAAGCCGAGAAAGAATGACAGTTTGCACTCCGTATATTTTACGTGGGACTCATGTGAGATGTGAAATAGTTCATATGATGGCTACTGAATGCATTGGGGGGGGGGGGGGGGGGGGGAGGGCAATCTATTCAAAATCGTGTCTCATATTGGTATGAAGAACTTCTGCTCCCTTGATTCCGAATAATTTTGTACATCTTCCATCTCTTTAGATGACTTGTTAAAGTGATGAAGGCGGCTAACCTCGTAGCGGGGCGAAGCCGAACATAGTTTTCTGGTTTTGAGCATAGTGAAATGCTTAAATAAGAGGCTGAGACGATTCCAAGAATATTTCGGATGCGAATAGCTTTACCTTCGCTGTAGGAGGAAGAATTACAGGACCGCCCCTCAATAGATCAGGCTTGCAATATACAGGGTGTGACGCTTAAATCCGGACAAATTACAGTTTCAGTTTCCCACCGTATGGTAGTTCCGCCGGAGGCTGAAAGCCATAGGCATCTAGTAAATAGTCAGAACCTCAAAATGACCGACAGGTGCGAAATACAACCGAAGAGCTGCGATTATCGAAAGTTTTCGTGCTGGGCGTTCGCCCACTGAAATAATTCGATTCTTCGGGTACCCGAGATCAACTGTTTACGATATTGTAGCCAATTATAATGCTTCCGAGATGTCTGGGGCATACTTCTTAGGTGTTGTGTCTAGTGAGAGTGATATCATACCGTCACATTTCTTTGAAAAAAACTGTCACAAAACAAGTTTATCTGTAACTTTTGAGATATGCCGTGAAACCGTGGTCTCGGGGAAACAATACGTCTTTCAACAGGACCGTGCACCGTCTCATACGAGCCATTTAGTCCAAAACTGGCTCTTGGATAATGTTGACATGTTCTGGTCCAAGGAGTTCTGTCCCGCGAATAGCCCAGATTTGAACCCCCTCACTATATTTGGAGCGTAGTCGGAAGAGTTACCAATAAGACGAGCGCCCTAATGTCGCATTTCTACGCACCGCTATCGAAGCAGCATTTGCGAATATTGACAGCGCTGTTTTGAAGAGTGCGTGTGATCGCTCCAGAACAAGATTGGAATCGGTCATTGGTGCTAAAGGTGGTTACATCGAGTACTGTTACTTTTGAAAGATACCACTACTTATATGTAAAAGGATGTTCGTTTCCATTTTTATTTTGTTTTAATAAATTTGCTTTTTTTAAAAAAGTTTAATTTCTCCGCATTTAAGCGCCGCACCCATTACACAGGGAGCAGCTACTCTGGTAGCAAAGTGTGTATGGTGTGCACTTCGTTTTTTTTATGAGTAAAGAAATACCTCCATGGGCTCGTCGTTGAATTACCTATCGTAATCTCAAATCTGGTGTTAGTTAATTGCAAGGGTGTCCACGATAACATCTCAAAATTAGTCTCATTCACTGAGCGTAACAATATCCGCACAGTGCAGACAATCCACTTGGGAGTAACACGTCTTTAATCTCCTAGTCACTAACATATCAGAATTTTTCGAATCGGCTATGGCGGAATCGGTGGCCATTAAGCTGTCATATCATGAATGATTAAAAGTTAATGTTGTTGTTGTTGTGGTCTTCAGTCCTGAGACTGGTTTGATGCAGCTCTCCATGCTACTCTATCCTGTGCAAGCTTTTTCATCTCCCAGTACCTACTGCAACCTACATCCTTCTGAATCTGCTTTGTGTATTCATCTCTTGGTCTCCCTCTACGATTTTTACCCTCCACGCTCCCCTCCAATACTAAATTGGTGATCCCTTGATGCCTCAGAACATATCCTACCAACCGATCCCTTCTTCTGGTCAAGTTGCGCCACAAACTTCTCTTCTCCCCAATCCTATTCAATACTTCCTCATTAGTTATGTGATCTACCCATCTAATCTTCAGCATTCTTCTGTAGCACCACATTTCGAAAGCTTCTATTCTCTTCTTGTCCAAACTATTTATCGTCCATGTTTCACTTCCATACATGGCTACACTCCATACAAATACTTTCAGAAATGACTTCCTGACACTTAAATCAATACTGGATGTTAACAAATTTCTCTTCTTCAGAAACGCTTTCCTTGCCATTGCCAGCCTACATTTTATATCCTCTCTACTTCGACCATCATCAGTTATTTTGCTCCCCAAATAGCAAAACTCCTTTCCTAATTTAAGTGCCTCATTTCCTAATCTAATTCCCTCAGCATCACCCGACTTAATTAGACTACATTCCATTATCCTTGTTTTGCTTTTGTTGATGTTCATCTTATATCCTCCTTTCAAGACACTGTCCATTCCATTGAACTGCTCTTCCAAGTCCTTTGCTGTCTCTGACAGAATTACAATGTCATCGGCGAACCTCAAAGTTTTTATTTCTTCTCCATGAATTTTAATACCTACTCCGAATTTTTCTTTTGTTTCCTTTACTGCTTGCTCAATATACAGATTGAACAACATCGGGGAGAGGCTACAACCCTGTCTTACTCCCTTCCCAACCACTGCTTCCCTTTCATGTCCCTCGACTCTTATAACTGCCATCTGGTTTCTGTACAAATTGTAAATAGCCTTTCGCTCCCTGTATTTTACCCCTGCCACCTTCAGAATTTGAAAGAGAGTATTCCAGTCAACATTGTCAAAAGCTTTCTCTAAGTCTACAAATGCTAGAAACGTAGGTTTGCCTTTCCTTAATCTTTGTTCTAAGATAAGTCGTAAGGTCAGTATTGCCTCACGTGTTCCAGTGTTTCTACGGAATCCAAACTGATCTTCCCCGAGGTTGGCTTCTACTAGTTTTTCCATTCGGCTGTAAAGAATTCGTGTTAGTATTTTGCAGCTGTGACTTATTAAGCTGATAGTTCGGTAATTTTCACATCTGTCAACACCTGCTTTCTTTGGGATTGGAATTATTATATTCTTCTTGAAGTCTGAGGGTATTTCGCCTGTCTCATACATCTTCCTCACCAGATGGTAGAGTTTTGTCAGGACTGGCTCTCCCACGGCCGTCAGTAGTTCCAATGGAATATTGTCTACTCCGGGGGCTTTGTTTCGACTCAGGTCTTTCAGTGCTCTGTCAAACTCTTCACGCAGTATCATATCTCCCATTTCATCTTCATCTACATCCTCTTCCATTTCCATAATATTGTCCTCAAGTACATCGCCCTTGTATAGACCCTCTATATACTCCTTCCACCTTTCTGCTTTCCCTTCTTTGCTTAGAACTGGGTTTCCATCTGAGCTCTTGATATTCATACAAGTCGTTCTCTTATCTCCAAAGGTCTCTTTAATTTTCCTGTAGGCGGTATCTATCTTACCCCTGGTGAGATAGGCCTCTACATCCTTACATTTGTCCTCTAGCCATCCCTGCTTAGCCATTTTGCACTTCCTGTCGATCTCATTTTTGAGACGTTTGTATTCCTTTTTGCCTGTTTCACTTACCGCATTTTTATATTTTCTCCTTTCATCAATTAAATTCAATATTTCTTCTGTTACCCAAGGATTTCTACTAGCCCTCGTCTTTTTACCTACTTGATCCTCTGCTGCCTGCACTACTTCATCCCTCAAAGCTACCCATTCTTCTTCTACTGTATTTATTTCCCCCATTCCTGTCAATTGCTCCCTTATGCTCTCCCTGAATCTCTGTACAACCTCTGGTTCTTTTAGTTTATCCAGGTCCCATCTCCTTAAATTCCCACCTTTTTGCAGTTTCTTCAGTTTTAATCTACAGGTCATAACCAATAGATTGTGGTCAGAGTCCACATCTGCCCCTGGAAATGTCTTACAATTTAAAACCTGGTTCCTAAATCTCTGTCTTACCATTATATAATCTATCTGATACCTTTTAGTATCTCCAGGGTTCTTCCATGTATACAACCTTCTTTCATGATTCTTAAACCAAGTGTTAGTTATGATTATGTTGTGCTCTGTGCAAAATTCTACCAGACGGCTTCCTCTTTCATTTCTGTCCCCCAATCCATATTCAACTACTATGTTTCCTTCTCTCCCTTTTCCTACACTCGAATTCCAGTCACCCATGACTATTAAATTTTCGTCTCCCTTCACAATCTGAATAATTTCTTTTATTTCATCATACATTTCTTCAATTTCTTCGTCATCTGCAGAGCTAGTTGGCATATAAACTTGTACTACTGTAGTAGGTGTGGGCTTCGTATCTATCTTGGCCACAATAATGCGTTCACTATGCTGTTTGTAGTAGCTTACCCGCATTCCTATTTTCCTATTCATTATTAAACCTACTCCTGCATTACCCCTATTTGATTTTGTGTTTATAACCCTGTAGTCACCTGACCAGAAGTCTTGTTCCTTCTGCCATCGAACTTCACTAATTCCCACTATATCTAACTTCAACCTATCCATTTCCCTTTTTAAATTTTCTAACCTACCTGCCCGATTAAGGGATCTGACATTCCACGCTCCGATCCGTAGAACGCCAGTTTTCTTTCTCCTGATAATGACATCCTCTTGAGTAGTCCCCGCCCGGAGATCCGAATGGGGGACTATTTTACCTCCGGAATATTTTACCCAAGAGGACGCCATCATCATGTAATCATACAGTAAAGCTGCATGCCCTCGGGAAAAATTACAGCTGTAGTTTCCCCTTGCTTTCAGCCGTTCGCAGTACCGGCACGGCAATGCCATTTTGGTTATTGTTACAAGGCCAGATCAGTCAATCATCCAGACTGTTGCCCTTGCAACTACTGAAAAGGCTGCTGCCCCTCTTCAGGAACCACACGTTTGTCTGGCCTCTCAACAGATACCCCTCCGTTGTGGTTGCACCTACGGTACGGCTATCTGTATCGCTGAGGCACGCAAGCCTCCCGACCAACGGCAAGGTCCATGGTTCATTGGGGGGGGGTAAAAGTTAATAATGTTAAAAAAAAGGTAGGAACATTATTTGGCTTAGCAATCGTGACAGGAAACAAGCTGCTGATTATCAGAGCAGTCGACACCAGATATTCACCTCTTGGGACGAAGATGCAGAGAATCGATGGGTAAAACTGAATAATTTTGTACACTGCACTTTAGACGCGCACACTGTCTGGTCAAAAGCATTCGAACACCTCTTACTGGACATTAGCAACGTGTCCGCCCTTCGTCTTTATGACGACTGGAACTCTACTGGGACAGGAAGTTCAAAAATGGTTCAAATGGCTCTGAGGACTATGGGACTTAACAGCTGTGGTCATCAGTCCTCTAGAACTTAGAACTACTTAAACCTAACTAACCTAAGGACATCACACACATCCATGCCCGAGGCAGGATTCGAACCTGCGACCGTAGCAGTCGCGCGGTTCCGGACTGCGCGCCTAGAACCGCGAGACCACCGCGGCCGGCCTGGACAGGAAGTCATTCACAAGATGTGCACAATGTTGGCGCGAATTGTCGTCCATGAAGACGAGTGCCTCGCCAATGTGCTGCCGATATGGTTGCCCTATCGGTCGGAGGATGGCATTCACGTATCGTAGAGCCGTTATGGCGCCTTTCAAGACCACCAGCAGCGTAAGTCGGCCCCGCATAATGCCACCCCAAAACAACAGGAAACATCCACCTTGCTGCACTTACTGGACATGTGTCTAAGGCGTTCAGCCTGACCGGGTTGCCTCCAACACGTCTCCGACGATTGTGTGGTTGAAGGAATATGCGACACTCATTGGTGAATAGAACGTGATGCCAATCCTGAGCGGTCCATTCAGCATGTTGTTGGGCCCATCTGTACCGCTCTGCGTGGTTGTGGTTGCAAAGATAGACCTCGCCGTGGACGTCGGGAGTGAAATTGTGCATCATGCAGCCTATTGCGCACAGTTTGAGTCGTAACACGACGTCCTGTGGCTGCACGAAAAGCATTATTCAACATGGTGGCGTTGCCGTAGGGGTTCCTCCAAGCCCTTGTTTCTGTCTCTCTGTATCTCCTCCATGTCCGAACAACATTGCTTTGGTTCACTCCGAGACGCCTGGACACTTCCCTTGTTGAGAGCCCTTCCTGGCGCAAAGTAACAATGCGGACGCGAGCGAACCGCGGTACTGACTGTCTAGGCATGGTTGAATTACAGACAACACGAGCGGTGTATCTCCTTCCTGGTGGAATGACTGGAACTGATCGGCTGTCGGACCCCCTCCGTCCAATAGTCGCTGCTCATGCATGGTTGTTTACATCTTTGGGTGGGTTTAGTGACATCTCTGAACAGTCAAAGGGACTGTGTCTGTGATACAATACCCACAATCAACGTTTATCTTCAGAAGTTCTGGGAACCGGGCTGATGCAAACCATTTTTTGATGTTTGTATATAAATTATCTAATGGACTACGTAGCAATCTCCGTAAATCTAGTTGCAGATGATGCTGTTGTATATACGAAACTTGCAATGACGGAAAACTGTAGCGATATGCAAGATGATCTACAGAGTATCACCGTATGTTGCTAGGATTGGTAGATGCATGTCAAAGTAAGTAACTGTACCGTAATCCTCTTAAATAGACGGAAAGTCCCATTACTGTTCGACTACACTACTAGTGATAAATAGTAGGAAACATCATCAGTCATGAAAATCGACCATTAAGCATTCCGAGTGGCATTAATTATTAGGGCCACAAAAACTAGTTCGAGCAAAATCAAATGCCAGGCTCAGACTCATTGCAAGAATCCTAAGGAAATTAACGCACATTTTTCTTCTGTTTGTGGACCTTCCAGGTAGGGTTAGTAGACGAAGTAGAAAAGATATAAAGAACAGAGGCCCGATTGTCGTGGGTTAGTGTAGGAAGCGCGGGAGTGTTTCGAAGACTCGCCACAAACTCCAGTGTCAGAAAGTACAAGACAGGTGTTCTACGTCACAGAGAGCTTTACTGTTAAAGATATGAGAGCGGACTATTGAAGAAGCGTCTGGCTACATGCTACTTCCTTCCACATGCATCTAATTAATTATGATGACAGGAAAATCAGAGATATTAGAGCTCATACAAGACCTTACCTATAGCCGTTCTCTCCATGCACCATTCGCAAATGGAAAAGTAGAAGAGGAAATGATAATGGTGCCAGAAGAACCCTCCAACACAGATCTTAATGTTGATCACAGAGTATACACTCTCTGTACGAGACTTGTTTTATTCCTGCCATGTAAGTGACGTCAGAGCTGTAACTATGGTGGCAGTTTAAACTAACATCTGACAGATGTGCACTCAACCAATCAGTTGTGACATAGGAGGTTAGGTTGTGCTTAGGCAGTTTTAAGTATAGGATGTGCAGCCATAGTGCATTACTATTGTCATGTCATATATGAACTGAACGTCTCTCAATCCAGAGTGCTTTGAGGAAGAGAAAAAGTGTGTACGAAGTCTGACTCACACACTTTGATTTACATACAAAAACAATGATACGTGAATACCTGCTGTGACTTGACTGAAGCAGAAAACCTGGACAATTCTTTTCTGGAGAAACATGATCACCGGTGATGAGCCCTGGTGTTATCAATATGAGCATACCACAAAACAGCAAAGTAAAGAATGGATCTCTGATGGTTTGCATTCTGTGTGTTTGGTGGGACAACACTTCAGCTATTGATTGAGTGACAAGGTGCAGTGTATTGTTAAAAAAAGTGTCATAAACATCCAAGCATTATTTGAAGCATTATATTCTGCCACTGGCCAAGTATATCAGATAAGTGGAATACAAGAAATATGTTCAAAAATGTGTGAAATCTTATGGGACTTAACTGCTAAGGTCATCAGTCCCTGAGCTTACACACTACTTAACCTAAATTAACCTAAGCACAAACACACACACCCATGCCCGAGGGAGGACTCGAACCTCCTCCGGGACCAGCCGCACAGTCCATGCAGCGACTTAGACTGCTCGGCTAATCCCGCGTGGCTGCAAGAAATGTGTTCAGTGACATTTGTGTGTGTTGTGTGTGTGTGTGTGTGTGGTTTCAAGAATAGAATGATCCTGTAGCTTTGTACAGTCATGATTACATACATGCTGAATTTAATGTATATAAAAAGGAATTATTGGATAAATGTTGTCAAATGGCTAATGGTTTTGATGGAAAAAAGCGAGCATATATTAAAAGTTGTAATCATGAAAAAATGTTATACATATAGTTGCTAGACTCAGTGCTCCTTTCAGGCTGTCAGAGTACTGATTGTTTCTTTCTAAGAAAATTGAATTTCAAAATTATGGGGCTGGAAGTTGGAGGTGTGTATGCATAGAAGACTAGTTTTAAAGGGTTGTTTGGTAAAGGTGGGAATAAGTGGATGGTTGACTATTTGTTATACGCAAATTATTTTTCAAAATCAGTATTGGATGCCTATGCTGTAGAGGACTGTAGTTTTGACAGAATATTTATTAATGGTGGGAGTGGGTATCACACACATAACAGCATAACTGTACTTAAACAGGACTGACAGACATTTGGAAACTACACGGAAAATCTGTGTTACACACATCTGATTCCACGGCTCTTTTGGATACTGGTTATTTCTTAAACACATACTGCAACTGATCCAATAATATCAATTTCTTACAATTTTTTATTTTCATCTCATATATTGCACACACACACACACACACACACACACACACACACACACACACACACACACATATATATATATATATATATATATATATATATATATATATATATATATATATATCCAAAGCTCTGGTACTGAGATGACACTGATCATATGCTATGCGGAAAAAGCTGTGGGAAAGGTGACATATTCTTTTCCAGAACATCAGGGTATGTATGAGTGCATATAGGCAGTTTTTTCTTCAATCACTGCGTGAAAGTGGAATGGAAGTAATCGATAGTACTGGTGCAATGTACCCTACAGCATGAACTGTACAACGGCATACCTGGCATTTATTTAGATGTAGGATATTCACAGGTGACTGAGTTGTCTACAAGATGGCCATAGCAAATTGCAGGAAGATGTGTGTGTGAATCGGTGATTGGTGGTGTAGTTCATCTGACAGTAAATAAATCTGATCTTTTCACGTAAACAGAACCAAAAATTATCTAGTTGCTGATTTTCGAATTGCGCAATGGATTTTCTCTCTGATGTAAAGGCAGCCAGTTTTGAAATGTGCTTGAGTTGTCAAGTTATGTATTGTTTACAAAATATTCGGTTAATATGCACTTAATGGGCAGTGAAGTAGAAGCAGAAATTCTGGACTCAGCATTAAGCTTTCTACCTGTAATATTTAAGTGAAGAGAAATAACGATTGTGTTTACTTACTCAGAAACTGGATCAGCTGTTTCCCGAACACCATATCTAATGGGGCTAGCAAAATCGCTTCAGACCTTAACATGTAAACACAACAGTGAAAAACGATATCCAAAATTCAGAAGATGCGTCGCATGTAAACGTGGTCTATGTGACTTTCACCTCCATGCTCTGGAGCGAGTGATGTGGAAAAGACATGTGTCTCCCAATAAAACAATATGATCTGCACTGCGATGTGAAAACACAGTTCGGTGTATGGAGGCTGCCTTTTTGTTTGTGCCTAGATAAAGTGCGTAGCTCTCTCTCCTATTATTATCCTAGTGGTAGTGGCACAAGTGGAGTATATTAGCTATGCATATACCTTTTCCAATAGAAGCATTCCCACCATTATTTTTACAGGTCTTGTATAACCTTATGCTCTTACAAAACCTGATGTGCATGGGGCAAGTTTGTTCAAGTTCAGTACCTGTATGGATCTGGAGTGTATTTGTTTACAAATAAAAATTGTTTCACGCTGAATATTCATGCAATTTGTTAAATTATCGCATTGCGTTGATTTATTGGCCAATGTTTTTTACATGTGCCTTTCTGAAGAAAGCGGCTGTTTGTGGAGGAAAAAAGTTGAAAAATCCGTATGTAACAGTGGTGAGCTTTCAGAAGGCAGAGACATTGCATGGTGGGTGCAGGGAGGTGCAGTCTGTACTGGCTACCAGCTTCATGGGGGTGACAACAATTGTTATCTTCTGTGGCACGAGTTGAAAAACATTATTTTTCATCATCTTATTCCTGACACTTATGGGAAGATTGCATCAACATCGAGTCATACCATTTTTGGGTTTGTGTCGGTTCTGGAGCGCCACGACTGACCTCATTTGAGCTCTTCTGTCAGGAGAGTTAATTTGAAGTTGGAACGGCTACTTGGATCTGGTGCAGGGTCACACATTGGTGTGGTTCCTGTTGATTCACTCTGTAGGTGGGACTATACTAGACATGGCCTACACCTCAACAAGAAAGGGAAGGGTAAACTGGCTGGGCTGATAGCAGGATATTTAAAGGGGGGAGGAACTACATCTCATGGTGGAAACTCTTTCTTGGTGTAAGATCAGTGTCCAGTGGGAAACTCAGCCAGGCAAGCACTAAAGATGTTAAAAAAGTTCAAGATACTCACAAAAGTAAAGTGAAAAATAATGTTAGTATACTTCATCAAAATATTGGGGGATTGAAGAATAAAATTGATGAGCTTCTGCTTTGTTTAGAAGATATAGAAACTGAGAAAGTAATAGATGTACTATGCCTGTCTGAGCATCACATTGTCACTGATATGCAAAAGGTTAGCACCAATAGGTACAAATTAGCTGCACATGTAAGTAGAGATAATATGATGAGAGGAGGAGTTGCCATATATGTCAAAAGCTTCCACACTGTAAAAAATTTTGAAACTAAAAATTTTTGTGTAGAGCAACATATGGAAGCATGTGCCACTGAACTAAAACTAAATGATGGCACTTTCATAATTGTAACAGTGTATAGGTCTCCCTCAGGGAATTTCCAGCTATTTCTAGAAAACTTGGATGCTTTGTTGTGCTATCTGTCAGACAGGGGGAAGCAAATTATCATTTGTGGGGATTTCAATTTTGATTCCCTGAAAGAGTGCAATTGGAGGAATGACCTTGTAGTATTACTCAGTTCTTTCAATTTGGGCTCCGTCATTGATTTTCCTACTCGGATAACAAAGAACAGCAGGACAGTGATAGATAACTTTTTTATAGACCAAGATAAGTTTAAGGACATAAATGCTTATCCTGTTGAGAATGGTCTTTCAGATCATGGTGCACAGCTAGTTACAGTACATGACATAGCTCCATGCAGTATATCAAATCAGAATTTCAAAGCAGTGTGTTTAATTAACAATATAAATATTGCAAACTTTAGGGAAAGCCTACAGCAACTAGACTGGGATGAAGTGTATAAGGAACCCGATGCAAACTTGAAATATAACTTATTTCACAATACATTTTTAAAGGTATTTGAAAATTGTTTTCCCAAGAAAATATCTAAACATAATTCCAAGAAAACATATAAAAAACCTTGGCTAACTAAAGGAATAAGAATATCTTCCAACTGTAAAAGAGAACTGTATCTAACAGCAAGAGGGAGTACTGACCCCGAAATTGTTCAATATTATAAAAACTATTGTGCGGTACTAAGAAAAGTTATTAAAAAGTCCAGAAGCATGTGAATCATGTCTGAGATCAGTAATTTTGATAATAAAATTAAAGCAATTTGGAATATTATTGAAAGGGAAACAGGGCAACCAAGAGCACAGGAAGACTTTAGTGCCATATAACTGAATGACAAGTGTACTAACAAACAATCAGAAATTGAAAATATTTTCAATAATCATTTTTTAAATGTTGTGGAGAAAATAGGATCTAGATCTTCACTAGAAGGGGCAAGGCTACTAATAGAAGAGGCCATACCTGTGCAGTTTGAAACAACTGTATTTCCACCAACCTCTCCCTCTGAAATCAGTAAAATAATAAACTCACTGAAAAGTAAAAGCTCTTACAGAATTGATGGCATTTCCAGCAAGGTACTTAAAGCTTGTTCCCCACAGACAAGTAGGATTCTCAGCCACGTATGTAATAGCTCTTTGGAGCAGGGTGTTTTCCCCGATAGACTGAAATATGCCATTGTAAAACCATTGCATAAAAAGGGGGATACGTCGGATGTCAACAACTACAGCCCAATCTCTCTTCTGACAGCTCTATCAAATATTTTTGAGAAAGCAATGTATTCAAGAGTAGCCTCCCATATTTGTAAAAATAAAGTACTAACAAAATGTCAGTTTGGTTTTCAAAAAGGCTTTTCAACATAAAATGCTATATTCGCTTTCACTGATCAAATATTAAATGCTCTGAGTAACCGGACATCACCCATTGGTATTTTTTGTGATCTCTCAAAGGCCTTTGATTGTGTAAATCATGGAATTCTTTTAGATAAGCTAAATCATTATGGTTTGAGGGGGGGCAGTACACAAATGGTTTAATTCATACTTAACTGGAAGAATGCAGAAAGTTTAAATAAGTGGTTCATGTAATGTTAAAACAACAGCTGATTCCTCAAACTGGGGGGCTATCAGGTACGGGGTCCCACGGGGTTCGGTCTTAGGTCCTTTACTGTTCTTGATATACATTAATGACTTACCATTCCACATTGATGAAGATGCAAAGTTAGTTCTTTTTGCTGATGATACAAGTATAGTAATAACATCCAGAAACCAAGAACTAAGTGATGTAATTGTAAATGATGTTTTTCACAAAATTATTAAGTGGTTCTCAGCAAAGGGGCTCTCTTTAAATTTTGATAAAACTCAGTATATACAGTTCCGTACAGTAAATGGCACAACTCCAGTAATAAATATAGACTTTGAACAGAAGTCTGTTGCTAAGGAAGAATTTTCAAAAATTTTAGGTGTGTCCATTGATGAGAGGTTAAACTGGAAGCAACACATTGATGGTCTGCTGAAATGTCTAAGTTCAGCTACGTATGCTATTAGGGTTATTGCAAATTTTAGTGACAAGAATCTCAGTAAATTAGCTTACTATGCCTACTTTCATTCACTGCTTTCGTATGGCATCAAATTGTGGGGTAATTCATCGTTGAGTAGAAAAGTATTCATTGCTCAAAAACGTGTAATCAGAATAATTGCTGGTGCCCACCTACGGTCATCCTGCAGACATCTATTTAAGGATCTAGGGATCCTCACAGTAACCTCACAGTATATATATTCACTTATGAAATTTGTTGTTAATAATCCAACCCAGTTCAAAAGTAATAGCAGTGTGCATAGCTATAACACCAGGAGAAAGGATGATCTTCACTATGCAGGGTTAAATCTGACTTTGGCACAGAAAGGGGTAAATTATGCTGCCACAAAAGTCTTTGGTCACCTACCAAACAGCATCAAAAGCCTGACAGATAGCCAACCAACATTTAAAAATAAATTAAAAGAATTTCTAGATGACAACTCCTTCTACTCATTGGCTGAATTTTTAGATATAAATTAAGGGAGGGGGAAAAAACCAACTTAATCATTAGTGTCATGCAATATTTTGTGTAATGTAATATCTTGTACAGACATCTTTTATTACCCTGACATGTTCCACATCATTATGAAGTGTTGTATTCATGATCTATGGAACAAGTATTAATCTAATCTAATCTAATCTAATCAACTAGAGATTGGTCTCTCGCTTTTGTACCCATAAACGCATTTTACCGCTGAAGTAGCGCGTTAATATGTAGTATTCACATTTTACTTGAGACAGTTATGTCAATTACCTTAGAGACACTGAATGCACCAGGAGCCGAGAACGTCAGTCCTAGAGGGCATCGGCATCTTTCTGCAATGATATCTTTGTACAAGTTGCAGAACTTTGGAACGTGTATCAGATCTTTCGCTATTTAAGAGCACAGCAATCTTGTTAAAACCTCAGAAATGGTACCTCCTGCGATTGTAAAATGTTTAGTTGACAGTTATGAAGAGATTTCTACAGAGGACAACCTTGCAAAAATTCCACACCTAAGATAATTTCTGCAAGTTGCCAAAGTTGGACATCTTTAAAGTTCCTGCACTATGTGGTTGGACATGTATTTCCTTAAGCTGCAGCCATGCGGGGTAGCCGTGCAGTCTGAGGCCCCTTGCTATGGTTCACACGGGCCCCCCATTCGGGGTTCGAGTCCTCCATTGGGCATGGGTGTGTGTGTTGTCCTTACTGTAAGTTCAAAACTCAAATTGACTAGGACCTATCTTAGCTCCGTTGTGTGCAAGCACGCCACTACTTTGGCATCATTGTTAATCGAAAATAGTATACCTAGAGATATCGATGTTGATAACTCAGTGTCAATATTTGCAGCAGAAAAGATTAGAAAGAAAAGATTCCAAGCTAAATTTTAAAATCACCTATCAGTAAGAAGACCTTTAATTGTTCCATAAAATTTCGGGTGTGCAGCTGCGTAAATTCAGCTTCTTTTTCTAACATTTCGGCTGAATACCGTCAAGCCATCTCCAGAGTGAGCCAAGGTGACTAATGCTCCAGCACTTGCTCTGACCCTTTACACCCGAAGGCCGAAATACTGTGTATGCGACCAAAGATGCACAAAACGCCAGAGACGTTGATAGGCAGCAAACAGATGTAACATATGCATGGAAATCAAATCTATGGCTGCGCAGTCGTTCCACATGGTGATATCGATGTGTCACGGAGAGCTGCACAGTTGCGACGTCTTTGTGATTTAATTACAGAAACTCCATGACTTGTCCGAGCTGAAGCCGTTATTTCTATTAATTAAATTCGTCGCCAACTGAATTTCAATTGCTTGTTTCACTTCTGAGTCCCATGAAGGAGAAGCTGAATTTATGTGGCTGCATGCCCGAAATTTTATGGAACAGGCTTTACGCTGTGAAAACATGAAGATGCACAGGCTGTCAGGACTCTTTCATTAATAATCAACCAAACTGTGTTATTTCTAAAAAGATGTTTTACTTATTTGTTTCCATTCATAAACACTGTTAACAAAATAGTTAACGTTATACTGTTGTTACTTAACCATTGGTATAAAAAATTTGCCTTTCTAAAAATAATTAAACGTTTGTGTGGGGTTGGTGGGGCTGTAGGGAGAGCTTTGGGGGGGAAGTAGGGGGAGGGGGTGTGGTAAGGGCCCTGCTGCACTGACATGCCATAGCAGCGCTGCTGGCGGAGACGCCAGACAGAAGCATGGGACGCAGTTAGGTCTGCCACGCTTGGCATCTACCTGAGCATGGCAGCTCTGCCGGCAGAGCAACGGCCATCAAGTTCTGCCAGCAGGCTTGCCAGCCAAACACACGGCAGCTTGCGACCACTCCCGCGCCTGGACGCCAGCAGACTGCCGAGAGCTACATGCCATTCGCCCGTAGCTAATTATTTTCGCCAATGTGAACGCTAAGGATAGTTTTGACACTGAATCTCTTATCTGCAAGATTCATATGAGACCAGCAACAAGGATACTCCATCTCAGCACTACTCAAAACGAGAACTGGAAAATGAAGCAAAGTTCAGAGGATAAACTTCCCCAAGCTACAATCACGTTCAAACTACTTACAACAACGCACCTTCTGGATTCTGGCCAGCCGGAAATCGCGGAAATTATCGATTCTCTTTTTCCTCACAGCCTGTTCCCGATACTCCACTCCATTCACAAGAACTTTACACCACAGACAAAGCACGTTTTACTATCCAGGCTACAGAAGTTTTCTTCAGAACCTATTTCCAGACAGAAACAGCACAGCTACATGTCATGCTGCAGAAAGTGATGTTAATGGGTCTCACACATCAGGAACGCCAGAATTATTTTAAGAAATAAGATATGTAAACAAATGACGCAGGTTTCGTACTTTTAGTCTACAGCATTTGTGAACTGAATTTCAGTCTATAATAACGTACTCTTCAAATAAAAACTGAAAAATCACTTCTATTTATACTTTACAGTTAGAGCTCAAAAGGTAAACATCACTCCAGACAACAGATAATTACCTACCGATTAGACAGGTCATGAAAACCTTTTCCTCTGGTGAGATTACTTTCCTTAAAACAGCATCGTTTTTCTTCGGTTAATTTCGGGAGAGCACTACCTCATCAAATGAACATACTGACATTCTCACGAAACTGGAAAATTTAGCACTGTAATTTCTTAAATCGCTATACAGCATGTGAAATAATCTGTCCATGTCACGACCAGCAATGAAGGGATGCATTTTCCTGCATTCCCTTTTGAACTTGTACACAAAGCTACTAGGTCTTCTGTTCAGCACAGACCGAGAGAGTTCCTCTGGCGTCTCTGGTGGCATATCATACTGCTAGAACTGAGCGCTGCCAGCAAAGCAGCCAGCAGACTTTTTGTGTCATCTCACAATGCAGTAGTACCCTTCGGCTCACACTGGGTACTGAACTACTGTATATAGCTACTCCACTGTCAGGAGGTACATGCCAGGATTTACTTGTTGATAGATAATGCATTGGGGAAACTTTTAGAGATTCACAGTCCTGTCTTTACGAGTGTATTCTTGAAAAATCGGTAACATTACCCCAAAGCCCTTATCTGCTGGATCTTCTTAAGAGATCGGAAAAATTCCTCCATATCCGTTTTTACGTATACAGTCTTGCAAAGTTGGGGAAAATCGGTAAAATAGATGCGGAATGCATGGTTATGTGAGTCGTCCTAAAAATCGGAAAAATTACCCCAATTACCCAGTGGTGTCCCCTACATGCTTGATTGGAGACAGATCTGGTGATTGAGGAGGCCAAGACAATATGTCGACACTCTGTAGAGCATGTTGGGTTACAACAGCAGTCTGTAGGCGAGCATTATCCCATTGGAAAACAACCCTTGGAATGCTGTTCATGGTCGAATCACCAGACTGTGATGTACAAATTTGCAGTCATGGTGACTGGGAAACCATGAGAATCCTCCTGCTGTCATACGAAATGGCACACCACACAATAACTACTGGTGTAGGTTCAGTGTGTCTAACATGCAGATAGGATGGTTGCAAGCCCTCAAATGACCTCTTCCTGACCGACACACGACCAGCAACGGTACCAAGGCAGAACCAGCTTTCATCAGAACACGCAACATATCTCCACCCTGCCCACCAGTGAGCTCTTGTTTAACACCAGTGAAATCGCAAATGGTGGTGCTGTGGGGTCAACGGAATGCATGCGTGGAGATTTGTAACAGTTTGCTGACACTGTGGTGCAAACTACTGCTCAAATTGTTGCTGCAGATAAAGTACAATGCACTAGAGCCATACACTGCATATGGCAGTCTCCCCTGTCGGTAGTGCCATATGGCTGTCTGCAGCCCAGTCTTCTTATGACTATACATTCTTGTGAGCACTGCCGCCAGCAGTCATGTGCAGCAGCTATATTCCTACCAATTCTTTCTGCAAAATCCAGGGCTGCATCCAGCTTCTCATGGCCCTATTACATGACCTCATTTAAACTCAGTTTGGTATTGGTAATGGCATCTTTGTCGCCTTAAAGGCGTTCTTGACTAACATCAGCTTACCACATCCAACCTCGAAGGTACTTAGAGAAAATCTTATTTGCATCCTCATAGTGGGGTCACTCTGGTCTTAAGCGACAGGTGGCAAATTCCAATAGACATCATCTTTCAGATATAGAAACATGACTACCAACTTTTGCTTATGTCGCACAACTCCTTCTTGATGCTATGATCTTTTTCCATCGGTGCATATTTTAATAAAATGATCTAATATTTTACATGTTATTGTTCCAATCCATCTCCTTTTGGAGCAAACCAAAGAATCCACCGCTGTGCCTGTGACTGTATTTTCATACAGCACAACAAGGGAAACTAGGGCAACTGGCTATTAAGTTTACAAAGGAGAACAGCGATGTCTTTGTCCCAGGAATTGTGCAGCTCCACTACTGTTATACTCTCTTGATAACTCATTTTTTTACTTAATTTCTCTTATTCTCAAAGAATACAACGTTTCTGCTGGCCAGTATCAATGTAGGATTTATGAGTATGTAACCTACTGGATCTTCACACTAGCCTACAAAAATATACTTGTTAGCCTTTGGGTCCCATTTTCTACCAGAATTGTTTTGGGATCTGTACCATAGCCCCACATCCAAAAAGCCTTAAGTTGCTTAGATTTGGCTTGTTGCTGGCCACACTTCATAATGAGATCTATTTTTTACTGCTTTGCTAAGCGATTAACTGATCAAATACACAGCTGTCTTCATCACCTCTGCCCAAAAGCATTTAGCTAACCCAGCATCAGTTAATATACTTTTTGCTTTTTCAATAGTAGTCCTACTTGATCTCTCTGCAACTCCATTCTGGGATGGACGGTATGTGATGGTGGTTTGATGTCTAATTGCTTCTTCCTGCAAAAGTTTCTTAAATTTTTTTTGGTATGCTCTGTCCCATTATCATATCTGATAACTTTAATCTTCTTTCACGTTTCACCTTCTACCATATGACGAAAGTTCTCAGAAATCTCATTCACTTGATCTCTAGAACTTAAAAAATGAATATAGTTACATCTTGAGTAGTCATCTATAATATTTAGAAAAACTGGCTTCCCAGTATAGACTCACACTCCATTGGCACACAAACATCAGTTTATATTAACTGCAAGACATCTGATTTTACTAGGCTTAATGGGTAATCTAATGATTCCCTTAAATACATATTTCACAGAGTTCCTTCCATTCTTGTTGTCATATCATGTAGCAGTTACATGCCTTTTCGTTTAGGTGCTCAAGTCTTCCATATCATAATAAACCTTTCGCAGGGTACACATAAAGTTGACATTTTCATCGATATCTGTAGCAGTATCTAACTTCAAAATTTCCATTTCATTTGTCACCATAGCTAGAATTTCTCTATATTTGTAACTTATTTTTTTCCATTTATATCAAAGGTTATTCTGTTGTCCTTCATGACTATTTCAATTACATACAGCAAATTAGTTGCAACACCTTTTACGTAGTAAACACCATGTCATGTAATATTTTCTGGTTCTCCATTTACAGTTATGTTATGATCAACTTTCTGAGCAAGCTGACATTGTAATTTGGAACCATTCACTGTAGATATATCCATACATCTTTTATTAGTAACATGATAAAGAGCTCTTTTGTCTCTAATAATTTGTTATGAAGCTCCTGAATCTGAGATCCATTCTTATTCACTGTTACCTTTTTTTACCAAAACAGTAATAAACAGAGAGTGCCTTACCTTCATTAACAGTTCTCCTCTCTTGAATATGTGCATTATACCTTTTTTCCTTTATACTTACCCTTCTGCAGCATTGAAATGAAATATAATCCATCTTCCAAAAGTTGTAGCACTTGACTGGTTGCTTCTTTTTCTTCCTAGAATGAGGTTCTGCAGCTTCTTTCTTCTCTGAAATATGGCGGTCTGATATACTTTTGACTTCCTGCAGGATCTTAACTTTTATGCTGTCTCCAGTAATTTGTAATCCTGAGGTTCATAATCCCATAATCATTGGTCCATATTTTTTCAGCAGTTCTGCTAGCAGTAATGAGTCTATTCATTCATCAGAAATTCCGAATCCAACGTTCCTTAGTCGATTTGGTGTAGATATTATGTTGACATACTCAGCCCCACTCTGGCATGTATCCATCAAGTGGTTAGAAGTTCACAGAGGTTACAGTTTTCAAATGCACTCCATGTGCTCCATAACTTGTCTCAATCTTCTTACGTCATCACAGCTTTCTCTATATGTATGTGGTTCACTGGATCAATCAATAATATCAGCTTTGATCTTGCCTTCTGGTCCTTCTCTATGTGTACATAGTTGACTGGATCAATCAATAATATCAGCTTTGACCTTTCCTTCTAGTCCTTATTTGCGAAAGTTTGCTCAGTGGACTTCAGTGTACCATTCAGTATATCCCAAAATTGTCCAAGCATATGTATGCTTCCACAGAAGATTTCTATGTAGAGTAGTTCTCACGACCTACACGTCACTCTATTTGTGGTACCTGCACCACACTAATTTTTCACAGTTACCTTTACTGTTAGCAAATTCAGTGTTAAATTATGCAAATTCCTGTGCAGCCAGTTTGTCCTGATAGCTTTTACTACACACTTTCAGAAATAATCCGATTTTTTTCTTTGAATATATCAGAATACTTATTGTGAACACATTCACTTGTGCCTGGGCCCATAATCTCTTGGAGCTATATCAGCTAAAAAAATAATTCTGAATAGAAAATTGTGGGAAGAATGTAAGCTGTATTTTAAAATCCACAATTACAAGTAACAGTGCATTACACTAGTCAGTAAGGTAGCCCCAAAGAGTATACAAAACACAGTCATAGAGGTCTATTGCACTCTGTGGAGTACACTTTGCCACAGACACATACACATACGAAATATATTGTTCATATACCCCCAACAAATGGTCATTATGCATACTTATGCCATGATATCAAGAATACTGGTGTTAATTATTGTGACAGTTATTGCTACATTGCCTTGGTGTACTCATATAATCAACACATAATTTAAATATACTTCACAAAGGTTTAAAATGTACTGATTTAGTTCTTTAAGTATTACTGTTGTGAAGTAAGGGATGTAAGTATCATAATGTTAAACAGTTAATTGTTGTATAGCAATATTAAAGATATAAAATCTCACTATGAAACTTCTCACCAAAAGCACTCAAACACAAGTCATATAATTTACAGTGTGTAGGGAAATACATTACTTATATTAATAGCCTTAAATATTTTACTTAAATATTCAAATAATTCTACTAGCTAGTCTTATTCTTGATATCTCTTTTAATTGCAATATACTGTACATTGCTTAACTTGTGGGGCCATCAAAAGTACATTCATATTTCGACACATTTCATGCAAAATATAATTTTTTTAGTGTTTTAGAAATCTTGTTTTAACTTGTTAGTCAGGTGTCTATGTGTTACTTCTTACAATTTAGACTTTTGAATGCTTCACTTGTAAAAACTACATTTTTTTCTCATATTACATTGATGGGAATAGTAAGTGATCTAGCAGCTAAATGCTAGATTAATATTCTAAAGATCACACCTTCAAAGTCCAACTATCCCAATTTTGATAGTCTTGGTGTGGTTTCTTGCATTGCACTATGTGAGTGTTGAATTGGTTTGCTTATAACATAATGACCGCTTTGATCCGAGAAACATAAAAGACAGAACTATAGGCCAATATGAGAAACTAAATGTTTAAAATTAAAAGTAACAATAGTTAATTCAACTGTGTTTTGTTAGCAAACACTTTATTTTTGCTATTAAATTGCATTGTTAACAAAAATGAATTGTTTTCATTATATCGGCAAGAATTCTTTCTTTCTCATACATCTGACAAACTTATCACAGCAACATAGCATGTGATCTATTTGAAAATTATTTTGAAAACTAGCTAGCCACTTTTCAAATACGTACATAATGTGCCTTAGTTTTTAGTGGTCAAGTATATATCACAGTTGTCAGAAAGGTCAATGAGCTCTGTTAAAAATGATGCTATTTTCGAATTAGTAATGCCATAAACGTGAATCAGTAGTTATCACACACAATAAGGTATTTGAGCTGATCTAACACTTGACTTCCATTCTTGCATCCACTCAGAAGATAAACTCTTATAGTTTTGCAAAAAATCCATTTTTTGATAATATTGTTCAAATTCACTTAAGTAGTGTCTTTTCATAAAATTGAGCACCTCGTGAATTTTCAGAAGTTCAGGGAAAACCAATTTCGTGGGTTGTGATTGTTTCCAGTCTTTTATATTAGTGATATTATCAACAGCTTCACATTCCATTTCTTGCAATAATGCTTTTCGTCTACTCTTTAAACAGTCTTTGACAAAAGCAATATTTCCTTCCTTGATTCCTTCATTTAATAGATACTGAAGATTAGACTCTATTTTCAAAGACTCTGAAGCAAATGCATCACTACCCAGCACGGATGGGTTCATTTCTCTGATAGTATATTTCAGCTGTTGTGGCAAAGAACAGAATATGTCTGCTTCAGAAATTTTGTCTTGGAAACTCTGTAATGTCTTGCAGATAGTTATAACATGATCTAAGTATTTGTTCTTAATGTTGCCCAGGTATTTTCTTCCTTTTGTAATAAATAGTGAAATTTTGTCCTCAAGATCAGAGCAAGTTCTCTCAATTTCCTGTTCTAGATCTTCCAGTAACGTTTTGTTGCTTGGGTAGCCATGCACCACTAGGAGTTTGCGTTTACAGTTTCCACGAATACATTTATCTTCTTCAAGTAGGTCAACTTTCTCTGATTGAAACTGACTATAAACTTTCATAAGTTTTTGAATTTTTGTTCCATGATATTCAATCAGTCTCTTGGCTATATACAAATCAGCAGCATGTCTCAGTCTAGATAACCACTGAAACAATATTAATGTTTCTTCACAGCAAGACTCTAGACATTGCTTAGAATAATTTTGAAACATTTCAGTACATTTTTTCATGAAATTGTCATATGTTGTTGGGAGCACACTGTTTGCTAGAGGTGACTGTGTGTTTCTGGATGCGTAAAATAAACATGCCTTTTCTTGAAGGGAGGACACAGCATTTCCTATCTCTTTATAGACAATTGAGGCAAATGGTATTTCTTCTAAAAATGGTTCAGTGTATTCTGGAAATAGTTTTCTGTAGTCAGTAAGCTTCGTTTTTCCTACTGCAACTTTATGAGCACTCTGCACTGCTTTTCCTTTCTTCATGAATGAATGACTTTTCCGTTTATGGTCTATCGTAGATAAAGATTTTCTGTTGCATGGATAGAGAAGTGCTAAAGCTCTTTTTCTGCTGTTTCTCATAAAGTTTTCGAAAGTTTCAAGTAGATGAGACGACGGGGATGCCTGCAGTTCATTCAACAATATCAGGATAATAGTTTTGAATTCATCTGTGACTCTATTTCCATCTTTTTGTAAGTTACAAAACGTATTTTTTAATGATTTTTCTGCTTCAGATAAGATCAAAGTGGTTTCTTCAGCAAACTTAAGCTCATTTAATACATTAATTAAATATTCACCAATATCTGAATAGCATTCATTCATGTCTTGCGTGACTACAGCACAGCAGCTATTTAATTCATTATCAAAGGCAGTTTGTTTTGTAATAATAAGTTTATCAACATTAGCAAGTTCAGACAAAAATAGCTGCACTTCTTCTGAGCTATATGTTCCTCCTTCACTGAACATTCTCAATGATCTTATAAAATTTAATTGGCAGTCTTGGAGGTATCGAAATTTCCGATTGCATTGCTCTTTAAAATGAAGTACTGCATTTTCAAAAATATTTTCCTCTTTAATTTGTTTATTATTTATTTTGGTTACCAGATTGTCAACTAAACTTGAGTTTTCAGATCCAGCAGCTATCATTTCCACTTCAGCAAAATAAGCTTTAGAAATCTCTATAGTGTTACTAAAAATTGAAACAAAATGTTCTAAATCTTGAAAAATCTGAGACAAATATGATTCAACTGCATTTTTATGAAGTTCTAGTAACATTTGATGATTTCTCAATTCAATTAACCTTACATTGTACACTTGTTCCACTATTCTGTTATATTGTTTGCTTTCCATGTGAATGTAGCCATCAAGTTTATCAACTAATCCATAACTCTCACCAATCATCCAGCTTTCCATCCTGAGGGAAACATCTCTTTCACAAATCTGATGGTATTTGTAAATCTCTTGCATTAGAGCACAATTCCAGTTTTCCATTGCATTTGTATGAAAATCACAAAGTTGAAGATGTTTTGGTAAATGTGCCACATATTCAAATTCAGCAGAACCATTCTGATCTAAAAAATAAGTGATTTGTTTTTCGAAATTATATTTTTCTTGCAACATACAGAATTCAGCACCAAGTAGCCGTCCTTCAATTTTAGCGAACTCTCTAAACTTTTCAAGAATGTTTATTTCTTCATTTAATTCATCTTTACAACATTGTTCTGTGTCTTGTACTAGTTTTGAAATTTTCTGCAGATGTTGATTCATAGATTTTTCACTGTATTCCATCCTTATATTAGCTATGGCCATTAAAATACCAGCCTGGTTTGACCTACGTCTCTCTAGCTGTGTTTCAACATCTTTGCCAAGAACGACTGCTATTAGAGCTTTTGTGTCCTTCAGTCTCTGTAGATGTTCGGTCCATATTCTAGCAAAGTCAGCAAGAAAACGAAAGCACCTCCCAATTTTTTTTTGCATTCTGCAAGTAGCATTGTGCCATGTTATTATTTTATAGTGAATATTATCTAAAGGGTTTTCTTCTTCTTCATTAACTGATATTTGCCATAATTGCTTCAGTGGTTGTTCTTCCTCGCCAGAGCCGTTACTTGTTGTCATACGCTCCATCTGAGATATTTCAGAGTAAATTGTATCGAAGCTATCTATGAACAACCGTAGTGCTCCACTCGATTTTTCCTTTGCTATTGAATATGTTTTTATCAGCAATTCCAAAACAAAATCGCACTGATTGCTTTGCAGCTGATCTGGCCAGTCCTCAGTTGTGTCGTCAAGAAAATAATCCCACATGAACTTACTTCCTTCCTCATTGCAAAGAAAATTAAGAAACAATTTTTGTTTTAGTTTTTGTATGTAGCTTTGACTTATTTGATCACTGCAGGGTTGTAGACTATCTTTATCCTCTACTGGCGCAATTTTAGGAACAGCATCTTTAAGGTATTCCGCCTCTTGCGCCTTCACTGAGATCCAAGCTTCAAGCTTAGATGCTAAACTAAGTTTCATTTTTATAAGTTTCGATAGTTGATACAGCACTACGTGACGCGAGAAATTGGCATATTCTCGAATATTATTCAAAAATTGGGCGTTCATATTCAGTATGTCTTGCTCAAACATGTCCTTAGGGAAATTGTTAATCACTCTCCGCATTGTTTCATAATGATGCTTTATTAATTTTTCTACTTTCACAGAATATTTTTTTTCACACGAGTAACAGTCTTCGAAGAAAGTTTCAACACAAATACCAGCGTCATATCTAACTTCTTTGCATTTTATCCATATTTCGATAAAATCTTGCTTTTGTATCAGCGATTGATCAGAAATTTCTATACGACTGAATTTTGTCTGTACAGCTTCTTCTATCAAATGGAGTTTCTGGACTAACCACTGCACTTTGCCTCGTATTTCAGTTTCTCTTTGAGCATCCAGATCGTTTTTCTCCGATATATAGTCTTGAATCAGACCAGTTTTTCGCATATCTGTACTCTTATTCATAGTTTTCTCTTTTTGCTTACACAACGAAGTAACGTTAATCATTGTAAACTTTATAACTTGATCTAAATAAATTAAAGGTGGCACAGATTGACGGTGTGACTGTAAAAGCAGCTAAACAAAGGAAATACGTATTTACAACTCCGTGTTTTATTTCATAGGCATTTATAACCTCCCTTCCTGTACTGCATTTAATATCATAAAGGAAAGTATATTTTCTTCATAATTTGTGTTTCAGTTGCTAACTATTTGGTAAGACTGTACTGCGTGTGCTGTTTTTGTAATTATTACTATAATATAATTTTGTATGTAATGTAAAAGAATCGAGCACAAAAATTTTTATGTTGTGTTTTACATGTATTTTTTGCATGTGTATTTCGGATAAATAGTTGCAATGAAATGCACTACGTCGCCGTACTTTATGCCTACCGCCACAGATTTGTGTTTGAGGTTGGCAGCGCCGTTAGCCTTGCGCACTTGCTGATAAGCAAACACAACACAGTAGTAGCCGGTATAAGATTGACAGCTTAGTAAGAAAGTCAGTCAGTTGTAGTTTTATCGAGTGAGTGGAGGTAGCCCTAGACAATATGTTGCGCTCATTTGTGAAGGCTGGCGTTAGCCAGATTCAGAAATCGTGCATGGCAACAGCAGCAGCCATTCCAGCACCAAATACAAACCCTGAAGTTCTCTACACCGGAGTACGTGAAATTTTGTTTTCTTAGGAACATACATAGTACTTACGTAATCTTAATGTTATTAAGTGATTATCAAGTGTAATAATAACAGGTGTATTTTGTTGGTACGTGCCGCTTTTTTGTGTGTATGTGGTGGTGTGTATTACTGACGTATCAATACTTTTAACGTATTAGTTTGTTTTCAAGGAACTTTACGTTTCGAATCCTCATGTGCAAGTTCGAATAAGTAAAAATGTAGTGAACAGTAGTGTACGATGTGGTGTAAGTCTTCATTGAAATGCATGAGATAATTTCAGCAGAAGCTTCTCTGCAGTATAAAATTCTTTCATCTGTTTGTATAATTTCATTGTCTCAGTCATGTAAATGAGTAAAATGACACTTTCGCTTAATATTTTAGAACTTGAAAAATATTAGCAATGTAATGTGTGAATGTTGTAGAACTTCTGCTATTGACTTTCACACTTAAGAAAGTTCCTGAAGAAGACACAATGCCTTTATCATATACGGAAGGGCTCTGCCGAAGATGAGTCGTCATAGGTAACATGCCCTTAAGACTTTCTGGATTCTTTCAAGCCATACACTTTTTTTTTTTTTTAAAAAAAAGAATGGGTTTGGTATTAGGCTAAATCCTGTATGGAGACACCATCTCACTTCTTTCACTACTTGCTTTTACTTCTTCAGGGGGCTACAAATGTTCAGATCTGCAGTTACAATCTTATCAGACTAATCAACATTGGAAGTATACAGGAGATTAGTTCTTTGGGGAGATTCAGCCAGCAAAAGATGGTTAGTTAGATAAGCTGGCGGAGAGCTTTCAGGTTGAAAAGTATGTGCTCAGTGAGTCAATACAACAGGCCTTAAGATTCTGTATGTACTTCAGTGAATGATGGCAAGAGGAATGTTCTGCCAACTAGTCCACCACCGTCATGTGTTTCATTAAAACCTCTGTGCTTTATGTGAGATCGCGATTAGATTAGCTTTCATTGCAGTTGATACATTGTGAGAAGATCCTCCAGGATGTAGAACATGTCAGAAAAACAATAATACATGATAAATATTTGCAACTAAAACAAATCAGCTAATGTACCTTCCACAGGTCCCATGTGGATTTCACAACACTCATTTACTAAAATTGCATTAATGCGCTGATTTTAAAATTAATTTTTTTAAAAATATATACGGCAATAAACGTATAATAGGACTACTACAGTACTTATTTGCAATGAACACATTATTGTACGAAATGGTGCAGAAGTTTGATTGTACTTGTGGCACACACTCACTCGCACACAAAAATCAGTTGGTGCACCAATAAATCCTTTAGGCTTCTCTTAAACTGAATTTCATTGGTTGTTAAGCTTTTTATGGCTGCTGGCAGGTTATTGAAAATGTGTGTTCTTGAATAATGCACACATTTTTGTTCAAGAGTAAGTGACTTCAAATTCTTGTTGAGATTATTCTTATTTCTAGTAGTGATTCCATGAACTGAGCTGCTGGTCTGAAAAAGTGATATATTTTTAAAGACAAATTTCATTAAAGAATAAATGTACTGGGACGTAACAGTTAGTATCCCTAGTTCCCTAGGCAGGCCTCTGCAGGATGTTCTTGAGCTTACACCACATATAACTCTTATTGGACATTTTTGTGCCTGGAAAACTTCAGCTTGGCTTGAGTTACCCCAAAAAATAATCCCATATGACATTATGGGTGAAAGTAAGCATAGTATACCAGCTTTTTCATTTTTATGTCCCCATGTCTGACAGAATTTGCATTGCAAATAGATATTTGTTTTGATGCTTCAGCAGTTCTGTGGTGTGCTCCTCCCAGTTGAATTTATTATCAAGCTGTAATTCCAACAATCTAACACTGTCCACTTCTTTATTTGCTTGTCATCATAATGTTAAAAGTTCTGAACTGCATGTAGTGTGTTTTTTCAAAGTTAAGTGACAAAGAATTGGCTAGGAACCAGTGATTAATGTCCACAAATATTTTATTAGCCGATCTTTGTAAGGCTACACTTGATTTGCTATTTATTGCAATGTTTGTATCACTGGCAAACAAAATAGACTTGGCATTTGGTAATGTTACTGATGAAAGGTCATTGGTATACAGAAGAAAAAGTAAGGATCCTAAGATGGTACCTTGTGGGGCCTCACATGTAATTAGTTTCCAGTTGGATGATTCCTGATAGCTTAATACACGTCTCTTTCCTAGTAACCTTTTTGTTTCCTGCCAGATATATAAGATTTGAACCATTTTGCAGCATTTCCTGTTACACCATAATATCCTAATTTACTTAAAAGGATATTGTGATTTACACAGTCAAATGCTTTTGACAGATAACAAAATATACCAGTTGCCTGAAACTTTTTGTCTAATGAATTAAGTAGGTTTTCCCCGTAAGTGTAGATAGCCTTCTCAATATCAGAACCTGTTAGAAATCCGAACTGCGACTATCACAGTATGTTATTTGTGATAAGATGGTTATAAAGATGATTGTACATTATCTTTTCTAAAATTTTTGAGAATGCTGGCAAAAGTGAAATTGGATGGAAATTTGATGCTATTTCTTTATCTCCCTTATTAAATAGTAGCTTAACTTCAGCATATTTCAACTATTCAGGAAATATTCCACGGATAAATGACTGGTTACACAGATAGCTTACTTAACTCAAAATCACATTCTTCTTTAATTAACTTTGTTGATATTTGATCATACCCACTAGATGTTCCTGATTTTAAAGATTTTATGATGGACATTACTTCTCCGGGGGTAGTAAGGATCAAAATCATATTATGGAAGTTACTTGAAATGTCTGGTCTGAAGTATCCCGTGGCAGCATCTACAGAACCTGACAAACCCATATTTCCAGTAAAAGTTATAAAATGTTTGTTAAAACGTTCTGCAACACTATACACATGTCACCAATGTATCACTTACTCTTAATGCTATTTGCACCTCTTCATGTCTGCTTCTACTGGTCTTCTCCTTCACTATATCCCATATTGTCTTTATTTTGTTACCTGATATGACTGACTTTCCTTGTAATATGTCAATATTACAGTCTTTAATATTTTGCATTATTTCTTGTAATGTGCAATAGCATCAACATCAGAACTGCTTTGGATTGACGGATACAGGTTTCTTTTTGTTTTACAAGATATCTTTATTCCTTGAGTAATCCATGGCTTCTTTTTAGACTTTTCTGTAACCTTGGTTAGTTTTGAGGGAAAACTGTGTTCCAATCAGGTAAGCACTTTATTAGCAAAAGTGTTATATTTTTCGTTCATGCCATGAACACTGAAAACATCATTCCAGTGCATGTCTCTGAGGAGTTTCCTAAAATAAATAATTTTTGGATTATTGATTATCCTCTTGAATTCAGATTTAACAGATTTTATATCCTGTTCAGTATTAACATTTAACTGAAGGAACTGCATGTCATGGTTAGAGAGGCCATTGACTATTGGTTTTGTAATATAATTTTGTTCATTGGACTTTTGATGTTATCAGTGGCTGTTTGTGAGCAATTGGCTACCCTGGTGGGGAACTTTACAGTGGGAATTAAGTTGAGTGATAGTGTTACTAAATTAACCCAGATATCTCATTGGGAGAGTCTTTAAGGAAATCTACATTGAAGTCACCGGCAACCACCAATTCTTTGTTTTTGGTTGTTAAATGGGCCAGTACAGCTTAAAGGTGGTTTATGAACAGATTTGTTACCTGCAGGTGCTCGGGCCCTCGAATATTTTGATGAAATGAAGATAGCTGACATTTCACATCGATTGAGTTAAAATTGGGTAAAGTTGAAATTTTGTTGGTTGTTGAAAATTCTTAACCAACAGCTGTTTATGCTGATGTAATAAGCTAGAATAATGTTTCTTGGTTCCTTTCTCAAACTGAAGGTTTTTCTCAATCCTAGCCTCTCTTAAAACTTTGTTTCCTTCTGTCCTCCCTACCGTAAAAAAAAGGGTCTTTTCTGAACCCTATAACCACTGGTATTGTATCGCTTGTGACAGTGCCTTCCCCCTTTAACTTCCGTGCTATTTTCGCAGCCAGTGTACCCTTTCCTGATGAGGTAAAGGCCATGCCTAGTATAATCGCACCTATTGAGAGAATCAACAGGAACAAATCCAATGTGTGGCCCCGCACCCGATATAAACAGCCTTTCCAACTCCAAATTAACTCTCCTGACAGAAGAGCTCAAATGAGGTTGGTCATGGCACCCAAGAACAGATACAAACTCAACACTAGTATGCTTCGATGCTGATGCAATCTTTGCAAGATCCCAATCTATACTGTACCCAGGATCTCTGTCAGTACTATTACCTGTCCCACTCACTGTAACCATGGTGTCTGCCTTAGTGAATCTTTACAAAGTGATCCTAAATCATCAGTCACGTGCTTGAGACCAGCACTAGTTTTAAAAAGATTGGTGACCTGGTATTCTGTTCCTAGTTCATCCTGCAAAAATTGGCCAACACCTCTTCCATGGGAACTACCTAACAACAACACTTTCTTTCTCTTTACTAATTTCCCTACATTCTTACTTTTCGATTTGCTACTGAAAGTTTGTTGTTCCCTGTCTACACCTGCAACTGCTTGAGGTTCACCAGCTTCTAACTGAAGCAGCAGGTCAAATCTGTTTCCCACATTCACCATGAAGCTGTCAGACAAAGTTCTAGGCCTATTCGTCCTGTTGCCTGTTGCCACTTCCCACCTCCCTTTACCCTTCTCCCTCCTGTCAAGATCTCCTCTGACCTTATCTAACTCAGCCTGAAGGGTGGCAATTTTCCCCTCCAGTTCTAGTATCTTCCTATCTCTACTGCTTACCCTACAATTTTCCCCTCCTGTTCTAGTATCTTCCTATATCTACTACATATCCTACAAAACCACTGATGAGTCGGGCTAACGGAAAAGTCCGATTCCACCCGTAAGCTTTGACCAATGACATCACCAATATGGTGGAAACGTCCATTCATAACTACTACCATGTCGCGACTATGACATTACGTAAACATGACAACAAACGCAAAAATAGATCAAAAAACCATCAAATACATATTCGTCCAAAAATATAATGAAACTAATGGTTCAACGGGGGAAATTGGGGGTTTTTGGGTGAGGACAAACTAAAAATAAACACACGCCACTAAACCAAACAACACAAGCGATAAAATAAAATGACCACAACCTTCCCAAAAATCAACTGAAAACAATATCCACAGGAATCGAACACTTCCCTTGACCTACATAGGTCAATAGAAGATACAGATACCAAATCATGGAAACCCAAACCTAAAACCACGTCCACAATCATCGCTACCTCAAAAAGCACAACAGACCAACAAAATTGGAATCAAACACTTCCCTTGACCTGTTACCCTTACCTCATCTCCACATGTAACCGTCCTTGGTCTGAGACGCCGGAACTTTAGTAAGCCTCATTTCTTCATAACAGACTGAACACTTCACAACTTCAGCCAACAGGCCGAATAGCTGAAGAAATTTTATTAGAGACAACGCACTGTCCCCCATCATTACCGACAACCGGAAACTGTTGACGTTGTGAGTCATATCCATACCTACACCAAAGAGAAAGCAATTTACCAAAATTTACCCACGACGAACAGAAAAAACTGAAAGCACAATCACCACCAATACCACACATGTGCAATGCTACCATGCAAATGAACCCCATACGCCACATAACACACTACCCATAAACACTCCACCAGAGAGAACTACCGACCACAACAATATGCCACACATGCAAACTAAACTGAAAACATCACACAACACATACACACACCACCAGAGAGCACCACCTATCACATCAAAACACCACCTACAAACACTCCACTCTCACAAACTAAATTCCGCGCCGTCTAGACATCACACACAACAGCCGCCTTAAGTCACGGGTCAAAGCCTACGGGTGGAATCGGACACTTTGGTTGACCCCATGAGTCACATTTACTTCCCCTACCCCCACGCCACTACAGTCGCCCAATTAGAAAAAACTGCAGTACCTGTCACACCAATGCCCCGACCTAACAATTCTACGGCAGGCTAATCACTTTTCATTCATGATAAATGTGATAGTTTATTATGAGTAAGTCAGTTAAACTACAAACACAAAAATATGATTCCACAAATTTGGACTGTATGCAACTGTATGAAAACAAAAACAACGGTGTAAAGTTTCTGAAACAACAACTTGAACTTTACACTAGTTGCTGGAAATGTGAGTTAAATAATGAAGAGCTACGCTACAGTTAAATTGCTGGACAGAGCAAAGAACGATTAAACAAAATTCTATAGATTTACTGTGCCAAAACGTAAACAGAAAGTATGACTATAACCCGACTGTATGATCTTTTCGTGTTTTCTGCTATATTACATAAATAAAAATGAAACCTTTAATGGTACACTTAAAAAGCATACTAAAAGACCTATTTACCACATAATCAGTACTAAATCAAATGTTGTTATAATCTAAAATGACTTATCTTTACGACAGCAGCAAAACCCGCGCTAGTCGCCTGGCTGCAGTGCTGCCAAAAGCAAATGTGCTGCTTTGTGGAATTTTTCGAAAGAAACATCACCTCCCAAATCAGGAGGATGTAGCTTATGGCTTGTGTGAGGTGTCAGAGTAAGCAAAATAGTACCATTTCCTTTTGCATATGAAACTGCCTTTCATGTTGGAAAAGTGCTGTAGAATTGGTGAAAATAACTCGCATTTCATCCAAACTCAGATTATGATTCCATTCCTAGAGCCAGATGGGACATTGTTCAACATGTTAATCTTGAAAGCTCATGTTAGGAAACTGCAGTGTGTGCATAGCATTCAAAATTGCAAAGACTGTCACAAGTGAAGCTTTTTCACCAGATATAGCGTGTCCTACTGCTGTGCAGTCAGTGTGAGACAATACTTCCGGTGGTTTGATCACAGTGGTAGCTGCTTCCTCTTCCACATTGTGCATGTCTTGCAAGTCAAGCTTGTATTTTTCATTAAGGAAAACCACATTTACCTGTAGCCATTGATAATATTTATGTTCTTATATACATTGTGAAAGTCTCTTTTATTTAGTGGATGACCTGAGCTGCTCCATTCCTTCTGTGTTTTGCCTTCCCAATTATTTAGTATAGGTTTTCCATTCCCCTTATCAAATTCATGTGCCAGAATTCTTGCAGTTTTTGTGCTTAAGCCATAATTAATTTTGCGTACAGAAAAAATAACACCAGAAACTGTTTTTCAACCACTTTTTGTGAACATTTTTAATTGTCGTTTGATGGCCTAAAATTAATTTTGCCAATTCCTAGAAGAAAAGCCTTTTCTGTGTGCTGTTTAAGTATTAATTTAGGAATACCCATGCTTGTTTCTAATTTATGCAAAAAAAAAAAAAAAAAAAAAAAAACAGTACTTCAAATGTTAACTTGGAAATGGTTAATATCATGGCAGTTGCCTATTTTATTTGACAAAGCATCAGATGTGGTGGGTTATGAACTTAAGACAACTAAAGACTACAATTTTTCTAGTTAGGTCAGTCCGTACCGAGTGGTCCAGCACTGGGTGCTTGACCATCTGAGAAAAATTTTATATTTGCTGGGTGAATTTCCCAATGTTTAGTAGCCACACATTTTTTAAAAATTGTCTATTATTTTGAAATGGTGGCCATATTTGTTCGAGGCTGCATGGGTTGTTTCATATTTTTCAAGCATCTACATTTTTTACAATTATTCAGTAGTGGATTGTCCTAAGCCTTTCAGATAAAATGCATTTAGTTCAATGCACTATGTGCTACAAATTAACATCATTATCACTTAACTGAATGTACTCTTTGAAATATTTTTTAATAGTTCAAAGTTATCAGCCACAAATTAAAAAAAAAAAAAAAAAAAAAAAAAAAACCAATTGTTGAATAGTAGTTTTCCAAAGAAGTCTTAATTTCTCAGCTTTAATAATTTTTCTGGTATTAAACTGTATAGTATAATTACTTTTTGTAGAGTATCAATGGTGAGCAGCTTGTTGTTGTTTTTGTTGTTGTTGTTGTTGTTGTGGTCTGCAGTCCTCAGACTGGATTGATGCAGCTCTCCATGCTACTCTATCCTGTGCAAGCTCCTTCATCTCCCAGTACCTACTGCAGCCTACATCCTTCTGAATCTGCTTAGTGTATCCATCTCTTGGTCCCTTCTTCTAGTCAAGTTACGCCACAAACTTCTCTTCTCCCCAATCCTATTCAATACCTCCTCATTAGTTACATGATGTACCCATCTAATCCTTAACATTCTTCTGTAGCACCACATTTCGAAAGCTTATATTCCCTTCTTGTCCAAACTATTTATCATCCATCTTTCACTTCCATACATGGCTACACTCCATACAAATACTTTCAGAAACGACTTCCTGACACTTAAATCTATATTCGATGTTAACAAATTTCTCTCCTTCAGAAACGCTTTCCTTGCCATTGCCAGTCTACATTTTTTATCCTCTCTACTTCGACCATCATCAGTTATTTTGCTCCCCAAATAGCAAAACTCCTTTACTACTTTAAATGTCTCATTTCCTAATCTAATTCCCTCAGCATCACCCGACTTAATTCGACTACATTCCATTATCCTCATTTTGCTTTTGTTGATGTTCATCTTATATCCTCCTTTCAAGACACTGTCCATTCCGTTCAACTGCTCTTCCAAGTCCTTTGCCGTCTCTGACAGAATTACAATGTCATCGGCGAACCTCAAAGTTTTTACTTATTCTCCCTGGATTTTAATACCTACTCCAAATTTTTCTTTTGTTTCCTTTACTGCTTGCTCAATATACCGATTGAATAACATCGGGGAGGGCTACAACCCTGTCTCACTCCCTTCCCAACTACTGCTTCCCTTTCATGCCCCTCGACTCTTATAACTGCCATCTGGTTTCTGTACAAATTGTAAATAGCCTTTCGCTCCCTGTACTTTACCCCTGCCACCTTCAGAATTTGAGACAGTATTCCAGTCAACATTGTCAAAAGCTTTCTCTAAGTCTACAAATGCTAGAAACGTAGATTTGCCTTTCCTTAATCTTTCTTCTAAGGTAAGTCGTAGGGTCAGTATTGCCTCATGTGTTCAAACATTTCTACGGAATCCAAACTGATCTTCCCTGAGGTCGGCTTCTACAAGTTTTTCCATTCATCTGTAAAGAATTCACGATAGTATTTTGCAGCTGTAACTTATTAAACTCATAGTTCGGTAATTTTCACTTACAGCCTACACTGAAAAAATACACATTTTAAAAAATGGATTTTTAAAATTTTTCTATTTTGTGGCTTGCAACATCTTTGTTGGGGGACCAAATAAAAATCTGAAAATTTCAGTTAATAGACCTTTATGATATCAAACTTCAGTATAAATTTCAACTTCGAGATTCAGTTGGAAGTTATGGAAAAAAGATTACAAACACAAATCAAAAATGTTTTTTAACATCTGCAATATCTAGTAGGCTAGTTAAATAAAGTACACAAATTGCATAATGTAGCGCACCACATTACACTAGCTAATGATTATTTGTCGAAACAGTGCTGTGGTAATTGTTTCAGCAGGCTAACAATAGCATCTGCAAGTCTGTACAAGTCTGATTGTTGTATTTCCCCTTTCACTAGCAGTTGTCTATTCACACTTATTTAGCTAGAAGTTCTTAAAGTATGCAGTTGAAAAATGGTGTCTCAGTGTTCTGTTGGTGTTATTATTAATGAAGCATGTCATAAAGTGTGTATGGAGTGTATCCTAAAGACATTACTTTAATCAAAGATTACAGTGAAGAAGGAAAAAGTGTTGTTTTACTTAAGAGTCGGCCCAGATGTCAGATCAACATGCAAGTACCATGAAATGAAATACTTAAAAAAATTTCATCACCTTTTCGGTCAGTCTTGCATGGACCCTTTTGAGGAACGTAAGAAACCTATAACAAAAGGTCTGCGAGAAATAACATTTGATCATTATTCTAAAAATAAAAGTCCCCTTGTCAATCTCATAACAGGAAAATCATTGCGTCCAACATGTTATTCTAAGATATTTGTAATTCACAAGTGATAGTGAAACAGATACAGAATTTTGTGACTTATCAGCAACCATCAAAAAAGTAGATACAGATTGTGAAATCCTAGATACAGAAAATTAGAAAACTAAGTCAAGATAAAAAACAAAGTGCCTTGAATACAAAAATTGAGAAAGTGGCAGCTACAGTCAAAAAGGATTTGGAAGTTTCATTTTAAAATACAATTTGTACTAAAACAGACGGAAGTTCTAAAACTTCACCAGCTGAATATGATGATTAGATAGAAAAACTAAAAACTAAATACAGTACGTCAAACAAAGAGGATAAAATTATCAGTTTACTTCCTAATTCTTGGAGTTGAGCATTATTGATGAATTTAATGCGTCAGTGTCTCGTCAAGTTAACAAGGCTATTAGTAAAAGAACAGGGAATTTTTACAGCATTACAAAAGAAAAGTGCATCTAATTTGGTAGATGAAAAAACAATCAATAAAGTTATTAAGTATTATCACGATGACAATAACAGCCGTTTGGTGTCTAGCAAAAAATACTGTGTCTGTGAAAGAAAATGGTTCGAAGATTCAGAGACAAAAAAGGTTATCTGGAACCCATAATGTTTGTGTTTGTTTGTTTGTATCGTCAGAACATAAAGTTGTTGATAGATGGGGCCAATCTTAGAGTTGACTATAAAGACCTTTTGGAAATTACGGTATGCAATATTGACAGTTACGATTGTATGATCAAGGAAAAATGTGAAGATTGTCTAGGCAAATAAGCCTTACTTGACATGTCTGAAGAATCCGAAGAAGACGATTTGATGCCTGACCATATAAAATACAAGTAGTGGGCGACACCAAGACAGAACTGAAATGTTGATAGTCATAAAATCGTGAGAAGAGTTTTTGAATTGTTGGTGGTTAACCGTGAAAATCTGAAAATGCATCATTTCATTGCAAAAGCTCAAAGTAAATTTTTGAAAGACAAAAAGGAAACCTTGGCAGCTGATGAATGCTTAGTTTTTGCTGACTTTTCTGAAAATTATTCCTTTGTAGTTAAAGATGAAGTACAAGGGCACTACTGGGTAAACAAACAGGCCACAGTTCATCCATTTGTATTCTATTATAAAGATGAAGATAAACTAATGAACCACAGCTTTTGTGTCATAAGTGACTATCTTCAACACAACACTGCAGCAGTGCACATTTCTCAACTAAAATTAACAAACTACATTAAACAGCAGCACCCTTCCATAAAGAAAACCTGATTTACTTTTCAGATTAGGCAGAAAGTCTATATATAACATCTCCTTTCATAAAGAAAATTTTGGGTTTGAGAGTAGAATGGCACTTTTTGCTTCATGCCATGGGAAGAATGCTTGTGATGGTGTTGGGGGTACAACAAAGTGAGCTGTCACAAAAGCAAGTCTGCTGTGGACAGATGACAGATCATACCATAACACCTCAAGAAATGTTTGAATTCTGTAAAAAAAGAAAAAAAAACCATCCATATCAAAGAAATTACCTATGTTTTTGTACAATGTGAGTAAATAAAAGAAGTCTAGGACAGTGTCTTGAGGTACACCACTTGTCAGAAGATTAAAGGCACTTGATCTTTTCATTGTTTTGTACCCCATTCACACAACTTACTGAAGTGTAAGATCACATCAACTTCATCTTTATTCAAAATAAAGACATAGTGGCTTGTGTTTACAATGAACAGTGGCAGATTGGCGAAGTTGATAATATTGACTGTCAAAACCAAGATGAACATGTTGTATTTTATCACCCTCCAGGACTAAGGACAATTTTTTAAAAAAATTGAGAAGGATCAAGTTCGGATGCCACTTAAAAATGTACTAAGGAAGCTGTCTTCCATAGAATTTACAACTGTGACTGGGTGAACTTATAATCTAAGACCCAAACTGAGTGAACAAATTTCTCAAATGTTCAATGATCGATGTACTAGAAACAAGTAACAAGAGAACAATATCCCCCCTGCGGGTCCGGGGTAAGAATAGGCCCGAGGTATTCCTGCCTGTCGTACGAGGCGACTAAAAGGAGTTTCAACCGTTTCGGCCTTCCATGTCATGGTCCCCCTTGGAGTTTGACCTCCATTTTTCAAAATTCTACAGAAGTACGAGCCTTTTGGGGAAGGACACCTCACATGGTGTACCACTGGTCCTAAGTGCACTAAGACCTTGGCTCTCAGCATTGCACTGGCGTTGTAACCATACCCACTATTCCTCAAATTGGGCCTAAACGCCTGATGGGTCGTCCAAGTTATGCCCATAGTGCATCTCCATCTGCACCAGCGATCATGATGGACTTTCCATGGCACCAGAAATCCAGCACGGTAGCCAGCCCGTTGTGGTGGGGTCGCCATGTACCCTCTAGGTTGTAGCCCCCTGACAACACAGGGATCGTACTGCCGATACCTGAGCTGCACCCTCCCCACGTCGGCCAAGGAGTAGATGCCCGTCTCCTTGGGGCATCAGGACTCTCGGCAATGGTCATCCTGCCAGGTGGCCCTTGCTGCGGCTGGGTGGCGCCCGTGGGGAGAGCCCCTGGTCGGAGTGGGTGGTATCGGGGTGGACGTTTCGCAGATGAAACGTCAACATGTATCAGGTCGCTCTGCGGCCGAGTCTTTCAAAAGAAAAGGTATCGTTTCTAGTTCTGGTTCTCCTGCCCTTTCCCCCTTGGCCACTCCATGGGAGGAGGGACAGGCCCGCCGGCTTGGGGCGAAGTACTTCCCCCGCTATTTGGTCTGTTCTCGAACCGATGGGGGGGGGGACGTTCGCCACCTCCAAGCCCATGTTCTTTGTTCAGCACATTGAGGACGTCTTCGGGGAAATCGAGGCTCTCAGCAAGATGCGTTCAGGGTCCGTTCTTATCAAGACCACCTGCGCCACACAGTCGGCGGCGCTCCAGGCGTGCGACCGCCTAGGGGACATTCCAGTATCCATTGTCCCACATCTGGCACTAAATAGGACGCAGGGGGTTATATTTCATCGTGACCTCCTGCTACAATCTGATGAGGAGCTCAGGGCCAACCTGGAGTGCCGAGGCGTGCATTTCGTCCGGCGAGTCCAGCGCGGCCCCAAAGACCGTCGCATCGACACCGGGGCCTTTATCCTCGCCTTCGAGGGGGACGTTCTCCCGGAGAAGGTAAAGGTGATGTGCTACCGGTGTGACGTGCGACCTTACATCCCGCCTCCTATGCGCTGTTTTAGGTGTTTGCGCTTTGGGCACATGTCGTCACGGTGTGAGGCTGAGCCCCTTTGTGGCGATTGCGGACGTCCTCTTGGTGAGGAACATACATGCACCCCACCACCTCGGTGCGTTAATTGTCCTGGCGTCCATTCGCCTAGATCCTCAGACTGCCCCGCATATCAGAAGGAGAAGAAGATACAAGAAATCAAAACTTTGGATCGGCTCTCTTATTCTGAGGCCCGGAAGAAGTACGACTGCCTCCATCCCGTGCCATTGACCACTTCGTTTGCCTCAGTTGTGTCCACTCCTTCCGCGGTATCCTCACCCCTATCCTGTCCCCCCTCCGCCTCCTCCGCCCATCAGGGGGCTCTGCCTCCGCCTCCCAAATCCCTCCCTTCCAAATCCTCCTCCCCCGTGGCCCCCACCCCCTCTGCCCCAGGGGCCACCCTTCCTCCTCCTCCTCCTCCCCCCACGCCACCTGAGAAGCGATCCTCTTCTCAGGCGTCCATCGGGGAAACGTTCCGGACCCCAGCCTCCGAGGTCCGGCGTTCCAAAATGGACCCCGCGCGTGAGAACCTTCTTCGGGTCCAGCCCACCATCCCTGTGCCTCCTCGGCCTTCCAAGAAGTAGTCTCTATCCCCCTCTCCACCCCAGCGCGTTTCGTCTGACGCTCCATCCGCGAGTCGCTGCTCCCGGCCGTCCTCAGTTTCGCCGGGACGCTCTGCTGCCAGGCGCTCCGCCGGCCTTTCGTCGGCAAATGATGCGGCCCCTCCTACACAACCAGGGACAGCGGCCGCGGCTGGCGACGAGTCGATGGAACCGGATCCGCCTCCCGTCGGTTGTAGCGTTGTTCCCTCGCAACCTGGCCCTCCGCGGCCGTCGAGGTGACCAGCTCTTCCCCCATCTCGTTCCCCCAACCTTTTGACTAGCAATGGCGTTGTTTCATTGGAACATAAGAGGTATTCGATCTAATCGGGAGGAATTACAACTGCTCCTCCGCCTGCACTGTCCGCTCGTCCTTGGTCTCCAGGAAACCAAGTTGCGCCCGACTGACCGTATTGCCTTTACCCACTATACCTCGGAGCGGTATGACCTCACCCTTGTGGACGGTATCCCAGCTCATGGTGGGGTCATGTTGCTCGTTCGGGACGATGTTTATTACCATCCCATCCCATTGACCACCCCACTTCAAGCAATAGCTGTCCGCATTACTCTTTCTGCTTTTACTTTTTCAGTTTGTACCATCTACACTCCACCGTCATCTGCTGTTACTCGGGCTGACATGATGCACCTGATCGTTCAGCTTCCCCCGCCGTTCTTATTGTTTGGCGACTTCAATGCCCATCATCCCCTTTGGGGCTCTCCTGCATCCTGTCCAAGAGGCTCACTCTTGGCGGATGTCTTCAACCATCTCAATCTTGTCTGCCTCAATACCGGCGCCCCGACTTTCCTCTCGGACTCTACTCATACCTACTCCCACTTGGACCTCTCGATCTGTTCTACCACTCTTGCCCGTCGGTTCGAGTGGTATGTCCTTTCTGACACCTATTCGAGCGACCACTTCCCCTGTGTCGTTCGTCTCCTGCACCACATCCCATCCCCACGTCCTTCGAGCTGGAACATACCGATAGCTGACTGGGGACTTTACTCCTCCCTGGCGACCTTTCCGGACCACGATTTTCCCAGTTGTGACAGTCAGGTCGAATACCTCACGGCTGTTATCATCAATGCTGCCGAACGTTCCATTCCTCGTACTACTTCTTCTTCACGTCGCGTTTCCGTCCCCTGGTGGAACGAGGCTTGTAGGGACGCTATCCGTGCTAGACGACGTGCTTTACGCACCTTTCGCCGCCATCCTACGTTGGCGAATTGTATTGAATACAAACGACTCCGAGCGCAATGCCGTAGAGTCATCAAAGACAGCAAAAAAGCTTGTTGGGCCTCTTTCACCAGCTCCTTTAACAGTTTTACTCCCTCTTTCGTCGTTTGGGGTAGCCTGCACCGGCTGTCGGGCATTACGGCCCACTCCTCAGTACCTGGCCTGACGTCAGGTAATGCGGTCCTTGTTGATCCTGTGGCTGTCTCCAACGCCTTTGGCCGCTTTTTTGCGGAGGTTTCAAGCTCCGCCCATTACCATCCTGCCTTCCTTCCCAGGAAAGAGGCAGAAGAGGCTCGGCGACCTTCCTTCCACTCGCTGAATCTGGAAACTTATAATGCCCCCTTTACTATGTGGGAACTCGACCGTGCGCTTGCACTGTCCCGGTCCTCTGCTCCGGGGCCAGATGCCATTCACGTTCAGATGCTGGCACACCTTTCTCCGGCGGGCAAAAGCTTCCTTCTTCGTACCTACAATCGCGTCTGGACCGAAGGTCAAGTCCCCATGCGTTGGTGTGACGCTGTTGTTGTTCCTATACCCAAACCCGGGAAGGATAGACACCTTCCTTCTAGTTACCGCCCCATTTCTCTTACAAGCTGTGTCTGTAAGGTGATGGAGCGCATGGTTAATGCTCGGTTAGTCTGGATTCTTGAATCTCGACGACTACTTACTAATGTCCAATGCGGCTTTCGTCGCCGCCGCTCCGCTGTTGACCACCATGTGACCTTGTCGACATTCATCATGAACAACTTTTTGCGAAGGCGCCAAACGGTAGCCGTGTTCTTCGACTTGGAGAAGGCTTATGATACCTGTTGGAGAGGAGGTATCCTCCGCACTATGCACAGGTGGGGCCTACGCGGTCGCCTGCCCCTTTTTATTGATTCCTTTTTAACGGATCGAAAGTTTAGGGTACGTGTGGGTTCCGTATTGTCCGACGTCTTCCTCCAGGAGAACGGAGTGCCTCAGGGCTCCGTCTTGAGCGTAGCCCTTTTTGCCATCGCGATCAACCCAATTATGGATTGCATTCCACCTAATGTCTCAGGCTCTCTCTTTGTCGATGACTTCGCGATCTACTGCAGTGCCCAGAGAACATGCCTCCTGGAGCGCTGCCTTCAGTGTTGTCTAGACAGCCTCTACTCATGGAGCGTGGCAAATGGCTTCCGGTTCTCTGAAGAGAAGACGGTTTGTATCAACTTTTGGCGATATAAAGCGTTCCTTCCGCCATCCTTACATCTCGGTCCCATTGTTCTCCCATTCGTGGACACAACTAAGTTTCTAGGGCTCACGTTGGACAGGAAACTGTGTTGGTCTCCACATGTCTCTTAATTGGCGGCCCGTTGTACACGTTCCCTTAATGTCCTCAGAGTTCTTAGCGGTTCATCTTGGGGAGCGGATCGCACTGTCCTGCTTCGCTTGTATCGGTCCATAGTCCGATCGAAGCTGGATTATGGGAGCTTCGTCTACTCGTCCGCTCGGCCATCCCTCTTACGCCGTCTCAACTCCATCCACCATCGGGGGATACGTCTTGCGACCGGAGCCTTCTACACTAGTCCTGTCGAGAGTCTTTATGCTGAAGCTGCCGAGTTACCATTGACCTACCGGCGCGACGTACTGCTGTGTCGGTATGCCTGCCGGCTGTTGTCTATGCCCGACCACCCTTCTTACCAGTCCTTCTTCGCCGATTCTCTCGACCGTCAGTACGGGTTGTATGTGTCTGCCCTGCTGCCCCCCGGAGTCCGCTTACGTCACCTGCTTCGACAATTGGGTTTTGCCCTCCCTACCACCTTCAGAGAGGGTGAGAGCCCGACACCACCTTGGCTCCAGGCTCCGGTTCCTATTTATCTCGACCTCAGCTCACTCCCAAAGGAGGGTACTCCGGCTGCAGTGTATTGCTCACGGTTTGTCGAACTTCGTGCTCGACTTGCCGGTCACACCTTTATTTACACCGATGGCTCCAAAACTGACGACGGCGTCGGCTGTGCCTTTGTTGTCGGGGCCGCCACCTTTAAATACCGGCTCCTCGACCAATGTTCCAGCTTTACGGCCGAGCTTTTTGCTCTCCATCAGGCCGTTCAGTATGCCCGCCGCCACCGCCATTCATCGTATGTACTCTGCTCTGACTCACTCAGTGCTCTTCAGAGCCTTGCAGCTCCCTATCCGGTCCATCCCTTGATTCAACGGATACAGCAGTCCCTCCATTCTTTCGCTGATAATGGTGGTTCTGTCAGCTTTATGTGGTTTCCCGGACATGTAGGAGTGCCTGGGAATGAGGCTGCGGATGCTGCAGCCAAGGCTGCAGTCCTCCTGCCTCGGCCAGCCTCCCATTGTGTCCCGTCATCTGACGTTCGTGGGGATGTATGTAAGAGGCTTGTGTCGTTGTGGTGGGATGCTTGGTCATCCCTCCAAGGAAACAAGCTCCGGGCAGTAAAACCGCTCCCAACTGCTTGGACAACATCCTCCCAACCATCTCGGCGCGAGGAGGTCCTTCTGACCAGGTTGCGGATTGGGCATTGCCGGTTTAGCCACCGCTACCTGCTCTCCGGTGACCCAGCCCCGCAGTGCCCTTGTGGTCAGGCATTAACAGTGCGCCATGTTTTATTGTCGTGTCCCCGTTTTAGTCAATTTCGTGTTATCCTGTCCCTGCCATCTACTTTACCGGATGTTTTAGCTGATGACGCTCGAGCAGCTGCTCGTATTCTGCATTTTTTAACTTTAACTGGCTTGTCCAAAGACATTTAACCTTTTTACTTATTTTATCTGCATCTTTGTCAGGTCCTTCTGATGTCCCCCCATCCCCTTGAGTTTTAGCAGATTCCATGTGCTCTAACACCAGTGACTGGGCGCTAATGACCTCAGCAGTTGAGCGCCCTTAAACCCTACAAAAAAAAAAAAAAAAAAAAATATAATGGAATTAGTAGGCTTATTTTCAATAAAACAGTAAGTAATCATAGGTATGATTAAATTATATACTGTAACTGATAAATTTTATTCCATAAGCCTAGATATTGCAGATGTTAAAAAATGTATTTTTGACTAGTGTTTGTAATTTTTTTCCATAACTTCCAATTGAATCTCAAAGTTGAAATTTATACTGAAGTTTGAAATCAGGAACGTCTATTAACTGTGAAACTTTCAGATTTTTATCTGATCCCCCACAACAAAGATATTGCAGGCCACAACGTGGAAAAATTAAAAAAAATCAATTTTTTAAAATAGTGTATTTTTTAAGTGTAAGCTGCTCACCATTGACACTCCATAAAAAGTAATTATACTATACAGTGTAGTCATAGAAAAAATATTAATGCTGGGAAATTAATCTTTCTTTGGAAAACTACTGTTCAAAATAGTTTTTTTTTTTTTTTTTTTTTTTAATTTGTGGCGGATAACTTTGAACTATTTAAAATATATTAAGGAATACATTCAGCTAAGTGATAATGATGTTAATTTGTAGCCCAGAGTGTGTTGAACTAAATGTATTTTATCTTAAAGGCTTAGGACAATCCACTGCTGAATAATTGTAAAAGATGTAGATGCTTGCAAATACAAAAGAACACATGCAGCCTGGAACAAATATGGCCGCCATTTTAAATAATAAACAATAAATTTCTTTAAGAATATTTTTGCGACTACTAAACATTGGGGAATTCACCCAGAAAATATAAAATTTTCTGAGGTGTTCAAGCAACCAATCATTTTTTTTTTTCTAAGACCACTTGGTATGGATTGACCCAGTTGCCCATTTTTAATAATGGTTCAGGTAACTTCAGTGGGCAGTTAACCTCACTTTATCCTATATCTAATATACACAAGTATGTTTTCTGAGGACAGAACAGATGGAGTCCTTTCTGAAAGACCCATTTTGGAATCTGCCTGAGATGATTGTAAGTGTCATAAGAACTGCAGTGCCTCATTTGTTGGCCCATATTGTGCAATGTTAGTTTCGTTATATGCAATTTACATGAATAATGCACCCCTCCCCCGCGCACACACGCACACACGCACACACACACACACCATTTTTTTCATAGTTTATGCGTGATATACATACATCTTCATCTATACTCTGCAGACCAACATGAAGTTCATGGCAGGTGGTACATCCCATTATACCACTTATTAGACTTGCTTACCGTACTGTTCCCTTCACTTATGGAGTGCAGGAAGAATGTTTGTTTGAATGTCTCCATGCATGCAGTAATTGTTCTAATATTACCCTCTTGATCCCTATGTGAGTGATATGTAGGGGGTTGTAGTATATTTGTATAGCAATCATGTAAAGCTGGTTCTTGAAACGTTGTTAACAGACTTTCTTGACATAGTTTACGTCTATCTTAGAGTTTTCCAGTTCAGTTCCTTCAGTACCTCTGTGACACTCTGCCAAGGATTAAACAAACCTGTGACCATTCGCACTGCCCTTCTCTGTATACATTCAATATTCCCTGTTAGCTCTATCTGGTACGTGTCCCACACACTTGAGCTATATTCTAGAACTGATTGCACAAGTGATTTGTAAACAATCACCTTTGTGGACTGGTTGCACTTCCCCAGTATTCTACCAATAAACCAGAGCCCACCATCTTTACCCACAACAGAATCTGTGATCATTACATTTCATATCCCTATGAAGTATTACACCTAGGTATTTGTATGAGTTGTCCAATTTTTAACGAAATCGTCGTAATGAATGGGATTGATCTGAAATTTCGTTAAAGAAGAATAATAAATTTTATCTTTTGCTTTTAAGTTAATTTTCTTTCGTGCGAACTTTGTTGTAGAACCACTCTCTTATTTTCGTGTGGTAATAAAAATTTTTACTTTCTTAAGAATTACGTACATCTAAAGAAAAAATATTTACGTGAACTCATATGAACTGGTTAAGAATATTAGGTTGAGAATTGAGTCCTTTAAATCATTCGGCCTTGGCATACACTTTCCAGATGCAGTGGGTTTTTTGTTAAATATTTTTACTGAATTTTATCCCGGCACTAGCCATAGAACACAAGATTACCTCTATTAGCAGAAAATGTTTTAATTATTGCCAAGCCGACATTTATCACTGATCAAACCTACTTCATTACACATTTAAGATATTTTGAAAGAACCAAACTGTTTAAATTTCAATGTTAACTAACATTAGCTATCCGCCTACGAATGCACAAACGTATAATTAATTCAAATTTTATCAGCCACAGGATCACTGAAAAAGAAGAACAATTTCTTAATTCACCATTGATTTTTATGCATCTGTTCCCGATTTACGGGTTTGCTATTGTTGGTCGCGGCACAGCCCAGCAACACCACTAAAAAAAATGCTGAAAAATTCTTAAAGAAATTTTATAGATGACGTGGGCAAGCTAATTTACATAAATAATTCACACTTTTGATAAACTCTAATATATTTAGATCAAACAACAATACAACTCACATTAATTCGTAACGTATCGTCTAATGGCGGCTAAGTCCAGACAGAGACAAAAGAAGTCTACCCATTCGTAAAAAACTCTTTCACAGGGTCCTACCGCAATGACTTCTGAACAGAGAAGACCAAAGAATACATAATGCATTGTGCTTAAATAGTATTGCTGACTATTAACATTTCTTTGCAAATTGACGATATTATTCTCTTCTGACAACATTTTATATATATCTCTGCTATCGCAAATACTGACACATTTTACAATCGCATAATAAATACAGAAAAATTCCTATCCTAAATACAGAGAAATATTACAACAAAAAATATAAGGAGAATAACAAATGTCTTTTACACCACATTCAGTAATATTTTTGTTCAATAATTACGATATATACAACTTGCCCAGAGCGGCGTATATGGTACAAATAAACTCTTGTTCTTTAATAACGAGAGTTTGCCAGGGAACGTTACATTGCCCCCTGGCAGCATTTGGCAAAGAGTTTTTACACTTTGACACAATGGTGCCAGTAACGTTCTTTACACTTGTATATTTTACAGAATGGCTCTTTTATTTAGTCCCAGGGTTATATAAGTTCATGGCTCCCCCATTTGGGCGTAGGCAAACAGAAAAACTGTGCCGGAGCCCAGCCATCCCAGTTGGTTCATGGTCAATATTGTTTCTTCAACAGTTATTCATTTGAATTAAATTAGCAGTTCGTCACAAACGGTTACACAATTACACAATATCACAGTCACATACAGTTCGACTGAAGTTTTTTGTGTGTGATACTATTATTCTTGTGATACACTACAAGGTCACTTGTCCTACGTAGTAAATGTTCAATGTTTATCGAAATGAAGTCATTGACATGTTATTCAGTTTATGTGAACATAAAAAAAAATCAATAATGCTGTATTTGGTGAGCGGTGCGGAGTGATTGTTGAGCGGCGCTCGGCGCGGCGCGCTGACTCCGTGTAGGTCACCGCCCCCAGCGTTGACAGCTACGGCGCGGAGGGGCGTGGCTGTCTGTCTGGTCTGCTACAGGCTGCTGCGGCCGCTGCATAGCTGATGTAGCCGGATGCGCGTTTGATATCCGCTCGCCCGTGCGACGTCTTCTTGCAGTGCTCCAGGAAACATGCAACAAGTTCAGAAACAGTGTACTATCCTTATAGGCATTTTTCCTGCTGTGGGAAAGAACGCACACAGTTAGTGGCAGTTATTACTCAGTAGGCCTTCACTAGTCTGGTTTGCACAATGTTTCGTTGTCACAGTAACACGTTTTATGGGCATACAATATTTTGCACCATGTCATGACTTGTCATTAGTCACACGCAAGTTTTCACCTTTGGAGAAAATGTATCTCTGTAGTCAATGCGCTTTCCTAGCGTCCCTGGACACACAGAGTTAAAGTTTGACACTAGCTTGATCCACCGTCCGTTATCGGTTCACTGTTCGTGTCATGCTAGTTCCTTGTCCACTTGCACACACGGCGATGATACAGTTTTTTATTACTTATACTCAACTACTCCGTGACGTATTGCTGCAGGTTTAACAGTCACTGTCTGTCTCTGCCGCACAATACTGCACTTTTGTTTAAGTTCCTTTATTTTTATTTACAATGTCCGCTGTGCAATTTTTTTTTGTAATAGCACATTCGTAACTCTTTACCAAGGTGTGATATTTGCGTACATGGTAACAAAATATTAAAATTTGGTATTAGTTTGCCCAAAAGTCATCTATATTCGTGTTCGAGTAGATTTTATTTGTGCATTCCAGCCGGATTCAGGCATATTCTTCAATAACTCCTTTGAACTCATGTCACACTTTACTATCAACGTCCTACGTAACTACAGTGTAGTCTCTGTAGGCAAAAATTGACTTGGACTGTATCTGGCTAGCTCTTTTTTACTGTTTGAATCTGCACATACTTCAATTGAAGCTTCTTTGTGCGTAACTTTGCATTACATAAATTTGCAACAAGTTTGCCTCCCGTGGTGCCCTCGGGTCACTACTGGGTGCATTATTTTCTCTAATAACGTTGGTGAGATAATAAAGTTCTCAGGGCCTCATATTATTGATATTATTCTGGGTTCGAATCTGTCAATCTGACAGCTACACATATATACATACATACACATAATAGAGAAGATTGTGCCAAGAAATATTTCAAATTTGGGCACATAGAAAATTATGTAGTACATTAACTAATCATTACTAAAATGTTCTTTTTGATTGAACTCTGTCACAGCTTAACACTACAAATAATTGCACTAATCAGATTATCTGTGCAAACATTTAGAGCATGTTCTAGATAACACAAATTAAAAGAGTACATAACACAAATATCCATACACATGAGAAAGTCAATCATATTCTTATAACTAAACACTTCTACACTAGTACATTATCTCTAAAGATCACACATCATTAATGTTCATTATTTACAAAAGAATGGTGTCCACATATGACTATTAGTCTTTTACTGTAGGAATGCTTTTACATCCTTGCGCGGATACAGTCCCCGTACTCTTCCAGAGTGGGGATCTGCTAAGAGATAGCTACACTCATGTAGCACACTTACTACTCTAAAAGGTCCATTGTACACCAATTGCCACTTGCTATTCTGTTTCAAGGATGCCGAGGACTTAGGATGATTGCGTAAGAGTACCAAGTCCCCAACACTAAATTTTTGGTTATTCGTCACATGTCGATTATATTTTTCTTTCCTTTTCTGAGCGCACCTGGTAAGGTTGGACCCTGCTTTTCTTATCTTGTGTGCTTATATGCAATGTATAACCTGAAAAATTTATTTAACTCTCCAAATGTTCGTAAAAAAACTTTTTCCTTCTTGGGCCAAGGAATGGAGTATGAGGCTCGACAGTAAGTTTTGTGAGGCTTCACCTCGATATTGTACTGATATCCCTTAACAATTCCTGGTCATTCTGAAAATACATCTGCATAATTAAATAATAACTGTACCAAATCCTGTTGTTGCATTGAATTTAAATTTTCGGACTGTGATACTTTGTTCACAAGTGCGTCCACATTTGCTTTTAATTGATCACCTTGTACGTCAGGATAATAGAGATTCTGTCCTAGACCATGATTGTCTAAATGTAGTATCGACTGATTCCTACACTTTATGTTAATAGCATTACAATTAGGTACAGGTACCTCTTCAGATCTGAGCATGGACAATTCTATTCTCCTACCAGCATTCATCAAACTTAATTTTCCCCGAGAAAGGTCAATTATTGCGTCCCTTTCTCTCAAAAAATCTACCCCCAAAATGCAGGCTACTTTTAAACCCTTTACTACCAGGAATGAGCACGTTATGGCTTCATCCCCTAAATACATCTCTACCCGCACTTGGAGTTTATTTGTCGCTGTGCACTTATGGCTCCAGTGACTTTACAATTATTCACGGGAAAAGTCAGTATATGCCTTTCCTTTCCCAGTACTTTGAATAAGTCCATACTCATAACACTGACAGTAGCACCTGTATCTACGACCGCTTGCACATCAATATTGTTAATTTTGATCTCTATTATCGCTTGTACTTTGTCTTTGTGCTCCTTTACGCACGTGGATGGTTCAGTTATTAATTCATCTCCCATCTGTACCCCGTCATTATACCTAAGGATACAGATGTTGTTCGGTGTTTTGTTCTGTGTCGGGCTGCTCTCACTCCTAACCTCAGCCGACGATGGAGAGCGTATCTCGGCTGCATCTAGTTTGTTGAATTATTGCTAGTGGATGGGTGTGGCTGCTCTGTGTCACTAACCTCCACTATGTGCACGTTGTGTTGCGTCGGCCGCCACGGTTGCGCAATTGGCGCATTTTGTGGTGGCGGTCGGTTATTGTCATACCTATCACTGTTTTGCCGGTCCGGACTGGGCCTCTGGTTCTGCGGCCAAGTTCGGTTTGCATCATTATAAGTATTAGTATTGCTCGGCCCCCTGGCATTTTTCCATCTATTATTGCTTGGTGGGCCTGTCTCATACCGGTCATCGAACCTCCTTTTCCGGTCATTATTCACCGGCGGACTATTGCCGTTCCGGTCTCTACCTCTATTTCCGTTTTGTGCATACTCTTGTCTCCTATTATTACCTCCGCCATTTCCATTACTTGGTGGAGGCGTGTTATTTCGACCATTTGTATAACCATTTCCTTTACTTCTAGCCTGTTCAGAGGCTGCCTTAACGTCCTCCTGAATCAGGTCAATTGAGTCCAGAACAGACAAGAAATGTTCCATATCATTTTCAGGCACGTGTATAAGCTTTTCCTTTACATGTATCGGCAAGTGTGATTTCAAAAGCCTGATCAAATCCCGGGATGAAATCTGTTCGTCCCAGTAACGGGTCTTATTAATGTACTTCTCGAAATATTTTCGCAAATTGCCTAGTCGTGGAGAATATGGCTCTGGATTATATACCTCCTTCCGTAATCTCTCCTGGATACATGTTGACCAATATTTGGCCAAGAATGCTTTTTCAAATTGCTCATATGTATCACAACTGTCAGCTGCTTCGGTTGCCCATAATGCAGCATCTCCTTGTATGTAGGACATAACGAACTGTATTTTCTGGGTATGACTCCAAACGCTAGGCAAAATGTTTCTAAATCCCTTGATAAACACTACAGGGTGAACAGATTTCTTCTCCGTTGTAAAGATCTGAAACTGTCGGTTCCTAATCAAGCTTTCTTCAATCACTACTTTGGAATGACATTTATTTGGTTCATTTACATTGGTTGCCTGTTCTGTCTCGCAGTCGCAACTTTTTACTGCAGTATTTATAAGCCTATCATTGTTGGACCTGGCTGGCGTGACATACGCATGCGCCTCGTCATGCCGCAAGCTACGCTCCATTTCGGCAAGACGACGGTCCACACTCCGCTGCCACAGCGGAATGTCTTTGTGCACTATCTTTTTTAGATCCTGCACATCCGCACTTGAGCCCACATCTCTGGCCTCAACCGCGGCGTGCACTTTCTGATCTATTTCTTTTATGACTTCATTTTCTACTTTGTGTACTTGTTCGATCACTTTGTCCTCAATTACTTGAGTTGTGTCAATTTCCAATTGCTCGACTCTGTTAGTCAGGACACTAATTTCCTCTACAATATTGGCGTTAGCCACCTGAATACTGTCTACTCTTTCGCTTAATTCATGCACTGTTTTGGGTATTGTTTCATATTTTTGTTTCAAACTAACAAGCTCACTTTGCATAACTTCTAAAGTTTGCATCAACTGCAAGTCCCTCTCATGTAGGCGTCGGTCACGCTCTGCTTGTTTAGCATCACGTTCTTTATCGCGTTCTGCTTGTTTGCATGCAAATTCAGCTACCAATCTCTGGTCACGCTCTGCTTGCATACGTACAAATTCAGCTTGGAAATTGAGCATGCGCTCGAACATAACTCTTAATGATTGCACTTCTGACATCACACCACTCTCTGGTCCGTGTCCAGTGCTTGCGGATGGCACAGTATTTCCGCTATCAACTGAATCACTGGGTGGCAGTGGCAACATTTCTTGTCCTTCTGCCCCCAGATTCTCACATTGTACTTCCTGAACTACGTCACTAACATTACTTTGTGTCCCACTTTCCAACTCGGTATCACTACTTACTGACTGTTGCTCCTTATCCATGTTGATATCTTTCTGACTACGCAATCTAACCATATTAAACAAAAGAAATAAAATCTGAACTAAATATCCTAACACTCAGGTTTCACTGACATAATCACACAAGAAATGGACATTAACTAATACACACTTACTATATACTACAATGACTAACTACCTAAATGTCCTGTTATTTTAAAACAAAGTACTAACAACAAGCACACCACTAATGATCCGAGAACACTGCACTGAGGCTACTTTACTACCCACAGGACAACTACACTGTAGCTTTACCTTTTGGTGATCTATCTTGGGTGCAGCTGCCCGCTGATATTGTGGTAGGTAATTAATTTTTCGAAATATTGAGCTCTCTTCTTCAGCTTGCCTCTGGGTACATAGTGTTCTCATGCAAAAAATCATACACAGGTATTACCACACAATATTGGTTATGCAATACATACAATACATAGAAAAATTATTAAATGTTCTGCAACAAAGTTCGACTATATTAATTCCCTAGTTATCTCACGGGTATTTAGTGGCCACTGCATATTCGAGCCCCACGTTGGGCGCCAATTTAACGAAATCGTCGTAATGAATGGGATTGATTTGAAATTTCGTTAAAGAAGAATAATAAATTTTATCTTTTGCTTTTAAGTTAATTTTCTTTCGTGCGAACTTTGTTGTAGAACCACTCTCTTATTTTCGTGTGGTAATAAAAATTTTTACTTTCTTAAGAATTACGTACATCTAAAGAAAAAATAATATTTACGTGAACTCATATGAACTGGTTAAGAATATTAGGTTGAGAATTGAGTCCTTTAAATCATTCGGCCTTGGCATACAGTTTCCAGATGCAGTGGGTTTTTTGTTAAATATTTTTACTGAATTTTATCCCGGCACTAGCCATAGAACACAAGATTACCTCTATTAGCAGAAAATGTTTTAATTATTGCCAAGCCGACATTTATCACTGATCAAACCTACTTCATTACACATTTAAGATATTTTGAAAGAACCAAACTGTTTAAATTTCAATGTTAACTAACATTAGCTATCCGCCTACGAATGCACAAACGTATAATTAATTCAAATTTTATCAGCCACAGGATCACTGAAAAAGAAGAACAATTTCTTAATTCACCATTGATTTTTATGCATCTGTTCCCGATTTACGGGTTTGCTATTGTTGGTCGCGGCACAGCCCAGCAACACCACTAAAAAAAATGCTGAAAAATTCTTAAAGAAATTTTATAGATGACGTGGGCAAGCTAATTTACATAAATAATTCACACTTTTGATAAACTCTAATATATTTAGATCAAACAACAATACAACTCACATTAATTCGTAACGTATCGTCTAATGGCGGCTAAGTCCAGACAGAGACAAAAGAAGTCTACCCATTCGTAAAAAACTCTTTCACAGGGTCCTACCGCAATGACTTCTGAACAGAGAAGACCAAAGAATACATAATGCATTGTGCTTAAATAGTATTGCTGACTATTAACATTTCTTTGCAAATTGACGATATTATTCTCTTCTGACAACATTTTATATATATCTCTGCTATCGCAAATACTGACACATTTTACAATCACATAATAAATACAGAAAAATTCCTATCCTAAATACAGAGAAATATTACAACAAAAAATATAAGGAGAATAACAAATGTCTTTTACACCACATTCAGTAATATTTTTGTTCAATAATTACGATATATACAACTTGCCCAGAGCGGCGTATATGGTACAAATAAACTCTTGCTCTTTAATAATGAGAGTTTGCCAGGGAACGTTACAAATTCCAACAGCGACTTGTTGACATTATAGTTGTAGGATACTATGTTTTTTTGTGAAGTGCAAAATTTTGCATTTCCTAACATTTAAAGCAATTCCCAATGTCTGCACCACTTTGAAATCTTATCAACATCTGACTGAATATTTATGCAGCTTCTTTCAGATAGTACTTCACTATAGATAACTGCACCATCTGCAAAAAGCCTGATTTTACTGTTAATGTTGTCTGCAAGGTCATTAATATACAATATGAACAGGAAGAGTCCCAACACACTTCCCTGGGGCATACCTGAAGTTACTTCTACATCTGATGATGACTCTCCATCCAAGATGACATGCTGCATCCTGCCTACCATAAAGTCCTCAATCCATTCACAAATTTCACTTGATACCCCGTATGATGGTACTTTCTACAATAAGGGTATGTTTGCAGTACTGAGTCAAATGGTTTTTGGAAATCAAGAAATATTGCATCTCTTTGGCTGCCTTGATCCAAATCTTTGTGTGTCGTGTGAGAAAAGTGTGAGTCGGGTTTCACATGATCGATGTTTTCAAAATATGTGCCCTACCCTTCTTGTAGAAGGGTGTGACCTTTGCCGTTTTCCAAGAACTTGGCACGGTTTTTTGTTTCAGGGATCTATGATAGATTATAGTTAGAAGAGGGACTAACTCAGCTGCAAATTCAGTACAGAATCTGATGGGGACTCTATTGGGGCCTGGAGCTTGGTTCAGTTTTAACTATTTCAGCTGTTTCTCAACACCACTGACACTAATACTTATTCAATTCCTCTTTTCAGTGGTACAAGGACTAAACTTGGGCAATTCTCCTAGGTTTTTCTTTGTAAAGGAATGCTTGAAAACGGACTTGAACCTTTCAGCTTTTGCTTTGCTACCCTCAATTTCCATTCTTGTCTTATTCACTAGGGACTGGACACTAACTTTGGTGTCATTAACAGCCATTACATATGACCAGAATTTTTTTGGGTTCTATGAAAGATCACTTGACAATACTCTGCTAGTCTCCAGTCATTGAAGGTGTCACGCATTGCTCTCTTGACAGCCAGTCATGTTTCATTCAGCATGTCTCTATGTACATCCCTACACTTTGTTTTACATAAACTATGTGTGATGTCTGTTTCTTTATAGTGACTGCATACAATGGAGGTTTCCTCCTGTTATCAACTCTTCTACTGGGTACATGTCTGTCCTGTGCATTGTCAACTATTCTTTTAAACTTGAGCCAGAGTTCCTCTACATGCTGCTCTCCTTGTTGGAGACTTGTCCAGTTTCTAATGTAAAGTTTCTGAATTTACCTCACAGTTTATTTTTATGATGAAAGATGTGTTAAACAGGGCAAATTGCATTAAATAGAATGCAACCATAAAATATTAGGCTACGTAACAGATTGGTATGTTACCACAAGCTCCGCCTGTCACAACAACCAAGATTTCAGTGAAAGGTCCATTCTCACAAACTAGTGCATTTGCTTGTAAGAGCATTACATTGTATTATGTATTGTAACGTTACCATTACGGTTGCCTCATTTCGTTATTAATCCTCTAAGTAATTTTTAATTGTGTACTGTGCATTGCTTATGAAGTACGTTCTAGCTGCCTTTTTAAATAGATGTATTTTAGTAATCTTTTTCATGTCTTGGTCAATTATTTATAGTATTTTGTCCATTGATAGAAAATCCTGTTTTGAGTTTGTTTTCTTTGGTAAATAAATGTTATAAAGGAGACAATGAATGTATGGCTGTCGTCCTTGCGAGCCACTTACATGGATCTGTTGTCCTCTGCCGGCTCCACATCGGCCATACTTGGCTGATTCGTGGTCACCTCCTCTATTGCGAGGACTAAGGTCAGTGTCACTGTGGTTCCCACTTGACTGTTGTCCACATCTTGTTTGACTGCCCAGTTTTAGCTGCTCTGCAGTGGACTTTAAATCTTCCCGCCACACTGCCAACAGTGTTGGGAGTCAATGCCTCAATGGCTGATATGCAGGGTGATTATAATTAAACTTTCAAAACACTGTAGAAATAACACCACTGGTCAGAGTGACGTCAAATTGGAATGGAATATTATCGGGAGGGGGGGGGGGGGGGGGGGGGGGAGGAAAGTATGGTAGAAGATAAAAATAGTATGAAAATTGGTCAATAGATGGTGCTGTATGTGTTAGAATACATAAATGTAAACACCTGTCATGCGCACGACCCATTAAAGTTAGTATAAACAAGTCGGGTACACGGCCTTTCCTCCTTTCGCGTCCGTGACATTCGCCATGAGAGTCTCGATGCAGGATCGCACTCTGCTTGTAAAGCTATATTACAAAAATCATGACTGCACACATTGCTCCGCAGAAGTTCTGGACACTGAAGGGTTTGAAAAAAGTTGTTGTTCTGATGACTGCCGTGGGTCTGTAGAAAATGATTCGGAAATTCGAAAAGACCGGTTCTTTTGGTGTTCAACCTGGTAGAGGGAGGAAACGAATTGATTCGACATCAGTGGCCACAGCAATGGAGGAAGAGACAAAGGGTGGTGTGCAAACTTTTAGTGCATGGAGAATTGCCCGAACATTGGACATACCCATGAGCACGGTGCGTAAAATCCTACGAAACATCCTTCTTTGCTATCCATTCAAAATTACCCATGTGCACGAGTTACTTCCTGCTGACCTGCTAGCAAGAGAGACCTTTGCTTTAGAATTTCTTGCTCGCATGGAAGTGGACAGTGATTGACCGTGGAAGATTTTGTGGACAGACGAAGCCCGCTTCCATCTGACAGGATACGTCAACAGACAGAATTGTCGAATATGGGCAACGGAAAAGCCACATGCAAAACGACCGGTACCACTTCATCCTGAAAAGGTCACTGTGTGGTGTGGGTTTCCGGTATCATTTAACATAGGGCCATATGTTTTTGAACAGACGGGTGCATCCGGTCCTGTTACCTGTACAGTCACTGGTAAGCGCTATGAATGTCTTTTGCGCAACCATGTCATTCCTGCTCTTCAACAGCCTGGATGTGTGGATGGGATCATTTTTATGCAAGATGGTGCACCTGTGCATACTGAAAATCCAGTTAAGCACCTGCTGAAATGCTATTTCGGAAATGCTATAATTATCAGCTGCCATTTCCGTGCAGCCTGGCTGTCCTGAGCACATGATCTTAATCAGCATGATTTCTGGCTGTGGGGCTATCTGAAAGATGCTGTGTTCAGTGTTCCGATTGAAAACCTAGCTGCATTGAAGGCGTGCATTGCACAACACATTCTGAACATGACCCCGGAAGTACTTTGGTCAGTTGTGGAACTTGCTGTTTCTCAATTTCAACTTGTTGCAGAAAATAGTGGACAACATATCGTACATGTTGTGTGCCAGTCACACAGAAATTAATAATCCAGTTTGATTTTGATTGATGCTTTTTATGCGGTTTTTGGCCTCAGGACAATTGAAAACGGATTTTTCCCATCCGATGTGAAATGACCTTGCTGTGGTGGATGGGCTTACACTCATGCACAGTGAGTAATACAGTTTGTTTAATGTCAGATGTACACCTTAGGCATTGTTGTATGAGTCATTTGTAGTTAACCACTGTTAAATTATGATGCTTACAGTCGCATCTATTGCTACATTTTGTAACTTTTTTTTTTTTTTTTTTTTTTTTTTTTTTTTTTTTTTTTTTTTTTTTTTTTTTTTTTCCCTGCCATACATTTTCCCATTCTCCGATAATATTCTGTTGCAATTTGACGTCATTGCGACCAGTTGTGTTATTTCTCCAGTGGTTTGAAAGTTTAATAATAATCACCCTGTAGTTCTCCATTTTATTTGTGAGTGGGGTTTTTATCACACTATCTAAGGGTTGACATCTGGCCTTCTCTCGCAGGCATTCACCTTCCCTCCATTTTAACTCTTCCTCGCTCTTTATTTGCTGGTTGTTCACTTTGGTGTTTTTCTTTTCCATATCTGTATTCCTTTAGCCATGTCTTTTAGGCTTGAGATTTTAGTGTGTTGCAGAGTGGCTGGCTGAATCTTTTTTCTTCTCATGGTCAGTAAGCCCAGGCCATCTGCTGTATTGCTTTACTACCTTCTACCGCCTTTTTCCTTTTAGTGCATGTTCTCCCTTTTGTTTTGCCTTTCTTTTTCTTTCTTTCTTTCTTTTAGTGTCTTTCCTGGTTAGTTTTCTGGATTTTTTACTTCCCAAACTCTTGTGGGGAATGGTTTTACTCGTCTGAAGACTGTGTAGTTTGGTTCCTTACTCTCCAAACCAACCAACCAACTGGCTCTTGTTCCACAATTATCTGTAGCACCATAAGTACTCGTAGTCATGTTTTCCCTGACATGCACAACAGATTGGTAGGATACCCTGCTGTATGAGCTTGATTACTATTTTTAATTATTATTCTTATGGTCCTTTCCTGCAGTTCATAAACTTTGTCCATGTTTCTGTGTCTGGTGTCTAGGAAAGAATTTCCGTATCTAAGAATGGAGTGTATGTAGGAGTAGTATGTCTCCAAAAGACATTAGCTGTTACAAACCAATGCTAGAACCCAAGAGCATAACATGGGGATGGAATTCTTCTTGCTCTTATCTTTGTATGTTCATTCCATGTTAATTGAGTGTAGATGTTCATCCGTAAAAGCTATGTTAAACAAGCTATAGGTCGATCATCTGTGCTCAATGCAACAGATGGTTTTTCCTTCCTGTTTGAAGAAGTGCATGCTATTCCATATTTAAAGCCCATTATTATATGTAATAGGCTTTTCATGTTTTTACCAACAAGGTGAGAGAATTGAGAAATTATAAATCACTTTTGAGTGAGTGAGTGATTGTTGGCCATCTTCACTATCACCTGCACAGGTGACTTAAACAAGAATTGTTTGTGCAACTGACTTCTGACATATGAAGCCACTTCAAGGTGATGTAACAGGAACTCTTTTGTAAGCCATTCCACATTCAGTTCCCATTGAAGGTCAGCCTTGCTTTCATTCTCATATGAAACTGCACGGTGCTGCAGAAATTCCACTACACTCGGCTGGTGATGCTCTCCTTTAAGGGGATCTGCTTGAGAAGAACAGATAGCTTTTTTTCATCATGTGCTTTCAAACTGCATTACTCTTTATCTGTAACACTCAGGGTGTTGTTATTTTGTGCCAACATGGAATGGCATTATGTTAAGCAGTAGTGTAAATTATATTTATTTGTGTAGTATACTTTAATTACTAAAACAGCTTGTTTAGGTGATGAATTTTGAAACTGTGTTTAATTATTGGCACTATTATCTGGGATATCGTGCGTTTAATATCACTTGGGCTTTGTCACGTGTTCCTCAAAATCCATAGAATTAGGTTATGCCTCGCATTATATAGTTTGCCGTAGACTGTACATCATTGTTGATAATCATCCTTAAAGAAAATGATTTGGTAAAACTTGCTGAAGATTGTCTATTATTATTCTTAACCATGTGAGTGCAGGCTTGCATTGCTCCTGTCTTCTGCTTGGTGCAATGATTCTGACTGCTTTCTTTTGTAGCATTAATACATCTTTGCAACCTGCTGTGTGTCCTCATAACAGTAGACCATAATTCGGATGGTTCTGAAGTAGTGCATAATATGTATCAGTTAATACACCTTTTGCCCCCCCCCCCCCCCCCCCCCAGGGGGTCCACAACTCTTTTGTGGATACATGCGTGGCGAGCACGGGGCCCCGAGCTATTGCAGCCTTCCTTTTTTCCATGGGTGCATTTCCTTCCCCTTCCCCTCCTTTCTTCTCCTTGCTCCTTCCCCCTCGCCCTCTCCTCTCCCTCTCTTGGTATCCTTGCTTATGTTGGCTCCCCACTATCCTCCTGGTAATGTTGGTTTTGCAATTTAGCTTTGTTGCGTAATCACCTCCTCCTTTTGGCATTCCCTGGTACCCCTCGGGGGTTTGACCTCCATTACTAAATTTCTCTTCCGTAGTGTGAGCCATTTGGGGAAGAGCACCTTACCTAGTGTCTCAGACGTGTGCCCTCCTAGTTCATTCCACCTTTTCTTTCACGTCGTTGTCTGATGCTAGGGTGCATAGCCAGCACGGTAGCCAGCCCATGTGGTGGGGTCGCTATGTACCCTTTTGGTTGAGCCCCCTGAACACAGGGATCACACTTCTGATACCTGAGCTGTGACATCCTCATGCGAACCTTGGAGTGGTTGCTCGTCATCCTGGAGCATCGGAACTCCCAGCAATGGCTGCCATGCCAGACGCCCTTGCTGTGGCTGGGTGGCGCCCTTGAGGAGAGCCCCTGATCGGAGTGGGTGGTATCAGGGCAGATGCTATGCAAATGAAATGCATATGGGTCCAGAACTCTGGCCGTTCTTCTGTGGCCGTCTCTCTGCATGGAACTGATTCTTCTGGTGCTGCTTCTCCTGCCCCTTCGGCCTTCTCTTCCATGCCTACCCCCTGGGAAAAGGGTCAGGCCCGTCGGCTAGGGGCAAAGCCTTTCCCCCGCTATCTGGTTTGCACCAGGACTGATGGGGATACTTTCACTAATACCAAACCTTTATTCTTTGTGGAACACATTCAAGACAAGTTTGGCGAAGTGGACTCCCTGAGCAAGATGCGGTCGGGTTCGTTGCTGATCAAAACTGCTTCAGCTGCCCAGTCTGTGGCCCTTCGTGCCTGTACCCATCTTGGCACAATTCCTGTGTCCATTACCCCCCACCAGTCTCTAAATATGGTTCAAGGTGGTGGCCCTTCGTGCCTGTACCCATCTTGGCACAATTCCTGTGTCCATTACCCCCCACCAGTCTCTAAATATGGTTCAAGGTGTGATTTTTTACAAGGACCTCATCCTTCTAACTGATGAGGAACTCCCTGACAATCTCGGGCGACGGGGTGTTCACGTTGTTCGGCGTATTCAGAAGGTCCTAAGGACGCATTGATACTGGTGCCTTTATCCTGGCCTTTGAAGGGGATACCCTCCCTCAGAAAGTAAAGATTATGGTTTATCAATGTGATGTGAAGCCATACATCCCACCTCCCATGAGGTGTTTTAAGTGCTTGCGTTTTGGACATATGTCTTCCCGCTGTTATCAGGCCCCTCTCTGTGGTGACTGTGGACGTCCACTCCATGAGGAGAGTCCCTGTGTTCCCCCTCCTGTGTGTGTTAATTGTCATGGCAATCATTCTCCACATTCACCAGATTGCCCAGTATATAAGAAGGAAAAGAAGATACATGAGTATAAGTCCCTTGATCATTTAACATACACAGAGACTTGTAAGAAGTATACACGTCTTCACCCTGTGTCCATGACATCTAGTTATTCTTTAGTTACATCTTCACCCCTTCCTCCCCCTTCCTTACCCCAGTCCTGGACCCCTCTCCTCCCCCCCCCCCCCTCCCCTGCGGCTCCCACACCTTCTCCTCTGGCTGCTGCTCCCCCTCCCCAGCCAGAGAAGTGTCCCACTCCTGGGGCATCTGCCGGTCAAGGGCGCCCCTCCCGGGATGCCCCTTCCCGGCACCTTCCAGGCCAAAGGTCTGCTGCCACGCGACGACCACGAGAACCGCGGTCTGTCGGCCCCCAGATCCCCCAATCTCTTTCTGTTCCCGATCTTGCTGCAGCTGGCTCCTTTATGCCACACAGCCCTCCTCGATCTCAAACAGAAAAGACGAAGAAACATAAGTCCCGGGACAAAGAGCCTCTGGTGTCACCAGAGGTCCCATCCCTGGCTTCACAACCAGATTATGACCTGTCGTTCATGGATGTCACCCCCTCCTTGTTGGTGACGGGTGGTGACCCGGCAGTATGACTGGCTTTAGCCTGTTAGACCCCCATTTAAATCAAAGTTCTGTGATTATCCAATGGAATTGTAATGGATACTACCGTCACCTTCCGGAATTGAAATCCCTTATTTCGTCTTACTCTGCAGCTTGCGTGGTTCTACAGGAATCTCATTTTACTGATGATCACTCACCGACCCTCTGTGGGTTCAATGTTTTGTGTCGAAATCGGGTCGGACCCCTGCGGGCTTCTGGTGCGTTTGTACGTTGGTCCGTACAGATATTGCTAGCACGTGGATTCCTCTTTAAACTACATTGGAAGCGGTTGCTGTTATGGTCCACCTGGACTCTGAGGTCACAGTTTGCAATCTTTATCTCCCTCCTGACAGTACTCTTACACTTGCTGCCTTAACTGCCCTTCTTCAGCAACTTCCTCCTCACTCCTTCTCGGGGATTTTAATGCTCATCATCCCTTGTGGGGCAGTGCATTTCCATCTAGACGAGGTCTTCTCTTAGATCTGCTTATTACAGACCATGACTTGTGCCGCCTTAACAATGGCTCCCCTACTCATTTAAATGCCGGTCATGGTACCTTTTCTGCCATTGATCTTTCTCTTTCTTCTCCCTCTCTCCTTCCTTCATTACACTGGTCACCACACGGCGACCTTTGTGATAGTGACCATTTCCCGTTGATTCTCTCTCTCTCTCTCTCTCTCTCTCTCTCTCTTTCTCTCTCCCTTCCCGCTCCCCGATGGACAGGTTACCTCGTTGGTCTTTCCAACGCGCCGATTGGCCTCTATACACTGCACAGGTCGTGTTTTCTCCCTCTTTGTCGGGTTGTATTAATGACGTCCTACGTGACATGTCTGATGAGATTGTTCGCACTGCTAGCCTTGCTGTACCACACTCATCTGGACCATTTCATCGCCGGCAAGTCCCATTGTAGAGTATGGCCATTGCTATTGTCATCCGTGATCGCCATCGAGCTTTGCAACACCTTAAGAGGCACCCATCCATTGCCGGCCTTATTACCTTTAAACGCCTTCGTGCTAAAGCCCATTATATAATCAAACAGAGCAAATGGGTGTGTTGGGAAACATTTGTTCCTTCCCTCGGTTCTACTGTCCCTATGTCACGGGTATGGGCTACACTTTGCTCTCTCCAAGGTTGCCATTGGCAGTCCATCCCCCCCCCCTTCCCCCCCACCAGGCCTTTGTATGGACCTGTTGATTCTTGCGGAACATCTTGCGACCCATTTTGCAATGGCATCAGCATCAGCCTCCTATCCAGCTGCTTTCCTTCACCGGAAGCAGTGGGCCGAAGCTTCCACCTTGTGTTTTACCCCTTGTCAGTCAGAATCTTACAACGAACCTTTTACTGAATGGGAATTTCTTTCCACACTTTCTTCTTCTCATGTTACGGCCCCTGGCCCAGACTCAATTCATAACCAACTGCTTCAACATCTCAGTGCAACGGCTTCTCCGGGTGTTTAACTGTATCTGGCTCCAGGGTGACTTCTCTTCTCAGTGGAGGGATAGCATCATGGTTCCTGTCCTTAAGCCTGGTAAGAACCCCATATTTGCTGACAGCTATTGGCCAATTAGTCTGACCAATGTTGTTTGCAAGTTACTTGAACGGATGGTAGTCCGTCGGCTCAATTGGGTCCTCGAATCTCGGGACCTATTGTCCCCTTACCAGTGTGGCTTCCGAGAGGGGCGGAATCCGCAGTTTGGCAGGTTTTTTCCCAGCACCGCCATTTGGTTGCAGTATTTTTTGACCTTCGCAAGGCCTATGACATGGCCTGGCACCATCACATCTTACTTCCACTTCATCAGTGGAGTCTTCGGGGCCCCCTCCCGATTTTTATGCGCCAGTTCATGTTCCATCGGTCATTCAGGGTTCGGGTTGGTATTGTTTTTAGTTCTCCACGGACCCAGGAGACGGGCATCCCACAGGGTTCTGTCCTGAGTGTACTTCTTTTCCTCATTGCTATCGATGGACTTGTTGCCTCTGTTGGTCCTTTGATTGCCCCTGCCCTGTATGTGGATGATTTCTGCATTTGGGTTAGTTCCTCTTCGATGGCCTCTGCAGAGCGGCAGCTCCAGGGAGCTATACGGCGTGCCTCTGCATGGACCCTCTCACACGGGTTTCAATTCTCTCCTTTAAAATCGCGGGTGGTCCACTTCTGTCGCCGTACTATGATCCACCCTGATCCAGAGCTCTATCTCGATGCACAACGATTGCCTGTGGTCTCACAGTTTCGTTTCCTGCGTCTCCTTTTCGACAACAAGCTCACTTGGCTGCCCCCATATCAGACTTCTGAAGGTAGGATGTTTCTGTAAACTCAATGTCCTTCGCTTCCTTGCCCACTCCTCTTGGAGTGCGGACCGCTCCATCATTCTCAGTCTTTATCATTCTTTAGTTCTGTCTCGCTTGGACTATGGTTGTCAAGTTTATAGTTCGACTGCTCCTTCCATACTGCACATGCTGGATCCAGTCCACCATCGTGGTATCTGTTTAGACACCAGTGCCTTCCCTACTAGCCCTGTTGATAGTCTCCTGGTTGAAGCTGGGATCCCCCCCCCCCCCCCCCCCCCCGCCCCCTTTCTGTTCGGCGGTCCCAGCTTCTGGTGTCTTATGCACTCGCTGTCTGTTCCTCTCCCACTCATCCTTCCTATTCTATCCTGTTCCAAGACCATGGAAGTCTCACACTTGATTCCCACCCTCGGGTGTGTTTACCGGTTGGGCTCCGCCTTGCATCTCTTTGCCATGATTTTCAGCTTCCTTCTTTGTCCTGTCTTCCTCACTCCCGCCCCTCCATCCCCCCTTGGTTAGTTCCTCGGCCTCGAATTCGGATGGATCTCTGCCAAGATCCGAAAGATTCCATCCCCCTGACGGTGTTCCATTCCTTTTTCCGCCGCATTTTATGGGAGTTTTGGGATGCCGTTGTTTTTTTACACTGATGGCTCTAAATCTGCTGATCATGTGGGATATGCCTTCACGTCCTCTGTTGGAATGGAAAATCATCTGCTGCCACCTACATGTGGGGTGTTTACTGCGGAATTGATGGCAATTTCCCAGGCCCTTACCTTTATTAAACAGTCTAAACACAACCGCATTTTGTTATGTACGGACTCAATGAGTGGCCTTCTGGCTATTGACCGGTGTTTGTCACGCCATCCCTTGGTCTCTGCCACCCATGACCATCTCGCTGATATTCACTGTGCTGGTTGTTCCATTGACTTCCTTTGGGTCCCTGGCCATGTGGGTCTCCCGGGTAATGAGCTCGCTGATCGTTTGGCTGGGGGAGCAGTCACTTACCCCCCGTTTTCTGTAACCCCTCCTGCAGCGGATTTATGGCTACATATCAAATCCCACTTCGCATAATCATGGGCCAACTCTTGGGAGGCTACTTCCCTGTCTAATAAACTTCGTGCGATTAAGGTGACACCAGGCCCGTGGCGTTCTTCCTTTCGCCTCTCCCGAAGGAACTCGACCACACTGTGTTGTCTCCGCATTGGCCATACCAGGCTGACCCATGGTTTTCTTTTGCTTGATGCGCCACCCCCACTTCATGGTTGTGGAGCCTTCCAGGCAGTAGCCCGCATTTTGGTTGAATGTCCCCTCCTTTTGGCTCTGGGTGGTAAGTACAGACTCCCCCGCACTTTACCTTTGATGCTGGCTGACAATTCCCGGATGGTTGATCTGGTTCTCGGTTTCCTCCAGGAAAGTGGTTTTTATTCTCAGTTTTAAGGTTTTTAATCTCTCTCTGGTGTTAGGGGCAGGGCAGTGAGTGTTGGGGTGTTTCCCATTGTAAGCAGTGTTTGGAGATTCCCGACTACCCTCCCTGGCTGAGATTCTCTTTTCTTCCCCTTTTACTCTGTTTTTATCATTTTTTTAGGGTTGGTTAGTCTCCTTTTCCCATACACACTTCTACATTCTAGCGGTTGCACCTTTCAAGTCGCAGGTGGTCTTGCCTCTGCTGCTTCAGAGGTGGGATATTTCCTGCCTCTAGCGTAGTGTTGGGTTTGCTCTCTTGCTGACTTACCTCATTTTGTTTTTACCATTGACAACATGACTGCCCTTCTCCATTTTTTAGCCTTTTCCCTTTTATCGTTCTGACTTTTCTGAGATGTCACACTATCGGAATGGACCACATTTGAAACAAGGGGCTGATGACCTTGCTGTTTGGTCCCTTCAACCCCAACCAACCAAACTTAATACACCTTTTAATCTTCTCAGAAGGTACATTACATGGGAGAGCTTGAAGCACATACACACTTTGTGCTCATTCATTGATGGTTTGCTGTCAGTCATGAATGCCAGCAGTTTGACTGCATTCTTATTTTTGCATCCAACATTACTAAAGCTGCATATCAGATTTTTTTCATTCATTTTCATTTTAGTGTCAATGAACCGTTATTTGATGTTTTCAGAGAGCACATTTGTTGCTTATAGAATTTGTGCAGCAGCTTTTCCTTTCGCAAAAAGAATAGTGTCATCGGCAAATTGTATATGGGGTTGTTACAACCCAGATCGTTGATGTAAATAAGGAACAGGAGGTGTCTTATGACGGACCCATGGAATATGCCCTTCTCCAGTTTTTGTTCTTAGGAGATACTGCCGGCTTTGGGTTCTCAAGATAAGATTGAAGAGTGGCCAGCACAACTACTGCAGTACCACAACACTTTAATTTACTAAGCAGTATTTTGTGTGAGATACAGTCAGATGCCTTGCTGAGAACACAGTGCCGCATTTTCCCCTGTCTTCAGACCCTTGCCTTATCTTCCTAATTAAGTCTGTTGTTGCTGTAACTGTGGACTTCCCCTTGCATGAACCGAGCTGTGTGTCCTGAAAGAGTTTACTGTCTTTGAAGTAATTTTGTAGCTGGTGTTTCATTAGACTCCCTAACTTCATCTACGAGGGGGAATATATATTGGTCTAGAACTGGACACTTCACATGGGTCACCTTCTTTGTAGACTGGTACTGCCCATGCCAGTTTCAGGAATTCTGGGAAGACACCAAAGGATAAAAATTTGCTATGGCTAGTGGTTGAGTAAGCTCTGGAATAATCATCTTCAGGACTGTACAGGACATGCCGTAGATATTGGCGCTCTCTGACTGTGTATATGTATTTACTTCTTTTGCAATGTCCTTAGGGGTGCACTCCCTAACAGATTTTAATAATGCAATGACTTAATGAACTGCGGGATCTAAGCCTGAGTCCAGAATTTAGTTTACGGTGTTTCTTACTATCCTCAAAAAGTACTGATTGAAGGCATCAGGACTTCTTCCTAAGCTCATGTACCAGATTCCAACCTGCTTTACATGGATTATGGGCCTCTTTAATGAACTTGCCATTGTATTTCTTCTTTGCATCCTCCACTCCCTGTTTGTAAATCCTCTTGGCTCTCAAGGAGTTACAGTGAAGCATTTCTTCATTTGAAAGATCTAAAGCTGTCTTCATGCAGTCCCAGAACATTAATAAAAGCCTTTTAATTTATCAAGCTCTGACATATACCACATCTTCCCTTTAAAAGGTTTTTCCACTCATTGTCATTTGCTTGCAGGATACTTCTGGACCATTATTGGGAACATGTTATCAACTTCTGTTTTCCAAGGTTTGGAACTGACATTCAAATGAGGCACTGGCCCCCATCTCTGCAATTTTTTGCCACAAATTCAGGCAGTGCTGCTTTAAAATTAAATAATCTTGCCCCTTTAATAACACTTCTACTGAATTTGTAGTTAGTGCCATGTGCGTGGTAGCAATTTACTCTTACTCTCCATGCTGATTTCCTTTACTAACGCGCTGTAGTCTGCAGTAATTGATCCAACTACACTGATATTGTAATCCCAAATATTGAGGTTGGGAAGTTGGTGATAACTGTGGCTAGGCAGGGCATCACCCCTTGTTGAGAATATGTTTGTAACAAACAGCCGATAGCTGTTTAAGTTCATGAAGGTTCCCTCTTTAGAACTTTCATCACCTATAAGCATGTTGAAGTCGCCACACAATGCAATCTCAGATTTAAGACAGCAAGATAAGATAAACAGTTCTTCATTTGTGCAACAAAGTTTTCAGAGTTACCATCTGTTGAATGGTACACACAGATGAGTGAGTTAATATTTCCTAACAGCAGCGAAGCCATTTGAAGATCTAGGCCTGTACAAAAGTTTTTTAAAAAACTTTCCTTTATGCTAAGCTGCCTGATTGCATATACCATGAATTATAGTAACTAGATATCATGCATTTACCATTTATGTAAAGGACATGTGTATGTCCTGCAGCCATAGGTGTTCAGAGTTGGCACACCTGTGATTCCAAAAATATATTGCCAGCTTCGCAGTTTACTGCAACGAGACCAGCAAGGCTACCACCATTGCAGTGTTCCTTCTGGATCATCATATTCGTAGTTTGTTTATCTCTGTTACCATCAAAGTTCACATTGCTGATAGTAGTGATACCTTATTGTTCTTAGAATATGTTTACATTCATTCACTTAAGTATTAAATGTCAAAAATAAACACTGTTCTAGTAGATGTGGTGTTTTAACTTTAATCCTCCTGGTGGTTTGAGTAGTTACATCTGAGATAGTAGTGATAACAAAGAATGCACTCATATTAGCGTTTGGATTTAAACACCGAAAAGGATGATCACCATGAGAACATCACAAAACAGACAGAAAACTTTGATCATCAAAAAATTAATTTGTGTCTCCTATAAATTACTTGCCAAAATGATGATACTGCTGAGGTGTAATTCCCATGTTACAAAGATCTAAAAGATCCTTCAGCACCTTATCTTTCTCTGTAGGAATTGGTGAATAATACAAAGGCTGAGATGTGAAATATTCTTGCAGCCTCATTTAGCTTTGTGGGAGATTGCCATTCTTTCAAATTCTCCAGATATATAGTATACTTTAAAAATAAACATTAAGAGTTTTATTTCTTGTAGTTAAGCCATATCATCTTGAGCCAGCTGACATTATTTCCAGCACTGTCAACTTTTCTGTGCTTTGCTTTGTAACATCTCAGTTGTGGGAAATTTAGTACATCTTTCTGTTGAACTTTAGTGACAATCATTCTGACAACAGCGTACCACCCTGATGGATGAAATATAGCAAGCGGTCTTGTCTTCTCTGTCGAGGCATAAACAGAGTTGCACTCCATTTGAGTCACCTCAAAGAATGTGTGATTTATTACGGGAATATCAAGATGATCAGCAGCATACAAGAACATAGCAGACATGTTTGCATTTCTCTTTTGCCCTTCACGTGTATCTATAAAGAAATTTCAGTGTTTACCGTTAACATTTTTTTCAGAAAATTAAATAAGCTTGAAGATATATCTGCAGATTCACATTTGATGGTCCCTTCACTTCGCATCTAGCATGCAGCAACTATTGTACCTGTAATTACAAGGCATTATAGCATAATTGAATATGGCTGTATGTAGGATTGCAAAGAAAGTTGAGATATCTTTCTGCCTAGCAAGAGCAACAAGAAACAGTTTCAAATTATGAGTGGTCAGCACAAAAAAGTTTAGCTCCAGCATTAACAGTGTTGAGTATCGATGGACAAAGTTAAAGAAAATTTTACAATATGCTTTATATTGGTATGCAGCAGGCGAAGTTGCGAGGGATGGAAGAGACCCCATCATGGTTCAACAGCCATATTAGAAACCTGCTACGGTGAGAGGGCTTTACTACAAATTTAAATGTAGCCAAAGTCTCAGGGACAGACAAAAGTTAAAGTCAAAATTTGTTTAAGGAGACCCATGAGTAAATCATTCAAAGAATTGGAAAAGAAAATTATGTCGCTCAACTTGACAGAAAATCCTAAGATTAAATCTGTAAATGAATAGAAGGCATCTGCCCAGTCAGTCAGTGACCGTCATGGCAGTGAAATGGATGATGACACAGAAAGAGCTGAAATACTCGTGTCTTTTTTCAAAACTGTTTCACGGAGGAAGAGTAGTGCCTCTTTTAAATCGTAGTACAAACGAGAAAATGGCTGATGTTGAAATAAGTAATGTAGTAGAGAAAAGCATCTGATTTCCTTAGCAGAGGGAAGGCCACTGGACCTGACAGGATGCTAGTATGATTTTCTATAGAGCATGTGAAAGAACTTGCCATCCTCTAGGAGCAGTGTACCGTAGATCTTTGAAGGAGAAAAAGGTTACTGACGACCTGGAAAAAAGCTCGGGTCATTCCCATTTTCATTTTATGTTCGCATATTGTGACATTTCTGGAGACCAAAAGTGTCCTCTGTAGGAACAAACATGGATTCCGAAAACAAAAATCATGTGAAACCCAATGCTTTCTGTTCACTCACAAGATCGAGATAAGGCATCAAGGTATGTGCCGTGTTCCTTGACTTCTGGCATTATAGTTCTGCACTGCTGCCTAATGAACAAAATAAGAGCTTATGGAATACCGGACCAACTATGCAATCGGACTGAAGAGTTTCTGACAAAGAGAACACAGCATGTCAATCTGAACAAAGAGAAGTCCTGAGAGGTAAAAGTAACTGTGTGCCCCAGGGGAATGTTTATAGGATCATTACTTTTCACAATATATATGAATGATCTAATAGATAATGTTAGAAGTTATATCAGGCTTTTTGTGAATGAAGCTGTTGTGTTGTAGACAGAGAAGTAGCGATGCAAAAAAATTGTAACGAGATGCAGGAAGACCTTCAGAGGATCGATGCATGGTGCAATGGATGTCAATTGACAATAAACATAAACAAATGTAACATATTATGAATGCATATGCAGAAATACTCTGTTGTATGGTTACACAATTGCCCAAGCAGTACCTCCATTTAATACTAGAAAGGATGTGTATGGAGCGATTTGAAATGAAATGACCACAAAAGTTAAGTGCTAGTAAAGCAGATGCCAGAGTGAGTCACTGGAAGAATCCTCAGGCACTGTAGTCCATTAGTAAAGGAAGTAGCATACAGAATGTTTGTTAGACCGATACTGGGATATTACTCATCAGCATGGGATCTATACCAGATAGGACTGATTCAAGGAATAGAGAAGATATGGAGGAGGGGGAGTGACAGTGATATACGGAGTACCCTGCACCACACACTTGCAGAGTATAGATTGAAATGTATTGTATACAGTCAGGTTGTACACAGCAAATTTTCATCAATAAATCAATGCTTTAGCAGTTGTCTTTGGACAGCAGCAGACAGCTTCCAGATCATATTCAACTAAATGGGTATTTCTTCCATCTTGATGCAGTCTTTTGTAGCCCCTACTAAACACTTCCAATCTATGTGAGCATCTTGCTCCAAATGGTGGTTTCTTGGCTGCATTGTGAGGAGAGAACCTATAGCGTGAACTACACAAATGATCTTTAGATACGAGGGTAATCCCAAAAGTAAGGTCTCCTATATTTTTTATAAGTACATAGACCTGTTTATTTCTACAATGGTTTACATCAGTTTACAGCTTGAACATGTAGCTATTTTTTTGACATAATCACCATTTCTGTCGATGCAATTTTGTAGACATCGGCAGTTTCTGTGTGCTGCCATGCTGTTCAGAAAGTTATGAACCTCTTCTTTCACCTCGTTGTCTGAGCTGAATCGCTGGGACCACAATTAATGCTGACAGGTACTGTGAGACTCTGAAAAAACTCATACTGGCAATTCAGAACCGGAAAAGAGGAATGATGAGCAAGAGCGTACACGTTCTCCATGACAACGCTCTCCCACCCATCACTCGGCAGACCATTGCTCTGCTGCAACAATTTCAGTGGAACATAATCACCCACCCACCCTACAGTCCTTACTTGGCTCCCAGTGACTGTCACCTGTTCCTTAAGTTAAAATAACATTTGACCGGAAAGCGATTCAGCTCCTATGATGAGATGAAGGAAGAGGTTCATAACTTTATGAACAGCATGGTGCTGAGCTGGTCTGACATGGGCATACAAAAACTGCCACTATGTCCACAAAAATGCATAGACAGAAATGGTGATTATATCAAAAAATAGCTAAATGTTCAAGCTGTAAACTAATGT